>NC_086194.1:1590000-2790000 GCF_035770615.1 Melospiza melodia melodia
TTGTTTATTTATTTATTTATTTATTTATTTATTTATTTATTTATTTTTAATAGCAATATTTAATATTTCCAAGGAATGATCCGTGTGGTTCATATCCATTCCCTACTTTTGGCAAAAGAAAAACAGGGAAAAACTGAATTAACTGTAATCACTGAGGGGAATGGGGATGAGGACAAAGGATTCAGGATCCAGTCCCTCAGTTCCTAAAGCTGGCTAAAAAGTGCCTTTGAATTCCCTAAATGTGGACCCACAGGAATATTAAGTTTTTCACTGATTAATAACAGGTCAAACACTTGAGGATGTGAAAAATGAGGATTGAAATCCATGGAAACTCCATGTTTCCAACTATCCATGGAAAACCATTCCAACTCCAGATTTTTGTGGTCCCAAAAAGGGAATATTGCATTTTCCACCTCATTCTGTGCAGGATTTTGGGAATGCTCAGTGGAACCATGCAGACACCTTCAAACGTGACCCCAAAGCACCAATCAGCTCCTTCCAATGGGATCTGCTGGAAGATGGGAAGGAAAAACCAGGAAAGGATCAAACGCAGGGATTTTTTTGTGTTTTCCCCTCTTTTTCCTTTTCTCCCTGTTTTTCTTCCTCCTCAGCATCAACAGTTGGTGCTGCTGAAGGGAAAACACTGAATTTAGGGGACTTGGTCCTACTCTTCTCCAAAACCAAAGCTCCATCCCTAATCCAAGGTTTCTCAAGGATTATTGGGAACAGGCCGCCCTTTGTGGACCAATCCCTAGAAATGTCCAAGGCCCGGCTGGACAGGGTTTGGAGCACCCTGGGATGGAGGGAGTGGATGGATTCCTTCATTCCCTGCCCATGGCACTGGGATGAGGGAATCTTGCAAGTCCCTTCCGACCCAAAATATTCTTGAATTCTCTGCTTTTCCCTGTGTTTTCTTTAAAGGCTTTTTTGGAGCATTTTCCCACATTCTTTGTGCTGATGGATCTCTCGTTGTTTCCAAACCCAAGGCAGAGTCCTGGGATTCCCAAGTCCCAAGAAATTTCCCTTTTGCCAGGAGCTGCAGCGGGATGAAGCCAGTCAGGCTCTGACCCTCCCACTCCAATCCCCCCTGGAAAACCCGGGAAAAATCCTTGGAAGTGTGAAATGGAGTTTGGAAGGTCACCTCTAGATTTCTGCACTTACGGAGTCACAGGAAGAGACAAAACCTCTGTGTTAGACACCACAAATCCGTGGAAAAAGGAATTATCACCCTCAGGATCCTGCACATGCCATGGATAATTTCCCAGGTGAATTTCCAGTGCTTTCCATTCGCTGTTCCCTATTGGAATTTGGGCAGTTTCTTGCCTGCAAGATCTTGAAGTAATTTTCCTTAATGGATTTAATGGCCAAATATGCCAGTAAAAAAGGTAATTCCAAAAGATATTCCCTGTATTTGCACATGATTTTTCTTTAACCTGCTCTATGGTGCCACTTGTCATCCTGGAGTCCTGCAGCCTCAGGATCTGTGGCTGGAAAAAACCAGGATCCAAACCAGGATTTAGGCAGGGAGGGAGAGAAAAAAACTATTTAATGAAATCTGGGATCTTGCAGAAGGAAAAGGAACTTCAGGATGTGCGGGCAGAGGACACAGGAGGAAGGAAAAGAGAAGGAAAACTTATTCCAATCCCAGGTAAAATTTTTTTTTTCCCACTGGAACTCCTTGGAAGGAACAATGCTGGGCCAGCTCCAGCTCCAAACCAGAAATAAAGGGATGAGTTAGGGATAAAAACAGAGGAATGTTGTCTGGAAAAGCCCGATGTGACATTTCCCCGCGGATGCTCCAGGCTGCCCAGGGCCAGGCCGGGTCCTGCAGGAGATGGATGCGGGGTGACAGCCCCGTGTCCCTGCCAGCCGCTGACACAGGGACACTCTGTGCATTCCTGGCAGCCCTGGAATGCCCCTGGGAGCTGCTCCGGCCACTCCGCTCGGTTTAAATCCTGGCAAAGCCCTGGTTTTCCGTACCCTCGTTGTTCCCGGTGTTTTCTTTCCCTGCCTGGGCTGTTTACCAGGGTTGAGGGCTCGACCAGCCCAGGGGGTGTTGGGCCAAGCAGGAGTTATTTTGGAGATCCACCCTGCTGGCTTCAGGAATCCAGAGGGAAATTCCACGCTCTGGTTTTAGCTCGTCCTCAGGGATGGCTCCATTTGCCCAGGTGGGACTCTGGGATTTGGGGGGGGGCTCAGGGGGAAAACAGGGATCACCCACCCTGGGAGCACTGGAGGCATCAGTAGGGTCTGGGAATGTTCCTCATTCCTGGTTTTTATAAGGATTGGGATGTTTTTTGGCCCTGTGGATCAAGGAGGGACAATTAATGGGAGTGATCTCCTCAGGATTAGTGGGATCTCCTCAAGGATTGGGAGAGCAGGAACATCTCCAAGCTTTGGTGTGATCCAGGCAAGATGGCTTTGGAAATTTCCATCATTTTGTTCCTGGTTCCTCCACAACTTCTCGCTCCTCTGAGGAGGAACCAGCCCTGCTCAACTTGGAAAGAGATTCCTCAGGATTCTGTAGGACCCAGCTAAACCCATAACGCCCCTGAACCCTCAGAGCTGGGAGATAAAAGATAAGAAATTGCAGATAGGAGTGATTTGTGTGGCTTTGGATGGGCACAGATTTATGAAGTACAAGGAAAGATTCCTGAAATCCCCTCTCCAGTCTCCCCAAGCAGGAGGGATTTGGACTGGGACATTTTTATCTGGATTTGGATGAGGATATTTCCATTTGGATTTAGATAATGACACTTGTACCTGGTTTTGGATGAGGACTCCTCTGTCTAGATTTGGATTGGGACATTTCTATTTGGATTTGGATAAGGGCATTTTTATCTGGATTTGGATGGGGACATTTCCATTTGGATTTGGATGGGAGTGTTTCCATTTGGATTTGGATCAGGACACTTCTACTTGGATTCGGATGAGGACACCTCTGTCTGGATTTGGACTGTGACATCTCTATCTGGATTTGGACTGTGACATCTCTATCTGGATTTGGATAGGGACATTTCAATTTGGATTTGGATGGGAGTGTTTCCATTTGGATTTGGATGGGGACATTTCCATTTGGATTTGGATGGGGACATTTCAATTCGGATTTGGATGGGGATGTTTCCATTTGGATTTGGATGGGAGTGTTTCCATTTGGATTTGGATGGGGACGTTTCCATTTGGATTTGGATGGGGACATTTCTATTTTGAGCTCGGGCCAGCCCAGGTAAAACCATTTGAATTCCCCTTTATGTGATGGAATTTTTGAGACTCCCCGGCTGGGAATAACCCCAAAGTGAGGGATTTATCCAACCTGGAATGAGGAGGGAAGGCCCCAGGCTGGCTCCAAAGTCAGGTTCTGTTCCTTCCCACTGCTCCTTCTTGAATGCCTTGGAAGAACCCCAGCTTGGGCCAAAATAATGTGTGAGCCTCAACTCCCCTGAGGATGGGAGAAGGATTTGGGGGAGCCTGGAGAAAGGCAGGAAAATCCAACATAATCATCCTTGAAAAGAATAATCCTGAGTAGATTTGTGCATAATAAAGAAATCTAAATATAACAAATAAAAAAATATCAGAAATGTAGCAGGAGAAGAGAATAAAAAATAAATATAAATTTAAAATATAAATAATGTAAATATAAGTAATAAAAATGTAATTAAAATGTAATTAAAATGTAAATAATAAGTTTTAAATCACAAAATACAAATACAAATAAAGTTACAAAAATATAACTGCAAATAATTAAAAAAATTATAAATCATGTAAATGGGTTTTATAGATGTCACTCCAAAGAATGTCCCTGCTTTATTTATGGCTTTCCAGCTGCTGGGACACAGAGCAGAGGATTTATCTGCTCTAAATTTAGCCCCACAAATGTTGTCCAGCCGGAATCCCAGCTATTCCAAGGATTAGCCTGGATAAATTGTGTTTGATATATGCTTGAGATAAGCAAAATATTCCCAGAGATAATTCCTAATCATAATGGAGGATCTGGAGGCTCAGACTTGACTTCAGAAGAGCAAAGGGAGGACACAAATCCCTGTGGCAGAACGTTCCTTAGCCCTGGATTGCCACCCAAGGGAAAGGAATTTGTTCCATGCCTGGGTTCATTTCCCACCAACATTCCCAGACAGACAACCAAAAATTGTCCTGGTTTTTCACTCAAAGGGAAAAAATTCCTGCTCTTTCAACACAGGAGTAGAACAGGAAGGGAATCCTTGGATCAAAATTCAAAGCCTGAGGAACTGAAGTTGTGCAAAAGCCTTTGGTTGACATCTGTCGGGAAGGGTCTGGAACTTCCAGCTCCAGCGGGGAACGGTGTCTGATTAAACTGGGATGTGGCCACTGGTGAATTAACAGGGATCCATTTTCTTTTCCAAGGGCCTCCACCCACACTGGGACAATCCCTGGAATCAGCACAGCCAGGGAGATGAAGGGATTGGGGAAAACCCCTGGAGAAAGGCTGGGAGCGCTGGTGGGGGAGGGATGAACACGCCCTGACCTTGTGCTCCAACAGCTCTAAAATCTGGAGGGCCCCTGGGCTGATCCCACAGTTTGGGCAGCAGGAAAAAGGGGAATTCTGCACCTCTGCCCCTGAGGTGAGACCCCACCTGCAGAGCTGCTCCAAGCCTGGATCCCTGTGGATCACAAGGACCTGGAGTTGCTGGAGACATCCAGAGGAGGCTCCAGAGCTGTTCCCAGGGCTGGAGCCAGGCTGGAGAGCTGGGAATGTTCCCCAGGAGAGGAGAAGCTCCAGGGAGAGCTCAGAGCCCCTGGCAGGGCCTGGAGGGGCTCCAGGAGAGCTGGAGAGGGACTGGGGACAAGGATGGAGGGACAGGACACAGGGAATGGCTCCCAGTGCCAGAGGGCAGGGATGGATGGGAGATTGGGAATTGGGAATTCCTGGCTGGGATGGAATTCCCAGAGCAGCTGTGGCTGCCCCTGGGTCCCTGGCAGTGCCCAAGGCCAGGCTGGAGCACCCTGGGACAGTGGGAGGTGTCCCTGCAATGGCAGGGCTGGCACTGGATGGGCTTTAGGATCTTTCCCAACCCAAACCATTCCATGATTCCTTGGCAATTCCATCCTTTAAGGTGCCTCCCTGAGCCACATCCCCAAACCAGGGAGGAGAAGCTCTGAAATTCCAGAGTTCCATGGAAATGTCTGTAGGACCAAAGGTGAACCAAAGCCTGGGGAGCTGCTGGGGCTTTTCTGGGAAGATTCTCCCAATTTGTCATATCCAGACAAGGAAAGTGCTCCAGCACCCCAATATTTGGGATTTAGGAGTTATATCCATCTCACCATTCCTGGTGCCTCAAGGATTGAGGATATCCTTGGAAGGATCTCAAGGGCAGCACGGGGATCTCACTCCTGCTTTATGGACAGCACCTGGAATTTCACTTTTCCCATCTGGCTCCTGTTGTATCCATACCATGGAGGCCCCCCTTTAGTTTTTTTATTTTCTTCCCTCTAGGAAAGCCCCAATTCCAAGAATTTTCTTTTCTCCTATGGAAGAATGGTCAATAAACAAAACCTTCCCACTTTCTTCCCATTTTTGTGTAACTTGGATTCTTATTCCAAAATTATCTGTACTCTCTTCATCCTGATAATGCAAAAAACCCCCAACTTTTAATTAAAATTGCTTAATTAAGGCCTCCTCTTCTCCACAGATATGAAAATTGGGTGTTTTGGCCTTTATTAACGTGTTGTATTCCCAGGGAATGCAGAGGGAGGGAATCCTTCACCTTCCCACAAGAACCCTGGACAGACTTCATGAAAATATCTCCCATCCCAGCATTCCCTTAAGGACTGTGCAGGCAACGTGGAAATAACTGGGAATTCTCAGATTTTCTGGAAATCCAAATGGATTCCCTGCATCCTGAGGTGTTTCCATCTTCATCCCTGTCCTCCACTCCACTGATTCCTTTTAGGGTTTCCTGGTTTGTGTCCTAAAAATGATCCATCCCTGCTTTTCCTAAAGTTTCAGTGGGGTTTGAGGGATCCCAAGGAAGGGAAGGTGGGGGAAATTCAGGGAAGGGAAGATGGAGAAATTCAGGGATGGGAAAACAGGGGAATTCAGGAATGGGAAGAGGGGAGAATTCAGGGATGGGAATGTGGGGGGAATTCATTGAAGGGAAGATGGGGGATCCAGGGGAGGGAAGATGGGGAATTCAGGGATGCGAAGATGGGGAAAAATTAGGGACGGGAAGACAGGGAATTCAAGGATGGGATGATGGGGGAATTCAGGGAAAGGAAAATATAGGAGGTATCCAGGGAAGGGAATGCGGGGAAAATTCAGGGAAGGGAAGATGGGGCAATTCAGGGATGGGAAAACAGGGGAATTCAGGGATGAGGAGATGGAGGGAATCCAGGGATGGGAAGAGGGGGGGATCCAGGGATGGGAAGATGGGGAATTCAGGGATGGGAAAACAGAAGAAATTCAGGGATGGGAAGATATAGGATGTATCCAGGGAAGGGAATGCAGGGGAAATTCAGGGATGGGAAGATGGGGGGAATTCAGGGAAGGGAAGAGGGGGCGATCCAGGGATGGGAAGATGGAGAATTCAGGGATGGGAAAACAGAAGAATTCAGGGATGGGAAGATATAGGAGGTATCCAGGGAAGGGAATGTGGGGGAAATTCAGAGAAGGGAAGATGGGGGGAATTCAGGGATGGGAAGACAGGGAAATTCAGAGAAAGGAAGATAAAGGAGGGAAGCAGAGAAGGGAAAATGGGAAATTCAGGGAAGGGAATATGGAGGAAATTCAGGGCAGGGAATATGGAGGGCATTCAGGGAAGATCAGGGTCTGATCCCTCTCTTTCACACTTCCATTTCCCATCCCCAGGGCTCTATCCCGAGTTCCTCGATTATCAGGAGCCAATCCCAGGGAACATCCATCTCTGCCCCCCTTGAGGCGAGGCACGGCTGAGCTTTGTTCCTTGACAGCTCCGCCTGGATTAAGGAGCCGCTAATCCTGAGGGGGGGATTTGTGAGCAGAGCCCCCGGACGTGATCCCTTGTAAACAGCTCATTAAGGACTTTACATCTCCCAGGGTTTTTTTTTTTTTCCCTCCCACACTCCCAGCCCGGGTAATTCCCTCCATCCCAGGCGTTGTAAGAGGATCCCGAGGGCATGCCCGGGATATTTTTAAGCCTCCACAGCTGCCAGCCCATTTTGAAGTCCCGTTTTAAGGCTGGTTCATCCTTGGCCTTCATAACTTTGCATAACCCGTGGCTGGAATTCTCTGCTGTTCTCTCTGGGGTATGAGAGAGACACAAAACTGATCCAAGGGATGGAGCCGGGCTGGGAGAGCTGGGAATGTTCATCTGGGGAGGAGAAGCTCCAGGCAGAGCTCAGAGCCCCTGGCAGGGCCTGGAGGGGCTCCAGGAGAGCTGGAGAGGGACTGGGACAAGGATGGAGGGACAGGACACAGGGAATGGCTCCCAGTGCCAGAGGGCAGGGATGGATGGGAGATTGGGAATTGGGAATTCCTGGCTGGGATGGAATTCCCAGAGCAGCTGTGGCTGCCCCTGGATCCCTGGAGTGTCCAAGGATCACCCTGGGATAATGGGAATCATCCCTGTTTTTCTGATCCGTAGTTGGAACCAGTTGACTTTTAACCTTCCAAGCCAAACCGTTTCCTGGTTCCACAATAAAATTCCACAACAAATCCAGCAATTTTCACTCGTTCCACTCATGTCACACCAGGGCTGGGAATTTTGTCCTTGCCCTGCTGGACTTTTCCATCCCTGGATTTGCCTCTCTTGGAAGGAGCTGCTGAGCTTTTCTAGGCACAGCCAGGCAGCCTGCAGTGGGAATAACGTGTTTTATGGAAGTTAGCTGCCTTAAATAAACACTCCCTGGGATCCAGGAGCTCCCAGCGGAGCCTCTTTCCCAAAATCCGCTAAAACAACAGCGAGGCAAAAAGGGGGCAGGAAACACTCTGGGAAAATGGGATAAACGCTGTGAAAATTGATTTTCCTCCTGTTTAATTGAGGGAATAGGTGGGGATATTGCCCAGCTCCAAGTGCTTCCCATCCCTCCCCTCCATTTTTCTCCGGCTGGGATTTCCTTCCACTGGATTCTGGGGAATTCCTGCTACGCTAAGTGCTCTCCTGGCATGGAAAAGAGGAATCCCAGGGGGATTTTTGTTTGCAAACATCCCCTGGCTGTTGGAATAATGTTACAGCGATGGATTTCTGCCAGGTGTGAAAAATGCCTGGCACAGCTGGAATTCCATGTGCAACTCCACGTGTTTCTCCCTGCTCTGGACTGTTTCAGCGCAAGCTGAAAGGATGATTTTTATTAATTTTTTTTTTCAGGAATATCCTCTGCAATACCAATCCACCTCTTCACCAGGAATTTTAATGGCTTTGCCTGGATAATGCCAACATGATCCCATCCAGGATGCAGGGATATGAACTTCAAACTGGGAACAGAAACAGCTGGATGAACTTTTATCCCAAAGAACAAGGCTGGGAAGGAATTCCAGTCCCACTGACAGCCAAACTCTGCCAGGACATGATGACTTTCCAGGGCTTCCCCTTGTTGGAGCCCTGGTTAATGAGAATTTTAATTTAAATACCAAAATTTCTGGAATTTTAAACTTTCTGTGCCAACAGACACTGAGCCCCGGGAAAACACTTTACATTTAACTAAAAGCCATAAAAAAACCTTCCAAAATAAAATAATGGAACTAAGATTACAAGTGTGTAGGTTAAATAAAAGTATATAATATCACATAGCAGAAAACTTCAAATTTGAAGTTTTAGAATATTTATATTTATTCTATAAATATTATATATATTTTATAAATATTTATATATAATTATTATATATTATATGTAACTACTATATATAACACTAAATATTATATAATAATTATATATTACATAATATTATATATTATATTTAATATTTATATATAAAAAGATGTTTTAAAACAGAAGCTAGTCCTTCTTTACCTTCTTCTTCACAAGTTTAAATAGTATGATATAATTAAATAAGTCCACATTACAAACAACAAGCAGTTAGTTATTAAATTAAAAGTAAAAATAATTGAAGTATCATTTCTTAATTAGATAATTTATCCGTAAAAACCTTATAAATAAAAAGAGAGAAGGGAAATGCAGATGGGAAATTAGGATAAAAAAGAGGCTGCATCCTCCAAAAACTGGAGGGATCCCAGGGGAACGCCCCATGGCCTCTCCCTTCATTGGAATAAAGCCTGAAAGGACTCCTCTGTCTCCTTTTGGACATAAACCTCTGCTGGTTGTGGATTAATTTTCTCAGCACATTGGTTTTTGGTGTGAGTTGTTTTGACTCTTTGGCCAATCGGGGCCAGGCTGCGTCGGGCTCTGTAGAGCGAGTCATGAATTTTCATTATTACCCTTTTAGCCTTCTGGCTGTGTCCTTTCTGTATTCCTTAGTATAGTTTAGTTTAGTGTTCTTTAATATAATATAGTATCATAAAATAATAAATTGGCTTTCTGAGAACATGGAGCCAGATCCATCATTCCCTCCTTTGTCAAGGAATCCCGCAAATAAAGCAGGGATGGATTTTGGCAGCTCCATGGGCCCTGCCAGAAATCCCCGCCCCGATTGCTTTTGGGATGGCTGCCTTGGGACAATCCTAATTAAACCCAGCTGGCCCTGACTGTATTTAGGGATATTTATTTGGGGTTTGGTGCTTTTTGGGGTTTTTTTCCCTTCTGTTTCATGCATATGGTTGTAAGGAATTTCCAACCAAGGAATTTCCAACCAGGCAGCAGCAGGTGTGTCTCGATCAGGTAATGGGAACAAGGGCTGGATAAAGGGATTAATTGGGATAAAAAACTGGAATTGTGGTTCCTGCTGCAACCTCAATGTAATCCCAGGATTCAGATCACAATAAAAACTGATGGCAAGGTGCAAACTCCTCGGAGCATCACTGCAAAGGGATCCGTGGTTATGGACGCGGCTGGAATTTTTAATCAAGGCAAGAGGTTGAAATCCCAAAAAACTGACCAGGGCAATGTGGGGATTTATTTGGAGCATCACTGCAAAGGGATCCGTGGTTATGGACACGGCTGGAATTTTTAATCAATGCAAGAGGTTGAAATCCCAAAAAACTGAGCAGGGCAATGTGGGGATTTATTTGTTGTAGGGCTGTGACTGGAAAGGAAAGCCCCAAGTGTTCACAGCTGTGGGAATGAGAGGTGGGATTAGCTCTGACTCCTGGTGGGAATTTGAACATCCTGAGTGTCCATCCAATCCCAAGGCGGGAATAACGACATCCCTGCTTTTCCTGACAGAAGTTTATGTAAACCCAGCTTAAAGCTTTCCAGCAGGCCCAAGTTTTCCATCAGACAGATTCCAGCAGCTGGGATTCATCCGAACACGCAGTTTTCCCAAACATTTCAGCAGGAAGATGAGGTGCAGGTTCTCACAACCTCTGGGAACAGAGTTTTGTGTGCTTTGAGCCATGGAGAGGGAATTTTATAAGGATAGGCAGTAATGGGATAGGTGGGAATGGCTTTTGACAGAAGGAGAGTGGGTTTGGTTGGATACTGGGAAGGAAATCCTTACTCTGAGGGTGGTGAGGGTCTGGTATCGTTTTCCAGAGAAGCTCTGATGCCGTTTCCCAGCCATCCACACTTTGCCAAATGATGGCATTGCAGCTTCCTCAGCAAAACCAGAGGGGCAGGATTGGTGGATCCATTGGAAAAGAGCCCCAGGGATCATTGATTCCAGGTAAATCAACAAACTCCATCCAGCTGGGAACAATCCGGTGAGGATTGTGGGGATGAGGGAAGAGTCCTAGAATGTGTCCTCCAGGCGAGGGGTATCCATGGTTATTCCTGCTGTCCATGATCCAAAGGAAAAGGTTTAAATGATCCCACAAGAGGGCAGTGATCCTCACTGGCTTCCCTAGGGAAAAATGTAATTAAGAATGGACACAGAGAATTCCAGGGTAGTTTGGGTTGGAAAAGAACTTAAGGATCATCCAATTCCATCCCCTGCCATGGGCAGGGACACCTCCTGCTATGCCAGGGTGCTCCAACCCTGTCCAGCCTGGTCTTGGACATTCCAGGGGGTATCCACAGCTTCTCTGGGAATTCCATCCCAGCCAGGAATTCCCAATTCCCAATCTCCCATCCAGCCCTGCCCTCTGGCACTGGGAGCCATTCCCTGTGTCCTGTCCCTCCATCCTTGTCCCCAGTCCCTCTCCAGCTCTCCTGGAGCCCCTTCAGGCCCTGCCAGGGGCTCTGAGCTCTCCCTGGATTTTCTTTCCAGGGGAACATTCCCAATTTTCCCAACCTTTCCTCACGGGAAGGCTGTTCCATCCCTGGGATCACCCAGAACTGGCTCATGACAAGCAGCTTTCCAGTTCCCATGAATCTCTGCCCTCCTTTTCCCAGTTGAAATTCCATGGATGTCAAAGGTGGATCAGCTGAGCTGTCACAGACCTCATGCAGTCCTCAGCCCTTGGATCTGTATCCAAATCTTGTTCCAGCTCCTGGAGTCTGGATGTGGGAAATCTCTCCTGGAAGAAAGAGGAAAAAAGAGGGGAAAATCTGTTTAAAAAGGATGAAAGGATGGGTTTTGAAGGACAATCAAATTTTAATTCGGGCAAGACTGAAATGCTGTGTTTGGTGAATGCCGTATTAAAAGTGATCCCAAAATCTTTCAGGAATGAGGGAAAGAAAAGGAATAATAGGATAAGGTGGGAACTGAGGCAGAGAAATAAAAAGTGACTGGAAGTCCAGCCTGGGGCAAATGAATTCACAAGCACAGGATCCCATTCCCTGTTCACGAGCTGAGCCGGGACTGTCCCAGACAGATCCAGGGGCACTTTTGGGTGTTCCCTTTGAGCCCTAATCTTGATCTCAGCTCTTCCCACACCTCCCAGGCTCCTCCAGCCCCGCTGGGCAGAGCATTCCCGGGATTTCAGGAGCCCTTGATCCCGGGACATTCCTGGCGTCCCTACGTGCCCATTGTTCCCGAGCTGGTGGCTCGGATTGGGTTACAGCCCCACGGGGAAGGGGGGGAGCGTCACAACCAGAGCCCAAATTCCGCCCCGTGAAAAAGGCAGGGGAGTATTTTGGGAAGTGACATCGATGTTCCACCTGTGGCATCCCAAAAAAAGGCTCCGTGTTCCCTTTGGATCTCCCCTCTCCTTGTTAAAACACCGGGACAGCATCAACACCAAGGAAATGAAGGAAATTTGCTGTTAAACCATTCCTGTTTAAGTTTTTCCCATCCCCTTTTCCTCCTCTTCCCACTTATATTTAGGCTTCGTTTTGATGTTTTATTCAAGTTTCATCCCATAACGTCAAAATTTCCTTTCCCCCCTCTGTGTCTAATTGTGATAAAAGCTGGAATTGTGGTTCCTGCTGCAACCTCAAGGGAATCCCAGGATTCAAATCACCACAAAAAATAATGGCAAGGTGCAAATTCCTTGGATCACACTGTGAAGGCATCCATGATTATGGATATGGGTGGAGTTTTAAATATCTTGGAGAAAAAACAGGAGGAAGACTGGGATAATTTTCCAATGGGAACAAAATCTGTAATTAACAGAAACAGATTATCATGAAGTCTGCAGAAATAATTGCTAATTAATCCTTTCAATTGTTTAATTAATCCTTTTTTTCTTTCCCAAAACCCCTGAAGGATCCTGCTGATTTTTTTTTTCCAGGTTTTTGGAATTTTTTTCTGTCTTTGCAGCAATGGAATGCCAAAACCCAGATCCCTTCTGCTCCTTGTCCCGTGGTGCCTCCACATCCAAGGATCCATCAGAAACTCATTTTCCATTAAATCCCACAGGGCTTCATGAGGAAGAGCACATTTTCCCTTGGATTTTGCTGCTTCGTATCTTTAACATTCCATTTTCTATAGAAAAAATACTTTTGATTCTAATTTTTGATCCTTCTTTTCTTGTCCCAGCAAGGAGCCAACATGTGTTGTCCTGATCCCAGAAGCTGGGAAGGAATGGATGGATCCTGCTCCATATCCACAGCTGGGATAATTCAGCATTTTCTCCTTGAAGTTTTGGAAGTGATTTAGAACAGCTGAAGAGTTGGGCCGAAAGTGGGAGTTGGATTTTTTTTGGGAGCTGAAATTCCTATAGGAAATAGGGATAACACCCCATGGGATTAAATAAGGTATAAATTCCCATTTTAAATAAGGTGTAAATTAAATAAGGTATAAATAAGGTATTAAATAAGGTATAAATTCCCATTTTTCCCTTTATTTCTGTGCCCCACAGCAGCTTCTCAGCAGGCAAATCCCTCTCATGGTCCCACCTCATCCCTTTGTCCATGTGGATCCAACACCTCCCCATCTCCCTTCCCTTCCCTTCCCTTTCCCTTCCCTTCCCTTCCCTTCCCTTCCCTTCCCTTCCCTTCCCTTCCCTTCCCTTCCCTTCCCTTCCCTTCCCTTCCCTTCCCTTCCCTTCCCTTCCCTTCCCTTCCCTTCCCTTCCCTTCCCTTCCCTTCCCTTCCCTTCCCTTCCCTTCCCTTCCCTTCCCTTCCCTTCCCTTCCCTTCCCTTCCCTTCCCTTCCCTTCCCTTCCCTTCCCTTCCCTTCCCGCTTCATCCACTCTGATGTTGATGGATAAACTGGGAAGATCTGACAAAAAATTGGGAGCCAACTTGAGATTACCCCTAAATTCCCCATCTGGTTTTCTTTTCCTTTTTTTTTTTTTTTTTTTTTTTAATTTAATAGTTTTCCTTTTATTTTTAAACTGCTTTGTATTTTTCTTCCATAATTATCTTGGAAATGCCAGAGCCTTTTGGAAAGCTTGGAATTTCTGTTTTTAACTGGGTTCGCTAAAGGGTGAGGAGCAGATGTGGTTTGGAGCTGGTTTTCCTCATCCAACATCTGTCAGGAACATCTGCGCTTGAGAAGCCCCCAAAAATTCCTCATTTTTGGGTCGCAAATCATCTAAAAATGATTTTTTTCTGCTCTTGGGGGAAGGCCTCAAGCTGTGGCCATCTCCCAATTCCAAGGGCAGAATTCCTTAGTGGGAAAAGTTGCACAACAATTTTTGGTTGGAATTGGGAACATCTTTGACGTGTCAAGATCTCATTTAAAGACGTCTGGAGACCTTCCAGGGATGTTTTGGAAGTGAGAATTGGAGTTTAAAATCCCAAATTGATTTGATTTTTATTTTGAACAGAAATCCCAAAACGTTCCAGAGGGGGGATAAATCAAACATCTGGAAACTGATGCATTTTTTTTCCCCAAATAATTGAATTTTAATAGCCCACAACAATATTCGATGGGGATTGGTCACTTCTCCCAGGTTTTTGTTTTCCTTGGAAAAAGGGGATTCACATTCCCTCTCCAGCCTCCTTTACATGGGGGGAAATGTGGCAAAATGCAGGAAAAAGAGGGAAATTGGGAGATAATCTCATCCAGGTCCCTTTTCCATGAAATGTGCCTCCAGATATTTTGAGGTCCCTTCCAACCTGATTCCAGCAGACATTCCAGCATTCCTCTCCATGGGACAGCCAGAATTATCACGGGTCATGAGGCACCGTGGCAGCATTCCCAAATTCCAACGATCCAGATTTTGGCTGGAATGTTTTGTTTTCACTTCAATCCTAATTTTTTGGTCTTTAAATCCAGTTGGTTTTGGGTTTTGTGGGAAATGTCTTGCTGAGTCTTGGAGAAACTTACTCTATCCTGAGAATCCAGGGAATTTTATACAATTCCAGTTATCCCAGCTTCTCCTATGGGATTCTGGAGCTATGGAATGACTTCCTGGCATGACTTCCTGGCAGAAATGTTGAGGAGAAATCTCCAACCCCTGCCCCAAATCCATTTGTAGGAAAAAGGATTTTTTTGCAAGTTTGGGTTTTCTTTGGGAGCTGTTGGGATTCCAGTGATCTTCTTGGAAGAGATGGATGAAGCATTTAGGAAAAGATTTGGCTGTTGGCAGAAGGATTTGCAGGGCATTGGAATATCTTGAATCCATGGAATTTGTCCAAGCAGAGGTTTGGTGTCTGCAGGGATTAAAATCCATCAGGTGCTTCTCTGGTTTGGGTGGATTTTGGATATTTAAAATAAAGAGGAACTTAGGAAATCTTGGAGTCCTGGAATGGTTTGGCTTGGAAAGGACCATCAGACCATCTTCTTCCAATCCATGGACTCCAAGTCCTGTCCAGCCTGGCCTTGGGCACTTCCAGGGATGCAGGGGCAGCCCCAGCTGCTCTGGGAATTCCATCCCAGCCAGGAATTCCCAATCTCCCATCCATCCCTGCCCTCTGGCTGTTTCCTGGAAAATCCACCTGATCTGCTCAGGGATTTTGGCCGTCCACAGATCCTCACCAATGAACTCCCCAAAAATCCATGGATTTACCCTGGATCTAGAGGATGAACAGACAGGAGGAAACAGAATCAAATACCCAAGGATTTAAGTGGGATTTCTACCCAAAATTTTCCAATCCAAGAAGAAATGACTTCCCATAAAATGTCAGGAAACGAGAACTTTTTGCTTTTTGATGTTCACAGAAGTGCAAAGGATCACTCCCAAATATTTTTTACCACAAATATATAAAAACATTATGGAGAAAATTGGATAATCCAGAATTTTGCCTGAAAATCCAACTGGGGTGATTTCCAGGCCTTTTCCCTGACCATCATTCCCATTATTTCTTTTCAGTAGGAAAAAAGCTGAGGAGAAAAATAAATCCCAAAAAATCAGCCAACTTCCCAAACGTGGCTGATCTGTGGGATTTGGGAGAGAAGTGAAACCTGATTTGTGGGATTTGGGAGAGAAGGCAAATCCATCCTTCCCGGTTTTTCTGGGCTCTTCTTATCTGGCAGAGGTGGAGGTGATGATCCCAAGCTGCTGCTGAGATCCTGCTGGCATCTTAATGGCCTGAAATTTTCCAGGGCTGTTTTCCACCTGGGAATGCAGCCTGGTGTCTTTGTAAATGTGTGAAACTTCTCCCTGTGGCTGCAGCCGATCCCAGATCCCAAATTAATTTTCACTGGAATTTTGCTGCTCTAAATGAGCAGAATTCAAAATTTCCTGGATCTGTGCTGATCACAGAAATATGGATTGAGGAATTTATAGTGAACATGGTGAAATAAATCCTTGGGATTGTTTTGGGATCTGTGAAAGCTCCCCCAATTCTCCAGCCACGACTCCTTCCAATGCAGGAATTAAAGAGAGAAAAACTTTTCCAGGATATGAAAACAAGGAATAATTCCTGTAATTTCTGGTTTTTTTTCCCAGTTCCTGGGAGTTTTCCAGTCCAGGCTGGAATACCCTGGTCTAATGGAAGGTGTCCATTGCATAAATGGGAGAAATGGGATAAATGGGATAAATGATCTTCCAGGTCCTTTCCAACCCAAACAATTCAATGGATTCAGTGATCCCATGGTTCTGTTTCTTCTCAGGGATATTTCCAGTGTGCAGAGTTTGCAGGGATCCATTCTGATCCCAGAAACCTTCCTGTCCTAATTCCTGTTGGGATAGAAAATGGGAAAATTGGAAAGAAAAACCTGCAGGAAAACCTTTCCAATGGGGCTTTGCCATCTGAAGGAAATCTGGGAAAAGGGGGGATCCAGGAAAAGCAGAGGGAAGGGGTTTGGATTATGGATCTCTAGGATGACACCAAAGGGAACTCCAAGAGATTTTTATGATTCAGCTGATATTTATTGGAATTCCAGCCTGGATGCCCTCACAAGTACGCTGTGATTTGGTGGGTGGCTGCTTTGTTCCAGGGTTTTTGGGAAAATACAAATAATCCAAGGAATGTGCAAGTGCCCCTGTGTCAAAGATCCTCCTGGTAAAGAAAAATGACCTGGAAATGGAAAACATCCCGGAAAAACGACATGAATCTGGGAATTATTCCCTGCAGTTTGCTTTGAGGGGAAGCGTTATCCAATCCGAGTGAAGGAAAGCTCCAAATGGACGCTCTTATCTCAGTCCTTGGCACAGGAATTTGGCACTCGAGTCCCAAAAAAGGCCTGGAAAATCCAGGATGAGGAGGCACTTCCAGCACAGCCCCTTTCCCTGTGGAGGGAGGGAGAAAGGAGGAGAGGAAAATCCAGCAGAAGTCAAAGAAGGAAGGACAGAGGGAAAGAAGGAAAGGAAAAGAAAGAAAAACGGGGGAGGTGGAATGAAGAGAAGGAGTTGGGGAAGATGGAGAAAAATTTTGGGTGCAGAGTGTGTGGCTGAATGTTTGAATGCTCCCGGGTGCATTTTCCTCCAAGCCATCCTGGTTTTTGGGCCCCTTTCCCAGGAGAAGGGCAGCGTGTGATCCGAGACGGGAATTCTCCCCGCGCCAGCTGACACGACGCGGATGCTTCAGCTTCCCCAAAGCCCCATCCTCAGCTCTAAATATAAACCTGGGCTTATCTTTGCCTGACAAAGGCCAGGGGGGCCATCCAGCCTGGAAAAGCGAGCTGGGAATGTCACTCAGGAGCTGGAATGTCACTCGGGAGCTGAGAATGTCACTCGGGAGCTGAGAATGTCACTCGGGATGGCCCTGGCAAGGACCAAACCCATCGGAGCACCTGGATCGTAACCCAGCCTCCCCCTTGTCCCTGCCCAGCAAAAATGTTTGAGCCGGCGCCAGGCTCGGCCTAAACCCCCCAAAATCTCTTTTCCACGGAAGTGTTAATTGGGAACAATGCCGGATCCAAGGGCAGGATCCAAAATAGCCGGGGCCAGTCTTGTCCTTTTATAGCCGTGGCCCCATTGTGAGCGGCGGCATGTGACAGGTCTGGGAGGGACAATGTGGCACTTCCAGAGGGGATAAAGGCCCACTCCAGCCCGGGATTTTTCCTGCAGCAGCTCCTCTGTCCTGCCTTTCCCACCCTCTCCAGCTCTCCTCCCCACATCAGCCATGGCTCCCAAGAAGCCCGAGCCTAAGAAGGCGGCCGAGCCTAAGAAGGAAGAGCCCAAACCAGCGCCTAAACCAGCAGAACCAGAGCCCAAAAAAGAAGTGGAGTTTAACCCAGCTTCGGTCAAAGTAGGTGGATTGATCCTGTGGTGGCGTTGGAGCTGGTGGAGGAGTCGGATACTGGGAGTTGATATCCTCAAAAATTAGCTGGGAATTTGGTTTGTGCCGAAAAGAGAATGTTCCATGAGGGATAAACTCTGCAAGGCACAGGAGGAATTCTTGGTGGGGCTTTGTCCTTTGGGGGAAAGGATTGTCCTTTGGGAGTTGTCCTTTGGGAATTGTCCTTTGGGAGTTGTCCTTTGGGAATTGTCCTTTGGGGGAAAGAATTGTCCTTTGGGAATTGTCCTTTGGGAGTTGTCCTTTAGGGAAAAGGATTGTCCTTTGGGAATTGTCCTTTGGGAATTGTCCTTTAGGGAAAAGGATTGTCCTTTGGGAATTGTCCTTTGGAAGAGGGCATTGCCTTTGGAAAAAGAAGAGGAGCTTTTCAGGATCTCTTTTATAGCGGGAATTTGGAGCAGACAATCACAGAATCAGGGAATCCCAAAATTCTGGAATGGTTTGGGTTAGGACAGACCTTCAATCCCATCTCATTCCATGAAAGGCAGGGACCTTCCACTATCCCAGATTGCTCCAAGCCCCAGTGTCCAGCCCGGCTTTGGGATCCAGGGGCACCCACAGCTTCTCTGGGAATTTCATCCCAGCCAGGAATTCCCAATTCCCAATCTCCCACCCATCCCTGCCCTCGGGCACTGGGAGCCATTCCCTGTGTCCTGTCCCTCCATCCTTGTCCCCAGTCCCTCTCCAGCTCTCCTGGAGCCCCTCCAGGCCCTGCCAGGGGTTCTGAGCTCTCCCTGGAGCTTCTCCTCTCCAGATGAACATTCCCAACTGATAAATATCCCTGGATCCTCAAAAAGCAGTTTCCCCTCAGGAAAACATGGGAATTATGAGAGAAAGGGAAGAAGTTGCTTTGTCTCCTCAGTGATTAAATCCTCCTCTTCTCCCACATGGGACCCAGTCCCACAGCTCAGGATCTGGGACAAATCCCAGAAGGGCGTTTTCCTGCCTTGAATCCCAAATTCCCTGTAAATCTTTATATATCAATGAAAAAAGAAATTATTTGTAACACATCAAATAATCTAGTCCCAGGGAATTCAGGTTTGGGGAAGTTTTGAAGGGAATAACTCCAGAGTTGCTGCTGTGCTCCCAGAACAATTCCATGACCTTGAACCAGAGCTTTGTGATGGGCTCCAGCTCCCTCCAACAGCTCCATGCTCAACATTCCAGTGCTGGAAAAGGAAAAGGACAGGCACAAAGGGAATTGTTTCAGGGAGCTCCAGCCAGGACGCCGTGACTTTGTGGGAATATCCACCGGGATTCTGGGACACTGTGGGGTCAAGGGCAGCAAGGATGAGTGGTCATTAAAAAAACCCCAAACCCAAACTGGTATCTCTCAAAAAAATCTTTATTTTTTTAATCAAAACAATTCCATGCTCCACATATTTATTTTTATCTTTATTATTTTTTTTTTAATCTAAAAAATTAATTCCTGCGTTTTTAAAAATTACTCTGCACAGATGTTTGGGAAAATTCTTATTTTTCATGTAAATGTTTATTTTTCCCTTTGGCACAGTTTTGAATTTTGAAGGTTACATGTATGATAAATATTATATAAATTCTGGAGTTCTTATCCCACTTTGAAGGTGCTAAAAGTTTGTCTAGAATTCCCAAATAATAAAAAAATCCCATTCCCTGCAGGGAATACCCCATTCCTAAATACTGGGTCAGGGAAATTGGGAAATACAGAGTTGGCGTCTGGGGCATTTTTTCCCAAACTTATAGAAAGGGAAGGGGATATTTCCTAGAGAAATTTTCCCAGGATTTCTTTAATTTGATCAGGAATGCCCTTGTCTGTTTGTACAAATTCCAGCTCCATAAATCCAGCTCTGCTGGAGCCCAGAATCCCTTCCCAATGTTTGGAAAAATGCTTTAATGAAGGTTGGAATTCTCCAAATATCCCAATTTCTGCACTGGAGGGTGAAATCCATTCTCATTTCCACAAACTGTGGTTAAAAAAAAATAGGAGAAACAACCTTGTACCCCAAAAAAATGTTCAAAATTAATGGGAATGTCTCAAATTATTTCTGTTTATTCCCAGATTTTATTGGTTGTGTTTGGAATTTTGAGACTTTTTTTTTTTTAACCA
The DNA here is from genome assembly GCF_035770615.1 of Melospiza melodia melodia. Classification (NCBI taxonomy): domain Eukaryota; kingdom Metazoa; phylum Chordata; class Aves; order Passeriformes; family Passerellidae; genus Melospiza; species Melospiza melodia. The sequence goes on from NC_086194.1 coordinate 1,610,103, forward strand.
CTAAAAAGTCTCAAAATTAAAATATTCCTGTGGTAGGGAAAGGCGCTCCTTGTTGGAATTTTCCCACCTCTCCCAGTCCTGATAATGATCCCAGGATCTTATTTGGCACTTGGGATTATATCAGATTTTCCCCATTTTTTTCCTCTCACCTTTGGATGCTCCTGGTCTGGTTTTTGTGTGTGTTGGGATGCCAGTTCCAGAGCCTAAATGTGGGATCCATCTCTTACCTAAAGCCATTATCCCAAATTTTTGGAGTTTCTCTCATGCACATTCCCATTGGATTTACCCAACGCTCTGAGATTTTCAACATTCCAAATATTTCCCAAATTTCCAAGAGTGGGTGCAATTGGATGTTTTTTGCAACTCATCCAAAAATTTTGGGGGATTTATTCTCCATAAGAGTTGGGCTCATTCCTTGGAAAATATTTTTTTAAGGAAGTGCTTTTCTAGGATGATCCCGGTACTTTTTATTTTGAGGCTTAAATTGTAAGATAATTGTAGGAATTGAGGAATAATTGTAATCTGAAAAGATTTGGTAGCAAAAAATTGTCTTTTCCATACATTTAATTCATTCCCACCTGGAGGCTTTTTAACAGGGAGGTGCATTTTCCCAGGAATATATTTTGTTTCCATGAAAAATAATCTGAAAAATGGGGTCAATTAATGATTTTTAAGGGCACAGAAAGAGCTTTAACCATGGGAAAATGGATCATTGGATTTAAATCCTCAATAATGAACAGGGAGAAAATCTCTGGAAGTTCATCCCTTGGGAAGGGGCCAAATTCCTATATCTGGGTGGGCTGAGTCACCCTTGGGAGAAGCTGAGCTGGGATAAAGGGAGATGAGAGGGGAATTTGGGAATTTGGGCGCCGGCATTTCAGTGGCTAAAGTTGGGTGAGGTGACGTTGCTCCAGGTCTGGTGACTGGGATCAGAATCCACGTGGAGACCGCTGGGAAACGTGAGGACCTGGAAGGGACACGGTTTTCCATAGAGAGTTTTCCACATTTTCCATGTTTTCCTGGGGAAAAAGCAGCCAGGAATTATTTTTGTGGGGTGCTGGGATCTCAAGGCCGTGGGGAATCTGTTGTCCCTGCAAAGCCCTGATGGGATACTAGAATGGAAAAACTTCTTTCGTTTTTCTGCATGGAAAGATGGAAAAGCATCCATGGTGGGAGCAGCCAGGGAAAACAGGGATGGTGCAGCAGCAGGAATGGGGAATCCTGCTGGATTTCCCTGTTCAGCTTCAGAACTTGGAGCATTCCACGGGCAGAAGGGCTGGGAAAAGGGAAGCTTCTCTTGGGATGAACGGGTTGGTTTTGGGAGAGATGGATTGAATCGTTCAGTTTCGTCCCACCCCAGGGATGGGATGATTCCAGCTGCCAGGTAAGTTCTCTCCATCCTTGGGCACTTCCAGCTCTTTAAAAATCCAGCTCCAGGAGCTGGAGCTCTTCAAAATGTCCCTGGAACAGTCCAGAAAAATGAACAGGAATGAGCTGCCCAAGAGGCACTGGGATAACAAGATAACGGGGTAATGGGATAACGGGATAATGTGGTGACAGGAGAGCTCTGCTTTTGTTTCCCAACTCTGGCGGTGCAGAATTCCCAAAATAATCCCTCTCTAACCCAGTCCTACTTCCAAGGGGGCCAAAAACTTCCCTGTGGAAAATGAGAGAATCCCAGAAGTTTTGGGTTGGAAGGGACCTTAGGGATCATCCCAATCCATCCCATTCCGTGGGCAGGGACACCTCCCACTGTCCCAGGCTGCTCCAAGCCTGGCCTTGGACATTTCCAGGGATCCAGGGGCAGCCACAGCTTCCCTGGGAATTCCATCCCACTCCCTCCCCACCCTCCCAGCCAGGAATTCCTTCCCAACATCCCATCTCTCCCTGCCCTCTGGAATTTAAAGAGCAAACAGAAAAAAAGGAAAAATTTTGTGCGGATTTTATGCAGCAGCAACCTCTGCATGACCTTGACAGAGATTCTGCTTCATATTCCTATTCCTGAAGTATTTTGCTGTGGAATTCAAGCTGGAATTAAGGGTTGATTTCTGGTTTTATTTTCCTTTCCTTTTTGAGGGCTGGAGCTGCTGGAGACTGGATCAATGCTCGTCCCAGGGCACTGGAGGAGTTTATATCCATCATAATTACTGTGGAAAGTGATGGGAGAGGGGATGATGGGAATGTTGTGTATTAATAGGATTAAAAAGGTTTTAGTGGAAGAAAAAGCCCCACATGATGGTGAAATCCAAATGTAACCTCAACCCCCAGGATCCTGATGGTTTTCCTGGCCTCTTTCCAGCTCCTGCATTTCTGTCTCCTGAAGCAGAGTCCCAAGGCAACAATAAAAAAAACCCCAAAACAAGAACAACAAAACCGAAACAAACAACTGCCCATCAAAAAACACACCAAAAAACCCCAAGCACCCCCAAAACTTCAATGAAATAAATAAATAAATGAGGAAAAAACCACCTAAAATCCAACCTCCTCTTCCTCCCAAACTATCCCTGCCATGGCCGAGTGCAAACCCTGCTGTTCATCCCCGGATTCCTCGGTGTCCTATGAAAAACCAGGAATGTTGTTTCGCTCTTGGAAGGGCTCCATTGTCTAAATGCTTCCCCCCCCAGCTCAGCTCCTGACTGCTGGGTGACAACAGATTTATTCATAGGACTGATGTCAGGCTTAGCTATGCCTGGCTCAGCGCGGAGTGACGGGGTTTATTGGGATTGATAAAGATTCCAGGAGATTGGAAGCTGTCAATGACGTCAGCAGGGCCCAGGGTGGAGTTAATCCCTCCCGGAGCCTCCAGGACAAAGCAGGGAAAGCATCCAGCGGCATCAGGACGCAGCTGATGCCATCAGGTGATGATTCCCTAAAGCCAGGAGTGCTGGAGATGAGGAAAGCCGGTGGAAAAGTTTGGATTTGGAGGTTTGATATCATCATGGAATGTCTAATGTTGTCTATACATCAGGGCAGGAGAAAAATGGGAACTTCTCTGTCTCCCAAATGGATTTGGACCAAACTTCAGCACTGGGAGCCTTAGGGAGAGAGAGGCTTGGGTGGAAATGTCCTGGCTTTAAATGACAAATTTTTTTGCCTTTTAAAATGGCATTTGTAGAGGAATTCACATATTTTTCCTAAAAACGCTCCATTCCCACTCCATTCCATGGAAAAAACGCCTGGGAAAACTCAGTTCTGAAGAAGAAGATCCCTTCTGCTGGGATATTTCCCACAAAAACAATTCCCAAGGGAAAGCATCCTGATGTCCTTCCAAGGAAAAGGGGAATGAGTTATGGACTCAGTTAGGGTGGGAAAGCCCTCAAAGATCATCAGATCCAACAATTAATCCAGCACTGCCAAGGCCATTATTGTCCCCAAGTGCCACATCCAGGTGGATCTGAAATCCCTCTGGGAATGGGGCCTCCAGCTCTGCCATGGGTGCTGGACAGACTTTTCTGGGAAGATTCTTTCCCAATATCCAACCTGAACCTCTCCTGTGACCGAGTGTCCAAGGCCAGGCTGGGCAGGGCTTGGAGCAACCTGGGGTGATGGGAGGAGAATCCTCCCAACCCTCCAGGGTCATAAAACTGAGACTAAACCAATTTCTTCTTATCTGAGTCATTTCCCCCCTTCTTATCAGCTTTCTTATCTTGTTTTTGTCTCGTCCAGGTGGAATTCAGCCCTGACCAGATCGAAGGTGAGGAAGATTTTTCTCTTCTGGGCTCAGTAAATCCATCCCTGGGAAGCGCTGGGATGAGCAGGGCTGGGATGTTGGAACAGCTTTGGGAAGGCTGAGCTTTAATTTCTGGCTTTAATTTTCTCTCCTCAAAATCCTTCCTTCCAAAAGAAAAGCATGGAATTCACGTCCCATTTCCAGGAGTGACACCCCCAAAAAGCCCAAATACAAGTTTTTCTTTAGGGAAAAACCCACCAGTACCAATATTTTCAAAGCAAACCCCTCAACTCTGCTTCAGATAATTTTTTCCTGCCTTCCATCACAGCTTAATGTGTTCCAGCTCTCCCGAATCCAGCAAATAACACCAGGCGTGGAATTTCTTTATCCTTTCAAAGCCAAACATCAGCATCAGTTTCCAAACCCTTTGTCCCAGCTCAAGAAACTGATCCCAAACCCTCCTGCCTGAAGTCCTGGGAACGCCGGCACCGCAGCTGTTCCCTTTCTCCTCAAAAACCAGCCTGGGTTTTATGGGATAATTGATGGATGGGATCAAACATCTGGCAGGATTTGCCTTTGGTCTTTAAACCCTTGGGAAATCCACTAAAAGATGGGATCAGGGAAGGGGTTAATTAGAGCAGGGGAAAAAAATCAATTAGAGAGATGTTTAATTATCACCTCCCTTTGTCGTTCCCTGCTGGCCCAGGAGGATCCGGGGGTCTCAGGAAGATTGGATGTTTCCCAGTTTGTCAGATGATGCCAAAGCTGACAAATTCCTTTGGAATTCCCAAATTCCATCCTCTGGGTTGGTCTTTCACCATCGATTGGGGTTCTGGCAGCTGATTCCAAATGGAGGTGGTGGAGGAGAAACAGAAGCTGCAGCACCTTTTAAAACACCCCAAATTCCTTCTTTTTGCTAAGGAAAATGTTGCGTGGATCAAAGGATTCCCTGAAAAGATTCATGGGTGGTTTGGTCCCCAAAATGTGGCTCTGGGGTGAAGCTTTGTGGAACATTCCCATTTTTGGGGGTGTCCTGCTCCTCATTCATGAGTGAAGCCCATCCCTGCTTTGAACCCTGGGTTTGGGCCTCTTCAGCTCCCAGAATTGCTGGAAAAAGAGGGAAAATGAAATGTTGCAGATGGGCAGAGAGGCAGGAATTAGGAATCTGAAAATATCCAGAGGGTTCCTGGCCAGAGGGAGGGCAAAGGACACCAAGGTGGTTTTGGTGCATGGATGGGAATTTCATGGAGTCAGCAAATGCAAATGAAAAGATTAAAACAGTAGGGAAAAAACCCACAAAAAAAAACCCCAAAAAACCAAAACCAACCAAACAAAAAAAAACCCCAAAAACAAAACAAAACAAAAAACAAAAAAACCCACGAAGCCTTGGAAATCTGAGCTGTCAGGAATTTTGCTGGATTGGGAATCTTCAGGAGATGGTCCCAGGGAGTTGGAGAGTGGTGATGGATGAGGAAATGAGGGGGGTGGGAATATTCCCCAGTTTTCCTCACCCATCTTGTTGTGAGACCCCCGGGAAAGGAGCTGGGAAGGGGTCTCTGCCCCCATTCCTCTGTCAGCAAAGAGCCCAGGAAAATCCACGATTGCCCTCTGCTGGAATGAGGGGCTGGAAAGGGATCGGGACAGGAGGGAAAATCAGGAGAGAGGGGCAGGGAGGGGAGGAAAGAGAGGAAAGTGGAAAGAGGAAAACAAGGGAATGTTGATTAGTCCCAAATGAGAACTTTCAGTGCTGTTTGGGAGTGTTGGATGGAGAAGGAAATGAGGAAAATTGGAGCAGAATTATCAAAATGGAAAGGGAGGAGGAAAGGAGGAGAGGAAAATCCAGCAAATGTCAAAGAAGGAAAGGAAAGGTAAGGTAAGGAAAGGAAAGGAAAAGGAAAAGGAAAAGGAAAAGGAAAAGGAAAAGGAAAAGGAAAAGGAAAAGGAAAAGGAAAAGGAAAAGGAAAAGGAAAAGGAAAAGGAAAAGGAAAAGGAAAAGGAAAAGGAAAAGGAAAAGGAAAAAGGGGGAGATGGAATGTAGAGAAGGAATTGGGGAAGATGGAGAAAATCTGGGGTGCAGAGTGTGTGGCTGAATGTTTGAACAAATCAGGATTTAGGGAAAAGAGGATAAATTCCCAGAGTTTGGAAATGTGGGACAGAAATAAAGGTGGAAAAGCAACAGCAGCGCAAGGGCCAGATCCAGGGATTGAAAGCCAAAGGGATTTTTGGGATCAGTTGTGGATGGTGCAGTGGGAAGTCAAGGATAACAGTGAAGTTAAAGGATTAGGGATAAAGTTAAAGGATAAAGGATGAAGTTAAAGAATAAAATAAAAGGATAAAGGATGAAGTTAAAGGATAAAATAAAAGGATAAAGGATGAAGTTACAGAATAAAATAAAAGGATAAAGGATGAAGTTAAAGGATGAAGGATGAAGTTAAAGGATAACAGTAAAGGATGACAGCCTGTTACTGCTGCTCCATGGGATCCTCCCCTGACCCTGCAATTCCAGCAGGGAAAGGAGAGCCTGAGCAACTGGAGAGTCTGGGGAAGTGTCTGCTGAATCCTGCATGAGAATCATGGAATCATTCCATTGGGAAAAGACCCTTAAAACAATGGATCCCAACCTTTACCCCAACACTGCCAATGCCCTCAAGCACCACATCCACATGAAGTCAGTGGTGCAAAGGAGAACCTCTCCCATGGGAATGCTCTTGCCAGGATGCTGCTCCTCACAGTCGTGAGGGATTCCATTTAGGGAGAAGCGAAACCTCTGAACCTCCCAGGAGATCTGGCCTGTTCCCGGTTCCTGAGGGAACAGCAAGCCCTGTTCTCTGGATCCTGCCCTGGAGGCACCTCTGGGTGCTGTGTCCAGCTCTGGCTCCTCAGCACAGCAGGGACAGGAGCTGCTGGAGCTGAGCAAGGGCCTGGAGCATCTCTGTGCCCAGGAAAGGCTGAGGGAGCTGGGGCTGCTCAGCCTGGAGAGGAGCCCCAGTGAGAGGGGCCCTCAGCCCTGGGTGTCCCTGAGTGTCCCTGGCTGTCCCTGGGTGCAAGGAGGGGCACAGCAGGGCCAGGCTCTGCTCCAGGGACCCAGCTGTGACACCAGGGCCACGGGCAGGGACTGATCCCAGGAATTCTCCCGGCACAGGAGGCAGAACTTCTGCCCTGGGCAGTGCCCAGCCCTGAGCACAGAGCAGAGAGGCTGTGGGATCTCCCTCACCGGGGATATCCCAGACCTGTCAGGTTGTAATCCTGAGCCCTGTGCTCTGGGATGGCCCTGCTGGAGCAGGGAGGTGCCACCAGTGACCCACTGCGGTCCCTTCCAACCCGACCCATCCTGGGATTCTGGGATAAGGTTTTCCATACACCTTCACCCTCCCCCACCAATACACAGCTTGCAGGGTGACAATCCCAGTATTTTTTCCTGTCACAGCTCATTTCCAGCTCCTAGAGGTGCTCCTGGAGCTCCAGGCTCTGGGTCAGTGCTCTCCAAGTATCCAACCTTTAATCCAAGATCTGGTTCGCCCATCAGCAGAGCTGCTGTTGGATCCTGGGCCTTCCTGAGTGCTCCTGAGCACTGGAAAGCTCCCAAGGCAACGATTTCTCCTGTTTTCCACACTTTCTGATGGTAACTGAGACGGAAATACCACGGGAGAAGCATTTGACCTCTCCGATTCCATCCCGCGGTGGAACCGGAAAATGCGGGGAAGGAGGAACACAAACATCGGAGATAACAAAGCTCATCCAAATTTTTCCCAAACCACAAAATGAAACATCCAGGCAGTTAGTGAGGGAAAGGTTCTACTGAGTTTATCTTTTATCCGAGAGAACACAGAATTAATTTCTCCTGACCTTTTTCCCTTCCAGAATTTAAGGAAGCATTTTCCCTTTTCGACCGGACCCCCAAGTCGGAGATGAAAATCACCTACGCCCAATGTGGAGATGTCCTGAGGGCTTTGGGGCAGAACCCGACCCAGGCTGAGGTCATGAAATTGCTTGGCAGACCCAAACCTGAAGGTTGGTGGCCTCCTCCATTTGTTTTCCCAGAATTTTTCCTGGAGAAAGTGAGGTCTCCATTTTCTAAGTGAGAAGTAACTCAGGATACGGAGCAGCCTCTGAAATTGCCAGCAGAAAGGGAAAGTCAAGATAATTGTCCCAAATTGAGGGGAATTAATTAATTTAACAGCCCTGGGCATCCGTGTGTTTCAAAATGACAAATTTTTTGTCTTTTAAAATTGCATTTATGGAGGAATTCAGGTGATTTTCCTAAAAGCACCTATTATTTCAAACCCATCCAGAGAAACAAAGGGATAACCTGGATGTAAGGACATGGATTGTTCCACAAAAGATGGCTGGGAATGCCTGTAATGATTGCAGTGATATCCTTCTGTATTCCAAATTTTCATGTTCTTCTCTCCCTTTTATCCAATGTTTATCCCCACATTTATCCCTTTTATCCCCACATTTCTGTGCTCATGCTGGATATTCCATTGTTATTCCCAACTCTCCCAGAATCCCCCAAAACTTCCATTTCCAGGTTCTTTTCTCCTTTTATCTGACATTTATCACCACAGATCTTCCACCCATGGTTATTCCCAACTCTCCCAGAATTCCCCAAAACTTCAATTTCCAGGCTCTTTTCTCCTTTTATCCAACATTTATCACCACAGTTCAGCCCTCATGGCGGATATCCCGTGTTTAATTCCCAACTGTCCCAGAATCCAACAAACCTTCCATTTCCACACTCTTTTCTCCTTTTACCCAAATTTATCACCACGGTTCTGCCCTCACGGTGGATATCCCATGGTTAATTCCCAACTCTCCCAGAATCCCCCAAAACTTCCATTTCCAGATTCTTTTCTCCTTTTATCCGACATTTATCACCATAGATCTTCCACCCATGGTTATTCCCAACTCTCCCAGAATTCCCCAAAACTTCTCTTTCCAGGCTCTTTTCTCCTTTTATCCAACATTTATCACCACAGTTCAGCCCTCACAGTAGATATCCCATGGTTAATTCCCAACTCTCCCAGAATCCAACAAACCTTCCATTTCCACTCTCTTTTCTCCTTTTATCCAAATTTATCACCACAGTTCTGCCCTCATGGTGGATATCCCGTGTTTAATTCCCAACTCTCCCAGAATCCCCCCAAGCTTCCATTTCCAGGTTCTTTTCTCCTTTTTTCCAAATTTATCACCGCAGATCTTCCACCCTGTGGTGGGTATCCCATCATTATTCCCAGAATCCCCCCCCAAACTTCCGTTTCCCCTGGGTTTTCCAGAGATGAATTCCAAGATGATCGACTTTGAGACCTTCCTGCCCATGCTCCAGCACATTGCCAAGACCAAGGACACGGGAACCTACGAGGATTTCGTGGAAGGGCTCCGGGTGTTTGACAAGGAGGGGAACGGGACGGTCATGGGAGCCGAGCTCCGCCACGTCCTGGCCACGCTGGGTGAGGGAAACCTTCCAGTGGGAATTCCCATCTCTGCCTTTCTCCCTCCCTCTTCTCCCTTCGTGTTTTAGTTATCCTTTAAATATCTCATTCCCATCACAATGGAATGATCCCAGAATTTCCAACCCCATGTATTCCCTTAGCTTGTCGCCATTTTTCTGCACTTCCAAGAGGTGTTTCCATCCCTTCCTTCTCCTCTCCTTCCCTCCTTCCTGTTGTGTTGGATTTCTCCAATAATTATTAAATTTCCACAAATCATCCCAACATTTCCAACCCCAATGATTCCCTTGCTTTGACTCCGTTCTGCTTCACCAAAATGAAGACTTACAAAACAACAGGCACCAAATATTTAAATCATAAAATTAAATTGAATTAAGTCCATCACTGATCCATGCCAATGCTTCCAAATTTGACCTTGGAATCTTCCAGAACCTCAAACTCAGAGGGAAACTGAGTTTTCACTGAGAGTTTTTTCATTGGGACTTGGTTAAAACTGACCCAAACCTTTAAGATTCAGCACTTAGACCAAATTATTCTTAGGAAAATGAGTTGTGCCCATAATATCCTGCAGGTTTCCACATTTTTCCCGTCTTTCTGGATCTGGGATCAAATTTATTCTCAAATTTGGATCTAGATTTGAGTCAAGTTTGGAATTTGGATCAAGTCTGCAACTCCAAAATGAGCTTTTCCCATGGTCAGCACCCCAAATTCCTTCCAGGAGAAATGTCCCCCTCTTCTCTCTCACTCCCATTTGTCTTCCTCAGAAGCTTCCTAAATTCCTAAATCGGGGATTTTGATCCAGGGATTTTGTTTTCCATGCAGGGGAGAGGCTGACTGAGGAGGAAGTGGATAAATTGATGGCTGGGCAGGAAGATGCCAACGGCTGCATCAACTACGAAGGTGGGCGAGACCCCTGAAAACTTTCTTAAAATATTCCCAAGAAAGTTTAAATCCATGGGAAAATCTGGGGCAAAATTTCCAAATTTTAGACAATTCTGAGTCCGTAACTCTTCTGATAAACCCCGTCTATGAAAGGTTAATTATGTTTCCCATAGGATAACTGATCCTTCTTTCCCTCTTTTTTCCAGCTTTTGTGAAACACATCATGGCTAACTGAGCCCAGGTGAGTCTCCTCTGCCCTTCTCCTGGATTGCCAAGTCCTTGTTCCTTTAGGATTGACTGGAAGCTTCCAAGAAAAAAATATTTTCCACGTGCATTTACAAATCGCTGCTCCCAAACTCCTAAAAAAGCAAGGAAATAGAATTGAGCTGACGAGAGAGGGGGAAAAAATAAAAGAAAAATAGATAAGAAGGAATCAAGAATGCTTACACCCCTGGCAGTATAATTAGTGGTTTTCCATAAATCTTGCTCCCACCATCTCCTGACAATGGATTGGGTTTCCAGGAAAAGCTTTGTCCAACACATCCAAACCACAGCACCACCAAGGGCATCTCTGTCTCACCCTCACAAAGGAGCTGGGCTTTGTTTCCAGGGTTTCCTGGGCAAGGTTTATCCCAGTTTTACTGGAAAAGGTGCCCGCTGCCTTTGCCTGGCCTTCCCTGGGTTTTCTCCCTGCTCAGCTCTTGGGGAAGGGGTTGACCGATCCATCTAATCTGATATCCTGGGAAAAGCTGCCCTCAGATTTGGTCTGGATGTTTTGGGTTTGCTGTGTTTGTTTTTAGTCTGTTTCAACAACTCTGGTTTATTTTTAGGCCTGGTTTTGGTTTGGTTTTGGAGCTGACCTGGCTGTCCTGTGGTGACTTTTGTGTCTGGGTTAAGTAGGGGTCACATCCAGGTTATTTGGGAATTTTGTTCCAAGATATAACTTAACAAAATATAAACAAGCTAAAAAAATAACCCGATTTGGTTTGGGTTTTTTTTTCCCTTTATTTCTATTTTTTCCCTACTAGAATCCACTTTTTTTTTTCCCCCTTAAGGCATTTACCTTTGAACTTGGATTTTTCCAACTGGTTCCCAGTTTATGATATAAAAAATCAGGAGTTTTGGTGAAATCCCAATCCATGGTCCCTGCCTGTTGTTCAGGGATGTTTTCAATCCTTAATCCAAACCTACAGGAAATTCCCGTTCCAATGGGAACCAACGTCAGTCACCAGAGAAGACAAGTGAGCATGAGCAGCTTGGTTTGTCACAGGAAAAAAGTTCCAGTTCCACAGGGAAGCTGGAAAACTGGAACAGGATTGGGAAGCAATCTGAGGGTCTTTGATGAGTTTGGAAAACTTCTATTCCCAGGAAACCAACATTCCTGGGATTTGCTGATGAGCCTCAGCAGTGTCATCCAGCGGTGGCCCTCCCACCCCTGCTGTGGGACTCTCGGAATGTTTAGGCCATGGTCCCTGCCTGCTGTTCAGGGATGTTTTCAATCCTCAATCCATACCCACTGCCCTTGGAAATTCCCATTCCGATGGGAACCAATGTCAGTCTAGTGAACATGGACAGCTTGGTTTGTCACGGGAAAAAGTTCCAGTTCCATAGAGAAGCTGGAAAACTGGAACAGGATTGGGAAGCATTCTGAGGGTCTTTGATGGGATTGGAAAGGGGGCTGGGAGCTTGTGATTCTCAGGAAAGCAACATTGCTGGGATTTGCTGTGGAGCCTTGGTGGTGTCATCCGGCGGTGGCCCTTCCACCCCTGCTGTGGGACTCTTGGAAAGTTTGGGGAAAGCCAAATGGAATTGATGCCTTGTGCAGGCTGACCCAGAACAGAGGCTGGACAGAGCTAAAGAATAAAGCAGGGATTTATTCAAAGGATCTCCTCCATGGATGCACCTTGGGCAGCACCAGAGCCCAGCCAGGGCTGCACCCAAGATGAACCAAAATGGCCCCAAAATGCACGAGCGCTCCCGGGGTCTCTCCCTGGGATCAGCTCTGCTCCATTTGCACCTTGCAGTTCATTGTCCCATTCCAGCTTTAGCCCAGGCAGTCCCACCCTGCTTGTTTTTCTCTCTCCAGCCCACGGTGTTTGTGCTCCGGGGCTGAGATTTGGGTCATTTGTCCTTGGTGCCCAGCTGGAGCAGGAATTGTTTTGTCTCCCTGCTCTGTGCACAGAACTCACCGTGCCCTGATGTGGAGCTCAGACCCACACACTAAAGCAGCACAGAATTTGAAAATATAAAAGCTGAACCTGAGGCATCACAATGTCCACCCTGGAAGGAGCCAAGGTCCTTTGCTACAGGATCTGAACTTGATGGGAATCTGGAGCTGAGCCCAAAAATTCAGGAATGGCTCCATCTCTTGGCCATTCCTGTGGGATGGAGGGAAGATAAATCTGCATCTCTGTATCAGGATGAAACTGGGCCTTTCCTTTTCTCCTGATTTCCTGAGGACATTGGGACTATTTTATATGGAATTTTCTTACCTGCATCAGCTCCAGGTGTTAGGGACTGCTTCCCCTGTTTTCTCCATCACTGAGCATGGGACTGTGGGACTGGGATGATTCCTGGTGTTTTGGCAGCTCTTGTTGTTGATAAGCTGAGAATGATTCCCGGTGGAATTCTTCATTCCTTCTTTTTCCTCTAATTCTAAAAAAAAAATATCTTTATCTTTCAGGACAAGATAAGTGCTGAGAATTCCGGATACTGGCCTTGGATTTTCATCCGCTGGAATTTCTCCTTGTTTTTCAGCCCAGACTCCCATTCCAGAGCTCCGACATGGGCCTAAATCCCTAAAGATATTTGGATATTTTTGTTTAGTTTGCCTTGTTCCTCTGTGGGAAGAGGGTGGATCCTGTGGAGATCCAACAGAAGAAACTGGAATGTGAACTATGAATCCCTGGGAATTTCTTTAGGATGAAGGATATAAACAGAAATACAAAACTGAGGAAAAAGGAGGAATTCTTTTCATTAATAAATCGATCAAAAATGATTGATCCCTTTTCCCATCCCAAACTCCACATTTTCCTTGTGTTTATGGGACACCAGTATAAATCCCAGGGATATCATTCATCCTTCAGGAAAAACTGTGAAATTCCCAGAAATTACCAACAAACAGAACCTTGCTGATGTTTTTTCCTCTGCTTTGGATGATGGAAAATTAAGGATATAAAAGCAAAAAATCCCAGATTTAAGCAAACTTTTCTAAAATCCATCTTTTCTCCATGAGGATTCCTTCCCATTCCAATAATTTCCCTAGGAAACAAGGAAAAGTCTTCCCCAAAGGAAGTTGTTCTAATAAACACAACTTGGTCCTGGAGTTTTTGCAGTAAAAAATGGGATTTTTCGTGTCTTTGTTTCCTCATTGTTTCTGTGTATGTGTGAGGGAAGGGGAAAGGGAAAGAAATCCTGAGAAAAACCTCAGCAGAGGCCAAGGAAAGCTGAGAAGCATGGAAAATCACACGGATTAGGAGAGCTCCTTTTCTGGGGAATAGTAATTGAAAAAATAAGGGGGAAAAAATCCTCTGGGGCTGGAAAAAGGAGAGGCCAGGAGCTGGTAGAGTTTTTTAGGAACGTCAAAGAACCTGAATGTGCAAAAGTCCTGGAGCAGAAGGGGTTGTTAAAACAGGGAAATTCTGAGTTTAATGGAGGAAAGATCAATGGGGCATCAGAATTCTGGGATACGAATGGATGGGAATGACTGAGCAGGTCAGGTCATTCCCACAGAGAATGGAAAAGAGAGCAGAGACTGTCCCAGGATGAGCCAGGGAATAACCAGAAAGGAAAATCAGCAAGGAGAGCAAACTGAAATAAATGAGGAATATCCCTTCCCTTCCCTTCCCTTCCCTTCCCTTCCCTTCCCTTCCCTTCCCTTCCCTTCCCTTCCCTTCCCTTCCCTTCCCTTCCCTTCCCTTCCCTTCCCTTCCCTTCCCTTCCCTTCCCTTCCCTTCCCTTCCCTTCCCTTCCCTTCCCTTCCCTTCCCTTCCCTTCCCTTCCCTTCCCTTCCCTTCCCTTCCCTTCCCTTCCCTTCCCTTCCCTTCCCTTCCCTTCCCTTCCCTTTTTCCTCCTTTTTCCTCTTTTCCCCCCCTTTTCCCCCCTTTTTTTTCTTTTTCTCTTTCTTCCTGCACATTCCAGCAGGAATTTCCCTTGCCACACCACTCCTGCACGGAGATGGAGCCAGGAATATTGGCTGGAATTTCATTGCCGTCTCCTTAATCCCATCCCAGCCTGGATTCCAGCAGGGAGTGAAGTTTGGGAATTGTTTTATCCAGAGGAAAGTGAATATTTTAATATTTTCCTAGTGCTATTCAAAAGGAAATAAAGAAATCAACAAAAATCCATAATTTAATTAATTCTTAATGAAAAATCCTTTGCCTCCCTCAGTCAACTTTTGTTTTTATTAATCCCTTAGGAAGCTGATTTAAATTGATTAATTAATCAACCTGCATCTCCCTGAAATGAAATATTTTAACTTTTCCAACCGTCTCCTCTGACAGAATTTTTTTTTGTAATTTTTAAAAAATTTTGTTGCCAAAATTACCCCTTATTTTAACCCCAAATTTCTTCCTAAAGAACCTGCTGGGTTTTTTCCCAGAACTGATACCAGGATTAATTTTTCTCAACTGACCTATTCCATTTTCCTTGGTATTTTTACTCAAGGATTAATCACCCCTTAGAATCCCTCTTTTTCCCTGCACTGTGGATAAAAAAACTCCAAACAACTTCTTCAGGAATTGTCAATTTGAGCTCAATTCCCAGCTTTATTTAAGACAGAAATTCCTGGAATTCTCTGAAGTTCCTTACACAGCTCTGCCCACCTCTTCTTCTTTAAAGCAAAGTGGCAAAACCACCTTGCCTGTATCCCATAAAATCCCACAAAATCCCATAAAATTCCATCTATCCCAGGAACTGCTGTGGGATAACCGGGTGCTGGAATTTTCCAAGGAGCTGCCTTGTGGAGCAGGGATCTCCAGGCTGGATTTTCCTCCTTCCCTCCCCTTCTGCTGACTCCAGCCAGCCCCAGTTCCCTGGAGGAGCTTCAATTCCGACACAGATAATCCATAAATGACCCCAAAACCTCGCGAAGACGGGAAGCACAGCCAAGGAAAACAACTCCCAAAGATCCCAAGAATGCTTCTCCAGCCTGTCCCCAGTGCCACCAGCAGGGCCAGGTCGGCTCCGGTTGGGTCGGGAATTGTTGCCAGAGGGGAACGTGCTCAGCCCATCCCAACCTTCCCAGGATAAACACAGGACAGATCCCATTCCCTGGGACTTCCCACAAATCCCTCCAGGAGCGGAAGGAACAGCAAACAACGGGGACAAAAGAGGAAAAGCCCTTGGGGATGTGGCCAGACGGACGAGCACGGAGCGTCCCCAAGGCTGGATAAACAGTCCAGACTCGCAGGGAATTTTTGCAATACTGTTTTACCTCTGGGCTTCTTTTTAACCAAGAAATCCTAGAAAAACCCTCTGGAAGTGGGATAAACACAGTCAGGAATTTCTGGTTTCATTCGTGGCTCCTACAGACAATTCCTTATTCCAGGTTCCCAAACAAAAAAAAAAAAAAGAAAAAAGTCCAGGTGCGACAGTCCCAGGTGCAATATCCCAAAAAGCCCTGCCAGGTTCAGCTCCTGCCTTCCCCACCTTTCGAACCTCATGGTCCTGTCTCTCCAAATCCATGGGTTCCAAGGACCAGGTGCAGCTCCTGGGCTGGAGGAGCTCCGAGGCCTCCAAGGATCCATTTCCACGTTGGTCGCTCCATCTCCCAACCGCCCTTGATGAGCCGGAGGTTCCCAGAATTGTTTGGGTTGGAAGGGAGCCTGAAGATCCTGGAATTCAGTCACCAGTGGTGTCCCTCAGGGGTTTGTGCTGGGGCCAGTCCTGTTCAATGTCATTATTGATGACACGGGTGAGGGAATTGAGGCTTTCATCAGTAAATCTGCAGATGACGCCGAGCTGGGAGCTGTGTCCGTCTGTGGGAAGGCAGGAGGGCTCTGCAGGGAGACCTGGAACGGTCGGAGGCATCGACAGAGTCTAACAAGGTGAAGTTTAATAAGTCCAAGGGCCCAGTCCTGCATTTTGGCCACAATAATTCCCTGAAACTCTCTGGGCTGGGGATGGCGTGGCTGGACAGTGCCCAGGTAGAAAGGGACCTGATGGACAGCAGGGTGGACAGGAGCCAGCAGTGGTGGCCAAGCAGGCCGATGGCTCCTGGCCTGGCTCAGCGATGGCGTGGCCAGAGGAGCAGGGAGCTCATTGTGCCCCTGCCTGGGCACTGCTGGGGTCACACCTCGAGGGCCCCTCAGCTTGGGAAGGGCCTGGGGACACTGAGCACATCCAGAGGGGCTGGGAACACAAACCCTGTGGGGAGCCCCTGAGGGAGCTGGGGGTGCTCAGCCTGGAGAAAAGGAGACTCAGGGCTGCCCCCATCACTCTCTGCAGCTCCTGAAATGTGCCTGTGCTCAGCTGGGGCTGGGCTCTGTCTGCAGCAGCACTGACACACCCAGAGCACACAGCCTCGAGCTGCACCAAGGCAAGTTTAGGTTGGTGTGCAAACCCAGGGCAGCACTGGGAATATTTCTGTGTCTGCTCTGGGGTGCCCTGACCCCCAGGGCAGCACTGACTCTGACCCTCATCCATGGAGAAAGTTTCCCAGACTCCAAGACAGACTGGAATCCACCAAAGTGTGCAACAGATTATAGAGAGCAGTGTGGGTGTGTCACTGGGTGAGAAATTGAGGGTTTGGGGTTTTTAGTGTGTTGTGGATGGAAGCAAGATGGAGGGCACAGGGTGTCATCCTGGGTTTCTTCTTCATGCTTCTTCTTCCTCCTTCTCCATGGGTTTGGGTGGCATTTTGTAATTGGGCAGAAAAGTCCTCATGGCAGCTCTGTGGGATCAGTTATTGGGTTAAAAGGGAAAATAATCCAGGTGTCAGTTCTTAATGGGATAGTTTAGTCTGAAAAGCCCTTGGAACAAGAGATTGTTGGCCATTTTGTGCCTTCTGATGAAAAGCTGCTGAACTCCCAGCAGTGAGACTGTTTCACTGATAAGAAATAATAAACACCTGAGTGTGAGCGTGAAATAACATCTCAAGTGCCTTCAGTCCAGACCCAGAGAAACCCACACCTGGAGCCACCACAGGTTGGATATCAGGAAAAAGTTTTTCACAGACAGAGTGATAAAGTTCTGGGATGGCTGCCCGGGGAGGAGGTGCAGTCCCCATCCCTGGGTGTGTTTAACACAGCCTGGATGTGGCACTGGGTGCCAGGGTTGGGTTGAGCTGTTGGGGCTGGGTTGGACTCGATGACCTTGAAGGTCTCTTCAAACCTTGTGTGATTCTGGGAATTCTGGGAATTCCAGCACGTGAGGGACACCTGCCACAATTCCAGGTTGCTCCAACCCTTGTCCAGGGATAAGGGCTGAGCTCCAGTCTGGGAATGACCCCAGCACAAAGACGTTTGTGTACGTTCCCATAAAACACAAGCTGGAATCTGTGAGTGGAGTCTTGCAGAATTCAGCCAATCCTTCCTGGATTAACAATTCCCAGAAATCGTGCAGCATCCCACAGGATACACTTTCCCACCCTACCTCCCTGAATCTGGGACAATCCCCATCACTGATTTCCATGGCACTGACAGAGCCCCCGGTGCAGGGGCTCAGGTGATATTGTGACATTTTTACGGGATCCTGCATTTCCTTCCCACGGATCAGCTGCAGAATGCAACTGGATTCCAAACCTGGATATTTGCAACCCCATGGATGTGCTGAGGATTCTTCCCCTGTATCATCTGGATCCCCTCCAGAGTAAATTCAGAGCCTGAGCTGCATCCCTGAATCCCAGCTCCCACTTTTAGGGATTCAATGGAACCACCCTGATTCCCCCTTCACAGCTGAAGGAGTTTTATGTCCTCTCCCAGCGTTTTTTCCACATTTCCCTCCTCCTATTTTTTTTTCCTCCTAGTGGAAAATCGCTCTCAAAGTGCCCTGAGAGTAAAAACCATCAATTAAAACCCCCTTGTTACCAAGGATGGAACTCCACAGCCTCGAGTTTGCAGCTGGAGACGAGAGAAAAAAAAAAAAAAAAAAAAAAAAAAAAAGGGATTTTTGAATTCCTTGTTTTTGAAATTGCAGCGTGATCCAACTCCCAGGTTGCTCCATCCTTAACGGGCCATTAGAGCAATGTTCAAAACACAAAGGACATCATCCCCTCAGGAAAGTTAATGGAGCAGAACGTTCAGCTCCGAGTTTTCCTCCTGTCTGCCCCGGGAATGTTTGTTCGGAGAGGCTTTTAATGGAGAACAGGTGCTGGAGGCAGAAATTTGGGAATAAATGGAGTGGAAAAAAGGGCCAAAATAGAGCAGGCAGAGAGCAGGTTGCAAATTCCAGGGAATATTAATGCCGTTGCTTGGGTTTGAGGGAGAAATGGTGTTTTTGTGATTTCCTGAGGTTTTGAAGCTCCTGGGGTTGGGCATGAGCATCACTCCCTGGAATCAATGTGGGTTTTTTCCTTACAAACAGTTCAAAAAATGAAAATGTTCTTTCCAAAGGGAGTATTTCACTGTTTTGTGTTCATATCCTTATTTTTCTTTATGGTCTCGAGAACAAATGGAATTTTCTTTCCCAGTTTTTTCTCCTTTCCCCACGTTTTTCTCCTCCAGTGCCAGCAAAAGAAATCGGTGGCAGGAAAGCTGGAAAAAGGCAAAAGGAGGAATATTTTTTAAAATCTGTTATTAGATTAATCAGAACTGATAGGGCAACACCAGGAATTGTTAAGGAATTATGAAAAATCTTCTTTATTCTGGGAAAATCCTCCATAGGATGAAATTCTGGGTAGAGCTGGAGGAATACCAAGGACAGCAAAGCAAAAAAGCTGCAGATTTTGGCCCAAAAATCCCCTCTTGTTACAAAAGCATCACCAAGGGATGGATCCTGCCTGGATCCAGAGGATCCAGACCAGTTTATTCCAGGAATTTAAGTAGCAAAGATCAGAGCACTCCTTGGAATATATTTTTTTCCAACTCATTAACAGCTTGCAGACAAATTTGGGATGGTGAGAGGGCAGGGAAGGGAGACTTTGGCAAAGCAAAGCCTTGTGGATTATCTGGGATCTCTCTGGAACTTGGGTCTTTCCTAGAAAATTATTAAGGATCAAATTATTTGGAATTTAAACCAAAAAACGAAGACAAGAATTAGAAATAATTTTCATTTTCCAGAATATTTTGCCCTTTCTCCTCCCGGGGAAGAACCACCCTAAGTTTGGGATGCGCATTCTGCCTTCTCCCAGAGAACATTTATTTCTTTGGGAATAAAAAAACCCCTCGGCCGCGGCGTTAGTTCCCTACTCCAACCCCGGACCTTGGGAACAACACCAACTTTCCAAGTGTCTGCAAGGAGGAGTTTGGAGCAGAGGTTCTGGCGCGGCCTCGCCGATCTCAGCCTGGGAAAGAAGCACAGCTCATTCCCCGAGCTCATCCCGGCCCTCCCGAATTCCAAGTGTCCGTGGGCGACGTCAGCTCCGCGTGCTCGGGTCCAGCTTGGCTCCCGGAGCTGCCCTGGCCCAGCAGCACCTTGGCTCCTTTGGGAATTTTCACACTTCCATGCACTTGACCTTTGCATTGCAACACTTGGCCCCAAATCTTTTATTTTTTCCCTTTTTTTTTTTTTTTCTTTTTTTTTAAAAGGATTTTGCTCGTTGAAGGAAAAAAAAAAAAAACAAACCCAGTGTTCAGAAAGCTGCCAGGGAAAGGATTGGGAAAAAATAAAATTTTATTTAAAAAAATACTTGTGATGAGCTGTTGACATTCCTGGGAACTCCAGGGGTTCCTCAGCAGATGTTTCCCAACAGAAAACACAAGGATGTCCAAATCCCAGGAAAACAAGACTTAGGAACAAGGGGAGAGGAGTAGGAAAAGCAATTCCTGATGGGAAGGTTTCCAGCGTGGCTCTGGAATTGTGCTGAGGGTGGTGATGGTTCTCCTTGGATTCTCCATCCCTGGAAATGTCCAAGAACAGGTTGGATGGGGTTTGGAGCAACCTGGGATAGTGGGAGGTGCCCCTGCCCGTGGGGTTGGAATGGACGGATCCTGATTATTTGGGGGATTGAGAAAAACAGGAGCTGCTAATTGAAATAAAAACTTATAATAAGGATTTATACAAGAAAAGTGAAATTGGGGAAGGGCAAATTCCAAATAATTTGAGTTGAGATAGTGGGAGGTGTCCCTGCTCATGGGGTTGGAATGGACGGATCCTGATTATTTGGAGGATTGAGAACCGAGGGAAACGGGAGCTGTTAATTGGAATAAAAATGGGATACTCGTGATGAGGATTCACACAAGAGAGGTGGAATTAGGGAAGGGCAAATTCCAAATAATCCCAGGTTGGCGTAGTGGAAGGTGTCCCTGCCATGGCAGGGGTGGAATGGATGATCCTTAAGATCCTTCAGTCCAGCCCATTGCAGAATTCCCTGCCCAGGCTCAGGGCAGGTCATTTATCTCCAGGGATCACAAGAAACTGTCCCATTTTCTGGCCACATCCCTCCCTCGCATGCTGACACCGCAATTCCAGGTGCAATTCCCTGCTCTCCCAGCTGATGCCACAATTCCAGGCACAATTCCCTGCTCTCCGCACAATTCCAGGTGGAATTCCCTGTTCTTCCCACAGTTCCAGGTGAAATTCCTTGTTCTCCTTGCTTGGCCTGCAATTTCAGGTGCAATTTCAGCTGCAATTCCCAACTCTCCCTGCTCTCCTGCAATTCCATGTGCAATTCCTTTCTCTCCCAGCTGATGCCACAATTCCAGGTGCAATTCCCCATTGTCCCCACAATTCCAGGTGCAATTCCCCATTGTCCCCACAATTCCAGGCACAATTCCCTGTTCTCCCCACAAATCCAGATGCAATTCCCTGTTCTCCCAGCTGACATCACAATTCCAGGTGGAATTCCCTGTTCTCCCCGCAATTCCAGATGCAATTCTCTGCTCTCCCTGCAATTCCAGGTGCAATTCCAGATGTAATTCCCTGCTCTCCCTGTTCTCCCCCCAAATCCAGGTGCAATTCCTGGTTCTCCCTGCTCTCCCAGCAATTCCAGGTGCAATTCCAAGTGCAATTCCAAGTGCAATTCCCTCCTTTTCCCCCAACTCCAGATGCAATTCCCTGCTCTCCCTGCAATTCCAGGTGCAATTCCAGGTGCAATTCCCTGTTCTCCCAGCTGGCTGTTCCTTCCCTCAGCTGAAAATTCCTACAGGGATCAGCCAAAGGAAAATGGCCTCAAACCACACCGGGATGCCAAAGGAGCAGTTTGTTTTTTTCCTTTTTTTTTTTTTTCTATTTTCCACCCCCCACACTGACAGCAATGGATTTTCCAGTCATACCCACTCCTTTCCATTTCCTGGATGATCCTAACAAGTTTTTCCTGCTTCCAAAATAACCAGAGTGGGGATAATTGTCCCTCTTCCTTCATTCCCAAAAAAATACACACACAAAATTGGGGGTTTGCTTCAGGCTTGCTGTTTTTTTCCCAATAAAAAAGTTTGGAATGCAATTTTCCATTATTCCTGGTGGCATCGGCGTCAGGGAATGAGAGCAGAGATGAAGACTCCATAGGGAGAAGCTTGGAATATGGAGAGGAAAACATTCCCAGCACATTGTGGAGCTCCAACAGCTGCACCACAGGTGGAGGTGGTGACATCAAAACCCTTCGTAAGTGGGGCCTGAGTGGGATTTGAGCTTCCTGCAGGTGAAATTCCATCTAATCCTGGAATGGTTTTGGTGGGAAAGAACCTTGGAAAAAATCCAAGGGGGCAGGGACACCTTACACCATCCTAGGTGGATCCAAGCCCCAACATCCAACCTGGCCTTGGGCACTCCAGGGATCCAGGGGCAGCCACAGCTGCTCTGGGAATTCCATCCCAGCCCCTCCCCACCCTCCCAGGAAAGAATTTCTTCCAATATCCCATGGAAATTCCCCCTCTTTCAGTTTAAATCCGTTCCCCTTGTCCTCTCCTTCTTTTCCAATATAGAAAACCACCCTCTCTCCTTAAACCTTGGAATTTGGGATGTTCTCCACCTCCCAAACCCTCCCTTTCTGCAGTGACTGTGTGGGACCTGCGGCAAACACAGGAATTCCAAAGCGCCTCTAAATTGGGATTCTGGGACCAGCAGCTTCTGTTCCGAATGGAGACCCTCAGTGGCTCCTTAAAAAATCCCTTTGGGAAGGCTGAGGAGGAACAGGGATCAGCCTGAACTCCGGAACAGCCCAGGACTGGCTGCCCTGGATGCCTTTCATCTGTCCTTTCTCATGTTCTTGGCTGCAGCACAGGCCCAAAATAATCCCAAAATCGACTTCCTGAGCGCCACAAAAACGCCATTCCCAAAAGCCCGATGGAAAAGGACCAAAGTTATTTATTCCTCACAAATATTCCTGCAATTCTTCCATTTCTGGGCTGAGGGAGAAGTTTCACGCAGGGGAAAAATGATGGGGAATTCAAAATTTAATGCCTGAAGGCATAAACCCAGGTGGGATATTCTGAATATTCCCTGGGGTGCTAAAACCACTTTGGGATGTGGGATTTGTTCAAAAAAAGGATCAGGGAATATTCCAAATCCAGGACTCTCCCACTTAAACCCACTTTTCCTAAATCCAGAAGTCTGATCCAAAATGTGCTGCCAAAACCAAAATTCTTGATTGATCCTAAATGGTCTCTGGGGTCAAATATGAGTTCCTACAGAAAAAAAAAAGTGATTTAAATTAATTTATTTAAATCAGATAGGAATGGGATCCCACAATTTCCAGGGAACAAAGCTCACCTGCACAGGAGGAAAAATCTCATTTCTTTCCTGGGAATATTTTAAGGAATATAATTAAAGAAGTGAAATGGAATTAAATGAATAGTAAATATTTGAATGGGTAGAAATAATTAATTAAATAGTAAATGTGTGAATGGATGGAAATAATAAATTAAGTATAAATAAAGAAGCATAAAATATTTTAATAAATACAAATAATAAATTAAATCTAATGAAAGAAATATTAATTATTTTAATGAATATCATCTAATCAGACAAATTTCCAGCTTGGAGCAGTTCTAAGTAGCCTTGATAAAGAGGGAGGGAAGAATTCTGTACCCTGGTGAGAAATGAAAGAAAAGGAGAGGAAAATTCCCAGGGGCTGAGATACTTTGGATAACCTCCAAACGCAGGATCTGTGTTTGGGAACTCCCAGGGAATTCCTGTTTCCCTCTAAAAGTCGGGAAAGTTGGGTTTTCCAGGAAAGCCAGGGGAGTTCTGGGAGCATCTTCTGGGGCAATTTGTTGGGCCCCTCTCTGCTGAGAATTTCAGATTTCTGTGCTGCCAGGCACTGACCCCCAAGAGAACACTGCGCTGACCTGAGGCTGTGGAGAAGCTTCCAGAATGGAATGACAGAACTGGGATTGTGGGCGTGGAGTTTGGATAGAAGTGTGTGATACCACAGGGTGGGAAACTCAGAGTTTAAGGGTTTAGAATACAGTAATGGATATAAAGCAAGATGGAGGTTTTGGGGCGGAGGCTGGGCCTTCTCCTTCTCCTCCTCCTCCTCCTTCTCCTCCTTCTTCTCCTTCTCTTCCTCCTTCTCCTTCTCCTTCTCCTTCTCCTTCTCCTTCTCCTTCTCCTTCTCCTTCTCCTTCTCCTTCTCCTTCTCCTTCTCCTTCTCCTTCTCCTTCTCCTTCTCCTTCTCCTTCTCCTTCTCCTTCTCCTTCTCCTCCATGGGTTTGGGTGGTTTTGTGTAATTGGATAAAAAGTCCCCATTGCAGCCATGGGTGGTTGGTTATTGGGTTAAAAGTGAAAATAATTGAGGTGTCATTTCTTAATTGGACAGTTGATCCTTCAAAGGCCTTGCAGAGAGAGAGATGGGGCTCCATGTTTAGTTTGTTGGAGTGAAGTGCTGCAGAACTCAGGGTTTGTGAGAGTGTGACAGAGATAAGAACTGATAAACATCTGAGTCCCCACACGAAATTCCATCTCACACATTTAATCCTGACCCTGGCAGAAAAGAAGCAAAGACTCCACAGTAATTTAGTCAGGAAGAGGGAGCAGGGCTGTGTTCCCACATCCTGATTTTCATCTGGAACAACATCCAATGGCCTGGTGGGCTGAGGATCCATGGATTGGCACAAGCTCAAATTCAGGATGTCCAGGGAGCCTTGAATCCCAGGATGGATTGGGCTGGAAGGGATCTTTAGGATCATCCCATTCCCATCCCTGCCATTCCCACCATCCCAGGCTGCTCCAAGCCCCATCCAACACTTGGACACTTGCAGGGATGCAAGGCCATTGGCACATTTTGAGGGAATAACCCCTGAAGTGGGATAGGTTGCAAACTTCCCATTATTTGTGCTGGTCCTGCGGGTGAGGGAGGAGAGTAAAATGGGAATTTCCATCCCAAACACTCCTGGGCACTCCTGCTCCGACAGACACTCAGCTGAGGGGACGTGGCACCAAATCCCCAAAGATTTGTGTGGATCCTGGTGTCCAGAAATGATCTCCCATGGGATTGTGCCACGGCAGAGAGCCTGGGGCTCCAGGACATCATTCCAGGTGTTGCTTCCAGCAGCCTCATGGAAACAAAACTGCTCTTGAGAGAAACAGGTTTTCCTTGGCTCTGCCTGGCCCAAGGCATCCCAGGAGCCAGGCCTGGCTTAGCCATCCCTATGGGAATGCTGGGGCTGTTCCAGAACCTTCCAAGTCAAAGGGAATCTCTCCACTGACTCCAGCAAACCTTGGATCTGACCCACTCATGCAGGAGCACTCTTGTCCAAGTGGGAAAACTGTTTTCCTTGAATTCCCCGGTGTAGAACAATTCCAAAATTCCTGCTTTTTAATTTCTCCCTCCCTTCCACTTTCTAAATTTTTCTCCTTGTTTTTTCTCTCTGTTTTGGCAGCAGCTGCTCTGGAAAAGTCACAGGAGAAACACGATCAGGATGTTTTCCTCACTCGTGGCTGCCCTTGGTGTTATCCCGAGGAACTGGGCTGCTCCCTATTATCCATCATTCCCTATTTCATGTGGAATTGTTATCAGGAGCTCCAGGACCATCAGGAAAAGGCTTTTGATTGGATTGCTGGGATTTATTTCCCTTTTTAAAGCCAGCTGGGATCGAAATCCAGGCCCAAATCACGGCAGTATTCCACAGAATTCCATAGTTGGAGGCATCCAGGAGCTGTCATGGATAAACACGGGGTGGATTCCATCAGCATCCAGAAGGTGCTCAACGAACCCTCCTTGGTTCCACATTCCTCACCATTCCCACAAGGAATGTGAAGCCCAGGAGGTGTTTCCTTCCTAAACCCCCCTGGGAATTCAGAGGGATTGGGAAGGGAGATCTGATCCCCTTAAGGTGCTGGGCTCAGCCCCATCAGTTGTGAAAAGGTGTTAAAGCAATTCCGGTGGGGAGTGGCCTCCTCGCCACAGGTTTTTTGGGAATTCCGTGGTATTCCAGGCAGGATTTAGGATCTGGGATAACTAACTAACTAACTAACTAACTAACTAACTAACTAACTAACTAACTAACTAACTAACTAACTAAATAAATAAATAAATAAATAAATAAATAAATAAATAAAGCTTCCAAGCTTCCATGCACCTATTCAATCCAAAAATCCACTTATCCAGCAGATTTCTTGGAAGTCATTGGGCTGCCTTGGCTTACAGCTCCTGCTAATTAATGGAGCAAGGGAATTGATTTATGGCAACTAAACAACACCCACAGCCTCCCGTCCCTGGAATGACTTTTCAGTAGTTTATCAAAAATCAGAGATGGTTCCTTATCAAATTCTTATCCCAATGGATAAATATCCCTGGATGAGTCCAGGCTCTGGAAATGAAGAACAAACGTATTTTTCTTATTTATCTCAGGGAGGATCCCAAAATCTCAGCTCTGCAAAGAGAAATCCTGACAACTTTTAGGATTCACTTCTTTGTTGCTATAATTTTTTCCCTGAAGAAAATAACAACAAAAACAACAACAATAGTAATAAAGATATTAATAACAATAATTATAACAATAACTGTGGTTTCTAGAATTCCAGGAGGGTTTTGGTGGGAAGTGGTTTTAAAGGTGATCCCGTTTTACCCCTGGATGAGCAGGGACACCTTCCACTACCCCAGGTTGCTCCAAGCCCCATCCAACCTTGCCTTGGACACTTCCAGGGATCCAGGGGCACCCAAAACTTCACAGGGAAGAATTCCTTCCCTATTTCCCATCTAAACCCACCCTCCTTCAGCTTAAAGCCATTCCCACTTTTAGTCCATGTTTACATTACAAATATTTATGGGGAAAAGAATCCAGCCCAATTCCCATCTTTACCAATCATTTTCTGGGATATTTGGTGCCATCAGACAGCTCCTTTTTGTTGGAAAAGGCAACAAAATGGTCCTTCTATTGTTCAGAGGGAATGGTGTGAATCCCCAGGGAAAAATCCGTTCCAGCCCATGCATCATTTTGCATTATTGTCATTTAGTGACTTCTGCAGCAGAGATTTGGAAATTTCCATCCTCTCTTTGCTCGGAGCCACGGTCATCCCAAAACATCGAGTCTTTGCCATGTTTTTTTTTGCGGGATAGAAACCATGAGGAATTCCAGTGAAAAATCTCCCACTGTTTTGTCTCCATAATTCATTGGAGGAGGGACATTTTAACCTCCCTGAAATTAAAATGTTCTACTTTGACTTGTTGAAATAAGGCTTTGTTTGGGGTTTTTTCCTCATCAAACTCTGGTTCTCTGATGTGGTGTGGGAGAACCGGAGACTCCAAGGGGTTTGGAATCTTGTTTCTTTTGTAGGATGAAAGTTTTATGGCCAAATTACACCTCTTGTCATGCCCCAAATCAATCCCTGTGAAAGAATCTGTGCCTTAGAATGAGCACATGGGGAGAAAAGGCTTCCAGGCCGCTCATCCCACAAGATTTCCACTAAAATTCCCAAAAAGCTGTGAATTCATAGGACAATGCTATGGAACTGACTGGGAATGAAATCCCTCACACCAGAGGAGCAAAGTGAAACCTTTAGGATGTGATTTTTCAATCAGACATTGATAATTTCGCTCATTCCTCGGGATAATTCAATTTTACAGGAATTTTCAGTGCAGAAATAATTCAGGTAGAAAAATCCTCAGCATTTCAATCCATTGATCCTTTGGAGCATTGAGCTCCCAGGAAAACTGAAAACTGTCAGTGCAGGAATTACCTCCACAAATTTACAGAATCTATGGCTCTCTATATTGTACATATTGACATTGGATTGTCGTGGAATCCGGGAATGGTTTAGGATGGACGGGACCTTAAAGCCCATCCAGTGGCACCCCTGCCATAGGCAGGGACACCTCCCACTGTCCCAGGTTGCTCCAAGCCCCATCCAAGCTGGCCTTGGACACTGCCAGGCATCCCCAATTTCTCTGGACAATGAAATCTGTACGTTTGTGTTGCACCTGGCATGAGGAGATCACAATCCTGAGTGGAAGCCACAAAAATCCCAGTGAAAAAATAATGGAATACTTGGAGAACTCAACTCTTCCCCTTTATGGCCAAGAAGTTGCTCCTTATCCAATGAACTTCCCTTTGCACCAGGACTGGGGGTGCTTAGGCAGGAAAGATCTCCCTGGGCATGGTGGGATTTGAAGGCTGGACTTTGGAGGTGTTTCCCAAGCTTAAAGATTCCAGGATGGAATCCCAGATCTCTGGGATCACCAGAGCACTGAGTGCCACCTCCAGGAATTCCTGGGACACCTCCAGGGATGGGAACTCCAAAGCTCCCTGGGCAGTTCCAAGGCCTGAGCACCCTTTCCATGGGGAAATTCCTCCTGGTGTCCAACCCTGGCCCAGCCTGAGGCCGTTCCCTCTCCTCCTGTCCCTGTTCCCTGGAGCAGAGCCCAATCCCTGCCTTGCTACAAACCTCCCTTCAGGGACTTGTGGAGAGTGAAATTTCCATGAAACGAGATGGAAACTCTGTCCCATATTTTGGGTCTCAGATCCTTCAGTCAGCTTTGAACGATTTGGAAGCAGTTTTCTTTTAAAGAGGAAAGATTCCTGCTCTGAGGGACGGCTACTGGAATTCAGCCTTCACTCTGGGCCGTGTGTGTGGGAGAGCAGCCCAGCTGGGAATTTTCTCCAGACTTTGTGTCCCAGCCTAACTCGAGCCCCCGCCAGCCTGCCAGGAGCTCGGGAAGCAGGAAATCAGCAGCTCCAGGGAAGTTCCTCTCAGGTCACTCCATGTGGAAAGAACGGGAGGCCGGGAAGGAGGACGGGGGATCCTGGTTCCAGCAGAGCCTGGAGGGTTTCTCCTCGAGCCGTGCCAGGAGCAGGAAAAGGAGCTGGGTCTTGTTCCTGTCACAGAAGTGAGAGCACAAGGCTTGGAATCCCCGTGGAATTTCTTGAGGGAAAAACCCCTGTGCACACAGAGCCGTCCGGGCCTTTTTTTAGGCGCTGGAAGTGAGACTTTCATCTGGATCAGATTTCCTCTTGGCCGGAGCTCCCGTCCAAACCTGCTGGCCAATGGCAACAAAACTCCAGCCTGACTCCACTCCTAATTGGGCTTCCTTGTTTTCCTGCTGCTGGTTGGGATCGGATTTGCAAGCGACGCCCGAAATACTCCAGGACAGCAAATCCGCACAAACAGGGCCACGCTTCCCTGTGTTTGTCCAAGTCCAGGAATAATAATGATTATTACAATAATAATAAATCCTGGCGGATTTAGAAATAGGAGCTGGAGAACCCTTTGGAATTGACTCTACGTCCGCTTCCAGAGGATGGATGCAGTTTATTCTTGCTGGAAGCTAAAAATTCAGGAATATTCCTG
Source organism: Melospiza melodia melodia (assembly GCF_035770615.1). Classification (NCBI taxonomy): domain Eukaryota; kingdom Metazoa; phylum Chordata; class Aves; order Passeriformes; family Passerellidae; genus Melospiza; species Melospiza melodia. The sequence continues at coordinate 1,638,930 of NC_086194.1, forward strand.
GAGCTGCAGCAAAGGAGAGGAAAATGGGAGGAAAGGGGGGTCCTGGATGGGGGGAAATATTTTGGGGCTCTTCCAACTGCTGCTGCCATAGCTGGGAACACCTGGAAAGAGGGAATGGGGATTTGCCAGGGAAAGAGAAGGAAGAAGAGGAGCAGTGGGAGAATGAGAACCCTGAGGAGGCTTCAAGGTGGTGGAATTTGAAAGAAGGGGAGATAAAATTCCATAATTCCCAAATGTCTTGGTACAAGTCTGTGCATTCATCCCATACTCACCAATACCAGGATTCCTTCTCTTTTTAGGGGTGGTGATCTGACATGCAAATAGGGAGAAAGGAGGAATTTTTCATCCAGAGCAAAGGGAAATGCACTTGGTGAAGAAATTTTTGGGATGTGTTGGGAGCAGGGTGATGCCTCCCAGCATGGAAGAGGCAATGGGAAAGAGGAGAAGGAGGATCCTGAAGGCTCAGGGAGGGAATGGGGTAACAACCTGCAGGGCCAGAGGGTCCTGAATTCCTCTGCACTCCCACAGGTGACCCTGGTGGAAAAGGGGAGCGGTGGGATGGCTGTGGAGCCAGGAGAGTCCTGGATCCAGCAGCTTCTCCCAGGCAGGGTGGACAGAGGGCTGGAAGAGAGGCCACAGGAAAGGTCAGACCTGGAGATCTGCCACCACACCAACATCAAATGCCAGGCCATGGGATTTAATCCCCACAAAGGATCCCCTTTCCTTCCCTTTCCCAAGAAATTAGACAGCAAATCAAACACTCCAGGACATGAAATTAGTTCCTACACAAGATCCTATCTCTTTCTGTCTCCCACCTAATTATGGAGCAAATCGAACACTCCAGGACATGGATTTAATTCCTACATGAGATTTCCCAATTAATCATGGGGCAGATAAAACACTCCTTGCCATGGATTTCGTTCCCACACAAGATCCCTTCTCTTTCCTTTCCCAATTAATCATGGAGCAAATCAAACACTGCAGGCCATGGATTTGTTTCCCACACAAGATTTCCCAATTAATTATGGAGCAAATAAAAAACTCTAGGCCATGGATTTAGTTCCCATCCATGATCCCTTCTGTTTCCCTTTCCCAACTAATTATGGAGTAAATCAAACGCTCCAGGCCATGGACTTATTTCCTACACAAGATTTCCAAATTAATTATGGAGCAGATAAAACACTCTAGGCCATGGATTTTGTTCCCATCCTCAATCCCCTCTCCTTCCCTTTCCTACTGAATTCTGGAGTAAATCAAACACTCCAGGCCATGGAGTTAATTCCCATCCATGATTCTTTCTCTTCCCTTATCCAATTAATCATGGAACAAATCAAACACTCCAGGCCATGGATTTAATTCCTACACAAGATTTCCCAATTAATCATGGAGCAGATCAAACACTCCAGGCCATGGATTTAATTCCAACACAAGATTTCCCAATTAATCATGGAACAAATCAAACACTCCAGGCCATGGATTTAATTCCTACACGAGATTTCCCAATTAATCATGGAGCAGATCAAACACTCCAGGCCATGGATTTAATTCCAACACAAGATTTCCCAATTAATCATGGAACAAATCAAACACTGCAGGCCATGGATTTAATTCCTACACAAGACTTCCCAATTAATCATGGAGCAGATCAAACACTCCAGGCCATGGATTTAATTCCTACACAAGATTTCCCAATTAATCATGGAGCAGATCAAACACTCCAGGCCATGGATTTAATTCCTACACAAGATTTCCCAATTAATCATGGAGCAGATCAAACACTCCAGGCCATGGATTTCGTTCCCACGCCATGATCCCTTCTCTCCCCTTCCCCAATTAATCATGGAGCAGATCAAACACTCCAGGCCATGGATTTCGTTCCCACACCATGATCCCTTCTCTTCCCTTCCCCAATTAATCATGGAGCAGATCAAACCCTCCGGGTGCTGTTTCTGGCCCCGGGGCCCAGTCCCATGTTGTGACTCACATCCACACACAGAAACTCTTCCCCTCTCCACCCTCCCGAGAAGAAAAGGTCCAAATCCCAGCTTCCCTTTGGGAATTGTCTCTGGCTCCTGCTGCCTCACGATCCAGGGATCTTCCCAAGCTCCCAGGATCCTGCTTTATTGGTAATGGATTAGTGAGCGTTTCTGGGTTGGAAGGAGCTGGCTGAATCCTGAGACAACCTCCCAGTTATTCCAGCTCAGAGGGGTTCCAGTGTTTCAAAAACAAGGAGTGAACGAATGGAATTGTCTTTATTCCGTGGCTGGAATCCACTGAGGGCAGAGGCATTAAGAGACTCGAGCCAAATAAATGGATACTGATGGAGCAATCCTTGGACTCTTGGAGAAATCTTTATTTCGGAAGTGTGTAAGAACTTCTGTCAGCTCCGTGATTCCCTTCCAGCTTCAATAAATATCCGGGCTGAAATCCCAGAGTTCCTCTTTTTATTTTTTCCCCTAAAAAAAATGCTTCTCTGCCTATACCCCTCATATGAGGGAAGGTAAATATTCCCACATTTATATCTGGTGGAGAAAACCCCAGGCAGCAAATTCAGGATTAGCAATTTCTGACACTGCCCTAAAGCTTTACTGTGTACAGTCCAAACACAGAGCGTTTAAATATGAAATAAATCTTAAATAATGATGGATGAATGAATTATAAATTCATATTTAATATCATGGTTTTCTAAGGAAGACCAGCCCATTCCCTAGGGTTCAGAAAACACTGGAGAACCTGATAAGCAGCTGGGACAAAATGTTTGATGATGGAAAAAACATTTCCAAAGGCAGCAAGGAGTAAAGAAATCCCAGTGACCCAAAGGATCTGCAGGAAGCCAATTCTTGTGATGTCTATAACAGGGCAGAACCACAAAGCTGAATTTTTTTTTTTTGGCAATTATGAGAGATGACAGATGAAAGCAGCTCAAGAGAAGCACTGAAAGATGGATTTCTTTTGAGAGAACATCCATTGATTTTTATCTCCTTGCAGTTCGAATTTCCCTGGATTACCCGTGGGCTGGCTGACAGCTTTGTCTGAAGTTGTGTCAGACCAACCCCGGAGCTGTTCCTGGGCACGGAACCACAGGAAATATCCCGGGCAGAGCGTGGCCTCCCTGACACCCCCTCCTGTTGTCATTTATCTGATGATTAAAATCTTCATGTCCTTTACACCCCTCTCTCCCAAAAGCTCCATGGCTCGGAGCCCTCTCCTCACCAGTATTCTTGAATTTTCTGTCTCCTCCTCCACATTTTAGGAGGCTCCAAACCTTGAGGGCGGGGAGGTCCTGGAGAAGTTTTCCCACAGAAGCTGTGGCTTCTCCTGGATCCTTGCAAGTGTCCAAGGCCAGGTTGGATGGATGTTGGAGCAGCCTGGGATAGCAGAATTTCCCCTTGCCCATGGAATGGGATGATCCTGAAGGTCCTCTCCAATCCATTAATTGAGTTGGAATTTCATAGCACAAAATTCTTCCTCATTTTCCTGATTTTGTTCCCCCCACTGGAAATGGTTCAATTCTCCCAAGTGCTCCCAAAATTAGGGATTGATGCCCTGGACTGTCATCCTGACCAGAACTGGACACAAACACTGATCACATCCCACATGTTTCTCATGGAAAGTTTTCCCTTTGCTTGAGACCAATAGGAGATTAAGTTTTACAGAATCCAGGGAAAATCGGGGAAATTTCCTGTCTTTTTCCCTTCGCTGGAAAGGCACAGGGATTTGGGACAAGGCCTGGAGTGCCAGGACAAGAGGGAATGTCTTTAAACTGAAACAGAGTTGGGATAGGTGGGATTTTTGGGAAGGAATTCCTAGCTGGGAAGGTGGGGAAGGACTGGGATGGAATTCCCAGAGCAGCTGTGGCTGCCCCTGGATCCCTGGCAGTGCCCAAGACAAGGTTGGACAGGTCTTGGAGCACCCTGGGACAGTGGAAGGTGTCCCTGCCATGGCAGGGGTGGCGCTGGATGGGCTTTGAGGTCCTTTCCAACCCAAACCATTCCAGGATTCTCTGGGGATAAGGAAGGGCTCTAAATGGGATCACCTGGCTCCGGAACTCACATTTCAGTCATTGTCTGCACTTTCATCACATCCAGCATTCCCAGATTGCCAGAAGCTCCCACTCCTGATGCAGCTATTCCCCCAAATTCTTCAGAGGAGACAGGTGAAGCAAATCATGGAAATCGTGATGGCAGAGGAAAATTATTTCCCAAAATCCACAATGTCAGACAGAAAAAATATCAAAATCAGAGAATCTCCTGAGTTCCAGGGAAGCGCAAGGATCATCCAGCTCTTATGCATCACTTCCTCCATGGCCCAAATTCCTTTGGGGAATGGCCTTGGGATCTTCCAACCCTTCATTTAGACCTGTGGGCACCAGCTCAGCACCAAAGCAAAGCTGCTCCTCTATTTTCTCCTTTACCCACACAATTCCAGTGCTCGGGAGAAGCTGAGCGGAGCAGGAAGGGAAGAGCAGCAGGAATATCCCGGAAAATCAAGCACGTGAATCTTTTTTACAGCTCTGGACAGCAGATAATTCAAAATCCTGATATTGTCCAAGAATAAAATAATTTAAAAGGCCACTACACCCTGAGTTCTCAGCGTCCTTGCTCCAAGTCTGGGTGTGTGTCATTCCCACCTCCCTGTTTGTCTGGAAACAACAAACTCTGGAATTGGAAAGGAATGACACGACGAGGTAGAAAACCTCAATCCATGGGGAAAAGTCAGGGATAACTTTTAGCTGCTGGGGTGACGTGAGAGAATTTTATTAAGGAATGAATACAAAAAACTCGGAGCAACCAGGAAATGCACAAGGCACCACCAACAGTCCTGCAACTCCCAGACAAGGCCTGGAAAGCTCCCTGGTGTTCCCAGCATGGATTAGTCACCCTGCTGGGAAGGCCTTGGCAGCTCCCCTCGATGGGCAGTCCAACAGGTGGGGCTGAGATTCCAGGGACTTGAATTCATCCCCTGCTCTGCCAACACTGGGAATGTCCTTCCTGGGAAATGGGGTGCAAGTCACGCAAATATCAAAAAAACCCCAAAATTCTGTGTCCAGGGCGTGAAAAAAACACCTCCGACCCTCCCTGCAGCCTGGCAAATATTCCTTCATTTCTGTGCTCATCGGGGATTTTGGCTCCCCAACTTTTTTATTATTTTGTCAAAGAATGGATGATAATTCTCATTCTTTTGGTTGAATTCCAAATTTTTCTTTCTCCTCCTATTGCCATTTGCCAGAATCCTTTTTTTTTTTTTTTCCCCTTAAAATTGCTTTTAAAGATTCCATAGGACATTCCAGCAGGGAGCAACAAGGAGACAAATTCTAAAAATAGAAGGTGAACACACGGAGCCAAACTTCATTTTTTGGGAGTGGGTGTCGAAGAGGTGACTTCGTTCCCATGTTCGTGCAAAGGAGACACCAAACTCCTCCAAACCAGGAAATCCAAGGGGGAAAAAAATGTCCTCGACAAAAAAAAGTCCCCAAAATTGTTGGGATGGGAAATCCTTCAGGAAAACATCACTTCCAATCTGCCTGTGATGTCACAACCCCTCAATTTGTATTTTCCAGGTGTTTTGTGGCAAAGAGAGATTCCAGGAGCCAAATTTCCCTAAAATAGGAAGAAGCAGTGGTGTCACATTCCCATTCCGTGTTTTGGAGGAGCTTCAGGTCCCTCCTGTTCCAAAGAGGGAAATTCCAGACTCCACAGACACAGAGTTGGAGAAGACCTCAGAGCCCGACCTTTGGCTTCTCAAAGCAATCCGTGGAGATTCTGGAAGGAGTCAAAGCTGGAAAATCTTCTCCTCTTGTGCTGGGACAGTGGGAGCACCTCGAATATCCCTGTCCGAATCCAGCCAGGAATTTTGGTTTAGGACAGATGATATTGACATTTTTCCTTCCCTCTTTGTAGCCGTGTCCACGCAGAATTCTCTGTAAATCCTTCATTTATCCAGCCAAAATCTGGGATGAACATCCCCTGTCCCACAGGTTTTAGCTTTTCCTGGATTCCTAAAAAATGCCCCTTTCCTGACCCCCCTAATTTTATCCATTTGTGTGTTCACGTCCTTCATTTTCCCTCTCAATCCTTCCCCTCTCGACTTTTTAAAGCACAGTAATTAATGATAATTGGATTTGAGGTGCTGCCTCAGATTCCCGGGAAATTTTGCAGCCAAAGCTCCCCAAACAAGGGAGAGAAAAGTTATTTATAACTCCCCAAAAATAAGGAAAAAGAACTTTTTACCTTCTGGAACCACCCAGGCCCTGCAGACCAGAATTCCTTTGTTTTCCCGCTGCTCCAAGCCCAGCCTTTCCAAACTCCAGCAGGGCCCCGTTGTTAATCACAATCCTGGAAGCCATCAACACGCTGGGATAATTTTTCACCACATTCCAGCACCTCCTCGTCCATAATTTTCCTCTTCAAGAGCTTTTAAGTGCAGCAATTTCAGATCCAACCTCCTCCTCCTTCCCTGCTGGGATCTTTGGGGGAACTTTTCCCACTTTGTCCTTCCCAGAGCCGCTGGGAAACCTGAACTCCTGGAAAGAGCTTTGGCACTTGGTGAAAATTTCACTCCATCCCATGGAATTACATCCAAGAAAACCAGAACAATCCTATGGACGTTTTTCCTGCTGCTACAGCCAATTAAATCAAAATATTTTGAGTTTTTTCAGCTTTCCTGCTTCTGAACGGTGCCTGGGTGTTGTTTTTTCTCCTTTTTCCCAGTATTTTCTTTGTAATTACAGAACTTTTAAAATCCATTCATGGACTTGAGGAGTTATTTTTGTTCTTGGGCTTCTTCAGGGCCAAAACCTGAGAAAACAATGCTGGGCTTTGAGAGGGAATAAAAAATTGCCAGGGAAATATTCAGGTTCATTTATTATTAGTTTAAAAATTGTAATTATCTATATATATCATAGCAATAAATATTATTAACAACAATAATTTATGACATGAACGAGAATCTTTTATTGAAATTAGGGACTTTTTTGGTAATAAAAAACGCAGGTTTTAGTTATTTTACTATTTCTGACTAAAATTAGGAATGTATTTTCTGTTCTTTGCAAACAGCTGAAGAGGAGGAAAATGTCATCCAAATCCTTTAAAAAAAGGCTCCTTTTTTCCCTCCTTTTCTCTCTCACTTCCCTTTTCCCCTTCAGCATTGATTTTATCCCTCTCAAATAATTGCTCATGTCATTAATTAATTAGTCATCATGCTTAAAGCAAATTAATTCTAATTGTATGTAAATGAGTTTTTTATTCCCATGTGTAGGGGTCTAAGGAATGACATTCCCTCCTTTTCCTCTATTTTGTTCATAAATCAATTACTGTTAAAATTATAATAATTATTATTATATTTATTATAATTTATATTTCTAATTTAGTATATTATTATTATAATTCTTTTAATTATGTTTTTTAAAGGGTTATTTTTGGCTTGAGATCTCCAGCCTGGGAAACAGCAAAAAACTTTGGAACAATTAAAGGTTAATTCAATTTTAAACAAAATTAATTTCAAAGGACACCCAGAATGGGAATGAGCATCCCAATATTTTAATTCCTCCTGGTTTTCCTTTTTTTGTGATTTTTGGGGATACAGAAATACCCAGAGAGGGATGGATGGGATTCAAGCAGGACTAAAAAAAGCCCCAAAATTTTCACGGAAAGCCTGAAATCCCAACAGTGACTTTCCATGCTGGGAGATCAAAGGCTCCTGGATCAAAATCGATCTTTGGATTTTTCCATCTGAGTCAACATTTCTGTCCGATCCTTCGGAGATTCTGGAGCAAGAGGAGCGAAATGTCACCCAAATCCTTTAAAAAAGGCTCCTTTTCCCCCTTCTTTTCTCTCTCTCACTTCCCTTTCCCCCTCAGCATTGATTTTACTCCTCCCAAATAATTGCTGATGGCATCAGTTAATTAATTAATTAACTCATCTGAGTCAACGCCTCCATCCGATCCCTCGGAGATTCCTCCATGCTTTGTAATTAAGTCTGAAATCCTTTAAAAAAGGATCTTTTTCCCTCTCCTTTTCTCTCTCACTTCTGTTCTCCCCTACAGCATTGATTTTACTCTTCCCAAAGAATTGCTGATGACATTAATTAATTAATTAACTCATCCGAGTCAACGCCTCCATCCAATCCTTCAGAGATTCTCCCATGCTTTTTAACAAAGTCTGCTGCAAACGGAGCTTCCTCTTCTGGATCAACCCAAGGAATCCCATGGATCCTGCACCTCTTTCCAGCCTGGGGAACTCATCCCAGCTGGAATTCGCCCAAGGAGCTCCTTGGTTGGCAGAGATCCCGGGAATGGCTCGGCCTGGCAGCGTTCCTTGGATGGCGCGAGCAGCGGGATGATCGGAGCACGGGAAGGAGGAGGGAGCTCCTGTTGGATTGTTATTCCCTTGGAGGAAAATAAATCCCAATCCCTGGATTTCATCTCCATGGATCTGTGCGTCCTGTACAAATAAATCAACAGGGAAATAAAATCTGTCTCAGTTTGGAAAGACAGGAGTCTGCTAAGGAAGGCAGGAGCCTCCCCTGAAATGGAGAATGTAAACCCTCCACACCCCTCCAAATTGCTTTAAATTTTAAATTAAGGGGCTCTCAGGCAAAAAATATGGGAACAGGAAATAACAGTTCTTTAATAGGGAAGAAAATAAAAGGATAAAATAAACAATGCAGTACACTAGAACAACACTGCCCGAGTCAGAACCCAACCTGACACCCTGTGGGTCAGGGTGCTGGCAGCAGTCCCATCGGAATTGTGGCTCAGCCCTCCTGCAGTGTCAAGGGTGGTTCTGCTGGAGCAGGGATCCTGTAGAGAAGGATGGATTCTTCCTCTGAAGATCCAGTGGAAGGAGAGGCAGCTGCTGTTCCTCTGGGGAATCCAGTGCAGAAGCCGTGCTGGTGTCTCAAAACCTCTGGATTATATCTGGGTAGGAATGCTTGGCTCCTCCCTCTGGGCTCACATCTCCCAATGGGAGGCTGTAGTTCTTATCAGCCATGCAGGGACATTCAATGGCTGTTATCAGCAGGTGTCCCCCCAGAGGGAAGATTGGGTGTGTAAGAGATAAGGAGAACTGCCCACTGAACAGAAGACAGCAGCCATACAGATGACAAATAAAATATATCTTGCCTTGCAATCTGGGGCAATATGATACATCAATCAATAAATAAAGATCTGCCTTCCTCAGCAAGACTCCAATTAGCAGAAAAATAATAATTTTTTTTTTTTTATCCCTTCTTTCTGTCCAGGAAAAACAGCAGGATGAGGGCTGATTCCAACACAGCTCTCAAAGGACAACATTAGATTAAAAAAATTTTGGGACTAAACAACCCTAATTGAGATTATTTGTTAAAATTGGCATCCCAGCCCCCTTAACTACTTATTAAGATGAAATTAAATTAATTAAATTGAATTGAAATTAATTCAATTTTTGCAACATTGAACCCGCCTGCATTTGATATTTTTGCATCCAATTAAAATTGATCTCTCAGCTCTACTCTTCTTTACACAGGATTAGGGGAGTATTTGGAAAATTGGGATCATGTCATGGATTAAATGACATTTGGGGTTAATCACATCCAAATAAACTTCTTGGAACATTTCCAAAAAACCTACAAACCAACAGGAAAAGCCAGCCACGGATTGACCATCCCTGACAAATTCCACCTCTCCAGATGTTCTTCAATTGTTCAAAAATCAACGGCAGCAGCAGACCAGGGAGAGAAGTCTGGGAATGAGAATATTCCCGCTGAGAATGTGAATTTTGTGGATATTTTCCTGCTTCTCTTTCCTTTTTCTTCTAGAGCCGGGAAGGTGACAAGTGGGAATCTTCAGGGAGAGGAGGTGATGGGGCCCTGGAGCTGTGAAATCCCTCAGGTAAAGGAGGGCACCTGGAAAAGGTCAGGATAAGCTGCCATGCCCAGCTATCCCAAAATCTATCGCTTAATTCCTAAATTTCCCCATGGAAAGGGTGCTCAGGCCTTGGAACTGCCCAGGGAGCTTTGGAGTTCCCATCCATGGAGGTGTCCCAGGAATTCCTGGATGTGGCACTCAGAGCTCTGGTGATCCCAGAGATCTGGGATTCCATCCTGGAATCTTTAAGCTTGGCTGGACTTTGGAAAGACCTCCAAAGTCCAGCCTTCAAATCCCACCATGCCCAGGGAATCTTTCCTGCCTAAGCACCCCCAGTCCTGGTGCAAAGGCAAATTCATTGGATAAGGAGGAACTTCTTGGCCATAAAGGGGAAGAGTTGAGTTCTCCAAGTATTCCATTATTTTTTCACTGGGATTTTTGTGGCTTCCACTCAGGATTGTGATCTCCTCATGCCAGGTGCAACACAAACGTACAGATTTCATTGTCCAGAGAAATTGGGGATGCCTGGCAGTGTCCAAGGCCAGCTTGGATGGGGCTTGGAGCACCCTGGGACAGTGGGAGGTGTCCCTGCCCATGGCAGGGGTGCCACTGGATGGGCTTTAAGGTCCCGTCCATCCTAAACCATTCCTGGATTCCACGACAATTCAATGTCAATATGTACAATATAGAGAGCCAGAGATTCTGTAAATTTGTGGAGGTAATTCCTGCACTGACAGTTTTCCTGGGAGCTCAATGCTCCAAAGGATCCATGGATTGAAATGCTCAGGATTTTTCTACCTAAATTATTTGATAACCTTGGAAGTATTTCCAACCTCAATCATTCCTTCATTGGCTAGAACCACATCCCAAACCTATTCCTTCATTCCTAAACCTGCAGGGAAGGGCACTGTGGGCATCCATTATGGATGTATTGGGATAATCCCATTGAACTCTGGCAACAATGAAATCCCTGGATAGAGGCACCAAAATTTGGGAAAATCCGAGCACTGGCGGCCAACTGGCAGCTCCTGAGCTTCACCAGTAGCACGAGGAGCTCCAATTCAGCATTGGCTGGGGCCCAGCTGGCACAGGGAGCACAAATCCCGGGAAAAATTGGGAATAAACCAGGAAAGGTTTCACCATGAAGTCACCTCTTGTCCCACCACACCAGATCCTGGTGGACAATCCATGTCCTACCCGGGAGCATCTCCCACCCCTTCCCTTCCCACGGATATATGGCACAGGTTGAGTCATTCTTGACAAATCCAAAGAATTTTTGGCCAATCCAAATAATTTTTGGCAAATCCAAAGGATTTTTGGCAAATCTGGCTTTTAGGCTCAGCCCGTAGGCTTGGCTTTGTCCCCAGACCAGCCAGGAGCAAGGGGAGGTCACGAAGGACAACCTCCAGCCCTTCCACCCTGATCCATCTGGAGCACTTCTGGAAAGCCCTGGAGAAAATCCAACGCGTCCATTTTCGACTGGAAGCTGCCAAGGCAAACAAAGCTCTCGTAGCCACATGAATGAAATCCACATGTTTTTATGGAGTGTTCCCCTCGGATGGATCCACACACGGTGGAGAGCAGAGGAATTGTGCTGATTTTGAAGGAAAACCATTCGTGAAGGAGCTGCCACATCTCCTTATTGCAGAATGCTTTTTGCACAAAAAAATTCCTTTTTTTCCCCTTTTCCTCTTTTTATTTCTCCCTAAATGAGAAGAGGGGGAAAAAAAAATCCCTATAAATAACTCTACTGTACTGCTCTGTCTGAAAACTCAGGGAATTTTTTACAAGCTGGACTCAGAGCCAGAATTTGGGACCTGCAAATGGGAGCCCTTTCTGTGGTGGTTTAAAAATGTGGGGAAATAATAAAATGAGGAATGTCTCAGCTTTAAAAAAAAAAAAAAAAAATTAAAAAGGGAATCCAAACCCTCCGGTCTGTGTTCCTGTTTTTTAATGGATTAAGTACAGGGGAAGCATTCTTTAATTTGGGGGTGCTTGGAAGGGCCAGGACAGGATCTAAAGGGAGGGATTTGAGCGTTAATTAAAAGCAGCTGAAAATAATCAAATTTAAAATGAGGGATGGGGGGAATTGCAATGTCCAAAAAAGGTTTTTACATTTTACTCCATTCTTTTCTGCTTAGGGTGACCTGGGATGAAGGATGGCCTCGAGTATCTTGTGGACATGGAGCAGTTCTTCAGAGATGAGAAAAATCACAGAGTAATTTCAGAGTGGTTTGGGTTTGAACAGACCTTAAATCCCACCCCATTCCATGGGAATGGACACCTCCCACTGTCCCAGGGTGCTTCAACCTGGCCTTGGGCACTGCCAGGGATCCAGGGGCAGCCACAGCTGCTCTGGGAATTCCATCCCAGCCCCTCCCCACATTCCCAGCCCAGAATTCCTTCCCAGATCCCATCCATCCCAGCCCTCTGGCAGTGGGAGCCATTCCCTGTGTCCTGTCCCTCCACAGCTTGTCCAAACTCACTCTCCATCCTTCCTGCAGCTCCTTCAGGTCCTGGAAGGTCACACTGAGCTCACCCCAGAGCTTCTCCTCTCCAGGGGAACATTCCCAGCTCTCCCAGCAGAGCTGCTCCATCCCTGGGACCATCCTGGAGCCTCCTCTGGGCTCTCTGCAGCAGCTCCAGCTCCTTCCCGTGCTGGATCCAGGGCTGGGGCAGCTCTGCAGGTGGGGCCTCACCTGAGGAGCAGAGGGGCAGGACAGATTGACACCATCATGGAGCTTCATTGTGTGCTTCCACAGAATTCCAAAAATCCACCGCTGCTGTTATTCCACACTGCCCAATTCCACCAGTCTGGATTGATTTCATTAAACCTGAGTGGAGCAAAGCAAATCCCGGAAGGGTTTGGGTGGGAAGGGACTTTAAAGCTCATGTGGGACACCTCCCACTACCCCAGGTTGCTCCAAGCCAAGCCGTGTCCAACCAAAGCCCACCATCAGAGCAGTTTGAGGCAGATTTGTCCTTTCCTTGCATTGTCAACAAAATTACCGAAATCAACGAAATCAACGAAATCAACAAAATCAACAAAATCCTGAAGTGACGCTGGTGGTTTTTGATGGATCTGCTGATCTTTGCAGTGCTTTTCATTTTTTTTTTTTGAGGTAGATTTGTCCTTTCCTTGCATTATCAACAAAATCAACAAAATCAACAAAATCAACAAAATCAACAAGATCCTGAAGTGACACTGGTGGTTTTTGATGTATTCTATGATCCTTGCAGTGCTTTGCATTCCAATGCCCAGGAATTTGCCAGGTGGTTTTTGATGGATCCTCTGATCCTTGCAGTGCTTTACTTTTTTTTTTTTTTTTTTGAGGCAGATTTGTCCTTTCCTTGCATTATCAACAAAATTAACAAAATCAACAAAATCCCAGAGTAATGCTGGTGGTTTTTGATGGATCCTCTGATCCTTGCAGTGCTTTGCACTCCAATGCCCAGGAATTGCAGCCCTGGGAGCGGTTATCATGGATTGGCACGCCTGGAATCACTTTCCTACAGAGGAATATTCAGGAGAAGAAGAAATTTTCATTTGTGTGAATGATTTGAGCCCCCAAAGCTCTGAGGGGAAGGAGCTGTCGCAGAGCAGCTCTGGCAGCTCCGAGGCCGCTAATGAGGGAATCTTTATGGAGCTTCCCGCTGGGAGAAAGGGAAAATCTGGGATTTATTTCTTCGTGCAGCTTGCGCTTGGCAGCCGGAGGTGAAATTAAGACAGCAAAGCAAACAAAGATCAGGCACCGTCAGCAAATTGGAGGCTGTGGAGCAGAGAGGGATGGGAATTTAATGGGAAAAAGAGGGAAAATGAGGGGGGAAAAGGGGTTCTGGGAGGAGGGATCCACAATTCTTTCCAACTATTATCTGCAAATCCAGGTTTCCATCCAGGCTGGAGATTTGAGCCTGAGGGCCCAAAAGCAGGAAGGGGTTAAAATATCCAAAATATCCTTGGAAAAGTTGAGGAGATTGGGAGGTTGGAGTAATGTATTCCTAAAGGTCCCTTCCAATGCAACCCATTCCAGGATTGTATGGATAGAAGGAATTGAAATCCACCTGGAGCATTTCCATGGGCTGAGGGAAAGCAAAGGAATTGGGAGGTTTCCATGTTGGCATTTTTAAAGGGAATTCTCTATTTTTCAAGGGAATTCTCCATTTGTAAAGGGAATTCTCCATTTTTAAAGGATTTTTTTTTATTTTTAAGGGACTTCTACATTTTTACAAGGGGATCATCCATTTTTTTTGGAGGAAATTCTCCATTTAGAAAGAGAATCTTCAATTTTGAAAGAGAATCTTCAATTTTGAAAGGGAATTTTCCATTTTGAAAGGGAATTCTCCATTTTTCCATTTTTTAGAAGGGGATTATCCATTTTTTGAGGAAATTCTACATTTAGAAAGAGAATTTTCAATTTTGAAAGGGAATTCTCCATTTTTAGAGGACTTCTCAATATTAAAAGGGAATTATCCATTTTTAAAAAGGAATTGTCCATTTATAAAGGGAATTCTCCATTTTTGAAGAGAAATCCTCATTTTTAAAGGGAATTCTCCATTTTCAAAAGGAGTTTTCCTGCTTTCAGCTGGGATTTAGGTTGTTGAAGGCAGCAATCAGATTTCCCTTTAGAATTCCCTATTCAAAACTGGAAACTTCTTGTTGCCGTGGGATTTTTTGGGAATTCAGGTCGGATGGTGGCAGAGGAACCCCCCTTTGGATTCCCTCACAAAGGATTGGGAAGTCCAAGCCATCCCATGGAAATCCCATGGAATTCCTAAAATCTCTTCCTTAATTTTGGAGACTGAAGGATGGATGAGATCCAGCTGTGACTTTTGTCCAGATTAAACTCGGTCATGGGTCTTCTGAGGGAAAACCAGCCACTAAAGAGGCTCAAAAATCCCAGGATTTTCCAAAGTCTGATTCTCGGGGATGGTGATGTGGAACCACCTCATGGTGAGGAAATGGGAAAGGGACGGAGAATTTTTTTGCTTTGGGATTTTTAAGAAAACCTTCATTTTAAATTGGGCAAATCCAGCATTAATCCCTCTAGTTAATGGGAAAAGCTGAAGGGTTTACACCACACCCAAGATTTGGGATGGGACACATCAGGATGATCCCCTGCTGGACACAGGAATGGTTTCCAACACCTGGAGTTTTCTGAACAACATTGCAGTGAACTTTTAGCTGAATTTCAGGCACCTTCAGGGAAGGAAACAGGGCTCCCTCAGCATCGTCACAGAGATTTTATCAACTCCCAGATATCTGGGCCAAAAAGGAGATTTTAGACCATTCCCTCAGCCTGGATTTGCAACCCACCAAGATCCAGAGCTCTCCACTCCCACCAGTCCTGGTGCTCTCATGGGAGAAAAATCGGGAAGTCAGAAATGAAGATTTTTGCTGTATTTTTTTGGAGCTCAGCATTTTGTGGTTGTAAAATGAAGCATTTTCTCCCCAACCACTTTTGAGGAGAAAAAGGTGTGTTTGGAGAGCCAGACTTCTCCAGTGGTTTGCTGGTTTCAGTTTGGGTGGTTTTGTTCAAAGCCAGGGGTGATTTTGGATTTCAGTTCCCAAAATCCATTGGCTATGAAGTGAAAATAGAAACCCTTGGCCACTCGGAGCCAGAGATTTTTTTTAAACCTATTTTATTTTCCCCCTACATTTTAAATCCTTTTTTTTTTAATGAAAGACAGAAACTCATTTCAGGGGGGACAGCAGGGAGAACTTCCGGATCCATTCCAGTTTTTCTATCCTTGATTATTTAATAAAGACGAGATTATTTTTGTCTCCTCCAAAGCTTCTAATGCTCCTAAAAATGGTGTTTAATTAGTGCAGAAGGTTTTAATGACGGTGGAGCACTCATTCATCTGGAGATGGAGATAGGAGGAGGGCTGGGGATGTTTTCACACTGACAGAGAGGAAAAAGGAACTTCCATCATTTTTCATTCTTTATTTTAAGCATCCCCATCTGTCTTGTAAATCCCCCCCTTGGCTGCTGAGGAATGGAGCCTCCTTCCCTAAAATCCTGCTTTTTTTTTTTTTTTTTTTTTTTTTTTTTGAGGAGAAATCCAGCTACAAATGTCATTTGATTCCAAATCCAGATTTTATTGAGTCTAAATCCACTCCCAGCCCTCCAAAGGAATTGTCTGGTGGTTTCGGACCTTTTGCTCTGATGAAATTCGGGAATCATCCCTGCTGAGAGCCTGGATTAATTCAGGATGAGGATAACAGGGATGGCCTGGACGCAGGGTGACATCAGCGGTGCCTCTGCTCTCGCTGGTGCAAAGAAAGACACCGGGAACACGTTCCCTGCGAACGGCTTCCAGCAGGAACCTGATTCATCCCAAAATCCACAGATGTCTTTTCCACTGGCCTGGGATCACAAAACAAAGATTTTTATTCCCAACTTCCTGGCTCCGACTCCAGCTCCGTGCTTGAAGCCTCTCCCCTTGAAGTCCGGCTGGCAAAGGAGGCGATGAAATGAAGGATGAGGGACAACTCCCAGCGGATCATCCCATCCCCGCTGGCCTTGGGATGCAGCAGGGACACCTTCCACCATCCCAGGCTGCTCCCAGCCCTCTCCAGCCCGGCCTTGGACACTTCCAGGGATCCAGGGGCAGCCACAGCTGCTCTGGGAAATCCAACCCAGCCCCTCAGTGCTCCCTGTCTCGGTTTGAACAGGTGTCAGCTAAGGAAGGCAGGAGCTTCTCTTGAAATGGAAAATGTAAAACCCCTCCCTACAAATTATTATCATTTTGTCATTAAAGGGCTCTGAGGCAAAGATATGGGAGTAGGAATGACAGTTTTTTATTAGGAAGAATAAAAATTAAAATATAAAATAAAAATAAAAATAGAAAAATAAAATGGAAATAAAAATAAAAATTAAAAGTAAAAAGTAAAAATACAAGTAAAAAACAAAAACAAAAGCAAAAACAAAAATGTGGGATCTCAGCACCTCAGGACTGATGTGCAGAGTGACCGAGACCACCCTTGGGGGGCTCGGGAGTCCTGGGATGTTGCCAGAAGTGTCTGGTGGCTGGACTTTGATCCTGCACGGGAGACGACACCTGTATGAGGATGGGAGGATTTCACTGGGTGAATGGTGAAGGGATAAGTTCATTAGAGTGAAACACAGGGTTTAGGATTTCTGTACAGGGGGGTCTAGAGAAGTAAGATGGAGGAATTGGGGCGTGTCCTGTCCTTCTTCTTCTTCTTCTTGGCCTCCATCTTCTGTGGTGATGTTGGCACTTTGGGATTGGTTATTACTAAAAGTGCACTGGTTAATAAGGGTAGAAGGTATTGGGGAAAAATGATAAATATTGTATACGTAATTTTGAGTATAAAGATAAGTGACCGCCCCGGGGGCTCTCAGTGTGCTCATGGCTGGCTGCTGTGCAGACCTCTGTTGGGCTGAAGAGAAAATCTTTTAGATAAACAACTAATAAACACCGAGACCGAGAAAAGATCTGAAGCCTCTTCTTGTCCTTTGAAGCGCGGGCTGTCCAAGGCCACCCCGGGCCTTTCCAGGTCTTTGAAACAGCCGAGAAACCGCCACAAAAACAAAAACAAAAACAAAAATAGAAATAAAAATAAAAATAATAAAAAATATAAAAATGCAGTATTTTTTTTAACAGAACACCACTGCCAGAGTGAGAGCAGTCCCTGCCCCCTGTGTGCCAGGCGGTGTCCCAGCCCCATCCATGGGGGCTCAGCCCTCCTGCAGTGCCAGCTGTGGCTCTGCTGCAGCAGGGATCCTGCACAAGGGGGGAGTTTTCCTCTGCAGCTCCAGGGCTGCTGCAGATGGGCCTGGGCTCCCTCTGGCCATGCAGGGCAGCAGAAAGCTGCTCCTCTGGCAGTGCAGGGGGCAAAGGCTGCTGTGCTGTGCCAGGCTCAGATTGTACCCAGGCAGGAATGCTTGGCTCCTCCCCTGGGCGGAGCATCTCCCCATGGGATGCTGGGATTGGATCAGCCCTGCAGGGAGCCTCACTGGCCATGAATGGAAGATAATTAGTAATTAATTATCCGTGAACAGAAGAGATCTCCTGGAAGGAGGATGGGTTGTGGGACAGATAAAGAAAACTGCCCAATGAACAGCAGAGAGCTGCCCCAGCTCTGACAGATGGTAAATAAAATGCACACCCCCAGCCACGTCTTGCATTTCCAACCCAAGACACTCCCCCAGGGAATTATTCCTCCCCAGTATCCTAGCTAACCCTGCTCTCTTTCAGGTTGAAGCCATTCCCCCTCGTCCTGTCTCTCCAAGCTTTTACCAAGAGTTCCTCTCTGGAATTTTTTGCAGATTGCTCCAGGGATTTTGCAGTTTTCACTGAGCGTAGGAAATAATTGAGCTCAACTTGATAAAATCAGAGGGTGCCCAATTCAATTCAGCCCCTGACACCGTGTGGAGGCAGCTGGAAAGGGAAAAGTGTGGATAAGCAGCAGGAAATGGTTTCCCCTCAAAAACAAAGAAATACGGATATTTTAACAATTAATTTTTACAATTAACAATTAAAAACTATTCCTAAGGTCTCTTTCCCTCACAAACCATGGTTTCTTTTATCTCTTTGCTCACTTCTCTTTTCCATTCTCTCCAGGCACAAAAATCCACTTGGATTCCATTTAATCCCCTTTTGAAAAGCAGGATTTAATCCCTCGGGAAGGGTTGAAAAAGGGGGTTATGGATTAGTTTGTCTGAGGCAGATGCAGAGAAACTGCTCAAGGATGGGATGGAATTCCTGGATTTCCAAACAGGAATTCCTGGAGTTCCCTGGCCTGGCTCCCAAGGCTCCTTGAACTGGGTTTATTTTTCAGATCTGGGAAGAATCTCCCAAAATCTCCTGGAGCTGTGCAGAGTCAACTTCTTCTCCTATGGAAAAAGAAAGAGGGAATTTATGCCAGGAGAGGTTTAAATTGGATGTAAGGAAAATTCCCTCCACTAAAATGCTTGTCCAGGGCTGGAGACAATTCCTGAGGGATTTAAAGCCCTGTGGATGTGGCACTTGGGGACATGCTCAGCGTTGGCCTCGGCAGTGCTGGATTAATGCTTGGACTTGATCCTGAAGGTCTTTCCAACCTCAGCAGTTCCACGATTTTGTGTTAATTTCAGCCTCAATCTGCTGTTCTTTGCAGCCAGAAGCGGGGCTGAGCTGCTGTTTTCAGTTAATTTTGATGAACTTTACATGAGCTTGAACAGATTAAACTCAGATGCACATGGAGCTCATCCCTTTTTATGATGGAATAAGTGGATGAAAGCGATTCCAGCAGATAGAAAATCTCTGATCTGCACCACAAACTTCTTCTTGCCACAGAAATTAAAATCAGCCTCACTCCGAGCAGCTGCCCAGGCCAAAAACGCTGCAAATAAAGAGCTGAGGGTAATGAATCATCCCTAATATTCCATGGCATGGCAGGGAAGCAGAGCAGTGGGATATCCCCATGGATCAGCAGGAGATAACATCCAGATCTGGCAGAGAACTGAGCACAGGCATGAATGAAATTCATGGATTTTGCTCAAGTGGGAAGTGCCAAAAAATCCCAGTGGACAGAGGATTTGTGGAACGGGGCCAGAAGAGGCAAAGGAGCAGGGATGGGCAGGAGCAAGCCAAAGGGAAAATTGGGAATTGCCAAAGGAGATGGGAGGGACATCAAAGGAAACAAAGCTGCAAAATGTGAAAAAAAACGAGAGAGGCCCTGAAGTGGAATTCCCAGAGCAGCTGTGGCTGCTCCTGGATCCCTGGAAGTGTCCAAGGCCAGGTTGGAGCACCCTGGGATAATGGGAGGTGTCCCTGCCATGGCAGGGGTGGGAATGGGATCATCCTTCAGATCCCTCCCAACCCACATTCTGGAATTCCAGGATTGGGCCGCGCTTATTTTACACAGGTAACACAAAATAAATTCCAATGGAGTCACAGACTGCCGGCACATGGAGTGTTCCCAAGAAACTCTGAGGGAAACCACTTGGATTTTCCTCAAAGTGGATCTTCAGCTCCTGCTGGATTAATCCCATTGTCAGACTTGTTTAAATGCCTTTTCCAGAGGTGCAGCCATGGAATGTCAGGGCAAGGAGAAGCAGAGGGATGCCAAGGAAACAGCTCTGGCTCCCAGTGAGGAGAGTGGGAAGAGGGAAAGGATCATCCCTGACTGTTGGTTTCTCCAGCTTTTACAGAGATTGGGCAATTGAGATGCATTTTATAAGATTTTATTCCATTATCAGTCTCGATGAAGGGTGAGACATAAGAGAAGTAAAACTCAACACCAATCTATCAGAAGCCAACCTATTTCCTGGTTACAGCACCTTATAAATGTTTTTTTCCTATTAGCTTTTGCCACACAATGCTGCCAATACTCCTAACACAAATCACCTGTTATTCCACCCCACCTGTTATTTTATGCTCCTGCTACAATGCATCTTTCAGTTCTAATACTCTATAATATCTGGTCTTTTTGCAAGGCCGTCTTCTGAAACTTGCTGGAAATTTATTTTTAGCTCAATCTCTCTCTCAGCAATGTCATCTCTATTCCATGGCCTTCCTAAGCCAGCACACCTTATCTCAGAGTTTGCATAAAAAATGTACAAGACCATATGAACTTTCTATCAAGTTTTGAGGATTCTTTACAAATCCATTTCTCACATCCGACCATAAAGTTTAACTTCCCAACTTTGGAGCTGGGAAATGCAAGGAAAGTTTCATTCTCCTGCCCCTTGGAGGCTTTAAAGCTCCTGGAGGACACTTGGCTCTTCCCAATTCCCAGAGAAGCCATGGCTGACCCCGAATCCCTGGAAGTGTCCAAGTCTGGACACTTGGGATGGAGTTTAAGGTCCCTTCCAAACCCTTCCATGATGTTCAAACAGAATGACCCCAAATCCCCGCCCTTGGTGCCAACTCCCCACAGTCGGAAATCGGGAATCTGTGGCTCCACAGAACACAGCTCTGTTTCAGGGACTGGAATAACGTCCTCAAGGAAAGAGAAGTGTTACAGCTGACTTTTACGGCATCAGGAAAGTGATCTATCATCCCTAAATCCCGCTGAATGCACAAAAATCCCCTTTTCCTGGCTGGCAGGATCCTTTCCCTCAGGATAAGCGGCCGTTGTGTCCCGTGTGTGTCCAGCTCAGCTCCCTGCTGGCCCGTGGCTTCTCCCATCTCAGCACTCCCTCTTCCTCCTCCAGACCGGCAGCAGAGCAGATAAATCACCTCCTATCAACGGCACCATCACCTCTTATCAACCTCACAATCACCTCTTATCAATTCACAATCACGTTTTTATCAACCTTGCAATCACCTCTGATCGATTCACCATAACCTCTTCTCAACTGCACAATCACCTCTTATCAACTTCACAATCACCTCTTATCAATTAACCTCTTATCAACAGCACAATCACCTCTTTCTGACCACACAATCACCTCTTATCGACCACACTATCAGCTCTTATCGACCACACTATCAGCTCTTATCAATTCACCTCTTATCAATTCACCGTCACCTCTTATCAGCCTCACAACCACCTCTCATCAACCTCACACACAATCACCATTTATGAATTCAGTCACGTTTTATCAACTTCACAATCACCTCTTATCGACCTCACAATCACCTCTTATCAATTAACCTGTTATCAATTCCCAATCACCACTTATAGACCTCACAATCACCTCTTACCAATTAACCTCATCAATTCCCAATCACCTCTTATCAACAGCACAATCACCTCTTATCAATTCACATTTAATAAACTCCTATCAATTCACAGTCACTTCTTATCAACCTCTCAATCAAAACCTCCTGGAAATTTGATTCTGGATAAAAACCCAAAAGCATTCACCCAAAATCTTATTAAATCTTTTTTTTGGCAGAACTTTTCCATTCATTTTGGATGATTTTTTTTTTTTTGGTTTGTAGGAAAATTGTCCTTTCCTGTGTTATTTTTGAGCCCATGGATTTTAGCATTGATCCAACAGTTACTAGGAGGAAATAAAGAAGAGATAATTAACAATAGTTATAATAATAATTAATTATTCTCAAATAAAGAAGAGATTCATTAATGACGGGATTATTGCTGGGGTAAAGGAAGCAGAACGAGTTTTTTGAACAGCTGAATCTCAGTTTTATCCCACATTTCCTTCCTGGAGCAAAGCCGGGTGAAAATGCTGAGCTGAGCTTAACGCAGCCTCTCCATCTCCTTGGGAATTGACCTCAAATCCCACGGCTCCTGCTCCACATTTTCTCATTTTGGAAAATTACAGGCTGCAGCCTGGCCCTTTTCTCCCCCACCTGGATGTTCCTCCCTTCCCAAACCCCAGCTCCGAAGGCCCCTGATCCCCTCCCAGGAACGAACCCACAGAATATCCCACAAAACTCTATTTTCAATCCTAATTGACGGCTCTTGTTTGCTTTTCTGGTTAACCATCTTTACTACTCCACCTCCTCCCTCATTTTTCCAGGAAGAATGTTCCGTGTGCACCCCACAATTAAATTCCAGACAGCGCTGGGGGAGATTTGGGCTATTCTGAAGGACAAACCAAAAAAAAAAAAAATAAAAAAAAAAATAAAACAACCCAAGGTGCTCAAACTATATTTGACCACCCAAAAATGAGACGAGGATCCTTCCAGGCAGAGGGGGAAAAAAAATTACAAAAATAAAAAACTCAACTCAGCCACTGTGGGAGCCTCTTTTTTTGGAAAGGCAAAACCAAACCCAGAGTTCAGCCCAAGTGGTGAATGCAAGAAAAAAGCAAAATTTTGTGGTTTGCTGCCTTTAATCAGCTCCCACCTGATCCCTGGGGATTTGTTTCTATTTGAGCTCCATGTGGGATTTGGGATCGTTATCCCAGAGCGGCAATTTGCAAATTAAGACCTGCACTTGGAGGGAATTAGAACTGGATTTAGCTGGGGCATAATCACACCACTGTCCCCTCTCAAGGTCTTCTTTATTCCCTGCTGGAGGCGCCTCCAAAAGCTGCGGCAAAGCCCAAGTGGAGCTTTGGAAATGCCAGAGGGGGTGGGACAGCAAAGCTGAAATGATCTTCCAGATAAATATCCCCCAAACAAGAGCTGCTGAGCCCAGAATTACCCCAAAATCCCAAATATCCCCCAAACCAGAGCTGCTGAGCACAGAGTTACCCCAAAATCCCAAATATCCCCCAAACCAGAGCTGCTGAGCCCAGAATTACCCCAAAATCCCAAATATCCCCCAAACCAGAGCTGCTGAGCACAGAGTTACCCAAAATCCCAAATATCCCCCAAACCAGAGCTGCTGAGCCCAGAATTACCCCAAAATCCCAAATATCCCCCAAACCAGAGCTGCTGAGCCCAGAATTACCCCAACATCCCAAATATCCCCCAAACCAGAGCTGCTGAGCCCAGAATTACCCCAAAATCCCAAATATCCCCAAACCAGAGCTGCTGAGCCCAGAATTACCCCAAAATCCCAAATATCCTCCTGGTCAGAGCTGCTGAGCACAGAATTACCCCAACATCCCAAATATCCCCCAAACCAGAGCTGCTGAGCACAGAATTACCCCAAAATCCCAAATATCCCCCAAACCAGAGCTGCTGAGCCCAGAATTACCCTAAATCCCAAATATCCCCCAAACCAGAGCTGCTGAGCACAGAATTACCCCAAAATCCCAAATATCCCCAAACCAGAGCTGCTGAGCACAGAGTTACCCCAAAATCCCAAATATCCCCCAAACCAGAGCTGCTCATCCCAGAATTACCCCAACATCCCAAATATCCCCCAAACCAGAGCTGCTGAGCACAGAGTTACCCAAAATCCCAAATATCCTCCAAACCAGAGCTGCTGAGCCCAGAATTACCCCAAAATCCCAAATATCCCCCAAACCAGAGCTGCTGAGCCCAGAATTACCCCAAAATCCCAAATATCCCCCAAACCAGAGCTGCTGAGCACAGAATTACCCCAAAATCCCAAATATCCCCCAAACCAGAGCTGCTGAGCCCAGAATTACCCCAAAATCCCAAATATCCCCCAAACCAGAGCTGCTGAGCCCAGAATTCCCCCAACCCCAAATTTCCTCCTGGTCAGAGCTGCTGGTTCCAGAGCTACCCAAAATCCCAAATATCCTCCCAGTAAGAGCTGCTGATCCCAGAATTACCCCAAATCCCAAACCTTCCTGGTCAGAGCTGCTGAGCCCAGAATTATCCCAAATCTCAAATATCTTCCCAGTGAGAGCGGCTGATCCCAGAATTACCCAAAATCCCAAATATCCTCCTGGTCATAACTGCTGATCCCAAAATGCCCCAAAATCCCAAATATTCCCCACGTGGTTGCGTCCATCGCGCCACTTCAGCGTCCCCCTGGAAGCCAAGGAATTCTCTCACAAGGGACACCACAACATTCCCACATGGAGCAGCACCCGCTAAAGCCCAGCCTAAATATTTACACGGGCTTAGATGGAGCTTGGAAGGTGCCCATGGCAGGGGAGTGGAATTGGATCTTTCCCAAAGTTCTTTCCAACCCAAACCATTCCCAGATTTGATGGCAAACATCCAAAATGTTCCTCGGAGCACAGAGACACAAAAGGCACCCCCAGGCCTTGGTTTCCAGCACCAGGATTTAATCCCATAATGTTTTCCTGCTCTGGGCTCAGTGGGAAGAACCCATTCCATTCCCTAATCCCAAAAGTATTTTCTGGAGGTGCTGCCTCACGCCTTTGGGACCTTGCACCTGATCCTGAATTAATGACAGGGATTAATCCAGCTGCAGTTCCTGCCTGGCCCATCCCCGTGGGCACGGTGACACCGCAGCCTGCAATTCCAGCGGCTCAGCCACCGGGAAAACAGAGAGGAAAACCATTCCCAAGGGATCGTTCACCCCATGTTCTGTGGGGCTGGGAAGTGATTCCAGGAGCTGATCCCACAGCAAGGAGAGCCGGGAATGGGCAATGCCAGGGAAATTCCTGCCCGGCCGTGCCCGGCTCCGCAGCCATTTCCTGATTTCCCTCCCTCCCGGAATCCCACTCCACCCACACCCACTGAGAGCTTCAATTCCGGCCTCAGCCCAGACAATCGGATCCCGCACATTCCCCAGCTGGACACAATGGAATTACAAAATCCTGGAATGCTTTGGCTTGGAAGGACCCTCAAGATCTTCTCATCCCATGGGCAGGGACACCTCCCACTGTCCCAGGGTGCTCCAAGTGTCCAGCCTGGCCTTGGGCACTGCCAGGGATCCAGGGGCAGCCGCAGCTGCTCTGGGAATTCCATGCCAGCCCCTCCCCACCTCCCAGCCAGGAATTCCTGCCCAAATTGAGTTTAAATAGATCTTGATCTTGGAAATAAACTGGGAATTAGGTTGAGGGAATATGGGGGATGTGAGGAATTCTGAGCTCTTTTTTGAGCTGGGCTCCAAGGCTTTGGAATCCCTCAGGGAATGTTGGAATATTTTCCCTCCGTGCTGATGCTGAGCTTGTCTGCTTTGCCTCACAACCCCAACTGGAACAATTCTAAATCACAGAATGACGGAATTTTGGGGTTGGATGAGATCTTCAAGAACATTCAGTTCCAACTCCATGCCAGGGGCATCTCCCACTATCCCAGAGTGCTCCAAGTGTCCAACCTGGCCTTGGGCACTTCTAGAGATCCAGAGGCAGCCACAGCTTCTCTGGGAATTCCATCCCAGCTCCTCTCCAACCTCCCAGCCAGGAATTCCTTCCCAAATTTAGTTTAAATGGATCTTGGAATTAAAGCTGGGAATTAGGTTGAGGCAATATCAGGGATTTTAGGAACTCAGGGCTCTTTTGGGAGCTGGAGGCCAAGGCTTTGGAATCCCTCAGGGAATGCTGGAATATTTTCCCTCCGTGCTGATGCTGAGCTTGTCTGATTTGCCTCAAAATCCAAACTGGAACAATTGAAAATCATGGAAATTTTGGGGTTGGATGGGATCTTCAAGAGCATCCAGTTCCAACGCCGTGCCAGGGACACCTCCCACTGTCCCAGGCTGCTCCAAGTGTCCAGCCTGGCCTTGGGCACTGCCAGGGATCCAGGGGCAGCCACAGCTTCTCTGGGAATTCCATCCCAGCCCTTCCCCACCCACAGGATGAATTTTTCTTGGTCTCCAAGCTCAACTTGCTCTGTTCCCGGTGATATCCCGAGTTCCTGGCGACGAATCCTGAAGGGAAAGGGAAAAGCTCCGAGAGCAGAGGTGTTGGGGGAGCCTCTTATGGGGATTTTGGAAAGAATTTTGGATGAGTTGGAGACAGGAGCTCTGAGTTGTTTTTGATGATGGGATTTATTTTCTTATCTTTTACACAGGCAGGAAGGGTGAGCTCGGCTCACACCTTCACTGCACGGCTCACAAGGTCACAGAACCCTCAGTTACAAGAACTTTTAAGGATTTATTGACCAATAACACATTGCCAACAAAGATATTTATGTTTTTGACCCAGTCCTTGAATATTTCATCTTACGGACCCATGCTACAGTCTGAGATTTCTCAGCCAGTCATGTTATGGCACACAAACCCACAGTGCTGCATTCTAAACTCCTTGCTTACCTCTGTAACTGCTTTTATTTTTTATTATTAAATATAGTAATTAAATATAAATTATTATTTATTTATCTCGAACTCTAAACCACTAAACTTTCCTCTTCTCAGCCTAACACGCCTCTGCTTTAAATTACAAATCCACATTCTGGTTTCTAGCACCTGAGTTTGGGAGCCTTTTCCAAGGTGTCAGATCAAATCCTGGGTTTCATTCTAAGCTTTGGCTCCCAGGCCCGAAGTTCTGAGATCTCCCAACATTTCAGATTCCAAAATCTCTTTTCCTTGGCTTTCCAGAGGTGCCAGACTGGGACAGGAAGATGGGAGGGAAAAAACCAGGAATGGAAACAGGAATGGGGGGAGCAGGGATGAACGGTGGCCATGGAAACCACTCCTCCTTCCAGCTCTTCCCTGATTTTGGATAGTTCCAAGCTGGATAAGGATCCCTGATCCTTGATTCTGCTGGAGGCTGTCCCTGGCCATGGCAGGGGGTTGGAATGAGGTGATCCAACCCAAACCATTCCAGGATTTTGGGATTTCAATCCAAACACCTCATTCCTGATGCTGACACTGAACTGAGTGCAAGGAAAGAGCTTCTGGAGGAGTTTGACTTCCTTATTCCTAAAGAAAAATGGGAGCACGATCCAGAAGTTTCCATAAATAAGAAGATTGTTTTACTTTGCCCAAATGAAAAAACCAAAATAAATTGGGATTTGGATAAATCCTCCAATAAAATTCACACGCAGCTGGCAGAAAGAAAAGCTTTGAAAAATTCCCGTCAGTTTCAGAAATTTGGGATTCTCGTGTCATTCCTGGTTTTTCCTGAGCACTCCCTTATCCTCCCCAGACCCTTCTGGGATCCACGGGATCCATCCAGATGGAAATGTTCTGGAGACCCTTTGGAAAACCCAGTGCAGTCCATGGATAATCAGGAAATACAGGAATACCTGAACTTTACATCTTCCATTCCTGGAAGCCAGGTGGCTTCAGAGCCCTTCTCCTGCTTTTTTTATGGAATCATGGATTGGTTTCAATCCTCTAAAATTGTCAAGCCCACGCTTTAAACCCCAAGTGCCACATTGATGACAAATCCCTCCAGGGATGGGGACTCCAAACCTCCCTGGGCAGTTCCAATCATTTTCCATGAGGAAATTCCTGCTGATGTCCAACCTGAACATCTCCTGGCCATTCCCTGTTCCCAGGAGGAGATCCCAAATTTCCCCCTGGCTGTCCCCTCCTGTCACAGCCAGAAGGTCCCCCCTGAGCCTCCTTTTATCCAGGATCTTTGATGGGATTAAGGGAAGAAATCCTGAATTCCTGAACTGAGGGAGAGATTCCTCTCTTCTAACAGCAAATACCAAAACTGGGCTGATGTGAAATATTCCCAAAACGTTCATTTCTCCAACTAATTATATGGATAATGTGGATTTCTCTGGAAAAATCCATGATCCCAACACCAAAATCCAGCTGAGGTGACAATTCCACAAGACCTCATGGAGTTTGTTTTCCTGCTCACCCACACTCACCCCTCATTCCTTTTCCTTGGAAAAGGCACAAACCTGACTTTGCCCTTAGGAAGTTCCCAGAGGTGACAGCAGGACCTTGCTGGCTGTGTTTTCCATGGATTTACTTCCCTGGGTTCAGTCTAAGTGGGAAGGATCCTTGATGGGATCAAGGGAAGAATTCCTGAACTGAGGGAGAGATTCCTCTCTTCCCACAGCAAACACCAAAACCAGGACGATGCAAAATATTCCCAAAACGTTCATTTCTACACATGGATTGTATGGAGACGGATACCATGGAGTTTTTGGAGACATCCATGATCCCGACACCAAAATCCAGCTGAGGTGACAATTCCACAAGACCTTGTGGAGTTTGTTTTCCTGCTCACCCACACTCACCCCTCATTCCTTTTCCTTGGGATTACCTTGGAAAAGGCACAAACCTGACTCTGCCCTTGGGAAGCTCCCCGAGGTGACAGCAGGACCTTGCTGGGTGTGTTTTCCATGGATTTGCTTCCCTGCATTCAGTCCAAGAGGGAAGGATCCTTGTTGGGATTAAGGGAAGAATTCCTGAAGCGAGGAAGAGATTCTGGGCTGATGGGAAATACTCCCAAAATGTTCATTTCTCCACCTGGATTGTATGGAGAGGGATATCATGGCGTTCTCTGGAGACATCCACGATCCCAACACCAAAATCCGTCTGAGGTGACAATTCCACAACACCCTCTGGAGTTGCTTTTTCTACTCACCCCTCATTCCTTTTCCTTGGGATTACCTTGGAAAAGGCACAAACCTGACTCTGCCCTTGGGAAGCTCCCCGAGGTGACAGCAGGACCTTGCTGGGTGTGTTTTCCATGGATTTGCTTCCCTGGCTTCAGCCCAAGAGGGGTCAGGAGGTTCCTGGTATTCCCCAGGGGGATTTTCCAGGAGCTGCTTAACAGAGGACGTGAATGTCCCACAAATGTCCCAGAAATGTCCCAGAAATGTCCCACAGGAGCCCAGGACTCGGGTCAGTGCTCCCGCTGCCGCAGGGCTGGGCCAGCACCATTCCCCCTTTCCAGGTGTTTCCATGGGCTCCGCATTCCTGGGCACTGGGGCAGGACAGAGGGAACGGCACAATCCCTTTCCAGGTGGGAATGTGTCTAACAAATGCTGGAGCACTCATTTTTCCCTTCTATTTTTCATGGAAAACCAATCCAGGGAGAAAATCGGGAGAAACCAACGCCAGGAGCAACTTTAGCTGGAAGATTTCCCAAATCCAGGCTTAATTTCCCATCCCAAATAAGCCCAAATTCTTTAAAACTGGGTCTAATATTCCAGACAAGATCCCCTCTAGTGGGAATTTCTGGAAAATGTGGAGATCCTGGATCCAGTGACCAGCATCACCTGAATCCAAGGAAATGAGCAATCCTGTCATTATTCCCTGGATTTCCGGGAATTAAATGCAACTTTTGGCCTCTGGAATTTCATTTCCACCCAAATACGGGATAATAAATCTAATTTTCCACTAAAAATTCCTCCCCTGTAGCTGTGGCATTTCCAAGGCAATTTCTCCATCTGCTGGTGGAAAAGCAACTCCCAAAATGCTGGAATTGCTCCGGGCTGGAATTTTCCACCTTTTTTTTCACTTCCTGACTTCCAGATCCCATTGGGACAGGGAAAGCATCGGATCAGGGCTGGGAATTTCTTCCCTCTGCTTCCACTTCAGGAATTGGGATGAGTTTTATGGGCAGGATGATCCCTGGAAACTCTAGGAACGGATTCCCTGATCCCAACAATGGATTCCCAAATCCCAGCAATGGATTCCCCGATCCAAGGAATGAATTCCCTGCTGTCCCTGAATTCCCTGCATTCACCCCCATCCTGATAATTCCAAACCCAATTATTCCCAAAGGACAAATTCATTTTTTTAAAACAGAAAATCCCTTTTTTAAAATCAATAAGTCATTCCCACAAATCTTTCAGATCTGATCCACAGGATTTGGAATATTTGCTTGGAAAAACGGGATTGAGGTGGATTTTAAAGGATTCCCCAATTCCAGTGAATATTTTATTTTGGATTTTGATTATTTTTACAATATAGAGATGGAAGTTGGATGAGGAAAAAGGAATTCCATGGAAAAGGAAAGGAGCAGATTTTCCTCCTGGAAACCTTTGGATTGGGAATAAATCCCTCTGCAAACGAAGCCACATCCCAAATTTCCAGCACAATTCCAACTGCAGGATGGGGAATCCGAGTTTTCCTGCCCAATCCCAGCTGGATCCCATCCTGGAGTTTTTAAGGCATAAATATCCCTTCCCAAAATTCCCATGGATCCAGCAGATCCCAGGCAGCAAAGCCTGAATCCAATGGAAAAATACTTTTTATTGTCATGATTCCTGATTAAAGAGGACCTTGAAAAATTTGGATTGGGATGGAAATTCCAAAGAAATCCAATCTTTGTATCCATATTCCCACTTTTCCATTGGTGCCATTTCAAGATTTAGACTCCTCTGTGTCCAGAGGCAGAATTCCCAATGCTGGAATTCCAGATTTCCCTGGATCATTCTCTTCCCAAACATTCCCGTGGTTCTGGACATCATTCCCAATGTCTCTCCTTCAGTTTTCCTCCTTTCCAGGTGCTCTGGAATTTTGGGACATTTTGGACCTGAGTGACCTCACTCAGACAGAAAATTCTCTTCATTTCCCCAGGTTCGTTTCCCACCAGAATGAGTTGGGTGGGAGAGAAAGAAAAGGAAAATCGGGAAAAGGAAAAATGGGAAATATCTTGGCACTGATAAATCCACGTTGAAAAAAAAAAAAACAGCAGGAAAATTGATAATTTCTATTAATTAAATATCAAATAAATCCCATTCCTGGGGATAAAGGATTGGAGGGAATTCTCCCTGTGGAGCAGACAGTTCCAGGATATCCTGAGTTTTAATTATCCCAAGATTTTCCAGGCTATCCCCCCAAAAAAGGTGGTGTTAAATCCCCCTAGTTAAGGCAGAAACTGCTGGAATATTCCCAAAACAGCTGGGAAATGCTGTTCCTGATAAATCCACTCCTCAGGAATTCCAAGGAAGGGAGGGAATAGCAGCCACATGGAAGTGGAGCAGAATTCCTGGTCTCAGAACTGGCTTTCCTCAGCAAAAAATCGGGAAAATGTGGATAAATCTCCTGGAAAAGATGGAATTCCTGCAGTTTCCTGCAGCAATCCAGGAAAAGAGGCACCAGAGAAGGAAGGAAAATTCCCATGTGTCCAAAAACCTCTTGGAATCCAAGGACCCACACCTTGGAGGACTCCATCCTTTGGGATTTTCCCAGAATTTACAAAATACCTAAAATTCCCCACAAGGAGGTGCTGAGTGCCAGGAAATCTTTCTCCAACTTCTCCAGGTCCTCCAGGAGAAGAAATTTGGGATGAATCCCATTTTCCTTTAGTTCGGATCCTCATCCCTGAGCATTCCCCTGTTTATCCAAAGTCCTCATTCCCATTCCAGCTTCCAGTTCACATCTATCCACATGGAATTCTGGGTGAGGGACTGGATATTTTTCTTGATTATCCAACCAAATTCCCAGTTTTCCTTGACAGAGATGAATCCTGGTGGCTCCATCTCCAAATGGGAAGAAGAAATCCACGCATCCAAGAGCATCCCACAGGAAGATCTGGAAAAGCACATCCTGCTCCAAGTGCTCCTCCCCCAGCAATTTGCTGGAGAATTCCCCAAAAAAATTCCAGCATTGTCCTTCCAGGATGTCACTTCTTCTTTGCTTTGGAATTCCCACCGGCTTTTCCATCGGTTTTGGCACCAGCTTCGCCTTCTTTTTCCCCCTTTTTCCCTTGTTTCTTGTCGTTTGTGTCCTTTCCCTTTTCCCCCTTTTCCTTTTCCCCCTTTTCTCCTTTCCCTCCTTTTTCCTCTTTTCCTCCTTTTTCCCCTTTTTCCCCCTTTTCTCCATCTTTTTTTTTGGCTCCGTCCTTCCCTTCCTTTTTGGATTCTTCCTTCTGCTCCTTCTCCCCGTCCTTTTTCTTGGAGTCTTTGGATCCATCCTTCTTTCCCTGAGCCTTGTCCACTTTTCCGGACACAGTGGGAACTTCTTCCTCTTTTTTTTCTTCCGCAGCCTGAGCTGTTTTCCAAGGATAGAGAAAAAAAAAAATGGAAAAGGAATTGATGTGGATTCAACAACCCAGGAATTGTCAAAATTCCAGCTCCCTGCTAGAAATCTGGGATAAAGGGAAAACATTCCTACTGAGAATTTTCCCATCCAGCTGTTTGCTTTTTTGGAATTGTGAAGCAGGAAATCCAAGGATTGATGGATCCCCTCAGAAAATAGAAGCCACAGGCGGCGGGGAATTGAAATTCCCTAAATTCCTTGGAGAACCATCTCATCCCTTAAGGATTAACTGGAAGGACAAGGATTTATTCATGGAATTGGGTTCAGCTCCACAGGGAGGGCTGGGAATTCCCAGTTTCAGGCACCCCTGAAATCCCGGGATTTGTGCAAATTCCCATTGTTCAAATTCCCATTGTTCAACTCATAACTCTGCATTTTGCTCGTGTAGGATTGAATTTCTCCAAGGAATTCCTGAATTCCTACAACGGTGGGATCTGCCTCTTTTCCCATGGATTGAAGCAGCACATCCCAGATTATGGAAACGCCATTTTTATGGAATTTTATGGAATTACAGCTCCCGGAGAGACACAGGAAAGAAGGGAAAAAGGCATCGAAAGGTGTTGAGGAAAAAGGAAAAGTCCAGGAATGGAGAAGCAGCAAATCCAAGGATTGATGGATCCCCTTGGAAGAGAGAAGCCACAGGCGGCCAGGAATCAAAATTCCCTAAATTCCTTGGAGAACCATCTCATCCTCTTCCTTCAGCACAGGCAGGGAGTGGAGAGGTCTGGACTGGCCATGGCCAGAGAGAGTGAGGAGATTTTCGGGAGAGCCTATGGAAGCAGGAAAGGAGAGTGAGAGCAGCGGAGGAGAAATATTCCAGCAGGAAAAACCGGGAATGTGGAATTCCAACCACTCCAGCTTTGCTCCTGGTGTTCCCCAACCCAAGGGCAGGCCCTGAAATGAAATTAATTCCCACTGGGATTTTCAGCATGGAATTCTCCTTCTAGCTAAGGAGGGTGAGGGGTGGAAGTTGATGGGAAAATGGGATACGGCCTCCAGTTGTCTCAGGAAAAGTTTGGATTGAATATTAAGGAAAAAAATTCCTGATTGGAAGAGAGATTAAGGATTGGGAAGTGTTGGAATCACCATCCCTGGAAAGGTTCCAAAAACCAGGAGATGTGGAATTTCACAGGGCTTTTTAGTGGGATTTGGTTCAAAATAGGATTTGATGGATTTGAGGAGCTTTTCCAAACTTAATTTGGGAATTAAGGGATGATTCCAACTCAAACTGATGGAAAAATTCCCTCTTATCCAAAGGATTTTATCCCAATATCCTGAGTCCACACTGGGAGGGTTGAACTTGGTGGTGGCACCACAAGAGGGACTTTGTGTTCCCAGAATCTCCCCAAAAAATGGGAATTACCTTTGGGGAAGCCAGTGAGTTCATTGAAGGAATTTGCACTGCCACAATCCCCCCAAAGATGTGGGAATTACCTCTAGGAATGTCGGTCAGCTCATTGATGGGCTTTGCATTCCCAGAATCCCAGAAAAAGTGGGAATTACATCTGGGAATGTCTCTGAGCTCATTGACGGAATTTGCACTGCCCCAGTCGCCCCTCAAAAAGTGGGAATTAGCTCCGGGAATGTTGCTGAGCTCATTGTGGGACTTTGGGCTCCCAGAATCCCAAAAAACCCCTGGGAATTACCTCCAGGAATATCGGTGAGCTCATTGAGGAATTTTGCATTCCCAGAATCCCAGAAAAAGTGGGAATTACATCTGGGAATGTCTCTGAGCTCATTAGGAGAATTTGCACTGCCCCAATCCTGCAAAAAAGTAGGAATTAGCTTTGCAAATGCTGTTGAGCTCATTGAGGGAATTTGCACTGCCTCAATCCCCCCAAAAATTGGGAATTTTCTCTGGGAATGTTGCTGAACTCATTGAGGATATTTGCACTGCTACAATCCAAAAAACCCCCTGGGAATTACCTCCAGGAATATTGGTGAGCTCATTGAGGGACTCTGCGTTCCCAGAATTCCAAAAAAAGTGGGAATTACATCTGGGAATGACTCTGAGCTCATTGAGGGAATTTGCACTGCCTCAACCCCCCAAAAAATTGGGAATTAGCTTTGTGAATGTTGCTGATCTCATTGAGGAACTTTGCACTCCCAGAATCCCAAAAAAAAAGTGGGAATTGCCTCCAGGAATGTTGGTCACTCATTGAAGAACTC
The DNA here is from genome assembly GCF_035770615.1 of Melospiza melodia melodia. Lineage (NCBI taxonomy): Eukaryota > Metazoa > Chordata > Aves > Passeriformes > Passerellidae > Melospiza > Melospiza melodia. The sequence goes on from NC_086194.1 coordinate 1,673,099, forward strand.
TGCATTCCCAGAATCCAGAAAAAGTGGGAATTACATCTGGGAATGTCTCTGAGCTCATTGAGGGAATTTGCACTGCCAAAATCCCCCAAAAAAGTGGGAATTAGCTCTGGGAATGTTGTTGAGCTCATTGTGGGACTTTGTGCTCCCAGAGTCCCCAAAAAAATGGGAATTAGCTCCAAGAATATTGGTGAGCTCATTGAGGGACTTTGCATTCCTAGAATCCCAAAAAAAATGTGGGAATTACCTCCCAGAATGTTGCCGAGCTCATTGAGGGAATTTGGCTCCCAGAATTCCCAAAAAAAAGGTGGGAATTACCTCCGGGGATCTCGGTGAGCTCTCCCAGGGGCGGCACGGTCTCCAGTTTGTCCGCGTAGTTTTTGGCCGCCTGGCGCTGGGCGTAGCGCGCCTCGATCTCCTTCCGCGTGCGCGGGATCCGGCACTTGAAGATGCAGCACAGGGTGATAACTGGGAATGGGAAACGTGGAATTCTGGGTGAGGGAGTGGGAATAGGAAATGTGGAATTTTGGGTGAGGGAGTGGGAATAGAAAATGTGGAATTCTGGGTTATGGATGGGAATGGGAAACATGGAATTCTGGGTGAGGAATGGGAATGGGAAATGTGGAATTCTGTGAGAGGAATGGGAATGGGGCACATGGAATTGTGGGTGAAGAATGGGAATGGGAAACGTGGAATTCTGGGTGAGGAATGGGAATGGGAAACATGGAATTCTGGAAGAGGAATGGGAATGGGGCACATGGAATTCTGGGTGAGGAATGGGAATGGGAAACGTGGAATTCTGGGTGAGTTATTTGGAATGGCAAATGTGGAACTCTGGGGGAATTATTGGGAATGGGAGATGATGAATTCTGGGTGAGGGACTGGGAATGGGAAATTTGGAATTCTGGCAGAGTTCCTGGGAATGGATAGGGAGAAATGAGGAATTAACTGGGAATTGGAGTGGGAAATGAGGAAATCTGTGTGAGAGACTAAATGGGAAACATGGAATTCTGGGTGAGTTATTTGGAATGGGAAAAAGGGAATTCTGGGGGAGTTATTGGAAATGGGAAATGTGGAATTTTGCGTGAGTTACTGGGAGTGGGATATGTGGAATTCTGGCTGAGGGACTGGGAATGGGAAATGTGGAATTCTGGGTGAGGTTCCTGGGAATGGACAGGGAGAAACAAGGAATTAATTGGGAATGGAGGTGGGAAATGAGGAATTCTGGGTGAGTTCCTGGGAGTGGGAAACATGGAATTCTGGCTGAGTTACTCAGAGAGGGAAGTGAGGAATTCTGGGAGAGTTCCTGGGAATGGGAGTGTGAAACACGGGAATCTGAGAGAGTTCCTGGCAATGGAGAGGGAAATAAAGAGTTCTGGGCATAACTGAGAATAGCAATGGGAAAAGAGGAATTCCAGTTGAGTTTCTGGGAATGAAAAATGAGGATTTGGGTTGGTTATTGGGAATGGAAGCAGGAAACAAGGGAATTCTGTGAGTCACTGGGAATGGGAAATGTGGAATTCTGGGTGAGGTATTGAGAATGGGAAAAGAGGAATTCTGGGGGAGTTCCTGGGAATGGACAGGGAAAAACAAGGAATTAACTGGGAATGTGAGTGGCAAATGAGGAATTCTGGGTGAGTTTTTGGAATGGGAAACGTGGAATTCTGGGAGGCTTATGGGAATGGGAAATGTGGAATTCTGGGTGAGGGACTGGGAATGGGAAATGTGGAATTCTAAGTGAGGGATTGGGAGGGGGAAATGAGGAATTCTGGCTGAGGGACTGGGAATGGGAAATGAGGAATTTTAGGTGAGTTATTTGGAATGGGAAAAAGGGAATTCTGGGGGAGTTATTGGAAATGGGAAATGTGGAATTTTGGGTGAGTTCCTGGGAATGGGAAATGTGGAATTCTGGCTGAGGGACTGGGAATGGGAAATGTGGAATTCTGGGTGAGGTATTGAGAATGGGAAAAGAGGAATTCTGGGGGAGTTCCTGGGAATGGACAGGGAAAAACAAGGAATTAACTGGGAATGTGAGTGGCAAATGAGGAATTCTGGGTGAGGTTTTGGAATGGGAAACGTGGAATTCTGGGAGGCTTATGGGAATGGGAAATGTGGAATTCTGGGTGAGTTACTGGGAATGGGAAATGTGGAATTCTGGGGGAGTTATTGGGAATGGATAGGGAGAAATGAGAATTTAACTGGGAATGGGAGTGGGAGATGAGGAATTCTGGGTGAGTAATTGGGAGTGGGAGATATGGAGTTATGGGCGAGGGACTGGGAATGGGAAATGTGGAATTCGGGGTGAGTTTTTGGGAATGGGAAATGTGAAATTCAGGGTGAGTTTCTGGGAATGGGAAATGTGGAATTCAGGGTGAGTTATTTGGAATGGGGAAAAGGGAATTCTGGGGGAGTTATTGGAAATGGGAAATGTGGAATTCAGGGTGAGTTTCTGGGAATGGGAAATGGGGAATTCTGGGCGAGTTATTTGGAATGGGGAATGAGGAATTTTGGGCGAGGGAATAGGAATAGGAAACGTGGAACTCTGGAGGAGTGATTGGGAATTGGGAAATTTGGAACTCGGTGTGAGGGACTGGGAAATGTGGAATTCTAGGTGAGTTATTGGGAATGGGAGAAGGGGAGTTCTGGGTGAGGGGCTGGGAATAGACTGGGAGAAACAAGGATTTAACTGGGAATGGGAGTGGGAAATATGGGAGTCTGTGTGAGGTACTGGAAATGGGAAATGTGGAATTCTGGAGGGCTTGTTGGGTGAGAGAAATGGGAATTCCGGGTGAGCCCCTGGAAATGGGAGAGGGAAATGAGAGACTGGGTGAATTACTGGTAATGGAAAGGGAGAAATAAGGATTTAACTGGGAATGGGAGCGGGAAATGTGGAAGACAGGGAATTCTGGGGGAGTTCCTGGGAATGAAGAAGGAGAAACCAGGATTTAAGTGGGAATGGGAGAGGGAAATACAGAATTCTGGCTGAGTTCCTGGGAATGGGAGGTGGGAAATGTGGAATTCCGGGTGAGCTCCTGGGAATGGCAGTGGGAAATGTGGAATTCTGGGCGAGCTCCTGGGAACGGGAAATGAGGGTTTGGGTTGGATACTGGGAATGGGAACAGGAAACACGGGAATCTGGGGGTGTTCCCTGCGAATGGGAAACCTGGAATTTGGAGTTTCCCCCGTTTTTTATGGGATGGTGCCACCTTGTGGGATGTGCTGGGAGGTGGAATCCACACTCGGATCAGATTTCTGGAATTTTTTGGTTTATTTAGTTTAATTTTATTAATGTTATTATTAACGTTAATATAAACGTACGTATTGGATATTCAATAAGCAAATATTATTAGAACAATTAATTAATATATTTCTTATTAATTATAATATTATAGAAATTATTATTCATAAATTTAAAACATGTGTTAAATATTAATATATTATTCCGTAAATACAATTTAAATTAGTTCATTTTATTTCCTTATTTATTGCAATAGCAGTGAAAATAAAGCTATTAATGACAGCTATAATTACAATCAACTTATTATTATTTATAACATAGAAATAGGTTATTCCATTAATATAATTTTATTAACTATGATACTTGATAATAATAAAAATTGTTATTTAAAATTACTAGGTCATTAATAAAGTAATATTAATTAGAGTAATAAATAATAACGTATTATTAATTAGAATTATATTATAAATCCAATTACCTTTAAAGCGTAATTCCTGTATTTCTCTTTTATTTAGATTTATATTTAATTCTTGTTTTAGGTTTGGTTTTACAATTATTTCCATTTTTAACTTTACATTTTATATTTAATTCTAGTTTGAATTTTATAGTTCTTTGTGAATTCTGCTTTAAAATGTTACATTTTTCTATTTATTTCTGTTGTTTAATTTCCTATTTTTAGTATAATTTCTTTTTTTTTACTTTTCTATTTATTTCTATTGTTTAATATCCTATTTTCATATTTCATTCACTGTAATGCAATATAATATATTGATTTATTAATTTATTAATAAGTTAATTAATTTATTATTTTATATATAATTATGTTTTAAATTTTTCTGATTTTCTATTCATTTTCTTTTTTAATTTTATACTTTGATATTTACTGGTATTTTTAATTCCCTATTTTTATTTTTATTTTTAATTCTCTGCTTTTCCATTTCATTCCATTTCCCAATTCCCCGTTTTCCGTGGATTTTCTCCATCCCAAATCCCATTCCCAGCAGGGATGGGGGTGGAGCTTGGGCCATTCCTGCTCTGCATTCCCACTGGGAAATCCCTCTGGAATTCCCACTCCCAGCTGGAATTCCAGCATTCCCAAATTCCAGACACCCGGAGGGAATCCAGGAAATTCTGGGATCACTCCCAGGGAAGGAATTCCAGGTGGGAATCTCCAGTTTGGAGCTGGGAAATCCCTCTGGAATTCTCAATTCCAGCCCAGAGGAATTCCTGAATTCCAGGACCCCAGGAATCGAGGAAGCTCCAAGATCACTCCCAGGGAAGGAATTCCCTTGGAAAGAGATTCCAGGTGGGAATCTCCGGTTTGGATTCCCTCTGGAATTCCCAATTCCATCCCACAGAAATTCTCCTTGAATTCCCAGACACCTGAAAGAAATCCTTCGGAATTCCCACACGCAGCTGGGAATTCCAACCCAGAGGAATTCCCAAACTCCTGGACACCTGAAGGGAATTTTGGGATCACTTCTAGGGATGGAATTTTTTGGGGGAGAGATTCCAGCTGGGAAATCCCTCAGGAATTCTCAATTCCAGGCCAGAGGAATTCCTGAATTCCCAGACACCTGACAGGAATCCAGGAAGCTCCAGGATCACTCCCAGGGAAGGAATTTTCTTGGAAAGAGATTCCAGTGGGAATCTCCAGTTTGGAGCTGGGAAATCCCTCAGGAATTCTCAATTCCATCCCACAGGAATCCTCCTTGAATTCCTGAATTCCTGGAAACCTGAAAGGAATCCAGGAAATTTTGGGATCACTTCCAGGGATGGAATTTTCTTGGGGAGAGATTCCAGGTGGGAATCTCCAGTTTGGAGCTGGGAAATCCCTCAGGAATTCTCAATTCCATCCCACAGGAATCCTCCTTGAATTTCCAAATTCCTGGAAACTTGAAAGGAATCCAGGAAATTTTGGGATCACTTCTAGGGATGGAATTTTCTTGGGGAGAGATTCCAGAAGGGAATCTCCAGTTTGGAACTGGGAAATCACTTAGGAATTCTCAAATCCATTCCACAGGAATCCTCCTTGAATTTCCAAATTCCAGAACAGCTGAAAGGAATCCAGGAAGCTCTGGGATCACTTCCAGGGATGGAATTACCTTGCAAAGAGATTCCAGCTGGGAATCTCCAGTTTGGAGCTGGGAAATCCCTTAGGAATTCTCACACCCAGCTGGGAATTCCAACCCAGAGGAAATCCTGAATTCCCGGACACCTGAAGAGACTCCATGATTCCCAACCCATAGAATTCCAGGAATCCCAACCTGAATCATTCCAAGGTTCCCAACCTAAAGAATCCCAGGATTCCCAATTCAAATCATTCCATGATTCCCAATGCATTCCAGGATTTCCAACTCAAATCATTCCATGATTCCCAAACTGAAGCATTCCATGATTCCCAACCCAAAGAATTCCAAGATTTCCAACCCGAATCGTTCCATGATTCCCAATATGAGGCATTCCACGATTCCCAACCTAAAGAATTCCATAATTCCCAAACTGAAGCACTCTTGAATCTCAACCAACACATTCCATGATTCCTAATCCGAAGCATTCCAAGATTCCCAACCCAAGGAATTCCAGGATTTCCCAACCCAGGAATTCCAACCCAAATCCTTCCATGATTCCCAACCTGAATCATTCCATGAATCCCAACCCAAAGAATCCCAGGATTCCCAACCCGAATCATTCCATGGTTCCCAACCCAAAGAATCCCAGGATTCCCAACCCGAATCATTCCATGAATCCTAACCTGAAGCATTCCAGGATTCCCAAACCAAAGCATTCCAGGATTTCCAACTTGAATCATTCCAGGATTCCCAACCCTACACATTCCATGATTCCTAACCCAAAGCATCCCAGGATTCCCAACCCAAGGAATTCCACAATTCCCAAACCAAAGCATTCCAGGATTCCCAACCTGAATTGTTCCATGAATCCCAACCCTACACATTCCATTAATCCCAACCCAAAGAATTCCAGGATTTCCAACTCAAATCATTCCATTATTCCTAACCCAAATCATTCCATAATTCCCAACCCAAAGAACAACATAATTCCCAAACTGGAGCATTCCATGATTCCCAACCTAAAGAATTCCATAATTCCCAACCTGAATCATTCAACGAATCCCAACCCAAAGAATCCCAGGAGATCCAATTTGAATCATTCCATGGTTCCCAAACTGAAGCACTCCAGGATTCCCAGCCCAAGGAATTCCAGGATTTCCAACTTGAATCATTCCATGATTCCCAACCCTACACATTCCATGATTCCTAACCCAAAGCATCCCAGGATTCCCAAACCAAAGCATTCCAGGATTTCCAACTTGAATCATTCCATGGCTCCCAACCCAAATCATTCCATAATTCCCAACCCAAAGCATTTCAGGATTCTTAACCCAAGGAATTCCATGAATCCCAACCTGAATCATTCCACGAGTGCCAACCCAACACTTTCCAGGATTCCCAACCCGAATCATTCCATGATTCCCAAACTACAGCATTCCATGATTCCCAACCCCCAGCATTCCACAGCCCGCGGCTCCCTCCCGGGTTTTGGCAGGAATGTGGTGCTGGAGCCGATCCCCATCCCTGGAACACCTCCAGGTGCTCCCGGGACGAACCCCTGGAGATTCCCACCACGGAATCCCTCCTTGTGCGTTCCCCGGATTCCAGAGCTCGCCCTGAGGGCTTTTCCAGAGGAAAATTCCCGGGAATTCCAGGGGGACTCACTGATGGAGAGGACGAAGAGGGCGAAGATCCCGACCACCTGCCACAGGCGCAGCCCCCAGATCACCACGGTCTCCGACGTCACCGGGTCCGGCTTCTTCTTGGGAGGCGCCGTGGTGGCCTGGCAAAAACACAGGGAAAACCAGCAGGAAAAGGTGGATCAGGACGGAAAAATGCCCAAAAATGCTCCGGGAGGTGATGAGAGCACGGGAAAATGGTGGAGAGGTTGGTGAGGCCGCAAGGATTTGGGATTTTTGAGGAATTTCCTTTGTCCAGCCATTTCTTGGCTCGCTCTGGAATTCCTTTCTCCGCTTTTCCAATGGATTTTTGGGATTGGGGTGTCCGTCAGTGAGGGCCTGAATGAGAAAATTCCTGGAAAAATTCACTTTTCCAATGAATTTTAATGGAAACACAGGATGTTGGAAAGCTGCGGATCCAGGAGGAAGCAGAATGGAATCACCAGGAAATTCGGGGAGATAAAATTGTGGAATTTTTTAACAGAAAGATAAACTCAGCCTAAACTTAAAGGATGGAAATCCTACAAAATATTCCAGGGGATTTTTAGGGAAGATCTTGGAGCAGCAGCTGGAAAACAGCTGGAATGAACACGGTGCCCTAAAAAAATTCCTGATTTTTTGGGAAGTGGAATTCCTGAGCAATCCCTCCAGGAATTTTATCCCAAACTGGGAATAAAGGATTGATCCCAATTTTAATCCCAGGATTGGCTCGGATCTGGGATCCAATTCCCAGAGAAATCCCTCGATATCCCATTGTTTGCTGTTCTCTGGGATCACGAGCAGGGGAGGATTTTTGGGATCATGGGCTCATCCTGGGGTTTAGGGATTTTTTGGGATTTAAGGGCTAATCCTGGGATTTTGGGCTCATCCTGGGATTTTGGGATTTTTGAGCTCATCTCAGGACTTTCTAATTCTCTTCCCAAATTTTGGGAAAACTTACAACTCTGGGAATTTCTCCAAAGGCCTGGGAGTGAGCCAAGCTTTTCCTCAATCAAATCTAATATTTTAAGGGATTTTTGCCTCATTATAAAATATTTCCCTGCTTTTTTTCCCTTTATTTTTCCTTATTTTTGGGTTTTTTTGGGAGTTTTTTCAGCTGCCAGAATTATTTTCCTCTCCAGCTTTTTCTTCCTCCTCTGTTTGCTCTAGCCTGGCTGAGCTGGAATCGAATTATTCAGGATAATTCCATTATCCAATTATTTCCAGGAATAAACTCCTCACAGAGCCTTTGCTTTTCCAGGAAAAAAAACTGGAATAAACAAAGCAGATCCAGGAATTCTCGCTGTTTATCCCGATTTTTTTTTGAGTTTGGATGTTTTATTTTTGTTTTCTGGAATAAAATGGGAAATTTTCTGGCTGGCTGGGTCGTCCTTGGGATTCAAGGAAGGATAATTTGGGAATTCTGCACTGTCAGGGGAAGTTCTGCCTCATTTCTCCCCTTGGGAAGCTCAGAAAACCTGGAATTCTTCCTGGAGCAGCTGCCTGGCCTTGGAGAGGAGTCCTGGATTCATGGAATGCTCAGGTAGGAGGGGATGGCGGAAAAGCCGGAAATTGGTTGGGAACGAGAGGCAAGAAATCCTGGGAAAAATATGGAAAGGATGAGAGGTTTGGAATTCTGGAAAGAAGTGGGAAAGGGAAGGAGAAGAGGCCCAAAATCCTGGGGAAAAAAGTATGGAAAGGGAGAGATGAGAGGATGGAAATCCTGGGAAAAATTTGGGAGAAGAGGCCAAAAATCCTGGGGGAAAAATGGAAAGGGACATCCTGGAAAAAAAAAAACAGGATAAGAGAAAGGATGAGAGGCCAGAAATCCTGGAAAAAATATGGAAAAGAAATCCTGGAATAAAATCTGGATAAGGGCAGGGAGGGGAGGTCAGAAATCCTGGGGGAAAAAAAATACGGGAAAGGGAGGGAGGAGAGGCTGAAAATCCTGGAGAAAAAAATATGGAAAGGGAAATCCTGGAAAAAAATGGGGAAAGAGGGAGAAGAGGCTGGAAATCCTGGAAAAATATGGAAAATGATGGGGATGAGAGGTTTGAAATTCTGGAAAAAATGGGAAGGAAAATCCTGGAAAAAAAAAAAACAGGATAAGAGAAAGGATGAGAGACTGGAAATGCTGGGAAATATCTGGGAAAGGGATAAGAGGTTTGAAATCCTGGAAAAAATGTGGAAAGGGAGAGATGAGAGGCTGGAAATTCTGGGAAAAATCAGGAAAGGGAAATCCTAGAAAAAATAGGAAAGTTGGGAGCAAAGGCTGGAAATCTTGGGGGAAAAATATGGAAAGGGAAATCCTGGAAAAAAATCAGGTTAAGGGCAGAGGTGAGAGCTTTGAAATCCTGGGGAAAATGGAAAAGGAGGGATGAGAGAATGGAAATCCTGGAAAAAATATGGGAAGGAAATCCTGGAATAAAATCAGGATAGGGGCAGGGAGGGGAGGCCAGAAATCCTGGGAAAATTATGGAAAGAGAGGGATGAGAGGCTGGAAGTGCTGGGAAAAATCAGGAAAGGGAAATCCTGGGAGAAAAAGGGAAAGCAGGGAGAAGAGGCTGGAAATCCTGGGGGAAAAATATGGAAAAGGATGGGGATGAGAAGTTTGAAATTCTGGAAAAATACGGAAAGGAAATCCTGGGGAAAAATCAGGATAAGGGCAGGGAGGAGAGGTTTGAAATCCTGGGAAAAAATATGGAAAGGGGGCAGAAGAGGCTGGAAATCCTGGGAGGAAAAATATGGAAAAGGATGGGGATGAGAAGTTTGAAATTCTGGGAAAAATATGGAAAGGGAATTCCTGGAAAAAAATCAGGATAAGGGAAGGGGTGAGAGGCTGGAAATCCTGGGGAAAATCTGGTAAAGGGATGAGATGCTTGAAATCCTGGGAAGAAATGGGAAGGGAGTGATGAGAGGCCTGAAATCCTCTAAAAAATCAGGAAAATGGATGAGAGGCTGGAAATCTTTGGGGAAAAAAAAATCTGGATAAGGGCAGGGATGAGAGGCCAGAAATCCTGGGGAAGAAAAAATCTGGAAAGGATGAGAAGTTTGAAATCCTGGGAAATTCCTGGAATTTTCTCATCCCAGAATCGCAGCCAAATCCTGCTCCAGGAATTCCCAGGTGGAGCAGGGAAAGGCTCCAGGGGAAAAGTGAAAGTTTTGGGAGCTGGGATTTGCGTTCCAGGCTGGAATTTCCCTCTGGAATTGCAGCCAGGGCTTGGGAGCCGCTTTTCCCTCCTGGATGGTTCCCAGATTTTCCATAAATTTGGGAATGCAGAGTCATCCTCAGGGAAAAGCTCCCGTGGAGGGGCAGGAATTCCATGGAATCCCACAGTTCCACGGAATCCCACAATTCCATGAAATCCAGGTTTTCCAGGATTACCGGGAATGAGGGAAGGCGGGAGAAGGAAAACCCATCCCAAATATTCCCAAAATTTTCCAAATTTTTCATGGCATCATCCATCAGGAACAGGAGTTTTGGGATCATTTTTTGCCTCGCTCCTCAACTGATTGAAAACCAGAAAAAAACCCGCGATTCCAACCCGAAATTCCCAACCCAGCCTTCGAGGAAACACCAAAAATTCCCAAAAAACCCTCCTTGGATCCACCTTAAATCCCCAGCTGGATGTTTTCCAGGGAAATCCCCCATTCCCGGCCCTCATTCCCACTTTTATTTTTTTTTTCCAGCGGGATTTTATTCCTCACCTCGATCAGCTGCGCCAGGGAAAGTCGGGATCGGAGCAGGACGAGGCAGGAAAATCCCAAAATTTCCCAGTGTGGCTCCCACGCCATCTTCTCCTCTCCTCTCCCCTGGGATTTTCCTGCCTGGAATTTTTTGGGATCTCGGGCGAAGTCCCGGCCTGGCTGTTCCAGCGGCGCCCTGCGAGCGGAGCAGCGCCGGGGCCGTTCATTAATTAATTAAATTAATGAGGCGGTGTCGGTGACGGAGCCCCGGGAGGGGGGATCGGGAGCACCGGGAGCGCTGCCGGCGGCTGCGGGCAGGAATTCCTGTCCCTGGAATTCCTGCCCTTGGAATTTCTGTCCTTGGAATTCCTGCCTTGGAATTCCTGTCCCTGCAATTCCTGCCCTTGGAATTCCTGTCCTTGGAATTCCTGTCCCTGCAATTCCTGCCCTTGGAATTCCTGTCCTTGGAATTCCTGTCCTTGGAATTTCTGTCCTTGGAATTCCTGCCTTGGAATTCCTGTCCCTGCAATTCCTGCCCTTGGAATTCCTGTCCTTGGAATTCCTGTCCTTGGAATTCCTGTCCTTGGAATTCCTGTCCTTGGAATTTCTGTCCTTGGAATTCCTGTCCTTGGAATTCCTGTCCTTGGAATTCCTGTCCTTGGAATTTCTGTCCTTGGAATTCCTGCCCTTGGAATTCCTGCCCTTGCAATTCCTGCCCTTGGAATTTCTGTCCTTGGAATTCCTGCCTTGGAATTCCTGTCCCTGCAATTCCTGCCCTTGGAATTCCTGTCCCTGCAATTCCTGTCCCTGCGATTCCTGCCCTTGGAATTCCTGCGGCTCCACGGCATTTGTGAGGTTTTTTCTGGGTTTTTTCCAATTTTTTTGCCCAGTTTTTTTCCCCATTTTTTTTGTCTCAGTATTTTTCCCCAGGTGTCTTTTAGATTTTTTTTTTCAGAGTTTTTCAGGTATTTTTTCCAGTTTTTTTCCCCCCAGGCTTTTTTTCTTGCCAGTGTTTTTTTCCAGTTTTCTTTTTCCCCAGTTTTTTTTTCCCTTTTTTTTTTTTTTTTTTTTTTTTTTGTGTCCCAGTATTTTTTTCCAGTTTTTTTTTCCCCCAGGTGTTTTTTAGATTTTTTTCAGGGTTTTATTCCATTTTTTCCCCCAGTTTTTTTTTTTGTTTGTTTGTTTGGTTTTTTTTTTTTTTGTTTGTTTGGTTTTTTTTGTTTGTTTGTTTGGTTTTTTTTTCAGATTTTTCCCAGGGTTATTTTCGAGGTTTTTTCCCCCAGGTTTTGTGTTGCAGCTTTTTCCAGGCTTTTTTTTTCCAGTTGTTTTCCAGGCGTTCTTTTGCTTTTTTTGGGGTGGTTTTTTTTTTTTTGTTGTTTGCTTTCCCCCCCCAGTGGTTTTTTTTTTAATTGTTGCTGTTTTTTGTTTTTATTTTTTTTTCCCAGTGTTTGTTTTCCCAGGCTTTTTTTTCCCCCAGGTTTTCTTAACGAGTTTTTTCTCCCAGCTTTTTTTCAGGTTTCCCCCCCGTTTTCCCCTGCTCCCCATTTTTTTCCCCCTCATTTTTATCCCCTCATTTTTTTCAATTTTTTTTCTCCCCGTTTTTTTTTCCTCAGGTTTCCCCCCCCCCATTTTATTTTACCCCCATTTTTTCCCCCTCCCCGTTTTTTTCCCGTTGATTTCTGCCAGTTTGGGAGGATTTTTCCGGTTTTTTTTTTTTCCTTCCCCCTCTCCCAGGTTTATTTCCAGTTGTTTATTCCCCAGATTTTTTTCAAGTTTTTTCCCGTTTTTTCCCCCCCACTTTTTCCCCCAGGTTTGGGGGTTTTTTTTTGGTTTTTTTTTTTAGCTTTTTTTTCCATTTTTTTCCCCCCAAACTCTGTTGCTTTAGGGAGTGAAATTCTTGATTTTTTTTTTTTTTTTTCCTTAAAAAACCCCCAAACCCCTGGGATTCAAGCCAAGCTGGAGGTTTGGAATTCTGGGATTTCAGGGATGCGTCCCTGCACTTGGATTTTGTGGAATTCCTGAATTTTCTGGGATTTAAAACTCATCCCGTTTCTTGGGCAGTATCCTGTGGGATCCCATGGGATATTCCAGCTTTTCTGGGAATTCCATCCCGAAATCCCACAAATCTTCCTTGATTTCCTAATTCCCAGGATTCTGGGATTTCAGGCAGCACAAAAAGGGATCCGGGAGTATCCCAACATTTTTAGGGAATCTGAAAGAATTCCAGGATCAAACCATTCCCATGGGGAAGGGAAATCCCAGCAGCTCCAAGATTTCATTCTGGATCTAAGTCTGGGAATATTCCAGGAATTCAGAATATTTGGATTTGTGGGAATTTTCACGGGGAAATCCTTGGGAATTCGGGAGGAGCCACGCGGTGGCAGCAGCGAGACAGGGAATTCCCACTTCCCGAATTTCCTCTGGAATTCCAAGTTAGAACCCCAAGATTTTATGGAATTCTTCCTGAAAATTTTTTATTTTGGGAATGAGGCTCCTGTACCCAAGATTTTCCTTGTTCCTCTCCCGCTCTCTCCTCCTTTATTTTCCCAGATTTCCCAAATTTCCTGGTTTCCAAAAAAAATCAGGAAAAAACCTGGGAGAACTCAAGGAATTCCTGGGATTTTGGGATTTGGTTACAAAAGTTCCCTGTGGAAGCAAAAGGGCTCAAATGTGGGGAAATCCTGAATTCCAGAGGTTTGGGAATGCTGGGCCTGGCCAATCTGTGGGGAGCTGGAATTCCCAGATCCACAACAAAGCGGAATTCTGGAATTTTTCCTTTTGGAAAACACCAGGGGAATTTGGGATGTGGATAAGAGAATTTTCTGGGAATTCATTCCAAGTGCTGGAATATCAAATCTGGGAATTCTGGGATGGGAATTCCAGGGAATTCCTGGTGTCTCATCCATGAGTTGGGAATTCCAGCTCCATCCATTTTATTCCCAGAACTTTGGGAATGGAAATTCCAGGATCTGGTTCAGAGGATTTTTTGGGAATGCATCCCACGTGCTGGGAATATAAACTCAGGGAATTCTGGGATGGGAATTCCGGGTCATTCCCATCCATTCCTTGGGAATTCCAACTTCCATGCTTTTCTTCCCTTGGCTTTGGGAATGAAGTTCTGGGAAATGCTGTGGAAATCTGGGATCCGGTTCAGGGAATTTTCTGGGAATTCATTCCAAGTGCTGCAATATCAACTCTGGGAATTCTGGGATGGGAATTCCAGGGAATTCCTGGTGTCTCATCCATCACTTGGGAATTCCAGCTCCTTCCTTTTATTCCCAGAATTTTGGGAATGGAAATTCCAGGATCTGAGTGAGAGGATTTTCTGGGAATCCATTCCAGGTGCTGGAATATCGTCTCTGGGAATTTTGGGATGGAAATTTCAGCTCCTTCCTTTTATTCCGAGAGGTTTGGGAATGGAAATCATGGGATGCGATTCAGAGAATTTTCTGGGAAATTCATGGGAAATGCATTCCAGGTGCTTGGAATGTCAACTGGGAATTCTGGGATGGCACTTCCAAGTCATTCCTCATTGTCCATGAGCTGGGAATTGCAGTTCTGTTCTTCTATTCCCAAAATAAAGGGGAATGGGAATGGAGTTTTGTGAAAATCCTGGATCTGGATAAGAGAATTTTCTGGGAATCCACTCCAGGTGCTGGGATTTGAAACTCGGGGAATTCTGGGATGGGAATTCCAGGGAATTCCTGGTGTCTCAGCCATCAGTTGGGAATTCCAGCTCCATCCTTTTATTCCCAGAGCTTTGGGGATGGAAATCCCGGGATGTGGATATGAGGATTTTCTGGGAATCCATTCCAGGTGCTGCAATATCAAATCCAGGGATTTTGAGATGAAAATTCCAGTTTCTTCCTTTTATTCCCAGAGCTTTGGGAATGGAAACTCCAGGATCTGGTTCAGAGGATTTTTTGGGAATAGATCCAATGTGCTGGGAATAAAAACTCGGGGAATTCTGGGATGGGAATTCCGGGTCATTCCCAGGATCTCAGCCATGAGCTGGGAATTCCGACTTCCATCCTTTTATTCCCAGGGGTTTGGGAATTACGGCAAACGCTGTGGAACTCTGGGATCTGGATAAGAGAATTCCTGGGAATCCACTCCAGGTGCTGGGATTTGAAACTCTGGGAATTCTGGGATGGGAATTCCAGGTCATCCCTGGTGTCTCATCCATCAGTTGGGAATTCCAGCTCCATCCATTTTATTCCCAGAGCTTTGGGGATGGAAACTCCGGGATCTGGTTCAGAGGATTTTTTGGGAATGTATCCCATGTGCTGGGAGTATAAGGTCTGGGAATTTTGGGATGGGAACTCCAGCTCCTTCCTTTTATCCCCAGAGACTTGGGAAATTTGGAATTCTGGGAAATGCTGTGGAAATCTGGAATCCGGATAAGAGAATCTTCTGGGAATCCACTCCAGGTGCTGGGATTTGAAACTCTGGGAATTCTGGGATGGGAATTCCAGGGAATTCCTGGTGTCTCAGCCATCAGTTGGGAATTCCAGCTCCTTCCTTTTATTCCCAGAGCTTTGGGGATGGAAATCCCGGGATGTGGATATGAGGATTTTCTGGGAATCCATTCCAGGTGCTGCAATATCAAATCCAGGGATTTTGAGATGAAAATTCCAGCTCCTTCCCTTTATTCCCAGAGCTTTTGGAATGGAAATTCCAGGATCTGGTTCAGAGGATTTTTTGGGAATCCATTCCAGGTGCTGGGAATATAAACTCGGGGAATTCTGGGATGGGAATTCCGGGTCATTCCCAGTATCTCAGCCATGAGCTGGGAATTCCGACTTCCATCCTTTTATTCCCCGAGGTTTGGGAATTCTAGGAAAGGCTGTGGAACTCTGGGATCTGGATAAGAGAATTCCTGGGAATCCACTCCAGGAATTCTGGGATTGGAATTCCAGGTCATTCCCATCCATTCCTTGGGAATTCCAACTTCCATGCTTTTCTTCCCTTGGCTTTGGGAATGAAGTTCTGGGAAATGCTGTGGAAATCTGGGATCCGGTTCAGGGAATTTTCTGGGAATCCATTCCAGGTGCTGGCATATCAACTCTGGGAATTCTGGGATGGGAATTCCAGGGAATTCCTGGTGTCTCAGCCATCACTTGGGAATTCCAGCTCCATCCTTTCATTCCCAGAGCCTCGGGAACGGAAATCCCGGGATGTGGGTAAGAGAATGTTCTGGAATCCATTCCAGGTGCTGCAATATCAACTCTGGGAATTCTGGGTTAGGAATTCCAATTCGTTCCTTTTATTCCAAGAGGTTTTATTTTCGATTTTCTCATATTTTTATTTCATTTATTTATATTAATTTTATTTGCTTAAAACGATTTTTCTTAGATTTTTAATTTTTTAAAATTATGTTCTACTTTTTCTTTTTAATTACTCAATGTTTATTTCACTTTTCTTCTATTTTTATTTTAATTGAGCTTAAACTTCATTTTTTGATTTGTAATTTGAAAAATTTCATATGTATTTAATATTTTTTATTTAATTTTTCTTTTTTAATTCAATTTTTATTTTGTTTTATCTATTCTTATTTAGTTTTTATTACATTTTCCGCTGTTTTTATTTTAATTTATTTTATATTAAACTTTATTTTA
Organism: Melospiza melodia melodia; assembly: GCF_035770615.1. Taxonomy (NCBI): domain Eukaryota; kingdom Metazoa; phylum Chordata; class Aves; order Passeriformes; family Passerellidae; genus Melospiza; species Melospiza melodia. The sequence goes on from NC_086194.1 coordinate 1,689,369, forward strand.
AGATTTTTAGTCCTTTAATTTTTTTTATTTTATTTCTTGTTGATTTGATTCTTGTTTTATTTTTTATTAAACCTAATTTTATTTCCTTTCTATTCTATTGCATTGTTGTTTTTCTTTCTACGTAATTATTGTTTCATTTATTTATTCTTATTCGGATTTTAAATTTCTGTTTTACTTTTAATTCTATTTTAATTGATTAGATTCTATTTTTTATTTCAACAGTGAGGCAAAACAAAAATTAATTTCATTATTTTAATTAGATTTTAATTTTTATTTTAATTTTATTTATTTTATTAAATTTCGCTGTATTTTCATTTTAAATTTTATTTTTATGTATTTTATTATTTAATTTTATCAAATCCGGGAAAATGCAGGAGTCTCGGGAATTGGGGAAATCTTCGGGAATTCGGCGCCGTTTCCCTTTAAATCCTGGCCAGCCCTTCCCGGCTCGGGTTGCAGCCGATGGAATTTTCCAGGGCGAGGTTTCCATGGAGACCGGGAATGTTGTGCTGCACCTTGGGACAGAAGAATTCCAAGAATTTCGCGTCCTTCCCGTTGGAATCGGGGCTGGAAAGGAGCCGCATCCACGAATTTCCCCTTCCCATGAATCCGGATCCCGGCTGATCCCGAGGTAAAAGGGAATTTACCTCTGGAATTGTTCCCGTGGGATTTTGTGGGGATCAAGGGGTTCCAGCTCGGGAATTCTGGGATTTGGGAATGGCTGTGCCGATGTTCTGGGGCGTTAGGAGAGGATCCGAAGGTGCAAGGGAGGATGGGGAGCTGGGAATTTGGGGAAATGATGATCCCTGGGAATTGTGCCTCGTTTCCTACAAATATTCCCAAATCTTGGACACAGATGGAACATTGGGAATGGGATAAATATTCCCAAATTCTGGATATGGATGGAACATTGGGAATGGGATAAATATTCCCAAATTCTTAACAGGGATGGAACATCAGGAATGGGATAAATATTCCCCAAATTCTTAACAGGGATGGAACGTTGGGAGTGGGATAAATATTCCCAAATCCCTGACAGGGATGGAACGTCAGGAATGGGATAAATATTCCCAAATTCTTAACAGGGATGGAACGTCAGGAATGGGATAAATATTCCCAAATCCCTGAGATGGATGGAACATCAGGAATGGGATAAATATTCCCAGATTCTTAACAGGGATGGAATGTTGGGAATGGGATAAATATTCCCAAATCCCTGAGATGGATGGAACATTGGGAATAGGACAAATATTCCCAAATTCTGGACACAGATGGAACATTGGGAATGGGATAAATATTCCCAAATTCTTAACAGGGATGGAACATCAGGAATGGGATAAATATTCCCAAATCCCTGACAGGGATGGAATGTTGGCAATGGGACAAATATTCCCAAATCCCTGAGATGGATGGAACGTCAGGAATGGGATAAATATTCCCAAATCCCTGAGATGGATGGAACATTGGGAATAGGACAAATATTCCCAAATTCTGGACACAGATGGAACATTGGGAATGGGATAAATATTCCCAAATCCCTGACAGGGATGGAACATCAGGAATGGGATAAATATTCCCAAATCCCTGAGATGGATGGAACTTCAGGAATAGGATAAATATTCCCAAATCCCTGCTGGCTCCTATGGAATGTTGGGAATGTGATAGAATGGTGGGATAAATATTCCCAAAATTCCTGAGTTGGATGGAACATTGGGAATGGACTAAATATTCCCAAATCCCTGCAGGTTCCGATAGAATGTTGGGAATGGGATGTTACAGTGGGATAAATATTCCCAAAATCCCTAAATTGGAAGGAATGTGGGGAACGGGATATAATGGGGGATAAATATTCCCAAATCCCTGCAGTTTTAATGGAATGTTGGGAATGGGATGGAACAGTGAGATAAATATTCCCAGAATCCTGAATTTGGATGGAACATCAGGAATGCAAAATAACAGTGGGATAAATATTCCCAACATCCCTAAATTGGAAGAAATGTGGGGAATTGGATAAATATTCCCAAATCCCTGCAGTTTTAATGGAATGTTGGGAATGGGATAGAACAGGGGGTAAATATTCTCCAAATCCCGAAATTGGATGGAACATCAGGAATGGGATATGATGGGGGGGGATAAATATTCCTAAATTCTTGCCAATCCTGATGGAATGTTGGGAATGGGATATAACGGTGGGATAAATATTCCCCAAATCCCTAAGTTGGATGGAACATCAGGAATGGGATATAACAGTGGGATAAATATTCCCAAATCCCTGCAATTCCTGATGGAATATCAGCAATGAGACACAATGGTGGGATAAATATTCCCAAATTCCCTGAGCTGGATGGAATATCAGAATGGGAGATAAAGGTGGGATAAATATTCCCAAAATCCCTAAATTGGAAGAAATGTGGGAAATGGGATAAATATTCCCAAATCCCTGCAGTTTTAATGGAATGTTGGGAATGGGATAGAACAGGGGGTAAATATTCCCGAAATCCCTAAATTGGATGGAACATCAGGAATGGGATATGATGGGGGGATAAGTATTCCTAAATTCCTGCCAATCCTGATGGAATGTTGGGAATGGGATATAACGGTGGGATAAATATTCCCCAAATCCCTAAGTTGGAAGGAATGTTGGGAATGGGATAGTACAGTGGGATAAATATTCCCAAAACCCTTGAATTGGATGGGAAGTCGGGAATGGGATATAACAGTGGGATAAATATTCCCAAATCCCTGCAATTCCTGATGGAATATCAGCAATGAGACACAATGGGGGGATAAATATTCCCAAATTCCCTGAGCTGGATGGAATATCAGAATGGGAGATAAAGGTGGGATAAATATTCCCAAATCCCTTCTGGTCCCGATGGAATGTCGGGAACAGGACACAACGGGGACATTCCCTGGCTTGAGGGGACCTGGTGTCTCTGACAGAGCCCAAGGAATGTTTGGGTGATGATCCCAGAAAAGTTTTGGGGTGTCCTGGGCAGGAGCAGGAGCGGGATGGTCCCAGATCCCTTTTTTGTGGCTCGTTATGGACGTCTCTCCCATTTGGGGGTGGGGACAGGTCCGGGTTGTCCCCATGGAGCTGGGAAATGCTGATGGAATGGTTTCCCCCCCTGGATACAGGGATGGGAAAGGTTGGATAGGGATGGGATGGTCACCCCCCCCAAGGCCACCAACTCGTGTGGCCACAGAAAAAAACTCCCGGAATGTTTGGGATGGAAGGCACCTCTGCAGGTTCTCCAGAGCAACCAATTCCGAGACTTCGTCTCTCCTGTCTCTCCTCCATATCCAAAGGTTGGAGCTGGGTGGGACAGGTTGGATAGGGATGGGAAAGGTTGGAGATGGATGGAAAGAGTTGGGAAAGGTTCTGAAAGGTTGGAGATGGATGGAAAGGTTGGATGTGGATGGGAAAGGTTGGGAAAGGTTCTGAAAGGTTGGAGATGGATGGAATGGTTGGAGATGGATGGAAAGAGTTGGGAAAGGTTCTGAATGGTTGGAGATGGATGGAATGGTTGGAGATGGATGGAAAGAGTTGGGAAAGGTTCTGAATGGTTGGAGATGGATGGAATGGTTGGAGATGGATGGAAAGAGTTGGGAAAGGTTCTGAATGGTTGGAGATGGATGGAAAGGTTGGATGTGGATGGGAAAGGTTGGGAAAGGTTTGGAAAGGTTGGAGGAAGATGGGAAAGTGGGAGATGGATGGGAAGGTTTGGAAGGGTTGGATATGGGTGGAAAGGTTGGATAGGGATGGGATGGTCACCCCAAGGCCACCAACCCGTGTGGCCACAGAAAAAAAACTCCCGGAATGTTTGGCATGGAAGGCACCTCTGCAGGTTCTCCAGAGCAACCAATCCCGAGACTTCGTCTCTCCTGTCTCTCCTCCATATCTAAAGGTTGGAGCTGGGTGGGACAGGTTGGAGATGGATGGGAAAGGTTGGATGGGGATGGGAAAGGTTGGGAAAGGTTTGGAAAGGTTGGAGGAAGATGGGAAAAGTGGGAGATGGATGGGAAGGTTTGGAAGGGTTGGATATGGGTGGAAAGGTTGGATAGGGATAGAAAGGCCCCTCCAAGGCCACCAACCCGTGTGGCCACAGGAAAAAAGTCCTGGAATGTTTGGGATGGGAGGGACCTCCAAATGTTCTCCAGAGCAACCATTTCCAAGACTTCATCTCTCCTGGCTCCTCCATATCCAAAGGTTGGAGGTGGATGGGAAAGGTTGGAGATGGATGGGAAGGTTGGGAAAGGTTCTGGATGATTGGAGGTGAATGGGAAGAGTTGGATAGGGATGGGAAGAATTGGGAAAGGTTCTGAAGGGCTGGAGATGGATGGGAAGGTTCGATAGGGTTGGAGATGGATGGGAAGGGTTGGAGATGGATGGGAAGGGTTGGATAGGGTTGGAGATGGATGGGAAGGTTGGATAGGGTTGGAGATGGATGGGAAGGGTTGGAGATGATGGATGGGAAGGTTGGATGTGGATGGAAAGGTCGGATGTGGATGGAAAGGTCATTCTGAGGCCACCAGCTCCCGAGGCCACAGGAAAAACCATCCTGGTGGTGATGGAACTCAAGGAATGTTTGGACAACGCCCTTGGAAAAGCTGGAACGGGACAAATCCAACCTGGAACCCTCCAGAGGAAGGGACAAACCCTTGATCCCGATCCAAGGGCTGAGAATTCCTTGGAATAAAATATTCCTGGGACCTGACGGTCGAGCCAGACCGGTTCTGGAACTCCTGGAGAACCTCCTGGAGAAATTCCAGCGGCAGCCGGGTGGGGGAACTGCCCCGGGGATTCCCATGGAATTCCGGCCTCTCCTGGCCCATCCCATCCCATCCCATCCCATCCCATCCCATCCCATCCCATCCCATCCCATCCCATCCCATCCCATCCCATCCCATCCCATTTCCCCTAAATCCTCCTGCTCATCCCAACGGGGTTTTCCTAAAAGGGAATTTTCTGGAATTAACCCTGGAATTCCATCCTGGTTTCCAACAGCTCTTCAAAGCAAATTCCCACTTTCAGATCCTGGGTTTTTTCCCGTGGTTTTCCAATTCCTAAAAAACCTCAAACCGAACCTCAAAGTTCCTAAAACCTTTTAAGGAGACCCCGGACACCTCAGCCACCTTTAACTCCTTTCCTTCCTCCTAAAACAATCCTAAATCCAACTCCAAAATTCCCAAATCCATTCCTCAGGAGATCCCAGGTGCCTCGGCCTCATCCTTTAGGGAAAGGTTTGCGTTGTTGTGGTGAAAAAAGTGGGATTGGGTTTTGGGGTCGCAGCTCCACATCCCCCGTTTTCCAGGAACACGAAAATCCCGGAATGCTGGACTTGCAAAGCAAAAATTTGGGAATTCTGGGGTAGGATTTAGGATTTTTTTAGGAGGAAGGGAAATGATTCCTGGGATTGAGGTATCTGGGGTGTCCTTAAAAGGTTTTGGGAATTTTGGGGTTGGATTTGGGATTTTTAGGAGGAAGGGAAAGAGTTAAAAGTGGCTGAGGTGCAGCGGAGAACTCTGGGAGCTCCCGAGAGAAGGATTTGTGGGTTTGGGGCTGGATTTAGGGTTTTTAGGAGGAGGGGAAAGAGTTAAAGATGGCTGAGGTGTCTGAGATATCCTGAGAGAAGAATTTGGGAATTTTGGAGTCGGATTTAGGATTTTTAGGAGGAAGGGAAAGAGTTAAGGGTGGCTGAGCTGGAGCACAGAACTCTGGGAGCTCCTCAGAGAAGGATTTGTGGCTTTGGGGTTGGATTTAGGGTTTTTAGGAGGAGCGGAAAAAGTTCCTGGGGCTGAGGTGCCTGGGATCTCCCGAGGAATGGATTTGGGTATTTTGGGGTTGGATTTGGGATTTTTTAGGAGGAAGGGAAGGAGTTCCTGGGGCTGAGGTGTCTGGGGTCTCCTTAAAAGGTTTTAGGAACTTTGGGGTCGGGTTTAGGGTTTTTAGGAGGAAGGGAAATGGTTAAAGGTGGCTGAGGTGCACAGAGAACTTTGGGATCCCCTGAGGGATGGATTTGGGAATTGTGGAGTCGGATGTAGGATTTTTAGGGAAACGGAAAGAGTTAAAGGTGGCTGAGGTGTCTGGGGCCTCCTTAAAAAGTTTTAGGAATTTTGGAGTCGGATTTAGGATTTTTAGGAGGATGAGAAATGGTTAAAGGTGGCTGAGCTGCACAGAGAACTCTGGGACCTCCTGAGGGATGGATTTGGGAATTTTTGGGGTCGGGTTTAGGGTTTTTAGGAGGAGCGGAAAAGTTCCTGGGGCTGAGGTGCCTGGGACCTCCTGAGGAATGGATTTGGGTATTTTGGGGTTGGATTTGGGATTTTTTAGGAGGAAGGGAAAGAGTTAAATGTGACTGAGGTGCACTGGGATCTCCTTAAAAGGTTTTAGGAACTTTGGGGTTGGGTTTAGGGTTTTTAGGAGGAGGAGAAATGGTTAAAGGTGGCTGAGCTGGAGCCGGGAACTCCGGGATCTCCTGAGAGAAGGATTCGGGAGTTTGGGGTTGTTTTTAGGAACGAGTTCCTGGGGCTGAGGTGTTTGGGATCTCCTTAAAAGGTTTTAGGAATTTTAAGGTTGCGTTTGGGATTTTTTAGGAGGAAGGGAAATGGTTAAAGGTGGCTGAGGCGCACAGAGAACTTTGGGACCTCCTGACGGATGGATTTGGGAATTGTGGAGTCGGATTTGGGATTTTTAGGAGGAGGGGAAATGGTTAAAGGTGCCTGAGGTGTCTGGGATGTCCGGACCGATGGATTTGGGAATTTTTGGGTTGGATTTAGGATTTTTAGGAGAAAGGGAAAGAGTTAAAGGTGGAGGCTCAGCAGAGAACTCTGGGAGCTCCTGAGAGCAGGATTTGAGCTTGGGGCTGGTTTTAGGGTTTTTTTAGGAGGCGGGGAAATGTTCCCTGGGGCTGAAGTGTCTGGGATCTCCTGAAAAGGTTTTAGGAATTTTGGGGCGGGGTTTAGGGCTTTAGGGAGGAGGGGAAATGGTTAAAAGTGCCTGAGGTGTCTGGGATCTCCGGGCCGATGGATTTGGGAATTTTAGCGTTGGATTTAGGATTTTTTTAGGAGGACGGAAAATAATTTCTGGTGCGGGAAAAAACTCCGGGACCCGCTGAGAAAAGGATTTGGGAATTTTGGGGTCGGGTTTAGAGTTTTTAGGCGGAGGGGAAAGAGTTAAAGGTGTCTGAGGTGTCTGGGATGGATTTGGGATTTTTAGGGCTGGATTTAGGAATTTTTAGGAGGAAGGGAAGGAGTTAAAAGTGGCTGAGGTGTCTGGGATCTCCTGTCCGATGGATTTGGGAATTTCAGGATTGGATTTAGGAGGAGGGGAAAGAGTTAAAGGTGGCTGAGCTGCACAGAGAACCCCTGACCGATGGGTTCGGGAATTTTGGGGTCGGATTTAGGATTTTTTTTTAGGAGGAAGGGAAAGAGTTAAAGGTTGAGGCGCAGCAGAGAACTCTGGGAGCTCCTGCCCGAGGGATTCGGGAAGTTTGGGGTTGGTTTTGGGGTTTTCATGCGGAAGGGAAGCGGCTCGCGGCGCGTGTGAATGGCAGGAAAATTCTCCTTTTCCAAGGAATTCCTGGATTCCCCAGCAAATGGGAGCGAGCCTGGAAAGAGAAGGAAAAAAAAAAACAAACAAACAAATTTTTTTTTTTGGGAGAAGCATTGTGGGAACAGAGAGAGGCTGAGAAACGAAACTTGCCCCAAAACCCCTCCTGACCTTTTTTTTCCTTTCACTTCTCGAATTTTCAACTTCCCGAAAGTTCAACTTCCCCCAAATCCGCGTCGACAAAATCCGGGATGACAAAATCCGGCCTGACAAAATCCGGGACTATTTAAATAAATAAATAAATAAATAAAATAATAAAAGTTGGGGGGAAGAGGAGGAGCAGGAACTTTGGGGAGCCAAGATTTGGGATTTTGTAATCCCCGGCTCCCGTGGGTGTTCGGGATTTGGGGCTCTGCCTCCAAATGTGGGAGGGAAAGATGGGAGGGAAAAATTCCAGCCTGGGGAACAGCGAGAATTCCCGGATTTCTGCGCCTCCCGGAGATTTTCCCAGCCGGGAATTTTCCTGCGCCGCCTCATTCCAGGTGGGTCCCTCCAAAACCCAGCGAACTTTGGGGTTTCCTGCTTGCTTTTGGGATCGGTTTCTTTTAATCCGGATGAAATTTGCGAGTGTTTTCCCCATGTAGAAGCGGGATCAAATTCCAAATCCCGGCGCGGATTTTCCCACAAAACCCCGCTTTTCCCTAGGGAATTTCAGCTCTTCTTAAGGAATTTCACTCCTGGCGAAAATAAAACCCCGATTTAAACCCGGTCCTTGCTCCCACCGCGGCTTTTCCAGGCGGGATTTCCAATCCTGCTCCTGCAGGGAGGGATTTTCCAGCCTCGCCTGCAATTCCAGGGCGGATGGAACAAAGCCGGAGAAGCCGCGGCCGTGCCAAGAGATGGAGAATTAAAGCCGGGCTGATAAGCTCGGTTTAACAGGTTTCTGTCCGGGAGGAGGTGATCCCATAAAAACCCTTCAGGAGTTTCGGAATTCCATGGAAAGTCGGCATTCAAGGCTCGGTTTTGGGTGGGAAGCGGCGCTTTGGAGGCTTTTTAAAAATAATAAAGAATGAAAGGCAGAGGAGGGGCTGGGTTTAAACTTGGGTTTGTTTTGGGGCTGGGTTTAGTCTGTGGTTTAAACTTTGGTTTCGTTTGGGGCTGGGTTTAAGCTGTGGTTGCATTTGGGGCTGGGTTTAAACTTTCGTTTAAATTGGGGCCGGGTTTAAACTTTGCTTTAAACTTGGGGTTCCTTTGAGGCTGGGTTTAAACTTTGGTTTCATTTGGGGCTGGGCTTAGTCTGTGGTTTAAACTTTGTTTCATTTGGGGCTGGGTTTAAACTTGGCTTTATTTTGGGGCTGGGTTTAAACTTTGGTTTAAACTTGGGGTTTATTTTGGGGCTGGGTTTAAACCGTGGTTTATTTCGGGGCTGAGTTTAAAGCGTGGTTTAGTTTGGGGCTGGGTTTAAACCGTGGTTTAGTTTGGGGCTGGGTTTAAACTGGTTTCATTAGGGACTGGGTTTAAATTGGGTTTAAACTTTGGTTTAGTTCGGGGCATGTTTTAAGCTTGGGTATAATTTGGAGCTGGGTTTAAATCGTGTTTGTGTGGGCCTGGCCTAAAGCTGAGGCTGTTCAGGTAAAACCCCTTTGGAACGTGCAGCTGCTCCCTGGAACGGCTTCAATCCCAAAGAGCAGGAAAATGGGAATTTTTGGGAATGTGGGTGGGATTATCCCCCAAAAAAACCAGCCCAGAGTGCTTTTGGAGGCCAAAAAATCCGGGAATTCCGGAAAAATTTGGGAATAACAGGGAGGAACAGGGACTAAAGTTGGGAATTTGGAGATTCCTGATTCCAGAGCTGGGTTTTTTTTTGGGAATAGGAGCAAAATAAACCTTGGGAAGCGTCCTGGGTTTAGGTTTGGTTGCTAAAATCAGCTCTGGTTAATCCCAGCCTAGCTGAGGCACAGGCCTGACCTGTTTGGGAATGTTGACATTCCAAAGGGGTTGGAAAAGCCTCATGCAAAGCACCCGGAATTCCCTTGGGAAAGGCTTTGGACAGGAAAGCTCCCGGGGGGAATTTCTCTGGGAATTGGGGGAAATTCCTCCAGGAATTGTAGGAAATCTTCCTGGGAATTGGGGGAAATTTCTGCAGAAATTGGGAAAATTTTCTGTGGGAATTGTGGGAATTTCCTCTGGGAATTGGGGGAATTTTCTTTGGGAAAAGGAAAATAATCCTGCTGGATTCCATTAATTCCTGAAGGAATTAATTCCAGGTTTTTCTGAACATTTTGTGGCCCTGAGATCATTGGGAATTTGGGAAAAGAGGGGTGGGAATGGGAATGAGATGGTTGGGAAGAGATTTCTCCTTCATCCCGTGGATTTCTGGGATTTTCCCCTCTGGAATTCATCAGGATTACCACAAGGAATTAATTCCAGGCTTTCCAGCCTTGAGATCTTGGGGAATTTGGGAATGAGTGAGGTTGGAAGAGATTTCTCCTTCATCCCTTGATTTCCAGGATTTTCTCCTGGGAAAACCCCTCTGGAATTCATTAGGATTAACACAAGGAATTCCAGGCTTTTCCTGATTATTGGGAATTTCAAAAAACAAGGCTGGGAATGTGCGGGACAGGAGTGAGGGTGGTGGGAAACGATTTCACTTTCATCCTTGGGATTTCCAGGATTTCTGTTGGAAAAGCCCCTCTGGAATGGGAAAATTCCCATCAGGATTAACACAAGGAATTAATTCCAGGCTTTTCCAGCACTGAGGTCATTGGGAATTTGGGAAAATTTGGGAAAATTCAGGAAAACTGGGCTGGGTTGTCTCTGATTGAGCTGTTTGGTTTCTGTTTCTCTTCCAACTTTTCTCGAGGATTTTTGGGATTGACCCCACCCAAGAATGGGGCCAAGGGCAGGGAAGCTTTGCTGGAAATCCAAGGAAAAACCTTGGAGATGGAATCTGACGGATTTCCAGGGATTTGATTCATTCCCGCTGTTTTCCAGGCCATGTCCACAGCTGGAATTTCGGGAATTTTGGAATTGTTGCTCCAGCTGGAGGAAAACTTCTCCTCCTGCCTGGCCCGGATCGACGCCCTCATCATCAAACCTCTGCTCCAGGCAGGTAAATTCCGGAATTTTCTGGGAATTTTTCTATGGAATTCCCACCTGGAATCGATCTGGGAAGGGATTTCCAGCTGGAATTCCTGCTGGGAAGAGGAAATGTTTTGTGGGAATGTTTTCCTTAAAATCGGGAATGGGGAACAAGACCAGGGTGGTTTTTGGGATCAATCCGTGTTTTCATCGGGATCAGCGTTCCTGATCCAGGGAAATTCCAAATCCAGGGAAATTCCTGGCCCTGATTTTCCTGCGTGGGGCTTTTCCAGGAATTCTTTTGGGGATGACTCCAAGGAAAGTGGGAATTTTTCCCACCCTTGGGAAAAGCGTCCAGAGAGTTTGGGATAGAGTTTGTCCCATTCCAGCAAAAACAGCTCTGTGGCTTCCAAAAATTCCTGGAATTTCCCCCTTTTCCCCAATTCTTCCCATCTTTCCCCCTCTCTATTTTCCCAACTTATTTATGTCCTTCCAGTCAAAGCAGCTTCAAAAATTCCTGGAATTTCCCTTTTTCCCCCCATTCTTCCCATTTTTTCCCCTTCTGTATTCCCAAATTATTTATTTCCTCCAGGAAAAATGGCTGCATGGACTCTGAAAATTCCTGGAATTTCCCCAATTTTTTCCATTTTTCCCATTTTTTTTCCTTTTCCCCAAATTATTCAATTTATTCCAGCAAAACGGCTCCTTGGCCTCTGAAAATTCCTGGAGTTTCCCCCTTTTTTCTTTTCATTCTTCCCGTATTTTCTTTTCTCTGCATTCCCAAGTTATTCAATTCATTCCTTCCAACCAAAACAGCTCTGGTAAAAAAATCTTGAAATTTCCCATTTCTCAGAATTTCTCAACCACAAAACTCCACAAAATCCCTTTGGAATTCCACTTTTCCCACAGGATTTTCCCAATTTTTCCCTCCTAGAGCCGCAGGATCCGAAGGAAAAGGAGAATTTCCAGCTTTTCGTGCTCCTCAACGATCGCTTCCAAAGCCTCTGGAATTTCACGGAGGAGAATTCCCGGATCCTGAGGGGGAAATCTCAGTTGGAAAATTCCGGTTGTATCCAGGATTTTTACATCCTGTGGAAAGGAGAAGTTTTCCTCAGCCTCTACATCCAGTGAGTGTCGGAATATTTGGGAAAACAGGATTGGGTTGATCCCGTTGGGAATATCGGGAAAGATTGGGATGGGAGCTCACAGAGGGAAAATATCCTTGGAAAATGGGTTGGGTGGGATTTTTCCAGGATTTTGTGAAATGTTAAGGAGAGCTGAAATTCCATAAAAATCTTCAATTCCGCGTTTTTGCTTCTCCATGGAAGCGGCCAAAGCATTCCCAGTTTGGGCTTTCCCAGTTTGGGCTTTCCCAGTTTGGGCTTTCCCAGGTGGATGAGGTTTTGGATGATCCAAAAGAATTTTCATGAGATTTTTTTCCTGGGTTTTTTTTTTGGAATTAAACCCAGGTTTAACGTGGGATTTGCTGGGAAAATGTGAAATTTACTGGGAGAAAATGTGGGATTTACTGAGAATTTTAGGTACAGAAAATGCAGATCTAGGAAGAAAATTTTGGGAAATATGAGATGGAAAAAGAAAACTTTGAGTTGTACTTGGAAAAATAAAACTCGGAGCCAGAGTGTGACAACTCCATTATTTCCATCCCAGAATTCCCAAATTTTTCCAATTCTGTTGGGAATTCTGTGCTGAATGAACAGCTCGGATCAGAAAATTCCTTCATGGAATTTTATTCTGTAAAATCTGATGGAAACAAATCCCAGGATTATCAGCACTTTTGCCTCATCCAAGTCTCCCAGAAAATCCTGGAATTAAGATTGGGAAAGAATTCCAAGATCTGATCCAACCTTTGATCCCAATCCATCCAACATCTGGGCCTGCATTTGTCCAGAGGTGCTTTTATGGGATTAGGGGAACTTCCCAAAAAGCTGGAATCCATAAATTCATCCCGAATTTCCTTCTCAAACTCCTCCTTGGAATTTTTTCCAGGTATTTCGTCACCTTCGCCAACTTTGTCGTGGTCCAGGGCTTCGAGCAGGCCGCCAGGAGCAAGAGGTCAGCGGGTGGAAAATCCTTGGGAATTTTGGGAATCCTTGGGATGTGGGGACACCAGAGAATTCCAGAATTCCAGAATGGTTTGGAAAATTCCCCCAAAAAATCCTCTCATCCTGTTCTGGGCCAACTCCCACTGTGGTTGCTCCAAGCCCTTTCTAACCTTGGACAATTCCAGAATTGGATTTTCCTCTTCCCTTCTGGAGCTGGAAACTTGGGATTTGGGGATTTAGGGAAAAGATGGAATTGGAGAGAGGAATTTGGCTGGGAATTCCCACTTATCCCAGATTTTTATGGAAGCAGGGAATGGAAACATGGATTTCTAAGGAGCACATTCCCAATTTTTCCTTGGCTCCCGTTATCCCAGGTTGCTCCAAGCTTTGTCCAGTTCCAAGATTGGATTTTCCTTTTCCAACCACCCCCAGCTCCTTCTGGAGTTGGAAACTTGGGATTTGGGGATTTAGGGAAAAGATGGAACTGGAATTCCCAGCCAAATTCCTTTCTCCAATTTATCCCAGATTTTTAGGAAGCAGGGAATGAAAACATGGATTTCTAAGGAGCACATTCCTAATTTTTCCAATTTTTCCATGGCTCCCACTATCCCAGATTGCTCCAAACCCTGCCCAATTCCAGGACTGAATTTTCCTGTTCCCAACTACCCCCAGCTCCTTGTGGAGTTGGAAACTTGGAATATGGGGATTTAGGAATGGGGTGGGACTCTGGCTGGGAATTCCCACCAATCCCAGATTTTTATGAAAGAAGGGAATGAAAACTTGGATTTCTAAAGAGTACATTCCCAATTTTTCCATGGCTCCTGTTATCCATGGATGGATTCCCTCTTTCTCAGTTCCCTCTTTCCAACCACCCCCAGCCCCTTCCAGAGTTGGAAATTTAGGATTTGAGGATTTAGGGAAGGGGTGGGAATCTGGCTGGGGATTCCCACCAATCCCAGATTTTTATGGAAGCAACAACTGCAAACACAAATTTTTCACGAGCGCATTCCCGGATTTTTCACGCCTTTCTCCATCCTCACCGCGCAGAAAGTTTGGAAAACAGAAGAGCAGGAATTCTGGGATAATTAACGACCCTTTCTCATCATTCCCAATTTTCCAGCGACGCCTGGAGGCTGCACAAGGCGGTGCTGAAGGAATTCCTGCGGGATTTCACCTCGGAGAGCTCCCTGGGCCTGGCCCTGCACTTGGCGCTCCACAAACCCTTCCAGGAGCACATCCAGAGCTACCTGCAGCTCCTCTCGCAGCTCCAGGAGCAGCTCCAGGAGGTGGGAATTCCCTGGAATGTTCAGGGGATCTTCTTGATGGGTTTTGTGGGAAGAAACATTCCCTAAAATCCAACCTGGAACTCCTTTCCTAAATATTCCCGAGATTCTAACCTGGAACTTGTTTGGCCCAGGATGGACACATTGCTGAATATTCCCAAAAATCCAACCTGGAATTTTTTTTTCCTAAATATTCCCTAAAATCCAGCCTGGACCTGTTTTGATCCAGAATGGACATGTTGCTAAACATTTCCCAAAAATCCAACCTGGAACTCCTTTCCTAAATATTCCCTAAAATCCAGCTTGGAATTCCCTTCCTGAATGTTCCCAAAAATCCAACCTGGATCTTTTTTGATCTGGGATGGATGTGTTGCTGAATATTCCCCAAAATCTAATCTGGAGCTCCTTTCCTAAATATTCCCTAAAATCCAGCCGGGACCTTTTTTGATCCATGGTGGACATGTTGCTGAATATTCCCAAAAATCCAACCTGGGCCTTTTTTGATCCAGAATGGACATGTTGCTAAATATTGCCAAAAATCCAATCTGGAAATCCTTTCCTAAATATTCCCCAAAATCCAACCTGGAACGCCTTTCCTAAATATTCCCAAAAATCCAGCCTGGACCTTTTTTGATCCAGAACGGACGTGTTGCTAAATATTCCCTAAAATCCAACCTGGACATTGATAAATATTCCCAAAAATCCAACCTGGACCTTCTTTGCTAAATATTCCTTAAAATCCAGCCTGGACCTCCCTCATTCCAGGCGGGACACGATGCTGAACATTCCCAAATGTTCTCCCTGGCCATTGTTAAATATAAATATTTCAATTGAATGTTTAAATGGATCAATATTCCCTAAAATCTTGCCTGGACCTCCGTTGACCCACATTTCCTGGAGTTTTGCTGTCCTTTCCCAGGGCTCGGAGCGGGACGTGGTGGCCACTGTGGCGCAGGAATTTGGGAAGCTGGAATCCTTCATCAGCCAGGTCCTGGATGAAGCCGTCTTCACCAAGGAGCTCTGGAAATCCCTGGGCTACAAATTCACCGTGAGTCCCAAGGGAATGGAACAGGGATTGGGAATTTGGTGTGGATGGGGAATTTGATAAGGATGAGGAATTTGATAGGGATGGGGAATTTGATATGGATGAGGAATTTGATATAGATGGGGAATTTGATAAGGATGAGGAATATGGTATGGACTGGGAGTTTGATAAGGATCAGGAATTTGATATGGATGAGAAATTTGAAGTGGACTCAGAATTTGTTAAGGATAAGGAATGAGATATGTATGGGGAATGTGGTATGGATCAGGAATTGGAAATGAATGGGGAATTTGACAAGGATGAGGAATTGGAAGTGGATGGGGAATTTGATAAGAATGAAGAATTTGGTACGGATTGGGAATTTGGTATGGGTCAGGAATTAGATATGGATCAGGAATTTGAAGTGCATTGGGAATTTGATATGATTCAGGAATATGGTATGGATTTGGAATTTGATAAGGATGAGGAGTTGGAATTGGATGGAGAATTTGATATGGGTCAAGAATTTGATAAGGATGAGGAATTTGGTATGGACTAGGATTTTGAAGTGGATTCAGAATTTGTTAAGGATGAGGAATCAGGTATGTATTGGGAATTGGAAGTGGATGGGGAATTGGATAGGGAATTTGATAAGAATGAAGAATTTGATATGGATTGGGAATTTGGTATGGGTCAGGAATGTGGTATGGATTGGGAATTTGATAAGGATGAGGAATTGGAATTGGATGGGGAATTTGATATGGGTCAGGAATTTGATAAGGATGAGGAATTTGGTATGGATCGGGAATTTATTATGGATTGGGAATTTGAGGCTGGAATTCAACAGAGCAGAGTTGGGTGGAAGAGTTGGAGGAATTCCCTGGGGTTTCAAAGCTGAGTTTGTGTCCCAAGTGTGTCACTGTCACTGGAACCCCAAGCCAGAGGGAATTTGATGTGGATTGGGAATTTCATATGGATCATGAATTTCATATGGATCAGGAGTTTGATTTTGATTGCAAATTTGATATGGATGTGATATGGATTTGATATAGATCAAGGAATTGAGGATTGAGGTTGACAGAGCAGAGCTGGGTGGAAGAGTTGGAGAAACTCAATGGGGATTTCAAAGCCGAGTTTGTCACTGATGCTGGAACCCTGAGCCACAGGGAATTTGATATGGATTGAGAATTTGGTGTGGATCAGGAATTTGATATGGATTGAGAATTTGGTGTGGATCAGGAATTTGATATGGATTGAGAATTTGGTGTGGATCAGGAATTTGATATGGATTGAGAATTTGGTGTGGATCAGGAATTTGATATGGATTGAGAATTTGGTGTGGATCAGGAATTTGATGTGGATTGGGAATTTGGTATGGACTGGGAGTTTGAGGATTGAAGTTGACAGAGCAGAATTGGGTGGAAGATGAATTTGTGTCCCAAGTGTGTCACAGTCACTGGAACCCCAAGCTGGCTGATCCCTGCAGGAATTCCTGCCTGGAATTCCCTGTCCTCTCCCAATCCTGGCTTTTCCTGCTGCTCCAGGACGTGCTGTGTGTCCCTGAGAGGAGGCTCCTGGAGGACAGCAGGAACCTTCCCATCACGTCCGGCTGTGCCCGCTCCGAGCGGCTCCTGCTCTTCGACGACGTCCTGGTGCTCATCCAGGTGAGCCCGGGGTCCTCCTGGGAAGGGAGCACGGATAAATGGACCTGAAATTCCAGTGGAATGGCAGAAATGCCAGGAATTTCCATAGGAATGGTGGTAAAATTCCAGATTTTTGGTGTTGAACTCACAGCAGAGTTTGGCTGTTGGGAAAACTTTTCAGATCCATCTGCGTGTGGTTGGCTCTGGAAAATAAAGGAAATCTAGGAAGGAGTTGAGGAGATCCACAGAATATTCTTCTAGGAAATGTGGATTGTCCACCATCACAGGCATCTTTTGAGTGGTCCACATCCTTTTCCACAGGGAATTGTGGCCCTTGGTTATTCCAAGGGATTTGGTGGATCAAGGATGACATTCCATGAACTCCCACACATTGGAATAAACAGGATATTCCATGTTTGTGCCATGGCTGCGGATTTGGAGGTGGTTTTGGGGCTATTTTGGGAATTTCGGGGTGTGGGGATTTGTTCCCATGAGGGAATTCCAGCTTGGCTCGCGCCGTGGCTGCGATGGGAACACGAGATCAGCAAATCCATGGAATTATCTCCATGTTCAATCCATGATTTCCATTTGTGTCTCACTTGATGCTGCTGAGCTTTATGGAGGTTTGGGAATTCCAACTGAATTGGGATTGACCTGTTGGGAATTTTGATGTCCCTTCCTTTTCTGTTCTCCCAAACCTGGGAAAACACAGTGGAATTCCTTGGAAAACTTCATCCCTCCAGGCAGCAGCTCTGTGTGAACAGCTGGATGTGAGGCAGGAAAGGAGATGAGAAATTAAAATTTTCCTTTCATTCCAGTTGTTGGAGTTTGTTTGGTTTGGGTGCTGCTGATCCCAAAAGTGACTCCTTAAATTTGGGATTTCTGGGATATTTTTGGTGGTGCCACCTGGAGTCCAAATCCTAAATAAATCTGGAATGGACTGGATGGAAAGGGAGCTCAAAGATGATCCATTCCCACCCCATTCCATGGTTCCAGGTTGCTTCAGGCCTTGTCCAACCTTTCCTTGGATACTTCCAGGGATGGGCAACCACAAATCTCTGGGAATATTGGCTGGAATGATTTGGGAATGTTGCCATGTGATAGGGAAGGAACTCCTGTGGAGATCAGGGTCATGTGGGGATGTTTTACTCCTGGATGTGACCACGGAATTTTGGAAGAGCTTTAGGAGTGTTCAAACGAGAACTTCCCTCCTTTTCTGGTGGCTTTTCCATCTCCAAGGTCTCTCCTCCCAATGTGAGATGGATGGATCAAAAAGTTGGGAATTTCTGCTGCCACTCCAGCTCTGCCATTCCATGGATGTTTCCAGCAATAACAGGACCATCTTTCCCCTTTTCTTTCCAGGGAAACAGCTTCCAGAGTTTTGATCTGAAGCTGGTGTGGGTGGATGAAAACTGTGGAGAGAAATCGGCTCCAGGACTGTGAGTGAGAAATTCCCACTGTGGGTTAAATAAAAGGAATAAAAATGTTCAGGTTGATGGAAAAATGATCCAAAGCTTTTTCCCGTCTCCTTTCCAAGCCATGGGATTGGGATATGAATAATGGGATCTCACCAGCTTGGAATTTGCTGCCAGATTGAAATCCCGGAATTTTTGAGGTTGGAAAAGCCCGCTGGGATCATCAAATCCAACCTGTGTCCCATCCCCACCTTGTTCCCAGCCCAGAATTCCTTGGACACCTCTGGGGATGGACACTCCAGACCTCCCTGGGCAATTCCAATGCCTGACCACGTTTTCCGTGAAAAAATTCCTGCTGCTGTCCAACCTGACCTTCCCCTGGCACAACCTGAGGCTGTTCCCTCTCATCCCATTCGTTGCCAATGAATCCCAAAATTCATTAATCCAGCCCTGGAGAACTTGAGATCTCTCCAGAAGAACCACGTGGGAAAGCACCAGGATCTCCAGGAGGGGAATGGGAAGAGCTGATGGATTGGGAATTGTGTTTTCCATCCTTTTGTTTCCCTCCCAGGCACAGCCTACGCATCACAACCCCGGAGGAGACGTTCGTCCTCTCCACCAAGGACCCTCAGATGAAGGTCAGGCTTTGGGATTTTCCCATCTCTTTAGTATTTAAAGCAGGATAATCATTCTGGTGAGGGTGGGCTGGGATTTTTGGCTCCTTTTCCCAAAGAATCCTGCATTAAGAGGTGGCTCAGAGTTGATGGCTGGTGAGGAATGCTGGTTGGAACCCGTCGGTTTCTTGCTGCTTTTCCTGAAGGACAGGCCTATCCCACAGGCAAATCAGCTTGAAATTTGTCTTTCTTTTTTTTTTTTCATATCCAAGTGGAATTTTTCCCTCTTTTTCAACATCCAAGTGGAAATTCCTCCCTCCCAGCTGTTGTGCCTCGCTGCAGTATCCACCTTCCAGGAGATCCCCTGTGGAAGCTGCAGAAGGGCTTTGATGGGAACCCGCAAGCTCCTCGCCGCTTTCCTGCAGTTGTCTCCGGTTGATTTTCAGGGATTTGCGCTCATTCCGTGTTTCCCGTGCCCGCAGGCCGTGTGGAGGTGGAAGCTGGAGCAGGCCGTGCGCCAGGCGCTGAACGGGAAGCGGGATTTCCCTCTCTGGGGCCGCAGCGGGGAGGGCAGCGAGGCCCCGTCCCGACGCTTCTTCAGCTACGTCTTCCGCACGGAGGGACGGCTCCGCGGGGCCACCTACGAGGGGGAGTGGCTCTGGGGGAAACCCCATGGCAAGTAAGGAACCTTCTGGGCCACTTCTCCAAGCGGGAATAGGGTTGGAAGTGGTGGTTTGGCGTTTTCGTAAAGGCTGGGAAAGATATTCGAGGTCAGCCCAAACATCTCCAGGTCACTTGACCACATCATGAAGCCTGCCCACAGTTTTCTTGGCAGGCTCCAGGGGGCCACCTATGAAGGAGAGTGGCTCTGGGGAAAGCCCCATGGCAAGTAAGGAACCTTTTGGGCCCCTTTTCCAAGTGGGAATAGGGTTGGAAGTGCTTGGAGTTTCCATGAAGGTTGGGAAAGATCTCCAAGGTCAACCCAAACTTCTCCAGGTCACTCATGAAGGGGCTGCTCCTTTTTGGGCAGGCTGAGGGTGGCCATCTACGAGAGTGAGTGGCTCTGGGAAGGAACCTTCTGGGCACCTTTTCCAAGTGGGAATAAGGTTGGAAGTGCTGGTTTGGAGTTGCTGTGAAGGTTGGGAAAGACCTCCAAGGTCAACCCAAACTTCTCCAGGTCACTCATGAAGGGGCTGCTCCTTTCTGGGCAGGCTCAGAGTAACCACTTATGAGGGTGAGTGTCTCTGGGAAGAACCTTTTAGGCCTCTTTTCCAAGTGGGAATGAGGTTGGAAGTGCTTGGAGCTTCCATGAAGGTTGGGAAAGATCTCCAAGGTCATCCCAAACTTCTCCAGGTCACTCAAACATATCATGAAGGGGCTGCTCCTTTTCTGGGTGGGCTCCACCTATGAGGGTGAGTGGCTCTGGGAAGGAACCTTTTAGGCCTCTTTTCCAAGCGGGAATAGGGTTGGAACTGCTGGTTTGGAGTTGCTGTGAAAGTTGGGAAAGATCTCCGAGGTCATCCCAAACTTCTCCAGGTCACTCATGAAGGGGCTGCTCCTTTTCTAGGCAAGCTCTGTGGGGCCACCTACGAGAAGAGTGGCTCTGGGGGAAGCCCCATGGCAAGTAAGGAACATTTTGGGCCCCTTTTCCAAGTGGGAATAGGGTTGGAAGTGTTGGTTTGGAGTTTCCGTGAAGGTTGGGAATGATCTCCAAGCTCACTCAGCCACCTCACCAAGGGTCTGCTCCTTTTTTTTGGCACTTCCAGGGTGGGGTTAAGATCAAAATTTGATTCTTATCGATGATGTGGATGTGAATCCAGGCCTGGCTCTCTTGGTCCCTGCCTCACTCATTCCCAGAGGGAATTCTGGCCTGGAGAGCAAGTTTAGCAAAGCCTGAGTCCTAAAACTTGGGATTTATTGTGGACATCTCATTGGTGGTTCGTGGATTAAATCCTAAAGGCTGCCCCAGAAATGTGGTGTTGGTCACCCTGATACTGCATGAGCTGGTGCCTCTACTTGGGATTTAGCCTGGGCCTAAAATTGAGATCTCAGCCTGGGATATGAAAATCTCACCCTCACAATGAGGAAAATCCCCAATAAAAACATTTTGGGGAGAATTTTGTTTATATATTTTATTTATATTTATTTTATTTCATTCTCTGCTATCAGAATCTCTCTGAACTTTATCCGAACTTGAACATCCAAACTTTTATCCCAGGAGTTAAGAGAAGCCTAAATTCAAAAGGAGCTAAAATGGTAACATTGGGAAATGTTCAATAAATCCAAGTTTAAGTGAAGGAATGTCTGTAAATCAAAGATCCCAACCAAAACTTTTTGGACATAGGATAGAGAACATTGGGTTTTTTTGGGAAGAAACCTGGAATATGACCAAGCTGCTCAGCCACCAAAACACTGGGAAATTTTATTTCCCATGAGTTTTACACAGTTTGCTCTGGAAGCAAAAAGGATAGAGAGAAACTCAGTTTGAGAGAGCCTTAGAATAATGAAAGAATCCAGAATATAAATGGCTTGGAAGGGATTTGAATCCAGTTCCAGCCCCAAATCCAAAACTGAATCCTGAATATTCTGTGGAAGAGATTGTGTCCTGGAACAGCATCAAAGGAGCGTTTAGGGCAGGAGACCTTGGGGTCATCCCCACCTTCACTCCCTCAAAACCATCTCCTGGTTTCTGTCCTCTCCTGCCTCAGGGCTGGAAAACTGGGATTAATCCAAACCTCTCCTGACCCCAAGCAGTGATTTGAGTGAGGCATCCCAGGAGATTTGTTCCAGAATTCAGGGACTTCAGGTGTTAAATTCCTTGGATTTGAGTTCCCTTCCCACTGCTGGAATTCCTCTGCTGTGATTTTGTTTCTGGAAGGTTCCGGAGCAGCATCCTGGCCTTGGTGGCTGCTCAGGGATTTCCGAGGGAAGAGCACGTGGGCAGAGCTGTGGGAGTGGGAATTTGGGCTCTTTGGCAAAAACATCGGCATTCTCCAGCTCCATTCTGCCTGTCCTGGAATTCCAGAGCTCTCCAGTGGCTCTCCTGGAATTTCAGGTGACCTGGGCTGGGAGAAGGCCAGACTCCCACTCACATGCGGCCTAAACATCCTTGTGCCTGGAGCAGACATGAAATTATGGAATATCCTGAGTGGGAAGGGCTCACAGGGATCAAGCCCTGTACAGATCCCAACAACCCCACCCTGTCCAACCTCCTGGAGCAGCCTTGGGATTGTGCCCATTCCTTGGGGAATGTTCAGTGCCCAACACCCTCTGGGGGAAGAACTTTTCCCTAAAATCCAACCTAAACCTGGCCCAGCTCCAGCTGTTCCCTCACCCCTTTGGCTGCTCCCCTTTTCTATTCAGTCCCATAAAGCCAAAGGAGATTCAATTTTAAATTAAAATTAAAATATTGAAATTTCAAACACATCCAACCGATCCTCTGGAAAACTTGGAGAAGAGCCACTCTCGTGGAGGTGTTTGAAACAACAACCTGGGTGAAAGTCAAACAACCTCCTCACGGTTTTGGTGTTGCACCATCTCCTGGCAAACCGACCCAGAGGAGGTTTGGATTTATTGTTGGGAAAGAATTCCTGGCTGGGAGGGTGGGGAGGGGCTGGGATGGAATTCCCAGAGCAGCTGTGGCTGCCCCTGGATCCATGGAAGTGCCAAGGCCAGTCTGGAGCACCTGGGACAGTGGGAGGTGACCCTGGCATGGGGTTGGAACGGGATGTTCTTTACCATCCCATCCAACCCCAAAAATGCCACAATTCCATGATTTTGAGTTGTTCCAATTGGGGTTTTGAGGCAAAGCAAACGAGCTCAGCATCATCGTGGAGGGAAAATATTCCAGCATTCCCTGAGGGGTTCCAAAGCCTTGGCCTCCAGCTCCAAAAAGAGCTCAGAATTCCTCACATCCCCCATATTCCTTCAACCTAATTCCCAGCTTTTATTCCAAGCTCAAGATCCACTGAAATTCAATTTGGGCAGGAATTCCTGGCTGGGAGGTGGGGAGGGGCTGGGATGGAATTCCCAGAGCAGCTGTGGCTGCCCCTGGATCCCTGGCAGTGCCCAAGGCCAGGCTGGACACTTGGAGCACCCTGGGACAGTGGGAGGTGTCCCTGCCCATGGGATGAGAAGATCTTGAGGGTCCCTCCAAGCCAAAGCATTCCAGGATTTTGTAATTCCATTGTGTCCAGCTGGGGAATGTGCGGGATCCGATTGTCTGGGCTGAGGCCGGAGTTGAAGCTCTCAGTGGGTGTGGGTGGAGTGGGATTCCGGGAGGGAGGGAAATCGGGAAATGGCTGCGGAGCCGGGCACGGCCGGGCAGGAATTTCCCTGGCATTGCCCATTCCCGGCTCTCCTTGCTGTGGGATCAGCTCCTGGAATCACTTTCCAGCCCCACAGAACATGGGATGAACGATCCCTTGGGAATGGTTTTCCTCTCTGTTTTCCCGGTGGCTGAGCCGCTGGAATTGCAGGCTGCGGTGTCACCGTGCCCACGGGGATGGGCCAGGCAGGAACTGCAGCTGGATTAATCCCTGTCATTAATTCAGGATCAGGTGCAAGGTCCCAAAGGCACGAGGCAGCACCTCCAGAAAATACTTTTGGGATTAGGGAATGGAATGGGCTCTTCCCACTGAGCCCAGAGCAGGAAAACATTATGGGATTAAATCCTGGTGCTGGAAACCAAGGCCTGGGGGTGCCTTTTGTGTCTCTGTGCTCCGAGGAACATTTTGGATGTTTGCCATCAAATCTGGGAATGGTTTGGGTTGGAAAGAACTTTGGGAAAGATCCAATTCCACTCCCCTGCCATGGGCACCTTCCGTGGGACTCCAAGCTCCATCTAAGCCCGTGTAAATATTTAGGCTGGGCTTTAGCGGGTGCTGCTCCATGTGGGAATGTTGTGGTGTCCCTTGTGAGAGAATTCCTTGGCTTCCAGGGGGACGCTGAAGTGGCGCGATGGACGCAACCACGTTGGCGATTTCCAGGAGGGCCTGGAGCATGGGTAAGCCTTGGAAAACGGGACATTCCCTGCTTTGAAATTAAACTGGAATGGTTCCTGCCAGAGGGTGGAACCTGGAGAGAAGGACTGACACTGACTGACCCCAGAGGTTGAGATGTGATCCCAGATCCCAAAATCCGTGGGAATTTATTCCTAGGAAGTGTCTTAAAGTTGTTTTTAGATCTCTTTAAATCCTCACTTAAATGAGTTTTTTCTTCAAGATTTAAGAAGCCAATCCATGAAATTCCAGTATAATTTATCTCAATTTTATTGGAAATAGGACTTCAGGATTCCTCATTTTTCCAAAGGTGGGGGAAAATCCCAAACACTTTTGTTGGGAATCCCAGAACATTTAACTCAGCCCCTAAAATGGGAAAGGGGGAAAGAGGGGAAAACAGAACTGAAAGAAACTCTGGAGAAGGAACAGTGAGGGTCTGGGAGTGCAGCTCCCAACGGGATGAGTTTTCCCTTGGGAAAAGTCCAGTGGCACCTGGGAAAAGTGTCTCAGGTAGAGCTGATCCAAGCACATAACCATTGGGAATTTGGACAATCCCTGGTTTTTAACTTCATCTGCTACAATGGAGTTGCTGTTTTTAATACAGACATTTCCATCCAGTTGGAATCTGATCCCAGATCCACAAATCCATGGGAATTTATTTCTAGGAAGAGTCTTAAAGTTATTTTTAGATCCTTTTATAAACCTCACTTAAATGAGGAGTTTTACAGAAAAAAACCCAATCCCATGAAATTCAAATTGATTTTTAAACTTCAGCCACTACAACGGAGTCGCTGCTTTCTGTGCTGACCTTCTCCCTGCAGATATTTCCATCCAGTTGGACTCTGATCCCAGATCCCCAAATCCATGGGAATTTATTCCTAGGAAGAGTCTTCAAGTTATTTTTAGATCCTTTTGTCAACCTCATGTTAGGAGTTTTTACAGAGAAAAAAATCCCATGAAATTGCAGTTGGTTTTTAAACTTCATCCACTGCAACGGAGTTGCTGCTTTCTGTGCTGAGCTTTTCCATGCAGACATTTCCATCCAGTTGGAATCTGATCCCACATCCCCAGATCCATGGGAATTTATTCCTAGGAACTGTCTTAAAGTTATTTTTAGATCCTTTTATAAACCTCACTTAAATGAGGAGTTTTACAGAAAAAAAAACCCAATCCCATGAAATTCCAGTTGGTTTTAAAACTTCATCCACTGCAACGGAGTCACTGCTTTCTGTGCTGAGCTTTTCCATGCAGACATTTCCATCCAGTTGGACTCTGATCCCACATCCCCAAATCCATGGGAATTTATTCACAGAAAGCATCTTAAGGTTGTTGTTATATCTCTTTAAGACCTCATTTAAATGAGAAGTTTTTTACAGAGCAAAAATCAATCCCATGGAGTTCAAAATGGTTTTTTGAAGTTCATCCACCACAATGGAGTCGTCCTTTTCCATGTTGACCTTTTTGATGCTCACTTTTTTTCCATCCCAACCTTTTCCATGCTGACTTTTTTTTCCCCATGCTGACCTTTTCCATGTGCCCCCATCAGATTTGGGATCTGCCTGGTCCCGCGGCGCTCCGAGGATCGCTACGACTGCTACAAGTGCCACTGGTACCAGGGCAAGATGAGGGGCTATGGAATCTGTGAGTAAGTAAAATCCAGAATGGGTTCCAGGGAAAAGGGGGTTCCAGGGATTTAAAGTGGGAAATGCTCCCTGAAATCTTTTGAGCCTGGTCTGGAAATGCTTTGTGGGCATTTAGAATTCCAGAATTGTTTGGGAGCTTAAGGATGATGTGTTTCCATGGGCAGGGACACCTCCCACTGTCCCAGGGTGCTTCAACCTGGCCTTGGACATTCCAGGGATCCAGGGGCAGCCCCAGCTGCTCTGGGAATTCCATCCCAGCCAGGAATTCCCAATTCCCAATCTCCCATCCATCCCTGCCCTCTGGCACTGGGAGCCATTCCCTGTGTCCTGTCCCTCCATCCCTGTCCCCAGTCCCTCTCCAGCTCTCCTGGAGCCCCTCCAGGCCCTGCCAGGGGCTCTGAGCTCTCCCTGGAATTTTCTCCTCTGAGGTCACCCCAAATGCTTTGGCCCCTGGTAACACGGGGCTGTGCCTGGTTCCTGCTCATCCCTATCCCTGATTTCTCCATGCCAAGTGGGACAGACCCAACATTCCAGCTGGGATAGGCCTATGGGATAGGCCTGTCCTCCAACCTGGATGTTCTGCTTCTTTGTTCGAGTTGGAGCTGCTCTTCCCAGAGGGACCTGTCCAGGGAAGGGCTGGTGGCCACCACAAAGAGCTGGATCCAAGCTTGGCCTCCTTCCTATGGATCCAGTTTTCCAGCCTGGATTCACCAGAGCTTCCTGTGCCCAGGCTGGTGAGAGGTCAATTCTGGAATGGCCTCTCCCAGGACAACTCCAAGCCCACGTGTTGAGTCCTTGGATAATTTGGGAAGCTCTGGAACGTCCGGTTTGGGTGATGCACATTCCCAACAGCAAACAGGGATCCAATTCAATGCTGTGGGGAAAATCCTTGGGATATTTTGAGATGGATGAGCCTGATCTCCTCACTTCCCTGGTTTTCTACTCCAGGAGTAGAAAATGGATTATGGATTATGTTTAAAATCATAATCCATTTCCTTTTATTATCTTTAAGGAATAAACTGTTTGCACTAGCTGAAATAAGGTAACTAATACAATGAGGATTATGCTTTTCTGTATGTTATGAATGCAATAAATCCTCTGTTAAAAAGGCATTATCAAGTCAATCTTTCCCCTTTATTGGATGACATTTGGTAGGAATTGACCTTGATGTCAGTCAGCACTTCCTGTTCCTTTTACTGTGTTTTGGGCTGCTTGATAAGAGAAAAGCCTCTTCACCTTTAAATAATTTTTTCTCCCTTATCTCTTGATTTTTGCATTTTGGGGATCATGCTTTGTGACCTCCAGAAAGAGGCGTGAGCTGTTTGTGTTCATGGACTTGCTGCATTTTTACAAAGCAGGGAAGTAATGCAGAGGGGAGAGCAGAGACAAGGAAGGTGGGAAGCTGTCAAATATTCCCAGGCTGGAATTGCACCCCTCTTCCTGCAGGTACGGGAATGACCTGGTCTACAAGGGCTACTTCAAGGACAACGTGCGCCAGGGCTTTGGGATCCTGGAGAACTTCTCGGCTGAGCATCCCTTCAGATACACGGGACAGTGGGAAAACGACAAAAAGAACGGATACGGAGTCTGGGAGGACAAGCAGAGGTGAAGTGGGATGGATCTGAGGTGTAGGAATGTTGAATTTGCAGGAAACAAGGGAAGGGATGAGAGTCTTGACTCCATGTTTCAGAAGGCTGATTGATTATTTTGTGAAATATATTATATTAAAAGAAAATGATGTATTAAAACTACAGTAAAAGAATAGAAGAAAGGATAGCAAGGAATAGAAAGGAATGAAAATAAAATCTTGTGACTGACCAGAGAGTCCAAGCCAGCTGACTGTGATTGGCCATTAATTAGAAACAACCACATGAGACCAATCCCAGACCCACCTGTCGCATTCCACAGCAGCAGATAATCAATGTTTACATTTTGTTCCTGAGGCCTCACAGCTTCTCAGGAGAAAAAATCTTAGCAAAATAATTTTTCATAAATATGTCCGTGACACAGGGGTGTGGTTATTAATTGTTGTGGTGTTGTTGTGGGTCCTCAGGACGAGGGAAGAGATGAGAATCTTGACTCCATGTTTCAGAAGGCTGATATGACATTACGTGACATTACATTGATATGATGTATGGTATCATAATATAATATTATATATTATTTTATATAATATATATTATATTATGTATAATATAATATATAGCCTATATAGCATATATAGCGTATATTATATATGTATAATATATAATATGTATAATATGGTAATACCATATGATAATATACTATTATCATATTATATTATATTATATATTATATACTATTATCATATATATAATATGATTATATACTATTATCATGTTATATTATATGATATTATCATATCATATTATATAATAATATACTATTATCATAATATATCATATATATATAATATAATATAATATAATATAATATAATATAATATAATATAATATAATATAATATAATATTATATAATATAATATAATATAATATAATATAATATAATATAATATAATATAATATAATATAATATAATATAATATAATATTATATTATATATTATCATGTTATATTATGTTATGTTATGTTATATTATATTATATTATATTATATTATATTATATTATATTATATTATATTATATTATATTATATTATATTATATTATATTATATTATATTATATTATATTATATTATATTATATATATATATGTTATAATATTATATTATATTATATTGATATATTAAAACTACACAAAAAGAATAGAAGAAAGGATAGCAAGAAATAGAAATAGAAATAAAATAGAAATAAAATCTTGTGGCTGCTCACAGCCTCGACACAGGTGGCTGTCATTGGTCACCAAGTAAAACCAATTTCACACGCTGGGTGAACAATTCTCCAAATCACATTCCAAAGCAGCAAAACGTGGAGAAGCTGAAACTTCCCAGCTTCTCAGGAGAAAAGATCCTGGCAAAAGGATTTTTCATGAAATATGTCCAGGACATGGGACAGCTTTGGGTTTGGTGGGATAAATCCTGGAGATGCGGGATGGATGGTTGGGGATGTAAGGCTTGAATTCCTTGGAAAACACTCCCAGAGCTCAGTTTGTGTGGGACTGTCAGCCTGGGGCGTTGTGTCAGGAAAAACCACCCTGAGCAGGACAAACCCGATGGATTGAGAGCTGGGAAAAGTGGGAACATCCATCACTTGGGATCTCCTTGCGTTCCAGAGCGGAGAGGTACATCGGGATGTGGTTGGATGACCACAGACACGGAGAAGGCATCGTGGTGACCCAGTCGGGGCTCTGCTACCAGAGGACATTCCATGCGGATAAAATGGTGGTGAGTCCAAGGTTTCCGTGGAATCTGGGAATCCCTGGGATGGGGAATTCACCACCAAGGGCGAGATCGAGGTTTCATTCCCGAATTCATCCTGGAGGACAAAGAGGGTTTGGAGATCAGGGAAAGGTTCTGCCCGCAGAAGGTGCTCGGGATGGACACTCCCAAGGGAATGGGCACATTCCAAAGGCTGCCAGAGCTCCAGGAATGTTTGGAAAACTCTCCAGGAAAGGATGGGATTGGTGGGATCTCTGTGCAAGGCCAGGGCTTGGGTTTGGATCCTTGTGGGCCCTTCAGGATATTCCATGATTTTCCCATGATCATGGTTTGGAAGAACAAGGTTTTGTTTTTTCTCCCCTTTCACAGGGATTGATGGGATATTGGGAAGGAATTCCTGGGTTGGAGGGGTTGGGATGGAATTCCCAGAGATTTGTGGCAACCCCTGGAATGTCCAAGGCCAGCTTGGAGCACCCTGGGACCGTGGGACATCCCTGCCCATGGATCCTGAAGGTCCCTTCCAGCCCAAACCATTCCAGGAATTCCAGAGCATTCCATCTTCCCTGGAAATCATGAAATCCTTGTTTTTCCAGTGGGAATTCACTCATCCAGTTCATGGAATGTTGGGAATTTGGTGGGAAAAGCAAAGGGAATTGGCATTGGAATAAAAACATCCTTCAAAAAACCCCAACCCTAAAAAATCCATCCTTAAAAAAAAACCAACAACAACCCCATTCCCACTTCCTGAATTAGGGAAAAATGGTTTTCATTGGGTTTTATGTGACATTTCTGGTTGAAGTTTAGGGATTTTTTTTCTTTCTGGGTTTTATTTTTGGGTTTTATTGGACAATTTTGATGGAGTTCTTGGGATTTTTTTTCTCTTTTTTTTTGGGTTCTTTATTGGGTTTTATGAGACTTCTTTGGTTGCGGTTTTGTGATTTCTTTTTCTTTTTGGGGTTTTTTTATTGGGTTTTATGGGGCAATTTTGATGGAGTTTTTGGGGTTTTTTCCCTCTTTTTTTGGGTTCTTTATTGGGTTTTATGAGACTTCTTTGGTTGCAGTTTTGTGATTTCTTTTTCTTTTTGGGGTTTTTTATTGGGTTTTATGGGGCAATTTTGATGGAGTTTTTGGGGTTTTTTTCCTCTTTTTTGGGGTTTTTATTGGGTTTTATGAGACATTTTTAGTTGTGGTTTTGGGATCTTTTATTTTTTTTCTTTTTGGTGGTTTTTTATTGGGTTTTATGAGACATTTTTGGTTGAGTTTTTTGGGGCATTTCATTCCAGAGGAAAAGATTCCAGCTCTGGAAGTGATCCCAGCTGGTTTGGGGATGCAGAAACCTTTGGGCTTAAACCATGGAATAAATCCCAGTGGGCAGAAAATTCCTTATGGACAGGAATTATTCCCTGGAATAATTTCCCATGGAATGGGCTCATTCCCAACACTGCCAGAGCTCTGGGATTTTCTGGGAATTCTTGGGATGTCTCCTTTGCCAAGAGTTGGATTTTGATCCTTTTGGATCCCTTTCTCAGAGGGAATTCCACAGAGTTGCTGTTTTCTTGGAATCATTTCCCAAAGAATTCCTTAAAATATCCCAGGATTGAGAGCGCCACGAGTTTGACTTTGTGACAATCCTCGGTGGCTTTTCCTGGTGTTTTGTTCCTTTTCCATGGAAAATCCATGAAATCATTTTCTTGTTCCAAGTTTCCTGACCTCCTTCTCCGTGGGTTTTCTTGGAGCTTCTCCCAAACATTGAAAGCTGATGTTTGGCTTTAAAAAAAATAAATCTTGGAATCTGCATCCCATAAATTTTTATGGCATGAATTGGGCCAGATGGGAAGTTCATTCCACAAATTCCCAATTTTTCCTTTCATCCCAAGGGTTCAGGAATTCTCCTCCTGGAAGACGACTCCGTCTACGAAGGGAACTTCACGGATGATCTGACGTTCGTTGGAAAGGTTGGAACTTCCTCCCTCTTCTTCTGGAATGTTCCATGGATTCATCTCCCAACTTCATTCCTTCCTGCTCTGCTTCCTCAGCTTCCTATAAAACTCCAAAAAAAAATTTTCCAGATTTCTGGAATATGTAGCACAGAAGGAAAGCTCCAGCTGGAGATTTTGGGAATTTCAAGAATAATTTGGGATTTTCATGTTTTATTTACTTCATGTTGGTTGGGTCGGGTTTTTGGGTTGAGTTTCTGGAGTTTATTTTCTTGGGTTTTTCTTGGGTTTTTCGGGATATTTCTGGTTGAGGTTTTGGGATATTTTTTACTCTTCTTTGAGTTTTTAAATTGGGTTTATGGGACATTTTTAGTTGAGTTTTCTGGGGGTTTTTTGGGTTTTTTGGAACATTTTTGGTTGAGTTTATGGGGTTTTTTGGAAGAGTTTTATGGGACATTTTTGGTTGAGTTTTTGAGGTTTTTATGAGGTCTTACGGGACATTTTTGGTTGAGGTTTTGGGATTTTTCCTCTGTTTTTTGGGGTTTTTAAATTGGGTTTTAAAAGGACATTTTTGATTGAGTTATTGGGGTTTTTTGGTTGGGTTTTCATTGGGTTTTATGGGATATTTTTGGTTGAGTTTTTGTTTTTTTTTTTTTTAATTGGGTTTTATTAGTGTTTTATGAGACATATTTGGTTGAGATGTAGGGATTTTCTTCTTTTCTTTTTTTTTTTTTTTTTGTCGGGTTTTATGGGATATTTTTGCTTGAATTTTTATGGTTTTATTGGGGTTTATGGGACATTCTTGATTGAGTTACTGGAGTTTTTTTGATTGAGATTTTGTTGAGTTTAAAGTGACATTTTTGGATGAGGTTTTGGGATTTTTTTTCTTTTTTTGGGGTTTTTAGTTGGGTTTTATGAGAAACTTTTGCTTGAATTTTTATGGTTTTATTGGGGTTTATGGGACATTCTTGATTGAGTTACTGGAGTTTTTTTGATTGAGATTTTGTTGAGTTTAAAGTGACATTTTTGGATGAGGTTTTGGGATTTTTTTTCTTTTTTTGGGGTTTTTAGTTGGGTTTTATGAGAAACTTTTGCTTGAATTTTTACGGTTTTATTGGGGTTTATGGGACATTCTTGATTGAGTTACTGGAGTTTTTTTGATTGAGATTTTGTTGAGTTTAAAGTGACATTTTTGGTTGAGGTTTTGGGATTTTTTTTGGTTTTTTGTTGGGTTTTATGAGATACTTTTGCTTGAATTGTTATGGTTTTATTGGGTTTTAAGGGACATTTTAAATTGAGTTTTTTGGTTTTTTTTTTTTTCATCTTTTTGAGTGTTTTTATCAGTTTTTTTTTTAAATTTTTAGCTGTGCTTAGTGACTCTACCCAAGATCCTTTTTTATTTTTGAAAAAAGCACATTCCAGGCGCTGGGGCCGCAGGAAATGATGCAGAACCCGGAGCTGCCCAGACTGAGGCAGCGGAAATTTGGAATTTCCCAATCCGGGCCCTGCCCTGACCCGTCCCAGCTTTTGTGGTTGGATTCCAACAGAAATTCCTGCTCCAAAGTGTTGAGAAAACCCCCAGGGCAGGGAAAACGAGTTTTGAAAAAATCTGGGATCAGCCTGGCAGGAATTCTGGGAAATGGCATAATTAATGCTCGTTAATTAACGCTAACGAGCTTTGGCAGCCCAGGAAGAATTTGTCATCATCTTCCTCCTCCAAGGGCGTTCCGTGCTGAGAAAATGGTGGGGAATCCAAGAATTCCTTGGAATCTGGGAATCCCCGGGATGGGGAAAATCTGGGAATCCCTGGGAATCCCTGGGGTGGATTTTGAGGCATTGATTCCAGTGCTGGGAAATTTTCCCTCCAAAATTCCTGCTTGGATTTGGTGGCAAATCCAGAGAAATCCGGGATTTGGGTGCAGCTGGAATTCCAAGGCAGATCTGGGACGTTGAGTTGGATTTCATTTGTGGGATTTGAATAATGAATGGAGAATTGAATAATGGAGAGTGGAAGAATAATTGAGAATTTAATTATAAATAGAGAATTTATATAATCATTGAGAATTTAATTATAAATCGAGAATTTAAAAGTAAAGAATTTAAAATTATAGAATTGATAATAAATAGAGAATTTAATAATACCGAATTTATATAATAAATGAAGAATTTAATAATAAAGAATGTAATTATAAATAGAGAATCTAATAATAAAGGACTTAATATGAAAGAATTTTATAACAAATAGAGAATTTCTGTAATAAATACAGAATTTATATAATACATAGAATTTAATAATAGAGAATTTGGTAATAAAGTGTTTAATAATAACTTTTATTTTGAATTATTATATTAAATTAATAATCGGCAATTTAATAACAGAGAGTTTAATAATAAAAAGGGAATTTAATAATAGAATATTTATGTAATTAATAGAAAGTTCAATAATAGGCAATCTAATACTTAGAGAATTCAGTAAGAAATAGAGAATTTAATCATAAATAGAGAATTTAATGACAAACTAAAATTAAAAAAAATTAAAATAATGTAATATTAATACAGAATTGGATCGAGAATTTGAAATAAAGAATTTATTTTATAATTAGTAATTTAAATTTAATTCCTAATATTGGATTTTCTGCAGGGAAAGCTCTCCAGAATTTAATAATAAATAGAGAATTCAATAATAAAAAGGGAATGTAATGACAGAGAATTTAGTAATAAATGGGAATTTAATAATAAAAAAAGAATTTAATAATAGAATATTTAATAGCAAAGAGAATTTAACAACAATGAATCAAGAATTTAATAAAGAATTGATGTAGAGAAATTGAAGTAATTTTTTAAAATTAAAAATTATTGAAATTTATAGTTTTTAATTTAATTTATAATTCCAGATTTTTCTGCAGAGAAGGCTCTCTGGAATTTAATGATAAAAAGGGAATTTCATAATAAATAGAGAATTCAATAATAAAAAGGGGATTTAATAATGGAAAACTCAATAATAAAAGGGAATTTAATAATAATTGAGAAATAAAAATAAATGATGTCATTTTTGATTAAAACCGCGTAGAATGTACAATTTTAATTAAATGATAACTCTTTCTTTAGGGGAAGCTGTCCTTCGCCAACGGCTCCGTGCTGCGGGGCACGTTCAGCGCGCGGGGCGGCCTCAGCGCCCAGGGCGAGCTCAGCACGGCCCCCGAGCCCCGGAGACGGCCGGAGTGAGAGCGGGGACGGCGCGGAATGACGGGGAACGATGGGGAACAGCGGGGAACAGCGGGGAACAACGGGGAACAACGGGGAGAGCGCGGAACGATGGGGAACAGCGGGGAACGATGGGGAACAGCGGGGAGAGCGGGGAACGATGGGGAACAGCGCGGAACAACGGGGAACGATGGGGAACAGCGGGGAACAACGAGGTCCTGGGGAACAGCAGGGAACAGCGGGGAGAGCGCGGAATGATGGGGAACAGCGGGGAACAACGGGGTCCTGGGGAACAATGGGGAATAACGGGGAACAACGGGATCCTGAGGAACAATGGGGAATAACGGGGTCCTGGGGAACAGTGCGGAACAATGGGGAACAGCGGGATCCTAGGGAACAGCGGGATCCTGGGGAACAATGGGGAACAGCGGGGTCCTGGGGAACAGCGGGAAACAACGGGGAACAATGGGGTCCTGGGGAACAGCGGGAAACAACGGGGAACAGCGGGGAACAATGGGGAACAGCGGGGTCCAGCGGGGTCCTGGGGAACAGCGGGGAACAACGGGGAACAATGGGGTCCTGGGGAACAGCGGGGAACAACGGGGAACAGCGGGGAACAATGGGGAACAGCGGGGTCCAGCGGGGTCCTGGGGAACAGCGGGGAACAACGGGGAACAATGGGGTCCTGAGGAACAGCGGGGAACAATGGGGAACAATGGGGAATAATGGGGAGCAATGGGGAATAACGGGGTCCTGGGGAACAGCGGGGAACAATGGGGTCCTGGGGAACAGCGGGGTCCTGGGGAACAACGGGGAACAATGGGGTCCTGGGGAACAGCGGGGTCCTGGGGAACAACGGGGAACAATGGGGAACAACGGGAAACAGCGGGGTTCTGGGGAACAATGCGGAACGATGTGGAACAACAGGGAACAATGGGGAACAGCGGGGAACAGCAGGGTCCTGGGGAACAGCGGGGTCCTTGGGGTCCTGGGGAACAACGGGGTGCTTGGGGTCATGGGGAATGGGATCCTGGGGAAGGATGGGGTCCTGGGGAATGGGATGCTTGGGGTCTTCAGAAATTGGATCCTGGGGAACAGGGTCCTGGGGAACAACGGGGTCATGGGGAACAGGGTCCTCGGGATCCTGGGGGATGGGGTCCTCGGGGTCCTCGGGAAGGGGATCTTTGGAATCCTGGGGAAAGGGGTCCTGGGGAATGGGGTCTTTGGGATCCTTGGGGAGGAGACCCTCGGAATGGGATTCTTGGGATCCTGGGGAAGGGGGTCCTCAGGATGGGGATCCTGGGATCCTGGGGAATGGGGTCCTCAGGAATGGGGTCCCTGGGAACAGGATCTCGGGAAGAGATCCTTGGAACGGGATCCTCAGAATGGGATCCTGGGGAAACGGGGTGCTCGGGAAGGGGATCCTCAGGATCCTTGGGAACGGGGTCCTCGGGAACAGGGTCCTTGGAGTGGGATCGTGAGGAATGGGGTCCTCAGGAATGGGATCCTTGGGAACGAGGTCCTTGGGAACAGGATCCTCAGGATGGGATTCTTGGGAATGGGGTCCTGGGGAATGGGGTCCCGGGATGGGATCCTGGGGAATGGGACCCTTGGGAACGGGATCCAAATTCCAGTTCCCCTCCCAAATCCCAGTTCAGTTCCATCTTTTTTCCCCCCTAAAACATTCCCAGTCCCTCAGAGCATCCGTGGGACAGAAATTCCTTTTCCCTGAGCCATCCAGGCAGGAACAACTCCTGGGAGCAGTTCCTCAACTCTTTTCCAGCTTTTCTGCAGGAATTCCAGGGAGATAAAGAATTTTAATTAGGAATATTTAGGAATATCCAGCAGTGCATGAAGCAGGAATTCAAAAATTCCAGATTATTTCTGTCCCACTGGAATTTATTTTTTTTTTTCCTCAAAGGATTTTTATTGTCAGGACAAGAGACTTGAAGGGTTTTTATGGAATTCCTATTTATGGAATCCATTTAGGATTATCTGGGAATGGTTTTGGTGGGAATGGAGTT
Source organism: Melospiza melodia melodia (assembly GCF_035770615.1). Taxonomy (NCBI): domain Eukaryota; kingdom Metazoa; phylum Chordata; class Aves; order Passeriformes; family Passerellidae; genus Melospiza; species Melospiza melodia. The sequence continues at coordinate 1,725,211 of NC_086194.1, forward strand.
TAAAGATGATCCCATTCCATGGATTCTCCCACTCTCCCAGGTGGATCCAAGTTGAGCTTGGACATTTCCAGGGATCCAGGGGCAGCCACGGATTCTTTGGGAATTCCATCCCAGCCAGGAATTCCTTCCCCAAATCCCATCTAAATCCCCATTTTTCCCATGGGAAGCCATTCCCTGTGTCCTGTCCCTCCATCCCTTATCCCAGTCCCTCTCCAGCTCTCCTGGAATTTTCCCTTCTCCAGGAAAACATTCCCAACTCTCCCAGCCCTGTGTTTCCATCAAATCCCAGAGATTTTAGGGGGAAATCCACAAGAATTTGGGAAAACCATGGAAAATCCCAACCCTGTGTTGTTTTCCAGCCAGCTGGGCCTCAAGGAGTTCCCAGTGGAGAAGAGATGGACGGGAATCTTCGAGCAGTTCCTGGAATTCCTCCATTCCGGCTGCAAGGAGGAAATGGAGGAATCCTTTACGGGATTCCACATCCAAACCAGCAAGGAGCTGAGGAAATCCCAGGAATATCTGTTCTGCCAGAGGTACTGAGGGAATCCCGGGAATTCCTGAGGAAATCCTGGGAATATTCTGTTCTGCCAGTGAGGGAATCCTGGGAATCCCTGAGGAAATCCAGGGAATATTTGTTCTACCAATGAGGGAATCACAGGAATCACTGAGGAAATCCAGAAAATTCCTGTTCTGCCAAGAGAGAATACAGGGAATTCCTGAGGAAATCCTGGGAATATTCTGTTCTTCCAATGAGGAAATTCAGGGAATTCCTGTTCTGCCAGAGGTACTGAGGGAATCTTGGGAATTCCTGAGGAAATCCTGGGGATTCCTGAGGAAATGGGGAATATCTGTTCTGCCAATGTCGGAATCCCAGGAATTCCTGTTCTCCCAAAGGAACAGGAATTTTACTGAGGGAATTCTGGGAATTCCTGTCCTGCCAATGAGGGAATCCCAGGAATTCCTTTTCGCCCAAAGAGAAAATTCTGGGAATTGCTGTTCTGCCAAAAGGGGAATCCTGGGAATTCCTGTTCTGCCAGGGAACTTTTACTGAGGAAATCCTGGGAATTCCTGCTCTGTCCAAGAGGAAATCCCGGGAATTCCTGTTGGGAATGCAGACCCTCATTCCCACCCAGGAGTGTCGCGCAATTCCAAGAATTTTCCAGTTGTTCCCGCTCAGGAAAAAGGAGCAGGAATTTCCCACCTCAGCTGGAATTTTTGCTGCTGCTGAGATGAATCCACATCCATGGAAAATGAATTTCTTGAAATTATTTTAGTGCCCCTTTGGAATTTGCCAGTTGGGATTTATCCATTCACTCCTCAATTCCCATTTTCCAGAGGTTCTGAGGAGTTTTCTTGGAAAATTGAGGAGATCCTGGAAGACCTCACCGAGCACCAGGAGCCAGAGTCACTCCAGAGTTATTTGGAGAAGGTGAGGATTGAAATTATTTAATAAAATTATCAAAAATTAATAAAATTTTCATTATTAAAATGATCAAAATCCAGGATTTGATGATAAATAATTGAATAACAGAGGATTTATTGAAGGAATAATTTCATAGTAGAGAATTTATTAATAGAGAATTAAATAATAAAGGATTTATAAGAGAAATATTATAAAAATATAAATATAAATTTATATTATAAATATATTATAAATTACAATATATTATAAATGAGGAATTTATTTGTAACAAAGGAATTTATATTAAAAAAAGGAAATTTAATAATGGAGAATTTAATAAGAAATGTATATGATAAACAGGGAATTTAATAATGGATAATTTAATAATAAACAGAGAGTTTATTAATAAATAGAGAATTTAAAAATAAAGCATTTAATAATAAATAGACAGTTTAGTAATTAATAGACGATTTAATTATGGAGCTTTAATAAATAGGTAATTTAATAATAGAGAATTTAGTATAATGAATAATTTAATAATAGAGAATTTATAGGGAATTTAATAATAAATAGAAAATTTAATAATAGAAAATTTATATAATACAGAATTTAATCATAAATTGAGAATTGAATAATAAATAGCCAATTTGATAATAAAGTATTTAATAATATATTGATATTGAATTATTAAATTAATAATAGAGACTTTATGTAACAAATAGAGAATTATTAATAAAAAAGGGAATTTAATAATAGAGAATTCACTAGTAAATACAGAATTTATATAATAAATGGAAAAATTAATAATAAAAATTTTAATATTTATTAGAGCACTTAATAAAGAATTTAATAATAAATAGAGAATTTAATCACAATGTAACAATGCATATAAAGTTTGATTATAAAGAATGTATTAATAAATAGAGAATTTTTAATTATGGAGATTTTTATTATAAATAGGGAATAATAATATAGAGAATAATAGAGAATTTAATATAATAATTATTTTATCAGTAGAGAATTTGATAAAGAATTTCATGATAGATAATAATAATTTCATACTAAATAGAGAATTTACATAATAGAGATTTTAGTAATGAATAATTTAATAATAAATTGAGATTTTAATAATAGAGAAGTTATCAGTAAATAGAAAATTTAATAAGAATTTAATAATAGAAAATTTATTTGGATTTGGATATAAACATTTATTTATAGGTTTTAAAAACATATAATTGTTATACTAGAAAATGTAGTAATACAGAATTTGAAAATAAATGGAGGATTTAATAATAACGAATTTATTAAAAATAGAGAATTGGCTTAAAAAAATATATATAATTATATAGTTATATATATATGTAATATATATATAAATAATTATATAATTATATATAAAAAATATATATATAATTATATATATATGTAATATATAAAAAAATAATTATATAATTATGTATATAAAATATATATATAATTGTATAATTAAAAAATCAATAATAAATTTTTCCCTCACCCAATTTTCCCTGGAGCACCTTTTGTTCCTTCTGGAATATCCCAGCAAATCCCAACTGGAAAAGGGATCGGGGAGCATTTAAGGCCTCCAGAAGATCCCAAATTCCAGCTGGGAATTCCAGGAGAACTCCAGGCGCCCTTTGGGCTTTTCCCTCTCCTCCTGAGCCGTGAAATTGGAATTTCCAGGCGTTGGAATCCTCCCTGCATCCCTTGGGGAAGCTGCTCCGGGCTCTGACCGCGGCGTTCCAGGCGACGTATTCCGGCATCGGCGCCAACCGGCACCTGCTGGCCATGGCGCAGGAGGAGGTCAAGTTCTACTCCAAGAAAATCTGGGAATTCTACCAGTGAGTCCAGCCCGGAGCTTCGCCGTGGGGTGGGAGCTTGGGATGGGGGTTTGGGATTGTGGGGTTTGGAGATGGGCCTTGTTTGTGGTCCTGTGTTCTTGGGAGTTCTTGAGATTTCTTGGGAGTCCTTTGGAATTCTTTGGAATTCTTGGGAGTCCTTGGGAATTCTTGGGAGTTCTTTGTAATTCTTGGCATTTCTTCAGAATTCTTGGGAGCTCTTTGTAATTCTTGGGAATTCTTCTGAATTCTTGGGAATTCTTGGGAGCTCTTTGTAATTCTTGGGAATTTTTCGGAGCTCTTGGGAGTTCTTTGTAATTCTTGGGAATTTTTCAGAATTCTTGGGAGTTGTTCTTTTGGGAGTTCTTTTGGGAGTTCTTTTGGGAGTTCTTTTGGCAATTCTAGAGAATTCTTAGCAGTTCTTGGGAATTCTTTGAAATTCTTGGGAGCTAATTCTTGAGAATTCTTCAGAATTCTTGGGAGCTCTTTGTAATTCTTGGGACTTCTTTGGGACTTCTTTGGGACTTCCTCCAAATTCTTGGGAGTTTTTGTAATTCTTGGGAATTCTTCTGAATTCTTGGGAATTCTTGGGAGCTCTTTGTAATTCTTGGGAATTTTAGCGAGCTCTTGGGAGCTCTTGGGAGTTCTTTGTAATTCTTGGGAATTTTTCAGAATTCTTGGGAGCTCTTTGTAATTCTTGGGACTTCTTTGGGACTTCCTCCGAATTCTTGGGAGTTCTTTGTAATTCTTGGGAATTCTTCCGAATTCTTGGGAATTCTTGGGAGCTCTTTGTAATTCTTGGGAATTTTAGCGAGCTCTTGGGAGCTCTTGGGAGTTCTTTGTAATTCTTGGGAATTTTTCAGAATTCTTGGGAGTTGTTCTTTTGGGAGTTCTTTTGGCAATTCTAGAGAATTTTTAGCAGTTCTTGGGAATTCTTTGAAATTCTTGGGAGCTCTTGGAAATTCTTGGGAATTCTTCTAAATTCTTGGGAGTTCTTCTGAATTCTTGTGAATTCTTGGGAGTACTTTGGAATTCATGGGAATTCTTGAGAATTCTTCAGAATTCTTGGAAGCTCTTTGTAATTCTTGGGAATTTTTCAGAATTTTCGGGAGTCTTTGTAATTCTTGGGAATTCTTCTGAATTCTTTGGAGTCCTTTGTAATTCTTGGGAATTCTTGAGAATTCTTGGGAGCTCTTTGTAATTTGTTGGAATTCTTCCAAATTCTTGTGAGTTCTTTATAGTTCTTGGGAATTCTTCTGAATACTTGGGAGTTCTTTGTAATTCTTGGGAATTCTTGACAATTCCTGGGAGTCTTTGGGAGTTCCTGGCAGAGTTGCTTCCTTGAGGTGACAGCATCAATCAGAGCACAAATCCCTGTGGTTGGAAATCCATGACTGAAGGAAAAATGGGATCATGGAATGCTTTGGGTTGGAAATCTCATCCAGCTCCAGTCCCTTCCTGCTGTCCCAAGGTGCTCCAAGCCCCATCCAGCCTCTCCTTGGACACTTCCAGGGATCCAGGGGCAGCCACAGATTTTCTGGGAATTCCATCCCAGCCCCTCCCCACCCTCCCAGCCAGGAATTCCTAAAATCCAACCTGAACCATTCCAGGATTATCTGGGAAATGGAGACAAAGCCCAGCTCCTTTTCCAGAGTGGGATCAGGAATTGTGGCCACCGTGCTCTTCAGAATCCGTGGAAATTCTGCAATTCTCAGCCACTCCTGGTGCTTGTGCTGCTCCAGCAGAAACCCCTCAAACACTGCAACAGCCCCGCCGGAATTCCAGGGATTTTCACCGATCTCCCACTGGGTGTTGGGACAGCGCCTCCTTTGGGAACGAATTATCCTTAAATAAATCCAGGGAAGGAACTGATCCTTGTTTTTTCTCCCCAGGGGTTTGCTGCGGGTGGCCCTGGAGCGGAAGGGCCGCGCGCCCTCGGAGGATGTGGATCCCAGGTTGGTGGCGCCCCCGGAGGTTCCGTGTTCAGATCCCGGTGGGATTTATGAGGGGTCCTGAAGTTCAGGAAGTGCTGGGCTTGTGTTTGTCAGCTTGAGCCAGGCTCAGTGCCCAGACTTTGTCTGCTTGAGCCAGGCTCAGTGCCCAGGTTTTTCCCAGTGCCTCCAAAGATCTCCAGGTTTTTCCTGGTGACTCCACTTCCATTGGAGCTCCCATCCCATGAAGATCTGGAGCTCCAGGTTTTCCTGGGGACTCTGGAAATCTGGAGCTCCAGGTTTTTCCCAGTGAATTTCCTGGACATCTCCTGCTGCTTCAGGTTTTTCCTGGTGACTCTGGAGATCTGGAGCTCCAGGTTTTTCCTGGTGACTCCGGAGATCTGGAGCTTCAGGTTTCTCCCAGTGAATTCCATGGAGATCCCCTGCTCCTCCAAATTTTCCCAGAGACTTCAAACATCTCCTGGAGCTCCTGGTTTTCCTGGTGACTCTGGAGATCTGGAGCTCCAGGTTTTTCGTGGTAACTCCAGAGATCTGGAGCTCCAGATTTCTCCCAGTGAATTTCCTGGAGATCTCCTGCTGCTCCCGGTTTTCCCAGGGACTCCAAACATCTCCTGGAACTCCAGGTTTTTCCTGGTGATTCTGGAGATCTGGAGCTCCAGGTGTCTCCCAGTGAATTTCCTGGAGATCTTCTGCTGCTCCAGATTTTTCCAGGGACTCCAGACATCTCCTGGAGCTCCAGGTTTTTCCTGGTGACTCCAGAGGTCTGGAGCTCCAGGTTTCTCCCAGTGAATTCCCTGGAGATCTGGAGCACCAGATCCTCTTGGACCAACTTGTGGCCACCGTAACCCAACCGTGCCAAGCTCAGAAGAGCAGAAAACAAGGAGAACCCCTCGGAAATGCCCTCATAGGTTTGGGAATATCCACATGGATTTCCCTGGAAAATCCCAGGTTTTTTTTTCCATGTGTTTGGGAATATCCACATGGATTTCCCTGGAAAATCCCGGGTTTTTTTCCATGTGTTTGGGAATATCCACGTGGATTTCCCTGGAAAATCCCATTTTTTTTCCCTGTTTTCCAGTCTTGGGAAGGGCCCCAGCCTGGTGCTGCCGCTGATCCTGCCCGGATTCTATCCCGAGCTCTCCATGCTCTACATGCTCCAGCACCAGCATGAGGACGAGCTCTACTGCCAGGGGATTGTGGAGCTCAGCCTCTTCCCGGATATCCAGCTCCTGGAGTTCCTGGATGTGCAGAAGTAAGCGGGATTTTTCCATCCCCGGGAAAAATCCCAGAAAGGTTGAGTTGTTGTTGGGTTCAGCATTGGTTTTTCCCAGTTTTTCACTGGAATTTCTCCCAGAATTCCTACTTGGGAATGTTTGGTTGGAAGGAGAATTGGTAATGGAAAACTGCTGTTATCCCTGCTAATCCTTATTTTTGTGTAGAAAATTCCCAAATTTTTTTCTCCAAATCATCTGGAATTGTTAAATATCTTGGAAAAGGAATGTTTATTCCAGGGCATTCCCTTTTAAAATATGGGAATACCAACTGAAAAGATGGAAAAAGTGGAGGCAGGTGTTTCTCTCATTCATTCGTGCTCCTGGATCCACCTCTGGAAGTGATGGGAAGCAGCTTGGGAATTTTCCTCCAGGATTTCAGGAGCGCAGCAGATCCAGGGTCTCAATTGGATTCCGTCCAAAAGAAATGAGAGGAATTGGATCCAAAAGTGCCAAAATTTCTCATGGATTTTCCTGGGATCATCCCTGAGGAACACATACTCTGATGGGATCTCCCAGGGAAGGGGATCCATGGGATGGGATCTCCCAGGGATGGAGCTTCCCATGGATCCATGGGATGGGATCTCCTAGGGAAGTGGATCCATGGGATGGGAGCTCCCAGGGAAGTGGATCCATGAAATGGAGAGAAGTGGATCCATGGGATGGAGGGAAGTGGATCCACGGGATGGAGGGAAGTGGATCCATGGGATGGGAGCTCCCAGGGAAGTGGATCCATGGAATGGAGCTCTGATGGAAGTGGATCCATGGGCTGGAATTCCCAGGGAATTGGATCCATGGCATGGAGGCACCCAGGGAGGTGGATCCCTGGAATGGGATCTCCCACGGAAGTGGATCCATGGGATGGGAACTGAGGAAAGTGGATCCATGGGCTGGAATTCCCACGGAAGTGGATCCATGGGATGGGAACTGAGGGAAGTGGATCCATGGGATGGGAGCTCCCAGGGAAGTGGATCCATGGGATGGGAACTGAGGGAAGTGGATCCATGGGCTGGAATTCCCACGGAAGTGGATCCATGGGCTGGAATTCCCACGGAAGTGGATCCATGGGATGGGAACTGAGGGAAGTGGATCCATGGGATGGGAGCTCCCAGGTTCCTGAGGCAAATCCCACCTGGAGCAGGGCCAAGGGAGAAGCAAACGAAGCCTCCAAAGCTTTGGCAGCACCTTGGAGGGGGAGATGGAAGAATCGAGGGGATTCAGGATGGAATCCATCCTAATTCCTGCTTTTCCCTTTCCAGGCACCTGTGGCCTCTCAAGGACCTCTCCCTGACCTCCAACCAGGTAAGGAAAACCCTCGGAGCCAGCCGGGAATGGGAATGGGACATGGGATTGGGCTTGGATGGGCACAGAGGTTCTCCAGCGAATCCCAGGAATCCGAGCTCCATGATCAGCTCCCATCCAGAGGCTGTGCCTGTGGATTTCCATGGAGGTTTTGTGGGATGGCTCTGGAATCTCTGCCCCTGATATTCCAAAGGTATTCCTGTCCCTTTTCCAGAGGCGCTCCCTGATCAAGGACAAATGTTTCCTGTCGGCCACCGAGTGCCTGCAGAAGCTCATGTGAGTCCCTGTCCAGCTCTTCCCACTCAAATCCAGGGATTTACTTTTGGGAAATGCCAGGAATTTGTACCTGTTTTAAAAGCATTCCCATGCCATTCCATTCATTATTTAAGGAAGAGTTGTTTGGGATGTGCTTTCTGGTTCAAAGTGAACTCCATGGAATTTTTCCCTCCAAAATTTCACGATGACATCAATGATGAAGTCCAGTAATTTCCTGCTCAGCATCTTCACTTCCCACAGATACTCCCTGGGAAGGAATTCCTGGCTGGGAGGGTGGGGAGGGGCTGGGATGGAATTCCCAGAGAAGCTGTGGCTGCTCCTGGGTCCATGGAAGTGTCCAAGGCCAGGCTGGACACTTGGAGCACCCTGGGATAGTGGGAATGGGGTTGGAGCTGGATGTTCTTTAGGATCCCATCCAACCCTAAAAATTCCACGATTCCGTGATTTTCAGTTGTTCCAGTTGGGCTTTTGAGGCAAAGCAAACGAGCTCAGCATCAGCACGGAGGGAAAATATTCCAACATTCCCTGAGGGGTTCCAAAGCCTTGGAGCCCAGCTCCCAAAAGAGCTCAGAATTCCCGAAATCCTCAAATGTTCCATTTCATATATGAGATCCCAGGAATGTCCCATTCCACCCTGGAACATCTCCTGGCCCAACCTTCGTGCCTCCTCTTTCCTCCACCCTTTGGAGCCAATCCATCAGTCCTTTCATCCCTAAATTTTTTTTTTCCTAAACCCCGTTTTTCCGGGTGCAGCTTTTCCACGGCTCTTTTACCCCCAGAGCACCACGGTGGATCCGCGGGAGAAGCTGGAGATCCTCCAGAAGAGGATCTCCAGGAATGTCCCATTCAGTATGGGAGATCCCAGGAATGTCCCATTCCATATAGGAGAGACCAGGAATGTCCCATTCCATATGAGAGAGACCAGGAATGTCCCATTGTATATGAGAGAGACCAGGAATGTCCCATTCCATATGAGAGAGACCAGGAATGTCCCATTCCATATGAGAGGGACCAGGAATGTCCCATTCCACTTCAGAGATCCCAAGAATGTCCTATTCCATATTTGAGACAGCAGGAATGTCCCATCCAATATGGAAGGCACCAGCAGCGTCCCGTTCCACCCTGGAATATCTCCTGGCCCCGGCTCTTGTTGCTTCTCTTCCCTCCACCCTTTGGAGCCAATCCACGAACTCCAAATCTCCCGAAATCCCTCAATCCCGAATTTATATTTATTTTTTTTTAAATTAAACCCCGTTTTTCCGGGTGCAGCTTCTCCACGTTTGTGTTTCCCCCCCTCACAGCACGACGGTGGACCCGCGGCAGAAGCTGGAGATCCTGCGCAGGACGTACGAGGAGCTGGAGCTGACGGTGTCGCGGCTGCGCGGCGCCGAGTACCGGCTGCCCATGGACGACCTCCTGCCGCTCCTCGTCTTCGTCGTGTCCCGGGCCAAGTGAGTGCAGCTCGTTCCCTCCGGAGCGTTTCCAGCTGGAAGAATTCCAATGGAAACTTCTGGGATCAGGGGTTGGATGTGTTGGTGGGGTTTTTGTTTTTTTTTTTGGTTTTTTTTCCAGAGGCGCGGTTGGGTTTTTGGGATATAAAGTGTGGATGGAATTCTGGAGTGTTTGTGGTTTTTTCCCAAAGGATTCTGGAATTCTTGGATTCTGTGATTCTGGAATTCTATGAATCTGGAAATCTGGATTTCTGTGATTCTGGAAATCTGGAGTTCTGGGATTTAATGGGAATGAGATTCCTTTTGTCCCAGAATTCCAGAGTGTCCATGTCTTATCCCAGACAATATTTAATGGAAAATCAGATTCCTTTTATCCCAGAATTCCAGTGTCTGTGTTTTATTCCAAAGGATATTTCATGGAAATGAGATTCCTTTTATCCTGGAATTCCACGGTGTCTGTGTCTTATCCCAAAGGATATTTCAGGGTTTTAATGGAAAAAGTGATTCCTTTTATCTTGGGAATTCCAGAGTGCCCATGTCTTATCCCAAAGGATATTTCATGGAAATCAGATTGCTTTTATCCCAGAATTCCAAACTGTCCATGTCTTATCCCAGACAATATTTCATGGAAAATCAGATTCTTTTTATCTCGGAATTCCAGAGTGTCCGTGTCTTATGGCAAAGATATTTCATGGAAATGAGATTGCTTTTATCCCAGAATTCCAGAGTCTTTGTGTCTTATCTCAGAGCCTCTTCCAGGATTTTCATGGAAAATCAGATTCATTTTATCCTGGAATTCCAGAGTTTCCATGTTTTATCCTAGACAATATTCCAGGGTTTTAATGGGAAAAGTGATTCCTTTTATCCCAGAATTCCAGACTGTCGGTGTCTTATCCCAGACAATATTTCATGGAAAATCAGATTCTTTTTATCCTGGAAGTCCAGAGTGTCTGTGTCTTATCCCAGAGGAATTCCAGGGTTTTCATGGAAATGAGATTCCTTTTATCCCAGAATTCCAGAGTGTCCATCTCTTACCCCAAAGGATATTTCATGGAAAAAGTGATTCCTTTTATCCCAGAATTCCAGAGTGTCCATCTTTTATCCCAAAGGATATTTCATGGGAAAAGTGATTCCTTTTATCCCAGAATTCCAGAGTGTCCATCTCTTACCCCAAAGGATATTTCATGGAAAAAGTGATTCCTTTTATCCTGGAATTCCAGACTGTCTGTGCCTTATCCCAGATGATATTCCAAGGTTTTAATGGAAAATCATTCCTTTTATCCCAGTCCATCTCTTATCCCATAGAAAACTGGGATAGTGGGAGGTCCCTGCCCATGGATCATCATTAAGGACCTTTCCAACCCCAAACACTCTGGGATTCTGGGACTCCCACAGGAATTTTCCACCCCCAGCAGGGACTGGGATTCTGTTGGGAGATGAAGAATCCAAAATTCCATCCAGCAACTGGAATTTCCTATGGATGGATCTGGAATTTTCTTGGGATGGAGTATCCCAAAGTTGTGGCTGATCCATCCCTGGAAGTGTTCCCAGTGGGAAGCGCTTGGAAAAAATTGGGATAATGGGAAATCCCTGCTCGTGGATTTTCCTGAAGGAGCTTCCCAGCCCCAAACACTCTGGAGTTCTGGGATCTCGGGATTCTGGAGTTCTGGGATTCTGGAAGGCTGGAATTCCAAGATTCTTGGATTCTGCGACTCTGGAATTCTCTGATTCTGGAAATCTGGAGTTCTGGAAATCTGGAGTTCTGGGATTCTGGAATTCTATGATTCTGTGATTCTGGAGTTCTGGGATTCCAAGATTCTTGGATTCTGTGACTCTGGAATTCTGTGATTCTGAAAATCTGGAGTTCCGGGTCTCTGGGATTTTGGGACTCTGGGATTCCAGAATTCTGGAATTCTGGAATTCTGGGATTCTGGAAATCTGGAATGCTGGGATTCTGGGATTCCAAGATTCTTGGATTCTATGACACTGGAATTCTCTGATTCTGGAAACCTGGAGTTCTGTGATTTTGGAGTTCTGTGATTCTGGGATTCTGGAATTCTATGAATCTGGAAATCTGGATTTCTATGATTCTGTAAATCTGGAGTTCTGGGATTCTGGAATGCCGGGATTCTGAGATTCTTGGATTCTGTGACTCCATAATTCTATGATTCTGGAAAACTGGGGTTCCAGGACTCTGGGATTCTGCAATTCTTGGATTCTGAGATTGTGGAATTCTCTGATTCTGGAAACCTGGAGTTCTGGAAATCTGGAATGCTGGGATTCTGGGATTCTGAGATTCTTGGATTCTGTGACTCTGGAATTCTATGATTCTGGAAATCTGGAGTTCCAGGATTCTGGGATGCTGAAATTCTGGAATTCTATTGATTCTGGAAACCTGGAGTTCTGTAATTCCAGAGTTCTGTGATTCTGTGATTCTGGAATTCTGTGAATCTGGAAATATGGATTTCTGTGATTCTGGAAATCTGGAGTTCTGGGAATCTGGAATGCTGGGATTCTGAGATTCTTGGTTTCTGTGACTCTGGAATTCTACGATTCTGGAAATCTGGAGTGCCAGGACTCTGGGATTCCAGAATTCTGGGATTCTGTGACTCTGGAATTCTGTGATTCTGCAAATCTGGAATGCTGGGATTCTGGGATTCTGAGATTCTTGGATTCTGTGACTCTGGAATTCTCTGATTCTGGAAATCTGGAGTTCCAGGACTCTGGAATTTTGGGATTCTGAGATTCTGGAATTCTGTTATTCTGGAAACGTGGAGTTCTGTGATTCTGGAACTCTGGAGTTCAGAATTCTGGGATTCTGGAATTCTTGGATTCTGTGACTCTGGAATTCTCTGATTCTGTGATCCTGGAGTTCCGGGATTCTGCAGTTCTGAGATCCCAGATCCCTCCAGCAGATCCGGATGCACCAGCACTGGAATTCCAGAGTTTTCCTCCTCCTCTCCAAAATCCCAACCCCTCCACATGCCCTGAGATTTTCCCTGGATTTTGGGATTTGTTTTTCCCTAGGATCCAACACCTGGGAGCTGAAATCCACCTGATCCGGGATTTGATGGATCCGACCAACCAGGGAGGAATGTTGGACTTCCTGCTGACAACACTGGAGGTAAGGAAATTTTTTTTCCAGGAATTCCAGCAAAATTCCAGCTTTTCTGGAATGGAATTTTTGAGATTTTATTCCCTTGCTGGGCTGGGAAAAAAATCCTAATCCTTAATTCCAGACAGATTGAATTCTGTTGGAATTCTCCTTGGGACCAGCAGGGATTCTCTGCCTGGATTTGATCCCAGAATTCCCAAATTTTTCCTTGATTTTTTTTCTCTGTTCCCTCCCCAGTCGTGCTATGAACACATCCAGAGGATCCGGCTCCATCCAAAGGAAAACTCCCACAGCTCCTGATCCATGGGGAAAATCGGAATTTTCCGGAATTTTCTGGACCAAACCCCGCTGTAAAAAGTGGGAATTTTATCCCTGGCTGCCTTCAAAGGGAAGAATTCCTCCCCAGCCGAGGTTTTCCTAATCCCAAAAACACTGGAAGGGCTGGAATTTCCATCTCCAAGGTTTTATTTTTGGAGTTTTACCCTCTTTTCCTGTAAATAATTCCCAGGAAAAATCTCCTTTCCCTGCTCAGGATGAGGTTTTTATTTATTTTTTGCACTGGAAAATTCCCAGAAAAAAGAATTTCTTTGGGAAAACCCAATTTTTAATGGGATTTCTTGCACTGAGAAGGGAAGCTCATCCCAAAACTCCTAAAAATTCTGGGAATTGGAGGAGATTTTTCCCACCACTCCTTTTCTTATTTTTCCCACCACTCCTTTTCTTATTTTTCCCAACTCAGGATTTTTCCAATTCCATTTGGAAGCTGCTATTCCTAAATTTCCTGATTTTCCCATGCTCCAAGATTTTTATTTCTCCTTGGGAGACCTCAGGGGTGATCCCACACCTTGGAATTCTGGAGGGCTTGGAAAAAACACGGATTTCTCCCAAATTTTGGGAAATTCCAAGAAAACAACCAGAAATTATGGAATAAAAACTCCAATCCCAGCTGGATTTGTGCTCTGAGCTGGAATTTCCCTTTGGAAAAAGAATATTTGGGATATTCCCAATGGATATTTGGGATGCTGTTCCCAGCATCCCAAAATCATTTAAAAATAGCCTTAAAAAAATCTTGGTTTTGACAGTTTTTATCCCATTCTTTCCATTTTTCCTGGGATTTTTTTTCTTATCCAGGAAAATAAAACTCCCCAAGCTTTTTCCAGGTGTTTTCCCCAAGTTTTCCTGATTTTCTAAATTAAGGAAAGTGCTCCTTGATTTTTTTGGAAACAAAAAATTGGGAATCCAAAGCTTTCAAAAAATGGGATTTTTGTCTTTTTTTCCCTGGAATTTCTTCATTTTTCCCAGGAATTTTAAACCTTATCCAGGTGACTCTGGGAAAACAAAACCCCCCAAGTTTTTTTCCCCCATTTTTCCCAAATTTTATCTTTAATGAGTAACAGATTAATTACAAGAATTATTATATTATTGGGAGAATCCCATGGGAAGGTTGCCAGGAATTTTTATTTAAATAAAATTATGGGAATTTTGAAGAGATTCCAGGATCCACGAGCTCCTTCTTCCCATCTTCTTTGTTTTAGGATTTTGGGAATTTTCTAAATGAAGGAGAAGTGGATCCTTGATATTTTTGGGAACAAAAAACTGGAAGTCCAAAGCTTTAAATAAATGGGATTTTTATCATTTTTCCCTTGGGATTTTTTCATTTTTCCAAGGATTTTTTTGCCTTATCCAGGTGACTCTGGGAAAACAAAACCCTCCAAGTTTTTTTCTCCCATTTTCCCAAATTTTATCATGTAATAAATAATAGATTAATTACAATAATTATTTCATTAATGGCAGAATCCCATGGGAAGGTTGCCAGGAATTTTTATTTAAATAAAATTATGGGAATTTTGAAGAAATTCCAGGATCCACGAGCTCCTTCTTCCCATCTTCTTTGTTTTCAGGAATTTGGGAATTTTCTAAATGAAGGAGAAGTGGATCCTTGATATTTTTGGGAATGAAGAAAAATTGGAAGTCCAAAGCTTTAAATAAATGGGATTTTTATAATTTTTCCATGGAATTTCTTCATTTTTCCCAGGAATTTTAAACCTTATCCAGGTGACTCTGGGAAAACAAAACCCTCCAAGTTTTTTCCTCCCATTTCCCCCAAATTTTTTATCCTGTAATAAATAACCGATTAATTACTATATTACTAATTAATAATTAATATATTAATGAGAGACTCTAACTGGAAGTTTGCCAGGAATTTTTATTTAAATAAAACTTTGGAATTTTGAAGATTCCAGGCTCTGCGTGCTCCTTATTCCAATTTCTGTCGTCTTCAAGAATCCGGGAAAACGACTCCTTGGTATTTTTGGAACGAAGAAAAAATGCAAAATTCCTACTGGAAAAGGACATGCAAAGTGCAGGGGGGGTAAAAATTCCAAGGAATTCAAGGAAAACGAGGTGGATTTTCAGTTTGACTTCCTAAAACTTCCCGAAATTCCAAGTTTTTCTCGGCTTTGATTTCGGGAAGAGTTCAAGCGAGGCCTGAAGGTAACAGTGTGCAGCCATTTGTGCTTCCAGGTTTTGGGATTTTTCCAAGGAAAAGCAGGAGGGGGGGTTGGGGGTTCCTCTGGGAATATTCTGGGTGGGAATTGTGCTGTGGAAGCGTGCAGGAGGTGCTGGATCCACAAAAAAATTCCACAAGGAATTTTTTCCCTGAGTGCCTGCTCAGAATCCTCAAAAAATTGGGATTTCCCTTTAGCTGGGATGTTTTTTTTTTTTTTACTTAATTCCTCCAAACCACCCAGAACTTTCCTGATCTTTCCTGGAGGGAATTCTGGGGCTTGGAATTTTGGGAGCACATTCCCATTCCTGCTTTTTATTGGGATGAGTCAAGGCAGGTTTTGCCGGGAGTTGAATTAAATTAAATTTAATCCTGAGCGTCTCAGCCTTGGAAATCCCACTTTGGAAGACGTGGAATCAACATTCCCAAATCCGGGCTCCAGCTCAGCTTCCATGGAATTCACCAGCTGGAATTCCATAAAAAAGGATGGAAAAGCTGAGCTGTATCTGGAAGAGGAGAGGTTTTAACAAAGCTGAGCTTAAGCACAGGGAATTTGCTTCATCCCACTTCCAGACTTGATCCACAGGGAATTTTTGCCCTGAGTGATGCTCAGAATCCTAAAAAATTTTGGATTTTCCTTTGGCTGGGATGTTTTTTTCCTTAATTCCAGCAAACTACTCAGAACTTTGGGAATGTTCTCCCTCCTTCCCAAATGTTCTCCCTCCTTCCATTCTCCCTCCTCCTGCTGGAGTAAACCTCTTGTCCCAGTCCATTTCCTTCTCCCAACCTTTGGAAAAGCTCTTGGAACAGCAGGAATTCAGAGCAGGGCCGTGCCTATGGCTGATTCCAGGTGCTGGCTAGTGCTCAGGCTTCCATGGAATTCCATGGAATTCAGCAGCTGGAATTCCCTAAAAAATGATGGAAAAGCTGAGCTGCATCTGGAAGAGGAGAGGTTTTAACAAAGCTGAGCTTAAGCACAGGGAATTTGCTTCATTCCGCTTCCAGACTTGATCCACAGGGAAAGGAAATTTTTGCCCTGAGTGATGCTCAGAATCCTAAAAAATTTTGGATTTTCCTTTGGCTGGGAATGGTTTTTCCCTAATTCCTCCAAACCACTCAGAACTTTCCTGATCTTTCCTGGAGGGAATTCTGGGGCTTGGAATTTTGGGAGCGCATTCCCATTCCTGCTTTTTATTGGGATATACCAAGGCAGGTTTTGCTTGGAGTTGAATTAAATTTAATTTAATCCTGAGCGTCTCAGCCTTGGAAATCCCACTTTGGAAGACATGGAATCAACATTCCCAAATCCTGGCTCCAGCTCAGATTCCATGGAATTCCCTAAAAAAGGAATGGAAAAGCTGAGCTACACCGGGAAGAGGAGAGGTTTTAACAAAGCTGAGCTTAAGCACAGGGAATTTGCTTCATTCCGCTTCCAGACTTGATCCACAGGGAATTTTTGCCCTGAGTGATGCTCAGAATCCTAAAAAATTTTGGATTTTCCTTTGGCTGGGATGTTTTTTTCCTTAATTCCTGCAAACCACTCAGAACCTTGGGAATGTTCTCCCTCCTTCCCAAATGTTCTCCCTCCTTCCATTCTCCCTCCTCCTGCTGGAGTAAACCTCTTGTCCCAGTCCATTTCCTTCTCCCAACCTTTGGAAACCTCTTGGAACAGCAGGAATTCAGAGCAGGGCCGTGTCTATGGCTGATTCCAGGTGCTGGCTCCTGCTCAGCTTCCATGGAATTCCATGGAATTCAGCAGCTGGAATTCCCTAAAAAATGATGGAAAAGCTGAGCTGCATCTGGAAGAGGAGAGGTTTTAACAAAGCTGAGCTTAAGCACAGGGAATTTGCTTCATTCCACTTCCAGACTTGATCCACAGGGAAAGGAAATTTTTGCCCTGAGTGATGCTCAGAATCCCAAAAAAATTTGGATTTTCGTTTAGCTGGGATGGTTTTTCCTTAATTCCTGCAAATCACTCAGAACCTTGGGAACGTTCTCCTTCCTACCATTCTTCCTCCTCCCACTGGAACAAACTCTTGTCCCAGTCCATTTCCTCCTGAAAACCCTTTGGAAAAGCTCTTGGAACAGCAGGAATTCAGAGCAGGGCCGTGTCTATGGCCGACTCCAGGTGCTGGAGCAGAGCCTCTGGAGAGGGGCTCAGCGAGGTCAGGTCCAGCTGGCGGAAATCCTCGTTAGCGCTTAACGAGCTCAGCACCTTCGCCGTCCGCTTGAGGTCGAACACGGCGTGCAGCATCCCCAGGGTGGAAATGGCGGCCTTGGAATTGTTCTGGGGTGAGGATTCCTCGTCCAGGCCCTTCTCCAGCACCGAGATCCGGTTCTCCGCGATGACTCTGAGGAAGTTGTAGAACTCCTTGTAGTCGATGCCCGTGCAGGATTTCATGATCAGCTGAAGGGGGAAACGGAGTGAGAGTGGGAATGACAGCAGGAAAAAAATCCCTAACATTGGATTTGATGAAGTTGGGAATTCTTTGGAATCATAAATAATTATGTTTAATAATTTTTTCATTGGAATTGCTTCTGGATCCAAAGACACTGGGTTGTTTTTCCCAAATATTCACTTCTGGAAGGAAATCAACCCAAGGAGAAGAAACAGCTTCCAGAAATAAAATGGAATTTTCCTCATCCATAAGTTTTTGGAAGGAATCCCACCCACCCTCTTCCTCATGGAATTTTGGTTGGATTGTGGAGTTTGGTCTTTTGGATTATTTCCCAGCTCCAGGGTTCCAGGGGCAGCCACAGCTTCTCTGGGAATTCTATCCCAGCCAGGAATTCCTTCCCTAAATCCCCATTTTTCCAATGGGAAGCCATTCCCTGTGTCCTGTCATTCCAGGTTTATCCCAAATCCCTCTCCAGCTTTTCTGGAGCTGGACTGTTTTTCCCAAATATTAACTGTGGGGATTTTCCCAAATATTCATTTCTGGAAGGAAATCAACCCAAGGAGAGGGAACAGCTTCCAGAAATAAATTTGGAATTTGGTTCATCCAGAAGATTTTGGAAGGAATTTCACCCACCCTCTTCCTCATGGAATTTTGGTTGGATTGTGAAGTTTGATCTTCTGGATTCTTTCCCAGTTCCAGGGATCCAGGGGCAGCCACAGCTTCTCTGGGAATTCTATCCCAGCCAGGAATTCCATCCCTAAATCCCCATTTTTCCAATGGGAAGCCATTCCCTGTCTCCCATCATTCCAGGTTTATCCCAAATCCCTCTCCAGTTTTTCTGGGGCCCCTTTAGGCTCTGGAAGGGGCTCTGAGGATTTTCCCTTCTCCATGTGAACATTCCCAGCTCTCCTGATCCTGATTTTTTCCACCTTTTTCCAACCAACACTCCAACCTGGACACAGCCAACAACCAGAAGCAATTCCCAAACTTTTACAGGCAGCATTTCCCAACAAAACAAAGCTGTCCCCAACTCCTACTTCCTTAAAACCCAGGGAAATCCTGCTGTGAGAAGCCCAAGAATCCCGGAATTCCCGGGTGATCCAGGCCTGGGGGTACCTGGCACTGGAGGTGCCAATCGTCCATGGGATCCTTCCATTGGCTGATCTCCCTCTGGACGGCCGCCAGCTCATCCTGCAGGAAGCTCCACATGACGGCCACGTTGCAGCCGTTCACCCAGTTGTGGTTGATGGAGATGGTGTCCTCCTGAGGGAAAAGTTAGGGATAATCCATGGATAATTAGTAATTAGCAACTAATTAAGTTATTAGGGATGATAACATGGAATGTGCTGCTCCAAAAACCTGATTTCTTCTTCAGAAACCCAAAATATCCATAATTCTCAAAATGCAGCCATTGACCCACTTGTGGTTGATAGAAATGGTGTCTTCCTGAGGGAAAAATTTGGGATAATCTATGGATAATTAGTAATCAGATACTAATTAAGTGATTAGGGATGACAATATGGGATTTGCTGCTCCAAAAACCTGATTCCTTCTTTAGAAATCCAAAATGTCCCTAATTTCTAAAATACCCCTAATTCCCAAAATGCTGCTGCTGACGCAGTTGTGGTTGATGGAGATGGTGTCCTCCTGAGGGAAAAATTTGGGATAATGCATGGATAATTAGTAATTAGTCACTAATTAGGTTATTAGGGATGATAATATGGAATTCGCGGCTCAAAAAATCCTATTCCTGAGCAAGTTGTTATGTCCCTAATTCCCAAAATGTTGCCACTGACCCAGCTGTGGTTGATGCAGATGGTGTCTTCCTGAAGGAAAAGTTTGGGATAATCCATGTATAATTACCAATTAGTCAATAAATAAGTTATTAGGGATGATAATACGGAATGTGCTGCTCTAAAAACCTGATTCCTTCTTTAGAAACCCAGAATGTCCCTAATTCCCAAAATGCTGCTGCTGACCCAGTTGTGGTTGATGGAAATTGTGTCTTCCTGAGGTAAAAAATTGGGATAATCCATGGCCAATCAGTAATTAGACACTTATTAAGTGTTTAAGGATGATACTATGGGGTTTGCCACTCCAAAAACCTGATTCCTTCTTTAGAAATCCAAAATGTCCCTAATTCCCAAAGTGCTGCCACTGACCCTGCTGTGGTTAATGGAGATGGTGTCTTCCTGAGGGAAAAAATTGGGATAATCCATGGATAATTAGCAATTAGACACTTATTAAGTGTTTAAGGATGATAATATGGGGTTTGCCACTCCAAAAACCTGATTTCTTCTTTAGAAACCCAAAATATCCATAATTCCAAAAATGCGGCCGCTGACCCAGCTGTGGTTGATAGAAATGGTGTCTTCCTGAGAGAAAAATTTGGGATAATCTATGGATAAAAAGTAATTAGATACTAATTAAGTGATTAGGGATGATAATATGGGATTTGCTGCTCCAAAAACCTAATTCCTTCTTTAGAAATCCAAAATGTCCCTAATTCCCAAAATGTCCCTAATTCCCAAAATGCTGCTGCTGACCCAGCTGTGGTTGATGGAGATGGTGTCTTCCTGAGTTAAAAATTTGGGATAGTCTATGGATAATTAGTAATTAGAAACTAATTAAGTGATTAGGGATGATAATATGGGATTTGCTGCTCCAAAAACCTGATTCCTTCTTTAGAAATCCAAAATGTCCATAATTCCCAAAATGCTGCTGCTGACCCAGCTGTGGTTGGTGGAGATTGTGTCTTCCTGAGGGAAAAGTTTGGGATAATCCATAGATAATTAGTAATTAGTCTCTAATTAAATTATTAGGGATGATAATATGGAACGTGCCACTCCAAAAATTCCATTTTAAGGGATCTTAAGGATCATCCCATCTCATGGGCAGGGACGCTTCCCATTATCCATGGTGCTCCAAGCTGGAGTTTCTCCTTCCTGGGAAAGATTTCCATTGTTTCCTATTCCTTTATCCCGGGATCTTTCTCCTCCTCACCCCAATTCTATGCCATGGAATTCCTGGAATGGTTTGGGTGGGAAAGGACCTTAGGGATCATCCCATTCCCACCATCCCAAAGTGCTCCAAGCTGGAATTCCTCCTTTTTTCATCCTTTTCTCTTCCTTTCCCCTGGGATCTTCCTCCTCTTCCTCACCCCAATTCTCTGCCATGGAATTCCTGGAAGGGTTTGGGTGGGAAAGGACGTTAGGGACCATCCCATTCCCACCATCCCAGGGTACTCCAAGCCTCATCCAAGCTATCCTTGGACACTTCCAGGGATGGAGCTCCTCTGGCAAAACCATTCCAAACCTCCCAACATCACCCAGGAGAACGGATCAACCTTTTCCCTGGAAATCCCAATTTCCATCCATCCATCCATCCCAACGAAACCTTTGTGATCCCACTTCCCGCTCCCGGAGCGATTCCCAGTGGGTCCACGCCCTCACCAGGTTGTGAACCTGGTGGTGCCACCCGCTGGGGATGAAGACGATCTCCCCGGCCTCCTGGAGAATCTCCAGAGGGGGCTGGCTCTGGCTGTAGCGCGGATAAATCCTCTTGTCCCGAAGATCCGGAGCCGTCACGTCGAAGGGGAGATTGCCGTGGCGATCCTTCAGGAATTCCTCCTGTCCCGCGGGATACAGCAGCCATTTCTTCCTGCCACACACGTTGGCCGACCAGCTGTAGGAGCGGAAGACGTCGGCGTGGAATGGCGTCCTGGGAAAAAACAGGGATGGGCGGGAAGCAATCCCAAAAAATTCCAGCGTGGATTCGAGGCATTGAGAAGGTGAGGGGCTGATCCCAAAATTCCATGAGGAATTTCAGTTGGATGATGCGGTTTTGGTTATTGAAAGGCTGTTATATGGATGCTGATCCCAAAATTCTTCATGGAATTTCAGTTGGATTATGGAGCTTTGGCTATTAAAACGCCACTGAATCCATACCAATCCCAAAATTCCATGAGGAATTTCAGTTGGATTATGGGGTTTTGGTTATTAAAAGGCCATTATGTGGCTACTGATCCTGAAAATCCTCATGGAATTTTGGATGGATTATGGAGTTTTGATTATTAAAAAGCCACTATATGGATACTGATCCCAAATTTCCATGAGGAATTTCGGTTGGATTATGGGGTTTTGGTTATTAAAAAGCCACTGTATCCATACCTTACCCAAAATTCCCCATGGAAATTCAGATGGATGATGGGAGTTTTGGCTATTAAAAAATCACTGTATCCATACTGGTCCCAAAATTCCCCATGGAATTTTGGTTGGATCATGGAGTGTTTTAGATCTTCTCTACTTGATGGAGTTTTGGCTATTAAGGCTATTATATGGACGCTGATCCCAATATTCCTCATGGAATTTCAGTTGGATGATGGGAGTTTTGGTTATTAAAAGGCCTTTATATGGATACTGATGCCAAAATTCCTGATGGAATTCTGGCTGGATAACTGAGTATTTTATATCCTTTGTGCTTCTTTTTAATTTATCCTGAAAATCCCCTAAGGATGGGTAATTCTGATAAAAACACCCCAAATTCAACTTCACAACCAACACTGGGCTGGAATTTTCACCTGGAATTTTCCCCTGGAAAACACTGGAGTTATCCCTGCACATTCCAAGTGGCTGATCCCAAGGGAATTTCTCCTCTAATCTCCCAGATCCTTTTTTTTTTTTTTTCCTGTTTTTGTGGGCACAATTTGGGGTTTTCCCTTTTCCCTCCCACCCAGAGCCAACCAGGACACCGGGAAACCTGCCGGCTTATCCTGAGGGATAATGGGATCATTTCCTGGGATATTCAGCTGGAAAAGGAATTTTTTGGGATGAGAGCCTTACCAGGATCCCTTGGGTCCCATGTAGACGAACCTAAAATCATCCACAGCCACGGCATCCCAATATTCATTGAGCCAATCCGAGGAAAAATACACGGGAGTGGTGTAAACATCCTGCTCTGGAAAAGCTCTGGAAAACAAAAACATTTGGAAAAGCAGCTTGGGAAAACAGGATCCCCCAAATGCAGTGGGAAGAGCAAGGTGGATCCCTCAGGATGGAATTCCAGGGGTTTGGGGTGAAAAGGAGTTGGAGGAGCAGCTTATCCAAAATTTTCACTGTCCCAGATTGTTCCAAGCTGCTCTTGGGCACTTCCAGGGATTCAGGGGCAGCCACGGCTTCTGTGGGAATTCCATCCCAGCCCCTCCCCGTTCCCACAGGGAAAATTCCTTCCCAAGGTTCTTTTCCAGCTGGAGAAGGAAAGGCAGAGCTGGGGGAAGGCAACTTGAAGGAATGGAAATGTTCCCAGAAAAGCCAATGGCTATGAAAGGATCCCAAATCCAACATGGCCATGGAATAATCCCAACCCAAATCCCACTCCAGGTCTGACTGTGGGAGCTGCTCCAGTCCTATTTTCCATAGGGAGAAAACATGGAATGGTCTGGGTGGGAAGGGACCTTGAGGATCATCCCATTCCATGGCCAAGGACAATTCCCACTGTCCCAGGCAGCTCCAGCCTGGCCTTGGACACTTCCATGGATCCAGGCTGGGAATTCCATCCCAGCCCCTCCCCACCTGCCCAGCCAGCAATTCCTGCCCAAATTGAATTTAAATGGATCTTGAGCTTGGAATAAAAGCTGGGAATGAGGCTGAGGGAATGACATCAGCCTGGAATATCGGGGATTTGAGGAATTTGGGGCTCTTTTTGGAGCTGGAGGCCAAGGCTTTGGAACCCCTCAGGGAATGTTGGAATATTTTCCCTCCGTGCTGATGCTGAGCTTGTCTGCTTTGCCTCAAAACCCCAACTGGAACAATTCAAAATCACGGAATTTTTAGGGTTAGATGGGATCCTAAAGAACATCCAGTCCCAGCCCCATGGCGGGGACACTTCCCACGATTCCAGGGTGCTCCAAGTTGGTTTTGGGCAGTTCCAGGGATGGAGCAGCTTCTCTGGGAATTCCATCCCAACCAGGAATTCCTTCATAAATTAAGTGGGAAGCCATTCCCTGGGTGCTGTCATTCCATGCTTGTCCCAAATCCCTCTCCAGCTCTGCTGGACACCCTTTAGGCTCTGAAAGGGGCTCTGAGGGTGCCATGGATCCCTCCCTGCACGAATGCAGCTCACAGTCCGGCCTAGCTAGAGGGGAAATGGCTGCCGCCTCCTCTGCACCTGAGGCCAGCCCCCCTTGGCGTCGTGGCCTCGGGCTGGGCCGGATCGCGGGCTGGATTATACGCGCTGGACGAGACGGGGAAAGGGAGCGACCACTTGCTGGGGGTTAGCGTTGGTTCATTGAAGGATGGCAGGTACCAACTGTTACGAACAAAAATTCGGTTAATATTTTTTTTTTATGAGAAAAAGTTTCAAAAAGGCAGCCAGACCACTGGCCCTGCCCAAGTTCTGTGTGTTCTGTTATTGCAGTCACGGGTCGTTGAGGCTAATCGCTCCTTTTGTATCAGCAGAGCCTTGCCCGAGGCTGAGTTGTACCTTTCTCATAGTGAAGACACCTGAGAAGGTGGGGGGGGTTATGCAAAGTGACTCCAAGACCAATGCAGCATGGTCCCCCACTGTACTGAGAAGACCCCAAAAACAACGAGCCAAATAAGAGTTGAGAGACCGGAGTGATGTCTGGATGTGAGGAGCGGAGCGCTGGGCCTGCAGAGATGCGGGAAACCTTCATCGTTCCTCACCCTGTCCTCGAGATCCCCCGGGCCAGGTCTGGGAGGTCTGGGAGACCCGGACCGAGGAACCATCTGACGGGATCAGCAGGCCCTGAAGGCTCCCAAGAGGATCTGATCCCCAGCTCTGCCCCTGGTGGACAGAGCTGTGCCCATCCTCCTCCTCTGAGTCGTCTTGGGAGAGACGACGGATGCTGCAGACCCGTCGAGCCGCCCAATCCTGAGCTGATCTCTTTTAAAACAGGCATAAAAAAGGAGAAGAAGTCTCCTGGCCCCTGATTATTTCACCAACGGAGGGAGGGCACCGCCCAGCAAAATGGCCTCGAGCAAGGGGAGAGGCGAGGGTTTAAAGGCAAGGGGCGGAGAAAGGAGGGAAACTCCGCTAGCAAATAGGAAAACATACAGGGAGATGCACAACATAACTGACATGCAAACATATCCAATAAACACAAGGGTAGAGAGGAGCCCCGGGACCCCAGCCAATTACATCCCCCAAGGAGAAGAAGGTTCTCGAAAGCTGGGAGAAGTGGGGGGTGATTGACTGGGCCCAGGGAGGAGGAAAAGCTTACTTCTATGGTAAAATAAGGGAGGGGAATTACATAACTTGAGCGATTGAGAACTGAAGGGGGCAGGGGTGACCACAGTAACAGAACTGTCAGGAGAGCTGTGGCGGGAAAACCGGGGAGGGAAGAACCATTGTACAAGGACCAAAGGGGAATGATACATAAAATGGGGGAACACAAGGGAAACTTAAAAACGCACTACAACACCTCCCTTCTCCAGAGGAACATTCCCAGTGCTGGACTGTTGGGAATGAGCCGATGTTGTGGTGTGCTGTAATGTCCTGTTTTGGCCTTCCAGGTCATCCCCCCACGTGTGCCTGTACCTCTCTCCCTTCCCCCTTGCCCCCTTGCTGAGTGAGTCCTGTCAATCAGGCTGAACATTCCAGCAAGGCGTCGTGTGGTTGGTCAAGTTCAAAGGATGCCCCCATGCCCAGGGGTCATTGGCCTGTCTGGTGTCATCTTCCCCTGAGACCCTGCCCCTCTCACCTGGTTGGTGGCTCACCTGTCCCTCCCCTCCCCCTGGCCCTGAGCTTAAAAAGGTGATCAGACCATGCGGCCGAGTTCTGTTGGAGCAGTTGCTCACGTTCAGACCTCTGT
This sequence comes from Melospiza melodia melodia, assembly GCF_035770615.1. Lineage (NCBI taxonomy): Eukaryota > Metazoa > Chordata > Aves > Passeriformes > Passerellidae > Melospiza > Melospiza melodia. Next base: position 1,750,572 of record NC_086194.1, read on the forward strand.
AACCATGGAATAAACCTCTGGACATTAAACCCTCCAGCAGAATCCTCTCCTTTTTCTCTTCACCATCTCCTGAGGTAAACGGGGTTCCTAACAAGCCTGGACTTGTTCAGTGCCCAGCTGCAATCTCCAGCAAGCCAAGGTATCTCTGGGGTGACACACCGCAGTTGCTGCCTTTGGCCCAGCAGCGAGGGTCAGACCGGCCCAGGCACAATCTAACTGGGAATACTGGGATTCCTATTCCAGTGAGCCCTGACCTGCTCAGGTGCCAGTCCTTGAGGTAGAGGCAGCCCCTTGGGGAGCGGTGGCCGTTCCTGATGTATTCCCGCCAATACTGCACGTATTCCTTGAAGGGCAGCTGCTCCTTGGGGTTGGAGTTGTACTCCTTGACGTCGCAGTTGGCAACGGGCACCACGGCTTCTCCTGCAATTGCAAATCCATCGGGGATTTTCCGCGGGAATGAGGAGGATTCATCGAATCACCTCCACCTCAATCTCAGCCCCACGGAATTCCCAGCTTCAAATATTCCAATGGAACCATCCCAATGTTCCAGAATCATCATAACAGGGAAAACATGATCCAGGAATTACAAATCCTTGGGGATGAGGAGGATCCATCAAATCACCTCCCTAAAGTTCATCCCCATGGAATTCTGGGCTTCAAATATTCCAGAGGAACCATCCCAATGTTCCAGAACCATCATAACAGGGAAAACATGATCCAGGAATTACAAATCCCTCGGGAATTCTCCACAGGAAAGAGGAGGATTCATCAAATCACTTCCCCCTCAAGCTCATTCCTGCAGAATTCCAAGCTTTAATTATTCCAAAGGAACCATCCCAATCCCAGAACCATCATTCCAGTGAAACACCATCCAGGAATTACAAATTCCTTGGGAATGAGGAGGACCCATCAAATCACCTCCCTAAAGTTCATCCCCATGGAATTCTGGGCTTCAGATATTCCAAAGGAATCATCCCAATCCCAGAACCATCACTCCAAACTAACAAAATCCAGGAATTACAAATCCCTCAGGAGTTTTCCTCGGGAATGAGGAGGACCCATCAAATCACTTCCCTCAAACTCATTCCTGCAGATTTCCAGGCTTCAAATATTCCAAAGGAACCATCTCTACCCCAGAACCATCATTCCAAGGGGACATGATCCAGAAATGACAAATTCCTTGGGAATGAGGAGGACCCATCAAATCACCTCCCTAAAGTTCATCCCCATGGAATTCTGGACTTCAAATATTCCAGAGGAACCATCCCAATGTTCCAGAACCATCATAACAGGGAAAACATGATCCAGGAATTACAAATCCCTCAGGAATTTTCCTTGGGAATGAGGAGGATCCATCAAATCATCTCCAACTCAAGCTCATCCATGTGGAATTCTGGGCTTTAAATATTCCAAAGGAACCATCCCAATCCCAGAACCATCATTTCAGGGAAATACCATCCAGGAATTACAAATCCTTGGGGATGAAGAGGACCCATCAAATCGCCTCCCTCAAGCTCATCCCTGTGGAATTCTGGGCTTCAAATATTCCAAAGGAACCATCCCAATCCCAGAACAATCATTCCAGGGGAACATGATCCAGGAATTACAAATCCTTGGGGATGAGGAGGATCCATCAAATCACCTCCCTAAAGTTCATCCCTGTGGAATTCTGGGCTTCAGATATTCCAAAGGAACCATCCCAATCCCAGAACCATCATTCCAGGGAAAGCATGATCCAGGAATTACAAATCCCTCGGGAATTCTCCACAGGAAAGAGGAGGATCCATCAAATCACTTCCCCCTCAAACTCACCCCTGAGAATTCCAGGTTTTAAATATTCCAAAGGAACCATTCCAAAATCCCAGAACCATCATTCCAGGGGAACCTGATCCAGGAATTACAAATCCCTTGGGAATGAGGAGAACCCACCACATCACTTCCCTCAAACTCATTCCTGCAGAATTCCAGGCTTCAGCTATTCCAAAGGAACCATCCCAATGTTCCAGAACCATCATAACAGGGGAACCTGATCCAGGAATTACAAATCCCTCAGGAATTTTCCTTGGGAATGAGGAGGATCCATCAAATCACCTCCCTAAACTTCATCCCCATGGAATTCCGGGCTTCAAATATTCCAGAGGAACCATCTCAATCCCAGAACCATCATTCCAAACGAACAAAATCCAGGAATTACAAATCCCCAGGAGTTTTCCTCGGGAATGAGGAGGACCCATCAAATCACCTCCCTCAAGCTCATTCCTGCAGAATTCCAGGCTTCGAATATTCCAAAGGAACCATTCCAGGGAAACACCACCCAAATCCAGAGTTGGTTTATTTTAAGTGACCTGGATTTTCCTGCTCTTTATTCCACAAATTTTCCTGGTTTTTCTTTGCTGTGACCTGAATTTTCCAGTTTTTTCTTTAAAGGGAATTTCCCCTTGGATGCATTAGGAGGGAGGGATTGATTAAGACTGGAATAATTTAGGATTTGGGATAATTAAATTATCCAAGATTTTGAATTTATTTAAATAATAAATTATAAACAAAATGGGGAAATACATTTCAGTTTGGAGTCTGCAAACCAGACCGTGAAGAAATGGGAAAAATCCATGGATTCCTTTTGGGCAAAAGCTTGGGAATTGGGGTTTTTTTAGTGCTTTTATCCTGAAAATTCAATCCTAAAAAGCTGAATTCTTTAGGATTTTGAAAAAACCCCAGGACTTACCAAACTTCTGCTCAAAGTTGGGTTTCCCATGGAAAAAAAAAAAAATCCATGGATTAATTTAGGATAAAAACTTGGAATTTAGGGTTTTTTTAGTGTTTTTATCCCTAAAATTCAATCCCATAAAGCTGAATCCTTTAGGATTTGGAATAATTAAATTCTCCAAGAGTTTAAATCTATTTCAATATAAATTAAAAAATAATTGGGAATGAATATGTGGAGAAAATCCATTTATTAGTTTAGGAAAATCTTGGAATTTTCTGTTTTTTCAGTGCTTTTATCCCTAAAATTCAGTCCTAAAATACTGAATTCTTTAGGATCGGGAAAAAAATCCCAGGACTTACCCAATTTCTGCAAAAGATACTTGAAGTTGGGTTTCCCATGGAAAAAAATCCATGGATTAATTTAGGATAAAAACTTGGAATTTTGGGGTTTTTTTAGTGTTTTTATCCCTAAAATTCAATCCTATAAAGCTGAGTCCTTTAGGAATTGGAATAGTTAAATTCTCAAATGTTTAAATTCATTTAAATATAAATAAAAAATAAAATTTGGGAGTGAATAAATGGAAAAAAACCTATGTATTAGTTCAGGAAAATCTTGGAATTTTGGATTTTTTAGTGCTTTCATCCCTAAAATTCAGTCCTAAAATACTGAATTCTTTAGGATTGGGAAAAAAATCCCAGGACTTACCCAATTTCTGCAAAAGATACTTGAAGTTGGGTTTCCCATGGAAAAAAAATCCATGGATTAATTTAGGCTAAAAACTTGGAATTTTGGGGTTTTTTTAGTGTTTTTATCCTTAAAATTCAATCCTATAAAGCTGAGTCCTTTAGGAATTGGAATAGTTAAATTCTCAAATTTTAAAATTCATTTAAATATAAATAAAAAATAAAATTTGGGAGTGAATAAATGGAAAAAAACCTATGTATTAGTTCAGGAAAATCTTGGATTTTTGGATTTTTTTAGTGCTTTCATCCCTAAAATTCAGTCCTAAAATACTGAATTCTTTAGGATTGGGGAAAAAATCCCAGGACTTACCCAATTTCTGCAAAAGATACTTGAAGTTGGGTTTCCCATGGAAAAAAAATCCATGGATTAATTTAGGCTAAAAACTTGGAATTTCGTGGGTTTTTTATCCTTAAAATTCAATCCTATAAAGCTGAGTCCTTTAGGAATTGGAATAGTTAAATTCTCAAATTTTTAAATTCATTTAAATATTAATAAAAAATAAAATTTGGGAGTGAATAAATGGAAAAAAACCTATGTATTATTCAGGAAAATCTTGGATTTTTGGATTTTTTAGTGCTTTCATCCCTAAAATTCAGTCCTAAAATACTGAATTCTTTAGAATTGGGGAAAAAATCCCAGGACTTACCAAACTTCTGCAGGAGATGCTCAAAGTTGGGTTTCCCATCCCACGTCACCCAATTTTTCCTGCTGCCCCAATCCTCGGTGAACTTGGCTGAGAAAATGCAGGGGTGGTTGGGAATGAGATAATCCCGGAAAAAATCGGAATAAGTGAAGGAATCAACTTTGTCAATAAAATCCACGTGGCCCCCGGGGAGAGCACCCGGAGAAGAATTCCCAAAATCCCGGAAAAAAGCGGTGGAACAGGCAAAGGTTGCTCTGTCCATGCAGGCTGCAAAAAATTCCTGGCCGAGCCAAGGAATTTGGAGAAATAATCCCAAAAAAAAGCCCTGCTAAAAATGGGATTTGAGGATTTAAAAGTGTGGGAAATCATGGGGAGATTGAGGGGGAATGAGTGTTGGGATAATTTGGGTTTTGCATTGTTTTTGGGATAGCTGGAAAATGGATGGTTTTTATGGATGTTTCTTCCTCTTGTCAGAGCTGGTTCTGTCCTAAAAAAGCAAGAAAAGAAAATTTCAGTGGGATATTCCCAAGGAATTGATGAATTGAAGGGGCGGAGGGAAAGAAATTTCTGAAATATTTGGGAATGCTCTGGGATCTTCCCTTTGTTTCCAGGTCTGGCACCTCCCACTTCCCACAGAGCTTCCCCCAAGGATTTGGAGCAAGAATAAAAATAGGGAAAAATGTAAAAGAAACCAAAAAAAGAGGGAAGAGAAAGTCTGAGCACAGAGGGAATAAAGCAAAGAGGGTGCAGAGATGGGATTTGGGAAACATTGAGGGAAAAGGGGATTTAGGGATCTCCATGAGGAAATTCTTCCCTCACAGAGGTCTAAAGGAATATTGAGATTAAGGAACGTCCATGAGGGAATTTTCCCTGAGAAATCTCCAAGGAAGTATTGGAATGATGGGACATCCATGAGGGAATTGCTCCCTCCCAGAGCTCCAAGGGACATGGCAGTGGAATTAAAGGATTTCCATGAGGGAATTCTCCCCTCACGGAGCTCGAAGGGGATATTTGGAATGAAGGGAAATCCATGAGGGAATTTCTCCCTCAGAGATTTCCAAGGGAATAACAGGACTAAGGAACATCCATGAGGAAATTTCCCCCTCACACATCTCCAAGGGAATGTCAGAATTATGGGACATCCATGAGGGAATTCCCCCCTCACAGATCTCCAAGAAAATATCAGAATTAAGGGAAATCCATGAGGGAATTCATCCCTCAGGGCACTCCAAGGAAACACTGGGATATCACAGTGGGAATAAAGGATTTCCATGTGGGAATTCCTCCCTCAGAAATCTCCAAGGGAACACTGGGATTGAGGGATATCCATGGGGGAATTTTCCTTCACACAGCTCCAAGGGAACACCTGGATATGGCAGGGGGATTAAAGCATTTCCATGAGGGAATTCTCCCCTCACGGAGCTCCAAGGGAATATCAAAATTAAGGAACCTCCATGAGGGAATTTTCCCTTAGAGATCTCCAAGGGAATATCAGAATGAAAGGAAATCCATGAGGGAATTCCTCCCTCACAGAGCTCCAAGGGATATGGCAGTGGGATTAAAGGATTTCCATGAGGGAATTCATCCCTCACAGAGCGCCAAGGGAATATCAGGATAAGGGAAATCCATGAGGGAATTCCTCCCTCATGGAGCACCAAGGAAACATTGGGATATCACAGTGGGAATAAAGGATTTCCATGTGGGAATTCCTCCCTTAGAAATCTCCAAGAGAACATCGGGATTAAGTGAAATTCGTGAGGGAATTTTCTTTCACAGAGCTCCAAGAGAATATCGAAATTAAGGGAAATCCATGAGGGCATTCCTCGTTTACAGAGCTCCAAGGGACCACTGGGATTAAGGAACATCCATGAGGGAATTCCCCCCTTACAGAGCTCCAAGGGAATATGGGAATTATGGGACATAATGAGGGGAATTCCTCCCTCACACATCTCCAAGGGAATATCAGAATTAAGGGACATCCATGAGGGAATTCCTTCCTCAGGGAACACTCGCTAAGGGAACACCGGGATTAGGGAACCTCCATGAGGGAATTCCCCTCTCAGAGATCTCCATGGGAACACCGGGATTAGGGAACCTCCATGAGGGAATTCCCCTCTCAGAGATCTCCATGGGAACACCGGGATTAGGGAACCTCCATGAGGGAATTCCCCTCTCAGAGATCTCCATGGGAACACCGGGATTAGGGAACCTCCATGAGGGAATTCCCCCACGGCCATCCCCAGAGTTGGGGGGAGGACCCGGACACCACAGGGCGTAGCACACGCCATCCCCGCCTCGCCCTCCCGTCCAGCCCGCACCGTCGCTGCCCGCAGGAACCGGGAGTACCCCGAGGGGAGCCACACTCACCCCCGCTCCCCTCGGGACAGCCCCGCGGCGCGAATGGCGGCGTCGGCAGCGACAATGAAAGCCTATGGCGGGCGCCGCCGGAACCTCTGCGTCGGGCGGGTGGGGGCCGGGGGGGAGGTCAAAAGCGGAGCGCAGCGGCGCGGGGCTCAGCCAATAGGAACGCTCAGATGCGCGGAGCTCAGCCAATGAGAGCGCGCGGAAGGCGCAGGCGCGGAGCGGGGCCGGTGCTGCACTGAGGGAGGTGCGTGGGGAGCCGGGGGGGCTCGGACGGGCCCGGGGGGCTCCAAATGGGGCGGGAGGGGCTGGACGGGGAGCTTGGGGCTGGAAATGGGGCTGGGGGGTCACAAATTGAGGCTTGGGGGGGCTCCGGACAGGGAATGGGGCGGGGGGGCTGTGATCCATGGCCGCGGTGCTGTCGGACTGGGACCGGGGGGGTCCAGATGGGGCTGGAGGGACTGAAAATGGTGCCGGAGGGGCTGGTGGTGGGGTTTGAGATTGGGAATGGGGCTCCGGACAGGGAATGCGGGGCTCCGATCCGTGGCCGCGGTGGTGCCGGACCGGGACAGGGAGGTCTGGATGGGGCTGAAGGGATTGGAAATGGCGCCGGAGGGGCTCCAGATGGGACGGGAGGGGTCGAGGTGGAGTTTGGCGTTGAAAATAGGGCTGGGGCGACAAAAATTGAGGGTTGGGGGGACTCTGATCCATGGTCGGTGTTGTCTCGGACAGCGCCCGGGAAGGCTCGAAGTGGGGCGGGAGGAGCTCGAGGTGGAGTTTGGGGCTGGGGGGAGGTCACAGCTTGGGGCTGGGGAGGTTCCGATCCACGCTCGGTGTGGTCTCGGACCGGGACCGGGAGTGTCCGGCTGGGCCTGGGGAGACTCAAAACGCGGCGGGAGGGGCTGGAGGTGGAGTTTGGGATTGGAAATGGGGCTGAGGCGTCACGAATTTGGGCTTGGGGGGCTCCGGATGGGCCCGGGGAGACTCGAGGTGGAGCTTGGGGCTGGAAATGGGACTGAGGTGTCAGAAGTTGGGGTCTGGGGGGAAACTCTGATCTATGGTCGGTGTGGTCTCGGACCGGGACCGGGGAGCCTGGATGTGGCGGGAGGGACTGGAATTGGCACGGGAGGGGCTCCGAATGGAGCGGGAAGGGCTCGAGGTGGAGTTTGGGGCTGGGGGGGCTCAGATCCATGCTCGGTGTGTTGGACCGGGCCTGGCGGATTTTGTGTGGAGATTTGGGGCGCGCTCAAACCGGGGCTGGGGCGGGTTTTGTGTGGGGACTTGGGGCGGGTTTTGTGTGGGGACTTGGGGCGGGTTTTGTGTGGGGACTTGGGGCGCGCTCAAACCGGGGCTGGGGCGGTTTTTGTGTGGGGACTTGGGGCAGTTTTTATGTCGGAACTTGGGGCGGGTTTTGTGTCAGGGCTTGGCGTGGGCTCGAACGGGGCTGGGGCAGTTCCACACCGGGAACCGGGGAGCGACGGCGGCTGCGAGCCGGGACTTGGAGAGGGGCCCGGGAATGGAGGGGCTCGGGATGGGGCTGGGGAGGCTCCGTGAGGTGGATCCTGGGCTGAGCTGGCACCGAGGGAAGGCTCGAGAGGAGTCTGGATTTGGAGGGGGAATTGATGGACAGGGAAGGGAGCTGGGTGAGGGGATTGGGGGAGATCAGTAAATTCCCGGGTAACTGTAGGAGTGAAGGGGGGTAGGACAGTGGGGATGGACAGAGACAGGAGAGCTCTGGAGCTCAGTCTTGGAATTTGGGGTTTATTGCACAGGGCCTGGGTGCAGGGCCCTGCTGGGATTTGGGGTTTATTGCACAGGGCCTGGGTGCAGGGCCCTGCTGGGATTTGGGGTTTATTGCACAGGGCCTGGGTGCAGGGCCCTGCTGGGAGCTGCAGCCACAGCTCGGAGAAGGACTGAGAGAAGAGAGGGGGAGAGAGGATGAGAGAGAGAGTAAAAGAGGATGAGAGAGTGAGATTTCTGTTACAATACAATAAATCTTCTTCTGTGTTGAATATTCTAATTCTCACCAGTCTAACACAAGCTATAAATCCTACAGCATTTCCATACAGCCTGTAAGAATCATTACATTGCTGTGTTAAGGTATTTTCTTTGAGCCAGGTCTAATGAGCTCCAGGAGGTCTATAACACACCCAAGGTAGCTCAGCTACCCTTGGAGGCATAAAAAATAAAAATCAGGATGGCTTCTGTTGCAGTGTTGGAAACAAAAAGGTTTAATAAAGGCAAAATTATAAACAGAGAAAACCTGAGCCAGGTGCAAGAGGTTCTTGTGTGATGGTGCTCACAGGGGTCTGAGGGTGAGGGAAGAGATGAGGATCTGACTCCATGTTTCAGAAGGCTGATTTATTATTTTATGATATATGTTACATTAAAACTATAGTAAAAGAATAGAAGAAAGATTTCATCAGAAGGCTGGCTAAGAATAGAACAGCAAAGAATGATAACAAAGGTTTGTGGCTCAGCTCTCTGTCCGAGCCAACTGACTGTGATTGGCCATTAATTAGAAACAACCCCATGAGCCCAATCCCAGATGCACCTGTTGCATTCCACAGCAGCAGATAATCAATGTTTCCATTTTGTTCCTGAGGCCTCTCAGCTTCTCAGGAGGAAAAATCCTAAGGAATGAATTTTTCATAAAACATGTCTGTGACACATTCCTACATTACCACACTGAGTTACATTTTAAACCCTAAAAACTCTTTGTCCCCTTCTGCCAAGCTGCAGGGTCTGCTCTGCCCCTTGGGCCTGTCTGCAAGCAGAGGGTGTTGTTCCATCAAAAGGGGATCATCTTCAGTCCAGCCACACCATTGTTTGCCAGTTGTTCAGTAACTGAGGGATCTCAAAGCTTTCATTCCAATCTCACTTACAGTTTCCATATTCTCAACATCTTTTCCCAGACAATCATACTGATAATTTTCCTGTTTCATCCTCCCCAGCAGATCTAAACCTGGGAAATGCTGAGCTTCAAACTCCTGAGAGCCACAATCAGTAAATGAATTTATAAATCATATCCAGCCACTCTTTTTATAATTGAGACTCAATTCCAGGATTAATAAATCCACAAATTCCAAATTTAGGATTTTCCAAGCTGTGAAGTATCCAGGCCTGACCTCACTCCTTCATTCCCAAGCCTCACTTCTGTTTCCTCACCCCAAGCTGGAATTCCTCCCTCCTGCCAAGGATTCCCATCCCATTCCCAGGAGTTTTCCCTTTCCCCACCCCAACGGAGCAGAGAATTCCAAAGGTTTGGGTTGGGAGGGACCTCAAGGATGATCCCATGAATGGATCCTCCACCATCCCAGGTGGGTCCAAGCTGACCTTGGACACTTCCACCCCGTGGAATTGTCAGCAGAGGGTTTGTTCCATCAACAGGGGATCACCTGCAATGGCCACACCACTGTTCTCCTGTTGTTCAGTAACTGAGGCATCTCAAACCTTGATTTCATTTCAATCTCACTCACAGTTTCCATATTCTCAATATCTTTTCCCAGGCAATCATGTTGATAATTTTCCTGTTTCATGCTCCCCAGCAGATAACGCTGAGCTGTGTGAGAGCTGGGCTGGGAACCCTGAGGGAGCTGGGAATGCTCACCCTGAGGAAAAGGAGGAGCAGGGGAACTTTTGGGGTCTGGCTCTGCTCCCAGGGAACAGGGACAGGAGCAGAGGGAGGTTTTGGTTGGATATTGGGAAAATTCCCTCATGTGATTGCCTAGCAAATGGAAACTTTAAGTGAGATTGAAATGAAATCAAGGTTTGAGATGCCTCAGTTACTGAACAACAGGCAAACAATGGTGTGGCCATTGCAGGTGATCCCCTGTTGATGGAACAAACCCTCTGCTGAGAATTCCACGGGGTGGAAGTGTCCAAGGTCAGCTTGGACCCACCTGGGATGGTGGAGGATCCATTCATGGGATCATCCTTGAGGTCCCTCCCAACCCAAACCTTTGGAATTCTCTGCTCCGTTGGGGTGGGGAAGAGGAAAACTCCTGGGAATGGGATGGGAATCCTTGGCAGGAGGGAGGAATTCCAGCTTGGGGTGAGGAAACAGAAGTGAGGCTTGGGAATGAAGGAGTGAGGTCAGGCCTGGATACTTCACAGCTTGGAAAATCCTAAATTTGGAATTTGTGGATTTATTAATCCTGGAATTGAGTCTCAATTATAAAAAGAGTGACTGGATATGATTTATAAATTCATTTACTGATTGTGGCTCTCAGGAGTTTGAAGCTCAGCATTTCCCAGGTTTAGATCTGGGATTAAACCACCCTGTGGAATTCTTAGCTGTTCAGAATGAGAGAATAAAAATAACCAATAAAATGTACAGGAATTTTCTGGCCATCATTCCCAAAAAAAAAGCCTGGGAATGAAATGTTGATGGGAACATCACCAGGGATGGTGCCAGCTCCTCCCCCTAATTAACTAATGAGTAACGCTCCTGGTTAATTGGTGATCTCAGCAACGGTGAATCAGCTCCTTTTTATGGAAATAACCACTGGGTGATGTTCAGGGAAAGAATTCCTGCAGAATCCCCGTGGCACTGCTGGATCCCAAATCCTCCTCTCCAGGCCTGGCTGGGTGTGGAATGCCAGGATCTGTGGCCAAAAATTCAATTATTTCCTAAAAAAGTGTGGATAATAGCAAAAGACAGATCTGGGAACAAGTTGTGAGGGAACATTTTGGAAGAAGCTGAAGGAATTTCTTGTGGAATCCCTCAGGAGTCTCCTGGATGAAGGATTGTGACATTCCCATTTCCAAACCTGTGGCATTCCCAAGTTTCCAGACCTATTCCTGATTTCACAAAGAATTCAGAAGCAATTTGGGTTTTTATTTTTTATTTTTCTGCCAATCCTGACCTTTTCATGGATGTTAAATCCCCATCTCCCTGCTGCTGCTCCAGGCCTGGCTGGGTGTGGAATGCCAGGATTTGGGGGCAGATATGGCCAAAATTCCAATTATTTTCCTAAAAAAGTGTGGGTAGTAGGAAAAGACAGATCTGGGAACAAGTTGTGAGGGAATATTTTGGAAGAAGCTGAAGGAATTTCTTGTGGAAACCCTCAGGAGTCTCTTGGATGAAGGATTGTGAATTCCCAAGTTTCCAGACCTATTCCTGATTTCACAAAGAATTCAGAAGCAACTTGGGATTTTTATGTTTTATTTTTCTGCCAATCCTGACCTTTCCATGGATGTCAAATCCACATCTCCCTGCTGCTGCTCCAGGCCTTGCTGTGGATGGAATTTCAGGATTTTGTGGCAAAAAAATCTGATTATGTCCTAAAAAAAGAGTGCGGATAATGGGAGAGTCTCCACAGGGAAAGACAGCTCTGGGAACAAGTTGTGAGGGAATATTTTGGAAGAAGTTGAAGGAATTTCTTGTGGAATCCCTCAGGAGTCTCCTGGATGAAGGATTGTGGCATTCCAAAATTTTCAAGCCTATTCCTGAATTTACAAAGAATTCAGGAGCAATTTGATTTTTTTTGTTTTATTTTTCTGCCAATCCTGACCTTTGCATGGATATCAAATCCACATCTCCCTGTTATGAATCCCAGGGGTTCCTGTGGATGAAATTCCAGGATTTTGGTGCAGATATGGCCAAAAATCAGATTATTTCTTTAAAAAAAGAGAGGATGGGAGAGGCCCCACAAGGAAAGACAGATCTGGGAACAAGTTGTGAGGGAACATTTTGGGAAGAAGCTGAAGGAATTTCTTGTGGAATCCCTCAGGAGTCCCCTGCATGAAGGATTGTGAATTCCCAAGTTTCCAGACCTATTCCTGAATTTATAAAGAATTCAGGAGCAATTTGATTTTTTTTTTGTTTTATTTTTTTCACCAATCCCAGTTTTTCCATGGATTAGCTGCCAAATGTTAAATCCTCATCTCCTTGGTGCTGATCCATGCCTTGCTGTGGATGGAATTCCAGGATTTGGGGGCAAATGTGGCCAAAAATCCAATTATTCCCTAAAAAAAACCAAAAGTGGATAATGGGAGAGTCCAGGTCTGATCTGGGAAGAAGTTGTGAGGGAATGTTTTGGGAAAAAATGGAATTTCTTGTGGAATATTTAGGACAGTGGAAGGTGTTCCCATGGCAGCTGGAGCTGGATCATCTTTAAGATCCCTTCCCAAATAATTCCCTGATTCTCACCCTGAAATCCAGGATAATTCTGCCCCTTGGTTTTCCAAGAATTCTGAGCATTTCCTGTGTTTTACGTTGGGGAAGAAATCCTTTTGTCTTTAAATTGGAAATCTAAATTTCTTCTCAGAGAGAGAGAAGAATTCTCCACGTCTGTTGCTAATGAAAATATAATTTAATTGGAGAAATAAAAAGGATTTCATTCCCAACTGGATTTTTCCTTGGGAAAAAAAAATGCAATTGGGAATGAAACTCTTTTTTTTTTCTTGGATTAAAAAAAGGATTTTATTCCCAACTGGATTTTTCCTTGGAATAAAAAAAAGGCTTTCATTCCCAACTGAATTTTTCTTTGGGAAAAGAAGGATTTAATTCCCAACTGGATTTTTCCTTGGAAAAGAAAAAAAATGTTTTATTCCTCACTGGATTTTTAAATCCCAGCTGGATTTTTCCTTGGGGAAAAAATAAAAAAAAGGATTTTGTTCCCAACTGGATTTTTCCTTGGGAAAGAAAAAGGATTTAATTCTCAACTGGATTTTTCCTTGGAATTAAAAAAATAATTTATTTTCCAAATGGATTTTTCCTTGGGAAAAAGGAAAAAAAAAAGGGTTTAATTCCCAATTGGATTTTTTCTTGGGGAGAAAAAAAGGGATTTATTTTTCAGCTGGATTTTTCCTTGGAAAAAAAGGATTCCATTCCCAACTGGATTTTTCCTTGGGAAAAAGAAAAAAAAGGGTTTAATTCCCAATTGTATTATTTCTTGGGGAAAAGAAAAAGGATTTAATTCTCAATTAGATTTTTCCTTGGAATAAAAAAAAAAAAGGGATTTAAATCCCAGCTGGATTTTTCCTTGGAATATAAAAATGGGATTTAATTCTCAATTGGATTTTTCCTTGGAATAAAAAAAAGGATTTAAATCCCAGCTGGATTTTTCCTTGGAATATAAAAGAGGGATTTAAATCCCAGCTGGATTTTTCCTTGAAATAAAAAAAAAGGATTTAAATCCCAGCTGGATTTTTCCTTGGAATAAAAAAAAGGGATTTAATTCCCAAGTAAATTTTTCTTTGGAAAAAAAAAGGATTTGAATCCCAGCTGGATTTTTCCTTGGAATATAAAAAAGGATTTAGATCCCAGCTGGATTTTTCCTTGGAATAAAAAAGGGATTTAATTCTCAATTGGATTTTTCCTTGGAAAAACAAAAAGGATTTCATTCCCAAGTAAATTTTTCTTTGGAAAAAAAGAGATTTAAATCCCAGCTGGATTTTTCCTTGGAATATAAAAATGGGATTTAAATCCCAGCTGTATTTTTCCTTGGAATAAAAAAAAGGGATTTAGATCCCAGCTGGATTTTTCCTTGGAATAAAAAAAAGGGATTTAATTCCCAAGTAAATTTTTCTTTGGAGAAAAAAGGATTTGAATCCCAGCTGGATTTTTCCTTGGAATATAAAAAAGGATTTAAATTCCAGCTGGATTTTTCCTTGGAATATAAAAAAGGGATTTAAATCCCAGCTGGATTTTTCCTTGGAATATAAAAAAGGGATTTAAATTCCAGCTGGATTTTTCCTTGGAATATAAAAAAGGATTTAAATCCCAGCTGGATTTTTCCTTGGAATATAAAAACAGATTTAATCCCAGCTGGATTTTTCCTTGGGAATTTGCCCGCAGGCCAGCGAGAGCTGAGCCAGGCTGGGAGCTCTCAGGTGAGTCAGGGTCACAGGACAGGGAAAATCCCGGATAAAACCCCGGGAGGTGACGGCTCTGCCCCTGCTCCCTGCCAGGCCTTGGATTTCTCCCTCGTTCTGTACAAATCCGGATTTTGAAAGGAATTTTTTATTTTGGGAACAGCCTCTGTTGTGTTTTCCTTTCGTTTCAAGGTTGGTTTTTTTCAAAACTTGAAAAGAAAAAAAAAAACCTGAGGGGGAAAATTCCTCCCTGAGGGGAAAAAACGCTCGTGGGGAATTCCATGGATCCACATCCAGGTAAGAAACTTGGGATAAGAATCAGGGAGAGCTTCTTTTAATTTATAATTGGGTATAAATCCTTGATTTTTTACAGAATTTTCATGTTGGGAACAGCCTTGGTTGAATTTTCCTTTGGAATTTTTTCCGTGGTGAAAATTTGGAAGGGAAAAAAAAACACTGAGGGAAATTTTCTTTCCCTGAAAATTCCATGGATTCAAATCTGGATAAGTAACTTGGGATAATGCTCAGGAAAAACTTCTTTTAATTTATAATTAGATACAAATCCTTGATTTTTTTAAGGAATTTTCATTTTGGGAACAGCCTCAGTTGAATTTTCATTTTGGAAATTTTTCCTTGGTGAAAACTTGGGAGAAAATTTCCTGACAATTCCATGGATCCAAATCCAGGTAAGAAACTTGGGATGAGGCTCAGGAAGAGCCTATTTTAATTTATAATTAGCTAGAAATCCTTGATTTATATTCCTTTTTTAAAGGAATTTTTATTTTGGTAATGGCCTCAGTTGTATTTTCCTTTGGATTTTTTTTCCTTGGTGAAAACTTGGGAAAAAGTTCCTCATTGAGAACTCCATGGATAAAAATCCAGATAAAAAACTTGGGCTAAGGCTCAGGAAGAGCCTCTTTTAATTTATAATTAGATACAAATCCTTGATTTTTTTAAGGAATTTTCATTTTGGGAACAGCCTCAGTTGAATTTTCCTTTGGAAATTTTTCCTTGGTGAAAAAATTCCTCCTTGTGAATTCCATGGATCCAAATCCAGCTAAGAAACTTGGGATAAGAATCAGGAAGAGCTTATTTTCATTTATTATTGAATAAATCCATTATATTTTAAGGAATTTTCATTTTGGGACTGGCCTCAGTTGTATTTTCCTTTGGAATTTATTTCATGGTGAAAACTTGGGAAAAATTCCTTAGTACCCATGGATCCACATCCAGGTAAGAAACTTGGGCTAAGGCTCAGGGAGAGCTTCTTTTAATTTATAATTAGATAGAAATCCATTGTATTTTAAGGAATTTTCATGTTGGGAATGGCATCAGTTGAGTTTTCCTTCAGAATTTTTTATTTGGTGAAAATTTGGAAAAAAAAAAACACTGAGGGAAAATTTTTCCCTGAGAATTCCATGGATGCAAATCCAGATAAGAAACTTGGGATAAGGCTCATGGAGAGCTTCTTTTAATTTATAATTGGGTATAAATCCTTGATTTTTAATGGAATTTTAATTTTGGGAGCAGCCTCAGTTGAATTTTCCTTTGGAATTTTTTCCGTGGTGAAAATTTGGAAGGGAAAAAAAAAACACTGAGGGAAATTTTTTTTCCCTGAAAATTCCATGGATTCAAATCTGGATAAGTAACTTGGGATAATGCTCAGGAAAAACTTCTTTTAATTTATAATTAGATACAAATCCTTAATTTTTTTAAGGAATTTTCATTTTGGGAGCAACCTCAGTTGAATTTTCCTTTGGAAATTTTTCCTTGGTGAAAAAATTCCTCCTTGTGAATTCCATGGATCCAAATCCAGCTAAGAAACTTGGGATAAGAATCAGGAAAAGCTTATTTTCATTTATTATTGAATACATTATGTTTTAAGGAATTTTCATTTTGGGAATGGCATCAGTTGAATTTTCCTTCAGAATTTTTTATTTGGTGAAAATTTGGAAAAAAAAACACTGAGGGAAAATTTTTCCCTGAGAATTCCATGGATTCAAATCCAGATGAGAAACTTGGGATGAGGCTCAGGAAGAGCCTATTTTAATTTATAATTAGATAGAAATCCTTGATTTATATTCCTTTTTTAAAGGAGTTTTTATTTTGGGAACAGCCTCTGTTGAATTTTCCTTTGGATTTTTTTTCCTTGGTGAAAACTTGGGAAAAAAATCCTGAGGGAGAAAATTCCTCCCTGAGGGGAAGAATTCCTCCCTGACAATTCCATGGATCCAAATCCAGGTAAGAAACTTGGGATAAGAATCAGGAAGAGCTTATTTTCATTTATTATTGAATAAATCCATTGTATTTTAAGGAATTTTCATTTTGGGAATGGCCTCAGTTGAATTTTCCTTTGGAATTTATTCCCTGTTGAAAACTTGGAAAACCTGAGGGAGAAAATTCCTCCCTGAAAATTCCATGAATGCAAATCCAGATAAGAAACTTGGGCTAAGGCTCAGGGAGAGCTTATTTTAATTCATAATTAGATAGAAATCCTTGATTTTTTAAAGGAATTTTCATTTTGGGAACAGCCTCAGTTGAATTTTCCTTTGGAAATTTTTTCCTTGGTGAAAACTTGGGAGAAAATTCCTGAGAATTCCACAGGTCCAAATCCAGGTAAGAAACTTGGGCTAAGGCTCAGGAAGAACTTATTTTAATCTATTATTGAATAAATAATTGAATAAATCCATTGTATTTTAAGGAATTTTCATGTTGGGAACAGCCTTGATTGAATTTTTCTTCGGAATTTTTTCCTTGGTGAAAAGTTGGAAGGGAAAAAAAACACAAGGGAAATTTTTTTTTCCCTGAGAATTCCATGGATAAAAATCCAGATAAAAAACTTGAGCTAAGGCTCAGGAGGAATTTATTTTAATTTATTAAATATAAATCCTTGATTTTTAAAGGAATTTTCATGTTGGGAGTGACTTTGGTTGTATTTTCCTTTGGAATTTTTTCCTTGCTGAAAACTTGTCTGTAACCACTCCTTGAAATCCAATTTTCCTGGGATTTTCCTCCCTCTTTTCCCACAATTTTCTTCAGGGTTATGGATTTATTGGATCAATAGAGGTGGAAAATTTTTACTTTAAATTCCAATTTTTTTATCAATTTATGGCTGATTTTTTCCCATTTAATCTCTAAAATTAATAATTAAATAAGTTATTAAAAATCCATGGAAATAAGGGATGGAAACCAAATAAAGGATTTTTTAGGGATATAGCGTGGACTAATCTTTATCTTAATTATATGAGAATATTGAATGCATTAAATTAAAATAAATAATTAAAATAATTTAACTTAGAAATATTTATTTAAAATAATAACTAAAATTATTTAAAATAATAAATAAAATTATTTAACTTGTAATTATTTATTAAAAATAATAATTTAAAAATCTCTGGAACTGGATTTTTTAAGGATTAATGATGCAGGAGCTTGAAAACATTGGGAGATCTCAGGGGTGGGATCAGGAATTCAGAATTCCCGAAGAAGAAATTTTTTGTTTTCTGGAGAAATTCCTCAACTTTTCTCGGATTGGGATGGAATTAATGAGGGTAATTAGCAAGACTCATTAATGGCACAGCGGAATTCCAGAGCTCCTGGAATGAATCTGTGATCCCATGGAATATCAAAAAGCCTTGGAGAAGATGGTGGATCGTGGATGAATTCCCAGTGGTGTCATCGGCATTCCCAGATGAATTATGGGATGGAAGCAGGGAACCACAGCCATGAGGAAGATACTCCAGGAAATTCCAACCCTTGGACCCAAGAAACTTCTGGAAGGGTGGAGAGAAACCATTGCAGGGGTGGAATTGCCCCTTCCGAAGTTGGGACTGTTTGGACTGAAGGAATTCCTGAGGAATTTGGGGATTTCCTGGAGAATACTGGGATTTCCTGGAGAATACTGGGAATTCATGGAGAGTATTGACAAATCCTGGAAAATACTGGGAATTCCTGAGGAATTTGGGGATTTCCCAGGGAATACTGGGATTTCCTGGAGAATATTGGGATTTCCTGGAGAATATTGGGAATTCGTGGAGAGTATTGACAAAACCCAGAAAATACTGGGAATTCTGGGAGAATTTTGGGATTTCCTGGAGGATACTGGGATTTCCTGGAGAATACTGGGAATTCATGGAGAGTATTGACAAAACCCAGAAAATACTGGGAATTCCGGGAGAATTTTGGGATTTCCTGGGGAATACTGGGAATTTGCAGAGAATAGTGGGAATTGCTGGGGAATATTGAGATTTCTTGGAGAATATTGACAAATCCCAGAAAATACTGGAATTCCCAGTGAGAATACTGGGATTTCCTGGAGAATCCTGGGATTTCCTAGGGATTATTGACAAATCCTGGGGATTACTGGGAATTCCTGGAGAATATTGACAAATCCCAGAAAATACTGGGAATTCGAGGAGAATACTGGGAATTCATGGAGAGTATTGACAAATCCCAGAAAATACTGGGAATTCCGGGGGAATTTTGGGATTTCCTGGGGAATACTGGGAATTTGCAGAGAATAGTGGGAATTGCTGGGAAATATTGGGAATTCCTGGGGAATATTGAGATTTCTTGGAGAATATTGACAAATCCAGGGAATACTGGGATTTCCTGGAGAATCCTGGGATTTCCTAGGGATTATTGACAAATCCTGGGGATTACTGGGAATTCCTGGAGAATATTGACAAATCCCAGAAAATACTGGGAATTCGAGGAGAATACTGGGAATTCATGGAGAATATTGGGAATTCATGGAGAGTATTGACAAATCCCGGAAAATACTGGGAATTCCTGGGGAATACTGGGATTTCCTGGTGAACACTGGAAATTCAGACAGTACTGGGAATTCCTGGAGAATATTGGGATTTCCTGGGGAATACTGGGAATTGCTGGGGAATATTGAGAATTCCTGGAGACTACTGGGAATTCATGGAGAATGTTGAGATTTCCTGGAGAATATTGGGATTTCCTGGAGAATATTGGGATTTCCTGGTGAATACTGGGAATTCCTGGAGAATATTGGGATTTCCTGGAGAATATTGACAAATCCCAGAGAATACTGGGATTTCCTGGGGAATACTGGGATTTCCTGGGGAGTATTGACAAATCCTGGGGAATACTGGGAATTTGTGGAGAACACTGGGAATTCCTGAGGAATATTGACAGTTCCTGAGGAATACTGACAATTCCTGGAGAATTCCTGCATTGTGTTTAACGTGCCTGGATGTTGAGATGCCAGAGGGGAAGAGGAAAGAGCTGGGATTTAGAAATATGGATGAGCTGGAATTTCTGGATATCCTGGATTTTCCTCAGTGCGTGTTGTGGGGGAAGCCGAGATAAGATGGGAATGGGAATATTCCAGGATATGGATGGAATTATTGGGAAAATGCACGGCCAGTGATGTTAATGGGCTTTTCCAGAGGAAATCTGGAATTTTGGGATGTCCTGGATTTCCCTTAGTACTTGTTGGTCTGTGGGAAGCTGAGATGAGCTGGGAATGGGAATATTCCAGGATATGGATGGAATTATTGGGAAAATGAGGTGACCAGTGATGTTGAAAGCTCTTTCCAGAGGAAATCTGGAATTTTGGGATGTCCTGGATTTCCCTTAGTACTTGTTGGTCTGTGGGAAGCTGAGATGAGCTGGGAATGAGAATACTCCAGAATATAGCTAGAATTATTGAGAACATGGGGTGACCAGTGATGTTGACAGCCCTTTCCAGAGGAAATCTTGAATTTTGGGATATTTGGGATTTTCCTCGGTGCCTCTTGATCAATGGGAAGCTGAGGATGAGCTTGGATGGGAATTTTCCAGGATATGAATGGAATTCTTTTGAAAATGC
The DNA here is from genome assembly GCF_035770615.1 of Melospiza melodia melodia. Lineage (NCBI taxonomy): Eukaryota > Metazoa > Chordata > Aves > Passeriformes > Passerellidae > Melospiza > Melospiza melodia. Next base: position 1,770,690 of record NC_086194.1, read on the forward strand.
ATGGCTGGTGATGCTGATGGGCTTTTCCTGAGGAAATTGGAATTTTGGGATATCTGGGATTTTCCTCAGTGCCTGTTGATCTATGGGAAGCTGAGATGAGATAGGAGTGGGAATATTCCAGGATATGGATGGAATTATTGGGAAAATGGGGTGACCAGTGATGTCGAAAGCTCTTTCCAGAGGAAATCTGGAATTTTGGGATATCTGGGATTTTCCTCAGTGCCTGTTGGTCTGTGGGAAGCTGAGGATGAGCTGGAAATGGGAATATTCCAGAATATAGATAGAATTATGGGGAACATGGGGTGACCAGTGATGTTGACAGCCCTTTCCAGAGGAAATCTGGAATTTTGGGATATCTGGGATTTTCCTCAGTGCCTGTTGGTCTGTGGTAAACCAAGGTAAGAGCAATGGGAATATTCCAAGATATGAATGGAATTCTTGGGAAAATGCATGGCTGGTGATGCTGATGGGCTTTTCCAGAGGAAATCTGGAATTTTGGGATAGCTGGGATTTTCCTCGGTGCCTGTTGGTCTGTGGTAAACCAAGGTAAGAGCAATGGGAATATTCCAGGATGTGAATGGAATTCTTGGGAAAATGCATGATGGGCTTTTCCAGAGTGAATATTCCTGTGGTTGGAAATGCTTCCCAAATCCCTTGGATACCCAGCTGAAAAGAGCCAGGGTTAATTCCTGTGTGTTTATTCAGGATTCCTGCTTTTCCCCCTGGGTTTCAGTGTCTCCGGCTGGGTTGGAGAGCGTTTCCCTGGGAGAGGCGGCCGGGCAGAGCGAGCTGATGAACGAGGACATCCGGATCCATTCCTGGCCTTGCTCCTACTACCTGGACACCAGCAAGCAATGGATCCCTGGGAAGCTCTCCCTGACTGCCACTTCCATCAGATTCACGGCTGACAAAACGGGAGAGCTCCTGGTGGATTTCCATCTTTCCGGCATCAGCGAGATCAAGAAGGAATCTTCCCATTTGATCTTCAGCTCCCTCACCGTCCTGGAGAAAGGCACCAAGCACTGGTTCAGCTCGCTGCATCCCAACAGGAATGTGGTGTTCAACATCCTGGAGCATTTCTGGAGGGAGCAGCTGGTGGCCAGCCAGGAGGGGGGAGCGGGGAGCGGCCTTGGAGTCCAGCAAGGGCAGGGAATTGACGGGGATGTTGGAGGGATCCCAGAAACGCCTGGAGGACACGGCCAGGGTGCTGCACGCCCAGGGGGAGCAGTTCGACAACATCATGAGGGGACTGCACAAGATCGAGGGGGACATGGATGTGGCTGACAGGTTTGGAGTGGGAGCGTTCCCACAGCTGGGAATGGGTTGGTGGGCCTGGAATTCCTGGGGGAGGGCTTTGGGAAATAATGAAACAGTGGATTTTTCATTGGAAGGATGGAGCAGCTCCATGAGGAGAGACTGAGGAAGTTGGGAATGCTCAGCTGGAGAAAGGAAAAATCCAGGGGAGCTCAGAGCAACTTCCAGGGCCTGAAGGGCTCCAGGAGAGCTGGAGAGGGACTGGGGACAAGGATGGAGGGACAGGACACAGGGAATGGCTCCCAGTGCCAGAGGGCAGGGATGGATGGGAGATTGGGAATGGGGAATTCCTGGCTGGGATGGAATTCCCAGAGCAGCTGTGGCTGCCCCTGGATCCCTGGCAGTGCCCAAGGCCAGGCTGGAGCACCCTGGGGCAGTGGGAATTCCCTGCCCATGGAATGGGATCACCCTTAGGATCCCTTCCAGTCCAAGCCTTTGTGCCCATGGGCTCAGGGAGTGTTGGGAATTCAGCTCTGGGAATTCAGGAGTGCCCCAATCTCCTTCCTCTGCCCGTGCCCTGCTCCATAGGAATAAAACTGGGATAAGAGCAGGGTTTGCAGTGCCCATCCCTGCTGCCATTCCTGGGAAATCCAGAGCTGTGCTGCTTCCTTCCCACCTGTTCCTTCCCGCCATTTTTCCCTCATGATTTTTTCCCCCGCTGTTTTTGTTTCCCTCCCCTCCCCTCCCCTCCCCTCCCCTCCCCTCCCCTCCCCTCCCCTCCCCTCCCCTCCCCTCCCCTCCCCTCCCCTCCCCTCCCCTCCCCTCCCCTCCCCTTCCCTTCCCTTCCCTTCCCTTCCCTTCCCTTCCCTTCCCTTCCCTTCCCTTCCCTTCCCTTCCCTTCCCTTCCCTTCCCTTCCCTTCCCTTCCCTTCCCTTCCCTTCCCTTCCCTTCCCTTCCCTTCCCTTCCCTTCCCTTCCCTTCCCTTCCCTTCCCTTCCCTTCCCTTCCCTTCTTCCTGCTCTTTTTTTCTTTCCCACCCTTTTTCCCTCACCATTTTTTCCCCTCACTGTTTTTGTTTCCCTGTGTTTATTCCTTTCCTGCTCTTTTTCCCTCACCATTTTGTCCCTCATGATTTTCCCCCCACCATTTTTGTTTCCCTCTGTTTTTTCCCCTCCCTTTTTTCCTCTCCCACCCTTTTTCCCTTTCCCACCCTCTTTTCTTCCCTCCCTTTTTCCCCACAGCTTCCCTGGAAATCCTTTGCCTTGATTTTCTAGGAATATCCCCAAGCCTTTAAAACACATTGGATTGAATGGGAAGGAAGGAAAGAACCCAGAATTGGGAATTTTGGGTGAGCTTGTGGCAGGATTTGAATATCCAATATTCCAACACCCAGGGAAGGCAGAAATCCAATATTCCAACACCCAGGAAAAGCAGGAATTGTCAGGAGTGGGAGCAGCCAGGGCTCCTGGGAATATTTGTGCCAAGTATTTCCTTATCTTGGAACCCTCTGGATAAAATTCCAGCAGGAGTGAGGGGAATGCAGCTCTGGAGCACGAGGAGAGGAGAGGAGAGGAATGGGAAAGGACTCAGAGTGTGGGAAGGGACTTGGAATTCCAGAGATTCAAGGGTGGCTGAACATTACCCAGCTTGGAGCTGCAGCAGGGAATTCCAGAGGGCTCTTCCCAGTTTTATTGAATTTATGGAGCAGGGAATTCCTGGGAGTATCCCAAGGTTTTAATGGACTTAAAACAGGGAATGAAAATGGGATTATATTGGGATTTTAAGGATGATTATTGTCAGTTTTCCTTTGAAAAAAAGAGGAATGTTTTCCTTATCCTTGGAGCAGCAGCTGAAGCTGAACAATTCCAGCTCTGGCTCCCTTCCCTGTTTGCTGGGAATGTTTTCCTTATGGAGCTGCTCCAACACTGATGGGAAGGTGGGGTCTGGACACTTCTGGGAAGTTTCTGCTGGATTTTGGAGCATGAAGCTGGAATTTTTATTGTTTTATCTGGGAATTTGGATGTGGAGCAAAGGAAAAGGCATCAGGCTGAGGGGGTGAAGGAGAAGGAGCAGGAAAAGTCTTGGAAGTGGTGATGGATGGGCAGGAGTGGGAATATTGAGGAACAGACACATGGAAAGGGTCTGGAAAAATCCACTTCCATTCCTTCCTTCCCAGCTGGGATTCTGGTAGTTTTTCCAGTGGATTATGAGGAGAAGGTGGGGTCCCAGCTGGAAGAGAATCCAATATTCAATTGAATATCCAATGTTCAATTTCCTGCATCCTGGGAAATTGTGGATGCGTTTGAGGAGGGATTAAGGAATTTCCGTGTCTGTGGGGATTTTCTTGGAACTGCTGGAATATCCAGAGCTTTTCCCTCTCCCGACCCTCCCTTCCCTCTTCCAGGCTGCTGACAGAGCTGGAATCTCCCTCCTGGTGGCCCTTCAGCACCAAACTCTGGAAATCCCCTGTGGAAGCAAAGCCCAAGGAAACCCCCGCGGCTCCGGATCCCAAAAGCCAGGAGGGAATCCTGCTGCGAATCCCGGTGATCATCACGCACAGGACAGACTCCAGCGCCAAACCCGGCAAACTCACGGTGCTCCCCTCGGGCCTGGAGATCCAGGATTGCAATTGCCAGCTCCTGCACCGCTTCGAGGCGCGGGACGTGGACGACATCTGGGTGCACACTCCCTACGAGATCAGCGTGCGGCAGCGCTTCATCGGCAAACCCGACACCTCCTTCCGCCTCCTGGCCGCGCGCATGCCCGAGGCCATCCCCATCCTGGAGATGCAGTTCAGCAAGAAAATCCAGTTCTTGGAGGATGCTCTCGGCTTTGCCGGAGCCAGGAAGTCCCCTCAGGCGGATTTGGGGACGTCCATCTGGCAGGCAGGTGGGTGCCCGGGGGTTCCAGAGGTTTTCCAAGGAGTATTCCAGAGGCCGTGGTGAGTGAGTCCATGATAAACCCAAGGAATAAACTCCAGGTGATTTCAGAGCCTTTGACATTGCTGCTTTTCCTGGAGGTAATTCCCAGCTTAACACCCAATAATTAGTATCCAATACTCAATAATTATTACTCAATAATTAGTATCCAATACTCAATAACTGATATCCAGTATCCAGTGTGTAATATCCAGTATCCAGTGTTTAATATCCCAAATCCAGTGTTTAATATCCCATATCCAGTGTTTAATATCCCATATCCTGTATCCAGTGCTTAATATCCAATATCCCATATCCAGTATCCAGTGTTCAATATCCAATATCCCATATCCAGTATCCAGTGTTCAATATCCAATATCCCATATCCAGTATCCAGTGTTTTATATCAAGTGGATTTGGGAGCATCCATCTGGGGGTGCCAGGGGGTTCCATGCTCCAAAGGTTTTTCCAAGGAGCATTCCAGAGGCCATGGTGAGTGAGTCCTTGGTAAATCCAAGGGATAAACTCCAGGTGGCTTCAGAGCCTTTGGCACTGCTGCTGCTTTTCCTGGAGTTAATTCCCAGCTAGAAGGGAATAGCCAATATTCCATAGCCAATAATTAATACCCAAGAATTATTATCTAATACTCAATAACTAATATCCAGTATCCAGTGTGTAATATCCACTATCCAGTGTTTAATATCCCATATCCAGTGTTTAATATCCAATATCCCATATCCAGTATCCAGTGTTCAATATCCAATATCCCATATCCAGTATCCAGTGTTCAATATCCAATATCTCATATCCAGTATCCAGTGTTTAATATCCAATATCTCATATCCAGTATCCAGTGTTTAATATCCAATATCCCATATCCAGCATCCAGTGTTCAATATCCAATATCCCATATCCAGTATCCAGTGTTTAATATCAAGTGGATTTGGGAGCATCCATCTGGGGGTGCCAGGGGGTTCCATGCTCCAAAGGTTTTTCCAAGGAGCATTCCAGAGGCCATGGTGAGTGAGTCCTTGGTAAATCCAAGGGATAAACTCCAGGTGGCTTCAGAGCCTTTGGTGCTGCTGCTGCTTTTCCTGGAGTTAATTCCCAGCTAGAAGGGAATAGCCAATATTCCATAGCCAATAATTAATACCCAATAATTACTATCCAATACTCAATAACTAATATCCAGTATCCAGTATTTAATATCCCAAATCCAGTGTTTAATATCCAATATCCCATATCCAGTATCCAGTGTATAATATCCAATATCCCATATCCAGTATCCAGTGTTTAATATCCAATATCCCATATCCAGTATCCAGTGTTTAATATCCAATATCCCATATCCAGTATCCAGTGTTTAATATCCAGTATCCAATGTTTAATATCAGGTGGATTTGGGAACGTCCATCTGGAGGTGCCAGGGGGTTCCAGGCTCCAAAGGTTTTCCAAGGATATTCCAGAGGCAAATTGGCCCTGAGTCTATGGTGAGGATAAATCCAAGGAATAAACTCCAGGGGGCGTCAGAGCCTTTGGCACTGCTGCTGCTTTTCCTGGAGTTAATTCCCAGCTAGAAGGGAATATCCAATATTCAGTAGCCAATAATTAACACCCAAGAATTGCTATCCAATACCCAATAATTACTATCCAATAAATAATAACAAGTATTTAATATCCAATATCCCATGTCAAGTAGTCAGTATTCAATATCCAATAGCCAGTATCCAATGTTCCATATCCGATATTTAATATCCAGTATCCCATATCTAACATCTATCATCTAATATTCAGTATCCCATGTATAATATCCCATAGCCAATATTTCATATCTGCTTCCAGTATTTAATAATGGATATTCCATGTTCTATAGCCAATGTTTAATATCCAGTATTCCATATCCAATACCCAATAATTAATATCCAGTATCCCATATCCAGTAGTCAGTATTCAATACTTTTCAATAGAAAGTATCCCATATCCAATATTTAATATTCCATATATATATCCAATATCCAGTATTTAATATCCAATACCCAATAATTAATATCCAATAGCCAGTATCCCGTATCCCATATCCAATAATTACTATCCAATATCCCATATCCAACATCCAATATTCAATATTCCGTATCCCCTATTTAATATCCCATATCCAATATTTCATATCTGGCATTCAGTATTTAATAATGAATATTCCATGTTCTATAGCCAATGTTTAATATCCAATATTTCATATCCAATATCCAGTATTTAATACCCAATAATTAATATCCAATTATTAATACCCAGTATTTAATATCCAATATCCCATATCAAATATCCCGTATCCCATGTCCAATATCCCATATCAAATATACCATATCTGGTATTCAGTATTTAATAATGGATATTCCACGTTCTATACCCAGTGTTTAATATCCCATATCCAATATCCAGTGTTTAATAGCTAATACCCAATAATTAATATCCAGTCACTAATACCCAGTATTTATTAGCCAATATCCCATATCCAGTAGTAAATATCCAATATTCAGTGTGTAATATCCAATATTCCATAGTCAATGTTTAATATCCCATGTCTGATATTTAATATATCACATCCCATATCCAATATCCCATATCAAATATCCCATATCAAATATCCCATATCCAGTATCCCATATAACATACCCCATATCTAGTATGTCCAATATCCCATATCCAATTTCCAATATCCAGTATTCCATAGCCAATATTTAATATCCAATATCCCATATCCAATATTTATATTAAACCTTTAATTCCCCTAAATCCTTTCCCCAGTTTTCCAGGAATCTTGAGTTAGAACATGGGATAAACTTGATTTTCCCATATTAACTCCAGGATTTTGATATTAGACATGTCCAGGTATGGGAATTCCAGAAATTTTGGAGTAATTTTAAGAAAATTTTGGAGCCCGAGAATTCCCAACAAGAAATTTGACATTTTTTACTATTAATCCTAAAATTCCAGGATGGTTTTTTAGCCCAGCCTTGGAATTTTCAACAGCTTGGAATTTATTCTTCCAACGTCCCTGAATCCTTTTTTTTTCCTAATTTTTAATCCTAAAAGAGCAAAGAAAAGATGGATCCAGAACCAAAAACAACTGAAAAATTGGGATAAATTCATAAATCCACCAATTTCTGCTTGGAATCCCAGCAGGGAAGGGGAATATCCTGGTTTTGAGGAATATTCCAACTTGGAAAAGCTGCTGGATTTTTAAGGAAGTAAATTTTGGCCTCTAGAATTGCCTGTTATCCCAAAAAATTCCTAGTTCCTGAGGGAATTCCGGGAAATAATTGGATCTCCAGCCCTTTTCCAGAAGTTTTCCTGCTGTTTTCCAGCTGGATTTTGTTCTCCTCTCTGGTTAATTTAGAAAACTTCAGGAAGCAGAGGGGAGCTGCTAGAAATCCTGATTTTTCCGGTTTTTTTTTGTGTTTTCCTTGGATTTGTCACCGTTCCCATTCTGTCACAAGGTGGCGCTCACGGACTGTGTGGGAGCCTTTGGGATTTTTCCATAGAAAACTGATTTTTTTTTTTCCTTTTTCTTTTCTTATTTTTTTCCCTTTTTCTCAAATCAGGAGGGGAAAAAATTAGTTTTTTCTGTTCCCCCCGTGTGTTTTCCAATAGGAAATTAATCCAAGGATTTTTGGCATAAATCACCCTACAGGGCATGGAAATCTTTGGGGAAATTCTGTATTTTCCCTCAAAACTGCCACAAACCCACCTGGATCTTTTGTTTACACCAACTGTGCCCTCAGTTTATGCCTAAATTTATAGAAATTCCAAAAAAAGTCCACTTTGGCTTCATTCCATGTGGAAAAGGAATTTAGGGAATTATTTTTATTTAATACTTACTGGCTAATTTTATTTTTAAAATATTAATTATTAATTAATTTGTTATTATTGAAATAGTGATGATGATCATGATAATAATAACAATAACATCATCTATTATTATTATTATTATTATTATTATTATTATTATTACTTTCTCAATTTTTTTAACCTGCTTTGCACTTTTTTCCAGTGGGTTTTTTTTGGATAAACATTGAAATTTTAGAACAGTTTTAATCCCATTTTATCCCAAAGAATGGCTGAGAATTCCCATGAATCTTCACATTCCAAATGATCCTGTTTTCCAGAGGCTCTCTAAATAAGAAATACAATTTTAAAAAATAATTATTTAAAAAAGAAAAGAACATAAAAGAACATAAATAGCATAAAAATAAATAAAGATAAAATAACAAAACATAAATTAAAAAGGCTCCCTAAATAAGAAGTGAAATTTAAAAAATAGTTATTTAAAAAAGAAAATAACATAAAATAACATAAATAACATAAAAATAAAATGAAGATAAAATAACAAACCATAAATAAAAAGAAGTAAAATTAAATGAAGAAAAAATAAAAGAGAAAAAATGAAGAGAAAATTTTAAAAAAGGAGAAAACTAAAGAGAAATTGTAGGGAATACACTTTGAATATTCCCAGAAAATCAGAATTTAATGGGAAAAATTGGATCCTGGGCATTCCCAGATTCCCGTGGAGCAAAGCACAGCCCAAGCACTTTGATCCCAGAATTCCAGAACGATCCTGAAGGATTCCACGAGCAGCAGTTCCGTTCTCCCACGCTCCCCTTGGGCATTTCCATGGATTCCCCAACTCTGGCAATTCCTGAAGCTCCCCCTCCTTTCCAGGCAGGAATTTTTCCCTGATGTGGAATTTCTGCACCGATACAAGCTGGGGACGGAGTGGCTGGACAGTGCCCAGGTGGAAAGGGACCTGGGGGTGCTGGTGACAGTCGATTGAATGTGAGCCAGCAGTGTGCCCAGGTGGCCAAGAGGGCCAATGCCATCCTGGCCAGTGTCAGGAATGGAGTGGCCAGCAGGAGCAGGGAGGTCATTCTGCCCCTGTACTCGGCACTGGTGAGGCCTCACCTGGAGTATTGCATCCAGTTCTGGGCCCCTCACTTTAGGAGGGACATCGAGATGCTTGAGCGTGTCCAGAGGAGGGCAACGAGGCTGGTGAGGGGCTTGGAGCACAAGCTGTGTGAAGAGCGACTGAGGGAGCTGGGGTTGTTCAGCCTGGAGAAAAGGAGACTCAGGGGCGACCTCATCGCTCTCTACAACTTCCTGAAGGGTGGCTGTGCTGAGCTGGGGTCGGTCTCTCCTGAAGGGTGGCCATGCTGAGCTGGGGTCAATCTGTCCTGAAGGGTGGCTGTGCTGAGCTGGGGTCAGTCTGTCCTGAAGGGTGGCCATGGTGAGCTGGGGTCGGTCTCTCCTGAAGGGTGGCCATGCTGAGCTGGGGTCAGTCTGTCCTGAAGGGTGGCCATGGTGAGCTGGGGTCGGTCTCTCCTGAAGGGTGGCCATGGTGAGCTGGGGTCGGTCTCTCCTGAAGGGTGGCCATGGTGAGCTGGGGTCAGTCTCTCCTGAAGGGTGCCCATGGTGAGCTGGGGTCGGTCTCTCCTGAAGGGTGGCCATGCTGAGCTGGGGTCGGTCTCTCCTGAAGGGTGCCTGTGCTGAGCTGGGGTCGGTCTCTCCTGAAGGGTGGCCATGCTGAGCTGGGGTCGGTCTCTCCTGAAGGGTGCCTGTGCTGAGCTGGGGTCGGTCTCTCCTGAAGGGTGCCTGTGCTGAGCTGGGGTCGGTCTCTTTCTCCGGGCGACAACAGATAGAACAAGAGGACACAGTCTCAAGCTGCGTCAAGCGAGATGGAAGTTAGAATTAAGAAGGAAATATTTCACAGAAAGAGTGGTCAGATACTGGAATCATTTACCCAGTGAGGTGGTGGAGTCATCATCCCTTGAAGAATTCAAAAAAAGACTGGATGTGGCACTTGCTGCCATGATCTAGTTGAACAGTTAGAACATGGGCTGGACTTGATGATCTTATAGGTCTCTTCCAGCCTAGAAATTCTGTGATTCTGTGATTCTGTGATTCTGTGATTCTCTGGCAGCCACGGGATTCCTGGGGGCCGCAGCGAGTCCCGAAGGGCCGGACAAGGAGCAGGTGCAGCTGCAGAAAGTGTCCCAGGAGGAGGCCAAGGAGCTCCGGCAGGTGAGAATGGGGATGGAATTTGCCAGAATTAATTTCCAGAATGATCAGGTTGGGAGAGACCTTCAAGGCCATCCAGTCCAACCCAGCCCCAACCCCTCAACTCAACCCTGGCACCCAGTGCCACATCCAGGGATGGGGACTGCACCACCTCCCCGGGCAGCCATTCCAGAACTTTATCACTATGTTATTCTGTTTTTTGAATCATTATTTTAAAATTATATTTATTTTTAAATTTATTTGATTTGATTGTAATTTATGTTTATTTTACTTATATTATTTGTGTTATGTTATTTTATTTGTTAAATGTTTTAAATTTTTTATTTTTATTACTTTTAAATTATATTTATTTGATTTTCATTTTTTATTTTCTTTCATTTATAAATTATTAAATTGTTAAATTATTTAAAGATTATTTATTATTTATTAATTAAATCTTTATTAATTTGAATTCATTTATTATTCACTTAGTATTTATTTAAATATTTTTATTATTTAATTATTTAAATTCTTGGATTATTTTAGTTTTTGAAATTTAATTATTTGAATTTTTATTCCTTCTTTTACACTTAATTTCTTTGATTTTATTTCATTTTAATTGATTTCATTTTATTTCTTTCTAATTGGAAAAATATCCTGCCAGAGGGCAGGGCTGGATGGGATATTGGGAATTGGGAATTCCTGGCTGGGATGGAATTCCCAGAGCAGCTGTGGCTGCCCTGGATCCCTGAAGTGTCCAAGGCCAGGTTGGATCCACGTGGGATGGTGGGAGGTGTCCCTGCTTGGAACTGGATCATCCTTAAGGTCCTTTCCCACCCAAATTCTGGGATGTCAGTCCATGAATTATCCCATTGCTCCCAAGCCCCCAAATTCTGGGGTTCTGGGATATCAGTCCATGAATATCCCATTGCTCCCAAGCTCCAAATTCTGGATTCTGGGATGTCAGTCCATGAATTGTCCCATTGCTCCCAAGCCCCAAATTCTGGGATGTCAGTCCATGGACATCCCATTGCTCCCACCCCCCAAATTCTGGGTGTCAGTCCATGAATTATCCCATTGCTCTGAAGCCCCAAATTCTGGGATTCTGAGATGTCAGTCCATGAATTATCCCATTGCTCCCAAGCCCCCAGATTCTGGAATGTCAGTCCATGAATATCCCATTGCTCCCAGGCCCCAAATTCTGGGATGTCAATCCATGAATTATCCCATTTCTCCCAAGCCCCAAATTCTGGGATGTCAGTCCATGAATTATCCCATTTCTCCCACCCCCCAAATTCTGGGATTCTGGAATGTCATCCATTAATTATCCCATTGCTCCCAAGCCCCAAATTATGGGATTCTGGGATATCAGTCCATGAATATCCCATTGCTCCCAGGCCCCCAAACTATGGGATTCTGGGATGTCATCCATGAATTTTCCCATTGTTCCGGAGCCCTCACCACGAGCTCTCCGCGTTTCCCTCCGCAGATCCTGAAGAAGCTGAAGGGCCTGGCGCTGGAGACGGAGGCGGAGCTGGAGCGGCAGGACGAGGCGCTGGATTCCATCGGCAGCTCCGTGGATCGCGCCACGCTCACCATCGAGCGGCAGAACCGCAGGATGAGGAAGCTGACGTAGCTTTCCGCCGGAGCAGGAGGGTGGGGGAGCCGGGATGTTCAGGACTGGATTTTCCAGAGACGCTTTGGGAAGGGTTTGGGATGAGGTTTGGAAAATGGCGCTGCTGGGGGTGAGCTCCTGAGAGGATTGAAGCGGTTCCTGGACTTGGATGGTGGTTGGATCTTGGATGAGGTTTGGATTTTGGATGATATTTGGATGCAATTGGATCTTGGATGCAATTGGATCTTGGATGATGGTTGGATCTTGGATGAGGTTTGGGTCTTGGACAGTGTTTGAACCTTGGATCACAGCTGGACCTTGGACAGTGTTTGGATTTTGGATGATGGTTGGATCTTGGACCATAGTTGGATCTTAGATGAAGGTTGGACCTTGGATAATGTTTGGATCTTGGATGAAGTTTGCATGTTGGAGGATGGTTGGATCTTGGATAATGATTGGATCTTGGATGGCTGGATCTTGCACTGTGGTTGGATCTTGGATAATGCTTGGATCTTGGATGGCTGGATCTTGGACCATGATTGGATCTTAGATGGTTGGATTTTAGATGAAGGTTGGACCTTGGATAATGTTTGGATCTTGGATGATGTTTGCATGTTGCAGGATGGTTGGATCTTGGATAAGGTTTGGATCGTGGATAGTGTTTGGACCTTGGATCATGGCTGGACTTTGGATGAGGTTTGGATCTTGGACAGCATTTGGATCTTGGACAGTGCTTGGATTTTGGATAATGATTGGATCTTGGATGGTTGGACCTTGGATGAGGTTTGGATCTTAGATGAGGTTTGGATCTTGGATGGTTGGATCTTAGATGAAGGTTGGACCTGGGATAATGTTTGGATCTTGGATAAGGTTTGGATCTTGGACAGTGTTTGGATTTTGGATGGCAGCTGGATTTTGGACGAGTTTTGGATCTTGGACAGTGTTTGGATTTTGGATGATGGTTGGATCTTGGATGGTTGGATCTTAGATGAGGGTTGGATCTTGGACAGTGTTTGGATATTGGATGATGGTTGGATCTTGGATGGCAGTTGGATCTTGGATAAGATTTGGATGATGGATGGATCTTGCATGGCTGGATCTTAGATGAGGACCTTGGATCACATTTGGACCTTGGATGAGGTTTGGACCTTGGATGAGGTTTGGACCTTGGATGAGGTTTGGATCTTGGATGGTTGGATTGTGGATAATGATTGGATTTTGGACCACGGTTGGATCTTAGATGGTTGGATCTTGGATAACCTTTGGATCTTGGATGAGGTTTGCATGTTGGATGGTGGTTGGATCTTGGATCGTGGTTGGATTGTGCATGATGGTGGGATCTTGGATGAGGTTTGGATCTTGGATCGTGGTTGGATTTTGGATGATGGTTGGACCTTGGATGAGGTTTGGATCTTGGATGAGGTTTGGAAGCTTTTTTTGGGGGGAAAGATCCAAATTTCCATTCGGGATGAAACGGAACTTGTGGATTCTCCACTGCCAAACCCTGTAAATAGGAAGGGATGTGACAAAAGTGACTTAATTCATTAATTAATTCATCAATTAATTACTGTGCTTTTTCATTTTGCTGCTTTCCAGCCCATGAATTCCCTCTCCAGCTCTTTCCCTAAAAGCCTTTGGAGCTGATCCTGATTTTTAAAATCAGCTGATCCTGATTTTATTTGCACTCAGTGGTGATGAAACATTTCAAGGCTTTTCCAGAATTCCTAAAACAAAAAAGGGAATATTTTCAATTAAAGTCTGAAGTTTACACTTGGCTCTGTAGAGAGCAGAGATTCCCCTCGGAAATTTTTGATATTCTGTAGGAAAAATTAAAATTCCCATTTCATCAATCCCTGCCTTCTCCAGCTCTTTTACCTCCAAGGAGCTGCCATTAAATATTTATTTTTAAATTATTTTTTTATTTTAATTTATGTATTTTTGGTGTCGCTTTCAAACCCGACACTTCCAGTGCAATATTTTTGAACAGTGAAGCTTCGAATCCTTGGATTCCGTGGGAATTTTTCCCCTTTTTTTTTTTTTTTCCTGTGGGAATTTTTCCCATTTTTTTGGAATCCAGCCTAGTTTTGGGAGAAAAAGACACCGAACCGTGTCGAGGGTGTTGTTTGCAAGGTTTGTATTTCTTCAGCTTAGTTAGGACTGGAGTAAAATTTATTCCAAGTTTTTCCTGGCATGCACTTTATTGGAAAACCCGGTGATAATTCCATATCCATCAATGTTTTCCTGGGAATAAAATCCTCCTGGAGTTTCTCCTGATGTTTCCCAACCCTCAATCGCTGCTGGTTTACCGTGAGAGGAGAAGGAACATCCTGCACCTCATTTTTCCATGGATTTCCAAGTGGATTTCGCACCAAATCCGTGTTTGATGAGGCTGGGATGGGATCTGGGAGTGGGGTGAGTCCAACCCAGAATTCCCAAAAGGAAATCTTGAGGATTTGAGCGGTTTTGGGGTGTTCTTTGTGCCATATTTTTTATTGTCGTGTGGTTTTAGCACCGACTCCGTATTTTGTGGGTTGTGTTGAGTCCAACATATCCCAAAAAACGTGGAATATTCCTTGGGAAACCCATCCTGGAGCTGTACATTGGCTGAATTCCATGTGCCAGAAGGATTTTCCACCTGTAATTCCTTCTTAATTAAATCTCTTGGAATTGTGATTTTTCTCTCCTGTCTTCACTTGGCTGGGAATTGGCGGGAAAAATCCATCCTTGTTTTCCTGGGATCTCATGGATTCTGTGGGGCTGGGCTTTGGGATGGCATTATTTGGGATTAAAAACATGGGAAATATTCCCTGCTGGAAGGTGGCTCTGGATGAGCTCCAAGCGTCCAACCAAACCATTTTGGAATTCCGTGATCTTCTGGGAAGAGTGGCTGATATTGCAGAGGGGCCTCAAAATCCTGGAGAAGTGGGCTGGTGGGATCCTCATGGATTTAAGAAGAAGAAATTCTGCCCTGTGGAGGAGCAATCCCGGGAATTGGGACATGCTGGGAACACCCAGCTGGAAAACAGGAGCTGGAGGTGCTGCTGGATGGAATTCCCAAATGGATTGGGGTACAAGGGGTTTTTTAGGATCATCCAGCTCCATCCCCAGGGACAATTCCCACCATCCCAGGTTGCTCCAAGCCCTTTATTCCATTAGAAAGGATTGGGATGATCCTTAAGATCCCTTCCATCCCAAACCATTCTGGGATTCTCTGGGATTCTTTGTGCCCTATTCCCAACTCTTTGCTGCCTGTAGATCCCAAACTCTGGAATTTCAAGATGGTGTGGGATTTCACGTAAAGGAATCCCAAAATTTGAGGGATTTGAGGGATTCCAAATGGGAATTCCATGTCCCAGGTGCCAAATGTGGGAACAGGACCCAGAATGGAGGTTCCAGAGATTATCCTAGTTTGCTCCAAACCCCTTTGTCCATGAGAAGTGGATTGGAATGGGATGATCCTTAAGATCCCTTCCATCACAAATCATTCTGGGATTCTGGAATTTTCTGGGATTCTTAGTGCTGTATTCCCGACTCCTTTTCCAGGCTCTAGATGCCAAACTCTTTGGAATCCCACACCAGCTTGAAATTCCATAGGGGAATCCCAAAATTTGAGGGATTTGAGGGATTCCAAACGGGAATTCCGTGTCCCAGGTGCCAAATGTGGGAACAGAACCCAAAATGGAGATTGCAGAAACCATCCCAGGTTGCTCCAAGCCCCTTTTTCCATGAGAAGTGGATTGGAATGGGATGATCCCTAAGATCCCTTCCATCCCAAACCATTCTGGGATTCTCTGGGATTCTTTGTGCCCTATTCCCAACTCCTTTTCCAGGCTCTAGATGCCAAACTCTTTGGAATCCCACACCAGCTTGAAACTCCATAGAGGAACCCCAAAATTTGAGGGATTTGAGAGATTCCCAATGGGAATTCCATGTCCCAGCTGCCAAATGTGGGAACAGGACCCAGAATGGAGGTTCTGGAAACCTCAGGGATGGCTCCCTCTGGAACAACCTCCAAATTCTCCATGGATCTCAGAGGAGATTCCTGGATTTGGGAATTCTTCCTTCCCCACATCCTCTCTAGAGCCTTCCCAGCTCCCGGAGGTGAGTCAGGCCTGGAAAGCGCTTCCCAAAAAGAGAGGAAAAACACCTTGGGAGCCGCCCCTGTTGTATCCTCAGCGTGAAAGCCTCGATCCCGATGCCAGCTGCTCTCCGTGGCCTTAGGGCTGCCTGGTTTTCCACACTTTTTTTTTTTTTTTTAATGGATTTTGCTGCTTCCAAGCACAGCAAATTCCCAGAGTGAGAAAAATCCCGTTCCGGCCTGGGTTTGGCTGCTCTCGGGCGGTTTGGCCTCGTTTTTGTGCTTTATTGCAGCAAATGCCCACGGGATGTTTTTTGGGAGAGCCATTAGGGATGGAGGGATGAAGGGGGGCCAGGAAAAAAAAAAATTGGAAAAAACTCCTGAAATGCATCTTTTTCTGCATTTCCATAAAAAATAAAAAGTTGGGAAGACTTGAGCTCATAAACACCCCTGGAGAACGGGGTGAGGTTTTTCCCCCCTCTCTCCTTGGTTGTAAGCATGGTTGGGTTTGGTTTTTTTTAAAATCCATGGAAATAATGGGGGAAAAAAAATCGTGTTCCAATTTACAAGGAAATACCTTGGGCCAAATTCCTTTAAAAAAACTGAGAAGAAAAGAAAAAAGGGAAAGGAAAGGGAAAGGGAAGGGAAGGGAAAGGGAAGGGAAGGGAAGGGAAGGGAAGGGAAGGGAAAGGGAAGGGAAGGGAAGGGAAGGGAAGGGAAGGGAAGGGAAGGGAAGGGAAGGGAAGGAAAGGAAAGGAAAGGAAAGGAAAGGAAAGGAAAGGAAAGGAAAGGAAAGGAAAGGAAAGGAAAGGAAAGGAAAGGAAAGGAAAGGAAAGGAAAGGAAAGGAAAGGGGAAAGGGAAAGGAAAGGGAAAAAGGAAAGGAAAGGAGGGGAACAAAGAAGGCCGGTGGGAATTGTGGATGGATAAGGCTGGATCAGCTGGATGGGGGAGATGGGAGTGGGATCATGGATTTGGAATTCAAATGTTCTCCTGTTTGTGGGGATAAGGGAATTCCAGGATGGATTGGGTGGGAAGGGACCTTATGGATGATCCCATCCCATTCCATGGGCAGGGACACCTCCACTGTCCCAGGGTGCTCCAGCCTGGCCTTGGGCACTGCCAGGGATCCAGGGGCAGCCACAGCTGCTCTGGGAATTCCATCCCAGCCAGGAATTCCCAATTCCCAATCTCCCATCCATCCCTGCCCTCTGGCACTGGGAGCCATTCCCTGTGTCCTGTCCCTCCATCCTTGTCCCCAGTCCCTCTCCAGCTCTCCTGGAGCCCCTCCAGGCCCTGCCAGGGGCTCTGAGCTCTCCCTGGAGCTTCTCCTCTCCAGATGAACATTCCCAGCTCTCCAGCCTGGCTCCAGGCTTTGGAGCATCCCTGTGGGATTTGATGGCTGAAGCTCTGTGAGATGGATCCCACCAGGAACATCCCCCCTGTGATCCCGAGGACAGCTTGGACAGGGCTTGGAGCAGCCTGGGACAGTGGGAGGTGTCCCTGCCCATGGATCATCCTCAAGGTCCCTTCCAACCCAGACCATCCTGGGATTCCCTCATTCCATGATAAGGAACTTTTTTGTTCTCCACAAAATCTCCAGTAATCCCATTTTATAAGCTGGGAAGGCTTTTTGGGAAGTCCCATATCCCCAGACTCTGTCCAGGGGGAAAATATATTGTTGTGAAGTGGTGCAGCTTTGAATTGGGTTCATTTCCGTCATTTTTGGTGGTTTTGATGATGTGTCAATGTGAGGGATCGATTTTGGGCTTCATCCAAACTCTGGATAAACAGCTCCACTTCCAGAGAGTCACAGCTCCAAATTCCCTCTTTTCTGGAGCCACCTGGATGTGCCAATTTCGCTGGTTTTGTGTTTCAGGGCCCCAAAAGCTGGGAAATATCAGAGGAAAGGGGAGATCTGGATGATGGAGCAGCTGTTTCCCTTCATGGCTCCGGCTTGGAATCTGGATGGAACATTCTGGAGCTGCAGAAGTGGAATTTGGTCCAGGGTTCTTCAGGAATTGAGAGGTTGTAAATTAGAAAAGCTCATCTTTGAGCTTCTCAATCCCAATTTTCCATTGCTCTTCACATTTTTGAGATGTGAGCCTGGGAGGAAAGCGCTCTGATCTTGGCGTGGAAGTCCCTGGAGTTATTGTGGGTAGATAAAAAACCTGTCAGAAAACCCATGGCTGCAGCCGTGTGGAAGAGTGTTTCATCTTCAGCATCCCAACATCTTTTTAAAGCCAAGATTTAAAACTCTGTCCCGAGGGAAAATATTTTGTGAAGTGGTGCAGCTTTGAATTGGGTTCATTTCCATCATTTTTTGGTTTTGATGATGTGTCAATGTGAGGGATCAATTTTAGGTTTTATCCAAATTCTGGATAAACAGCTCCACTTCCAGAGAGTCACAGCTCCAAATTCCCTCTTTTCCGGAGCCACCTGGATGTGCCAATTCTGCTGGTTTTGGGTTTTGTGGTCCTGAAAGCTGGGAATTTCAAAGGAAGGGGGAGACTTGGATGGTGGAGGAGCCATTTCCCCTCATGGCTCCGGTTTGGAATCTGGATGGAACATTCTGGAGCTGTGGAAGTGCTGGGATCCCATCCCTGACAATCCCAAACCACCCCTGAGACTCCTGAAGTCCAGCCTGGAGGAATCAGGATGGAAAACCCAAATGCAGGGACAGGACTTGGACTTCCATGATCCCGATCCCTTCCAATTCAAATTCCAGAATTTTATTATGGAATTCCCTGAGGTCTGTAGAAAATGAGAGGACAGGGGTGACTTGAAATTCTTCTGGGTATTTTTTTTGAGGCCTGGATCAGCTTTTCCAGATGATTTTTGGTGGCTTTGTCAGATGGATCAGGGACAAACCTGTTCCCGAGGCCTGGAATTCCCGTGGCATTTCCTGGGACAAATCTGGGAATCTCCAGCTTCAGCACTGGGTAAGAACTTCTCAGTTTAGGTTTTCAGGGCTGGTGCCTTTGGAAAGCCTGGAAAACCTCACTTCTGGCATGATTAAATTTGGAGTTTTTGGTGGCTTTGTCAGCTGGATCGGGGGACCAACCTGTTCCTGAGGCTTGGAATTCCTGTGGCCTCTCCTGGGACAAATCTGGGAATCTCCAACTTCAGCACTGGGTAAGAACTTGTCAGTTTAGGTTTTCAGGGCTGGTGCCTGTAGAACACCCAGAAACCCTCACTTTTGGCATGATAAAATTCGGAGTTTTTTGTGGCCTTGTCAGCTGGATCAGGAACCAACCTGTTCCTGATATTCAGAATTCCTAAAGCATCTCCTGACACACCTGGAGCCCTTCAACACGGGATAAGAACATGTGATTTTAGGATTTCAGGGCTGGTACCTTTGGAGAACTTGGAAAACCTCATTTTTGTTATGATTAAATTTGGAATTTTTGGTGGCTCTGTCAGCTGGATCAGGGACCAACCTGGAATTCTTGTGGCATTTTCTGGGACAAATCTGGAAATCTCCAGCTTCAGCACTGGGTAAGAATATGGGAATTTTGTTTTTCAGTGCTGGTGCCTCTGGAAAATGTGGAAAACATCTGAATTTTTTGTGGCCGTGTCAGCTGGATCAGGGGCCAACCTGTCCCTGATGCTCAGAATCCCTGTGGCATCTCCTGACACACCTGGAACCCTTCAGCCGTGGATCAGAACATGAGAATTTAGGATTTCAGGGCTGGTGCCTCTGGAAAACATGGGAAACCTCAAATATTTGCATTTTTTGTGGCCTTGTCAGCTGTATCAGGAACCAGCCTGTCCCTGATGTTCAGAATTCCTGTGGCATCTGGCACACCTGGGACTCTCCAGCGCGGTGGAGAAATGAGAATTTAGGTTTTCAGGGCTGGTGCCTCTGGAGAACCTCGCTTCTGGCACGATTAAATTTGGAATTTTTGGTGGCTTTTCCAGCTGGATCAGGGACCAACCTGTTCCCGATGCTTGCAGTTCCTGCGGCATTTCCTGGGACAAACCTGGGACTCTCCAGCGCAGGATAAGAGCATTTGAATTTAGATTTCAGGGCTGGTGCCTTTGTAAAACCTGGAAAACCTCAGGAAAAAACTTGACCCTGGCATGATTCCCAGCTCTGTTGTCACCTGAAGCTCAGGTGGGAGGGCAGAGCTGCTCCCGGCAGGAAGCAGAGGGGTAGAAAATAGCAGGGAGGAGCATTTGATCCTTCCCCTTATCTCCTGTTCTCCCCCCTGCTCTTATGTCCAGGCCCTGTTTGTTTTTCCAGGATGGCTCCTTCCCTCTGTGGTTTTTCCTGATGGAAAATGAGAGCGCTGGGATGAGCTGTGGGCAGAGGGGAAGCAGCCAGGGGAGATGGTCTGGAGTTTGTGAAGGTTTATCAACGCTCCTCGTTATCTGTGTGGGATGTGATTGATTGAGGGCCCTATCCCACCCCTGGGGACACTTTTCCTTTGGATTGAAAGGATCAGGAGGAGGTGGCAGCTCCCTGGATCAGGGCCAGGAGCAGCCAGGGCAAGGTGAGGGCAACTTTGGACTTTTGGCACAGGTTTGGAAGGTTGGAGGTGAGGAAAATCCTGGATCACAGGGAAATTATCAGCTACCAGCTGCTGGAGCTGTTGGGAAAGGGGAAAATCCACACTGGGGCACATCCCACCATGCCAGGTGATCCAAGTGTCCAACCCGGCCTTGGGCACTGCCAGGGATCCAGGGGCAGCCACAGCTGCTCTGGGAATTTAATGAATTTCATCCTTGCCCTTCACAACCCTCACAAAGAACAATTCCTTCCCAATATCCCGTCTAAATTTCCACTCTTTGGAGTTTGAAGCCATTCTCTGTGGCCTGTCCCTCCATCCCTTGTCCAAAGTCTCTTTCCTGCAGCTTCCCCAGGTCCTGGAAGGTCTCTATGAGATCACTCCAAATCTTCTCCTCTCCGGGTGAACATTCCCAGCTCTCCCAGCAGAGCTGCTCCATCCCTGGGATCATCCCTGGTGGTTTTTATCGAGGCAGACCTGACTTCAGGAACACCCTTCCCAATTTTTTGGGAAGCCTCTGGGCAGCTCCAGCTCCTTCCCGTGCTGGATCCAGGGCTGGGGCAGCTCTGCAGGTGGGGCCTCACCTGAGCTCAGGGACAGAATTCCCCCTTCCTTGGATCTCCTGGGCGCCTTTCTTTTGGATCCTCATTTTTCCCACAAAACTATCGCCTTAAACCCTCCTAGGATCGTGTTTAATATCAGGTTTTATGTTTTTTTAATTTCTCTCTAGTTTAGGATTTTTAGGCCTTGTGCTCTCCAGTGTTTCTCCATGGAGAGCAGCGTGGGCACCTTGAATTTTTCGGCCAGGATCTGGGATCCGCATCCCTGTGGGATTTCAACAATTCCATCCCTGTAGCACCGAGACCCTCCAGCTCCTTCAGGCTCATCCCATGAAGGGGAATTAGGAATGAAGGGGTGGATTCAGGAATGCCGAGGAAATGGGAAAAACAAAAAAACCCAAAACAAAACCACAAAAGAGAGAGGAGATTTTGAACTTGGAAAAGGAATTTTTTTTTTGCTGCCACATTGGAATTTTAGTGGGATTTATCCACTCACAAATCTCATCCTTGGAATCAACCAGAGCAAATTTCACTCCTCGAGCACGGGGACCACGTCCCAGGTGCTGCCTGAGCTCCCCCTCCTTTTGGGCTCCCAGGAAAATGCAGATTCCGACAGAAAACAGGAGGAAAACTCTGCCAATTCCCAGCTCCTCTGGTGCCAAGGAGTTTGGCACTAAGCAGCTTTTTGCTGCCTGGTGTCTGGCGGTGCTGGGTCTTATTTTCGACAAACCCCGTTAAAGGATTACGAGGGCCTTGTTAAAATAATGCCCTTGGAGCTCATTCCTTATTGGAAGGAAAACAAGGATAAACAGAAAGGGCTCTCTCATCCCCAGGGTTATTGCTTGGAGTGCTTTGAAAGGAGAAAAAAGGAGGAAAAACTGGCAGGAATTAGGGAATATATAAACACACACACACTTGTCTGGGAATATAAAGTGAGTTTTGTTTCATTTCTGCTTTACAGCCCTCGGAAAAAAAATAATTAACAGCTCTCCCCCCACTAATTAATCTAATTAATACTGATGTTTGGCCATTGCATGAAAAGTTTTACCTTGGAGAAATAATCAATTAAAAGGGAAAAGGGAGAGGAAGCCATTCCGAAGGGGAGTTGCTATATTTACCTTTATAATGGAGTTTAATAAATGGGAATTAGAAATTCGGGGGGTTATTTTGCGTCGGCTGGAGCGACGACAACAAAATGGGAAATTTTAACTGGTGTTTGCCACGAAGTGCTCACGTTTTCCAAATAAAACCTGGAAAGGCTGGGGTGGCTCCATGGAGAACTCTGGGGGCAGGGGGCCTTTCCCTCAAGGCTTTGGTTTCATCCAGAGGGGGAAAACAGCAAACAGGGAAGATCCCAAGGGTGCTGATCCCTGAGGTCCCCTGTGCCTCCAGGAGATCAGATCCACCCTGTCCCCCTGCAGGTGGAGGAATGGGGGATCTGGAGCCAGTGGGAACTGAGCAGGAACCTCTGGGACGTCACCCCAAAGAGCAGCTCAGGAGATTGGATCATGAGTGGGAAATGGCGCTCCTGGTGGGATGGGGAATATCACAGAACCCCGGAATTCCAGGCTGGTGTTGGAATATCACAGAATCCCAGAATTCCAGGCTGGTGTTGGAATATCACAGAACCCCGGTATTCCAGGCTGGTGTTGGAATATCACAGAATCCCAGAATTCCAGGCCGGTGTTGGAATATCACAGAATCCCAGAATTCCAGGCTGGTGTTGGAATATCACAGAATCCCAGAATTCTAGACTGGTGTTGGAATATCACAGAATCCCAGAATTCCAGGCTGGTGTTGGAATATCACAGAATCCCAGAATTCTAGACTGGTGTTGGAATATCACAGAATCCCGGAATTCCAGGCTGGTGTTGGAATATCACAGAATCCTGGAATTCCAGACTGGTGTTGGAAGGGTCCTTAGGGATCCCCTTGCCCTGTCCCAGGCTGCTCCAAGCCCTGTCCAACCTGGCCTTGGGCTGGTGACAGCTGCTTGAAACTCATCCATTTGGAAAAGATTCCTGCTGTCCTAGGAATAAAACCAAGCTGATCCCTGTTTCTTGTTATGTTCAGGATGACGGGCTCGTGAGCTTCAAATGCTTTTTTTCTGATTCTGGCCCAACTTTTGAGTCATTTTTCTTGGGTTTCATTGGTGGATGCTCAGCTGCAGGAAATCCGAGGTCTTGAGTGGGATGGGTGGGTTTATAGATGGAATGGTTGGGGTTGGAAGGGAATTTAGGGATCATCCCAGTCCCACTCTGCCATGGCAGGGACACCTCCCGCTGTCCCAGCCTGGCTTTGGGCACTGCCAGGGACCCAGGGGCAGCCACAGCTGCTCTGGGAATTCCATCCCAGCCAGGAATTCCCAATTCCCAATCTCCCACCCATCCCTGCCCTCTGGCAGTGGGAGCCATTCCCTGTGTCCTGTCCCTCCATCCTTGTCCCCAGTCCCTCTCCAGCCTCGGAGAAGGAGTGGGGAGCCCCCAGGATGAGTGACTGGAGTTTCATGTCCCAGGTGAGTCCCTGGCGTGGATTTCTGTCCCCAAATCCATGTCTGACCATGGAGTGGCCACACTGGCCCAGCCCAAAGTCCCTCTTTGCCTCCCTGCTGGTTCCTGGAGGTGGGAATGGGACAGGGCAGGTGTCCATTGCTCCTCTCCCAAGTTATCCATGTCCAGAGATGGTGGAGCTGGAGATCCATCTGCTTTTGGAATCCTTCTGGTTTCAGGCATCCAGGGATTCCCCGGCAAGGAATTTGTGCTGGATACTCCAGTTGTGATTTAATTTGAGCCTCTCTGGCTCTTCCACTGAAACCAGGAATGACCAATCCCTTTTCCCTTTATCATTTCCTCTCCATCATCTCCCATCAATCCATCCTCAATATTTTTAATCATTCCCCATATTCCCTTTTTTTTTTTTTTTTTTTTTTTTTTTTAATATTTGCCTCTATCCCAAAAGGATTTTTCCATCTTTATTGTGGTTTTCAGGCCTTGTTTGGCTTTTGGAGCTGCCGTGACCAGAAATGTTTGGCAGCAATATCCTGACAGGAAAGGGGATGTTTTCCTCATCCCATTCCAACGTCGGCATCACACGCTCACACCTGCACTGGCCCCTATTCCCAAAAATTCCAGCCTGCTTTAATCAGATTAATGGAGCAGGCAGAAAGCCCCACCCTTTAATTAAATTTAATTAAATGAAAATGTTACATCCCAATCAAGCCCATTGTTTTCTTTGCTTGTGCACAAGCCCGAATCCCCTGGAGGCAGGAGCAACAAATTCCCAAAGATTTTCCAGGAATGCTTTGTGGAGGTGATTGTTGACCGAGGGGAGAGCGGTGCCATGGATTGTTCTCACAGTTTACTGGGAGCTGGAGCTGAGTGTCCGGAACATTCCTTGGCACAAACAATTTGCTAAAATTGGTGCAGCCATCCAGACTTTTGGCTGAGGGTGGGAAAGATCCGGCGTCTCCTCGGATCCATCATTTGGTGAGTGCGAGCAGCACGACGGTTCTTGGATTAAAATTCCTTGTGGATACCTCAGGGAGCCTTTGGTGAGGGGAGAAAGGCTGGTTATGTCCCAAACCAGCAATATTCGAGATTTCATCTGCTTGTAAAGTCAGGGGCAGCCAGAGGAGGCTTTAATCTGCTCAGGGAATCCTGGAATGGTTTGGGTTTGGAGAGACCTTAAATCCCATCCATTCCCAAACCTCCTGCCTTGGGCAGAGGCACCTTCCACTGTCCCAGGGGGATCCAACCTGGCCTTGGGCACTTCAGGGATCCAGGGGCAGCCACAGCTGCTCTGGGCACCTCTGCCAGGACCTCACCTCTCTCCCAGCCAGGAATTCCTTCCCAAAATCCCATCTAAACATTCCCTCTTCCAGCTCAAAGCCATTCCCTGTGTCCTGTCCCTCCATGCCTTGTCCCCAGTCCCTCTCCAGCTCTCCTGGAGCCCCTTTAGGCCTTGGAAGGGCTCTGAGCTCTCCCTGGAATCTTCTCTTCTTCAGGATGAACATTCCCAGCTTTCTCAGGAATTCCCCACGCCCTTCCCAGCTCCATTCCCTTCCCTGGACACGCTGGTGGGAACTGGAGCTCCTGCCCCTTCCCATCTCTCCCATCCCTTCATTCCCTCAGGGAGCAGAACCACCCTGTGTTTGCTGGAATCTCCAATTCCACTTCTCCATGTCTTGGAATTCCGTTGGTTCATCCCTCTCTTCAGAACTCTTAAGATTGTCTTTAAAACCATCAGAATTTTTAGCAACAAAATTCCAAGATTTTGGATTTTGGTGGCAGAATTCCCAAAATTTCCTTGGTGGTTGCACCAGCTGGGAACACACTTCTGACTCCCAAAGAAATCTGAGGTTTTCCTTGGATTCTGAGAGTTGGAATTTTCCCAGGAAAAGGACAAAGCAAAACATAAATACTCCAAACCTTTTTTTTTTTTTTTTTTTAAGAGGGGGAAATTCTGTTTATTTTGTGTTTTCTTTGTTGTCCCTGCTCTGTTTGGAACCCCGAGTGTTTGAAGTGCTCCAGCCCTCGCTTATCTGGGAACGTGTGGTCCCAGGGATTTCTGTGGGAATGCTGATGCTCTCACATGTGCTTGTGGAACGAAGGTAAAGGGAAAATCAAATTTGTAAAAATTTGGTTGATAAATTCTGCTGTCTGAAAAGGATTTTGTGATGGGGAATATCACAAAATCCCAGAATTCCAGGTTGGTGTTGGAATATCACAGAATCCCAGAATTTCAGCAGAACCTTCCACCCCGTGCCACCCACATGTCCGCTTAAACGAAAACTTTTAGTCTCATTTTCCACTTTTTTGTCTCCTTTTCATATGGAAAAATTGAAGGAAATTTTCTTTCTGCTCTTGTCCTATTTTTGCTAATTTATTATTATTATTATTATTATTATTATTATTAGTAGTAGTAGTAGTAGTAGTAGTAGTTCTTTAAATCAGGTTAAACTTCAGGAGTTTTTATGGAGGAAGACCTGACTTCAGGAGCATCCTTCTCAATTTTTTGTTCTAAGGAAGCCAAAGCGAAATGTGCTTGAGAAAGGTTTGGATTGGATTTGGTCCCTGATGGGTGGGAGAGGGTGGTGAGGCTCTGGAAGGGATTCCCCAGGGAACGGGGACATTCCCAAGGCTTCCAGAGCTACAGGAACATTTGGACAACGCCCTCAGGGTGGGATTGTTGGGGTGTCTGTGCAGGGCCAGGACTGGGACTGGATGATCCCTGTCCAGCTCAGGAAATCCCATGGTTCCATGATTCCATGACAATCGTGATCCCGTTCCGTTTCCATATCCCAATTCCTGGGCACAGCCACCCTGAGCCTCCCGTCAAGGGGAAGTTTGGATCTCTGGGAATATTCTCATGGACAGGGTTGTCCAGCCCTGGCAGTGGTGGAATCCCCATTCCTGGAAGGATTGAAAATCCGCGTGGATGTGGCACTTTGTGGGGCCTTTGTGGTGGCCTTGGCAGTGCTGGATGATTGGACCCAAAAAAGGCTTTTCCAACTTCAACAATTCCATGATTTTTTCCCATGTTTAGGCCTGACACCTTCATTCCATCAGCCATTCTCATGGCATTACAATATTTTTAGGGAAACTCACCAATCTTTTGGGATGAATGCCAGGAATATTCAGAAATAGTCTTTACCGAAGAAAGTTTTTTTTTTTTTTTTTTTTTTTTTTAGTTTGGTTGGTTTTTTTTTTTTGTTTTGTTTTAATATTCCCAGAATATTTCCATGATCAGGAATTGTGAAGCTCCAAAGTGATTTTGTGAAGTTTTTATTATTTCCAAGCTCCCTCAGTTTGCAGGATAAATAGATAATTTTATTTTCATGGTTCTCCCTTGCTGGCTCCCATTGGAATTGTTTTGCTTCCTGCAAAGCTCAAGGCTCTTTCCCTCAGAGTTTTAATCCTCTTTTATAAAGTTTTGGATGCTTTCACATTCCAGGAGTCACACCATTATTTCCTCCTTGGAGAACAAGCCACACTTTCCCTTTCTGGACCCCGCCAGCGCCAACATTGGAATCTTTCACGCTGAGAAAGCAGCCAGGATTTGGGATTTGTAGAAAGGAGCATCAGGTACTGCAAATATGAGATTTTTGAGTGAATAAATTACACTACAATTCCAATGTGGCAGCAAAAAAATTCCTTTTCCAAGTTCAAAATATCTTCTCTCCTTTAGGGTTTTTTTTTTCCCATTTCCTGGGCATTCCTGAATCCACCTCTGCATTCCTAATTCCACACAAACCAACCCTGTTCAAACCTCGTTAAACTTCTGCCTTAACAAGGAGGGCTTGGGGAGAGTGGGGGGTGTCCGTGAGCAATTCCTGACTCCTGGTTCCTTCCTACTTTTCATCCCTGAGCAGTTTAACTTAATTTTATGGAAACATTAATTAATATTAGGGAAAACAAACCATATTTTAATTAATATTCGTGATCCACCCCCTCCCAGAGAAGATGAGCAGCCCTAATTTGAAGTCAGGGAGGTTGAGGCTGGATCACCACAGACCTGGAATGGGAATCATTGCACGTGGAGGTCATTCCAGATGTGGATTTCACACCTGGATCATCACAAACCTGGAATAGGAATCATTGCTCATGGGCACCGTCTCGGCCAAGGATTTCCTGCCTGGATCAGCACGAACCTGGAATGGGAATCATTGCACATCCCAGCCAAGGATTTCCTACCTGGATGGCCAAGACCTGGAAGGAAATCATTGCTCATGGAAGTAATTCCAGACATGGATTTCCCACCTGGATCACCACAGACCTGGAATGGGAATCATTGCACGTGGAGGTCATTCCAGACATGGATTTCCTGCCTGGATCACCACAGACCTGGAATGGGAATCATTGAACATGGAGGTCACTCCAGCCTTGGATTTCCTGCCTGGATCACCACAGACTAGGAGTAATTGCACATGGAGATCATCTCAGCCAAGGATTTCACACCTGGATCACCACAGACCTGGAATGGAAATCATTGCACGTGGAGATCATTCCGGATATGGATTTCCCACCTGGATCACCATAGACTTGGATTGGGAATCATTGCACATGGAGATCATTCCAGACTTGGCTTTTCTACCTGGATCACCACAGGCCTGGAATGGGAATCATTGCACATGAAGATCATTCCAGACATGGATTTCCTGCCTGGATCACCACAGATCTGGAATGGGAATCATTGCACATCCCAGCCAAGGATTTCCTACCTGGATGGCCAAGACCTGGAAGGAAATCATTGCTCATGGAGATCATTCCAGACATGGACTTGACGCCTGGATCACCACAGACCAGGAAGGAGGTCACTGCATGGAGAAGTCATTCCAGCCAAGGGTTTCTCACCTGGATTACCACAGATCTGGAATGGGAATCATTGCACGTGGAGGTAATTCCAGACATGGATTTCACACCTGGATCACCACAAACCTGGAAGGAATCATTGCTCATGGAGGTCATTCCAGTCATGGATCTGACACCTGGATCTTCACATACCTGGAAGGGAATCACTGCATGGAGAGGTCATTCCAGACTTAGACTTGATACCTGGGTCACCCCAGGCCAGCCCAGTACTGTGGTTCCTCATGAACATCCCATCTCCTCTCTGGAGCACTTGGAATACCCGGAAAGGAAAGGAGACAGCTGAGGATGTTCAAGTTCAGGGATTGGAGATATGGAGTTCCAGGCTCTTCTCTGGGAGGTGCAAATCCCTGGAATGCTGTGCCATCCCTCAAGGTTCCCACCAGCTCTCTTCAGACCAGAATGTGACTTTTCAGCTCCCTCATTCCTGCACATGATTCCCATTTCAGGAGGCTCAGGTCTTCCTGGATGGGATGAATCCCCCTCCTGTTCCCTTGATGTCCTGGATTGCAGGGATGCTGGCTGGATCCCCCTGGCATTCCCGGGAATACAGAGATTTACAGCTCCCATTGCCTTCCAGAGGAGTTAAGGGCTGTGCTCCTCATCAGAACCTGCTCCCAGTTTATGGCTGTGGCCCTCCAGCCCCACTAATGATCCCAGAAAATCTTTGGGATTGTTCCCAGTCACCTGGACTCGCTGGGAGTCATGCAGGGAGTCTGGGGAACAAAAATCTTTTCTTGCATCTGGCTTTAATTACCTTTGGTTTTAATTAATTAACTTCAGGGAGTTTCATCTCAATAATGTGGAAAAAGCAGCTTTTCATGGAGGTTTGCTTTCCATGCAGGGAAAAATTGCATTCCATTTATCCCATCCCATCAGCTGCAGCCTCTGAGGGGTTTTGTCCAATGGCACTGGAATTCCCAGTGCTCCTGGAGGGATCACGGGGATGATCCTGGGCAGTTCCCTGTCCTCTTCTTCCCCTTGCATCCACTGCAAAGTTCCCCTCCTCTCTCTGATGTTTGATTCCACTGGGTGATAATTCCTCATTGGGCCAAAAATTCCAGCTGGATTTAAGGATCTCAGCGGATTTGAGAGCTGGAGGGAGCAGATGGGATTAGGAATCTCCAGGGAGATTTGTGGTCTTCCCGTGCTTAAAGCGGCCTTGTAAAAAAAAGGGAGAGGGATTTTTTACACAGGCAGGTGGTGATAGGAAAAATGGGAATGGTTTTAAATCAAAAAGGGAAGATTTAGATTGGAAGTTAGGAGTAAACTCCTTCCTGTGAGGCCCTGGAGAAGCCGTGGCTGCCCCTGGATACCCCTGGAAATGTCCAAGGCCAGGTTGGACAAGGCTTGGAGCAGCCTGGGACAGTGGGAGGTGTTGGGGTTGGAATGAGATGATCCTTAAGGTTCCTTCCAACCTGGGATTTGGTAATTCTGGGAGAAGGAGTGAAATCCCTGAGTCAGGGAATGTTCTGGACATGCCACTCGCACTTGACCCGTGGCAAAGACACCGAAAATAAAACGGTGGGGAAATAAAACCCAGAGAGAAGGAAAAGCTTTCCCACACCCTATGGAAGCAGGACATGGAGAGCACCACCAGAGGAATGCCACAGGATTCAGGGAATGGGATTTTCCCTATCCAGGAACAAGAGCCATTCCATCACTAAATATGAGAGGATTGAAAGGTTTTAGGATTGAGGGAATCTTCATCCATGAGCAGCCTGGGAGAAGACTTAGGAGGTCACGGATTTTTCCGTAGTGTCTGGAAGAGCTGGCACTGCTCCCAGTTGGAGAGGGAGCACATTCCCAGAGCAGATATTTGTCCCCAGCATCAAATTTGGGCTCTTAAAATCCATGAGGTGTGAAATCATCCAAGTCATGACTGAGAATTTATGCAGCACTTGGAATTTTCTCCTCATTGTATTGGAGAGCAAAAATCTGGAGGTTCTGGAGGGTCAGGGGACACTTTGATTCCCAAATATCTTTCAGGCACTTGGGAGTGTTGAGCTGAGGATTTGAAGGGTCTTTTCCAAACTCAATTATCCTAAAATTCCATTATTTTGGTGGTCAATCCTACAAAGGCAAATCCACAAAGAAGCTGAGTCTTTCCTAAAATCCCTGCTTGGGGATCCTCCACAGGACAACTCTCCAGGCCAGGAATTCACCAATGGATTTTGAAATCCCTAAATATCTGCCCAATAATCCTGGAGCTGGATATAAACTCCAAATCCTGCTCCTGCTCAGCCTGATCCATGGGAATGTTCCGGAGGGGCTGGAAAGGACAATTCCCAGTCATTGGTGTGGCCAAGGACCCGACCCCACACAAATCCCACAGCATCCCCCAGCTCTATCCCAGATCCAGCTGCCCTGGGGACTGGAACAGGAATGGGAGAAAATCCCATGGGACATGTGGGATTATGCCAAATAACACCAGGAAAAAGGTTGGAATACTAGGGAATAAGCAGGAGGGAGAAGCTGGAGGATGATGCAGAATTGGATAATTTGAGGGGACATCACCGAGCTTAAAAATCCAGGAACATGAGGGAGAATATGAAATTATCTGGTGGAAGCCAACAAGGAAAAGCATCCTTAGGAAAATATCTCCAGAAAATTCCTTGGGAAGGTTTCATGGCCAATGCAGAGGGTTTGCTGCCCGAAATTCCTGGGGGAAATTTCAGGGCCCAGAAGCAATTTCCAGATTCCCCGAGCAGCTGTGGGTTGGTTTCCCAGAAGGGGTCAGTCTTTCCCAAGGATTTGTGGGGAACTACCCAACTCTTCCAGAGGGAAACACAGAGCTTGGATGGATAAAAATTGGGAATAGCAGGAGCGGCTGCAGCCTCAGGTGAAACCGAACTCATTGCAAGTGGGAACTCACCCGGATAATTTGACAAATTATTGACTTCATATTCCTGGGATGTGGGAATTAACCTTGGAGTGAGAGGGGATGAGATGGGAATTGTGCTTGGAAATCCCAGAATAT
Organism: Melospiza melodia melodia; assembly: GCF_035770615.1. Lineage (NCBI taxonomy): Eukaryota > Metazoa > Chordata > Aves > Passeriformes > Passerellidae > Melospiza > Melospiza melodia. The sequence goes on from NC_086194.1 coordinate 1,802,021, forward strand.
GGGAATTAGCCTTGGAGTGAGCAGGGGATGAGATGGGAATGTTGTGCTCAGGAATTCCAAAATGTGGGACTTAGCACTACCTTGGAGTGAGAAGTAGGGGTGAGATGGGAATATTGTGCTCAGGAATCCCAGGATTTGGGAATTAGCTCTGCCTTGGAGTGAGAGAGAGGGATGGGGTGGGGATATGGTGCTCAGGAACTCCAGAAGGTAAGAGTTAGCTCTGCCTTGGAGCAAACGGGGATGAGATGGGAATGTTGTGCTCAGAAATCATAAAATGTGGGAATTAGCTCTGCCTTGGAGTGAGAAGTGGGGGTGAGATGGGAATATTGTGCTCAGAAATCATAAAATGTGGCAATTATCACTGCCTTGGAGTGAGAGAGGAGGATGGGATGCGAATATTGTGCTCAGGAATTCCAGAATGTGGGAATTAGCACTGCCTTGGAGTGAGAAGTTGGGGTGAGATGGGAATATTGTGCTCAGAAATCTTAAAATATGGGAATTAGCTCTGCCTTGGAGCAAGAGAGGAGGATGGAATGGGAATATTGTGCTCCAGAGTCATAAAATGTGGGAATTAGCTCTGCCTTGGAGAAAACAGGGGGATGAGATGGGGATATTGTGCTCAGGAATCCCTGGATTTGGGAATTATCACTGCCTTGGAGTGAGAGAGTTTGATGGGATGGGAATATTGTGCTCTGGAATTCCAAAATGTGGCAATTAGCACTACCTTGAAATGAGAAAGGGGGGTGAGATGGGAATATTTTGCTCAGAAAAGTGCTCAACATTCCCACTTTTTCCCCAGATCTCCTCTCAGGTGCTGTACCAGGAAAATCTTTTTCCCTGCTCTGAACTTCTGGAAAAGTCCAACTCTGGCAGCAGAGATGGATCTTAGGAAAATCTCCTGGAGCTGTGGGCGCTCCAGAGCAGTTGTGGAATTATTAAATCTGAATTATGCCTCAAAGCCAGGGAAAAGTGGGAGCATCCTGGTTCTCCAGCGGTAAAAACACCGGGACCTTCCACCTGCACCAGCAGCACTTTTCCCTCTCCCATTCCTGGGTTTCTGTCCCAAATCCCATAGGGATCCATCCCTCTGGATTTATATTTTTACAGCCTGTGGATGCTGGGATCAACTTTAAAAGCTGATTCCGGGGTGATTCCCAAAATTTGGGGAGACCCTGGAACCTTCACTCTGTAATTCCATCCCTCCTCTTTTCCACTGGTGTCTCATCCAAATTTGAGCTTGAAATCCCTGGAAAGCCACGCTGAGGAAAGGCCCTGGTGATTCTGGTGGGTGGAATGATTGGAAAATGGGCATGAAATCCATGTGGAAATCCTTGGATTGCTGCAGTGAGGGAGAAGATCCCAAAAGAAGAACCTAAAAAAAAGATCCAAGGTAAGAAATCAAAGAAGGGAAAAGAGGAAAATGGGGACACAGGTGACATCCAAGGAATATTTCAGTTGGCCACAGCAAGGATAAACTCTTTTCCGGGTGAAATGAGCTATAAATCATTGGATAAATAACAATTAAAAGCCATTTTAAAAATGATATTTCCTGTTTGAAGCCCGGGATGAAATATTTCACCTCATAAAAGCCAATGCTTCCTCCTGGATCTCCAAAATCCGTTGGCTCTGGATTGGGCACAGGATACAGCCCAGATTTCCACCTGGAGGCGTTCCCAGGCCAGGATCCCACCTCATTCCTTGTATGGATTGATATCTCTGGAAAACCCAACCCCAGCTTGTCAGAATCCTTCAAATCAGGGCAAAATGTTCCCTTGGGATAGTTACAAACAGCCAGGAGGGAAATATTTCCTTTAACTTCATTTTCTGTCAAGGAAAAAACACCTTTCAAATTCTGTTTGCTCTTTCCTGGTATTGAGACAAATTTCAGTCACAAGGACAATTCCTTGGATTTCAAAAAAAATTATGGGAGTTTCTGGGAATTCCGTGAAGAAATCTCAGTGATTTTTGGCTCTGGTTTGGCCATTTTCTTGTTCCATTTCTCTGTGTGTATCAGACGATATAAATAAATATAGTTTAGAATATTCCTAAGGATGTTTTTCCATAATATTCCCAAATATATTTTCCATAATATTCCTAAGTATATTTTCCATTATATTCCTAAGCATATTTTCCATAATATTCCTAAGCATATTTTCCATAATATTCCTAAATATATTTTCCCTTATATTCCTAAGTATATTTTCCATAATATTCCTAAGTATATTTTCCATAATATTACCAAATATATTTTCCATTATATTCCTAAGTATATTTTCCATAATATTCCTAAGCATATTTTCCATAATATTCCTAAATATATTTTCCCTTATATTCCTAAGTATATTTTCCATAATATTCCTAAGCATAATTTCCATAATATTCCTAAGTATATTTTCCATAATATTCCTAAGTATATTTTCCATAATATTCCTAAGTATATTTTCCAAAATATTCCTAAATATATTTTCCATTATATTCCTAAGTATATTTTCCATAATATTCCTAAGCATAATTTCCATAATATTCCTAAATATATTTTCCATAATACTCCTAAGTATATTTTCCATCATATTCCCAAATATATTTTCCATAATATTCCTAAGTATATTTTCCCTTATATTCCAAAGTATATTTTCCATAATATTCCTAAATATATTTTCCATAATATTCCTAAGTATATTTTCCATAATATTCCTAAATATATTTTCCATTATATTCCTAAGTATATTTTCCACAATATTCCTAAGTATATTTTCCCTAGGTACAACTGTCAGGATCAGAATTGCAGCATGAAATGGATTGGATTGAGTACAGACATCTACATTTTCCTAATAATCTGTTTTCTTCCATGTCAATGGAGCCTCAGGGTGAGTAGGATCCCATCCATCCTAAAACTGAATGATTTAGGAATGAGCCCCTCCATCCTAAAATCCTGTCCTGAGGTTGGAGAAGACTCCAAGATCATTGAATCCTTTGTTGTCCATCAAATCCAGGAGAAGGTGCTCGGGTGGACTTCTGGAGTTTTTCTCAAACTGTTGCTTTTCATAAAGAGTTTGGTTTTCTGTTCAAGTTAAACCAAAGGGTTTTTTTCCCCTTCCAGAATCTTCTCCATGTCGACCACTGTTCCCAGGTTTTGGGATAAGGAGGAGGAATTGGAAGGGACCTTCAAGCTCATCCCATTCCACCCCTGCCATGGCAGGGACACCTCCACTGTCCCAGGTAGATCCAGCCTGGCCTTGGGCACTGCCAGGGATCCAGGGGCAGCCACAGCTGCTCTGGGAATTCCATCCCAGCCAGGAATTCCCAATTCCCAATCTCCCACCCATCCCTGCCCTCTGGCACTGGGAGCCATTCCCTGTGTCCTGTCCCTCCATCCTTGTCCCCAGTCCCTCTCCAGCTCTCCTGGAGCCCCTCCAGGCCCTGCCAGGGGCTCTGAGCTCTCCCTGGAGCCTTCTCCAGGCTGAAAAATCCCAAATTTCCCAGCCTTTCACACATATTCCCATTCTCTTTCCATTCTCCTTCCCAGAGTTTGTGCTGAACCCCTCCCACAGGAGCTGGTGCCTCTCTCCCCTTTGGATGCAACTTGGAAAGGATTTTTAGCTCCTTTTTTCCTCTCTCATCCCCAATTTGCAATTTTCACTTCCCAGCACCAAGACCAAGCCATTCTTTCCTTTTTCTCCTCCTTCCTGAAGAAAAGAATTAATTAGGAATTTAACAACTATCAGTCACTCCCCTTTCCCCTTTTCCCCTTCCCCCCTCCTGCTCTCCCTTTCCCCCCATCCCAACTCCTGGAATATAAATCATTTGCTGTGGTCTGCAGCTCAGCTGGAAAAACCAACCAGCCGGGTCTGTAATGTCACCAGCATCTCATTTTAGGGGATTTATGGGGTCTGGCCTTAAGCACTTGCTGCTTTACAGCCTGTGAGTTCGCTCCTGCAGGAATTCCCTCTGGATTCCTCCTCCTTATCCTGGACTCCGGCTGATCTCGGGAATTTTCAAAAGATAAATCCCCATCCTTTGGAAAATGGGATCTTGGCTTTGTTTCCATCCCTGATTGGCCCAAAAGAGGATCACGGCACATTCCTGCAGCTGGGAAGGGCTTGGAAATTGGGGTGTGCTGGGTGTGGGAGCAAATGGAATAATCATCCAAGGTGGACTTGTTGGGGTTCACACACTGAGTGGGAAGAATGTGGCTGCCCCTTCCTTTGGGCTCCCTCTGAGTTTTCTGATTTTCCTTCAGTTTTCTTATTTTCCTTCGAGTCTTTCCCAGTGCCTGGAATTGTCAGGGAGAAGGGAATCACCAAGGTGTCACTCCCTGCAGAGAACAAGGGAAGGAGGAGGTGAGGTTCAGGTTGGATTCCATGATCCTGGAAGTCTTTTCCAGTTGATCCTATGGTCCTGTGATTCTGCGATTTCCTCAAATTTCTTAGCCACCTTCTCCATGTTCTCATCCATCTTCTGTCACAGGTTGGATTTCATGATCCTGGAAGTCTTTTCCAGCTGAAATGATCCTGTAATTCTGTGATCTTCTCCATGTTCTCATCCACCTTCTCCATGTTCTCATCTGTCCTGTCAGATTTGGACTCCAAGATCCTGGAGATCTTTTCCATCTGAAATGATTCTGTGGTTCTGGGATCTCCTCCATGTTCTCATCCACCTTTTCCATGTTCTCAGCCATCTTCATCACAGGTTGGACTTCATGATCTTGGAGATTTTTTCCAACAAAAATGGTCCTGTGATTCTGCAATTTCCTCAAATTTCTTAGCCACTTTCTCCATGTTCTCATCCATCTTCTGTCACAGGTTGGGTTCCATGATCCTGAAGGTCTTTTCCAGCTGAAATGATCCTGTAATTCTGTGATCTCCTCAAAGCTCTCATCCACCTTCTCCATGTTCTCATCTGTCCTGTCAGAGTTTGGACTCCAAGATCCTGGAGATCTTTTCCAGCTGAAATGATTCTGTGGTTCTGGGATCTCCTCCATGTTCTCATCCACCTTTTCCATGTTCTCAGGCATCTTCATCACAGGTAGAACTCCATGGAGATAATTTCCAAGTAAAATGATCCTATGATCCTGTGATTGTGTGATCTCCATGTTCTCATCCACCTTTTCCATGTTCTTAGTCATGTCCATCACAGATTGGACTCCGTGATCCTGGAGATCTTTTCCAATCAAAATGGTTCTGTGATTTCCTCAAATTTCTTAGCCACTTTCTGCACATTCTCATCCATCTTCTGTCACAGGTTGGACTCCATGATCCTGGAAGTCTTTTCCAGCTGAAATGATCCCGTGATCCTGTAATTCTGTGATCTCCTCAAAGTTCTCAGCCATCTTCTCCATGTCCTCATCCACCTTTTCCATATTCTCAGCCATCTTTGGTCACAGGTTGGGTTCCATGATCCTGAAGGTCTTTTCCAGCTGAAACAATCCCGTGATCCTGTGATTCTGTGATCTCCTGCTCCATCTTCTCACACCTGTGGCTGCACAAGGATGTGAGTGTGGATTTTTAGGATTTATATCCCAGGGATAAACCCAAGGATAATTCCAGTTCTAGACTCCGGAGGGAAGAGGTGTTGTCTCTCTTTCCTACCCCTTCACTTGGATATTCCCAATCCGGATCTGTTTTCCAGGACAAACATTCCTTGGGACAGAAGGATGTGCTGCAGTGTGGGTCATTTCCCTCACTTTTGGATAATAAGCAGAGTTGTTGTTGTTATTAATTTATTATCATTATCATTATCATTATCATTATCATTATCATTATCATTATCATTATCATTATCGATGTTTCTCCTCTGGACTCCACCCTGGGAGATATCTCATGAAATCCAGTGGAAAACTGGGAGAAAGGTCTCTTTTCAAGGATAACTTGCCTTGCTGAATTATTTGTGGCACATTCCTGCCTTGAGCTGCAGGGATAACTTCAGACACTGAGAAGATGTGGGTTTAATGAAAACAAAATGAAAAATAATGAAAAATACAGATCCTCACGGAGCATTGATGGAGTCTGGTTGTTCTCTTCACCCTCAGGAATCTGTAAAACTTCCCAGCAGACACTGAGAAGATGTGGGTTTAATAAAAAGAAAAAAGGAAAAATAATCAAAAACTATAGATGCAGATCCTCATGGAGCATTGGTTCTGTCTGGTTGTTCTCCTCACCCTCAGGAATCTGTAAAATTTCCCATCAGGAGAACGGGAACTCTCAAAGGACGGAGAGAGTGGGGAAGGGTTTGTGGCTGGGAATCCATCCAAAATCCACCACAAATGTGTGGCAGAGCCAGAAGGAAAAGGCAGATCTGTGGATCCCAGTGGTTCACGTACATGTGGGAACACTGGGGACATCCAGAGTCGCTCCCAAATCCCAAAAAAACAGCTCCTGCTGCTGCTCCAATGCCATTCCTAACCCTTTGGTTGCTGCTCTTTGCTTTTCCAGTCGGGCCCATTCCTGAGGGAAGGATGGTCTCATGGGGAGGGCATGGATCTAAGACTGGAAAACATCCTTTGTTTCAGGGACAATTTTTGGGAGAGTTTGTTGAAAGATTTTCATTTTAATCCAAAATATTGGATTTTTCTCAATTTCATTTAGTTTTGACAACTACAAGTTTAAAAAATTGTATTTATGGGATGAAATATTTCAGCTGTGTTTTCCAATCAAATTCTCCCCAACAGAAAACATTTAATGTTGGAATTTTCTGCTCAAATATTCCAAATAAACCCATTTTCCTTTCCCCACTTTCCCTCCAAAGTGAGAGGAGCTCAGGAAAACGACTTGGGTTCCTTGGGTTCTCACCAGATCCATTCTCATCACAGGCAAAGAAATAAAGGAAATGACACTGGAATTTTTGGGATAATCCAAGAACTGATCCCACAATTTTTATGCTGATCAGTTCTGAATAAACAGAAATATTCCCCCTTTTTTTTTTTTTTCTCAGTGGTGACAGCAAATGGTTCCATTTGGGATTGGGAAGAGTGATGTTATTTAGCAGCTGCCTCCACAGAAGCCAAGCTATTAAATATCCTGTCTGTCATTCCTTAGGAACTCTGGAAAACTTTCTGGAGCAGGAAGGAGAAAAATCATCGGGGCAATCAATCGTGTCTGGATTCTATTTTGCTGTGAAATCTCTCATCTCGGGGTCTTGAACTCCTTCATGAAGCCAAAGTCTGCCAAAATGGGTGAGAAAATGATTTTGGATGGAAAAATGGAGTGGGGTTCATCCTGCTGAGGGTTCCATCTCAGATATCCATGGAAAACCAGAGCCGAGGGACATGGGAACTTCAGGAGCAGATTTGCCTCAAATGTTTGAGGATCATCAAAATTCCAGGGATTTCTTTTTGACTCCCTGGAGTGTGGAAGGAGCCAAAAGGGCCGGCTTAAAACATCCAATGAATCCAGTGCAAGGTGTGAGGGAAATCAGGAATAAGCTGGATTCATTCCCTCCCCTCAGCAAATCGGCTTTTTCCAGAGACTTTTTACTTTTCCTTTGTGTTATTCCTATTTTAGGGAGGATTTTAGGGGGGTTGTCAAGGAATCATGAAATAATGGAATCATGGAATGGGTTGTGTTGGAAGGAATTTAGGGGTCATTTAGTTCCTGGAATCCCTGGAAGTGTCCAAGACCAGGTTGGAGCAATTTGGGATTGTAAAATCCCCGCTCAAGGACTGGGATAAGATGATGCTTAAGGTCCCTTCCAACCCAAACCATTCTGGAATTTTGGAATTCTGGAATTCTAGGATAAATTGTTGATCCTTCCCTGTGCTTAATGGAGAATGACACCTCCAGGAGATGAGTGTTCCCAAATCCACCTCTGAAGATCACGGATCCATGGGATGAACCTGCTGTCACAATCTGTCCTCACAGCATTCCTGGGATATGATTTTCTCCAGGGAAATCCCTTTGCTCCATGGATCTCTGGGATGGAGGAGTTACAGCAGTGTCCATCCACTGGGATTGTCCTGGAGGCTCACTGGGAACACCCACCCATGATCCAGGACAGGAGACCCCTTCCTGGTGAACTCTTTTGGGATTTCTGATCAGAATTTTGGGGTTCTGCCCCTCATCCGCCGCACGTCCCAAATCTGATCCCACATCCTTGGCTTCCTTTTGGAAACGTTCCCGAAATCTGGAGCTCAATTACGGAGCTGTAAATTCCCCACTGAGAGTTCTGCTCCTGAAAACCAGAGCGACTCCATCTCCTGACACCACCACCTCCCCTCTTGGAATGAATCCTGTGGAATACAAACAGTGGGAAGCCAAGGAATTGGGGGGTGTAAAACAGTGGGATTTGGGGATTTTTGTTGTGTAACACCGAGGTGTGACGGGGGCCAATCGGGAGCTGATCCAGCCCCACTTCCAGACCCTTCCTTAATCTCATTCCCTTCAAGCGTTTCCCCCACACACAATCCAGCAAGGGAAGAGTTCCACGCTTTGGAGTTTTCCGTGGAAAAAGGGAAATCAAAGAAACTGAGAATGTGGAGGGTGAGATTTAATTAATGCTGGTTTCAGTGGAATGTGTCCCTGCCTATTCAACGGGATGATCCTGAAGTCTTTTCCAGCCCAAGCCACCCTGGAATTCTGTTCACACGAATTTATTTCTAAGCTTAATTTAAAATGAATTAAAAATTAGGCTTTAAATTAAATTTGACCTAATTTAAATTACATCAAAAATTTAATTTAGTTTAAAATTGTTTAAAAATTAGGTTTTTGAGCACAGAAAATGCTTCAGCTCACTTCCAGCTGGGCTCTAGAGCTTCACTTCCAGTGGTATGGAAAACCAACTGGAATATCAGTATAACCCCTGGATCTTTGTCTTCATAAATCCTGGGGGTGATTCAGCTACAAAAGTTCACCAAGTCATTGAAAATATTAATGATAAGATTCATATTCCCAATTTCATCCATTAAAATGTCCATGTTTGGAAGAACCTTTGTTTTTAACTTCCTTTCCTATTTTTAAAGCAATCTGCAGAACCTGATTTGTCCCACAAGTGATGATTTATACAAAAAAAAAATGAAACATTTTGAAGAATTGTTTTTTTGGGGGAGTGTCTTTTGGTCCTTTTCTTGTGTCTTTTGTGGGTTTGGTTTGGACTATGACTGTAAAAGAGGAGCTGGGATCAGAGAAGGAGAACAAAAAGCAAAAAATGGACGGGATATTTCCAATTGATTTTGCTTTGGTGAAACATTGAGTGATTAAATATTAAATAATTGAACATAAGGAATGGGGATTTATCCCAATGTCTCCCAAGTTTCCTTTCCAGCTGATAAACACCAGAGCTACAGGAATATGGATGTGCTGACTGGAATTTTTCCTGGGAGATCTCTAATCCAACCTTCTACTCGGAGCAGGGAGAGGTAAAGGAAGGTTGTAATTTTGGGTCAATCTGGAATCTGGGTTTGGATCAATCAAGACCAATCAATTTGAATCTGGGTCAATCAAGATCCAGAACAAAAGCTGAGTTGGACGGGGCTTGGAGCAACCTGGGATAGTGGAAAGCGTCCCTGCCCATGGAATGAGATGATCTTGAAGGTCCCTTCCATCCCAAACCATTCCGTGATCCTATAAAAACATTCCCGTTGTGTATTTCTCTGATTATTAGTTAAAAGTAGATGGTTTAAATTATTGATTTCCCTCTTACAGGAAGCAAGTGCATTCCCAACTCCAAACCCCAGATCCCATTATTCATGGCACATTCCTGCCTTGAGCTGCAGGGATGACTTCAGACACTGAGAAGACATGGGTTTAATAAGAAAAAAAAAAGAAAAAAGAAAAAAATATGGATGGATCCCAACCCCCAATTTCCTGTTGGGAGCCAGTTTTGATGGAACATTTTCCCAAAACTCTGGGGCAGAACAGAATTTGTTAATCAAGAAATAAACAATGAAGAGAAGAGTAAAACTGACTGGCAGCGGGCAAAGAGAGGCAACACCTGCCCATCTCTGCTCCCAAATTCCTGTGCTGGCCTTTCCCAGGGTTTTTCTCTTTCCCTTTCATGTCTGTGGGAAGGGCAGGGCAGGATTAGGGATCCCACTGTCTCTGCTTGGTGCCTGGCTGAAGGCTGATAACGCTCCCTGCTGACAGCAGAGCGATGATTAGCCGGGATATAAAGGAGGGAAGTGTCCTGGAAGGAATTTTTTCCATGCCTGGGCCACCGATGGCCTCAAAGCCTCCATTGTTGCCGGCGGCCAGGTGAACAATCTGTGCCTCTGAAGGAGGGAGATACGGATCTCCACGTCCCTCTGGAGAGCCATCCCAGCCTCCGGGACTCCTCCGACCTGCTGGAATGGCTTCAGAGGGTGTAGGATGTCAAAAGGGACGTGGAGCCTCCTGGAATTTCCTCAGCTCCGCCTCCACGCCACGTTCAGCTCCGCAGGTGTTGGGTAAAGGCACCACCGAGCTCTGACTTGCAGGGATATTCCCCAAAAATCCCTCCAGGTAGAAGTTCTTTTGGGAAATTCTTCATTGTGAGGGTTTTTTCTTTATTTGTCTACTCCAGGTGAGAGTTTTGGGGATGTAATTCCCTGGATAATTGTCCAGGTTTGTCCTGACTTGAGCAGAAAGGATCCAAGGCCAAACTGGACAACCAGAATTCCAGAAAAATTCCCACCTTGGACAGGTTCCACCTTTCATCAGGATGAGAATCTCCTTGGGGGCCCTACAGGCTTGGAATGATTTAACAAAAGATTCCCCCAGATTTATGGGGATGTTCCAGGGAAGTTTTAGGTTGGATTTAGGAAAAGATTTCTCATCCAGAGGGTGCTGGGCACCAGGAATGTTTGGACACCACTCCCAGGGATGCTCAGGGTGGGATTGTTGGGGTGCCTGTGCAGGATCAGAAGCTGCCCTGGATGATTCTTGAGGCTCACTCAGGATATTCCATAATTCCATTATTATTTCTAATGCAGAACATGAGAGTCAAGTGGAATTCCCAACTCTCTTGGTTCCAGCTGCGTTCCAGATCCCTTCCAACCCAAACCATTCCAGGATTCCATATTTCTTCCCCAAATCCTACAGGAATTTGGAGATGCTGTTCCCTGTGTGTTTGGAGGCTTTGGGAACAGAGCTCAGCAGAGCCTCTGCTGGGCTCAGTTTATTTTCACCCATTAAGATTCAATCCTTTCTATTTTAAAAAGAAATTAATGGAATGTTTGGTGACCAGGAGCGGCACCTTTGTGGGGTTTTGGGGGAGTTGCCATTGCCCTTCCAAAGCAGGCACACTTGAAAAAAAAGGAAAAAGGGGGAGGGAAAGAGGTGGAAAGAGAAAAAGGACCCATTAAAGTGAGTTTTAAACCCAGAAAAAACAGATCGAATGTCAGATTTCATCCTACTTCAGAAAGTGGAGGAGGATGTGGCTTGTCTTTGTTTTAATCCCAGCTTGGAAAAGCGGGATGTGAACTCCTGTGGGACATCACTGAGGGATCAGCAAACCCTTCTGCCACTGCCCGAAGGCTCCCTGAGCTGTGTGAGTTGTTTTTATTCCTCGGGAGGATTTATGGCCGGTGATTCACGGAGCGGAGCCGTGTTTATTTTCCTTTTCCGACGATATTCCGCGCTGCCCGTGTTCCAGGAAATATGACATAGCTGTTATTGCTAGGAACGAGCTGCTGCCGGTGCTTTGCATCCACAACTGCCCTCGGAAGGAAGGGATTCCTGGCACTGCTCCTCACCCTGGGGAGTTTCGTCCTTTCCGATATTCGTTGTTTGTTTTTTTTCCAGATTTGCAAATCCAACAAGGAGATAATGAGGAATTTCCACTTGGGAAGGGAATTTCTTCTTGGGATTCCTGGCACTGCTCCTCACCCTGGGGAGTTTTTTCCTTTCCGATATTCCTTGTTTGTTTTTTTTTTTCCAGATTTGCAAATCCAACAAGGAGATAATGAGGAATTTTCACTTGGGAGGGGGGTTTGGGGTGCATGTGTGCATGTGTGATGCAGCCAGTCTTCAGACCTCCCAAAATGGTTTTGCTGTGTAGGCTCTGCAGCTGGTTCTGAATGGATCTGGATGGGACATTAACAAGCTCCTTGCAGACTTGACTTTGGGCTCTTATGGAAAGAGGAAAAATTCAGCAACATTGACTGAAACTGAGACCTCTGCTTCATATATTGAATTTTGTTTGTTGGTTAAGTTGCTTCTAGCTCTACTTTTAAGGAGTTCAGAGTGTTCTTCTACCAGGCATCCATGAATAAAATTGCCTTTGACTCCCCTTATAATCCTCCAGGTCTTAAAGATGGTAAAGATTATTTGATAGCAGGTGTGGAGCTCCCAGCATCCCAGCTTGGAGAAGTCTACATGAGCAGTGACACAGACTGAGATCTCTGGAACTCTGGAATAGTTTAGCACATTCCTGGTGTTTGCATTCTGCAGGATCCAGAAGGATTTGGAACCATTTATGGCCATGTTCTCCATCCTCAGTGGGGGAAACATGGGAACACCTCATCCACAGCCATGGGACAACCCTGCCCGTGCAAGGGGGTCCAGTCCAAGGTCATGGAATCACGGAATGAGTTGGGATGGAAGGGAATGTAATCATCCCATGAGCAGGAAGAGCTTCCACTATCCCAGGTTGCTCCAACCTGGCCTTGGACAATTCCCGGCATGGGGCAGCCACAGCTTCTCTGGGAATTCCATCCCAGCACCTCATCACCCTCCCAGCCAGGAATTCCATCCCAAAATCCCATCCAAACCTCCTCTCTGTCAGTTTGAATCCATTCCCCTTTGTCCTGTCCCTCCATCCCTTGGGAATATTCCCTCTCCATCTTTCCTGTCGCCTCCTTTGGGTCTTGGAAAAACACAGCAAGGTCACACCAAAGCTGTAAAAAATCCACAGGAGATCCAAGTTTTTCAACATTGCTGCCCAAAATCCAATGGTTTTAGGGAAAACTTTGCCTGAAGAGGGGAATTATATAAATATTTGTACTTGGAATGTCCAATTTTCCAGCAGATAACGAGGGGAATTTTATTTGTATGTTGGTGGAACAGCACTGGAAGGAGGTTGGATGGGCTTGGAGCAACCTGATCTCCATGGAGATGTCCCTGCCCATGGCCAGCTGCATGATCCTGGAGGTCCCTTCTGACCCAAACCATTCCAGGATTCCATGGAGATTAAAATCCAGGTTGCGATGTCACAGTTCCACCAAAACTCTGAAGATGAAAATCATGGAAACTGCTGGAATATTGAACATCAGCCACCACCAAGGACAGGCAGTGGGAAGTAGGATCATTCCTTATTCCAACAGACATGGAGAATGTTTTCCTGAGGTTTTTCCCCCTCCCAGCTCTCATCCAAACCCTGGAGACCAGGAATTTGCTGAGCACCCTCTGGTTTTGCTGGTTTTGGCCAACATTGAGCAGCCCCCATCGGCTCTGTCTGCATCTCAAGGAAATTATACGTGGTTAACAAAGAAAATCTGAATTATTCCAAATGTGGGATATTTTGGCAGCCTTTGAATCCCAAAAAATCTAATTCCCACTCCTTTATTACTTCATTTTAGGGAACAAACCCTCGTAACAAAGATTGCTTGGAAACACCACCAAAATTGAGGCTTTTAATAAAAGAAATTTAAAAAGGCAAAAAACCAAATTAAAAGAGTAATTGCAAGTTTCTTTTGGGTTCAATTTTCCTACTGGAAAGTTGGAAAAGGTTATGGAAATAAACATTTCTTCTTGCTGTGTCTAAACATTTTTATTCCAAGGAATAAATGCATTCCCTGGATTAGGAAAACAAAAATACGAGGGAAAAACAGCTTTGCTTTCAAAGGTGGAATTAGAAACCAGTTCAAGCAGATCCACCTGGATCCCTGGAATATTTGGAGCAGGAATAATTCCCACTCCCAGACCTTGGAGTGGGAATTCAGCCTTTAAATGGGAAATATTTTGTGTCCCAGCAGGCAGAGTTTTATTCCCATTGATTTTAAATCCTCCATCACTGCCCTGGGCTGGAAAATCCTTTCCATGAAGGAATTGTTCCCAAAATCCAACTTAATCTCCCCTGGAACAACTTGAGGTTCTCATCCTGTCCCTTTTTCCTTGGGAGAAGATCCCAGATCCCACCTGGATCCCTGCTCCTCTCAGGGAATTTTGGAGAGTGAGAAGGTTCCCAATGATCCAACTGAAAATCCTGTCCTGACCGGGATTGCTGGAGATGAAATTTCCGGGAAAAATTGGGATTTAAGGAAAAAATCCCCCTCTCATGGATGAGAAAATGAACGCACAAAGTGAGTCCTGCACCTCTCTGCTCTCCCCTTCGGGAATATTTTTCTGCTTCCCGGATTTTTCTTATTCCCTTCAAACATTTCCTGTCACAAATTCCTTCTCCACTTCCAACCTGACCCATCCTGGGTCTCTCTGTGTGAGATGGGGATCCCAATTTCTGCCCAAAACAAGAAAAAATGGGGATTAAACCCAGGTTTTCTGCAATTTATGGAACATTTTAAACCTGGATTATCCAATAGCAATGACACAGGTCCTGCTAATGCTGCTCTGGGAGAAATTCAGAGTTAATTACAATTAAAAGATGAGATTGTGTAAAATATGTTCATCCTGCAGCTGAAATCGAAGGATTTGTCAGGTGTTAGCACCACTGGAATTAAAAATAAAAACTAGATATTGTTAAATGATCAAATCAAAACTACAAATAAAAATTAGTCAAATTAAAAAAAAATGGGAAAGTGGTTAAGAAAAATTAAAATGGTAAAACTAAAACTAAAAAATGGTTAAATGGTAAGAATAGAACCAAAAAGTTGCAAAAATAAAATTTAAAAGTGGAAAAATTGTAGAAATAAAAATGGGATTTGGAGAACCTACTGTTGTGACAGGGTTATAAAAAAATGAATGTACAACACACGAAATAAACACGGAATTCTTGGGGTTGGAGGTTGGACAGCACGGATGGATTTAATGGCATGGATGGAATTTTCAGCATTTTACCTTTTTAAAATTTAATATTCATTTTTACAATTAAAATACAATTTTTTATTTTTATTTTTTACAATTTAACCATTTTTTAGTTTTGGTTTTACCATCTCTCCATTTTTAATTTTTATTTTGACCATTTTTTATTTGTAGTTTTAGTTTTACCATTTAACAATCTTTAGATTTTATTTTCACTATTTTTACCATTTTTACCATTCTTTGAATTTTTATGATTTTACCATGTTTACTTGTATTTTTACCATTTAACAATTTTTTGTTGTTCTTACCATTTTTTCTATTTTTACCATGTTGCCATTTTAAGTTTTTACCATTTTCCCTTTTAATTTATATTATTTTTTAATTTTACAATTTAATATTTTTTTACTTTTTTGGGTTTTTTTTACAATCTAACAAGTTTTTATTTTTGTTTCTACCATTTTTTATTTTAGTGTTATAATTTAACCATTTTTTAGTTTTAGTTTTACAATTTTACCATTTATAATTTTGATTTTTACCCCTTTTCCATTTTTGTGTTTTATTTTGATTACTTTTTATTTGTAGTTTTAGTTTTAACATTTAAGAACTTTTGGCTTTTATTTTTACCATTTTTATTTTTACCATTTTTAGTTTTATTATTACAATTTTACCATTTTTACTTGACCAATTCTTTATTTTAATTTTCACTATCTAACAACTTTTTGGCTTTGTTTTCCCCAGTTTTTTTCTTACCATTTTACCATTTTGTTATTATTTTACATTTTTACTTCTATTTTTACAATTATTTTTTTACCATTTAACATTTTTTTTGTTTTTACCTTTTTTTTTACCCTGTCACCATTTTAATTTGTACCATTTCTCCATTTTTACTTTTTACCATTTTTCCAATTTTTATTTTTAGTTTTACATCCAAGATTTAAATCCCTCAGGGATGGGGATCCCACCCCAGGGCTGGACGGCCCAAAAATGACTCAGAAAATGATATTAATTAATTCCCTGTGCAGAAATTAATTAACATAACAAACCCATTTAAAAGGCTCAGAGAAATTCCAAAACTTTGCCTCACCTTCCCTCACAGTTTTTCAGCTTTTCTTTGTAGAACAGTGACAAAATTCTTGTAAATTTTTAATTGCAAGATCATGTAGAATTGTAGAATTTTTAATTAGATTTATGTATAATAGAATTTTTAATTAGAATTATGTTTAATAATTTTAATATTTTGCAATAATGGTATAGA
The DNA here is from genome assembly GCF_035770615.1 of Melospiza melodia melodia. Classification (NCBI taxonomy): domain Eukaryota; kingdom Metazoa; phylum Chordata; class Aves; order Passeriformes; family Passerellidae; genus Melospiza; species Melospiza melodia. The sequence goes on from NC_086194.1 coordinate 1,818,161, forward strand.
ATAATTTTTAATGTAGGTAGAATGCAGCTCTGTAGAGCTCAGAGGAAATGAGTGGCTGGAATCCTTTTTATTAATAGTTTATATTTAAATAATTTAGAGGAGTTAATTTTATCGATAATTCAACTAATAAAGCTAATATCACTGCTTATTTTTGTAATTATTTTTATGAGGAAAAAATGTAATTTTTTATGGTAAATCTTATATTTTATGGTTTGGCTTGGAAGGGATTTAGGGATCGTTCAGTCCCAGATCTCCAGCCGTGGGCAGGGACATCTTCCACCATCCCAGGGTGCTCCAAGCCCCTCCAACCTTGGCCTTGGACATCCCGGGGATGAGGCAGCCCCAGCTTCTCCTGGAAATCCACTCCAACCGTCACAAAAAAATCAGGAATTCCTTCCTAGCAGGCTGGAAAACTGGAAATTCAAATATCGATGGAGCTCTGTTGTAAGAAATCGTAATTGGCCATTAAGTTGCCTCCTAAATTTCCTTACGATGCTCTCAATTATATTTAATTTAAGAATAAAAATCAGCTGCTGCATCTGGAGGATTCGGGCAGGTTGGTTTTTGGATAAAAATTTTGGGACAAAAAATATTCCACTAAAAACTGTGGATATCTGCAGCCCAATGCCAGAGTTCGATCCTTCATTTACCTCAGTGTAGAGAACACAGAGACATTTTGGGATGCCGTTGGTTTGACGCCATCCATCAGCTCCAGGAACAGCATCCTCTATCCCTCAAATCCCAAGGCTTGTTGGGATGGAATTCCCTTGGATTTTGGGGCAGTTCTGGATGATTCTCTGGGAATTCAGTCCGGAATGGAGCCCTGAGGAGTTTGTGTCTTTTAAGTTCCAACATGGGTAGAACTTAAACGACAAAAACTCCTCTGGGCTCCATTCCAGACTGAATTGCCTTCCTGGAAAAGGAATCCTTGGGGTGAAAGCTGCAAAATCTTTCAATTTCCAGCCTCGGAGCATGGATTGACAGCTTGAGTGGAATCCCATTCCTCAAATTCCAAACGTTTCTGAGGCATCACAAACCCTTCATTTACCTCAGTGTAGAAAACAAAGAAAAAATTTGCAATGCCATTGTTTGATGCCATCCATCAGTCCTAGGAACAGCACCCTGGATTCCTCACATCCCAAGGCTGGTTGGGGTGGATTCCCTTGGATTTTGGGGCACATCTGGATGATTCTCTGGGATGGTCCCATCCATGTTGGAACCTAAACGACACAAACTCCTCAGGGCTCCATTCCAGACTGAATTCCCTTCCTGGAAAGCGAATCCTTGGGGTGAAAGCTGCAAAATCTTTCAATTTCCAGCCTTGGAGCATGGATTGACAGCTGGAGTGGAATCCCTCAATTCCTCAAATTCCAAACATTTCCAAGGCATCACAAACCCTTCATTTACCTCAGTGTAGAAAACAAAGAGAGATTTTGGGATGCTGTTGGTTTGATGCCATCCATCAGCTCCAGGAATAGCATCCTCTATGCCTCAAATCCCAAGGAGAGTTGGGATGGAATTCCCTTGGATTCTGGGGAAGCTCTGGATGATTCTCTGGGATGCTCCTGTCTACATCTCGGCTTAAACAACACAAACTCCTCAGGGCTCCATTCCAGACTGAATTCTCTTCCTGGAAAAGGAATCTTTGGGGTGAAAGCTTCCAAATCCTTCAATTTCCAGCCTCAGAGCATGGATTGACAGCTGGAGTGGAATCCCATTCCGCACATTCCAAACATTTCTGAGGCATCACAAACCCTTCATGTACCTCAGTTTAGAAAACAAAGAGAAATTTTGGGATGCATTTGGTTTGATGCCATCCCTGAGCTCCAGGAACTGCATCCTCCATTCCTCAAATCCCAAGGAGAGTTGGGATGGAATTCCCTTGGATGTTGAGGAGCTCTGGATGATTCTCTGGGATGCTCCTGTCTACATCTCGGCTTAAACAACACAAACTCCTCTGGGCTCCATTCCAGACTGAATTCCCTCTGTGGTAGAGGAGTCCTTGGGATCAAAGCTTCCAAATCCTTCGATTTCCAGCCTCGGAGCATGGATTGACAGCTGGAGTGGAATCCCATTTGAGGTGGTGTTCCCAGGTGTCCTAGGATGGGGGAAGAGATGAGGATCTGACTCCATGTTTCAGAAGGCTGATTTATTATTTTATTATATATATTATATTAAAACCATACTAAAATAATAAAAGAAAGGATTTCATCAGAAGGCTTGCAAGGAATAGAAATGGAATGAAAATTAAATCTTCTGACTGACCAGAGAGTCCGAGCCAGCTGACTGTGATTGGCCATTAATTAAAAACAACCCCATGAGACCAATCCTGGATGCACCTGTTGCATTCCACAGCAGCAGATAATAAATGTTTGCATTTCATTTCTGAGGCATCTCAGCTTCTCAGGAGGAAAATCCTGGCAAAGGGATTTTTCAGAAAACATCATGGCCACACCCATTCATCATGTTTCTGAAGCATCACAAACCCTGTGTGGCATCACTGCATTAATTATTCACAGCGTTAATTATCACTGGCTCAGGCTGGACTTCCCAAACTTCCAAAGGATCTGCAGCACAGCAGATTTGTCATTCCAGTTTGGAGCAACCCTTTTTCCTGGCTGGATGGCTGGAATTCCTTCCAAGAGCCGTAAAGCTCCACGTGTGGCTCGGAGTTGTTTTAATGAGGATTCCCCTCAGGGCTGTCCAGACAGCAAATCCCATCAGCCCTGGAAATTCAACTCCTGACCTGAGGCTCCAAATCCATCCTGAGCCTCATAAAATCCACCTGGAGGCTTTGGATGGAGCGGGAATTGTGGAGATTGTGGAATGCACAGGTAGGAAAGTCCCTGTTTTATTTCCCAGCGCTGATTTGTCTCTGATTTCTCCTCACGAGTCCCAGGGTGGAGTTAAACCCACTCTCGTTCCGTGAGCTGCCAGGGCTTTGTGCCCCATAAATTTCCAGACAAACCACTCATTTTAACTCCTTTTTTTTGGTCTTTCCTTCAGTTGTCTTGGAGTTGCTGGAGGGCAGATGTGGGGTTGATGAATAAATAAAAATTCAGCGGGGATATGGGAAAGACGGGCTTCCACTCGAAGCCTAAAAATCTGGGAATAAGCAAATGAATCCTAATTGATTTGGAGGGCAGGTGATGTCTGAGCCTGAATCCCAGGATGGATTGGGTTGGAGGGGATTTAGGGATCATCAAATTCCACCTCTGCCATGGCAGGGACACCTCCCACCATCCCAGAGTGACCCAGCCTGGCCTTGGGCACTGCCAGGGATCCAGGGGCAGCCACAGCTGCTCTGGGAATCCCATCCCAGCCCCTCCCTGCCCCCCCAGCTGGAATTCCTTCCCAAAATCCCATCTATTTCTGCCCTCTGGCATTTTCAAGCCATTCCCCGTCATGACAAATTATTCTGCACTTGTTTATCCCCCCACGCCCTCAAAAACATGAGGATGATTCCAGTCACTGCTGATTTTCTGTGGGATACAGAATGAGTAAATATTTTTCAATCAGATCCAGTGAATATTTTGCAATCAGATTTCCATAAAATCCACACGCAGAGAAAATAATCCTAATATTGGAATAGAGCTGGTGGTGAAATTTCCTTTTGGCTGGGGAGAACTGGTTTCATCAATTTTCCTGTCAGAACTCGACCATTTTTAGCAGCCCAGGAATCTGTGGAAAATTCAGGATGCGACAGTAATTTGGGGGATTTTAGGTCTCTAAAAATTCAAGAAAAATCGAGGAATAGGAATGTTAAAGGAAGAGGCTGTTAAAATTTAATGAAAAGCTTTAATTAAAGCCGTTTTGCCTTTGCTGTAGGGCAGGACCCTCACGAAGCTCACCCTGAGCTGGGATTTAACCCGGAATTTAGTTGGGATGAGAGAAACTGGAATCAGCCTCTTGCTGTCAGATTTCCCTCATTTTTTTGTTATCCCAAGGTTTCCCCACAGGCTGTGGGACAAATTCCTCCTGTCAGGAAGTGCCGGAGCTGCGAAGGAAAGTGCTACTCCAGGAGTCCAAAGCCTGGAGGAGGAAATCCAACCCTTCCTCCAGGGAAGTTTTTGAGGGAAGAGCGGTTGACCACAAGAAAATAAAAACTCTCATGGGTAATTGAGAGCTGAGTGAGGAGGAAGCTTGGAATGATGAAATTCCAGCCGAGGAATTCCAGAAGGGTGGGAGCAGCTTTTGGGAGATTCCCAGGCTGGCTGCTGCCTCTCAAACCATGGGAATTCTGCAGGGAGGGAAAAGGGGAGAGGGATAATGTGAGAATTTTTGGGAATTCAAAGGTAAAGAACTTTGATTTTCTCCCTCTTCTTGGATTTTAGGGACAAAAGTCTTGTAGGAATGAATTCACTTGGTTTATTCCTTGGATAATATCAATTTCTGGGAGTCTGAATTTCCTCTGGGTTTTCCCACACGAGTGGGAAGTCAGATGGTTTCACATCAGATGGTTTCACACCTACGGCTCATCCCATTAGGAGAATTTTAGGGTTGACTCACAATTCCAAGAGGTTCTGATGGATTTCCTCCAAGCATTTCCCAGCACTGGGAATTCAAATGGAACAGAATTTACTTAAAACCAAATTATTTGAACTCTCCTGGATGTGTTTTCCTTGATTTTCCACCTTCCAGGATAGGACCAACCCTACCTCCGCATGGATCCTGTCAGCTTTTTGTGCTGCATTGAGGTTAAAAAATTATTTGGGAAAGAGAAGGGAAATCCTTTGATGTTCAATCCATGGCAAATTGAAACCAAGGAAAGCTAAACCAGAAAAACAACCCAGAATTGACCAAAAAGTCAACAGGGCAAAGAAAATCTCGAGCCAAATCACAAGAGATTGAATTTCAAGGAATTCCCCTGGATTTGGACAGGGATGGCTGATGTGGAAAATGCCTGGAATCCCTGACAGGCAGGAAAAGGGGGAATTCTTGATCAATCCATCAATGAGAATTATTAATAAAGCAATCACAATAATCAGAATGGTTAATTATATCCACATAATTATTTGTGGAGATATATATATATATATATATATATGGATAGATAGATAGATAGATAGATAGATAGATAGATAGATAGATAGATAGATAGATAGATAGATATTATATATGGATGTATATTGTGGATATTATACATGGATATATATTTATTGTGGAATATATTATTATATATAATATATTTATTTAATATATAATATTTATATATTACATTATATTACATTATATATTTGTATAATATATATTTATTGAATTCTTGATCAATCAGTGAGAATTGTTAATAAAGCAATCACAATAATCAGAATGGTTAATTATATCCACATAATTAGTTGTGGAGATATATATATATATATATATATATATATAGATATATATAGATAGATAGATAGATAGATAGATAGATATTATATATGGATGTATATTGTGGATATTATACATGGATATATATTTATTGTGAAATATATTATTATATATAATATATTTATTTAATATATAATATTAATATAGTAAAATATAATATAATATAATATATTTATTATATATATTTATATAATTATATATTTATTGAATTCTTGATCAATCAATCAATGAGAATTGTTAATAAAGCAATCAGAATAATCTGAATAATTAATTATATCCACATAATTAGTTGTGGAGATATATATATACATATATAGATAGATATTATATATGGATATATATTGTGTATATTATACATGGATATATATTTATTGTGGACTATATTATTATATATAATGTATTTATTTAATATATAATATTTACACATTACATTATATTACAATATATTTATATAATATATATTTATTGAATTCTTGATCAATCAATGAGAATTGTTAATAAAGCAATTAGAATAATCAGAATCATTAATTATATCCACATAATTAGTTGTGGAGATATATATAGATAGATAGATAGATATTATATATGGATGTATATTGTGGATATTATACATGGATATATATTTATTGTGGAATATATTATTATATATAATATATTTATTTAATACACGATATTAATATAATATAATATAATATAATATAATATAATATAATATAATATAATATAATATAATATAATATAATATAATTATTATATATATTTATATAGTTATATATTTATTGAATTCTTGATCAATCAATCAATGAGAATTGTTAATCAAGCAATCAGAATAACCAGAATGGTTAATTATATCCAGATAATTAGTTGTGGAGATTAGATAGATAGATAGATAGATAGATAGATAGATAGATAGATAGATATACATACATTGTGGATATTATACATGGATATATATTTATTGTGGATATAATATATATAAATTATATGCATTTTATATACTAGATTATATATACCATATAATTATAGTTAATGTCCATATTAATTGTGCTAATTCTCTTCCCTCATAATGGAAGGGGGAGGTTTCCCTGCCCAAGCAGGGGGTTGCATCCTTAAGGAATATTCCTTAAGGTTCCTTCCAACCCAAACCACTCCTGGATTCTGTAATTCTATAGGTTTAATCTCAGTTTTATCTCTAGAATGACATCCAAGTCTTGGTATCTGATGTGAATTTTGAAACTGTACATAAATTCCTCCTTCTCCAGCTTTGTATTTCTGTAATGCTGATGCATTGCTTGAAGTTACCAGGAGAAATAATCAGGATTAAATTTCCCATTTAAATCACTTTCCCCCACTCCATATTTTGAATTTAATGGGGTTTTATTTGTTGCTTCTTCGAGCCACCCCCATCCCAGTACAAACCATGAGGAATTGGGGTGGAATTCCAGCCCAACCCAGCAAAACTTTTAGCACCCCCCCTTTCCCAATGAATTTTAATCCCAGCTATCCACACGGGGAAAATCAAGCATCAAAGCCGTGGTTGTTTCTTACCTCCCCCAAATTCCTCTCCCAAGAGGGTGGGAAATGCAGGACTTTATCCCAGCTCTGAGCAAACCCGCCACAGAGAGCCCAGGGCATTTAATCCTCCCTAATTAAATCCCACTTTGCTTAATTAGGTGCTGCTCCAGGTGTTTGGTGACCATTTTTATTTTTAGGTTACCTCTCCACGCTGAAGGGAAAAAAACCCAGGGAAAGTCCTCCCCTCCCTCATCCCATCTCCAGGTTTATGAGCTCCGCTGCACCAGGAGCAGCCCAGCCCAGGCTGAGGAGATGAATGAGCTCCCGGTCCCCCTGGAATCCTAAATTTTACGGGGTAAAATGTGACCTAATTCCCTGAACTTGTCGTGCTTTGCCCCCCTCAGAGGAAAACTCAGTGGTTTTAAGAGCAAATGGCTGGGGGGGGTTTTGGTGTCCAAGTGGGAAAAATAACTGAGCTTGGAGGGAAAGCTGGTCAGGAAGAGCTGAGAAATAGGAGAAGACCTGCCTGGATGTTATGGGGGAAAGGAGCAGATTTATCTGATGATTTTATTAATTAGATCTTAATAATCAGATTTTTATTAATGAATTATAAATTATAAATTAATAGGATTTTATAAATTATAAATTAATAAGATTTTAATAATAAGACCTGGTGATCTTATTATCCAATTATTCTATTTATTTTATTAGCTCCCAAACCAGATAAATTATTTGTTACTTATAAATGTTAATATTTGTGTGGTTGTGTCCATATCCTGCCAACGGAATGGGGTTGGGATGAGATAATCTTTCCTACCCCAAACCCCTCAGGGATTCTGCGGTTTTTGGATATTTCTTTATTTTTGAATACAATTTTGGGCCTTCTGCTTGAGGAACTTGGTCTGAATGAACTTTTGTGTGGTTACACTAAATTGTGGCACTTTCTGAAATGACTCCTACTGGTGGCATTTTGGTTCAGATCCAGAAATGTCCAGATGGAAGTGTTGTCTTCTTCATCAAGAAAATGGGAGTGCTCAAAGCTGGAATTTGGTTTGCCAGCTTTGGAGACAGGGATTGAGCTCCTCAGAGGATTTTGCTGTTGTTGTTTTCCCACATTTTCAATGACTATTTAAAAATTTATTTATTTTTCCAATTTTCCACATCCCAGAGGTGTCACACCTGTCATGACCTGAGCTCAGGTGAGGCCCCACCTGCAGAGCCGCCCCAGCCCTGGATCCAGCACGGGAAGGAGCTGGAGCTGCTGCAGAGAGCCCAGAGGAGGCTCCAGGATGGTCCCAGGGATGGAGCAGCTCTGCTGGGAGAGCTGGGAATGTTCCCCTGGAGAGGAGAAGCTTTGGGGTGAGCTCAGTGTGACCTTCCGGGACCTGAAGGAGCTGCAGGAAAAATAGAAAATTTCCAAGGGATGGAGAGACAGGACAGAGAATGGCTTTGACGTGAGAGAGGGGAAGTTTAGATGGGACATTGGGAGGGAATTCCTGGCTGGGATGGAATTCCCAGAGAAGCTGTGGCTGCTCCTAGATCGTTGGCTGTCCCTCCATGCCTTGTCCCCAGTCCCTCTCCAGCTCTCCTGGACCCTTTCAGGCCCTGGAAGGAGCTTTATGTTCTCCTGGAGAAAATGACTTCTCCATGTGGACAAAAAATTCCCTGGGGCGTTTTTTGGGAACAGCTTTTCCAGGTGTGCTGGGTGGCTCATAGGAAATGAAGGATGGGACGAGGACATGGAATGAAAAGTCATTTCAGGGAGTTTGAATTGTAGAGGTGAAGTAGGTGATTATTATCTGCAATTATCACCTTTGGATTATTCTGGTTCAGACCACTTTGGGCTGCTCCAAATGGAGAGATTTCGGGGAGAATCATCCAAACCAGCGTCGGCAGAGAATTGAATTCATTTTAGGGCTGAGCTCTTGGCTGTGCTAAAGCCGAGGAGGGGTTTTGCTGTTGGCTTTGGGGTGGTTGAGCCACGGGATCGTCCCTCCTTGTGGAAGTTTCCAAGCTGGAACACAAACCAGAGCAGGAATGCGAAGGAGCTGCTGTTTTCCCTCATTGCCTCCTCTATTTTTCCTCAGTCAATCAACTCCTGCCTTAATTACACTTTGGAGAGCCCACGGCCACCAGGATTTGCAGGGCTGGTTCCCAGGAGAATCCCCCAAAGCTGCCGTGTTTTGAAAGGGGCTGGATTGTGTCGCCTGTTAAATAAATGTACAAAATCCTCTTTTTTCAGCAGCCTTGCCTCACACCTCGCCCTGCCGCGGGAAAAATGGCTGGAAAAACAACTCAAGGGCCACTTCCTACCTCCAGGAGCTCCTCAGTCCTCAAAGGAATGGGAAAAAATGGGGTGAGGGAAGGGGAAACACTGAACCTGCCCTCCAGGATGAGATCCCAGGGCTCAGCCCCTCTGGCATCACTCCCAAAGGTTGGAGAGGCTCAAGGAGTCGCATGATTTTGAGGGAAAAGAAGCTGAGAGGAGCTGATGGAATACTCCAAGTGGGTTAATAAGGGAAGGATTGAAACCTGCTCTGCTCCTTTTCTGAGATTTGAGGCTTTGGGATGAAGGAGCTGTTTGGCACCCGATGGATCCCCTGAGGGATGTGCCTGTGACTGTGTTTGCAGAGGTCCGAGCATGAGGGAAGACACGAGGATCTGACTCCATGTTTCAGAAGGCTTGATTTAATATTTTATGATATATATTACATTAAAACTATACTAAAAGAATAGAAGAAAGGATTTCATCAGCAGGCTAGCTAAGAATAGAAAAAGAAAGAATGATAACAAAGGTTTGTGGCTCGGACAGAGAGTCTGAGCCAGCTGGGCTGTGATTGGCCATTAATTAGAAACAACCACATGAGACCAATCCCAGATGCACCTGTTGCATTCCACAGCAGCAGATAATCAATGTTTACATTTTGTTCCTGAGGCCTCTCAGCTTCTCAGGAGAAAAAACCTGAAAAAATGATTTTTCAGAAAAGATGTCTGTGACATGTGCCCAGAAGTTGGAAGTGTCTGGCTGGTCCACAAGCTCAGGCAACAGTGGAATTCCATGTCCTGGTGATGCCTTGTGCAGGCTGCCCTAGAGCAGAGGCTGCACAGAGCTAAAGAATAAAGCAGGGATTTATTCACAGGATCTCCTCCATGGATGCACCTTGGGCAGCACCAGAGCCCAGCCAGGGCTGCACCCAAGATGAACCAAAATGGCCCCAAAATGCACGAGCGCTCCCGGGGTCTCTCCCTGGGATCAGCTCTGCTCCATTTGCACCTTGCAGTTCATTGTCCCATTCCAGCTTTAGCCCAGGCAGTCCCACCCTGCTTGTTTTTCTCTCTCCAGCTCACGGTGTTTGTGCTCTGGGGCTGAGATTTGGGTCATTTGTCCTTGGTGCCCAGCTGGAGCAGGAATTGTTTTGTCTCCCTGCTCTGTGCACAGAGCTCACCATGCCCTGATGTGGAGCTCAGACCCACACACTAAAGCAGCACAGAATCTGAAAATATAAAAGTTAAAACCTGGGAAGAGGGGATGGGACCAGGCAGCTCCCAACATGGAATAGGAGAGTGGGAAAAGGGAAGTTGGAATCCAAGCTTTTCATCCCTCCTGCTCCTGCAGGAATGGGTTCCTGGAATGCCATAATGTCTCCATTCATTCCATCCATGGAATCAACAACCTGGGGGATTCCATGCAGGCAAAGGTGAGAGTGGAGCACAGGGACCTTCTTGTCACCCTCTGTGCCACTGTAACCATGACCTCACCCCACATGCCAGGAAACCATGGATAGTGCAGGATCTTGGATTGTCCTGTAGACAGGACCAGCCAGAAATCAGCTGGAATTGGTTACCCCAAACAGAAACGAGCAAATCGTGCAGAGACACGTGAGCCATCCCTTGGGCTGCTCTTTTTCCCAGAATTTTGGGACTTTTCCGGGCTGGTGATGCCCCTTGTCCATCCTGCTGTGTGCAATGAATGCCTTTAATGCCTTTTGATCCCCTCCCAAAGTTTCTGTCCCACTTGGACTTTGTGCTGGTATCCACATTTTTTTGGGACGGGAGTCTCCAATCCCTGGATCATGGAGACACCAAATGCTAGACAGAATGAGAGGAGGAGGGATCAGTGGAGAGGTTTAATCCAGTAGGAAAAGGATGGCTCCTACACATGGCAGAGTGAGGGAATCCCTGAATTTCCAGGTTTTGGGACATTTCTGGACAATCCAGATCTTGAACTTGAATTCCTTTCAGTGGAAATAAAACTGCTTTAAGTGCAAGGCTTGCAACAGGAAATTTGGGAGCTTGGAGAATAAATTTTAGGTGGGAAATTTAGATTAAAAAGGAGGAAAAAAATTCCTCACGGGAAGGTTCCTCAAACCCAGGCACAGCTGCCAGGGAAGTGGTGGAATCCCCGTTTCTGGAGGGATTTTAAGATGTGGATGTGGCCCATGGGGACATGGATTAGTGGTAGCCTTGGGAATTCTGGATTGACAGACTTGATACTTTTATTTTTCCCATAGCTTTCTCCATCAGTCAGTCCCCAAGGGCTTTGTAGGATATCTCTGCCCATGGAGGGTCTGGAACAGGATGATCCTTAAGGTCCCTTCCAACTCAGACCATTCCAGGATTCCCTGATTCATGTGGGAGCCCTGAGTCTTATCTCCACAGTGGTGATAAGGAAACCAGGACCAGAGAAACCACGAGAGCCATCCAAAACAAATCAACCTGATAACAAAGGCAGAAATTCCTGTTTCCACCCTTCATCCCTGCTGGAGCTGGCTGCTTAAATCCCAAATTATAATCTGGAAAAAAATCCAGGATTTGAAGCTTTTCCTTGTGCCTGGTCAAGAAAGAACCCAAATAATTCCCAGCTGCATGCAGCCAAAGGGTTAAACCCCTTCCCTCTGGGGCACAGGAAGAACTTTTCCAGCTGCCAGCAGAATGCAGGGCCAGCTTTATCAATCCCACCTGGAGCAAATAAAACCTGTGCTCCGAACCCTTCCTTATCTCCCGCTGTTTGCCCTGGGCTGTTTGGTTTGCAAAGGTCACCGGTGGGAGCAGAAGGAGCCATCCAAGGGTGATGTTTCCTTTGGAACTGGGTGACAAATTTGCTGGGAGGGCACTGGAAAATGATTGGAAAATGGGGTGGGGATGGTCGGGGGTGGGAGGGTGAAGAGAAGAAGCCAAAAATAATTTTTAAAGCAAAATTTTCCAGGGAAATTTTCAAGGAAATTTAAAGGGAAAAATGAAAAAAAAAAAAAAACAAACCCAAAGAGGGATGTGTCTGCACAGCCTTCAAAAGTCGTGCAGCTGTTGAGGAAAAAAAGGGAGGACAGATGAAAAATTAGGATTTTATCCAACTTCTGTCTTTTTTTTTTTTTTTTTTTTTGAAATTTATAGGGAATTTCTTCTTTTTAATGGTTCTTTTACTTGCCATGCCACAGGTGTCATCTTAATCAGGTTTAAATGTTCACTGTGCACCTGGTGAAAATGCCAAATTTACTCCTGGAATCAATAAACTTCCAGCCTGGAAAGGAGGTGGGAAGTGGGAGAGGAGACATTCCAGCCACTGAAGCTGTTAATAAGATAATATGAGATTTTGGAGCAGAGTATTTCCCTCAAAATCCACAAAATCCTCTAAAAACCCTCTCTGGGCTGGGTCATCACTTTGGAAAGGCATTGGAAGATGGAGAATTTATTTTAGAAGCCAAGACCCCTGGATTGAAAAAATCAGAGATTTAATTAAAGCTGAATATGGAAATTAATTTAATTTTGTGCCATTGGGTTTTGGTGTTTCTCCTCCTGGTAAAGTGCAGGATCTGCCTGTAGCTGGGCAATGTGGACACAGGGGAAAATCTCAGGGATCCTAATTGTCTGGAATAAAATGATGATATTTACAGTTTTTAGCAGAGATTTGTAAAAAAAACCTAATTGTTTAATAAAAAAATTAAACTCTGTGGATAAATCAGTGAAAATTGGATTTTTTTTTCTGGTGCAAACAGTTAAAACTCCTCAGTTTTAACAATTCCTGTCTGGGCCTTAAAACACAAACTCAGGGAGCACTTCAGTGATCTGCAGGAAATGCTTAATACAGAATTATTTGAAATTTTTTAAGGTCCATCCTTTCTGTGGCAAAATTCCTTTCCCATATTTAATGTAAAACCACAATCAGTTTCCTGGAGATTCCCTGAAAACTCCTGGTGGTGAAGGAATCAACTGAGCACAGGGAGGATCTCAAATTGTGCATCCCAAAATTTCTTCCTGAGAAAATTTAAGCCAATTCTCCATTTCAGGAACTCAAAGCACTTTGGAAATACGAAGGAATTAAACCATGTCTGGTCTGAGGCGAGGAAGTGCTTTCATCCCAGTTTTTTGCTGGGAAAAATCAGGCGGGGAGATCTTCAGTGACACGTTCTGGGTCACAGCTGGGTGGGGAATGGAAAAGGTGGACCTGGAATTTTGTTCAAGCCCATTTGCTCCAGAGTTTCTCTCCCTAAACCCCCCCCCAAATTCCAAAGTAAAATTCCATTTAAAGGAGATTCCTTGAGCTTGAGATTCCTTTTTAGGGAGTGGGAGCAGAGCCTGTGGAAGGAGGAACCAAGGCGAGGTCAGAGAGGAACACCAGGACAAGCTGGCACAACTAGGGCTGGAATTTTGTTTAAGCCCATTTGATCCAGAGTTTCTCTTCCTAAAAACAGCAAAATCCAAATTAAAATTCCATTTTAAACAGATTCCTTGTGCAGGGAGGGGGAATGGAGCCCGTGAATGAAGGAAACAAGGCAAGGTCAGAGAGGAACACAAGGACAAACTGGCACAACTGGAATTGGAATTGGCTGAAATTTTGTTTAAGCCCGTTTGCTCTGGGGTGTCTCTCCCTAAAAAACCCAAAATTCCATTTAAAGGAGATTCCTCATGCAGGGAGTGGGAATGGAGCCTGTGGAAGGAGGAACCAAGGTGAGGTCAGAGAGGAACACAAGGACAAACTGGCACCACTGGAATTGGAATAGGATGGAATTTTGTTTAAGCCCATTTGCTCCAGAGTTTCTCTCCCAAAAACCCCCAAAATTTCAAATTAAAATTCCATTGAAAGCAGATTCCTTGTGCAGGGAGTGGGAACAGAGCCTGTGGAGGGAGGAACCAAGGTGAGGTCAGAGAGGAACACAAGGACAAACTGGCACCACTGGCTGGAAATCCCATTTGCTCTGGGGTTTCTCTCCCTAAAAAACTCCAAAACTCCAAATTAAAATTCCATTGAAAGCAGATTCCTTGTGCAGGGAGTGGGAATGGAACCCAGTGAAGGAGGAATCAAGGTGAGGTTCAGAGAGGAACACAAGGACAAGCTGGCACCACCGGGGCTGGAATCGTGTTTAAGCCCATTTGCTCTGGGGTTTCTCTCCCAAAAAAACCCCAAATCCCAAATTAAAATTCCATTTAAAGCAAATTCCTCATGCAAGGAGTGGAAGGAGGAATCAAAGAGAGGTCAGAGAGAAACAGAAGGGCAAGCTGGCACAAGTGGGGCTGGAACTTGGTTTAAGCCCATTTGCTCTGGGGTTTCTCTCCCAAAAAACCCCAAAATCCCAAATTAAAATTCCATTGAAAGCAGATTCCTCAAGCAGGGAGTGGGAGCAGAGCCTGTGGAAGGAGGAACCAAGGCGAGGTCAGAGAGGACACAGGGTCAAGCTGGCACCACCGGGGCTGGATAAAAGGATTAAGGATCTGGCTGGCTTTGGGAACAGGAAACGCTGTCTCCTTCTGGAGGCACTGGAACGAGTTCAAAGCGCCCTGCGTGGGATGGGAAAGCTCTGAGGGGAACGGGCAGGCCCAGAATCCTGGGATGTGACCCAGGAGAGCTCAGAGCTGGGTGGATCCATAGCCAGGAAAGAACTGAAATTCCATCCCTCGCCTCTTTTGGTGCCTCCTTGGGTGACTCCAGCAAGGAACGGACGACAGGAATCATCTGGGGTGTGCTGGAAGCCCAAACTGGGCAGGAATCAGCTGCCAAAGGTCACTGGAGGTGCCAAAACCCGGGAGAGCTTCCAGGGAACACATCCCTGTGGAGCTTGAGGTCCTGTGGACACTCCAGAACTTTCCATGGATGCACTGTGGATCTTTTCCCCAAATGAAGAGCTCGCAACTCCGTGTCCCCACGGGACCAGAGTGTCCATGGACACATTTGAGGTTTCCAGCTGTTGATCCATGTGGTCACTGTCCCTTTCCTGCCCTCTCCATGTCCAATTTTCCCACACTTGTTCCCTCTATCCATAAAATGGAATTAAACCCCTAATTGGCCCTCAAATCTCAAATTAACCCCTAATTTGAGGTACAGCCACTGTATCTCAAATAATTGTCCAGGTCACCCTAAATTTGGTCATTATTTGGACTTTTGGACTGATTTGGCCTTTTCCTGACCCTTCACCAGAGGGACCCACATTTATCTGTGTAAATTTGCAAATTAATTAGCACAGAGGAAAGGAAGGGAGTTCAACCCACATTTACACATTCCAGTGCTCCATTCCCAAATTTTGGAAAGGGCTTGGAACAAATACAGCAAAAACCAGAATTTTTTGCATCCTGAGCACCTGGAAGCTGCATTTCCTTCAAGAAGATGGATTAACATGGATAACAAAATCAGGCAGTGGAATAGGATTTTTGTCTGGATTTAGGAAGGGACCAAAGACAGGATGGCAATTGATGGATATCCCTGATTTTTCTGGAAATGTGCCCAAATTTTTCCTTACATAACTTATGGAAAACATCTTCTGTCCATCTCTTCCTGGGCAATTCCTGCAGTAGCATCCCTTGGATTTTGTGGTCTGGAAATTCCAAGGTTTATATTGAAAGCTGTGTTTTTTTATTGTGTTTTTTGTACCCCTTTTTGAGAAGGATCGGTGAAGGATTTGCTTTTTGATATAGAAATAATTGTAAAGTAGAAATAAATATACTGTAAAATACATAAGTTAGATAAAATATAAATTAATATATTTGTAGTTTTATATAGAACCTCCAGGAAGTATTTGGGTGCACATTTAGATGAAGGAAAAGGGAAAATCTGAAATAATTTTTCTGGGGTTTTAGATCTCAAGCATTCAAAGTTTTTGCTTCAATTAATATTTAAACACCTAATTAAAACCAACACCTCACCAGCTGCTTCATTGGAAATTAAATCCCTCCTTTAGCTTAGGCTGGACCTCAGTTTTAAGTCCAAGATTAGTGGTGATATTTAAGCCCAACTGAGATTTTTGTGATAAGGGAATCTGGTATGGACGCTTGGAAATCCTTTGTGCAATCCATGGGATAATCAAGATTACCTTGGCTGCCCCCGGATCCCTGGAGGTTTCCAAGGCCAGGCTGGGTGGGGTTTGGAGCAGCCTGGGATGGTGGAAGGTGTCACTGCCATGGCAGGGTGGCACTGGATGGGTTTTAAGGTCCTTTCCAACCCAATCCATCCTTTGGGATGGATTTAGGATCCAGGCTTTAGGATCCTGCCTGGAAAACTGTGATGATTTCAGCTACATCTTCTCTAACTCTTCCTTTATCTTTCTCTATCTTTCCAGACATAATTTTCCCAGAAATTCCAAGATGTCCCTTCAGCTGGGACTGGCAATTCCCACGACGGTCGCCCAGCACAGGGACACCATTTCCCTGCTGATCCGTTCTTTTCGTTCCTCTTTTCCCTTTGATTGCTTTTCCAAAGGAACCCGAGATGCTGATCCCGTTCCCGATTCCTCCTCCCACGGCGACGTCGCTTTGCTGCCATGGGGATGGTGACATCACGGGGACGTGGGGCAGATGTGGCGTTCCAGGTGGTGGAGACCTCTTTGGGAACACAGATCCTGTTTGATTTTCCACCCTTGCTCCGGATGGGAATTGTTCATTGCAGGAGAAATATCCTGCAATGAACAATCCATCCAAAAATGGATTGTCTATCTTTGGATGGAGAATATTCCTGCTGACTTTCCAGGAGTTGCCTCTGCCCACAGGAATATTCTGCAGGGAAACACCTGAGAGGTTTCAAAGATGATCATCCACAATTCCATGATAATCCATAATTCCATGATAACCCAAGTGCAGCCTCAAATATGGAAATTTCCACTCAGGGAATATTTGTGGTATTCAAATCCCTAATAACAAAGGCTCCAAGCTTTTTCCAAAGTGACAAATCCATCCATGGTGTTACAGGAGCCACTGGAAAGTTCTCCCAGAGATAACATTCCTGTCAAATCTCTGGAAACTTTAACCCCCTGCAGACGAACTCATTCACCCCGGGCTCCCTTTGCAGGCCACCAAGGGATTTCTAAAGTAAGATTCCCTGGATTCATCCCAAATTTCCATGTCTGGATAATTTGCTCCCTCCCTGACTCCATTTCAAAGAAATCCTGTCCCAGTTCATTTGGCATTTCCTTGGAAGAAATATTCCATGTGCACGTGATCTTTGCAAAAATCTCTCCCATATTTAAGACATTTCTTTTATTTTCCTTCTTATTTTTGCTTCCAGAATAATCTTTCTTTCCTTCTATCCGTGATCCCATGTCATTTTTTCATGTCTCTGAGCAGTTTTGCTGCACCCCATTCCTGACTGATCCCAAAAATGTGTTAGAGGGAAAAATAATGGTAAAAAATGCAGGTCAGACTGACAGAAAAGGGACATTAAATGTAATGAAAAGGCCAAAAAAAAAAAGTGAATTTTGTGGATTTGGCTGGAATCTTTCCTGGTGGGCTCTTCTATAGGAGCCACCCTTGGCTAGGAAAGATTTTTCCTTTCCTCAGAAACCCCTTCAACCCTCGGCTCTTCCACAGAGGCTGCCAAGGAGCAGCTCCAAAAGAGCAGGAATGATTTGGAGGAGTGGAGCAGGAAGGATTCGGAGCAGGAATGACAACCAAGAATCCACCTGGGAAGTGCCACCAGCTCATCCCTGTGGAAGCCACCAATCCCAAACCCTCCCAGATCTGACCTTCCAACACCTTTGGCCCATTCCCACCCGGGAATTGCTGACCCAGGAGAGTGGACGGGACTTAAATCCCATTTTCTGAATCTTGGGTTTGGATTGTTTTGGCCCCATCCTCCCTGTTGGGATCTCTAATTGAATTATTTGCTCCGTGGGGAGCAGTAATTAGGGAAGAGCTCCCATTCCCTGGATTTTGGCTGAGCTGGAGCAAACAGGATTAGAATTCTTCCTCCCAGCTCGGCAGTGCAAATTAAATGTTTGTTCTTTCATGGAGGGGAAATGTCAGCTGCTTCAAATTACCTGGGACGGTTCCCAAAGTGTTGGGGAGTTTGGGAGATGCAAGCCTGAATTCTGGACTTGTTCCAAAATGTTCCATAGGTTTGGATTTTTTTCCCACTTTTAAAAAATCTCTTTGGATTGAGATCAGCCTGTGAACTGAATATTGAATTTATGCATTTTCCCCCCCTTTTCCTTAATTTTAAAATTTATTTGTTGGAGTCAGGAAGGTGCTCGAGTCTGAACTGATCGTTTATATCCTGTAAAATTCCAGGCTTACAAGGAGCCTGTCAAGTCAAATTTGACTCCAAATTAAATTTTGGGCTGGGAATCAAGAGACATGGATTCTAATCCCAGTGACCTGCTGTGTGACCTCTCTGGACCTTGGAATTCTTCTGGATAAAACAGGGATACAAAGTCCTTTCTCCACGCCCTTTATCTCTCAAAATGATCCCACAATCCCAGGCACCACGGAACAATTTTTTCTCCATAAAGAATGGGGAAAAAAGGGGGAAAAAAAAGTTATTTAGTGGTGAAAGGAACAGGTTTTGGAGTTCTTTGGAGGATTTCAGGGTCAAGGTTGTCCCTTTTGAGCTCTGCTGATGCCAAGTGCTGCTGAACAGGATCCAACGTGTACATTCCACTTCCTGCACTGAAATTCAGCCAATTGGAAAACTCATCCCAAAAAACCAAATCCTGGAGCTCCACCTGCTCGGACAAGTCCTCTCACTCCTTATCAGTGCCCGGCCCAGCTCTGACCTCACAGGATTTTGGAACTAGAGAGGCTTTGGGGAGGAAGGAGCTTCCTGAGCATTGCAAAATCCAAACTCTTTTTCCAAACTGTCCCATGCCCTGACTTGCTCTCAGTTCCAGAAGGGACCCATGAAGAATGTTGGATTTTATTTTGGGAATTCGGCTGCACCCCTGTGAATCTGCGTCCTCCTGGAACTGGCAGGTTGGAGGGATTGAAAAGTCCTGTGGATGTGGCACTCAGGGATGTGGCTGTGGGGTGGATTTCAGCACTTGGACTGCACTCCATGGATTTAAAGGTTTTTCCTTTTTAAAGGATTCTGGGATGTGATAATCCCACGATGGTGCTGCTTCTGAGAGCAATTACGTTTTGCCAAGGCAAAACTTTCTCCCACTGCCGTTCCATAAATGCAGCTTTTCTCCTGCTCTGTGAACCCCACCTGGTGCCTGCCTGAACTGAAGGAACTTTGGCACAAACCGGTGATTTCCTCCCATTGGAATTTGGCTTTCCATGACTCCCCCTGGGCTGGCCAGGGATGGGGAGTGGTGGCTTTGGTAGAAGGATGGGGAAATAGCAAGGGACAAAAGGGTCTGTGACCCTGAGGAGATAGTGGGATCATGGAATGATGGAAGGGACCTTTGAGGATCACCGAGTTCCATCCTATGGGCAGGGACACCTCCCACCATCCCAGGGTGCTCCAACCTGGCCTTGGATATATCCTAGCAGCCACAGCTTCTCTGGGAATTCCATCCCAGCCAGGAATTCCTTCCTCAAAATCCCATCAAACCAATGGGAAGCCATTCCCTGTGTCCTGGCCCTCCATCCCTTATCCCCAGCCCCTCTCCCGCTCTCCTGGAGCCACTTAAGGAGCTCTGAGCTCTCCCTGGAATTTCCTCCTCTCCAGATGAGCGCCCCCAGCTCCTTTCCACCACAGCTCATGTTCTTTAACCCCCTGCAATTCCTCCACCCAAGGAACCCCGAAGGATTTCCCGTCCCAAGGGTAAACCGACCCCAAATCCGCGCTCCCGCAGACCCGTGCTGCATCCCCAAATCCCGAACCCGCTGGCAGCCGTGGCTCGGAGCCAAGGCAAGGCTTGGCTGGGGGTTATTTTACGAGCTCTTCCATGTGGGGCTCCTTTCCTGCCCCCTGTCCTGGGAATTACGGGGGGACAGCCATAAATTTGTGCCACATCATCGCTCCCGTTCCTGCCTGAATCCAATATTCCCTCGGCGAGGCTTCGTTAGGAGGAAATTCATGCCTTAAACACCTTGTGGGCTGCGCTCTTGACAAGTCATCACATTTTTGTGTGCCCTGCTTTATTTTAAAGCCCCTCTCTAATGACATTCCTGAGCTGGGGCTGCTTTGCTGCCTCTGGAGGGGGACAAGGAGAAATGGGATGTGGAATATTTATTGCGATGCAGGGGGACAACCTGTCGGAAATTTCAGCTCCTCAGACTGTCCCTGTTTGGCTCAGGACAGAAAGAAAATTCCATATATTCATTCAGGAAATAATCAGGAAAAAAAGGAAATAATCAGACATGAGCAGGGGTTGAAATGTGGATTAAAGCACATGGAAAAATGGGCAAATTGTCTTCAAATTTCCCATTCCACCCTGATTTTTCATTGGAATGCTGTCCCCAGCCACCCAATTTTCCTCATGGGTACCTCAGGTGAATCCCTCGGGTCTGGAAGTCTTCAGGATAACCTGGGAGAGCTTTCCATAGCTTATTCTATTTTATTTTATATTTATTTTATTTTAATTTAATTTATTTTAAAAATTTATTTTATATCTGTTTTACTTTATATTTATACTTATACTTATACTTATATTTATATTTATATTTATATATACAGTTATAGTTATAGTTATAGTTAGTTATAGTTATAGTTATAGTTATAGTTATATTTATAGTTATTTTTGTTTTTGTTTTTGTTTTTGGTTTTGGTTTTGTTTTTGTTTTTGTTTTTGTTTTTATATTTATATTTATTTTTATTTATTTTAAAATTTTACTTTATTCTATACTTAGTTTATTCTATTTTATTCTAATATTTTCTTTAATTTTCTTTATTTTTATTTTTTATTATTTTATTCGCCCAGCTTGGTTAACTAAGGGGAGCTGCCCAATTCCATGTATGGATATCAGAAGAAATGATCCTCATGGAAATTCTGAGACTTTTCCCTCATCACTGGTTTGATAAGAGATAAAAACTGATTTTAGTTTGGGTTTTACCTCTATTAAACTCTCACACCAATAAAAATTAAAGACAAGTCCTGACTCCTAAATATCCATTATCCCCTAAAAATGCCTTTATCAAAGATTCCAGGGAGGAAAATCTCCTTTAACAACCCACATTTTCCTGCATTTCTAAAAGCAGAGAAATCTTCCATGTCCTGAAGGACTGGAGGGGCTGTGGAGCCACTTTTAATGATTTAATTCACCCTTTCCATCCAATTAATTTTGGCCAGAATCACTTACAGTGAGAACCTGATGCGTTTTGTGACTGTAAATTGCAAGAAATTTGATTAAACTGGTTTTATTGGGAATTTCAAATAAATCCAATGGATTTTGGACAGAAAAATCCCAAATGTGCTGACATCCCAATAAAATAAATAAAATTATGTAGCTGTGTTGAATTGGGTGGTGAGATGGGACTGGGAATTTCTGGGATGATCCAACTCCCTTTTTCCTGCCGAATTCCTTCTGAAAAAAATCTGTAAATGCCAGGAAAAATGTGGAATTTCTGGAGTTTGGGTGAATCTTCACCTCCAGCCAACACAACCGAGGACGGTTTCTCCTGCAGGATGGACAAGGACGGCGATTCCAGGAAGGTCCCAGAGGGTCCCTTCGTTGTGCATCCACTGAAGGTCCTGCAAAGGGATCTTTATAATTAATTAATTAAGGAATTAATGGAGTTCACAGAGAATTAAAGGGTGAGGTTTTGTGCTCCATGGGGTGGTGTTTAATCCCAAACCCCATGAGTGAAAAATGAGAACCAGGACAAGCAGGACACAACCAAGGACGGTTTCTCCTGCAGGATGGACAATTCCAGGAATGTCCCAGAGGGTCCCTCTGTTGTGCATCCACTGAAGGTCCTGCAAAGGGATATTTATAATTAATTAATTAAGGAATGAATGGAGTTGACAGAGAATTAAAGGGTGAGGTTTTGTGCTCCATGGTTTAATCCCAAACCCCATGAGTGAAAAATGAGACCAAAACTCCTCAGGGACTCCTGAGGTCAAAGCTTAGCTCTGTCCCACCAAGGCTCAGCTAAGCCAGAGCTCATCCTTCACTGGAGGTGCTGCACATGGGCAGGGACTAAAGCTGAGCTTTAAGCTGTGAACTCATCAAGCCACTGAACTTAATCTCCCCCTGACCAAAGAAAATAAATTTATTGTCATTCTTTATTGGTTTATGTCTCCATATATTTGGTTTTTCCTATCAAAATAATTTCTGCTGTAATCAATGTCCTGTCTAAATTTCACATTCCATCTTTGTCTGGTGGTTTGTCATCCATTTAATAAATAAAAATTGGGCTGAAATCTTACAGCTGTGCAAGGAAAATTTCACTCTGGAAATGACCTGTTCCCCTTCAAGGTGAATCCTTCAGGATTTGATTTTGCAGCGGGAGAAAGTTTGGGATGAAAACATTTTCTGAGATTATTTGTGATCACTGAAATGTGGAATCTGGAATAACAAAAGCTGCTGATTGGGAGTTCGGGGATTTCTCTGGTGCTGCATGTGGAATATCTGCAGGATCCTTTATTTTTGGGGGGCCTGAACAAGGGTAGAAATCATGGAAAAAACCCCAATATTTTATTTAGGTTTCCTGAGGGCTAAAAGGGGGGAAAGATTTCTGGGTCTAAATTCAGACTGGAAGCTCACAGGGATCTGTGCAGGGATATTTGAACACCAGGAGCTCCTGGAGGCCAGGGGCAGTGGGGAACTTAAATTGCTTTAAAAACTGCACCAGGAATTGTCCTGTGCCAATGCTTAAAAAAATGCAGTGGTTTCCAGGAGACTGGTTATTAATTATGAATAAAAACAAGGGCAGTAAATAGGAAGAAATCAGCTAAATTTGCAACAGGAGTATCTTGAAATTGTAGCTTAAAAGTACAAAGAAAGAGGAAAGAAATCCACCTGAAATCTCACCATCCTCACTCTGGGAGGGATTGCAGTAGTCAGTGTCTTCATTTCCATGAAATGCATGGAAAAGATCCCTGCAAGGTGGCTGGGCAGGAGCAGAAGGTGACAAAAGCCACCTCTGCACCTTTTGTCACCTCAACCTGCGCCCACATTGCAAAACCACCTCTCTTCCAATCTTCCCCCACTTCTCCCTGTTTGGAAGTAAATCTTCCAGGAATTGTCCTGTGCCAACGCTTGACAAAATCCAGTGGTTTCCAGGAGACTGGTTATAAATTATGGATAAAAAACAAGGGCAGTAATTAGGAAAAAAATCAGCTAAATCGGGAACAGGAGTATCTAGAAATTGCAGCTTTAGAGCACAAAGAAAGAGGAAAGAAATCCACCTGAAATTCCACCATCCTCACTCTGGGAGGAGTTGCAGTGGTCAGTCTTCATTTCCATGAAATGCATGGAAAAGGTCTCTGCAAGGTGGCTGGGCAGGAGCAGAAGTTGACAAAAGCCACCTCCGTACCTTTTGTCACCTCAACCTGCGCCCACATTGCAAAACCACCTCTCTTCCAATCCTCCTTCACTTTTCCCTGTTTGGGGGTAAATCTTTAAATTTGCCTGAAATATTTTATTTTCCCTTGGAAGGCATTTTCCCGTTTGCTTTCCTTCCACTCTGTGGATTTCCCTCCTCTCTGTCCCCTCGGCCCAGAGGATGGAATAAATTAACGAGCAGCATGTGAAGCCCTGCTCTGCTTTAGTTACACCTAAATACTCCTAAGCCTATTAAGTTTATTCCTGGAACTGTCCTGGGCTCCCACCCCCAATAATTTTCCGTTCAGAGGAGATTTTCATTCCCTTTGTTCTGACTTAATTTCCCTGCAGCCAGGGGCTCCAGTCACAAGCTGGCTGCTAATTAGCTGGCACTAACAGCCTCTCGTTAGTCGGGAGGAGGCTTGGGGAATGTTTGCTGGGAGTCACATGGTGGGACAGCCTTTAATCACAGCCATCCTGGAGATTTCTGCTTTTCCCTGGATCCTCCTCGGGGTGTCTGAGCTGGATCCATCCCCTGATGGTGGTTTTAGAACAGGTGGAAAAGGAGTAAGCACAGCAGCCATCCTGGAGATTTTTGCTTTTCCCTGGATCCTCCTCGGGGTGTCCAAGATGGATCCATCAGGGGTGTTTTTAGAACAGGTGGAAAAGGAGAAGAAGCTCTTTGGTGACACTTTTTTCCCCTGGAGGTGGTTCCTGCTTGGATGTGTCTGGGATGAGGTGAGGTGTGGATGTTCCCACAAAAGGGAAGGAGGAGCAGTTCCCTCCCTCTCTGCTGGGCCAGGAGGTCACTGATGCCGCCCTCATCCTGTTCCCTGCCACCACACATCCCTCAAGGAGAACCCTAATTTGGGGATCACCACTGAGCTCCCCTCTTCTCCCCTGCTCACCATGATTTCCTGAGGGTTGGGGATGGATATTCCAGGTCTGGGTAGGACTATTCACGTCTGGCCCATGGTTTTCCCAATCACCTTCCCACTTGTTGAAGATTGAAACCCACCTGCAATGCAGGGTGTTTTCCATTACCATCTGTATGGCAGATTACCTTTGTCAAGTGGGCAGTTTGCCTTATCTCCCTCTTTGAGTGACCACAATCACTCCTCCCTCGGGAGGGGACACCTGCTGATAACAGCTATTGAATGTCACTGCATGGCTGATAAGAACTACAGCATCCCATTGGGAGATGTGAGCCCAGAGGGAGGAGCCAAACATTCCTACCCAGATATAATCTGGAGATTCTGGAACTCCAGCACAGCTTCTCCACTGGATTCCCCAGAGGAACAGCAGCTGCCTCTCCTTCCACTGGATCTTCAGAGGAAGAATCCATCCTTCTCTACAGGATCCCTGCTCCAGCAGAACCAGCCCTGACACTGCAGGAGGGCTGAGCCACAATTCCAATGGGACTGCCACCAACACCCTGACCCACAGGGTGTCAGGTTGGGTTCTGACTCTGGCAGTGTTGTTCTAGTGTACTGCATTGTTTATTTTATCCTTTTATTTTTTTTCCTTTCCCTATTAAAGAACTGTTATGTCCTGCTCCCATATTTTTGCCTGAGAGCCCCTTAATTTAACATTTATAGCAATTGGGAGGGGTGGGGAGGGTTTACATTCTCCATTTCAGGGGAGTCTCCTGCCTTCCTTAGCAGACTCCTGTCTTTCCAAACCAAGACACCACTGTGAGCTGGGGAGTGGGGTCCAGGACCCCATCCCACCCCGTGGTGCGTCTGTAAGATGGATTTTGGGTGTCCAACTCCCAAAACCCAAAGGTTAGAACACAACCAGGAGGCTGGGAAGCGCTTCAAACATCCCAGCTCCTGTCCTGCTTCCCAGCAGAGCAGGTGCTGTTTTTCCTGGCAAATGGAGAGGTCTGGTGATGCAGGGAGCCCAGCAGCCATCCCCACACCCTCCCCAAAGGCCAAAGATGCAACTTTGGCACTTGCCGGGCACCAGGTGCCTCTTTTCCATCTGGGCAAAACAGGAAATGAGTCAGGCAGGGGAGCAGACTCACACCAGGAATTGCCCATGGAGAAGGGAAGAGACCGCCCTGGAAGTGTTTGTTATTCCTGGGCAAGGAGGAGACATCTGGACACCATTCCTGGAAGTGCCATGGCTGTGGGCTGGCAGGAGAGGGGGAGGACAGATGGGAAAAGCTGGGATCTTCTGGCACCTGATTTACTCCAAGGTTCCGGCTTGTGAGGATTCCTCCAAATCCCTTTTCCAACAGCCAGAGGTGCTGGAGGTGCTCAGCACTTCCTACGGGCCTGAGAGAGGCGCCAGAGCTGCAGCTTATGGAATCTTGGAATGGCTTGGGTTGGAAGAGACCTTAAAGGTCATTCAGTTCCACCCCACCATGGGCAGGGATACCTTCCTCTATCCCAGGTTGCTCCAAGCTTCTTCCAACCTGGATTTTCATGGATCTTCCCCATCCCAGTGCCAGGATCCCTGGGAGGTGCCAGGATCCTTCTGGGAGGCTCCAATCTCTCTGAGGTCAAAACTTGTCACAAGAGTTTAATAAAATATAACTTAAATCCAGCTTGGAGAAGCTGTGGAAATGTGGCCTAGATTTGTCCCCTTGAGTTGGCAAAGATGCGCGCACTCAATGCAGGCACCCTAAAAATTTAGGGATAGCAAAGATTTTCATTCCCACTGACTGAAGAATGTTTCCAGTTTTGCTTCTCTCCCTGTATCTGCCATTTTTCCAGGAATTAATGATTTCTTTTGGAAGCCAGTTATATCTAGGATAAATCCCATTCACGGATAACAACTGAAATCATGGATTCACCATGTCCATGGAATGATTCTGTCACATCCAAGCACATTCAGCTCAGATCCAGCTCATCCCATCTGAGCCTGGCACCTCCCTGGCACCATGGCCTGCTTTTCCCCCTCTGTTTCTGAGGAAGCAGAAATTCCTGGAGTTGTGGCCATTCCAGCCTGGCAGCGGCCAGGCTCAGATGGGATGAGCTGGATCTGAGCTGAATGTGCTTGGATGTGACAGAATCATTCCATGGACATGGTGAATCCATGATTTCAGTTGTTATCCGTGAATGGGATTTGTCCTAGATATAACTGGCTTCCAAAAGAAATCATTAATTCCTGGAAAAATGGCAGACACAGGGAGAGAAGCAAAACTGGAGACATTCTTCAGTCAGTGGGAATGAAAATCTTTGCTATCCCTAAATTTTGAGGGTGCCTGCATTGAGTGCGCGCATCTTTGCCAACTCAAGGGGACAAATCTAGGCCACATTTCCACAGCTTCTCCAAGCTGGATTTAAGTTATATTTTATTAAACTCTTGTGACAAGTTTTGACCTTTCCAAGGATTTCTTGGATATCAGGCTGTGGCTCCGAATTTCCAGGTGGCAGCAGGAAAAGAACCTTTGTTGTTATACAATCATCTCCTACCAAAGAATGGCAAAAAAAAATCAGGAACGGACTTCAGTGGTTGTATTTTCTGATTGTATTTGTTCAATATACTGGAGGTGAAACCCATCCTCAAAATTACTGGACAATGATGGAAAATTTTACTGGAATTTCATTCCAGGTTGCAAATTAAAGGAAAATATTTGACCTCAATGGACCCAAATCACAGGATTTCTTCCACTGAGGAGTCATTTTGGGGTCTGCTGAGAATTCCAATATTTTCCTTGTGTTCCCCAAAATCCCACCTCAGAGGATCCAGATGGGCCTGAAGATCCGGACGTTTGAGCACGGGAAGATGTTTGGCTCCTCGGTTTGAGTGACTGAGTAGATCAGTGACAGCAGGTTCCTTTGGAAAGGACTTCCCACTTGGATTCACACCGAATCCACCAGAAATCACAATCCCAGGAGAGACAGGAGGCAGCCTTGAGCTTTCTTTGGAAAACCATTCCTGTCAACAACACTCGGATGCTTTTCCTGAGGTGTGGACGGACGCCAGGACAGAAGTGTGCTCAGCAAATGTGTGTGGGCCAGGGCAATGAATTTCCTTAGGTAAGGAGATCTCCGAGTCCCTGGGATTATCTCCGAGGCATTTCCTGCCATTGTTCAGCCCTTTGCTCGCAGCATTCTCCTGTCCCTCCTACCCTGGGGTTTTCTGGGATCCATCCAGAGGCTGGAGCGTCATGGAAGTGGCACCTAGGAGGAATCATGTCACGCTGTCCTGTCACCAGATCTCTCCTTCAAACCCGTCATAAAAACCTTGGCTGTGGCTTCCAGGGAATTATTTTTGTTGTTTTTCCAGGAATTTCGTATCTCGTCCCTTTCCTTTTCCGTGCTCATGAGGCCTCACAGCACTTTGACATTTCTTAGCCATGGGAAGAACATTTTGGAGGAATCATTTCATCCTTCCTGACCCTTTTCCCTTCCTCCCCGGGGGAATATCTTGCACATCTCCTGGCTTTGGTTGTTTGGAGTGGCGCTAAACTCCTGCCCAGGTTCCACTCCTGGCTCAGCTCGGCTCTGATCCAAACAGGACCTGGTTTGTAAAACCCTCTCAGCGGGCAGTCAAAGCACTACAAAACAGTTAAGAGAGTCCACGAGCTGAAAAATTCCATATTCAACCAGCATAAAGATGGTTTTCACAATTTACGAATCTGTTGAGGAAAAATAATAATATATATATAAAAAAAAATAATCTCTTCTTTTGAACTGTTTTAAATGTCCACTTAAGAGCAAAAATATCTGTCCCTGTTGATTACACAGAGCTTGAGATGAGCCTCTCATGGAATCCTGGAATGGTTTGGGTTGGAGGGGACCTTAATGCTCACCCAGTGCCACCCCTGCCATGGCAGGGACACCTCCCACTGTCCCAGGCTGTCCCAATGTCCAGCCTGACCTTGGGCACTGCCAGGGATCCAGGGGCAGCCACAGCTGCTCTGGGAAGCTGTCCCAGGGTGTCCCCTCCCAGGCTGGACCTCTGGTGCTCAGCTCACCCCAAATCCTGATCCCCAGCTTGTCCCCATCCAGATGGCAGCACTGGGCTGGGATAATTACAGCAGGAAGAGTTCTGGGGGAATCTCCTGTCCAGGAAAGCCCCACAAGTTCACACTCACCCCAGAACTGGGAAAAAAGACAAAATCTGAATTAATGCAATTTTTTTTTCCCCTTTTTAAGCCCCTGGGAATGCTGGATGTCAATCTTGGGTATCCCAAAGCTTCACCTAAACAAAGCCCAGCTACAGCTGGGTCCAGACCCTGGTGCAAGACCCCGTCCTAGGTGGGTGTGGGGAGTGGCTGTGATTTAGGGACAATTTGTAGGAGGTTGGTGACAGTGTCCACCTCATTTTGGCAGCTAGAAAGTGTTTCTGGGTCACAAAGTGGCCACAGGAATTTGCCCCAACCAGTAGGAGATAGAAGTTCTCAGAGCTCTTATTTGATGTAATTAAGAGAATCACAGAAACTCAAAATCCACGATCCAGAAAAAGCTGAATTTGGAGAAATAAATAAATAAATATATAAATAAATATTTGGAGAAATAAATATTTGGAGAAATAAATATCGAGTCCAAGCTTTCCCCAGGAATGCCAAGGACACCTCTTGTCCCCAAGTGCCACATCCACACGGCTTTTAAATCCACGTATACAAGGACAAGGGGTAAACAGGACCCAGACAAATGTTGGATGCAGGAGCAGGGATAAAATTGGATTTGGAGGCAGCTCCCAAGGGTTTGCTGTCCAAAAGGAAGGATGAATTCAGCTGGGACACATTGTCCTCTGTGCTGGTATTCACACTTCCATTCAGGACAGGGGAGGTGGAAAAGGGAAGGATCTGGTCTGGACTCCAGGGTATGTCCCAAACCAGGATTAAAATTCAAATGACCTTGGTACAATGAAGTAAAAAAAAACCAACCAAGTTAAAAAACCACCCTGAATTTGGGATAAACTTTCCATTCAAATTCCATCGGGGGAAAAGGGAAATATTCCACTGCAAAACCCAAAAATTTAGGGTTCAAAACCCACAAAACAAGGAGGTTTCTTATGAATATGGGGTCACTCTGGGTACTGAGGGTGTGGAATTCCCTGATCCTGGGGGTTTTAGACACTGAAAGTTTTCCTGAGTTCATGGGGAAGCTAAAAACAAAATAAATAATAAAAATGAATGACATAAAAAGCCATTAAAATGTGCAGAAATTGTGTCCAATTCAGGAAATCCCAAAAGCAGGAATTGTTATAGGCTGTGAGAGGATTTGATGGAAGCATTTCCATACATGCCTTGCTCTCATTTGGGATTTGCAGCTTTAGGAAATGGGATATTGTGTGAGGCAGAGATTTGGGCCGAGCCATTCCACTGGTTTTAGGTCTTAAATCCCCCAAAATCCCAGACTTTGCAGAAAGATCTTCCCCCAGCAGTGAACTGAGTCTGGCTCACCTGCAGCTCACATTTATAACCTGACAAGTGTCAAACAGGAATTTTTAATTCCAGAGGGAGGAGTTGCTCAGGTAGGGAGCAGCAAAAAAGACAAATTTTGGGAAGAATCTGAATCTTTTTTGCCCTCTTTTTCTCTCTCTCAGAACCTTGGCTCCAGCCCAGGGTATTTGATGGGTAGGCTAGGTGTCAGATTTATCAGAGATTTGGTGTCAGGTTTATCAGAGATTTGGCATCGAGTTTATCAGAGATTTGGCATCAGGTTTATCAGAGATTTGGCGTCAGGTTTATCAGAGTTTTGGTGTCAGGTTAATCAGAGATTTGGTGTCAGGTTTATCAGAGATTTGGTGTCAGGTTTATCAGAGTTTTGGTGTCAGGTTAATCAGAGATTTGATGTCAGGTTTATCAGAGATTTGGTGTGAGATTTATCAGAGATTTGGTGTCAGGTTTATCAGAGATTTGGTGTCGTGCTTATCAGAGATTTGGTGTCAGGTTAATCAGAGATTTGGCGTCAGATTTATCAGAGATTTGGTGTCAGGTTAATCAGAGATTTGGCATCAGATTTATCAGAGATTTGGTGTCAGGTTAATCAGAGATTTGGTGTCAGGTTTATCAGAGATTTGGCGTCAGATTTATCAGAGATTTGGCATCAGATTTATCAGAGTTTTGGTGTCAGGTTTGTCAGAGATTTGGTGTCAGATTTATCAGAGATTTGGTGTCAGGTTTATCAGAGATTTGTGTGTTCCTCCACATCCAATTTCGGGGAAACGCCAGATAATTCCCCACCAGGGATTCTTGCCACCCCACACCTCCAATTCTTTTCCAGAGGATGATCAAACATTGAGGAATCTCAATCCTGACACTGTTGCCCAGTTAATTTTTTTAGAAGGAGGAAAAAAGCACTTAAAAAAAGGATCACAGCCCCTTTTGCCCCAAATCCTGGAAGTTAATGCTCTGAATCTGGGATTGGACATTCCTTTCTCTCCTGTCTGCTGCAGGGATGGGAATGGTGGTGCAAACACCATAAACCAGCACAGGAAAACAGTCCTGACACTGATTCTCCTCCTCTCCATGGTGAGCTCTCCTTCCAAAGCCAAAATAAAATCACCTTCCCAAAGTCCTTAAGGCCTGAGGATGAGGGAAGGAAGGTTGGAATGGGATTTTGGGAAGGAATTCTTGGCTGTGAGGGTGGTGAGACCCTTGAAATCCTTGATATTCCACTGATATCTATTCAAGGAGATAAGAAAATTTACAAAGGGAAGTGGATCAAGAGAAAAAAAAATATTTAAAACCTGTTCTCTGAGCATTTCTAAGCCACATGGAAATAAATGAATTGATCTTCACTAATCCATGTGGGATGGAGACCGTGCCCAACAGATCCTGCCTGTTAAGCCTGGTTTAAAGCCCAGAGGGAAATCTTGCTTTGGGAGAGGAGGAATAGGAGCTCCTACCTTGTGCTAGGCTGAGTTCAAGCCTGGTTTAAAGCCCAGATGAAGACTTTGCTTTGGAAGAGGAGGAATAGGAACAACAGGAATTCCTAACCTTGTGCTGGGCTGAACTTTTTGGTGCTGTTAGTCCTGGCTGGCCATGACCCTGACTTACTCAAGGTGTAACAGAACACTTGGGAACCAGGACAGCTGAGAGGAGCTGGGTTCAGCCCCTCTGGGGTTGTTTTCCTCTCTCTCCTCAATTTTAGGTGTTTTGGGAATGATGTGTTGGCGTGTTTTAGCACAGCTAAGCTCGGCTTAGTGGGAATGAGGAACAAATAATGCTGCCAGCTCATGGTATATCTTTAAGGAAAGGAATCTCTGGGATGAGCCAGGGATGCACTGAGCTTTCAACACACGAAAAAAAGGATTTTCCTCACCACAGGAGCTGATGTTGTGCATCCCCTCCCTCTTTCTGTTAAACAGCTGCCTGGACTTGGCCATACATTTCAAGCTGCATCTCCTTCCTAAATATTCTGGGGATGGAAGATCCTGATAAAATTCCATAAATTGAAGCAATAAGTACGACTTGCTGTGATTTTCTGTTTAATTTTATCCCGGAGGAGGAGGAGGAGAGAGACGAGTGGTGCTGTTTGTCCAGCAGAAGGAGCTGCAGACTGTCCCAAGGTCATCTCCTGCTCCAGCAGCACTGAACGAGCTCCTCCAGGGGCTGGAATTTCCCATTCCTGCTCCAGCAGCACTGAACGAGCTCCTCCAGGGGCTGGAATTTCCCATTCCTGCTCCAGCAGCACTGAACGAGCTCCTCCAGGGGCTGGAATTTCCAATTCCTGCTCCCTGGTTAGCTCTGGAACAGCTTTGAGATCCATTGGGTGGTTGCTATCAAAGAGAGACGTTCACTTTTGGGAAAAATGTGTCCCTTGCTCCTTGCTCAGATCCCCAGGTCCTGGCAGGTGGGGATGGAAAGAGAGAAAGTGGCCCAGAAAAAAAAAGAGGAAAAGTGGATTGAGGCCAGCAGCTTCCAAGGATGTGAAAAGATTGGGAATTGTAGATTCGTGGAATGGTTTGGGTTGGAAGGGACCTTGAAGTTCATCCAGTTCCACCTCACCATGGGCACCTCCCACCATCCCAGGGTGCTGGCCTCCATGAAGAAAAAAGAAAGATTTTGGGATTCCATCTTTAAATTCGTGATTAAAATGCTATTTCTGGTGTGTGGCCAGATTTTATTGTTCCTGCTATTCGTTCTGCCCACACTGAGCCTTATTCCTGCAGATAATTTCTCCTCATCGTTTAAAACCATTGTTTTCCCAAATGAAAACATTAAAACAACTAAAAATATAATAATGTTTCCCATCTCCCTAATACTCTACAGGCACGAATTCCCTTAATTTGTTCCCACTGGGATCCTATTCCAGCATCCTTTAAACAAATATTTTGCCTCGGGGTGGGGGTGAGTCGCAAATCTGCCTTTACAAGGCCTCAGCTGCTCCAGCTCCAGTTTTATGGCGCTGAAGTAAAAACTGAAGCCCCAAACGTGTGGGTTGGCCATTCCAGCGTTGTAGGAATTACCATTCCCCAAGGAGCAAATACTTCAGCTGGGATTTCTGCCAGAGGGAAATTTCAGGAGCCCTCTCGAGTAAATTGAACGTGAATAAATTCAATTACTGGGTATCCGTGATTTTAGGAGACAAAAGTTGCTTTTCCAGGCTTGGTGTGGAAATAAAGACAGGGAATGAAATTCTGGGACAACTCTCCCAGAAATGTGGCCACTTAAATCTTTGGATGTTCCCATTGTAGCTTCTATAAATTTTGTGAAATCTAAAGGGAAAAATCAGGTGTTTTTTCTGCTTTCTCCAAACTCGGGATGTGAATGAAAAATCTAAATGGAAAAATCTCAAATCATGGTTTGGGAATGGTTTGGGTTGGAGATAAAAATGGAATGGTTTGGGTTGGAGACAAAAATAATCTGATCTATTTCATCCTCCCCGATTTCTGTGGAGTATTGTCAAAGCCAGCTCCAAATTTCAGGATTTGGAACATAATCTGTCCAGCCTCAGAG
This sequence comes from Melospiza melodia melodia, assembly GCF_035770615.1. Taxonomy (NCBI): domain Eukaryota; kingdom Metazoa; phylum Chordata; class Aves; order Passeriformes; family Passerellidae; genus Melospiza; species Melospiza melodia. The sequence goes on from NC_086194.1 coordinate 1,851,537, forward strand.
CATTTCTTGACTTTCTAAGGATTTTTCTAGGAATCCTGGGGGTGTAGGGATGAAAGATCATGGAAGGAGACAGATATGTGAGAAAAAAAGCAAATTTTGGATGGCTTTTTCTCATCTGGACTGGATATTGCTGGAAAAGAAGGGCTGATTTAAAGATTATGTCCAGAATATAAAACATGGAATATATTTTCTTATCGCTTTTCTTCCTGTTTTAATAAGAAAGTCTGTTGTTAAATCAATTTGCATAATAATTACTTTTATATTGATAGAAATTAAGCCACTGGTGTTTTATTTCGGATGGACTTTGACAAAATAATTCAATTCTGTGATTATAAAATCTGATGGAACAGGAAAATTTAAAGGAATAGTAAAAATGTATTAAAATTAGTAAAGAAATAGTAAAAATTTATTAAAAATATTAATGGAATAATGCTCAGCTGTGGGGGCAGCTGCCTTTCCTAAATACATGGAGAACTCTCAGTTTTTAATTTGGGAATTGTGGAGCTCCAAACCAAAGCCTGACAGAGCAGAACAGTGGGAATTTTCTCGTTGGAGAAGTGGATCCAGAAGAATTTTCAGAGCTCTCTGACTCGGGAAGAAGTGAAGGCAAACCAGCCCTTCCATCCTTGACCTTGGAGACCTGATGGGAGGAATTTGTCCTGGGAAGAAGGAAGGAGACTTGGAAAGACTCATGATATGGGACAGTCCAAGGTAAAGGATATTCCAGCTCCTCTGCAATTCCTAACAAGGCTGGGGAGGGAGGGGAAAGCACGGCAGGAATCAACACGCATAATCCATGGGAAATTCCCCACCCACTGCAAAGATAACACAATTCCCACCATGTGGGAAACAATACCCATTGTTATCCCACGTGTTTCTTTATTTTCCCCTGTGCCCTGAGCCCTCACGCCCTCATCTGTTGTTATTCCAGCAGCGAGGAAAGAAGAACACCGGGAGAGATTCCGGGATAATTTTGGGAAGCTGATGCCTTGTGCAGGCTGACCTAGAACAGAGCTAAAGAATAAAGCAGGGATTTATTCAAAGGATCTCCTCCATGGATGCACCTTGGGCAGCAGCAGAGCCCAGCCAGGGCTGCACCCAAGATGAACCAAAATGGCCCCAAAATGCACGAGCGCTGCCGGGGTCTCTCCCTGGGATCAGCTCTGCTCCATTTGCACCTTGCAGTTCATTGTCCCATTCCAGCTTTAGCCCAGGCAGTCCCACCCTGCTTGTTTTTCTCTCTCCAGCCCACGGTGTTTGTGCTCCTGGGCTGAGATTTGGATCATTTGTCCTTGGTGCCCAGCTGGAGCAGGAATTGTTTTGTCTCCCTGCTCTGTGCACAGAGCTCACCATGCCCTGATGTGAAGCCCAGACCCACACATTAAGCAACACAGAATCTGAAAATATAAAAGCTAAACCTGAGGCATCAAAGTTAAGATTCCTCAGCTGCATGGCAGGGTCCTTCTCCAAACAAGGATGTTTGGCCCCCATGAAATTGTTGAGGGGAACAATATTCCATGTTCCCTGAGGACCCCACACTAATCTGGAGTCTCTTCTCCACTGTTTGTACCGAACAACCTACAAGGAAAAAAAAAGTTCATTTTACCATGATTTTCCCCCAAATTTTTGCCCAAAGAATAAGAATTTTTGGGGATCACTCCTTTAGACACCTTGGTCTCCAAAGCTCTCCCAATCCAAGGATTTCCTAGCTATGGAGTCAGGATGAGTAAAATTTCTTCTATATGGCTGCATTTCCCAATTTTTACTGCATGAAACAGAGATTCCAGAAGTGCAAAATTCTCCAGGGAATATGAATTCACAATCTGAAACCTTTCCAGACGACTGGAACAGAGCAGGACTAAATCCATCTCTCATTCGCACTGGTTTGTTTTTGGAGTCCTGGTATTGCATCCCAGATACTGCAAAACCAAAACTCCTGAGATCCATTTCCTTGGGGAACTTCTTGGAATCCCTTTCCTTGGGGAATGAGTCAAGGAAGGGAATTCGTAACTGCCTTAAAACACATGGAATGATCAACTTGGAGAAAAGAGAAGAAAACCATGAAATAACGGGAAAAGCAAACTGTTTCCAACAGAACATTCCCAAGACCATCTTTAGTTTAATTTAAATTCTAATTAAAACAGGAGAATGGGCAGAGAGATGGGAAGAAAGAATAAAAAAAAAAAACAAAAGCAAAGAGGAACATTGTTGACATCAATTTTCCAGCTTGGTGCTGACCAGGGGAAGAAAAAATTCCCACACCCAACTCCTTTTCCTGATTAATAAAAATGGGATGGAAATTTCATGTTGTCCCAACTCCTAAACACTTCCCAAGCCACATCTGGCTCCACGAGCTCCTTCCAGCCTGTTTATATTCCCGAGGAGAACATTTTTTCCAGTCCTGTCAACAAATATTGTTCCCCCTCTGAGGAGGGCAGGAGTTGTCCCTCACTTTTGGTGATTAACAAAAGCTTTGGCTTTGAAGTGCCTCTGTTGTTTGTTGGTGCATGGAGTGAGGATAAACATGGAGAAAACCTGGAGCAGAGCACGTGGGAGGAGGTGCTGGATGGAGAAAGGATGGAATCAAGCAAGGGTTGTGATGGAACCCTGGATATTGAGAATTTCAGATTTCTGTGCTGCCAGGCACTGACCCCCAAGAGAACACTGCACTGACCTGAGGCCCTGGAGAAGCTTCCAAAATGGAATGACAGAACTGGGATTGTGGGTGTGGAGTTTGGATAGAAGTGTGTGATACCACAGGGTGGGAAACTCAGAGTTTAAGGGTTTAGAATAGAGTAATGGATATAAAGCAAGATGGGGTGGAGGCTTCTTCTTCTTCTTCTTCTTCTTTTTCTTGTTCTTGTTCTTGTTCATCTTCTTCTTCTTCTTCTTCTCCTTCTTCTTCTCCTTCTTCTCCTTCTCCTCCATGGGTTTGGGTGGTTTTGTGTAATTGGATAAAAAAGTCCCCATTGCAGCCATGGGTGGTTGGTTATTGGGTTAAAAGTGAAAATAATTGAGGTGTCATTTCTTAATGGGACAGTTGATCCTTCAAAGGCCTTGCAGAGAGAGATGGGGCTCCATTTTTAGTTTGTTGGAGTGAAGTGCTGCAGAACTCAGGGTTTGTGAGAGTGTGACAGAGATAAGAACTGATAAACATCTGAGCCCCAACAAGAAATTCCGTCTCACACATTTAACCCTGACCTTGGCAAGAAAGAAGCAAAAACTCCACAGGGATGGATGCACATCCCACCTGGAGGGGCCCTGGTGGCTCCTGGATGGAGCAGCAGGAATAAGTCAGAGCCTTGGATCTGGAGATTTTGGCTCCTCTTGGGTGTCAGGGTTTGTTGAAGCATTTCATGGGCTCTCCTTGAACTTGTCTGAATTCCCAAGGGATGGAGGGAGGGGAGGAACAAATCCCAACCAAGCCCCGAGGCCCAAAGGGCAGCTGAGTCCTCAGAAATGAGGGAAAGTGAGGCACATCCCTTCCCTGGGCAATAAAGGGCAGCTCTAGAGGCACAGCCAGGCCCTGGCCAAGCTCCTCCAGCTCCGTGGGGCAGGAGGCAGCTCCAGGATCTGTTTGTTCCCCCACTCTGATCGGCCTTCTGTGCATTTTACATCTACATCAAGCATCCAGAAATGGAGATTAAATTTATTCCTTTCTTATCCTTGGTAGTGGCTCCAAGAAATTCTTATTTGCTGCAATTCTCTCCTTCTTTCCCCCCAGATTATCTGTGCACAAACAGTTATTCCCCAGAACAAACCTAAAATCTGTTGCAGGCTATTAAAAAAGTTTCTGTATCCTGCCTCTTGTGTATTTGACATCAACAGCAAGGCAAGGCAACAACTAAAAATCAAGATTAAATTTATTCCTTTCTTATCCTTGGTAGTGGCTCAAAAAAAATTCTGATTTTGTGCAATTTTCTTCTTCTTTCCCCCCAGATTTTCTGTGCACACAGGAATTATTCCCCAGAACAAACCTTAAAATCAGTTACAGGTTATTAAAAAATTCTCTATCCTGCCTTTTGTGTATTTTACATCAATAGCAAGACAAGGCAGCATCCAGAAAACAAGATTAAACTTATTACTTTCTTCTCTTTAGTTGTGGCTCAAAAAAAGTCTGATTTGCTGCAATTTTCTCCTTTGTCCCTAAGTTATCTGTAATCGGTTATTCCTCAGAACAAGCCTAAAACCACATGCAGGTTATTTTGATTTTTAAATGAACACAAAGGCAAACCCAGGGCACTGCAAAACAGACAGGGAATGTTTATTCAGGTGAAATATCCCAATTTTCACACCGATCCTGGATGGGATGAGTTGTGAGTTCTCAGGGCTTTGCAATATCCTCAAATCCCTGGGTGGGAAGACATTGCCATTTTTATTTTGTGGAAAAGAAGAGGCACCTGTAGCCCAGCAGGATGTTAATGATGAATTTCTATTTTTTGCAGAACATCCAGGCAAGGAGAAGTTCATTAATGCCATCTCCATCCTGTTCCCACCTCGGGGTAGCCAAGCAACCCTGGCATCCATGGTTATATTTAGAGGAGGCAGGAGTGCGGATGTTCTCCATCCGGGAAATGATACTGTGCTGATAACTCTGTGTTTGCTTACCTGCCTCCTGCTCCATCCATCCACCCACCTCCTCTCCACCCCGTGCCTGCCCCACGGTGATTAATGATTTTCCAGGGCTCTGTTTTTAGCTGTTGTTGGCTCTGTTAATTAAACAGGAGCAAGGTTTGGCCCGGAGGCTCAAACTGGCGGCATTTGCGTCACTCGGCTCTTGGTTCTGAGGCTCCTTTGGGTCGTTTTTGCTTCTGGATTTAAATTGTTTTTTCTCCTGCAAGAGTTTGGTTTGTTTCAAATGCGTGGCAGAGAATGAAAGCTTTGGGAAACAGGGAAAGTCTGAAGAGGAGAAAGCTCAAAAGGCTCCAGGGAGAGCTCAGAGCCCCTGGCAGGGCCTGGAGGGGCTCCAGGAGAGCTGGAGAGGGACTGGGGACAAGGATGGAGGGACAGGAGCCAGGGAATGGCTCCCAGTGCCAGAGGGCAGGGATGGATGGGAGATTGGGAATTGGGAATTCCTGGCTGGGATGGAATTCCCAGAGCAGCTGTGGCTGCCCTGGATCCCTGGCAGTGCCCAAGGCCAGGCTGGAGCACCCTGGGACAGTGGGAGATGTCCTTGCTATGGATGGGCTTTAGGATCTTTCCCAACTCAAAACATTCCATGATTCCTTGGCAATTCCATCCTTTAAAGTGCCTCACTGGGACAGATTCCCAAACCAGGAAGGAGAAGCTCCGAAATTCCAGAGTTCCATGGAAATGTCTGTAGGACCAAAGGTGAACCAAAGCCTGGGGAGCTGCTGGGGCTTTTCTGGGAAGATTCTCTTGATTTGATATATCCAGACAGGGAATTCAAGGCTGGGAGGGTGGGGAGGGGCTGGGACGGAACTCCCGGAGAAGCTGTGGCTGCCCCTGGGTTCCTGGAATTGTCCAAGGCCAGGTTGGGCATTGGGGTTTGGATCCACCCGGGATGGTGAGAGGTGTCCCTGCCCATAACAGGGGTGGAATGGGATGGGCTTTAATACCTCGCCAACCCAGACCATCCCGTGATTTGAAATCAGCATTCCTTTAAAACCAGCTCCCTTTGGAAACCTCTTTTAGGTTCCAAACCTCTTTTAGGTCCTCTAAACAGAGGAGACACCTTCTCCCAAACCCCCTGCCTGGACCTGTTGTGATCCATAAGTTTTAGAACCAAAATTCCCTGAAAACCTCTTTTATTTCTGCAGCACAAAATCCTCCTCATTCAGCAGCCACAGGGAAATAAATTGGATTGTTTTCACTCAGCACTGAAGATGTTGAGCTCTGACAGCTCTTGAATTTAAGTGGTTTTAGTGTCTCTAAGCCCCTCTCTCCTCCCTGTGATCTTCTGATCCCTCACAACCCTCTGGGAGCAAACGGTCTCAGGCAAATCCTGGAGCTTTTCCAGCTTTCTTTGCTCCCAGTTTGAGCAGCAGCCAGGACAGCTGGATCCTGCTTCTCCCCGCGGAGCAGGAGTTGATTCTGCACTTCTGAAGCCAATTCACAGCTTTGGATAAAGAGGAGTTTGTTTATCACTTCTAGGACAGTATAAACTCATCCCTTTATCCTGGGATTGGTCCTGTTTATCCCTGGAGTTTGTGCAAGGAGGGCTTGAAGAGATCAGTGTTTAATCCAAGGTGGAATTGGCTCGGAATAGAGGGAATTCCACACATCTGTCTGTCTAGTTTGTGTGTCAGGTTTTTACACCATCTTCATTTAGCACAGAGCAAAAATGTCCTTGGAAAATCCTATTTTTCCCCCCCAGAGTATATTCCCAGCAGGTGAAACAAAGGAGGAAAATCCTCCTTTACAAACTGAACATCTGGAGGAGTTTGCAGCCATTTTTATCCCACGTGTGGGGCAGGAAGGAGAAAAAAGGCCTTGGAAAAGAGGACAGATCCCTTTAAAATGGGAGTTTTACCCTTAACCACCTCATTCCTGAAAATCCTTGGCTGCAGCCAGATGAGAAATAAGGGAAGAAACTGATGGAATTTGCCTTCCTGGGATTCCACAGAACACATCCCTCTAATTGGCAGAGATAGGAACGAAGGCATCATTTAACGAGATCAAATGGACTCGGGTGGATTTTCTGCCTTATCTGGCATGGAATCTTATCCAGGCTGATTTTAGCAAGGAGCAGGAATTAGGGAACATAATGGGATTATCTTGTCTAGACTAAAGATGTCAGAGAGCAGGGAAGATGCACGGGAGGGGAGGAGGGACTGGGATAAAGAATCTTCAATATTCCATCATTCAGTATTTGGGAAGGGCTGTGGGGCTTCGGGTAAAAATATCCCCTGGGACAACTCAGAGCCTGTTCCTGACTTTGGAGTCTGGATCCACCGAGGAAAAATGATTCTCATTTTATGTCTTATCCTCTGCTTTTGATTTTGGTGATTGATTTCCTATTTTAGGGATTGATTTCCTATTTTCATTCCTATGTTGTCCCAGAGTTGTTCTCCTGGATTTTCTGGCACCAGAAGGAGTTAAAACAGGGTCTGATTATAGGATTTTGTTTCTCTCCCTGTCCCTCTCCCCATCCTATACCTTGGAGTAACATTCCCTTGGAGTAACATTCCCTTGGAGTAACATTCCCTTGGAGTAACATTCCCTTGGAGTAACAGTCCCTTGGAGTAACACTTCCTTGGAGTAACATTTCCTTGGATTAACATTTCCTTGGAGTAACATTTCCTTGGAGTAACCTTCCCTTGGAGTAACATTTCCTTGGAGTAACACTTCCTTGGAGTAACATTCCCTTGGAATAACATTTCCTTGGAGTAACACTTCCTTGGAGTAACATTTCCTTGGAGTAACATTCCCATGGTGTAATTCCAGTGATGTCACAGCTCTGGGAACATCCAACTCCAAATGAGCCTTTCCCCAGGATTAAATAAGAATAATTTTAATTTTAAGGAAATTCCCTGGAATTTTGAGGGAACTCCCTGACCACCAAGCTCCCCTGAAGGCATCTTCCACAAACGATCCCATCCCCAAACCCAGAATGCTCTTGTCTAATTACCAAAATATCTGGATTTTCCATCCTGTTCCTCTTATCACAACCTCTTCCTCCTTTCCAACTCCTTTTTAGAGGAGTTGGATTTTTCCGTTAGATTTTACCATTAGATTTTTCCAGAATTAGTGTAGGACTTTGGTAACCCCTCAAGTTCCTTGAAGTTCTACCACAACATTTTCCCCTGCTGTTTTTCCTTGGCCAGGCTCAATAAACCAAAGCTCCCTCAGGTTTTTGGATTTTTTAAAAATTTTTTTTTTTGGGGGGAAACAGAAGCTCTCCAAACCTTTTATTACTGCAGGAGATGTTGTCTCCATGTAACTCATCATTCCTGATTCCAAGCTGGTCCATTCCTAAATCATCTGGGTTTTTTTCCAGTTCCAACCCCATAATTTGCCATTGATCCAGAAAGGAAAAGACTCTTCCTGGCAGCCACAGGACTCCTAAAAAATAATGATTTTTCCTGGGCCAAGGACTCATTTCCAGTGGATTCTCCTGGATTAGAGATCAGATGAGTTGGCCAAGGTCACCTAAGGAATCACTGGCAAGGTGATGTTGGTTTTTTGGGATTTTTGAGGGGATGCTTTGGGGTTTTGGGTTTGGTTTTGATTTTGTTTGGTATTTTTCCCCTCCAGTGTCTTACATATTTTTATGGCTCATCAACACTGTGCTCGGAGCCATCCAGAATTTTCAGAAGAAATCAAATTAACCCAGCCTAGGATATTTCCCCTGATAATTAAATTTTGTAGGAAAGAGGGAATAGTCAGAGCCTCACTTGCTCTTCCTTAAGTTTCTGCAAACTTGGTCCTAAATTTCCACAGAGAATGGGGTATAGGGAATACTCAGAGCCCCAGGGGTTGTTCCTTAAGTCTCTCTGCAAACCTGGTCCTAAAATTCCACAGGGAAGAGGGAATTCTCAGAGCCCCAGCTGCTTTTCCTTAAGCACTCTGCAAAACATTCACCAGATATAAAAACAAGAAAATTGGGATTTTTCCCTTTTTTTTTTTTTCCATCACAGACTAAACTTGAGCCTGCCCTCAGAGCAAGGAGTCAAACACAGGTTCCTGTTTTGTTCCTTAATCTGACCCTTTTTATGGAGAAAATTCCCCTTTTCCAGCTGATCCCGAGCTCCCAGCTGACCGCACCTCTCCCTCCTGTACATCTGCATGGAGGGAAATGACAAAATATTCCAATTTCTCCCAAATGTCAACTTAAAAAAACACCCAAATAGGAAACAGCTGCCCCGGGGCAGCTTGGGAGATGTAAATTTAATTCTTGGAGCTGTCTCCACATCCCTCACTGCCACTTCCATGGTCCTGCTTTCACTGGAGAACACCTGGGAGCTGCTGGCACGAGGCCGCTGGGGTGGGTGGTGGGTGGGTGAGTCCCAGTTGAAAACAAGCCATGAAAAAGCCTCTTCTATCCCAGGAAAAAAGGTAAACATGGAAGGAGGCACTCCCTGGAGCTGAATCAGACCCTGCCAACTTTATTCCGCTTGGTGCTCGCCCATGGAAGGTCTGAGGCGTTATCTTTGGAAATGGGAGCAGCTCCAAAACATCTCCTGCAGCTCCTGGTGGCTCTGCTGTTCCATCTTCCCACTCCAAAACAGGAAGAGCAGATTAGGTCTGGATAAATCCAAGTGTTCTTCTAAAAGAGACTCCCACTTTCCTTCCTGTTGTATTCCATCCTCCGTTTATTTTCTTTCCATTCCTTCCTTTCCCCATTACACATTTCCTCATGGATCAGAGGCAGAACTTGCTGGTGGAAAGAAACTCGAGTTCAGCTCAACTTCTCTGGGGTTTTCATTCCCAAGAGTTCAGAGCTGGATAAACTTTTCAATGATTAATGCCCCGGATCAAAATTGAGGACCCTGATAAATTGTCCAAGGCCAGGTTGGATGGGAATTGGAGCAACCTGAGGTAGTGGAAGGTGTCCCTGCCCATGGCAGGGGTGGGAATGAGATGAACTTTAAGGAGCCTTCCAGCTCAAACCATTCTGGAATTCTAGGATTCTGGGACATACAACCTGCCCCAAAATTTCTTGAGTAATGGAATTGTTTTGTTTCAATCCTACTGATGGGTTTCAAAGAAGGAAGTGGCACACAATGATATTAAAGACATGAAAACTTCAGGAAATCAAAAATAGGGATGGAAATGAAATCTCAATAGGGTTTGAGATACATAGACAGAGGAGAGGTGCCCAAATCATGGAATCACAGAATCTCAGGATGTTTTGGGTTGGAAGGGACCTGAAACCTGACAGTTCATTAATTTCATCCCCCTCCATCACATTCCACTTTCCCAAGGTGCTCCAAGCCCTGTCCAGCCTGGCCTTGGGCTCTTCCAGGGATCCAGGGGCAGCCACAGCTGCTCTGGGAATTCCATCCCAGCCCCTCCTCACCCTCCCAACCAGGAATTCCTTCCCAAAATCCCATCTAAACCTTCCCTCTTTCAACTTGAAGCCATTCTCCCTTTTCCTGTCCCTCCATCCCTTGTCCCCCGGCCCTCTCCAGCTTTTTTTGCAGGCACTGACACTCCCTGGACACAGTTCCCATATGTCCAAAATCCATACATTTCCAGACAACCTTATCTCTCCATCTCCTTCCTTCCCTAACACACACCACACATTAAACCAGAAAAGCTCCAAGACTTGGTCACCAATAATTCCCTCAGAAATCCCACCAGGAGCCAAGAATCCCATGAGGGATAACCCTGGAAATTTATTATTTCCCCAACCTACACTTCTTTCTGGAGAAGCATCTGAAAACCACGATGCCCTACAGTGTTTCAAATAAATTGAGACACCTTCATTTATTTTCCTAAATTACCAGAAATTGAGGAATAGGAAAGGTTTTAAAAGGAACTCTGAAAAACCTCACCTGAGAGCAAAATTCTTGTGAAGGTTTTGTAGGGAAAAACTCAAGAAAATATTCATGTATCAAGAAATTCCAAGTGACACAATAAATTCTTGGGATGTGAGGAAGCTGGAACTATTTACACCTGTAGGTTGTCCTAAATTCCAGCCCCAAAGGTGGAATTGGATCCCTCTGTCCCTCTTAGGTCTTCAGGTTTCACCTGGTCACCCTTTAACAAGCCCAAGGAGTTTTGTTGGAATACAGAATTTTGTTCCTCAGCAAACAAAACCACTTTTAAAGGGAGGGACAGGAAACTTCAGGCTCTGCACCTATGAGTTAAATAACTCATAGGTGAGTTATTTCATAATTGTGTTAATTAATAGAATTATTTCAGCAGGTAAAATAGGGCTGCTGCATCAGGAGAAGCTGAAATAGCTCTGAAAAAAAGGGGAAATAATTCTGAGACATGGTCCAGAATGTGGTTGTGAGCACCAAGGCTGTGTCTGCTTCCAGGGCTAGGGAATTCTGATGGTTCCTCAAAATGAAGAGATGGAAACCCAAACATCTTCCTCGATTTCACAAAAACATGGAATGGGATGGAAAGGACCTTATAAAATCATCTCACTCCCACCTTCCACTATCCCAGGTTGCTCCAAGCCCCATCCAACCTGGCCTGGGACACTTCCAGGGATGAGGCAGCCACAGCTTCCCTGGGAATTCCATCCCAGCCCCTCCCAGCCAGGAATTCCTTCTCAATATTTCTTCTATCCCTGCCATCCTTCAGTTAAAACCACTCCAGAGGTCTGTGCCATGTTATAACCACACAGTGCAGAACATTTTCTCTGCCTTCTGAGGGGAAAAAAGGAGGAAAATTTTTAATTTATAGAGAAAAAAGGTCAAAATACAACTTCAAGCTGATGAGGTTCACCAAATGTTGTAAGAAACGGAGTCAGGTTCTGGAATTGGAAGGTGATTCTCGTGTCCATGTCCCGTGGGAATGCAGAAAAGGACAATCCAGGTCTCCTTCTGACCTCCTCTCTGGTTCCAGCTGCAATTTCTCCACATTCCTGAATCTTTCTCTCCTTTTACAAAAGTCTGAGCGTGTCTTGGATTTTCTGGAGTTAAGTGCTTCCTGCTGTGTCATGCGAGCCATGGGCTTTTCCCAGGATCCTCCCGAAATCCTTTTTAAAATAAATATCATTTAATGACTCGGAATATTAATGATTCTCATTGTTCTCCCCATCATTACTTCTCATTAATTATTAGCCAGGGGAGGTTGAGATTGGATATTAGGAAAAAAAAATTCCTGAGGGAAAGGGCTGTCAAGTGTTGGAATGGGCTGGGAAGTGGTGGTGTCACCATCCTTGGAAATGTGTAAAAAACAAAATGTGTGGATGTGGCACTTGAGGACATGATGATGTGCTGGTTTAGGGTTGGACTCGATGATCTTAAATGTAGAAATAAACATGGAATTGAGGAATTGTTAAAGTTGGAAAAGATCTCCAAGATCACCGAGTCCAACCCTCACCCAGCACCTCCATGTTCACTGAACTCTGTCCTCAAGAGCCACGTCCACACAAATTTTAGAAATTCCACAGATGGAGACTCCAATCCTTCCTAGTGCGACCTCTTCTGAGGCTTTTTTCCACCATTTCCATGAAGAATTTTCCCCTGATATCCAATCTAAGCTTCTCCTGGATGATTCTGCAATTTGAGGCCTACAAGATGCTGAAACTTGAGGCCTACATGAAAACACAGCAATGAATTCAACAAAAATGTGCAAAAATCTTAGATCAGGCCTAAAACCAGACAGCTCCAAGAAGGAATAAAACTCCCATAAATTCCCCCCCAGCTCAATGCAAACAAAATTTGCATAATATTCCACCTAAAGACAATTTCTTCTTCCACCCACTAGATGGGAGCAAACATTAATTTATGGGATCATGCCAGCTCTGGATATTGGATGTCTGATGCCAACGTGTGTGGTCTTGTGGCTTGGAGTTCCCTTTTTAGTGCTGTTTAATGAGGGAAATGTAGAACTTGGAGCAAATGGATTCTTGGACATCATAAAAAGTGGGGATTGGCTGAGGGCCAAGGGATCACTTCAAAAATTCCCTACAAAAAAAAAATTAAAAATCGAGGAGTGGAAACCTGGAGTGTGTTTGCCTCCAGACCAAATCAAATATTCCTGTTTGCTCACGGGGTGGTTTATTTTTAAGCCTTGACTAAGCATCTGCAAGGAAAATATTTGGGATTTGGATCTCTCCATGTTCATTCCCTGCCTTCACCTTCTGACCAGCAGGCTGAGAATAAAATTGTGTGTCATGGAAAGCTGAGCTGTGGAGGTTAAACAATTCCTGGAGTTTTATTTAGTGTAGGGATCAGCTTTCCAAGAATTGTCCATTAAGAGCAAGGAATTTTCTGGAGCAGCAGGGAGAGATATGGATATTCCTATCCGCTGTTTTTAAGGAATTGTTGATAAATAAAAAGTCAACATAGCAACTCCTGAGTATCCAGAAATTGCAAGAAATTCCAGCAGAGCTCCTCGTGGGATTTGTATCCTATGATGTTTGCACAAAGGTTTCTTCCCAAGCCAAATTCCCACTGTGGGGAGAGAATTGAAGGGCAGAGGGAGCTCAAATCCTGGGATATTTTCCTGGAATCCGCCATCCCAGCCAGTCCAGTCCCTTTAGTGGAGGGGATTCCAGGTGAATCCTGAAGGTTTAGCTCTGTGGTGAAGATTTTTAGGTCTGAGTCCCTCAGTTTTTGGGAGTGCACAACAAATTATGACTCTTTTGGCTTTGGATTTTCCTTTGGGAGTGCTGGGAAAATCCCTATGGAACGTTTGCATTCTCCTGCCAGTTATGAGGCAGCCTGAAATGACTAAATTTAGATATAGACATTAAAATATATAAAATTAGGGGATATCTGTGGCCCAGCTCAGGAAGGAAGGAAGGAAGGAAGGAAGGAAGGAAGGAAGGAAGGAAGGAAGGAAGGAAGGAAGGAAGGAAGGAAGGAAGGAAGGAAGGAAGGAAGGAAGGTGGGTGAGGTGAGGTGTTTTTCTGGCAGTATTTTCAAACTCTCACTACTGGAGATATGACAGATCTTTGTGGACAAAATAATTTCATTATCCATGTTTCCAGGTGGTGGCATCTGGCAGGATGGAAGAACATCAAGGAATGACACTTGAGGCAATTTGATCCCTCTGAAGAAGTTTATAAATGAAACCCCACAGTCCTGGTTTGTGCTCATTGCACAGGAGCTCCTTGTGGATCATCAACACTCAACATTCCCAGCATCCAGCAGGGAATCGTGGAATGGTTTCCTTTGGAGATCCTTAAGGATCATCCAGGAGCAGCCCCCTGACGTGGCAGGGACACCTTCCACTATTCCAGCCTGACCTGAAAAGTTTTTCATCAAATACTGATCCATCCTCATCACCTTCCGTCCTCATTCTCATATCAGCCCCAAATAAATCCTAAAATTCAGGGAGTGGAAAAGGAATATTATTAACATATAAATAACAGGAAGGAATGTTATTTTCTGAATATTGTTTCCTGATATATAAATCCTCTGTAAAAATCTCTGTAAAATCTTGTTAGTGACACTGAACTCCAGCTGAGTCATCCTCAAAAATATCCCCAAAGAGAAACCCCAATCCCAGATTTCTTTCTTATTTTAATGAGAAGAGCAAAGCAAAGGGCAGCAAACATAAACCAAGGCAGTAAAACCACTTTGTTTTAATTAAAGCTGCACAAAGCCAGGAACAGCTTTGCCCAGGACATGGAAGTGACAGCAGAGAGTGATCATTATTCCTAAGGGAAGAGCTGCCAGGAGAACGCTGAGGGAGCTTTAATTTGTCGTGGAAAAAGCCTGTTAATTACAGCTAACGAGCTTTGAGCAGGGTCTGTATAACAGTGGCCCCCGAGTGAAGAAGCCTCCTCCAGAATTAACCTTGTCATGAGCCCTGACAGAGGCCAGAGCAGCTCTGGGGACTCTCAGGAGGTGACGGGGTCTCGGGGCTGCTCCTTTAATTAGCCCTGGGATAGCTCCAGAGAATTTCCTGCTGCAGTTCCCGGGGGGACGGGGCAAAGGCCTCTGGAGCAGCCCTGCACCGAGGGAGGGATGTTTGTGCACACAGCTGACCCCCAGAATCGCTGCGCTGGCCTCGGCATGGGGGTCAGGAGCCCGAAACGGCCCCTGGTCATCCCTAACTGGGAGTGGGGGTGGGAAAAGGACGGGGAAGCAATGCCAGGAGTGGGGAAATGGGGTTCAGACTATGAGGGAAGTTTTTGAGGTTCCTCCCAACACAAACAATTCTGTGATTCCATGAATGTGCCTTCTGCAGGGTGATGCAGGACCCACATTTTCCCCATCGTCCCTTTCCCGGAATTCTTTTCCCCACCATGGAATATCCAGACATTTCTCAACACTTCCAAAGGGGAACGACCTCTTGGTGGGGTTTGGACCAGGGAGAACCACACAGAGATTTTGGGTTGTGTCTGTAAAAGCAGAGAAGAACAAATTTAAACCTAAAGATTTTGATTTCTTTCCCTCTCTGTTAATGTTCTCCCCACAAAAATGTTCAGGGGAACCAGGAGGGGATCTCCCTAAATTGCAGAATTCTTGAATCCCAGAATGGTCTTGGACAAAGCATTCTGTGATTCCATGAATGTGCCTTCTGCAGGGTGATGCAGGACCCACATTTTCCCCATCGTCCCTTTCCAGGAATTCTCTGCTGCACCATGGAATATCCAGACATTTCTCAACACTTCCAAAGGGGAATGACCTCTTGGTGGGGTTTGGACTTGGGAGAACCAGACAAAGACTTTGGTTTGTGTCTGTAAAAGCAGAGAAGAACAAATTTAAACCTAAAGATTTTGATTTCTTTCCCTCTCTGTTAATGTTCTCCCCATAACAAATGTTCAGGGGAATCATGAGTGAATCTCTCTAAATTCCAGAACCCTTGAATCCCAGAGTGGTTTAGGACAAAGCACTCCGTGATTCCATGAATGTGCCTCTGCAGGGTGATGCAGGACCCACATTTTCCCCACCATCCCTTTCCAGGAATTCTCTGCTGCACAATGGAATATCCAGACATCCCTCAACACTTCCAAAGGGGAACAACCTCTTGGTGGGGTTTGGATTTGGGAGAACCACACAGAGACTTTGGGTTGAGCCCGTAAAAGCAGAGAAGAACAAATTTAAACCTAAAGGTTTTGATTTCTTTCCCTCTCTGTTAATGTTCTCCCGATACCAATGTTCAGGGGAATCAGGAGTGGATCTCTCTAAATTGCAGAACACTTGAATCCCAGAGTGGTTTGGGACAAAGCATGCTGTGATTCCATGAATGTGCCTCCTGCAGGGTGATGCAGGACCCACATTTTCCCCATCGTCCCTTTCCAGGAATTCTTTTCCCCACCATGGAATATCCAGACATCCCTCAACAATTCCAAAGGAGAACAACCTGTCGGTGGGGTTTGGATTTGGGAGAACCACACAGAGATTTTGGGTTGTATCTGTAACAGCAAAGAACAAATTTAAACCTAAAGGTTTTGATTTCTTTCCCTCTCTGTTAATGTTCTCCCGATACCAATGTTCAGGGGAATCAGGAGTGGATCTCTCTAAATTGCAGAACACTTGAATCCCAGAGTGGTTTAGGACAAAGCATGCTGTGATTCCATGAATGTGCCTCCTGCAGGGTGATGCAGGACCCACATTTTCCCCACCATCCCTTTCCAGGAATTCTCTGCTGCAGCATGGAATATCCAGGCATCCCTCAACACTTCCAAAGGGGAACAACCTCTTGGTGGGGTTTGGACCAGGGAGAACCACACAGAGACTTTGGGTTGAGCCTGTAAAAGCAGAGAAGAACAAATTTAAACCTAAAGGTTTTGATTTCTTTCCCTCTCCATTGATGTTCACCCACAAAAATGTTCAGTGGATTCAGGGGTGGATTTCCCTTAATTCCAGAATCATTGAATCCCAGAGTGGTTTGGGTTGGAAGGGACATTAAAAGTTCCCC
Source organism: Melospiza melodia melodia (assembly GCF_035770615.1). Taxonomy (NCBI): domain Eukaryota; kingdom Metazoa; phylum Chordata; class Aves; order Passeriformes; family Passerellidae; genus Melospiza; species Melospiza melodia. The sequence continues at coordinate 1,867,998 of NC_086194.1, forward strand.
AGATCCAAACCCTGGGGTGTGTTTAGGTTGGATATTGGGAAAATTTTCTTCATCAAAAGGGTTGAGGGCAGTGATGGAGTCCCCATCCCTGGAAGGATTGAAAGCCAGGTGGTTGAGGCACTTGGAGACATGGGATAGTGGTGGCCTTGGGAATGGTTGGACTCAGTGACCTTGGAGATCTCCGGCTTTAAAAATTCTGTGATTCTATGAATCTCTCACAGATTTATGAAGGTATTTCTTGATAACTTGGCAAAGCAGAGAGGTATTGGTCAATCATCAACTTCCTTATCTGCATGGATCCTCTCAAGCGCTCTCCTGCCAGGTCCACAGGATTCCACATCCAAGGAAAAGATCTGACACTTGGTTGAAATGCACATTTTCCAATGAGGAGCCATTGGATAAAGAATGTACACATTCCAAATTGATAAGGAAACTGATAAGGTCCCTTTTTGTGCTGAAAGATCAACATAGGGAGGAAAGATGATTCTTGATGTGTTCCCTGTCCCTGGAAGTGTCCAAGCACAGGTTGGACTCTTGGGAGTTGTCCCAGCCCTTGGCCACAGATGGCCTTCAAGGTCACTCCCAACCCAACCATTCCAGGACTCCTTGGAGATGAACTCCTCATCCCCTGGGAAGTGGCAGCTCCCTGGAAAAAGGATTTTTATTGATTTGTTTCATGTTCCATCTGCACCATCCTGGGAATTCACCCCCTGTGGCATCCCCTCAGACTTCCAGAGTCTCTCACCTGTTTGTGGATGAATTTCTGTGCTCTCCATGCCCACTGCCCTGCAGAGATTCCGGATTCTCTTTCCTCCAGAAGCTGAGGAAAGGGACAAAGGTCCTTGTCCTCCTCCTGGACAGGATGCTGGGCTGGAGTGACCTTTTCCCTGATCCAGGGCAGCTGTTCCCACGTGCATTACCAGATCCAGAGGTTTTTAACAGCTGCTGCAGCCGTTCCCAGTTTTAGCTCTGGAGGATTGCAAGAATTCCTTCTGCACCTTGGCATGACGAGGTGGTTGTGATCCCAGCCAGCCTTGGGATGCATTTAAACCCAGTGGCATGGACAAATCCATGACTTTGCAGGAATTATTGCCTCTGCTAAAAATTTAATTGCGTAATGTAAGGTTTGATGAAGATCCCCGCATAGGCGGGGTTGGTTTTGGGGTTTTTTTGGCAGATCTTTACCCAAAACGCCCCAGCTCCTGGAGCAATGGGATTATAGCAGATAATCTGTGAAGAAAAATGCATTTTAAAAGTTATTCCTACAAATATTTGATGATGTTCCACTGCTGGAATGTGTATATGCCTGATCTGACTCCACTGCCCTCACCCACTAAAATTCTCCCCAAATCTGCTCCCTGGGATATCATTCCCAGCTTTCCTGAGCTGTGTGGTCCAACCTCAGCACAAACCAGGACCTTGAGGGAGCAGTAACGACTCTCCCAGCCTCGGAATGCTCACGCTGTGCTGGGGTTTTCCCTGGCCACATCCCTGTGATCCTGAGGGGAAAATCTGGGATAACACTTTGAGGGGACACCAAATGTAGGGCTGTGACACATTAAAAGAATCCACTTCATTCCCTCTTCCGTTTAAAAGCTCAGCTCCCATTTTCATCTCTTTGGGATTCCGTGGTGATCCTGTTGAATTGGGAATTCCCAAGAGCCCTGCTGAAGGCTTTCCTTGCCTCCATAAACCCACAGCTGCTTTGGCTGGAAGTCTCCTGCTCTTGGCACGGGATTCAATTCCCAACATGCCACCTATGGAGTCTGAACATGTCCAGCTTTGAGGTTCCTGCTGCTGGAGTGAGGGATTTCTTTTCCCAGCTGTTTTTTCATGGAGCAGCCCCAGCATTCCCTAAACTCTTTTTTAATTCCTTCTTCCCACAAAACCACAACCCCCAGTAACATCCCAAATCCCTTCAGGATTGGCTGTGCTGCTGTTGCCGTGTTGACAAATCCAGAATTCCCTCTCCCAGTTTATTCCAGCAGCTTCCATCATTCCCAACTGGTTTCAAGCTCCAAGTGCTGGGTTATGTCACCAGTAAGGCACATCAGACATAAAGAAAAAAAATAATTAGCTTATCCAGAGAATCCTGGAGGATCCAGGGACAATCCCTTCAGTATTCCAGAAGGATTTAGAAATTCCAGATGTTTTGTCTCTGTAATAATCCTGTGAATCTCAAGTTTTCCGGTTTTTGGGGTGTCCAAGATCAATGAGTGAAGATTGGGGGGCTTTCACTGAAATCCAGGAATGACACCGAGAGACGAAGGGTTGGGAGATCTTCTGAATATCTAAACAAAACCTCTCCACACTTCAAATTTTCAGGAATCATGGAACAATTTCAGTTGGAAAAGGGCTCCAAGATCATCCAGTCCAACCATTCCCTCACCGCAAAACTAAATGCCACATCCACACATTTTGTCCCCAAATGCCACATCCACCCATTTTTTGAACACTTCCAGGTGTGGTGATTCCAACACTTCCCCATTCCAACGCCTGACCACTCTTTCCATGAAAATATTTTCCCTAAATATCCAACCTAAATCTCTCCTGGCACAACCTGAGGCTGTTCCTCTCCCCTTGAACAGGAGCAGAACGCTGAGTGTCTCAGAATTCGCATTCTGAATTCCTCCTGCTTTCATTCCAGGGACAAAATTCCCTGGGCCTGAGAATATAATTCTCAACGCACATCCTTAGTTTTCCCAAATATTTATGTACATGGTTGATTTTATAAACATTTTTAATTTCTTAATTTTTGTGGTGCAGTTTTTTTAACCCATGCTTAAATATTTCTCAATTCCTGGCTGATTATTTCATGTAATGTGCCAGTGATGAGTTAGGAAATCAACCATCATTTCTCAGTTCTGAATCTTTATTCCTGAAAAATTTCTCACCTGAATCCTGATTCGAAAATATTTAAGTGTCTGATTCCAGGAGAAATCATAGATGAGGATATGTCTGTAAACTTTGGAATTTCATTTGTTTGGACACACATAATTCCATTCAATAAAAAAGGAAGCATTCCTTGATCCATGAATCCCTGGGTTTGGGGTTTTGTTTTGGATGGATATAAAATGTTGCCAATATCCCACAGGGAATTCCAAAGTTCACCTCCAGGTTGTGTGGAGCACTTTGGAAACACTAATTCATTTCCTTGCATTATAGATTTTATTGGAATAAATGCTCATTCCTTGCTCATTTCCTCCTTTAAACTCCTGATTTTATATCCTTTGATCCTATCCAGCATCAAACCTTTCTCTTCCTTGCTGATTTCCTGGTGTGTCCTTTGTTCTTTGGGAAAACTATTCCATATGTTCAATCCTCACAGGAAACTTTTTATCCATTTGCTGCCCCTGATTCTCACTGAAGAGGGAACCATGATTGAAAATAACCCAGGAACTCTTTGGGAAGAGCATGTCCATCCCTCAGGAACCCAAAAATTCCTGTTCTCCCACTTTTGTCCTTTATTAGGGAATATAAACTCCCTACAAAAAAAATTTTTTTGTGGCGTTTTTTGGTTTTGTGTTGTTATTGTGGTTCAAACTCATGGTTCAGACTGAGGGAATGACAGAGTTTTCCAGCAAAAATGATTTTCCAAAGCAAATCCCTTCTGCCAAATCCCATTGTGCTGGCAGGATAATGGCATGGGGCTGTGCCAGAGGGATTTGGGTTGGATATCAGGGAAAGGTTCTTCCCTCAGAAGGTGGTTGGGCACTGCCCAGGGAATGGGCACATTCCCAAGGCTGCCAGAGCTTCAGGAACATTGGGACAGCTCAGGAACAGATTGGGATTGTTGGGATTATCCAGGGCAGGACCAGGAGCTGGACTGGATGATCCTTGTTGGAATCCTTCAGCTCAGGATTTTCTACGACTTCTACGATTTCCCTATGAATTTCTACGATTTTTCTACGAATTCTACAATTCCCACTGGAGTATTCCCAGTCCCCTGTGTGTTCCTGAATCCACCAATTAACATGGATTTCTCCTCTGATCCTTCTTCCTTCCTCCCCTTGCTGTGTCCTGGGGATCTCCTCCTGGGCAGGAGAGGATTCCTGCAGGACCAGGTGTCTGAATTCCCAAAGGGTTCAAGGCTGGAGAATGGCAGGTGGAATTCGGGTTGTGGTTTGGAGAGGAGGAGGAAGATGGAAGAAATTCCAGTAGGGAACAAGGGTTTTTTATGGTATTTGGGTGGAAAAAAAGGGATCACAGCATGGATATCCAGCCTTGGGTGGGCTCAGCATCTTGGGATAACGGCCCTGATTTGGAAAGAGATGTGGAGATTTGTGGGAAGGTTCAAAGCTGGAGAGCAGCAGGTGGAATTCAGGTTATGATTTGGAGAGAAGGAGGAAGATGGAAGAAATTCCAGGAAGACAAAAGAGGGATTTATGGTGTTTGGGTGGAAGAAAAGGGATCACAGCATGGATATCCAGCCTTGGGAATCCTCAGCACCTCAGAATAACGGCCCTAATTTGGAAGGGGATGTGGAGATGTGTGGGAAGGTTCAAAGCTGGAGAATGGCAGGTGGAATTCAGGTTGTGGTTTGGAGAGAAGGAGGAAAATGGAAGAAATTCCAGGAGGACAAAAGAGGGATTTATGGTGTTTGGGTGGAAGAAAAGGGATCACAGCATGGATATCCAGCCTTGGGTGGGCTCAGCACTTAGGGATAAAGGCCCTGATTTGGAAAGGGATGTGGAGATATGTGGGAAGGTTCAAAGCTGGAGAATGGCAGGTGGAATTCAGGTTGTGGTTTGGAGAGGAGGAGAAATATGGAAGAAATTCTAAGATGGAACAAGAGGGATTTATGGTGGAAAAAAAGGGATCATAGCAAGGATATCCAGCCTTGGGTGAGCTCAGCATCTCGCGATAATGGCCCTAATTTGGAAAGGGATGTGGAGAGGTGTGGGAAGGTGGATTTGGGAGATGGAATGAGTCCAGCAAGAGTTAACTCAGCCCCCAGGGCCTCCTCTCACCCAGTGCCTCCCACACTTCCCAAATCCCAGGCTGTGCCTTCCTTATCAGCCCCCGGTGCTGACACTTTGCCCAGGGATGTTTTCCGAGGGATATCAGTGCTCCTGCTTCCCTTCCCAAGGGCTCCTATCTCTGCCCATGTCTCAGCAGCTCTTCACTAGGGCAAGGCCCAGGCAGCGAGGCTGTGGCTTGGTTTGGAAAACAAAACCTCCATCACAAGGGAAACAGACCCACCCATTTTTCTGAGCCTGTTTTTTACAGGAATTGAAGACAAAAAAGAAAAAAAAAAAAAAAGAAAAAAAATTAAAAAGAATCCCTGGAATATTTGTGTGCTGTAATTAAAATGGAATCATAAGATAAAATGTGAATGTTTGTACACAAACCGATCAAGACCTGGGCAGGGATGAATGGCACATTGCTAATTTTGCTTTTCTTTGAAATAAATTATGCTAAAACAGGAAAAGAAGTGTCTGGGATTGCCAATTCTCCCTGGAATTGGAGTGGTTGGAGGGAACCACCTTGCTCCACCTGCCAAGAGGTGACTTCAGGCCTGGTTGTGACATTTAATGACTTTTGTGCCACCTCCAACGAGTCAAGGCCCCTCCTTGCCCTGCTCAAGGTGTTGGTGACACCACAGAGCTGCAGGGAAGGGACAACTGTGATCCTGAAAAATACTTGGAAACCAGAATATCCTTCCTAAAAGGATCAACAACAGCAAAAGGAACGTGGAAAAAAAAAATCCCAGACAATCCCACCTTTGTGCTTTCCTGGTCTTCACAATCCCAGGATTTTGGAAGCCTGAAGGTTTGGATGGTGAATATGGATGAGGGGCGGAATGGGAACCTGAAAAATGAGGGATTGTTTCCCACAGTTTTACCCTCTGGAAAAGCTGCATCTCACCTTGGAGGAATTCTCAGGGAGAATCTGAAGCATGGTAGGACACAAGGGAATGGATGGAGCAGTGCTAGGGCAGGTTCCAGCTGGATTTTAGGGAAAGGTTTCAGTTGGATTTTAGGGAAAGGTTCCAGTTGGATTTTAGGGAAAGGTTCCAGTTGGATTTTGGGGAAAGCCTTCAGTTGGATTTTAGGAAGAGGTTCCAGTTGGATTTTGGGGAAAGGTTTCATTTGGATTTTGGGGAAAGGTCCTAGTTGGATTTTAGGGAAAGGTTCCAGCTGGATTTTGGGGAAAGGTTTCATTTGGATTTTAGGGAAAGGTTTCATTTGGATTTCAGGGAAAGGTTCCAGATGGATTTTAAGGAAAGGTTCCAGTTGGAATTTAGGGAAAGGTTCCAGTTGGATTTTAGGGAAAGATTTCATTTGGATTTTGGGGAAAGGTTTCTCATCCAGAGGGAGATTCTCATCCAGAGGGTTCCCAGGGAATGGTCACATTCCCAAGGCTGCCAGAGGTCCAGGAGCATTTGGAAAATACTCCCAGGGATGCAGAGGGTGGGATTGTTGGGGTGTCCGTGCAGGATCATCCAGGGGTTGGACTGGATGATCCTTGTGGATCTCCTCCAGCTCAGATTATTCTGTGTTTCTCGAATTCCATGGAGTGGGAATGAAATAGGATGTTCAGTTGTGCTTTAATCCTTAGCACTAAAATCTGTCATAGCTCTTGTGTTACTTCAATATAATAATTAATAAAAAAGAAATATTTTTAAATTAGGAAATTAAAAAATAGTTAGTTTCATGACAGAATTTTAGAACTTTTTAGGGATTTTATGGATTTTTTGTTACTTATAAAATTTTCAGTGAATGGAAGATACTAAACAAAAACTCATTGCAGCTTTGACACTTCCAGGATTTACTCTGGAGGTTCTTCCAAAAGCTTTTATCCCTCTTCACTCTGCTTCTCCAACTTCTTGAGGAGTTGGATGTTGGGGGATGAATAAATTTGGTTTTTAGTGCCCCCATTTGTCCCTTGTTGAAATCAGTAACACAAATCCCAATAATTCCAGCAAACCACAGACAGAACTGGAAGCTCTGGTGAAGAATTTTGAAGATTCCTGAAGAATCAAAGCTCAAAACCTTCCGGCAAGTGGTGACAAGGACGAGATGGAAACACAAAGCCACATTTTTGACAAACCCAGTAATTTGCTGAGCTCAAAGCCACAACTCCTGCAGAATGAACGATTTAAAAGCAGGAATAACTCAACTGCTGGGTGTGGCAGTGCATAAAGCTGTTGTAAAATACTCACTGAGTGTGGACAGAGTTCACTGACCACAGCACCCGAGACTGAGCCTCTGATTTTAAAATTAGTGCAAGAGTCAATGGAAATGGAACAATTTTCCTTGATAATTCCGGTGTCACTGACCCGGTTTTTGTGATAATTTGAGTGTCACTCACCCAGTCGTTATCAGAATAAAAATCCAGTTGGTCAAGTCAAGGCCACCAGTACTGGAAATGAAACTGTGAAATTCGGAGGTCAGAAACCTCACCAGGGACAGCACTGACAGCAAAAATATGAGGAATGGTTTGACAGGACCAGGATGGAGTTTGCAGGAGAAATTGGGACTTGACCCTGAAGAATTTGCTCAGCTGAGCTTGGCTGTGGGGTATGGGTGCAATAATGGCCTTGTTTTGCAGCCCCTGCCTCCAAAAATGAGGAAAAAAATAAAGATCCATAGAAAAATAATTTAATTTTCTATTTCTAACCTGATCAAGTAAAAGATTCCCTGCTCATGGCAGGGGGGGTTGGAATTTCATCTTTAGGGTTCCTTCCAACCCAAACCATCTCTTGATTCCATGAGTCTGAATCACTGACAGCAACAGCATCAATTTGATTTGAAGTTTGATTTTAGGGGCTTTAGGGCATCATGTTTTCAAGTCTTTATTTACTCCTGAAAGGAAAAAATACAATTTTTGAATAAAAACAATGCTCTGAGAGTCAGGTAATTCTTGTAGCTGGGAATTCAGCAAATAAAGGACAAAATAAGGCATCATGTAAAAAGAAAATCCACAAGAGGGATCACAACCACTGGACTCTCACCTTCATGTCTGTTGTGACAGCAGAATATTTTACAGCTCTTAAACAGAAAAAAATAAATCAAAATAATCAGAAAATTTTGCTGTCTGAGCAGTTCTGGTTCACCAAAAAGTAGCACTTCAGTCACCCTCTTTTATTCAGAAATCACCTTTATTTCCCTCCTTTGCCTATGAAAAATCCTTTTACTCCTAACCCAAGGGATAAAATATCATTTGCACGAGGCCTTTGCTGCGCAATTTGCAGCAAAACCCTTGGTTGGCTGCCAGGCTCATAATCCCAGCCCCTGCAGAATGAAATGAAGACATTAATATCAGTTTTTATTAAGCTGGTAATAAGGCAGAGTTTGAAGCAAACGCAGGTGGAGGGGATTTGATGCCAAGGTTTTAAACACATGGCGTGAACGTGGCCAATCCCAGCTCCAGGCAAGACATTTGGGAAGGGCAAGTGGAATTCCTTCTTTTAGGCTGGAGGCTGCAGCCCAGAATCCCAGAATTCCAGAGAATTCCAGAATCCCAGGATGGGTCAGGCTGGAAGGAACCACAGTGGGATCATCTGGAGCAGCTCCCTGCTCCAGCAGGGCACGTGGGAAGTGAAACCATAAAATATCCACGTCTCCCCTACCAGGGGTAATTCAGATATTTTCCAGGGTGTTCCTAAACCCCTCTCTGTGCCCAGGAAAATCCCAAATCTTCGATTCCCTTTTGAGACCTGTGCTGGTTCCAGGTGTGGGTTTCTCTGTGTCAGGATTGAAGGCACTTGAGATGTTATTTCATGTATAGACTCAGGTGTTTATTGTTTCTTATCAGTAAAACAGTCTCACTGCTGGGAGTTCAGCAGCTTTTCATCAGAAGGCACAAAATGGCCAACAATCTCTTGTTCCAAGGGCTTTTCAGACTAAACTATCCCATTAAGAACTGACACCTGGATTATTTTCCCTTTTAACCCAATAACTGATCCCACAGAGCTGCCATGGGGACTTTTCTGCCCAATTACAAAATGCCACCCAAACCCATGGAGAAGGAAGAAGAAGCAGCATGGAGAAGAAACCCAGGATGAGACCCTGTGCCCTCCATCTTGCTGCCATCCACAACACACTAAAAACCCCAAACCCTCAATTTCTCGCCCAGTGACACACCCACACTGCTCTCTATAATCTATTGCACACTTTGGTGGATTCCAGTCTGTCTTGGAGTCTGGGAAACTTTCTCCATGGATGAGGGTCAGAGTCAGTGCTGCCCTGGGGGTCAGGGCACCCAGAGCAGACAGAGGAATATTCCCAGTGCCCTGGGTTTGCACAGAGACCCTCCCTCTGGTTCTGGGAGCACAGGGGGTGAGGATGGCCCCGTTCCCCCTGGAGCTGCCCTGACACGCTGCCCTCTCACTCTGGGTTATCTGCAGGTCATGGGAACCACGAGGGACATTCCAAACCCACCAGGTTTGAATCCCTCAGTCCCTCCGGGGAAGGATTTGGCTGAGGGGAATTGTCACAGCCCCCTAATCTCCACTTATGAGGCAGATTGGAGCTCCTGTTTCCACTGCTCCCGAGGTGCCATTGTCACTGTGGGACCAGGTCATGGGATTTCTGTCACACCCCACACACTTCATGTGTCATGGAAATGGGCTCCACCATCTCCTCCCAACCCCTCCTTCCTTGGGTTTTATTTTTTCCCTCTTTCCTCCCCCTCCTCCTTCTCCTTCTGCTTTCCCTCAGCTCCTTTTAGCTCAGGTTTTAAATAGAAACACACTCAGCACATCCCCGGGACAGGAGAAATTGTTTCAGGGGTTGGGGATGGAGCTTTCCAGGTCAAGGGCCATTTTTGGCAGGGAATTGTCCTTTTTTTCCAGGGAATGGCCCCTTTTTTCCAGGGATTGGCCATTTTATCCCAGGAAATTACCATTTTTCCTTGGGAATGACCATTTTTTCCACGAAATTCTTCAGGCCCAAGCAGGACTTTTCTGCCTGGCAGCGGAGTGAGCAGTTTAATTTGGGAAATCCATTCTAGGAAGCAGCTTTGGGAGGAAAGCAGTTGCAAGCATCAAGAAAAGGATGAAGCTTCTCAGGTTGAGGGTTTATGCACCCAGAGCTACTTCTGTCAGCTCAGTACAGCCCATCTGAGCTGGGCGGACAAGAAAATCATGGAATTCTGGAATCACTGAGGTTGGAAAAGGTCTCCAGGATCATTGAGTCCAAGCAGTGCTCGATGCCCACCTTGTCCCCAGCCCAGAGCACTGAGTGCCACCTCCAGGAATTCCTTGGGCATCTCCAGGGATGGGGACTCCAAGGAAGTGGAGTGAGGACTCACTCCCAAGGAAGAGTGAGAGTGAGCTGGGCACTGGTGTCTCCTCCTGAGATCTGGAAGTAAACGACAAAAGAAGGAGAACATCAATAAAAATGTTCCCTGTTGCGAGTGGGGTTTTTTGACCCCAAATTTACAAAGTTCTGGGTGCAGGTGTAGCACAAAAGCTGCCCCAAACTCTGCAGCACTGGACTTGGACAATTTTGGGGTTGGGTGTTCTGGATAACATCCAAGAAATCTGGATGGAAATGAAATATTCTTGAGTCCTGATGATGTCCTTAGGGTCCTGGAAGGGTTGGGAAAAGCATCATGGAAAGCAATGCATGCCCGGAGCAGTTTTGTCTTTAATTCCATCACAGATTCCCGGAATTAGAAGGATCATCCAGTTCCAAACCTGCTCCATGGGCAGGGACAACTTCCACCAGCCCAGGCTGCTCAGAGCTCCGTCCTTTATCCATTAAATCTGGGAGCCAAATCCGGAGAAAACCCTCATTTGACATCACCCTGGGCCAGACCAGGGAGCAAACCTGGGGCAACACCAATTTTTGGGGTTCAGTTTCAGTGTCTTCCCTCATTTCACCTCACGGATACATAAATGGGAGCTGGGAATGGGGCTGGCAGTCGGGAATGGGAGCAGCCGTTGGAATCAGTTCTCCTGTGGTAAAATCCCAACTTGCAGCAGGTTCTGAAAGCTTCATTCTCCATCCACCAAAGCCAAGCTGGGCTGTCTCTGCAGCCAGGGAATGGTTTATGCACCAAAAACCCAGAAAAAAGTGTGGGGGTTTGTGTGTGTGCTTAAAACCCTTCTCCAAACATCCGGCAGTGGAAAAGTATCCGAGTCCTGCCCACAGCAAAGCAGATTTTCCACAAATCCTTTTGATCCCAAAGATGAGAAACGTATGGGGAGCTGATGCTTCTCTTTTCCTGGGAGGGGGAGAAAACCAGCCCAGAATTCATCTATCAAATAATCAGGATAATTACAAAATAAATACAAAGCAGCCAGTTGGCAAACACGGCCATTCAAGGGATATTTCCCAGTAATAATTCCAGGACCACTGGGATAATGATGTGGATTAACAAGGAACCAAACCACCACAGAGCTCATGTGACCCTCTGTGGCTGTCTCGTTGTAGAGAAAGGCTCCACATTTGCTTTGAATTATTCTGTGCATGGCCTGAAAAATAAAAAAAAAATAATAAAAAAAAAAGAGGTTTCTTTTTTCCCTGCCCCCCTTTTATTTTTTTTTTAATGCATTGTTTTCTATGTGTTTCATATTCTTTTATGTTTCTTTCTGGGAATGCTTAATCCGTCTCCATGTTCTCCAGTCCTGTTCCAGCGGGACAGGAATGGGCTGCTGAATTTACCTAAATTCAATTTATAGCCCAGGCAACAAATATTCCTCTCTCCTCTGCTCATGGTAAAGCAGCATTCCTGCAGTAGGGAATTATGGATAAAATCCAGGGTTATTTTATTTGCCTCGCCCTGGCTACAGAGACTTTTCCTCCTTGACAACTCTCACATCTTCTCATTTAAATTTAATCTTCAAAAATGCAGCAACTTTTGTCATGTATTTTATAGCTACCAATAAAATGCGGGTGTTTTGCAGCCTGAATTTAAATATTCACATAAAGATGCCATTAGTGCTGAATTTCATCTCTTTATATAATTGATTCCTGCACCTCTGGAATGTCCCTGCTGCTCTGCAGGTTTTAAAGGTGATGCAGTTTGGGGAATTCATGGATCTGACTTTCTTTGTACCACTCAGGTCAGTTTGAGGCATAAATATAATTTTTTTTTATTTTTCCAGCCCCTTTGTCTATCCACTGAACTTCCCTTCTGATTCTTTCCCAGTTAGTCCAAGTGTTAAGAACATAAGGATGGGAATAATTATCCTTTAATTATCCTTCTAACCACAATAAATTATTCCAGGAAAAGTGTCTGGAGAATAAGGAAATCAGAAAGCTCATCTTTTCCAGAGATCCACTCAGGACATGATCCCACAGGATACATTCTCCAGTCAATATTCCCTTTGCATATTGGAAACCCTTCTAAAAATTGTGCAAAACCTCAAACCCAAGAAAAGCAAAAATTTGGGATAAAACTCCAAGATTTCCTTCCATCAGTTTGCATGGGTTTATATTTCAGGAATAAAAATGTGGATATTGCTTGTAAATGTGGAAATTGCTTGTGTTTGTCCCCTGTCCTGGCTTCTCCCAGGAAACATTTTCCAACCAGGGACAATAATCTGGACTGAAAAGAAACAAACAAACAACAAAAAAAAAAAGGGGGTTCTATTAATTTATGAAACAATTATATTAATTTTATACTTGCTCCAAGGGAGGTTCAGGTCAGATACAATGGAAAAATTCCTGATTGAAAGGTTAAACATTGGAAGAGGCTTCCCAAGGAGGTGGTGGGGTCTCCATGCCTGGCGGTGTTCAGCAAACAGGATTTGTGGCATTTTGTGACCCGATTTAGTGGCCATCAGAGTGTTGTGTTGAAGGTTGGACTTGATGATCTTGGAGGTCTTTTCCATCCTTAATGATTCCATGATTTTGGATGGTAGCTCCAGAAGGACACAGGACATCAGGGTCTCGGTCTTATCCAAGCACCCTGCAGAGGATTCCAATCGCACCTGACACCCAGTCCAGGGAGGAAATCCTGATTTTAGTGATGTCAGCAAGCTCGGGGATCATGGGATCCAGACAATCCATGCTGGCAATTTCGTTGTTCAATCAGGGTGTGATTTCACCTGGAAAAGCTCATCTTGGAAGCAGCTGCTCAGCTGTCCAAGCCAGTTCCAAGGACCTGAGGATAAAAATTTTGACTGAGGGTATTCTGTGTGTTTGAATAAAAGAAGCTCTTCCTAAGTGGATTTTTTTTTTATCTCCATCTTTCTTTTGAGACACCACCTAATGCACTTAGAGAGGTTTGGGCACAGCAATTAAAATAATTTGTTGTGAATTCAGGGGCACAACCTGGATTCAACCTGGATACGACCTCTAATCTCTCACAGGACTTGTTCCAAAGATTTTCCTCAGCTACAAATTAATGCTCAGCCCTTGGAATGGGGTGGCCAATAATGATGGCCAGAAACTTCAGAAACCTTGACGAGCCTTGAGATCACTTCACATCCCTTCTCCTTTCTAATTCGTCCTGGGAATCAGTCATGGCACGTGGGATTTCATCTGTTTCCACACGAGGAAATCCAAATCCCCAGTTCTATGGTGAAAATCAAACCATGGAAAGCTGTGAGATGAATTGGAGAAAGAAACAAACTCTCCAATTTCTTGCACTGTGTTCCAGATTTCTGCCGACCTTTAGGAAGATTAGAAATGTGTTTTTGGGTAGGGCAATTTCAGAGCTATCTAATATTATCAGAACCAACAAATCGTGGAAATATTATTAGGAAGAGACAAGCAAAGGGCTCAAAATCCCAGGTGGGAGCGGGATTTTGAGAGCTAATTGTGGATCAGGTCAGCCTTGGTTGTGTCTTGCACACCTGGAAGGATGAGTGTTCCAGAGCTTCTCCTGACTAACAGGGACCCTGCTTGAGCCAGATCTCCAGAGCTCCTGATGCCTCAGGTTTGAGCTTTTATGTTTTCAGGTTCTGTGCTGCTTTAGTGTGTGGGTCTGAGCTCCACATCAGGGCATGGTGAGCTCTGTGCACAGAGCAGGGAGACAAAACAATTCCTGCTCCAGCTGGGCACCAAGGACAAATGACCCAAATCTCAGCCCCGGAGCACAAACACCGTGGGCTGGAGAGAGAAAAACAAGCAGGGTGGGACTGCCTGGGCTAAAGCTGGAATGGGACAATGAACTGCAAGGTGCAAATGGAGCAGAGCTGATCCCAGGGACAGACCCCGGGAGCGCTCGTGCATTTTGGGGCCATTTTGGTTCATCTTGGGTGCAGCCCTGGCTGGGCTCTGGTGCTGCCCAAGGTGCATCCATGGAGGAGATCCTTTGAATAAATCCCTGCTTTATTCTTTAGCTCTGTCCAGCCTCTGTTCTAGGGCAGCCTGCACAAGGCATGAATCCCTTCCCTCTTTATCCATGGGATGTGTGATTCCCTGGAATTTTCCACATTTTGGTGTGGTTTGCCTGACTTACAATGGGTGGCCCTCAGGTTTATTCCCATCCTGGGTTCCCCTTGGCACTCACTGTTTTCCCCAATTCCTGCTCCAGGTTTTGCCTTTCCAATCTACACCCAAACCCCAAAATGTTTATAATTGAACACAAAGTTAAAAGATTGCATTTATTCCTCTCTCTGTCTTACAAAACAATGGAGTTCAGGTGTCTTTTGTCCCACCCCCAAGGATTTCAGTATGGAAATAAAAGTCTTCTTCCTTCCCAAATGCCTCAGCCTTTTATGACCAAAGCCTCGCTTAAATACTTCAGAAAATTTGATCTCAGCTTCACATAAACCTGAGATCAACCCTGATATAAAAATCCGAGGCTGAGGGAATGAGGAAATAACAGGACTTCGCTGTTTGGAGGGAGAAGGGGGATGGGAGAAGAGGACAATTAAATGGGAATTATTTGGCTCTGTGTTGATCCCAAGGGACTGCTCCGATTCCATAATCTTACTTAAATGTTGACCTTTACGTTGTCAGTGTAAAACCCAAACATATTAAACATGGCCTGGGGTTCCTGTACTAGATACTACAAATTGAGGAAGAGAGGGACAGGGGTGGAATATCCTGGAGCCAAAGGAAAGACCTGATTGATAGATGAGGCCCTGGGGAGGGCAGTGTTAAGATTTCCTGTCTTTTCTGAAAACCTTAAAAAAAAAAAAAAGAAATAAGGAGATTTCTCATTTATGTGTGGTTGATGCATTCAGGTTTCTCTTTTCCTGATTTTTTTGTTTGGAAAGAGTGGGGGGGTGGAAAATCCCACTCTTATTTTGATTGGGAATCTTGCCAGGCTTCTGTCATCGCCAGGAAAATGGTTCCTTCGGCAGACACATCTGGGCAACTTCACGCCCGTTCCTGATGGGAGCTGTCAAATCCTGTCCCGGAGAGCAAAGGGAATGGCTCCCCATTCCCAGAGGGAAAAAAAGAGGAAAATTTGCTTTTGTTGAACTGGAAAGTGGGTGGACTGGGAGGAGAACAGATAATTTCTTAGAGACAACACCTTCACTGCTCATCTCTTTGTAGCACTGGGGTGTTTTCCTCATTTTCCCATCTTCTACCACAACTCCCTTTTCCTGTTTGTTCTAAACCTGTAATCACATAAAAAAATTTAAAAATTAATAATTTCTTGACCTCTTAATCTAATTATACTTTCTGTGTCTAAAATGAGGCACAAGGAGACACAAGGGAAATAAATACAAACTGTGAAATATGTATGGATGTGGAAGCAAACATGCAAATACATCGTGGTGCATAATTTCATCATTTGTGTGCAAATTGTGTGACCAATTCAGAGAACAGCCCTTGTGGTGCATAATTTCATCATTTGTGTGTAAATTGTGTGACCAATTCAGAGAGCAGCCCTTGTTGGAAGGACCTGTGGAGATCAGCTGAGGTTGCTCCAGGCAGGAATGGGAAAAGTTTTCCCAATCCTTCTGAAGCAGATGGAAAAGGCCACGGGGAGTTGGTGCCATCTCTTTATGGATACAAATATGGAAGCAGAGATGAACCAAACTTTCCCAAATTTTCTGCAGGTTTGGAGAAATAACTTTGTTTCCTGACTGCAAACAAGGGACAAACAGTGGCGCCAGATCCTTGTTCCCTCCTCTTCCCTATCCTGAAAAATCTCTGGATGAAGCCTAAGGAAAAAGATGAGCCTGTCACTCAAGAATTTCAAATTTAAATTCTTATCTGCCTTTCATCGATCCCTCAAATCCAGAGCAAGAAGAGAAAGCTTGGAAAGAGCACGAGTGAGGACCAGGATTATTCACTTCTCCTGAGCCCCAGGGATTCATGGAGCCCTGGATAATTTTGAAGAAGCTTCTGGCAAAATCCGCCGGGAAACTTCCACCTCCCGTCATTTTTATCGCTGCTGCCTCCTTAAATATTAAATTGAATATTAAATTGAGATGAGTTATTGGGGAAAGTTTGAAAGCCCAGGGAGGCCTGTGGGGATCCTTGCCTGGGATTTTTTTGGGATTGAACCATAATCCTTTCCAGGACAGAGCTTTTCCATGAAGCACCAGCATGGGAATTAAGCTGCATTTTTGAAGTGTTTCAGAATATCCCCAATAAAAAGGACAAATTCCAGCAGCATTGCAGATAAACTAAACTTCATCCCAGGCTGATGGAGCTCCTAAAATTCCTTCTTGGATATTCCATAGCAGCCATAACTGGGATTATTGCCCTTGTAAGTTATTTTTCCCATCATTTATTATGGTGCACTTGGGGTCCATAAAGCCATATTGCAATAAACTATGGAAAAATAAAATCATAAAAATACCTCCCAAAAAATCCTAGGATATAAAATGCACAGGAAGAAGAAAGAGTTCTGCTGTTGGAAAAAAAATGAAATAAGAGATGAATTTTAAAAAGCACTTTATTAGAAAATAGTTCCTTAAACTGGAATATTAATTATTACATTATTCATTAATATTGATGGAAAAATGGTATCGAAAGTTATCAAAATTGGACAGAAAATAATTGTTGCAGTAATAGTAGTAGTAGTAGTAGTAGTATTAATAACAATAATAATACAATAGAATTATATATACTATGAATAATAATAATAATAATAATAATAATAATAATAATAATAATAATAATAATAATAATAATAATAATTATTATTATTATTATTATTATTATTATTATTATTATTATTATTATTATTATTATTATTATTATTATTATTATTATTATTCAAAGGTACAAGAACCTTTGTAAAAAGTTGAATATTTAAAAAAATATCTTTATGCAAAATAATGTTGTTAATAATTCTTAATCCTGCTTGTATTTTCCAGCTATTGAGGGGCCTGCTGGGAAGTTTTAATTCACCGAATTTCTCTGTTAATTTTTATTTAATTTTATTTTTTCCAATATTTATTGTCTTGCAGTATCACAATGTTGGAAGTAGGTGAGAAAACTTCCAAAGTAAATCCCAATTAGCTCCTTGTCTGATGTGGAATCTAAGCCAAGTATTTATTTTTGTTATTCCATAATTAGTAGAACAGATAAGGAATTAATTCCTGGAAAACAGTGGATTGTCCCCCCACACAGGTAGAAGCCCCCAATCAACCAACTCCACAAAAGACAAACCCCTATTTTTGGTATTATTCCAATTTTTCTGTGCCATATTCCATCAAAATGAGGAGATCCTGGAAAAAGTGACAACCTTGGAGAAGCCAGTCTCTCTCAAAGTTCAGGAAAATAATCAGCTTTGGTTGTTCTCTCTCAGATTTCCTGGGAAGAAATCAAGAAACCTCTGGCAGACTTCAAGCGTTGTCTCCGTATTAAAAAATGAAAGCATTTTTAATATTTTCATAAAGAGCATTTTTGTATGCTCACAAATTTCTCCGGGAATGAGAAAAATGTTCCTAACCTGAGTGTGCACAAATTGATTCTGGAATCAGTCAAAGGAAAATTCTTCCCTGAATGGGAAGAACTGGGATTTTCTACTCTGCATAAAGATTTAGAGTGGTCAGGGCAGGAGAGAAGATGATTTTATTATTTCATTATTTATTTACCAATACAGACATGGATTCAATCATCAAAAGCTTGATGATTATTTAATTTCTATTGCAAAGATTTCCTCCAAATAGGAATTACCTTTAGGGGGAATCCCTGCACGCCTTGCTGTAGGATTTGTTATCCCACCACCAATCCTTTGTGACCCAGAAGAATTTGTGGAGAAGACAATCACAAATTTTAACTGGAATAAATCCATTTTGTAAAGCCAAGGCTAGTAGGAAAACTGTGAAATTTCAGAAAACTGAAAATTCCTCTGTGCGTGCTGCAGAAATCTCTTTACATTTGTCTAAAATATTTGGGAGCTGAAACTCAAATCAAACTCCTTTTGTTTTTTGGGATGGACCAAAAGCTTTTTAGGAGCCCATATCTGGTTTTTTATGAACTTCACGCTGATCATCTGAAAGTTTTGGGAGTTCTCAGGTGGTTTAATCTTAAAGTGGTGAAACCTCACATGGAATTTTCTACTCTTAGGAGCCAATATTAAAAATATTTCACTCTTGTTGAGTTTAAACTCAGATAAAATCCTTGCTTTAGCCTCCAATGGCAAAAGCAGATTATTTTATCATAATTCGGATTAAAAGTTGTGAATTTATTTGAATTTGCTGTTTCATTCAGCTGTTGTTATAAAGCCTGGTTCTGACTTACATTGAGACATTTTTCTGCAAAGAAAGGGAATCTTTGAGCAGCACAATTATGGGATTAAGCCTGGAAATCCCTAAATTTAAAAACTGGAGGGTCATGGTTGCCTTCAGCTCTCCTTGGGTTCATCAGTGTCGTTGTGTCATGGATAATTTTCCCCTTTTTCAACACTGTGCAAAATTCCTTTAAGAAAATGCATTTTTGGAGAATGTCCAAATTTAAATACTTACCTGCCCGAGCAATTAAATTCATTTTTCTTCCCCAGGCATGGAGCTGTCTGGGCTGAGCTTTGAAGCCCCTGAGCGAAGCAGGAGCCTCCAGCTCATCCCGGCACCCGCAAATTCCAAACCCAGGGAATTGGAAGCTACCAGAACTTTTCCATCATCTCCAAACTCACTCCAACCCTGCCAGTGGAACACTTCGGATAGAGCCAGTGGATTTTCGACCAAAAAAAATGAGCTCTCCTCAGCTGAGAGCCGCTCTGACCCCCAGGTGAACTTCATGCCCTGGGTGAAACCTCTCCACTCGCCACGAGCGTCTGCCCATCCCGGCTTTGCTCAGCCTCCGGCGCGGAATTCCCGCTTCCAAAGGGTCAGGAAGAGAATTTATGTGGTTTTCCAGCTGCTGCCCAGTGCTGGGTCCAACGTCTGAGGGCCCCGTGCTGGAAATTCATCGCCGCTGAATCACACCCATGAGCTCAGCCCCTGCAAGACTTAACAGCTGTGGAATTTCTCAAGGAAATCCTGGAGTCTCCATCGTTTCTTGTCATTTTTCACAGGAGAGGGCATTAGGGCTGTCGTTCCACTGTTGGACAATCCCAGGATCTTCTCCCAAATTCCCTGTGCCACATTTAGGGGCAACTTGGTATTTGCTGCTCTTAAAAATCTATAAAAATATGAATTAAATAAATAAATTTATACTTTCATATTCATTAACCCTTGTTTGCATACATGATTATAATAATTTCCTGAACAATCACTGGCCAATCCAACTAATTAGTCATAAATATCAACAATAATTGGTACAAACAAATCAAAAATATCAACAATAATTGCTAGAAACAATTAGGCATTACTTGCCTAATTTGGCAATTTTATTTCCAATGGACATTGAATCTCTAATGGAGACATGGAGATTAAATCCTGCAATTTGTTAATATTTTTTTGCTTCACTTTTTCTTCTCTTTTCAGCCGTTTCTCCTGTCAAGCTGCATTCCTGCTCAGCTCCTGCAAGACTTAAAAGCTGTGGAATTTCTCAAGGAAATCCTGGAGTCTCCATCATTTTTTGTCATTTTTAACTGGGGGGGGCATTAGGGATGTCATTCCACTGTTGGACAATCCCAGGATCTTCCATGTGCTGCATTTAGGGGCAACTTGGCATTTGCTGCTCTCAAAGAGCTATGAAAATATAAAATAATTAAACAAATTTATACTTCTATATTTATTAACCCTTGTTTCCATAGTACATAATTATAATATATACTATAATCCTTTTGATTATAATAGTTTCCTAAGCAATCACTGGCCAATCCAACTAATTAGTCAAAAATATCAGCAATAATTGCTAGAAACAAGTCAAAAAGATCAACAATAATTGCTAGAAACAAGAATTTTCTTTCCAATGGACATCGGATCTCTAATGGAGACATGGAGATTAAACCCTGCAATTTGTCAATATTTTTTTGCTTCACTTTTTCTTCTCTTTTCAGCCGTTTCTCCTGTCAAGCCGCATTCCTGCTCAGCCCCTGCAAGACTTAAAAGCTGTGGAATTTCTCAAGGAAATCCTGGAGTCTCCATCATTTCTTGTCATTTTTAACTGGGCTAGGGCTGTCGTTCCACTGTTGGACAATCCCAGGATTTCCATGTGCTGCATTTAGGGGCAACTTGGCATTTGCTGCTCTCAAAAATCTATAAAAATGTTAATTGATTAAATAAATTTATACTTCCATATTCATTAACCCTTGTTTCCATACTTGATAATAATAATTCCCTAAACAATCACTGGCCAATCCAACTAATTAGTCAAAAATATCAACAATAATTGCTAGAAACAAGAATTTTCTTTCCAATGGACATCGGATCTCTAATGGAGACATGGAGATTAAGCCCTGCAATTTGTTAATATTTTTTTGCTTCACTTTTTCTTCTCTTTTTGGCCATTTCTCCTGTCAAGTTGCATTCCTGGTGCCCGCTGACATTCCTGCAAAACCTAAAATGGAGCTGATCTTAAACACTCTTTATCCAGGTGAATGGCTCTGGGAAGAAATCAAAAGGAAGATTCTCTGGAATGGTTCAGGTGAGGAAAAACTCTCAGGGTCCCTTTCTTAAAATTTTCTCCTGAGAATTCTTGCAGGTTTGTCCTTCAGTCAGGAGATAAACTCCTCTTCCACTTCTCCTCCTGTGGTCCCACACCTGGTGATCCAAACTGAGCCCCGCATCCCTCTGTGGCCAATTGTCATCTAATTATCTCCCTCACTCCCAGTCCTTGGAATTCTGAGGAGCTTTGAACGCAAAGCTTTGAATATTGAAATATTTTGGTGAAGCTCCACTTCAGAAAGGAGCAGGTTTTCCAGAGGTCTTGTGCCATGGGTGGGATCCCTGTGCTGATGTCTCCATTCATCTGGAGTTCCATAAGTTTATTTGGAGAACCACAACTTGCCTGAAGTGAGTTCAGTTTCTGCACAGGCCAAAATTCAGGTATCAGCTCACAAATAACAATTTGGGGCTCACCTGTGTTATTCCTCATGGTCAGTGGCTACACTGAGTAGTTTGCCAATGATTATAATGGGAATTTCTGTGTCCAGCTCAGAGGAACTCACCAGCACTGAAAACTGGTCTTAGGGCTCTGAACAAGCCCTTAAATTCCACCCCAAACATTCCCAATTCATTTCTCTCTCTCTCTCTGTGCTGCTTCCCACTTGAATCCATATCTCACCCATAAATCCTGAACCTGATCACATCATCCTCTGGATGGACCTGTCTGACTTTACTGGCTCTCAAAAAACCCAGAAAACTGCCTCAAAATTTGACTTTTAGTGGGCTGAGATGACGGAAATTCAATTCCACCTTAAACACGCAGGGATGTTGTGAGCATTAGTTCATATTTTATCAATAACCATCTGCAGCTGAACTCCGGGGGAAACTTACGTGGAAGAGCTTGGAGATTTATGGATATGTGGGTGAAGGGTCATAAAACGCACGTGGGTGTGCGTATTTTAAAAATCTCCCTCTGTGCACATATTTATCTGTACCTGTATATTTATCCAGGCCAAGAGGGATGAATACTTTCCCTATGGTGCATTCCCTGGAATGAGAACGTCTCAGAGCCAGCGGGATTTGTCTGGCCTGGCGTTAAATGCCAGATCAGATGGAGATGCAGGGGCGACACCAGCAAAAAAATATTTCATTTTATATGATATTTTATTTTATTTCACCACTTCTGTCTGCTTGGAGCAGCCGGGGCGATGACGCCTGTGCAGACAGCGGGAGGGGAGGGACGTGATAAATGAGGGATTGAGAGGTGGAGAAGTTTGGCTCCTCACGCTCCCAGTGACTCACCCGGCGTGGAAGAGCCACCCCAGCGGCCAGGCAGGAAGCCCTTCCACGTGGGAATCCATAAAATGCTGGGAAAGCTGCAAAAGGCAGCTCAGAGACAGCAGAACTGTGGGCAGAGCTAAGCAGTAGCCATAAGATTGGTCAGCAGAAAAATTATGTAAGTAGAAAAGTAAGGAAAAATAGAACAATGGTCTGTGTGGTAATGCTCATCTAAAATAACTCCCTAAGTTGCAGAAAAGTTTATCTAGTGAGATATTAGGAAGTTTTAAGCTTAATCATGGAGCAAAATCCATAAAATAGAGGGTTTTGGGAAGGCTGCAAAAGGCAACTCAGAGACAGCAGAACTGTGATTAGAGCTAAGCAGGAGCCATGAGACTGGTCAGCAGAAAAATTATGTAAGAAGTAGAAAAGTAAGGACAAATAGAACAAAAAAATGATCTGTGTATTAATGCTCATCTAGAATAACTCCCTAAGCTGCAGAAAATTTTATCTAGTGAGATATTAGGAAGTTTTAAGCTTAATTATGGAGCAAAATCCATAAAATCAGAGGGTTTTGGGAAAGCTGCAAAAGACAGCTCAGAGACAGCAGAACTGTGAAGCTAAGCAGGAGCCATGAGATTGGTCAGCAGAAAAATTATGTAAGAAGTAGAAAAGTAAGGACAAATAGAACAAAAAAATGATCTGTGTATTAATGCTCATCTAGAATAACTCCCTAAGCTGCAGAAAAGTTTATCTAGTGAGATATTGGGAAGTTTTAAGCTTAATCATGGAGTGAAATCCATGAAATCAGAGGGTTTTGGAAAAGCTGCAAAAGGCCTCAGAGACAGCAGAACTGTGATTGAAGCTAAGCAGAAGCCATGAGATTGGTCAGCAGAAAAATTATGTAAGAAGTAGAAAAGTAAAAACAAATAGAACAATGGTGTGTGCATTAACACTTGTCTAGAATACATCTCTAAGCTACAGAAAAGTTTATCTAGTGAGGTATTAGGGAATTTTAAACTTAATAATGGAGCTGTGTGCATTGTGTTTAAGGCTTACCAGCAGGTATTGTATTTGAAATAAGCAAGCACTGTTTAACCAAAGGTACCTGTGCTTATAGTGGTTGGATGGAACTACTGTCAATGTGCTTTTGCTTTGTGTGATTGGTCAAGAAACTTATAAAGTGAGTTGTAACATTAAGTTCTTTGTCTGCTGCCAGGGATGTGAGCTGGTGGCATCTCCCCATTGTCATAACCATGGAATGAGACTGATGCTGGAAAATAAAACAGCTCAAGGCACGTTCCCAGCAGTCCTGTCCCGTTGGTGATTTGTACACAGCCCCTGACCAGTGATACTTCCATAAAAACCTGAGCAGCAGCAGAGGCTGGGATCAGCCCAGCACTTGGGGCTGCTGCTCTTTTGGTGCTTCTCGTGCGCTGTCGTTGCTGGATGGTTGGGAACTGGTGCCAGATGTGCCGCAACTGCTCCTTGCAGCAAGGGGAACCTTTTCCAGCGGGTGTTTCTCATTATCCCAACATTAATTTCCCCTGTCCTGTCCACAAACAGTCACACAACTTCATTGAAGCCTGCGGAAGGTCAGTCCAGTGTGGAAAACATCTCAAAAGGTCAACCAAGTTCTGAGGCGCTGATTTTGTTCAGGAATCCAGAGGTTCAAAGGGAAGGATTAGGAAAAGCAAGGACGTGCACTCCATTCATCCAGAGTGTGGAGACATTCCCCAAACTCAGCCCTTAATCCTGGGCTCATCCCAGCTGTGAGATGCTTCCCAAACTCAGCCCTAAATCCCTGATCCTGGGCTCATCCCATCTGTAAAAGAGGATAAAACAAACACCACCTTTCCCTGGTTAAAATGAAAGATGATCAAAGCAGGAGCTCTCTCTTAAATGTCTGTGTGGAGTCACATGTGAGCAGGTGTGTCTGTGAAGTGCTATATTTATAAATATTTATATTTACATTTACATTTATATTTATACTTATTTTCAAATTTATATTCATATTTATTTTTATTTATACTTATATTTATTTTAATTTTAATTTTATTTTATTTTCTATTTATTTTTATTTTTATTTTTATTTTTTCATACTTTTATTTTTTATTTTTACGTATTTTACATTTTTTTTTTTATTTTTACATATACATGTTTTTGGTTTACATTTTTACATATTTTTATGTATTTTTACATATTTTTACATACATATAAAGCAATCTGTGTGGAGCGTCTTAGGAAGCAACCTCCCTTCCAAGCAAGCATCACTTAGTGACTTCTTACACCACACTGACTTCACTGGGACATCTTCCAACACCTTCAAAAATTCAAAAAATTGGGGTTTTTTTATGATTTCTAGACAGAAAAAGCCGTGTTATACACACAAAAGTTCCTGAACAGCAGGACAGATAATCCGGGAGCTGTGCCTTCTGTCCCGGGGGGGCTGTTTCTCCTCAGGATATTTGGGATGAGGAGTGACAAGCTGAGGACGCCCCAGGTCACCGTTATCTCCCGACCGTTATCTCCGCGCCGCATCCGTGGGGTCGCGGATCCGGGGCAAGCGGATGGGCAGCCTGATCCCGCTGTCAGGAGCAGGGAGTGAAATCCTGGCCAGCAAAAAGAGGCTTTAAGTAAGCAATAAGCAGATATGTTGCAGTGAAGCTAGGAAATGCAAAGTGGTTAATAAACTATGGGTAGTTTATCATGGATAACAAACGGTTACGAAAGTTTCTTTTTAGGTGAACTTTTTAGGGAGAGGGACAGGGAAGGGGTAGGGAGCCACCAAGCAGGGACAGGAGGGGAGGTCTCAAGGGACAAAGGACACCTGGATGGCCCAGTGCCCCCCCAGGGGTAGAGGGCACCCTTTGGATCTGCCCAATCACTTCTGGAATGCCAGGATTGACAGACAGTGCTGGTAGGGGAAAGGAGAGGTGGCTGACACACCTGGGAGGGATCATCAGGGGAGGGACTCGAGGTTCTGAGGTAAACCCTGGAATCACAATGCAACAATAACCATGTCATGAGGCTGATGCCGGAAAATAAAACAACTTGTGAGAATCCACAAAATCAGAGGGTTTTGGGAAAGCTGCAAAAGGCAGCTCAGAGACAGCAGAACTGTGATTGGAGCTAAGCAGTAGCCATGGGATTGGTCAGCAGAAAAATTATGTAAGAAGTAGAAAATAAATAGAACAATGGTGTGTGTATTAATGCTTGTCTAGAATAACTCCCTAAGCTGCAGAAAAGTTTATCTAGTGAGATATTAGGAAGTTTTAAGCTTAATAATGGGGCTCTGTGTGTTGTGTTTTAAGGCTCACAAGCAGGCATTACATTTGAAATAAGCAAGCATTGTTTAATCAAAGGTACCTGTGCTTATAGTGGTTGGATGGAGCTACTGTCAATGTGCTTTTGCTTTGTGGGATTGGTCAAAAAACTTTTAAAGTGAGTTGTAACATTAAGTTCTTAGTCTGCTACCTAGGATGTGAGCTGGTGGCATCTCCCCATTGTCATAACCATGGAATGGGACTGATGCTGGAAAATAAAACACTCAAGGCACGTTCCACAACATCCCCGTCCCGTTGGTGATTTGCACACAGCCCCAGCCGGTGGCACAGCTCAAGGCACATTCCCAGCACTCCCATCCCGTTTGTGATTTGCACACAGCCCCCAGCCAGGGATATTTCCCACCCTCCTGGCATCTCCGGCGCCTCCATCCCAGCACATCCCTGCCTGCTGACAGCCCCCTCCAGGCCTGGCTGGCACCCTCCTGCCCGGAGGCTGCGCTGCTGCTGCGGGCACTGCCAGAGGATGGGGTGGGAGCCTTGGCGCCTCTGGAAAAACACTCAGCCCGGCAAAGTGCTTGGGACAGGGAGTTCCAGCTGCCAGGAGCTCCCGGGCACACTGGGAATCCTCTCGAGGTGCTGAAGATGAAGCAATTTCGACTTGAAACAAGATTTTCAATCTGAACTGAAACTTCCATCTGAATCGCAGAGCCCAACCCGTTAAAACTTAATTTTTTAATGAAAAGACCAGAATTAAATAGCTACAATTTCCTGGTCACGTCCTCCTTTTTTTTTTTTTTTTTTTCTTTTTCCTTGCAAAATAATATTCCAATTTCACTCTGAAAAAGGGAAATCTTAGCAAGTGGTAAAAAGGGAAAACTGCTCAGTGCTATTATATTGCTATAGGAAAAAATGTATTTTGCTCTAGGAAAAAATTGTGCAATAAACCACTTTTTTTTTCTTAAATCAGTGGGAAAATGTCACCATGAACAGAGGGTGTTTCAGCCATCAGGAGCTCCTGGGCACATTGGGAATCCTCTCTGAGTGCAACCAAGGTGCTGAAGATTAAGTAATTTTGACTTGAAGCTTGATTTTCAACCTGAATTGAAACTTCCATCCAAATCTCAGAGCCTAATGCTTTAAAATTTAAATTTTGAATGAAAATATTAGAATTAAATAGCTATCATTTCCTGGTCATGTTCTTTTATCTTTTTTATTTTTTTCTTTCTCCTTGCAAAATAATGTTCCAGTTTCATTCTAAAAAGTAAGAAGGAAAAAAGGAAATCTTAGCAAGTGGTAAAAAGGGAAAATGGCACACTGCTATTATTTTGCTATAGGGAAGAAATTGCATTTTTCTATATAAAAAATTGTGTAACAAACCACTTTTTTTTTTTGTTAAATCAGTAGGAAAATGTCACAATGAACACAAGGAGTTCCCGCCCTCAGGAGCTCCCGGGCAGATTGGGAATCCTCTCTGAGTGTGCCAAAGGTTTAAAACTTAAATTATGAATTAAAGTTTAGAATTAAAAAGCTACAATTTCTTGGTCATGTTCCTTTTTTTTTCTCTTTTTTTCTTTGCAAAATAATGTTCCAGTTTCATTCTGAAATATAAGAGAAAAAAAGGGAAATCTTAGCAAGTGGTATAAAGGGAAAACTGCACACTGCTGTTATTTTGCTATAGGAAAAAAATTGTATTTTGCTATAGGAAAAAATTGTGCTATTATTTTCCTATAATAAAAAATTGCATATTGCTATAAGAAAAAAATTGTGCAATAAACCACTTTCTTTTGTTGTTGTTGTTGTTGTTAAATCAGTAGGAAAATGTCGCAATAAATGCCGAGGAATAGCAGAGATGGAGGAGAGGGGGAGGAAGGTGCCAGCAAGGACAGTGTGACAGTGGGGACGTGACGGCTCGGTGAAGGAGTTGTTTTGGAGCTTCGTGGAACTGCAGGTCAGAGGTGGCGATTCCGTGCTCAAGTGGCTCTCCTTGGATAAAATCACCTCTCACATTTCATCAAATTCCCTGTCCTAACCCGAAAATATTCCAGTTATCAGGGCTGGGATTCCTGGGCCTTTGCTGTCCCCGCACAAACAAGGGGGCAGCAGCAGGAGCAGCCCCTGGAGGTGTTTCCCTTTCCCTCCTGGGTGTTGGAAAAGCTGCAGGTGGCTGGAATCCTTATTTGAGCAATTCCAATGGATCCCAGAATCCCAGGCTGGCATGGGTTGGAGGGGACCTTAAAGACCATCCAGTTCCGTGGGCAGGGGACACTTTGTGGGGCAAGAAAATTTAATTGTGGATGTGGCTAAGGAACAGAAAAATAAAGGAAATAAGGTGGGAGTGGCCCCTTTTTTTCCCCTGTCAGAGGGATTTGGCTTTCAGCTCCAGGAAAGGCAGCACCTCACCCATCCCAGAATGAAATCCGCTTTTCCATCCAGGTTTATCTCCTACCCATGGACCAGCTTTGTTTGGAAAAGCTCTGCTGATCCAAAATCCAGGACATGCAAAGCTGGTGGATGGTTTGGGCTGGAAGGGGACCTTGAAGATCATCCAAGGCCACCCCCTGCCATGGGCAGGGACACCTCCCACTGTCCCAGGCTGCTCCAAGCCGTGTCCAACCTAGCCTTGGGCACTTCCAAGGATCCAGGGGCAGCCACAGCTCTGGGAATTCCATCCCACCCCTCCATCACCCTCATAGCCAGGAATTCCTTCCCAAATCCCATCCAAATTCATCATCCTTTATCTTAGTCCTCATTTTTTCCCTCAGGAAACAAAAGAAAACGGCAATATTTACAGTTCTGGTTCAATCCAGACCAGAGTTCGTGTGCTCAATGATTTTAATAAAATTCAGCATTTCAGCAACGGTTTTATTCCTGCTGGTTGGTGATGGGTGATGGACGCTGCTGGTAATCCATCCTCATCCAAACCTAAAGGATTTGAGGCTGGAAAAAGGAGAAAATAACAAAGTTAATCAGAAAACAGAGACAAATTGAGAAGGGAAAGGCAACTTGGAGCAAAGTGTGGTTAAACACAACTCAATTCTCTGTCAGGCTGAGAAACTCAATGTTAATGAGCCCTGGGCTTTGCTGGGTTCTAGGGCACACGCTCCTGTCCACGAGCATTCCAAATAAAGTCACAATCCTTGGCTCATTTGCATGGAAAAAAACGTTCCTGACCCTCCAGCTGTTCTCGCCCCGGTGTTTGCAGTTTTATAACTCAAATATCAGCTTTTGTTCGCTGGCCAAGCCCAATGAAAACATAATATTTAAATATAAGCCCCATTTACCTTTCAAGGATTTTTCCTGTCCAAAAAATTCCTGGTAATTTGTGTCGAATCCAGGCCCTGCAGTCATTATTCATCCCTTCCCCGCGCCCGTTCCTGTTCATAGGCGCTAATTCCACCCCTGTGACATCATCACTGTTGCCATGGCGATGGCCTGTGATGTCACAAACACAAGACAATAGCCCCTGGTTAGGAATGAAAAAGGGGAAAAATGAGTCAGGAATGAAGGGGAGGTGACTGGAGAAAAAATACCCCTGGGTCCAAAGTTCCCAGCAACGTTTTCAGATGCGTTGCCACCTCAGTTTTCCTGGGATTAGGGGCTGGCTGGGAGCACCGGGTGTGTGTGAGCTGGATTCCTGAGGGATAATGTTGTGTTAGGTGAGGGGGATTGAGTCATGCTGGGATCTGAGGGATGGCTTCTCCCAAAAAATTTGGTGTGTTGGATCTTGGAACTGCAAGAAAAAATTTCCCTGAGGTGAAGATTTCAGCCTGGACCTGTTAAAATAGGGAAAAAAAAAAATGAAAGGAAAAAGGCAGGAATGTCTAACTGGTTGTTTAATCTGCTGTCTTTGGTAATGTAAATAATGTATTGCTATTTATATAAATTAAATATTTAGATAGATAAATAAGTTGAATATTTAGATAGATTTAGATAGATTTTTGGAAGGAATTCATGCCTGTAATGGGGGGCAGGCCCTGGTACAGGTTTCCCAGAGCAGCTGTGGCTGCCCCTGGATCCCTGGCAGTGCCCAAGGCCAGGCTGGGGCAGCCTGGGACAGTGGGAGGTGTCCCTGCCCAGGGGATGAGATGATCCTTAAGGTCCCTCCAACCCCAATCATCCTCTTAGGCTGTGACTCCATAAATGTATTTCCTTTGACAGAAAATTCCATCAGGAAGCAGTTAAGAGGGAAGATGTTTTCTTCTCCCTGCCTTCCATGTAGATCGTTACCTGAATTTTCCTTCTTCCTTTCTTTTCCTTAACATTAATCATCCCCATCCCCTGATCATTTCCCCAGAATCTTTGTTTATTTTTTTCCTAAACACTTGTCAGTAAACCCACAAATTTCTTCAGGAGCTTGGCTGAAATTTTGGGATTGGAAGTTTAAAATGTAAATTTTAAGTGTGGGATCCTTCTGATGCCTCAGGTTTTGGGTTTTATATTTTCAGATTCTGTGCTGCTTTAGTGTGTGGGTCTGAGCTCCACATCAGGGCATGGTGAGCTCTGTGCACAGAGCAGGGAGACAAAACAATTCCTGCTCCAGCTGGGCACCAAGGACAAATGAGCCAAATCTCAGCCCAGGAGCACAAACCCCGTGGGCTGGAGAGAGAAAAACAAGCAGGGTGGGACTGCCTGGGCTAAAGCTGGAATGGGACAATGAACTGCAAGGTGCAAATGGAGCAGAACTGATCCCAGGGAGAGACCCCGGGAGCGCTCGTGCATTTTGGGGCCATTTTGGTTCATCTTGGGTGCAGCCCTGGCTGGGCTCTGGTGCTGCCCAAGGTGCATCCATGGAGGAGATCCTTTGAATAAATCCCTGCTTTATTCTTTAGCTCTGTCCAGCCTCTGCTCTAGGGCAGCCTGCACACGGCATCATTTCCTCCTTAGCTTTTTTTCCTTCACTCACGTCTTCTCCACTGCATCCATTTCCAGGTCTCCATCTGTAGATTTTAGGTTGAAGGGCTCCCAGTCCCTATTTTCAAGTGAGATCTTCGCCATCTGAAACCAATCCTGAAGAATTGCAAAGCAAAAATGTCCCAATCTTCAGGGATTCTTTGCTGTGCATCCCTGAAAAGCTGGCTGTGAAATCTACCCCTGGATTATCCCTCCCTCTCCTGTTTCCCACAGAAGAATTTTCACCTCACTGAGGACTTCATGAGGTCTGGAAATAAACAGAGGAACCCTGGGGAGGCCGGGAAATATCAGCTTGTGGTTCCTGTGGACATCCCAGAAAAAAAAATCCCAGAATTTCCCATGGCTGCCAACA
Source organism: Melospiza melodia melodia (assembly GCF_035770615.1). Lineage (NCBI taxonomy): Eukaryota > Metazoa > Chordata > Aves > Passeriformes > Passerellidae > Melospiza > Melospiza melodia. The sequence goes on from NC_086194.1 coordinate 1,898,632, forward strand.
AATGGAGTTTTACAACAGGAAAAGGGTCAAAGATCATCCTGGCTCCAGGTGGCCAACCGGGCAGGTGAGGACTTCTGTGCCAGCTCCAGCAGCTCAGGAGGGAGGATTTGGCCAGAATTCCGGACACCTGCCCAGAGCTCCGGAGCCCAAATGACCGGATCCCCTCGGCAGCTGAGTCAACAGCACAAGAGCAGGCAAAGCTCAGCTTTACAAGGCTGGGCCTGCACCAAGAGGGTTCAAAAGTGGTCCAAAATCAAGGACGTCCAAAGCTGGATTTGGGCTGGGAAGTCACGGGTGGGTGGGCCAGATGTTGGTGAGATCCCTGGAATGCTCCAGAGCTGGTTGATATTCCCAGTGTGTCTCCCTTCCATCCGGCTGGGAACGGGGTTCGGGGTTGATATTTGCATTCCCGCTCCAATACAAAAAATTTTAAAAGGGGAAAAACCACAAATCCCAAAGCAAAATTCAAGATGGGAAAAAGTGGGAATGAGCCCAAACCTGAAAAGGAATTTTAGGATGTTCCACTAATTTAAGGCAAGTTGTTATTTTTTTTGGAATGTTCATGCTTTACTTCAATTTGGTTTGATTTTATTTGGCTATTCTGGAAGGTCTTTCCATGTAATTCATCCTTATTTTTAGTAAGATATGGGATAGAATTGGATTGGGAGGGATCTAAATGAAGACAGGGATACAAAGTGGAGTTTTATCCATGTGGAATAACCAATCCTCTTTTCCTCCACGGTTCCTTAAGACCATGGGATCATTTAGTGAAGCCCAGAGCTCATTAATTATTCTAAAATCAAATTTTTCTGCTTTTATGTTTGAAGATTATGAATTGACCAATTTCTCCAGGGACATTTATGCTCCTGAAGCTTAGAATTAGGAAAAAAATAAACAAACCTTCATCTAAAAAAACGTTATCAGACTTTTGGAAAGTAACTCCTAGAAAGGTGAGATAGATTGCTCAGAAATATTGTGGTTATTCATCACATTCTTTTTAAATCTGGCCAAAATTATCTTAAATCAATTTATTCCAATAAAAAGGAATAGGGAGATGCAACAGCTCAGACCTAAAAGCTTTTTAGGAAGAAACCCTTGGGAGATGCCTAAAAATAAACACAAAAATGGGCATTTTCCCCCCATATTCCCTTTGATCTTCCATGGGAATTTCACAAAAACCAGGGCTGCTGGTTTTGGCCATCTTTAATTTCCAATGGCCAAATATTTGTCCAAAACCTCTTTTTTCATGTTTTAAGAACTCATTTTCCATTCTTGAAATCAGAAGTAACAGTGGAGAGGGGCTTTTTAGGGATATCTGCCTTTTAGGAGGAAAAAATATTTGGATGCAGTTTCTGGGTCAGTTCTAGGAATTACTGGGGGAAAAAATCTATTTAAGGATGCAGCAAAACTTTTCAGGTTTTTAAACGATATGGGGATGGTTTTAACAGATTTTAAATTTTGGATTAATAACAGGAGCGGCTGCCACTAAATTCCAGGAATTAATTCTGCCTGACAAATTATTTTCAGGATTGATCATGCCAAGTTTTGGGGTTATTTTTCACCAAAATTTGATAAAACTGGGATCAGCTCAGGAAGATGTGTGATGTTTAGAATTTGGGTGAACAACAGAATCCCAGAATTCTGGGATGAGTCCAGCCCCTCTCTGGTCTCTGTCCAGGGCAGAAGTTCTGCCTCATGTCCAGGTGGAACATCCTGGGGTCGGTTCCTGCCCGTTCCTTGTCCCATGGCTGGGCCCCGTGGAGCAGAACCTGGTCCATGCTCAGCAGATGTTTCCAAACTTTGATAAGAACCTCAATTTTCTCCCCTTGAGCCCAAACACCCCCAGGTCGCACATTCTGGTGATGTTCCTGTCCCCTCGTCACTTGTGTCACCCTTCACTTGACTCCACCCAGGAGCTCCACGTCTTTCTTTAGAGAAATTAAATTTTCAGATAATTTCCAACTAAAAAATTATTGAGTAAAAGTCTCATCAAGCACATTTGGAAATTAAGATTGCAATGGGCTCCTTGGCCGATGGACAGCCCAGGAACAGGCATGGGGCAGATGAGACTTTGGGATGGAATTCCTTCTCCTGGGACATTCTGGGAGTGGTGCCACAAACCAGGACATTGCTGTTTTTAAATGTTATTTTAGGTGAAATTTCTACTCCAGAAGAAATTAATTCCTGAAGAATTGAAATGGAATTGAGCTCATAACTTAGATTATAAAATGAATCAAGCAAAGCTGGCAGGGCTCTTCCAGGCTCTTCCTTGGTTTTGTCCCTCAGAGGAAAAATGGAAATAAAAATTCATTTTTATAGAGTTAATAATTTGCTATGAGGAGATGGATCCTTGCTGGAGTCACTTGGATTTTCCATCGTAATTCCAGAATATATTAGAGATAGGACATGATGAATTCCTCATTATAATAATTAATTACACTGAGATGGTGGAAGCTGTCCCTGCCCATGGCAGAGGACTGGGATGAGATGATCCACAAGGACCCTTCCAACCCAAACCATTCTGGAATTCCATGATAATTTCTGCTGGGAACCAAAGGCTGAAGGGAATCACAGCACTTTTATCAGTTTTCTCATGTGAGGTCTGCACAGAAAACAGATTAATCAGGGCTCTTCTGGGGGAAATTGGTTTTTCAGTGTCTTTGTGGTTTTTCCTCCAAGCTTTGAGCCTGGAGGGAGCAATCCCTGGCTCTATTTAAATTATCTGCTTGTATATTTTATTCCACGAATGCTGATTTGATTTTTCGGAATTCCGTGCTTACATTGCCTCAAAATCCCATTAAAAAGGAGGAGTTTGATGATTTTTTTTTTCTATTTTCCTTTTATTTTCTTTTCTTTTATTTTCTTCAATGTAAGACTGTGGTGGGTCTTTGAGGTTCAGATTTGGCTCCAAGAGTTCAACCCCAGTCAGCTCTGATGTACCTGGTTCCTTTGGCCAATGGTTTCTCTTCTGTTGATTCACTTCTGGAAAGGAAAAGAAAAATGGGGGAAAATGAGAAAAAAAAAATAGAAAAAAAAAAAAGGGAAAATATTGTATGGAGGTTCTAAAGCCCTCCCATGCATTGGATTCCTCACACACAAACACACTGGGAATGGAATCTGTCCACTCTTCAGTATCACGAGTTTGGTTTAAAATGTTGCCTGGATGGGAAAGTTTTATAATCACATTCCCTGGCCTGAAGTTCTGTGGGAAATATCAGGTTAACCTGGCTGGAAGTGGCTGCCAGAAAACACAGAAAATTCCTTGGGAAGCCAAACTTTCTACTCCAAAGTGCTTCCAAACATGGAATGTGTGTGAGGCTGTGTATTTATGCACTGAGAGACACACACATGAATACACCTCTTTTAAAAGGAGACACACCTCCCCTCCCAAAATCCCTTCCCACTGGGAATTTCATTGGCATCAAGGTGCTGATATTTGGGACAAATTCAGAGTTTTGTCTTAATCAACAGATAAAATATCTCATGCTGCGCTTGAAATTAAAAAATTGGGTTTTTTTGCACAAGCATTTTATGTCGGATAAAACACGGACCAAAATGTGGAAGAAGTGGATCCTCATCCCAACAAAACTTTGGTTCCTCTCTCAGCTGACTCAGCTGCTGGGATTTCCTGTTGTCAGCAAATGAATTGGGATGATTCAGAGCAGGAGCCTGGTGGGTGCTGGGAATGTCGCTCCTCCCCTTCCTCTCCATGGATTGTGGTGGAAGCCCAGGCAGTGAAAAGCTCCTTGGGGAGCATCCAAGGCATGGAAGGTGTCTGATCCCATCCCAAACGGGCAACCAGAGCCAGTGAAAAATGGCCAAGCTGATGTCGTGAACAATTTCAGTATTGGCACCTAATTACCACCTCTGAGTGCTGAAAGTCAATTCCCTTTTTCCAATAAACTATTTCCTAATATCTTTCCTATTAAAATTCTCATTCCCATGTTTTCTTTTTCTTAAAACTGGTGTAATTTTTTTCCTCTTTGCTACTGAAAGCCATTTTTGTACTCCTTAGTATGTAGATTTTAAATAAACCAAAAATTTTGATAACTTCCAAAATTATTTTGAACAGAAAATACTTTATGAGTTGTTTTTTCATTTAAAACCATAATATTTTTATGCGAGTGTAAGAACACAAAGCTCCACAGTGATTACATTTTTTGGCATTTTTCGAGTTAATATTTTATTGAAAAAATGAAAATATTGACTCAAAATAACATTAAAAATTATTAAATATATTATAAAGCAGTAACTCTCCACATTAAAGAGCACAGACCACCAATAATTCATACAGACCATTGTGGTGGTCCACAAAATAAACATTTGGGAAAGAAAGCAGCAGGAGATCCTAAGAGTTTTATGGAAAATTGTCCAAAAAAAGTTTTTTCTGCTATTCAATTCTTCATCAAAAGGAAAAATGCAATGAACCATGGCTTTGGGGGAAATGTTCCAGAGTGTTGGGAAATTTTTGCTTCTGAAAGGATCCCAAAATCTCTGCAGCTGCCTCAGAGCAACAGGACGACTCTCAGGGAATTTTCTGAGGTTTCCATGGGCGTTTTTCAGTCTCTTCTAAGCTGGAAATTTCAACAATTGCCTCAGAATTAATTAATTTTCGATGGGACCATGAAGTGGTCCATTTCAAGAACTTGAAATGAAATTAGAGTTTGGCCTTAAAGTCTTGGCATGTTCTGAGTTCACCAAACATTCCCAGTTCAGTTCTGGGCTCTGTTTAATGGCTTTAAACTGCCAGAGGGCAGGGATGGGTGGGATATTGGGAAGGAATTCCTGGCTGGGAGGGTGAGGAGGTCCTGGAATGGAATTCCCAAGGGAGCTGAGGCTGCCCCTGGATCCCTGGAAGTGCCCAAGGCCAGGTTGGACAGGGCTTGGAGACACCTAAAATAGTGGAAGGTGTGCCTGCCCATGGCAGGAGGTGGAATGAGATGAACTTGAAGGTTCCTGGCCACTTAAACATCCTGGAATTCCAAGATTCTATAAAGACAGATTGTGTTCTACTCACTCATCAATATATTGATCAGAATTAATTGATAATTGACTGTCAGATTATTCAAGAACACCAAAAAACCTAAAAGATGTAACACAGACTGGCAGCAAATAAATGGAGAGAAATAGATCTGAAATTTCCAGAAGAGTGTGGAGCATGGAAGAGGGTGAGCAATTATTTAATGTTATTGTAGGGGGATAACTCCAATGGATGGGAAGAGACGTGGAAAATTTGGAAAATTGGGAATCTTAGGAGAAGTTTCCAACAAGAGCAATGGATCTCCTGGATTCCAAAAGGAGCCTGGATGTTACAGCTGAATTCTTACTGGTGAACTGGGAAATCTCCTGGGATCCTGGAAAGAGCCTGAATGTTAGAGCTGGATCTTGCTGATGAATTGGAAAATCTGAGATCCTGGAAGGAGCCTGGATGTTACAGCTGGATCCTTACTGGTGAATTGGGAAATCTCCTGGAATCCTGGAAGGAGCCTGGATGTTACAGCTGGATCCTTACTGGTGAATTGGGAAATCTCCTGGAATCCCGGAAGGAGCCTGGATGTTACAGCTGGATCCTTGCTGGGGAACTGGGAAATCTCCTGGAATCCCAAAAGGAGCCTGGATGTTACAGCTGGATCCTTGGTGGGGAATTAGGAAATCTCCTGGAATCCCAAAAGGAGCCTGGATGTTACAGCTGGATCCTTGGTGGTGAATTAGGAAATCTCCTGGGATCCCAAAAGGAGCCTGGATGTTACAGCTGGATCCTTGGTGGGGAACAGGGAAATCTCCTGGAATCCCAAAAGGAGCCTGGATGTTACAGCTGGATCCTTGGTGGGGAATTAGGAAATCTCCTGGAATCCCGGAAGGAGCCTGGATGTTACAGCTGGATCCTTGCTGGGGAACTGGAAAATCTCCTGGAATCCCAAGAGGATGTTACTGATGGATCTTCGGTGGTGAACTGGACAAGGTCAGGGGCTAAGACAAGAGTCAGAGTTCACGTCCACAGGGTGGGATTGTCTTCCTGCCTGGATCATCCTGCCCTAACACACCCTGGTGGCTGAGAAACAAGAGCCTGGGAGCCCAAACTGATTCCTGCGTGCCACGGGAGGCGATGCCAAAGCCAGGGCTTGAAGCCAGGGGTGGATTAACCCTTTTTGTTGGGAAGCTATTTCAGCCGTGCTCAAAAATAGCTGCTGGAGGCCACCTCAATCCCTGTCCCGGCTGGTGGGGCTGTATTCCAGCTCCTGGATCAGGGAGCTCCCTTGGATTTAAGCCGGGCCCTTATCAACGAGTCAATGCAGGGCCGTTTATCTTGGCGCTGTCACTCAGGGCAGAGCTCCTTATCTGGGGACGGGCTGATAACGCCCCTTCTCACCCCGAGGGGGAGGTGATAGCGGGGCTATCTCGGAGCTTTACACCCAGCTCTGGCCTCGGGTGACATCCTTGCCTTGACGGAGGAGACAGGGAAGGGCCAGGCTGGAGCAAAGCCTCTGGAGCTGGGTTTAGGTGGGCAAGGATGAAGGGGAAGATCCAAGGTGGCGATGTCGGGGTGGTTTCTCATGGAAAGGGCTGCTTGTGGGAAAAATTGTGGAAGAATGGGAGGAAATGGGGGAAAATGGGGAAGAAATGAAAAAAATGAGGGTAAAATAGAAAAAAGGGAAATGGGAAAAATGGGGAAAAAACATTGAAAAAAATGGGGAAATGAAGGAAATTGGGAAAATGGGGAAAAAGGGGAATAATATTGATTCTATGAAGTGTCTCACTCCCAGAGAAAGATATCCACAACCAGGTTGCTCCAAGCCCCATCCAACCTGGCCTTGGACAATTCCAGGTATCCAGGGGCAGCCACAGCTGCTCTGGGCACCCTGTGCCAGGGCATCTCCACCCTCCCAGCCAGGAATTCCTTCCCAATATCCCGATATCCCTGCCCTCTGGCAATGGGAAACCATTAAGCAGAGCCCAGAAGTGAACCTGGGAATGTTAATCTGCTCCTGGAAAAGCACAAGGGAGTGGGAGAGGAAATCAGGTGCAACGGACAAAGGATAATGTTAAGGAAGGACAAAGTGTGGACTGCCCGATACTGATAAATCTGATAAATCTCATAAATTTCATAAATCTGACACCTTTTATGGCCCAGCTGTGCTGCTCACATCTGGATTGCACCTGCAGACCCCAGACCGGGCTATTGATTGGTGTGTGACTGATTTAAGCCATGCCAGGATTCCCAGGAAAAGTTTGGAAAACATCATCTCCTTCAGTGTGATCCAAACCCATCCCATCTCCTCAGCTCTCCCAGTGAGAATTGGGCTCTTTCCTCCTGGCTGGATCCCAAAAGTTTTCAATGCAGATATTTGCAGATATTCCAAATGTTGGGAATGCTGGAGCACAATCCACTGGCTCCACATCTGCCTCCCTTCCCCTCCCCTTGATTCCTGCATTAAATCCAGAGGGGAGGGAAGATTTCAGTTGTAGGATCCTCCTAGTGCTCAGTGGAAACCAGGATTTTCTCCCAAACCACATTTATCATATGAAGAACAGTTGGAAAATACACATTTTAATTTTTTCCCAAGACTCAGTTTTGGAGATGAGAAGAACAATTATTTCCCCGATCTTCTGAAAATTCAACAACTTAAAAATGTCTGAAGCTTGTTGAAATTACTATTTAATTTTTTTAAAGTATTTTCATGTTAGTGTTTTTCAAGGAAATTTCCAAAATGTTTATGAGGAAGCAGGATATGAGACAGAAGAAAAAGGAATTTTAAAAAGTAAGGGAATTTTATTATCCTTAGTTGAAATGGTTTCAGAAATGAAATAGAAAATAAAAGAATGAGATTTTTTAAAACAATGTAATGGGATTTTCTTCAGGGTGAGTAGAGGTTCTGAAGCAAAAACGAGAAGCAAAAATGAGGAGAATAAAGACAGAAAGAGTGAGAACCCAAAAAAGAAGAGGCGATTTTGTGTCTGTGCGTGCGTGCAAAACTTTTCCACTAGAGGAGAGCTGGAATCCCAGCCCCAAGGAACACTCCCATAAATTAACTCGGTTTTGTTTTCTCAACCATCCCTCAGCCCCACCACAAGGTCTCGGGGCTGTGCCATTTCCAAACCACTCTGGGACTGTCAGCCATAAATCCTGGGCTGTGGAAGCTGTGGAGCAGAGAGTTATGAGCCGGGCACAAGGTGCAAATTGCTCGGGGTTAGCGCCAGAATCCTCTCTTTCCCCTCCTTTTTTCATCCCCCTCTCTTTTTACCACAAGGATCTTTTATTGTTATTCCCTGTTATTTTGATTCCTTTGTTTCTTGCAGTCTCTTCCCTATTGTCTCTTTTTTTTAATTAATATTTTTCTTTATTTTTAATTTTTTAAAAAAATATTCTTTTTTCCTCTCCCTTTATAATTATTAACTGGAAGAATAAACAAGAAGAAATTAGGGAATAATTTACTGTAAAAAACCCTCTATTGGGATGCTGCTCCCAGGGCATTCACAGAAAACTTCCCCCTTGCCAAGGGAGATTTTTCTTTCTTTCTTTTCCTTCTTTCTTCCCTCCCTTTCCCAGCTTGATGTTCTCTAAGAATGAAGGTGGTCTCAGTCACACAAAACTCACAGCAATTTCAAGAATAATTGAAATTTCCATTTTAATAACAATTATTCCTTCCTGGAACATAGAACTCCAAGAATCCGTGTCACATTGATGCTCCCAGTGGATGTTTTTGGTGGAAGAAAGAACTGGATTATCAGAAGAGTTCTCTGTATGAGCAGAAACTTGGGCATTGGACAGCTCAAACCAAAGGCAACAAAACAAGAGAAGCAATGGGTGAAAATAAAACCCATGACTGAATTTGTGCTTTTTTTGTCTCTCCAGGGATGATGCTGGATAATTATGAGGAGTTTTAAGCAGATATTTTTGGAGGTTAAAGATATATAGTGCAAATTAAAGCTCATAAAGCTTCCAGCAATAATCAATTCCTGACCTCATCTCTGCTGGGTCTCTCTTCCTGTGGAAAATGGGAGAATGTGGGAAAGGAGAAATGAAGATCCTGCTTCTCCTCTATCTGCTGTCACCTTCACTCACTGGCAGCACCCACTGCTGTAATCCAGTCAGGAGATTTTGGATGCCTGAGAAACCAACCCTGAGGTCGTTATTCCAAAGAGGTTGGAATTGGCCATGCTGTGGGCAGCCAACACTTTGTGTGAGAACCTTCACTGGATCCGTGTGAGGATCTTCACTGGGTCTGTGTGAGAACCTTCACTGAATGTGTGTGAGAACCTTCACTGGATCCATGTGAGAACCTTCACTGTGTCTGTGTGAGAACCTTCACTGGAGTTGTGCGAGAACCTTCACTGGGTCTGTGTGAGAACCTTCACTGGAGTTGTGTGAGAACCTTCACTGGATCCATGTGAGAACCTTCACTGGATCCATGTGAGAACCTTCACTGGTTCTGTGTGAGAACCCTCACTGAATCCATGTGAGAACCTTCACTGGATCTGTGTGAGAACCTTCACTGGATCCATGTGAGAACCTTCACTTGAGTTGTGTGAGAACCTTCACTGGAGTTGTGTGAGAACCTTCATTGAGTGTGTGTGAGAACCTTCACTGGATCCATGTGAGAACCTTCACTGTGTCTGTGTGAGAACCTTCACTGGAGTTGTGCGAGAACCTTCACTGGGTCTGTGTGAGAACCTTCACTGGAGTTGTGTGAGAACCTTCACTGGATCCATGTGAGAATCTTCACTGTATGTGTGTGAGAACCTTCACTGGATCCACATGAGAACATTCCCTGAATGTGTGTGAGAACCTTCCCTGGATCTGTGTGAGAACCTTCCCTGGGTCTGTGTGAGAACCTTCACTAAGTCTGTGTGAGAACCTTCACTGGATCCTCACAAGAACCTTCACTGGGTCTGGGTGAGAACCTTCCCTGGATCTGTGTGAGAACCTTCCCTGGATCCATGTGGGAATCTTCACTGGATCTGTGTGAGAACCTTCACTAAGTCTGTGTGAAAATCTTCATTCGTTCTGTGTGAGGACTTCCACTAGGTCTGTGTGAGAACCTTCTCTGGATCCACATGAGAATCTTCCCTGGATCCACATTATAACCTTCACTGGATCCATGTAAGAACCTTCACTGGATCTTTGTGAGAACCTTCACCGGGTCCATGTGAGAACTTCCACTGGATCCATGTGAGAATCCTCACCACCTGCAGATCTGCTGGAATGAATCCAGAGGAGACCCCAAAGCTGCCCCAAGGTCTGGAGCTCTTCTGGAGCCAGGCTGGGAGAGCTGGGAATGTTCCCCTGGAGAGGAGAAGCTCCAGGGAGAGCTCAGAGCCCCTGGCAGGGCCTGGAGGGGCTCCAGGAGAACTGGAGAGGGACTGGGGACAAGGATGGAGGGACAGGACACAGGGAATGGCTCCCAGTGCCAGAGGGCAGGGATGGATGGGAGATTGGGAATTCCTGGCTGGGATGGAATTCCCAGAGCAGCTGTGGCTGCCCCTGGATCCCTGGAATGTCCAAGGCCAGGTTGGAGCACCCTGGGACAGTGGGAGGTGTCCCTGCCATGGCAGAGGTGGAAAAAGATTATCTCTAAGGTCCCTTCCAACCAAAATTATTCCGTGATTCCATGATCCAGGTGGCCACATGAGCTCCAGTGGATAAACTTCACCACAGTGGGAGGGAGAAAATAAAAAATCTCCGAGCAGGAGCAAATTTTGGCTGTCAAGGGCACACAGAGTGTGTGAGGGGGGCTGCTGTAAAAAGAATCATTGTTGATGGTGTGTGGGGATTTCTCCTCCCAGTAAAAGGTGATCCAATAAAACCTGCCGGCCTGTTTGCGTTCCCACTGCAGTGTCCCACGTGGAGAAATGGATCAAGTTGGAACTGCACGGAGCAAAGCATAAACAGCATTCTTCAGGAAGAGGCTCGGCTGCTTTAAGAGCATTTGGAGGTCTCCAAAGGAAAATATAAGGAGGGATTTGAACGCAGCAGATGGAATGTTGGATTTTTCATGGCAGCACTAAAAGTCCCACTTAGAGGAGGGCTGAGCCATGAAATTCAGATCCAGACTATCCATACCTACACATTCAGGAGCTTGGAGACGGGTGTTTGCCTTGGTCCCTTGCAGAGACATTGGATCCCACTTGAAAATAAAGCCCAGTGTTTTCCTTTGGATCTCCTGTCCCGCTGGGAAAGCTCTGGGGTTTGGCATTAGAACTGTGGGAGGTGCTGCCATGAAAATTCATCCCTTGTGTCCCAAGTCAACAGGACGGGGGAATCTTTGGGAATTCTGCCACTGAAGGTGAAGGTGATCAGAGGGAACGGAGAATCCATGAGGAAAGGCTGGGAGAGATGGGATCGTTCAGCCTGGAGAAAAGAAGGGTCAGGGAGAACTGGCTGTGCCCAAAAGGGGCTCCAGGAGAGCTGGAGAGGGACTGGGGACAAGGATGGAGGGACAGGACACAGGGAATGGCTCCCAGTGCCAGAGGGCAGGGATGGGTGGGAGATTGGGAATTGGGAATTCCTGGCTGGGATGGAATTCCCAGAGCAGCTGTGGCTGCCCCTGCATCCCTGGAATGTCCAAGGCCAGGCTGGGACTTGGAGCACCCTGGGACAGTGGGAGGTGTCCCCATGGCTGGATGATCCTTAAATTCCCTTCCAAACAAAATAATTTTGGAAGTCTCCAAGGAAAAAAGGACAGGACCTGCTATTCCCAGGTCATTCCTGAGAGATATTGGTCCCCACATTCCCAGATGCTCTTTTCCTTTGGCCACAGGCAGAGGAAGTTGGTTTCACTCAGTTATGACCCACCAGAGTGCCCAAAATCTTCCCTGCAGGAGCTCAAGGGAACAGATTTCTGAGCATCCCATATTTTTTAGAGATTTTACCCCCACCTCCCCACATCCCCTTCCATTGCTCCTTCCTGACCACGATCCTATTTATTTTTTTTTTTTCTGGATAAACAATCAGATCATGGAAATTTTGTGTTGGTCCATCCTTTTTTTACTGCTATCAAAAATTTGAATTCTTTTCCTTTCTCCTACACTGAATCCTCAACAATGATGCCAATGATGGTGATGATGATGACAATGACAATGATGACAACGACGACAATGATGATGATGATGATGAAGATAATGATGATGATGATGATGATGATGGTGATTGTGATGATGATGATGATGATGGTTCATCACCTCCTCTTATTCATTGTCAGATATTTCCCTCGTAGAACTCTCACTATAAATTTCCATTTGTACCTATTTTCCCACTAGGTTTTCCAGCATTTTTGCCTCCAACCCACGGTGTTTAATCCATTCTCTGTTTATTTCTGAGAATGTCATGTGAGACAGTGTTAAAAGCTCCAATAAAATCAATGTGTGCATTGGCAGCTCCTGCTGCAGCTACAAACTCGCTACTGTCTGTAGTGAGACATTTAATTGGTTTTATGTCAGTTTTGTTTATTTTATCTTTTTTTCCCTTTTTTCCCCTTTTCTGGGCATCTGGGCTCTTTTTGGTCTGAATTCCCCTTGCTCCTGTTTGAAACAAATAAATAGTCCATTATTTACCCACTTTTCTCTCTCTTTCAACATCTTAACTTTCTTCTTCCATAGCACAATTTGTTTTTTTTATTCTTGACTCTTTAAGGAATGATTTTCTGATTTTCTTTTATTCCCTCTGCTCATGGACCACCTCAAAGATGATTTTATTACCAAATTCTCTCAGTGTCTTCACAGGTATTTATAAAAATCATCTGACACCACTCTGGAAGAACTCAGGGATAGCTGAAATAATGGAGGAGAACTCCAGGAATGTTGTTTCCATCTGAACTTTGGGAAACCCGGCCATTTATTAATAATCCCTGCTGGGCGGTGGGAAAAGGCATTGACAGGTTGGGAATTCTTTTTCCTGCCAGCTGGGAAGGAAAATGAGGGACTTCGAGAAATTAAAATATAACAAAAACGATGAACAGAGAGAAGGGAAAAGAGAAAATAATGGATCCTAAAGAGCCAGGGGATTTTGACACTCATAGAATTGGAGTTCAGGCTCAAATCCTTGGTTTCCCTGAATAAGTCTGGAGAAGATTCAAGACTTCTTTCAAGGAATTAACATCTTCTCAAATAAATGAACAAAATATTTTTGAGAATACCTTTAATCCCTCTGGGTTTTAATTCAAGATCTGTTTAAGAGTGATAATGTTTTATTTCTTGCATCATCGTTCTGCCTGGTCCTGAAAACTCTCCTAGGCAAAAAAATCTTTCCTGTGTCTTTCCTGAATTTCCATCCTCTGTGGTTCTTCTCAGAGCTTGATTTTTTTAGTAATGAAAAGCCTGTAATGAAATAATGCTGGGTACAACCAAGTTATATTTTGATTATTCATTTTGATAATCAAAATAATTTCAGTAATCAAAATAATTTCTTTTGTTCCTCAGTTCATTCTGACAAATCCCTTCTCCTCCTGAAAATGGTCTGAATGTCCAATCAGTTCAATCATTGGATTTTCTCTTTATTCTATTTTTTTAAATTCAATTTTAATGTTGAAGACCCAGTATACAGAATTTACCACCAGAATGGCTCCTGGAGCCCAAATTTACTTTCCTGTCTGAAGAGTTCCAATAAATCAGCTGATTTTTATCTCACTGATATATTTTTCGTTCTCCTAACACTACAGAAGGAATTTTCCCATGAAGTCCACACACCTTGAGTTCTCTTCAAATCCTGTTTTCCAAGAACTCACAGTCCTGGATCTGTTTGGAACTTAAAGAAACCGCATTATCCTGACAAATTTGCTTTCTTTTCCATGCCAATAATTTCTAAGTGCTTGATTGACAGGAGACTATAAATATATATAAATTCTGTAGCCATGGATATCACCTGGGGGTTTTGAAGGAAATGGAATAACGGGTTGACATTGGATATAGGTGGGGTTTAGGCTCATGCTTTTCTAGGATTAATGGAAAATCTCTCCATAATTCCGCAGGTCTGGTGGGTGGGATTTTCACAAGAACCTATGGAAGTCACAAAACCAAAGAGAGGAGCTAAAGTCATCGCTCATCTATTCAAAGAGTAATTTTTTCAGGACTCCTTGCAAAAATAATTTTCTTTCCTTGTGCCTCCTTAATTTTGGAATTGTAGAATTGGTTGGAAGGTACCAGTAGAGTTCTCTGGTACAAACTTCAATTCCTTGAAACACCAAATGATGAGCAGTGCTAGAACAGGTCAGGTCTTAAGAATTTAGTTTAAAAAAAAATTAAATACTGATTAAAAGAAGAAACACACACAAACACAACATTTTTCACTGAAATATGAAATTGAACCAAGAAAAAAAGTAAGTTCAGGGTTGAGCATCAATTTTTCACCAGAAAATGTTTTCAGAAAGGGGAAAAAATATGAAGGAGTTCTTTATTTTTATGTTTTCCCTCAGAAATCTGTTCTCCTTTTCCCAGCAGCTCTTCCTAGAAGGTTTAATGACAACAAATGTCAGGGGTTTCCAGTTAGGCCACCACCAGGATTATCCATGAAAAAGAGATATAAAGGGAGAAGCATGGAATAAATCCCTGAGGAGTGATTGTATCACTTAACCACTTTAAATACTGCATTTTTCCTTGCCCTGGAAAGATTCCATCCGAGACCAAAGGGAACATTTGGATAATTGGATCTCGTCTCCTGGAGCAGCTCCTTCCTTTCAGCTCCTCTTCTCGCCACTCCCGTTCCCAGCCCGCCTCTCCTTCTGTGACATTCCCTGGCAAGACACACCCAAGATTAGTTAATCTCCATCAAAACTCCATTATTCAGGGAAAACCACACACGTCCCGCGTCACGATCCATGGAAAGTCTGACCGCGGTGGCCGCGACCACCCACGAGCCTTGAGGGCTCGTTCAAAAACACCTCCAGGCGTGTTTATGTTGTGATCTTGGAAACCAATCCCAAATTTCTTCTTTCTGGGACACCTTTTGTTGTCTTTTCCCACTCAGGGCAGGCCGGGATTGACGCTGAGGAGGGATTTATCCCACGTGGCTGCTCCTCGTGGCATCTTCCCAGGAAAAACCCAACGGCATTGTCCAATCCCCCCTTGTTTGGGTTGCAATTGGACCTGAGGGTTTAGGCAGGAGAAGGGGCTGCTTTTGGATGGGTGTTAAACAAAAACATGGAAAAAAAATGATTCCTGCTGGGAATAATTTACAATTTAATAATAAATGCTGGGAATGGGGTTTAAAATCACAAAACTCTCCAAGTTTTTTAATCAAAACTATTTATTGCAGAGCTGACTGAAGTTTAGGAACTGCTTCCCTCATTTTTAGCTGGTTCATGGCAGCAAATCCCTATTTTTCTCCCTTTCCTAAAGGAATGAGTTTGTGCTGTGCATCTTTTGCATATGTTTGAGAATGAAAATCAATATACAACCATTGTGCCAAATGTGCCTTGTGGGGTTTTTTATTTCATGGAATTGTCCAGGATAACCTGGGCAAGATTCTGGGGAAATATTGCAGGTAATGCTTTAAATCACTCCCAGGAACATGGATTTTTAAAATCTAAAATAAATTATTTTAAGGATAAATGAGGCATCAGACAGATTAAGATAAGCTCAAGTGCCTGATTCAAGCTCACACTACATGTGGCAATGGGTGAAATGCTAATTTTTCAACGATCTAGCCAGAAATTTGGGATAATGATAGATTTTTTTTAATGTTTTGCCAATTTTCAGTGATGGTTTTCTGAAAATATTTCAGTGAATGAGTTAAATAATTGGGTCTTATTTTTATCAAGGTAATAAATTTGAATATATTCAGTTGGCCTCTAAAAACAAGAAATTTATAAATTTTGTTTCCATATAATTTAAGAATATATAAATAAAAATATTCTGAGAAACTTTGGGATGAATCCCATGAATATTTTGTCTGCTGGGATTTCTTTGGTGTCATTCCATGAACCTGTTGGGATGAAATCCACAGGAAAGGCAGCAAAATGGTGTATGGATAAATTCATTTTATGGATAAAAACTAACAAATAAACAAAAAATCTTTAGTTCTATCAATGATTTTTATTTAAAAAAAAAGCCCAGTGCTACCTTGACTTGGAAAAAAGGATTGCCTTGCCTTATTCCCATTCTGGGAGTTATTCCCATAATTTATTCCCTAACTCTCCAAAATGTACAGTGAATTTTATACAATGGTAGAGCCATCCCAGCTCCCATCTTTAAGCTAAAAAGCATGTTTAAAACATTATCAAAACATTTTAGTTATCAGAAAATGTTGCTGTCAGTCCGCTTTAAAAAGCTTTCAATGGCCACTAGGAAACATGAAATCCTTGGGAACAGGGGGAATGCATGGAATGGCAAATATTTCATACACAGAGTTATCTTTTTATGAAATTGTGAGTATTTAAATCAAAATTTTAGCTGCAAGTTGCACATTTCTTCCTTAAAATCTGCAGAGTGGATGCAACAAGCCTTGGGAATGACAGAAAAATCAAGGTGAGCTCATCCTAAATTTGTTCCAACTTTTTCCATATTAAATATTTTGTGTGCCTGACTTGGAAAAAGCATTGCCTCGCCTTATTCCCATACTGAGAATTTTTCCCATAATTCCTTGTTTTATTCTCCAACTCTCCAAAACCTACAAGGAATTTCACACAATGATAGAGCCATCTTAGGTGCCATCGTTAAGGTAAAGAACATTCAAAACCTTTTTTTTAATGAGAAAATGTTGATGTTAGTTTGTTTTAAAATATTTCCCATGGTCAGTAAGGAATATTAAATCTTTGAGAACAGGGGGAACGCCTGGAATGGCAAATATTTCATACACAGAGTTTTATTTTTATGAAATTGGGAGTATTTAAATCAAAATTTTAGCTGGAAGCTTCAGATCTCTTCCTTAAGATCTGCAGAGTGGATGCAACAAGCCTTGGGAACGACAGAAAAATTGGGTGGTTTCAATGGCCAAAAAAAGGTTTCAATGGTCACTAAGGAAAATGAAGTCTTTGGGAACAGGGGGAATGCATGGAATGGCAAATATTTCATACACAGAGTTTTATTTTTATAAAATTGTGAGTATTTGAATAAAAAATTTTAGCTAGAAGCTGCAGATCCCTTAAAATCTACAAACTGGATGCAACAAGCATTGGGAATGACAGAAAAATCGAGGTGAGCTCATCCTGAACTTGTTCTGACCTCATCCATTTCTAATCTTTTGTGTCCTGGAGCGTCAGCCGGACAGACATAGATACAATTCCAGCTCTTCCCTGACTGGGTTGTGAGGCTGAGCTGCACCACGGCTGGTGTCAAGGTTGCCAAGGTTCTTTTGCACTGTGTCACAGCCATGAAGAACTTTCCTTTCCGAAATTTATTCCCATCCCATGCGGGAGATCCAAACTCCCACGATCCGATGGGATTCTGGAGACGTGGAAATGAACATTCCTGCTCTGGTCTGGGCTGCATCCATCACACAAAAACCATCGGGAAAAGAGGTGTAAAAAAATAAAGGAGAACTTTCTCTTTCAAAGTTTATTCCCATCCCATGTGGGAGATCCAAACTCCTGCGATCCCATGGGATATAGGGAATCCACGATCCAATGGGAGACACGGGAATGAGCCTTCCTGCTCTGGTCTGGGCTGCATTTATCACACAAAAACCATCAGGAAAAGAGGTGTAAAAAATAATGAAGAACTTTCTTTTCCAAAATTTATTCCCACCCCATGTGGAAGATCCAAACTCCCGCGATGCGATGAGAGACATGGGAATGAACATTCCTGCTCTGGTCTGGGTTGCGTCCATCGCACAAAAACCATCAGGAAAAGAGGTGTAAAATAATGGAGAACTTTCTCTTTCAAAATTTATTCCCATCCCATGTGGGAGATCCAAACTCCCACGATCCGATGGGATATACGGAATCCACGATCCAATGGGAGACACGGGAATGAGCCTTCCTGCTCTGGTCTGGGCTGCATTTATCACACAAAAAACACCAGGAAAAGAGGTGTAAAAAATAATGAAGAACTTTCTTTTCCAAAATTTATTCCCATCCCATAAGGGAGATCCAAACTCCCACGATCCGATGGGATTCTGGAGACGTGGAAATGAACATTCCTGCTCTGGTCTGGGCTGCATCCATCACACAAAAACCATCAGGAAAAGAGGTGTAAAAAAATAATGGAGAACTTTCTCTTTCAAAGTTTATTCCCATCCCATGTGGAAGATCCAAACTCCCGCCATGCGATGGGAGACGTGGGAATGAACATTCCTGCTCTCATCTGGGCTGCATCCATCACACACAAAGCATCAGGAAAAGCGGTCTAAAAAAAGAATGGAAGAATTTCTCTTTCAAAATTTATTCCCATCCCATGTGGGAGATCCAAACTCCCGCGATCCGATGGGATATACGGAATCCACGATCCAGTGGGAGACACGGGAATCACAGAATCACAGAATCACAGAAGTTCCTGCTCTGGTCTGGGCTGCAACCATCACACAAAAACCATCAGGAAAAGAGGTGTAAAAAACTAATGAAGAACTTTCTTTTCCAAAATTTATTCCCATCCCATGCGGGAAATCGAAACTCCCATGATCCGATGGGATTCTGGAGACGTGGAAATGAACATTCCTGCTCTCATCTGGGCTGCGTCCATCGCACAAAAACCATCAGGAAAAGAGGTGTAAAAAAAATAATGGAGAACTTTCTCTTTCAAAATTTATTCCCATCCCATGTGGAAGATCCAAACTCCCACGATCCTATGGGATATACGGAATCCACGATCCAATGGGAGACACGGGAAGGAGCCTTCCTGCTCTGGTCTGGGCTGCATTTATCACACAAAAACCATCAGGAAAAGAGGTGTAAAAAACTAATGAAGAACTTTCTTTTCCAAAATTTATTCCCATCCCATGAGGGAGATCCAAACTCCCGCAATCTGATGGGAGACAGAATCCATGATCCAATGGGAGACACCGGAATGAACATTCCTGCTCTGGTCTGGGCTGCAACCATCACACAAAAAGCATCAGGAAAAGAGGTCTGAAAAAACAAAGGAAGAACAAGAGAGGATTTTTCAGGCAACAGAGGACTCACATTATATAATTATGGATGGTGTTTAAGGAAAACATGGCTCCTGTTTAACGCTGTGGGAGGAATATTCCAACATGGGTGGGATACTGGAAAACCTTGCCTAGGATTAGATAATTTAAACAAGAGTGAATTAATCAAGCAATTAGTCTGAAAGAGGCTTAAAATGTCCCGCTGTGACTGGGACCATCTGGATTGCAACATCCAGGAGCAAAGTGGGGAAGCAGCAAGTTAAAAATGCAGAAAGTGTCTCCTAAATTTTGGAAAACACGGGGGAACAAGCAATGTAGAATTCCAGAAGGGTTTGGGTTGGAAGGGACCTTGAAAATCATCTCATTCCAACCCCCTGCATGAGCAGGGATGTCTCTCTGGTGGAGGTGTAAAAAATACCCCAGAAATCACAGCTCCATGAAAAAAACACCAAATCTGGATGCTCATGGAGATCTAAGCCTGGGAATCTGCTCTTTGTGGGAGCAGCTCCAAAGCTTTAGTCATTAGGAATGACTAAATTAAAATGTGGTCTTAGTTTGAGAGGCTTCAGAGGAGTTGGAGACAAGGATTTATCATTGCTAATTGCAAGAGTTTAAAATCAGGACTTTTAAGCCTAATTTGGGCACAGATTCATTTTTCTCTCTACTGATCACCTCAGTTAAAATAGTTTAAACGCATCTGGTTAGGATGAGAATTATCCTACTTTAAGAGCCCTAAACTTGGAATTTTGGCCTAATTCTAAACCTTATTCTTTGAATAATCCACCTTTAAATCTTTGATCACCTTGGGGCTTATTGCAGGGAATTATTATTTGCAATTTGTGTTGGGGTTGAGAATTTCTCATCAGCACTTTGGAGTTCTGTAATCTCTGCCGCAGAGAAAGCTCACCCCCAGCAGGACATTTAAACCCTGGCTGAATTGAAACACTTGAAAAGTCAAAAAAATCCCACTGGGAAACTGAAACATTTCATCATTCATGCTATTTTCCTTGTCAGTTTAGATAAAAGCCGCACTTCCTGTAGGGGAAAGGTTTCATCAGGGATAGCTTTTGACCAGCTGTATGAAATGGGGTCCTCAAAGGCAGCAGAAGTTCAAAAGATAAAAACAAATTATTTTTTTGCAACCTGATTTTATCTGTTATTCAGTGAAATTACAAATTTCCTTCTCAGTAGGTCAGAACTGGGTTTAACTGATCTGGAGCTTTAGAACAGCAAAATATGAGGGGGTTTTTGTTACTTTTTGGTTTAATTTTTACTTTTCATCTCCACTGCTCTAATTAGCACTTCAAGACATGATGTGATCCTGACTTGCATGACATGATTCTGTCTCCAGCTCAAAATCCTTGTGGCTGCAGAAAAACAACTGGGAATGGTACCTGGATCTTGATCCCTCTTGAACCATGACCTCGAGCTGGTTTGTAAAGTGAAAGTTGAGCTAAAATCACACCAAGATCTTTTTTTTAAAGTTAAAAATGTTGTGTTCCAGGGCACAAAAACTTCTCTTTCAGTTTTAACTTTCATGCTCGCGGCAGCTATGACATCATGAGGCTTTGAATAAAGCTCTGATTAACCTTGACCTGATTTCATTGATCACGTCCCTGCTCATTTCATTGTCCTTTACAGGTCCCTTCCAACCCAAAGCATTCCATGGATCTGTTTCCAAAGGATTCCATAATCCATAATTATGGAATAGTATATATTCCATAATTATATATAAAAATTCCAGTATATAATATAGGATTCCAATTTCATAATTCCCTGCACCAGCTCTGATTGCCTGGCTGAGATAATTAAATTAGGATAATTAAATGTGGGAAAACGACTTTATGTCAGCATGGAGGTGGCAAAGCAGGGCCATTGGAACATCCCCAAAAGTCCCACCACGTCCTTCTGAAGGAAGGTTTGTTTTTCCCTGGATTTTCACCCTGCCATTATCTCTTGGCTGTTTCTGTGAAGAAAATGTCTCTGTTAAAGGCACTTTGTGGAGCTGAAAGAAGGTGATGGTTCTCAGCCTGGAAAAAATTCCACGAAGCCAAAGATTCTATTCCCAAAATAGCCCCCAGGAGCTGCTGTGCAATGGATTACTCAGCGTTTTAAACAGAATCCTTTTCACAGGAAAGGAAGCTCCAGCAAATCCAGCAGCCCCTCTTCCCTGAAAGTTTATGCTAAAGCAAACTCCCTGCTGCACACCCCAGAATTCCTGGGATTGCCTCTTGCAGGGGATCAGACATTTTGGGAGATAAAGTTCCCAGAGCTGCGGTCTCTGACACAATCAAGCCTTTTTTCCACGAGTTGGTTGGTACAGAAGAGCTGAGCCTTGGCTGTACTGACCCATCCAAGAATAGCTTCCAGAGGATGGGAGGAGTGAAAACCTGGCAAAAATGGCTTTTATGTCACTCATCCCCCGTGGCTGTGGCAGCAAGGGACACGTCAGGACAAGTGCCAAGCACCACAAACCTGCTCACGGCTCTGTCTGGGTGAAAATCTATTTTTTGCTGCAGATGAGAGATGTTAGGGCAGGCCTGGGATCCAGGGATGTTTTAGCACAGAGTCAGTCCGGTGTTTTAGCACAGGATCACACCAGGTTTAACTTTTTTTTTTTTTTTTTTTGCCACATCATCATTAAAGGGGCTGGAATGTGTCCAGTGGGAAAGGAGTTAGGAGTTTTGGTCAAAAGAGACTGAACACGAGCCCAGGTGTGCCCAGGTGGCCAAAAATGCCAAAGACATCCTGGTTTCTATGAGAAGCAGCAGGAGAAGGGATTTTCCCCCTGTGCTGGGCAGTGCTGAGGCCACATCTCAAATCCTGGGGTCAGTTTTGGGTTCATCATTAGCAGAAGGACATTGAGGGGCTGGAGTGAGTCCAGAGAAGGGAACAGAGCTGGGAAGGGGCTGGAGAACTCCTGAGGGAGCTGGGAAGGGGCTCAGCCTGGAGAAAAGGAGGCTCAGGGGGGACCTTGTGGCTCTGCACAGCTCCTGACAGGAGAGTGAAGCTGCAGGTTGGGCTCTGCTTCCAAGGAACAAGGGACAGAACAAGAGGAAATGGCCTTAGGTTGCACCAGGTGAGGTTTAGGTTGGACATCCAGGAAAATTTCTTCATGAGATGGAATCAGGAATGCAGAACCCAGTGCTGGAGGCCAGGGTGAGTTCCATGGACCATTGCAGAGCCCTCTGTCAGGAGATGGAATCCAGGGCTTTGCCTTGTCAGGCCTGACTGACTCACTGCATGCGGAAAATGCAGTTCTTGTTCTCGTAGCCATGTTTACAGCCTTTATTTTGGAGCTCCAGGCTCTGTTCTCCTGCTTTTCCATGGTTGTGTCCCACCAAATCAAGCTGGAATTCTCTCTGGTGGAGCCGCTTTCACATCACTTCCAGTCTGGGAGAGAGAAACATCAGCCCTCAGTTTTTGGGTGGGCTTAGGCTGACACAATTTGAGGTTTTCTTGCATAATTGTGGCCCTAAGAGACTCAGACAGTCTGATGAGTGTCACTGGAGAACGGGGAAAATGAAAACATTCTGTGGATCCTTAAAAACCTTCATTATGAGAGGAATATTGGCGTGCACGGGCGGTGTGAGACGAGTCGGGCGTGACCAGGAGGGAGAGAGGAATGAAAACGAGCCCAGATGGGTGTGTCGGTCCCAAACCTTAACCAAACACCGTGGGCTGATGGAATGCAGTCACCTTTGGTGTTCCTGCAGCACAGGATCTCTGGGATCCCCCAGCCAAGAAGAGACACAACCAGCTTTGCTCTGCGTGAAGAAACTCCAGGGAAACTTTCCAGAAATTTGCTTCGTGTCTCTCAACAGGTTTGGGAGGAATATCCAGGAATAACAAGCCCTACAAATACCAAGCACTTAAAACTTTAATGCTTACATAAAACCCTCTGAGCCCATTAATTGCTGGTTCTTTCGAGACAGTGGAGCTGTTCTTCATCTCCTCCACACAGAGAAAGCGCTTGTGCTCCTCCACTTTAATCCCTGAAACGTGGCAGAAGAAAATGTCGTTGCCTTTCCCAATTTTCCCTTCTGGGATCTCGCTGGAAATTGTGACCTACAGCTCTTCAGAGAACTTCCAATCCTACCTGGGGAGCACAAACTCAGCTTGAGGCAATTCCTGGGTTTGATTGCACAGGTCTCTACTCCAGTTCCCAGAGTGCCACCAGGAATGGTGGCTCTTGGTGCTATGCCAAGCTGGAAAATGATTCCAGAAAGGCAGCAAAGAAGCAGATCCTTGGTTCACCAGAGGTCCTCAGCCCAAAAAATGAACCTCCCTTTGTGATGTACAAATTAAACTGCAGAAGCCAATTAAGTTTTGCCTGGTGTCTTGAGAAGTTGTTAAGCAAAATGTGAAATCTCACATTTTTGTGAAAGTTGGGGTGCCACATTGAGCAGAATATAGGAATTCATAAGCTAGGCAAGGACTTTTTTCTTTTTTTGGAAAAACTGGGAACCTCACAGAAGTTTTAAGTCTCATTTGCCACTTTAGGTCACACGATCATGAGGTACAACAGAAAAAAAATTTAAGTAAAATGCAATAATGTTAAGTAAAAATAAAAATAAAATAAAATAAAATAAAATAAAATAAAAATAAAAGAACATAAAATAACAAAATAAAAAAGAACATAAAATAACATAAAATAGTATAAAAAGTATAAAATAAAATTTAATAGAATAGAATAGAATAGAATAGAATAGAATAGAATAGAATAAAATAAAATAAAATAAAATAAAATAAAATAAAATAAAATAAAATAAAATAAAATAAAATAAAATAAAATAAAATAAAATAAAATAAAATAAAACTACAGGATTTAGAGAAGGGGATCCTCAGGCTTTAGTGAGTATCAGGTTTTATGGAACATCTTTGTGAATTCTTGAGAATGTTAAATAAAAGAAATTCATGGAATGATGGAATGGTTTGGATTGGAAGGGACCGTGAAGATCCTCCAGTTCCACCCCTTCCACCACCTCCCACCACACCAGGTGCCCTGTGGATTTTCCCCACAGCCTCACTGCAGGTCCTGCTTCATCCCCCACACCGGGGAGCAGAGCCAGAAAAACAAGACGGACAGGAGGAGTCTGGAAAAACCTCTGGAATCACAAATATCTGACATCCCATGGTTTCAAAGCACCCCTCTGCTGGGGAAGAACAGAGTCTGGCTTGTTCCTCACAGGCCTGGCATTATCTGGCGTTCCATGAAATCCATGGACCATGGGATCGCTCTCCTTTCTTGCAGGTGACAACAGACACATTGCTGGTGAGTGATGTGTTTAATTAATATATCTGTCATTACAGCCAGACATTCTGTGGGGTTTGGCTCTTGGGAGGTTCAGGATTGGGGAGGTTTTAAAAATACCTGGGAGCTCCTGACCCCTGGAGATGTTGCCTCCAGGGATTTGGGGAGTGTGGTTTTTCTGGAGGCATCTCTGAACCATTTAACAGCATCCATCTCCTGCTGATTTTCCTCTGGCACAAATAATGAGGGACACAAAAAGGCAGTGTTCAGTGCTGCCTCTGAGAGGGCTTTCCCAAAATACATTAAATAAAAGATTTCATTTCTTTTGATTTTTAATCTATACCCATTCAATTTATCCTACAAGAAAATAAAAGTGAAATATGAAAGAAAAAAAAATAGTCTATGGATGTTTAATTGGGGAAAAGCAACAACCTGCTGCCATTTCATAGAGAGGCATACGGGGAAGATTTGAAACTGAAATTATTTTTGACCTTCGTGGATCACTGCTCATTTCCTACAGACCCTAATAAGCCAAAATCTTAAACTCTGTAAAATGGGAATTTTCTCCTTCTCACACTGTAGCAAAAGGGAGATGATTTTGGCAAGGTGACTTTACAGCATTGAGATTTGAACAACTCCCACTCATTCACTGCCTGGATATCGGAATATCCCCAGATTTGGAACAAAAGGGGAACATCTAGAAAAGTTTTGGCCTGTCCCCTTCGTGCCCCCAGGCACTATGGAAGATTTTTTTGGGTAAATCCAGCCCCAAAGCTGTTCCTGCTCCTGGTGAGGTCATGGGGTGCTCCACATCCTTGGAGAGGAAATGACACAGCCAGCGCCAACCAGGGAATTTCATCCAGGATTTGTGCTCTGGAAAAGGAAAGGAAAAAAGGGATGACTTGGGAACAGCCTGAAGCCACCATTGTCCTAAGAGCAGGAGAAAAGGAAGATCAGGGAATAAAAGGCCAAGGAAAGATGGGTAAAGAAACAGAAGATGTGGGAACTGGACACAAATAAGATGTACAAGATGCACAAGATGTACATCCAGGATCAGTTATATTCCATGTTTCCCTATCAGTTATATTCCATGTTTCCCTATCTCTGATCCTTCACTGCTTTGCTTTTTGGATCAATCACCTAAAATTATGTGAGACATAGATATGAAAATCCATCATCCCGTGTCCTTGTCATCTGTGTGTGCAAAGAATCCCAGAATTGTGGCAGTGTTTGAGGGTCCCCAGGATGAGGTGAGAGATGAGAATCTTTACTCCATGTTTCAGAAGGCTGATTTATGATATTATGATATCATGACATATCACATTATATTATATTATATTATATTATATTATATTATATTATATTATATTATATTATATTATATTATATTATATTATATTATATTATATTATATTATATTATATTATATTATATTATATTATATTATATTATATTATATTATATTATATTATATTATATTATATTATATTATATTATATTATATTATATTATATTAAAATTATATGCTAAAACTACACTAAGGAAAGAGAAAGGAGACATCAGAAAGCTGGAAAAGAATGAATAATAAAATCTCGTGACAGACTCAGAGAGTCTGGCACAGCTGGGCTGTGATCGGCCATTAATTAAAAACAATTAACATGCTGGGTAAAAAATTCTCCAAATCACATTCCAGAGGAGAAAAACATGGAGAAGCTGAAGCTTCCCAGCTTCCCTGGAGAAGAAATCCTGGTGAAGGAAATTTTCAGAAAATACGTCAGTGACACAGAATGTTTTTGGGTTGAAGTGTTAGAACATGGGTTGGACTCGATGATCTTAAAGGTCTCTTCCAACCTAAAATTCTGTGATTCGGTGATTCTGTGGAAGGACCTTTGAGGTCACCCATGCCACCCCTTCCACGATCCCAGGGTGCTCCAGCCTGGCCTGGGGGTTCCACAACCTCCCTGGACAACCTGTGGCACCAGGAATATTCAAACACTCCAATCATCTCTAAATTGGGACGATACCTAAAGTCTGAAGTTCCTGCTACAGACTGTTCCAACCACTTAATAAATTCCAGCACAGATGTGGTCCCACAGATTAATTATTTTATAAATATGTTCAAGTCACGTATTTGGACAAGAAAACCATTTTTGAGGACAAGCTACAAACCACCAAGGCTTTCATGCCAGCCTGCAGCAGTCTTAGATTTCCTTAGCCTTCCATGAAACATCCCTCATTAATGACTGCTCAGATCAACAGCCTGGTGTGACTCAGTTCTAAAGAAACACAGATTAAATTCCAGGCTGGCTCGAGGAATACACAAAGCAAGGTGTTGTTTCAAGCAGCAAAATTGTCCTGGTGAGGTTGTCCATGCGCTGTGCCAAGTCTGGATCTCCCCAGGCTATGGAAAGGAAAGTTGGTCGTGGTTGTTGCCAGCAACAAAACCTGTTTTTCCCAGCAACAGCTGGCACTCCCAGGAGTGATAATATTAATAATGGTGATGATGATAATAATAATAATAAGTTTTTTCTTCCTCTCCTCATAAATTGCCCAGAAAGACCAGCACAATGGAGGGGAATTCTGGAACTTGGCTATGCATGTTGTGTGTAAAATCTGGGTTTTGAGAGGCCCTGGGGAATGAAATGCCCTAAAAACCTTGGAAATCCTAATTCTCCCATAAATGGCCATTCTCCCAAAGCTCGTGCTAATTACACAACTGTTATTCCATTGAGCAGAAAGACTAATTAGCAACAAAGAACCCTTCATGTGTCCTTTTGGTGGGGTGTGGACCCACCTAGGATATTTGGAAGCCACAAAACACTGGTAGAAAGCCCCAAGGAAGCCACAAACATTGAAATTCCCACTTTTCAGAGCAAAATGCTGTTCCCTGACGATCTCCCATGTGTAAAGAAATAGAAAGTCCAAAACACCACTTGGAAACACATGGAGACAACTCCAAAGACACCACTTGGAAAGACATGGAGAAAACCACTCAAACCTGGCCCCATGTCCCTGCTCTTCCCTCTTTCCCTGCAGGTGGGTTGGAATGTCTGATTGTGTCATTACAGTCAGAAGCTGTTCCCAAGGGGGCTTTAGGATAAATTTGGGATGTGGGTGAGGACATCAGGGAATGCTGCTGGTGGGAAGCTGCACTAGAACCTTGGACAGGGCCTGCTGGGCTCTTCCTGCTGGAAGGATCCTTCCCTTTCCCATCTCTGGGGAGCAATTGAAATGGAAAAGTGGGATTGTTCAGATTAATCACCACTGTGTTGGCATTGGATTTTCATGAGCTGGATAGAGAAAAATTGTTTTTTACTTTATTTTCAACATTACAGGAAAGGAAAAAAAAAAGGAGGAAAGAAAAATGTTAATATACTGGAAAATAAAAACATTCAGAGATATTGTTTTTCTTTTTCCTTTTCCTTCTCTCTCCTGCCCATTCCACTCCCCTCCTTCCCCTCCTTCCTTCTCTCTCAAAATTTCTGATACAATTCTCCCACCGGGAAAATTTATGGCTCAACAAGGGCACAGCTCAGCGAGACAAAATAATTCAGGTTCAGCCCCAACTCAAGTGCAGCCACACAACTTCCAGATCCAAACCAGCTGCTCCACAGGGAAAGCAGCACAAAATCCAGTGGGCTGCAATATTCCCACTTCCAGCGGGAAAAAGGGAGAAGTGATGAAAGGTTGTTACCGCTTGCAGGTTGTCTGGAGGTCTGGGTAACCTGAAATATGCGCTCAGATTTGTTCTGCTGCTCCAGGTCACGACATAATTCACATTTCAGGGCACTTTAAGTGAGAAAAGAAAGGCATAAACCCCCCCAAAGCTTAAAAAATGAAAGCTGTGGGATTTAAAAATAATTGGAAATTTAAGCCTTGAGGCCAGTCCAAGCTTTGATGTCTCTGACTTTGGGTATAGGGAGAGGTTTTGGGGTAGCAGATCAGTAAATTTCCTCAAGCCATTCCTAATTCTGAGTGGTTTGATATTTTTGTCTGCCTAGAGGAAGCATTTGGAAGCTGCTTTTTCATGGATCACTGGGAGACAGCAGTAGTTTGGGAATCTCCATGCTTTTGGCAGATGTTTCCAGCTCAGGCAGCCATGGGAAGGGATTATTCCAGCTCTTGGCAGCGGAGATAAAAAGGGAGCCTTGGTCCGAATTACATAAAAACACTGGAGTTTTATCCCTCTCAATGCTGTAATAAATCAATATTTTAATCCCTTTTTAATAATTGCGGCTGTGAGGAAGAAGCAAAAGCAAAGACAATGCTCTACTTTCTTACTGAAATATTTATGGCAGAACCAAAAGGAAGATATCCCAAATTTGGAAGTGGGAATCCACACCAGGTGGATTTTTTAAACTTGTCTGTTCAAATTAATCTGGTTTTCCAAAGATACTTCAACTGAGCTGCCAAAAATCCTTTAGGACATTGTTTCATGACAATGAAACAACTTTAAATATTGACTTAAATATAGATTTATTTGAATATAAATGTATTGAAATTATTATCTATTTTTGTTTATATTTATGTTTGTTTAAATGTGAGGGCAGCAGATCCTTCTGGCCAGTTCTGGATCAGAGAACAAGGAACAAGAGAAGAAGAAAAGGCCTCAAGTTGCACCAGGGGATGTTTAGATTGGATATCAGGAAAAAAATATTTCCATTGTCAAGCATTGGAACAGGATGCCAGGGAAGTGGTGGAATCATTGTCACTGTCAGGGGAGGGTTAGGATGGATTTAGGGAAAGGTTCTTCCCTCAGAGGGTGCTGGCACTGCCCAGGCTGCCCAGGGAATGGGCACAGCCCCAAAGAGCTCCAGGAGCATTTGGAAAATGCCCTCAGGGATGCCCAGGGTGGGATTGTTGGGGTATCTGTGCATCAGCCCAGGGGTCGGATCGATGGTCCTGATGGATCCCTTCCAGCTCAGGATATTCCATCTTTCTAGGGTGGCTAACCTGGAAACTCCCTAAGGGCCATCAGCGACTTGCCAACATTTTCCCACCGGAGTCTCCCAGTTTTTTCTTGTTGAAATTCAGGACTGAAGTGCTGAAAAGGGCAGAAAAATAAAAAAAAAAAATGCGAGTAGGGGAGATTCCTCCCCTTCTTCACACACACAGCATCCCATGGCTGTCACATCCTCTTGTCCCTCTGTGTCCTGGCCTGAGAACATGAATCCATCTCTGTGTCCCAAACCCAGCCCTGAGTGTCCGACCCTGGCACTGCTGCCTTGTCCTGTATTTCCCTGTTTTCCCCTTTTTTCCCACCTTTTATTCCTTTCCCCTCCCATGTTTTGAAGGCCCTCTGGTGCCTCTTTTGCTGGCAAGGAGAGAAGAGCTCCTGGGTGCTCCCCCAGGTGATTCCATGAATTCCACTGGGACAGGAGACTTCCCAAACTTCCAGGCACAGGATTTGGGCTCATCCCTGGATACCAACAAACACTGTGAGATATTGCACACTCCTGCCCTTCCAGAGCCTCTCCTGTGCGTTTGGGATCTATGGGATTTTCTGATTTTTTGGGAAGTTGAGTCTGATTCTATATTTGTCCATGAAAGATCTCTATAGGGATACAAAATACCATGAATTCATCTAAAACAAAGGAGCAGACTTTGCTCTTCAGACCTTTTATGCCACTGCTTCTTCTTTTCCTCTCACTCCTAACTCCAAAAAATATCTCCCTCTCCACAATTATCTATCCTGTTTCTCCAGAGCCATTTTCCCAGCACATTTAAGTCCATAATTTGGAATTTTCTGACTGTCTGTTCTTAGGGCAGAAACCTGAGCTCAGCCAAAGTCAACGGGAGTTTCCTCAAGCAAAACCAAACAAATTATTTGTTAAAACAAATAAAAAATTACCTGGTCCCTGTGGATGCCCACTTTCAAAGAACCCAAATTAATTTTACTGGGGCCTGAAGTGACCTTTTATGGGATCTGGTCACATGGAATATTTTTCCATTGGAAAACATTTCCTCACCTCGAGGAGAGTGAAGTGCTCTGGGGAAATGTGTTGGTTTTGGTGGAGCACTGGCAGGATATGAAACTTTTTGGGATATTTCCAGCTCTCCTGCCACCTCACCCATCTGATGCTTCTCTTGGAGCTGCCTTATCCTAAACTCCAGGGTGTAGGGATTGGGAGTTCCTGGGCAACTGAAATCACCTCAGGAAGGGCTCCCTGATGCCAGTCAGTCAAAAAGCAGTAAAAAAGTTAAATTAAACACTCACTTCTTTATCCCTTCTCTGCTCAGAGCACAAGTTTTTTGAAATCCACCTGATTTTTTACACATGTAAAGCTTTAGGATATTGAATCATGGACTATCCTGAGTTAGAAGGGAGCCACAAAGATCACTGAATCCAATTCTGGCCCTGCACAGGACAACCCCAACATTCCCAGATTCCCAGCATGTCCTTCACTGATGGTCAGTGGAGCAGGATATCAAATCTGCAGAACAATGATATCAAATCTTTGCCCAAATTCCTGTGACAAGTCCCTCTTTTGAGCTAATTTCTAATATTTTGTAAGTGTTATAAGCAAAAAGGATCATTCTAACCACATTTAATTAAAAAATTTAAGTAAAACAGGGAAATTTCTTTCATGCCAGTTTTTCCAACATGACTTGGATATGATGAACAGGATATTAGAAATGCTGAAGCACCTTCATCTCCAGATTTTTCCAATCCCTTAACATGAAAAGCTTTTTGGATGCTTTTCCAGCCTGACTTAAGCATCTAAACTTAGGCCACATTTGTTGGAGTTGTAAAAATGAAGGACATGGTATTGAAGGAATTGTGCTCTAATCCCAGATCCAGACATCCACGGGAACTGGGAACAGCAGGTTCATCCAGGCCTCATCCACTCTGGACCCTGACCCTCAGCAGAGCCATCTGAGGGGTTCAGTTTTCATTTGGACTTCTCCTGTTGGGCTTCTGCAAAAAGCAGGAATTTCAGTGTATTTTTTATCCACCAGAAGAGGCAGAATTCCTCTCTCGTGCAACACAATTCCCGCGAAACTCCGGTTGTTGGGATTACACCCAGTAAGGGCTGGAGCTGCGCCGTTCTTCCACACATTTTGTCTCCATTTTGGCCGCTGATCCATCACAGAGCCAGGGGCTGCTCTCCCGACCTCCCACGCAGCAGGGAAGCCACATTCCCATCTTCCTGCTATTCCCAGGAGACGACATGTCCCTACCCTCCTGCATCTGCACAAGCCCACGGTTGTGTGGAATATGTGTGAGCATCTGATACTCTGCTAAGAGCCCAAAGTGTTTTACACCACGTTTTAGGTGATTTATTGCGCTTTAGCACGTTCATAAAACACATCGCGTTAAGCATATGCATAAAAATAATATATAGGTTACCGCAAAATTTTTATGGCCTTAACCAGATCCGTCTTGGAATGTCGGCTCGAATGTTTCACTCCTGCAGGTGAAAAAACAGATTATTTCAACGGAGCTTAGGGAAAGTTGTTTAGTCAAGACAACAATATTGTGGAGAGAGCCGTTACCTTGGCAGCGCTTTGTTAATTTAAGGGCTAACGAGCGTGGCTGGTTCCTGTCCTCCATCCAACGCGAGGTGTCCATGGCTCCCGGCTCTCCAGGCCACATTCCCCTTCTCCTACTGTTTGCAGACAATACAGAGACAGGGATTAGGGAAGTGGGATGATGGAAGTGCCCTCTTCAACCTTTGGAGTTGGTGGGGGTTTCTTCCAAGGGATGTGATGTCAGTGAGGTGCCGGGAAAAGGGAGCAGGTTATGGATGTGACAGGAATTCCAGAATCCTGGGAGGGCTTGGGTTGGATGGGACCTTCAAGATAATCCAGTGGCACCCCTGGATGGGCAGGGACATCTTCCATTGTCCCACATTGCTCCAACCCTCATCCAGCCTGGCCTTGGGCACTGCCAGGGATCCAGGGGCAGCCACAGCTGCTCTGGGAATTCCATCCCAGCCAGGAATTCCCAATTCCCAATCTCCCACCCATCCCTGCCCTCGGGCACTGGGAGCCATTCCCTGTGTCCTGTCCCTCCATCCTTGTCCCCAGTCCCTCTCCAGCTCTCCTGGAGCCCCTCCAGGCCCTGCCAGGGGCTCTGAGCTCTCCCTGGAGCTTCTCCTCTCCAGGGGAACATTCCCAGCTCTCCAGCCTGGCTCCAGTTTGGGGATCTGCTTCCTGGCTGGGGTCATTCCAGCATCTTAGAGGTGGGAATTTCTCTCTGGTGATGGCAGGAATGTCACCCCAGCTGCCTGCAGTGCTGGAAACTCCACCAAGGCCCCAGTAATCACTTCAGGCCCTGTTTATCATGAGCGTAGTGATGCCTCAGGTTCAGCTTTTCTATTTTCACATTCTGTGCTGCTTTAGTGTGTGGGTCTGAGCTCCACATCAGGGCATGGTGAGCTCTGTGCACAGAGCAGGGAGACAAAACAATTCCTGCTCCAGCTGGGCACCAAGGACAAATGACCCAAATCTCAGCCCCAGAGCACAAACACCGTGGGCTGGAGAGAGAAAAACAAGCAGGGTGGGACTGCCTGGGCTAAAGCTGGAATGGGACAATGAACTGCAAGGTGCAAATGGAGCAGAACTGATCCCAGGGAGAGACCCCGGGAGCGCTCGTGCATTTTGGGGCCATTTTGGTTCATCTTGGGTGCAGCCCTGGCTGGGCTCTGGTGCTGCCCAAGGTGCATCCATGGAGGGGATCCTTTGAATAAATCCCTGCTTTATTCTTTTCTCGCTTCTAGGTCAGCCTTCTGAAGGCATCGGTAGGCAAATGCACATTCTGTAAGGGGATACCCTCCTACTTTTCTTCAATCATCCTAAAATAAAGTGAGTGGCATCCTCAATTCCATTTCCTACCTTGGAATTTAGCAAATTTTTAATTGCTGTGCCTCCAAAGACAGTTTAGGTTCTTCACAGATTCTATACTTAAGAAAGGCAGAGAAAATAAATTAATGAAATTAATTCTTGATATTTTTTAATGCCTTTGTTATAAATTTCTGAGATCCTGTTTTGATGATGGTATTCCAAACAAATTTAATTTTGTCTTCATTAACATGTATTAAAATAGAATAAATCTTTTTAAAGTGTTGTGAATGAGTAATAGCATTTTAATTGATTAATCCTCTCAGGAAGCAGAGAAAAACTGAGAGAAACAAGATATGTAAAAGACAGCGGAAGACCTTAAATTCTGATTTAAAAATTCATTGAACAGGATGATATTTATTTTTCTTTTAAAGTCGACTTCCTCAGGATTTGTTTGAACACTATGAAAGCTAAAAAAAAAATGTTGAAAATTGGTTTGTTTTTTGTTTTGTTTTAAAAGAGCTCATTTCCCCGTATAATGACTAATTCCTTCAAGCTGAAACTGCAAGAAAAATATCAAATATTGCGAAGATTGGCAAAAGTGTTTTATCAACTTATTGCATCATCCCTTCCTCCATAAATAAGGACGGAAGTCTCAGATTTCATTATTCCTTTTTTATAATAAAACCTGTATGAGCTTTTTTTAATAATATTACTAATATTATAGGATAGTTATAAATTAATTATTAAGATTATTTTTGCTTAATTTATTTCCTATTTCTTGTGAATCATGCATTTGATTTTTGGAGGGGAAATTTTTTTTTTTTCTTATTTTTGAGGATTTGAGGAAGATGATTGAAAATCTGTTTTTCTACTCTTGTTAATGGGTGCTTTTTCCCAAAGGAAAAGGAAAATCATCATTTCAGGTGCTGGGGCTTTAATTAATTAATGTTTGAGATCTGGCTTTAATCAATTAATGTCTGGCATTAATTAATGTTTGAGATTAGCAGCTACCTGATGAAGTTAAATATGGCCTTGAAGACTTCATCCAGAATCCCAGAATGGGTTTAGTTGGAAAGAACCTTGAAAATTATCTTGTTCCAATCCCCTGCCAGGAGCAGGGACACTTTCCATCACCCCAGGGTGCTCCAAACCCCTCCAACCTGGCCTTGGACAATTCCAGGGATGCAGGGGAATATTTCACCTCATCCCTTTTCCACCTTCACCTTCCTCCTCCTCCTCCTCTTGACCTCTGTGGTTACAGCTGCCCACAGTCCATGCCCCGGGAGGCTCTGGACAGGAGCAGAAGCCCAAAGCTGTGGTTTCCCCACCCCTCTGGGATCAGAAGGAGCCTCTCAGTTGCTTTTGGCTGCTCCAAGTGCAGCTTGGCTGCAGCCGCATTTCCGTGGCTTGTTCTCACCCGCCTCTCTCGGCTCTGACGCCTTTGCTTTGCCTCTTCCCAGCCCACCTGACTTTGTTTTTGCCTTGTGGGATCCTTGCCCTGTTTGGACATGCGGAGGAGACGCTGTGGCTTCCCACTCTCTTGTCCTGCACTTGTTCTGAATCATTCCTTGGCTTCTCCAGTTCCTCATTTTGGCTTCTCTGAAGTGTCGGACTTGGCGGCCGTGACCTAAAAATCCAACAGCCTCAGCACTGGCCTGTGAGCACAAACCCTGAAACAGAGGTTTTGTGTCCCCAAATGAAAGTGAGGTGAATTTGATAAGGTATTTTTGATGATTTTAGGTTTGAGCTTTTATATTTTCAGATTCTGTGCTGCTTTAGTGTGTGGGTCTGAGCTCCACATCAGGGCATGGTGAGCTCTGTGCACAGAGCAGGGAGACAAAACAATTCCTGCTCCAGCTGGGCACCAAGGACAAATGATCCAAATCTCAGCCCCAGAGCACAAACACCGTGGGCTGGAGAGAGAAAAACAAGCAGGGTGGGACTGCCTGGGCTAAAGCTGGAATGGGACAATGAACTGCAAGGTGCAAATGGAGCAGAACTGATCCCAGGGAGAGACCCCGGGAGCGCTCGTGCATTTTGGGGCCATTTTGGTTCATCTTGGGTGCAGCCCTGGCTGGGCTCTGGTGCTGCCCAAGGTGCATCCATGGAGGAGATCCTTTGAATAAATCCCTGCTTTATTCTTTAGCTCTGTCCAGCCTCTGCCCTAGGTCAGCCTGCACAAGGCATCAATCCGGCCTTCCCCAGGTGATCCCAGGATATCATGAGGTCATTGCATGGATGAGGTCCTGCAGAAACCTTTTCCAAGCAGTGACACACACACGAGGAGACTGAAAGAGAGAGAAACATTTTGGGTGACCTCAGGCTCCGGTCAGCCCCTCCTCAAAATTAGTGGAAAATTTCATACAAGAAAAAAGATCCCTGGACTTCTTCTGACCCCTGAATTTGGAACCTTGTGGTGAAAATTATTCTTAATCTTCTTAGGCAATAAATCAGAGACTTAGAGAGGGACTTCCACATCTCTCATTATTTTAATCTTAGAATCATGGAATATCTGGAGATGGAAGGGGCCCACAAGGGCCATGGAAGTCCAACTCCTGGCTTGTTTGGACTTTATTTGGTTCCATTGTAATTTAGCACATGGATACTCTCACATTCCTTCATCCATAACCTTCCAAAGGGCTCTGAGTGCTGCCTGGATCCCAGAGAGCCCGGGAATGCCTCTGGAGCTGGGGACACCTCACACCTCTCCTTTCCTCATCCCAGTCCATGAACTCTGCATCACATCCTACAATCCTTTCCTCCCCACACAGCCTGCAGTGAAGATCCCACGCAAAGCACACCAGAAGTGGAGAATCCCATTTTCTGGCCCCTCATCCAGCATGGATATGATGATATCCATGAGTCAGGAAGAAGT
This sequence comes from Melospiza melodia melodia, assembly GCF_035770615.1. Lineage (NCBI taxonomy): Eukaryota > Metazoa > Chordata > Aves > Passeriformes > Passerellidae > Melospiza > Melospiza melodia. Next base: position 1,934,563 of record NC_086194.1, read on the forward strand.
GTGATGAGGGCTTTATATCATTCCTGGTTTTCCAATCTGCACAAAACCCATCCCACAGGGCTCATGAAGCATAGGTGTAGGTGTGAACACAAACCCTGGCTGCAGTTCCTGCAATTCCCAAAGTTCCTGATTCAGTTTCCTTCGCGTTGATTTTGATGGAGAGGCTGAAAATCTGGAATTCCTTGGCTTTGCTCACGCTCCATGTCAGAACTAAGCAGGTGTTCCCTGAAATTCCAGCTCTGCCTTGGAAATGGGAATCCTGGTTCTTACGCTGTGCTGCAACCCCCAATTTCCACAGCATCCAACTGATCCTTTTCTTCTACTTTGCACATTTCAGGTGTGGGACACCAGTTCTGATTTCATGGAAAACTCCACGGCATGGAGGAGAAGAAAATGAAGAGGAAGAATGGCAATCCTTGGGTTCCCTTTATCCCACCTGGACAGGTGTGAGCAAGACACAGAAACCTTTTTGTTTTGGGAAGTGGGTGGGATTAAGAGAGGAAGAAGAGGGACAGGAGAAAGATGAGAAAGTAAAAGAGCAGAAAACTAAAAGCTACAGCTGCAAGGGTATGTGATGGAGGTAACTTTAAAAATTATGAATTTTTAGATTCATAACCTAAATCTATTGGATTTAGCCCAAGGCCTTCTTATAATTCCCTACTTTATTCTTGAACTCTGTCTAGTCTCTGTTCTAGGTCAGCCTTCACAAGGCATCATGGAGACATTTTTTGGGAGGGGTTTAACAGGTGCAGCTTCCTCCCACCCCCCTCATTTGCCCTCTGTTTCCCTGTGGAGTTGCTGTGGTCCATGCCCAGCTCCAGCTCTGGTCCACAGCATCCCATGCAGGTGAGGGATCCCATCCAGAGGCTTCGGTTGTGCCACCACCTTTGGCATCAAAACACAGCTCTGGGAACTGCCCAACAGGGAGATCCCAGCTCCAAGGACTCCAGCTCAGGGAATCCGAGGATGGACAAGGATCCCAGCTCATCAAAGCTCATGGGAACAGAGCAGTGGCCAACAGGAGTTGGACACCATGGGGTCCACTTCAACTCATGGAAACTCAGGGGATCAGAGCACTGAGGTGATGCCTTGAGAAGAGACTAGATGAAGTTATGGAATAAAGCAGGGATTTATTCAAAGGCCTCCATGGATTCATCTTGGGCAGCACCAGAGCCCAGCCAGGGCTGCACCCAAGATGAACCAAAATGGCCCCAAAATGCACGAGCGCTGCCGGGGTCTCTCCCTGGGATCAGCTCTGCTCCATTTGCACCTTGCAGTTCATTGTCCCATTCCAGCTTTAGCCCAGGCAGTCCCACCCTGCTTGTTTTTCTCTCTCCAGCCCACGGGGTTTGTGCTCTGGGGCTGAGATTTGGGTCATTTGTCCTTGGTGCCCAGCTGGAGCAGGAATTGTTTTGTCTCCCTGCTCTGTGCACAGAGCTCACCATGCCCTGATGTGGAGCTCAGACCCACACACTAAAGCAGCACAGGATCTGAAAATATAACACCCAAAACCTGAGGTGTATCAGAGGGAATTGGACACCATCAGATCCACTTCACCTCTGCAGCCCGAGCCCTCAGGTGACCCCTGCTGCCCTCACACGAACCGCGCTCAAATTCCCCTCTCTGGCTCTTTACCCACTCATTCCCAGAGCCCCCATCCCTCACTTTTCTCCTCACAATCCTCCACATCGAAGCCGGTGCTCTGGCAGCAGAGGGCACTGCCCCCTTGGCCATGTTTTCCCCCTCCCCGCCGCAGGGCTGGGCTGGCTCCCGGTGAGCGGTGCTGTCCGTCTGTCTGTCTGTCTGTCCGTCCGTCCGTCGGGAGGCTTGGATTTGTCTTGGCTGCCGGCTCTGACATGCCTGGGAAGGGCAAGGAAAGGAAATGGGTGGGAGCTCCCATCTAACCGCGAACTTGTCTTGCCCCCTCCTCCTTTTCTCTCTCTACCCCCATCCCCAGCCAGAGGGAGGATTGTGCTGCAGCGCTCAGAATTGCTCCTGAGTTTGGGATTTTTTTCCCCCCTTTTCTTCTCTTTTAGATGAAACACTCTGAAGTTTCTCCTTTTTCCATGTGCTCCCACCTAACCACGAACTTTTTTTGCCCCCTCCTCCTTTTCTCTCTCCCCTCATTCCCTTCCCTCCCCATCCCCACCCAGAGGGAGGATTGTGCTGCATCGCTCAGAATGGCCCCAGAATTTGGGCTTGGGATTTTTATTTTTTTCCCCTTTCTTCTCTTTTAGACAAAACACTCTGTGCACCCTTTTCCATGTGCTCGCAGCCAAAGGGGGTTGTTGTTACAAGAGTGTGTAAGTGTGGTGCAATGTGTGTGTATGTGGGATGTTCTGAGAGGTGCTTTGCACTTGGAGCAGGCAGGAATCACACAGCTTTTGGAAATATTCCTGCATTTTATTTCATCTTCCTGAGGATTTAATCTCAGTGTGGTTGTTTATGATTTAAAAATGAATTTCTTTTGCTGTCCCTGAGCAATTTGGTCCAGTGGGAGGCTGCCCTGCCACTCCAGATGAGGTGATTCTTCAGCTGCCTTCCAACCAAAGCTCTTTTATGATTCTGGAATTTATTTTCCGCACTTTCCAAGTTTCAGGTCCATCTTGACAAGTGATGATCCCTCTCTAAGTATTACTATAAACACCTTTTAAATCTGTTTTACCTTTAATCTGCCTGCTTCCAAAACCTCGAGAGAGAAAACCCTGTGGGGATGTGCCCCCAGTGGCCTCTCTCTCTCTATCCAAATAAAATTGCAGGACTCCTCTGTCTCCTTTATGGACATTGTGTTTCCCAGTGGGATTTTCTGTACAGGAGAGTGCCGAGTCCTTTTATCCCAAACTCCCTCCTTTTATCCCAAACTCCTGGCTGCACGTTTCCCTCTTCCTTTCCCTGTGGAAAATCCGACCCATGGAATTGTGAAGACAACAACCCACATCCTCCCTATCAGTCCCAACCCAACCCATTCTGGAATTTTCTGAGAACAGGTATTCCTGTTTGTAGCAGAAAACCCTTCACAGGATTTTCTTGACCCCATTTTGCTTTGCAATCTCTCCACAGCCAAGAGTTTTTATGCTTCACCTTGGCTCTGTGGCAGTGTTTGACAGCCAGTGCTGCTCTGCTGTCCTGCTCCCTTTGAAGCCACCTCAGCACACAAGGGAATCTGGGAGGCAGCTGGGCTGGGGATTTTATTTTGCCAAAGGTGGCATCCTGATAAAGGATGGCAAATTGTCGGGATCTCTAGCTTGTCAGAGTGACCCCGAGAAAAGTTGGAAAGTCTCTTTTCCCAGCCCGTCGCTCGAAGGAGTCAGGGCTCTTCATTTCTCAGTCTCAGGGTTGTTTATTGAATCTTATCTATAAAAAAATTTTCTCCTGTCCTGCCATCCAGCAGGACAGTTCCAGGCACTCTGCCTGCCCCCGGGGCAGTGTTATGTCTTTATACTAAAATCTACATGTACAATATTTACAAATACTTCCCAATACCCATCACCTGTGTTAGACAGTGAGCTTCTACTCTAAACCAATCTGTGAGTGCCAACATCACCCAGAAGATGGAGGCCAAGAAGAAGAAGGAGAAAGGCTGGACATGCCAAGATTCCTCCATTTTGCCCCCTGAACTCCCATACCAAAAACCCCAAAATCTACTTTTCCATCCTGTGATAACTTCACTATTATTCTACCTAAACTGTTGTGGCTTGCAGATCTTCATCTAAAGTTGGTAATTTGCTCCATGGGTCATAATCAAACCCACAGGTGTTTTGGGCTCTGTGCCAAGGTCTCTGAGACCCCTGGCAGGGGTCTGGGCTGCACAGGACAGCCAGAGGGATGTCCTGGCTCCAGACAGCAAATGACAGGATGGGAAGGTTGATGCTGCACTCCCAAACCAAAATGAGACACGGGGGGGAAGGAAGAACCAAACACACAAAATAATTTCCCCTGGTTTGGGAGAGGAAACGTGGAAAACTCCCAGCCCAGGCTGTGGCTTTGAATGTGAGCAGTCACTTTCCCATCCTGTTCCTGTCCTTCCAAGGCTTGTGTGAAAAGGCTGATGCCGAGTCCCAGTCAGCCATAAAACAACAACAACAACAACTCTGCCCAGTGGCTGGGATTTGCCAATCCTGAGCTTTCCTCACCCAGCCCGGCACCGGGGAGGACGGAAGTCTGCAAAGCATCGCGGCTCCGAGCGCGGAATCCTCGCCGAATGTGATCTCACCCGCGGGGACAGTCTGATGGACGGAGTGTTACTTGTTGTTCCAACACCATGGCAATGTCTCCAGGAGGAATACAAATCACTTGGAGCTGGGAGGCAGAGCCAGCTGAGCAGGTACCAGGAATGTGGGAGTTGCTTGTTACTCACCCAGGGGGAAGAGCTGCTGCTTGTTTTTTTAATTATATTTTTACTCGCCTCGACTCATCACCCCCACACAGCACCAGCGCGTTTTGTAATGAAAATAATGAGACAGAGCCCGATGCTGGGAGTACTGAGCACATCCTGATTTTCCATTGGATGTGTGAACCAGGTGGGACTTTTGTACTGGCAGATCTCCGGCCTCGTCAAATCTCAGTGGGTGCAAATCTGCTGAAGTCAGTGAGGGCTTCTCATCTATCACTTGTTTTATTAATATTGCTCTGTCTGCAAGTCCAGGCTCTCCAAGAACACATCTTTTATTTCACTGCCTCTCATCGAAGGCAACGTGTGAGTGCTGATTTTCCCGGGCTCAGGATCAGCTCCAGCTCTTTCATTGTTGCTTTTTTTTCCCCCTCTCTCTCCCTCTCTCATTTTTTATGGCAGCGTTGGAATTGCTGTCAGGTTTACAGTGCAGTAATAATCACCTCATTATTATTAATAACCATGGCAACAGAATGGAAATTAATCACTCCACTTCTGTTTATCCCCATGGAAACAGAGCCAAAACAAACAAGCCTTATCCACAATGCCCATTCCTAGAAATCAGACATCCTGCAAAATTCCCAACTCAACAAACCAGCAGCTCCAACTGCCTGGGTTAGCCTGGAGCACCTATGGAGAGGGCAAGGATGTTCTGTCATGGGCCCTTCCTCAGGTTCAGATTAGCAGGGAACAAATATTTTTAGGAATTCTGCTTGGTTTATTGGATGGTTTTGCTCTCCAGCTTTTGTCCTGGTGTGACTGAGACACGGTGACAGCAATGCTTCTGCTTCCCATGAAAACTGGGCTTCCTACAAGGATGGAAAGAGAATTTGGAGAGATAGGACAGAAGGAATGGCCTTAAGGTGAAGGACAGCAAGGATGGATGGGATATTGGGAAGGAATTCCTGGCTGGGAGGGTGAGTAGGGGCTGGAATAGAATTCCCAAGGAAGTTGTAACTGTCCCTGGATCCCTGGCAGTGCCCAAGGCCAGGCTGGACAGGGTTTGGAGCAGCCTGGGATGGTGGGAGATCCCTGCCATGACAGGGGTGTTAAAACCTGATCACCTTTAAGGTCCCTTCCCAACCCAAACCATTCTGTGATTCCATCACAAGTAGGATTTAAATTGTCAGGGATTGGAAGGGAGGTTTCAGATCAATATTCACTGCTGAAAAAGCTCTGGAGATAACTCTCCTTCCCAGGTGCCAAGCACTGAAATAAAGTTCAGTGGAAAATTCAGGAAAAAGTTCAGGAAAATCTTTAGGCAGAAAGTGAACACAAAGCCAATATTTTCTCTTTGCGCTGTCACCATCCTTGCTTGCAGAAGGAAAGGAGGATGTCACACTCATTCCCTATGCCCAGAAATTAAACTCCCATGATTTTTTTTTCACAGGAAAATCCCTGTTTTTCCCCAGCCATTCCTCATCCAGATCCAGCCGCACAGCAGTCGCTGCCTGTCCCCCCTGCCCTGCCAATTACTGTGTTTTATTTAGGCTGTCACCAACAGATAATCTGAGCTTGCATCTGCTTTTTCCTGCGGCTTAATGACACACCCAGGGGACCACTTCCCAGGCTTTCAAAGGCAAGAATTCCTCCCTCAGACGATCCTTCAATCCCAGGGATTCTGCTGACTCTTATCTGCAGATGCAGCAGCACAGATTAGGGCTGGTGAGGAAAGATGAGAGAGGCAGGGAAAGTAATGATGATTAAACCCACAACCCTCCCGGGAGCCTCTTTTATTTTTTTTTTTTTTTGCAGCAGGATCTGCTCAGGCTGAAACCCTCAGAGTGGCTGAAATCAGCTGTGTGCTGGAAACATTTATTTTCCATTAAAAAAACCCAAAAAATGGAACTTGACCGCGTGGAGCAGGAAAAAACGAAGTTGCCACGTCTTCCAAAGCCTCCAGAGGTTTTGATGGATCTTCTACAGAGTCTCCTACAACTCTGGAAAATCATAAAATCAGCTTCTTACATCTCTCTCTTACCTAAAAATTGGGGATGAAACCTCTCTTATTTTCCTATATAATCCTTTCAAAAATTATCTACACACTGTGTACATTTTTTGGACACATTGCATCCATTTTGGGATTTTCTTGTTGTCTCACTGTCCTGTGGATTTGTACAGAGATCCTGAATCCTGTTCAAGTGGAGGAATTAAACCTGGAAATGACAGAGGGAACAGAATGCTTTGATATTTAACTGACCTTTTAAGCTTCCCAAAAAGGCAGGGAGAGTATAATTAACTGGGATAAATCCCATCTGAACTTCCTCCAGCCAGTCCTCCTGAATCCAATTAAACACAACTTTTCCATGTCGAGGTACAGTTGAGGAGAGATGGATGTTGCTGTTGGGTTTTCTGCCTGTTTTATATGATCCACTCCCAGAATCAAGATTTTTTTTTAATCCAGGAGACACCAGCACTGACAGACCCCTGAAATTCCTGGTCCCGTGTCTCCCGAGCCACCAAACAATTAGGAATATGCCAAAGGAATCTGTGCATTTGCAGTTCTGCATCATAAAATATTGATGTGGTCTCTGCTGAATATAGAAAAAAATCCCAAATTTCCATGAAATTGGGATGAGGTTTGACAGGTCATTTAACTAAAAATTAATCCCATTAATTTATGTGAATTAGGAACTGTCTGACATGATCCAATGTTTGAACATGGATATTTGATTTCCATGAGGATTTCCACCCAAGCTTTTCTCTGTCCCACCTGAACTGCCTGAAGGCTCTCTTGGATTGTATCTGCTCATCCCAAATGTCCTCAGGAAATTTGAAATGGCAGGAGAAACCAAATTCAAGATGGCTGATTGGTACCCTAAATCACAATTCTCCTTCTCCTTCTTTCTCCTTCTCCTTCTCCTTCTCCTTCTCCTTCTCCTTCTCCTTCTCCTTCTCCTTCTCCTTCTCCTTCTCCTTCTCCTTCTCCTTCTCCTTCTCCTTCTCCTTCTCCTTCTCCTTCTCCTTCTCCTTCTCCTTCTCCTTCTCCTTCTCCTTCTCCTTCTCCTTCTCCTTCTCCTTCTCCTCCATGGGTTTGTTTAATTGGATAAAAAGTCCCCATTGCAGCCATCTGTGGTTGGTTATTGAGTTAAAAGTGAAAATAATTGAGGTGTCATTTCTTAATTGGACAGTTGATCCTTCAAAGGCCTCGCAGAGAGAGAGATGGGGCTCCATTTTTAGTTTGTGAGAGTGAAGTGCTGCAGAACTCAGGGTTTGTGAGAGTGTGACAGAGATAAGAGCTGATAAACATCTGATTCCCAACAAGAAATTCCATCTCACACATTTAATCCTGACCTTGGCAGAAAATAAGATAAAAACTCAACACTTTCCCAGAGATGGAATTTGGTGTTGGTGACCTTATTCCGTCTTCCTCATCCCATTTTCCTGTGTTCCCTTGGCAGCTCTCTTTGAAAAGTGATGAGCACTGAGCCAATATTTTGTCTATTAATTCCAATTTAGTTGCCTAAAATTGATAATAGCAGTGGGGAGGACGCATCTGGAGCTCCCCAGCCCAGGAGAAACATGGACAAGCTGGAACAAGTCCAGCAAAGGGCCCCAAAAATGATTCAGGGAGCATCTGTCATATGCAAAGAAGCTGGAAAAACTGGGAATTCAGCCTGGAGAAGGGAAAGCTCAGGAGGTTCTTATCAGTGGGAAAAATGTATTATAAAGAAGGAATAAATGATCTGGAGTCAAATTTTATTCAGTCATGAGCAGTGAGAGGACAAGAGAGGTAAACCGAAACACAGAATTCCATCTGAACTTGGCATTTATTTATTTTCTTTTCTGGGAAGGTGTTTGGACACTGGGCCAGACTGTCCAGAGAGGTTGTGGAGTCTCCATCCCTGGAGATATCAAAATCCAACTGGACATGGCCTTGAACAACCTGCTCTAAGCAGGGCTTTGGGGTTGATAATCCCTTCCAGGAATTCCATAATATTGGGGTTGTGTGGTGAGGAAGGGTGCCTTGGGCTTGGAAATTAGAGGGAAATCTAAGTGAATTCTCAGGTTTCTGGAAAATTGTAATTCTGTTTGTTAATTCCTGTTTGTGTTTGTTCACTGCTCCTCCTAAAATTGGATTTTCTTACAGAAGTCATGGATTTTACAGATCCCTGTCCCTGTTAAAAGAACCGCTTCTAATAATTGATAATTGGAGATGTTTTCTGTAAATTTTTTTGAATTCAACGGATGTTTTTCCTGTTTAATATTTAGGACGGCTCAGCTTTGACTTTTTGCCTTTAGCAGAACCTTTCCAGCTGCTCATCTGACACTCCTTTGTTCCAGGACATTGTTGCTCCTGTTGGGATTTCCCTCTGGTTCATCACTTCCCATATTTATGGACAAATATCTTTTATTATTCCCCCTTTTTAATCTCAAACTCTTCCCAGTAAAGAAAATTTCCGTGGAAAATGCTTCAAAACCCATCACCAGACCTGGATGAATTCAGGAATGAGGAGTATAAAACCTCCAGGAAAACAGAATTATTTGGCTCTGGAATAATCTGGGGTTCTTCAATTGCTGTGTTTGAACAGCAAAATTCTCTTTATGATGGGAAAGTCTTGACCTCCCATTTTTTGAAGCGAGAATAAATCATCAGGGTTTGTATCCTGGAAGAAAATGAAATTGCAGAGCACTTAAAAAGGTGAATTTGTCAATCAGCTGAGTGAAACGAGTCACAAGTGTTGCAAAAAGTGGGATGGGGATTATTAGTTTTAAATCCAAAGCAGGATCCAGCCCTAATGTCCTTCCTGCTCCTTAGTGGAGTTACAGGAAAACTGTAATGTTTTTCAGGATGGAGCTGCCAACACAAAGTCATATTTTATACAAAAGGCGTCCACCGTCAAACTGTGACCTTTAAAATGTTATATAAAATTTTACCAAGAGATGCAAACAGTTTTTTAATGTTAGCAGGGACAGTGAAGGAAGGAAAATTATTTTCTTCCCATTAAATTAAGGCAGAGGTTGTCCAAATGGGAGCTCAGTTATCTGGGGAGGATTTGGGATTTCAGAGCCTGTAGAGGCATCCAGGGAGTTTGACACACTTGATATGAAAGATTTAAACCTCAGATTACTGATAATGCTGAGTTTATCCTGACAAAATCCGCCAAGACATCAGTTCCTCAAAGCACCCAACCAATTCTTGCTCTTGGAGTTTTGATAATTAAAAATTTGATCATTCTCTGATGAGATAATTAGAGGATCATAAAGGTGGGAAAAGACCTCCGAGATCAAGTCCAGCCTTTGACCAAGTCCCACCACTAAGCCAGAGTGTTCCTGAAATCCACTGCAGAGCTTCATCTTTCACTTTGTTCTGGAAAATTTGCTGGGAAATTGTCACCAGAGCAGGTCCTGAGGCTTTCCCTGGTTCTCTGTCACCAAGTCAGTGTTTGGATTTATGGAAGTCAGAGTGGGTAACTCAAAATTAAAAAAAACAAAAAATATATATATATATATAAAAGGCCTGCCTTGTTTTCCATCTTATTTCCTTGCAGATTTTCTTTAATTCTTTAGGCTGTGTTGGAAAACCAATGAGCAGGAATTGGATTAAATTCCTTTTTTCAAGGGAAGGTTTTTTATCTGCTCTCTTCAGCGATTCCTTGTCCTGAACATTCCCACAAACACAATTCTCAGGCAGTGTCTCCAGACTGACAGACGGACACCGACTGTTCCCAAATCCTTTTTTCCCAGAGCGGGGCTGAACTGCAGCATCTTCCTCCTGACTGAGAGCAGGTTTGGATGGGATTTTGGGAAGGAATTCCTGGCTGGGACGGTGGGCAAGCCCTGGCACAGGGTGCCCAGAGCAGCTGTGGCTGCCCCTGGATCCCTGGAATTGTCCAAGGCCAGGTTGGGCAGGGCTTGAAGCACCCTGGGATTGTGGAAAGTGTCCCTGTCCATGGCAGGGGATGGAATGGGATGATCCTTAAGGTCCCTTCCAGCTCAACCCATTCCATGACTCCATGATGCTGTGATCTCTTCACCCTTTCTTTGGATTTCCAAGGCATTGATTTTATTTTATTTTTAATGCCAATCTGAAAGGACAAACAAATTCCTTCTCTTGTCCTGCTGCATAACTTCACCATTCCCAGCGTTCGGGTGCGCTCCAGATGTTTCCATGGATTCAGTAGCAAAGTTCAGGGCTCCCACAAGGATGGAAGGATCTCGTAAAGAGCTGGAGCAAAGAAAACAAAACACGTGGCAGAGGAATTCCAAGTATGATTCCTAAGGTGCTTCCCAAAAAAAGCCACATTATCCAGATAAAACTTAGTTTTATATCCCTGAAGCTCCGGAGCAAACCTGGTTGTGATCCCAGCTTATCTCAAGATCCTTGTGCTCAGTCCAAGGTCTAACAATGACCCAACAGAACATTTCCAAGTCGGGGATGAGGGACATTTCCCGACTTATTTTCCACTCAACACTTTTATTTGTGGATAAATGTGAAGTCCTATAACCATGTTTTTTTCCCTTGGATATTTTTGCCCCAGACTGTGGATAATACGGAAAGTTCTGAGTGTGCTGGGTGCTGCTCAGACACAAAGTTAAGACAATTCTACTCCTTAGACTTTCCGTAGGAAATCTCAGCTTCCCGCCTGGAAAATATGGAAATATAATTACCAGGCCAAAGTTTTTATACAATTAAAATAATGTAATTAAATCCCAGTGACTTTTGTTTCAATAAATAGAAGAGTTTAATTTTGTAAATGTCTCATTCCAGCCTTGTTAACGGAAGGTTTTCTATTTCCAGCTCCAAAAATATGTTTTAAAAATATATTTTCAGTTTAAAATAATCCTTTAGAATTAGAGCAACATCACCTTTGTCTCAAACCAAATAAGGATTTTCTGTTCATTAAGGATATCTGGGGATTTTTGAGATGCCTTCAGAGAAGGAAATATTTTCATGTCTCGTTCTCATTAGATGGAAAAACATCATGTTCTTTTCCCTCATTTATTCTAAATAGGAATATGCTGAATATTCACTTTGAATTAACTCTGTTGATAATTGATTTAATGAAGGAACGACCTCTAATTAAAATTGATTTGTTGCTTAAAAATCTTTTATTCCAACATAATATAACCCCCTGCAGTGGAAGGTGTCCCTGTCCATGGCAGGAGGTTGGAGTGAGATGATCCTTAAAGTCTCTCTCAATCCAAACCATTTTAGGATTCCCTGATTCCCTGTTGGTAGGATAATCAAAGGAATGGGAATTCTGTCAGGAAATTTTAACGGGAAAATAAATGAGATAACTGGACTTTTTAGCTCTTCCCAATAAAATATTTGGAATATTTGTTTTGCCCTGTTTTCTAAGTTCTTCTAAGCCTTCTGATGTTTACATATTTGTAATGGAGTTTCTTGTGCACTTCTCATGTAAATAAGGATTGTTTTGCATTCCTTTCTGGAAGAGGAGGAGAAATTTGATGGATTGTTGGTTTGACCAGTGACATTGGAGAGGTGGAACTTTCATCCTCCAATCTGTGGTCACTTTTGAAAATCTACAATATTGGAGTCAGAAATAAACTACTCTCTTTTTTACCTGAAACCTTTCAGCATGTGCGTGGTTGTGTCCTATTGGGACATATTTGTTCCCTAGTGATACAACATGGGAATGATCTCTGAAAACGGGGACAGTCCATGAAAACCTGGCTGCTTCTTGTAGGAGAAAAAAAAGCCCAAACTTGGCATGGAGTGGTGGGCTGGAAAGGGGGCAGCTGGGAGTTTTCAGGAATAAAGCAGGATTTTGATGGGATGGGAGTGCCAAGGAAGGGTCGGCAGAGGAGGAGAGGATCAGGGAATGCAGAGGAGGCTGATCAAGGCTGAGGTTTGGCTGCTCTGAGGGTACCAATGAATTGGGTGGAGTGTGGGGAGTCTGGGATATGGGTGTGGGAATGGAGATCATCCCAAACTCAGGAATTAGACTTTTGTTCTTACTTGACTGAAGGTGAAATGGGCCTGTCCCTTTCCTTTCTTTGGGGGAACCTGCTTTCTTAGGTGGTACAGATCCCAGGATTCCAGAATGGTTTGGGTTGGAAGGACCAAAAGGATCATCCAGTCCCTGTCCTTTCCATGGGCAGGGACACCTTCCACTATCCCAGGCTGCTCCAAGCCCCCTCCAACCTGGCCCTGGACACTTCCAGGGATGCCACATCCAGAATTTCTCTGGGCAGAGCTGTGGAATGCCATCCAGATTGGAGGCCCGTGGATTTTCTCCAGGACACAGAGTTCGTCCTACTGCTCCTTCAGACATGGAAATGCTCCCAAGCCCTCAGGGATAATCCTGATGTGTTACAGCATTCCAGGTTTTGCTCTTCAAGTTCAGTTCCCTCTGATGCTATTCCATGTCTTGTCCTCAGCTTTAGTCAGCTGCAAGCAATCAAAGAGTTGCTCCAGGATCAAGGAAAAGAGTTAAAATGTTCTGGGAGAAATTCCAGATGGAAATGAAAGGTTGGAGGGGAGGAAGAATTGTGGGATTGACGCTGTACCTGCAGACCATGGGCGGGTTTAGCTGGGCAGATACTACAAGAAGCTGAACTTTCATGTAGTGATTGAAATTACTTTTTTAAAATTAATTTTCCTTTTTATTTCTCTTGCTGTTACTCCACAAAAAGTTCAGGGAACGTTTCAAAGAGTAAAGTGTGTTGCAGCTTTATTTATTTATCCATTTATTTATTTTTTACAACATACAACTCTTTCTCCATTACAAATCAAAATCAAAATGTTCTTTCAGTTAACTTTATTTTATGTATTTCTGGATATTCCTACATAAGTAAATCAATGTCAAATTAAGAAAAAAGATCCATAAAAATAAACAACATTGGCTCTCGTTGAGTGAAATCAAGATAATTATTTCCCAAAACATATTTTGAAGATTCCAAAGTTTCCTCAGTGCTCCAGTGTTTATTTATCAATGCAAAACCTGTGAGAATAAAAAGAAACTCTGTGTGACATGTTTGGGGAAAAATTTTAATGTCTTCTAAAAATATGCACATTTTCTACAAGTTCTGTAAAACTTGCATGGCCCAAATCTGATTCTTGATATTCTAATTCCTTATTCAAGAAGAATTCCTTATTCCTGTAGTTCAAGAGCTACAAACACGAAAGCTAATAGAAAACCAGTGTGTTTTAAAGAGATTCTGGAAAGAATTCCAGAATGGAGAATGTGCAATCAAATATGGACTTTTTTCCATCAGAAATCAATCCTGCTCATAAAATAGACTTTTTTTTAGAGGGGACTAAAACTCTTTACATTCCTACAGGAAAATCTTTCCAGCCTGGAGAAAAAAAACCCCCAACTTTGGGGTGACCTAATAGTGGTATTCCAGGACCTAAAGGAGCCAACAGGGAAGATGGAGAGAGGGTGTGGGTGAGGAATGGAGTGACAGGATGAGAGGGAATGGCTTTAAACTGAAAGAGGGAATTTTAGATGCGATATGGGGAAGGAATTCCTGGCTGAGAGGGTGGGGAAAACCTGGCATGGATTTCCTGGAGAAGCTGTGGGTGCTCCTGGATCCCTGGAAGTGTCCAAGGCCAGGCTGGACTGGGCTTGGAGCACCCTGGGATAGTGGAAGGTGTCCCTGCCTGTGGAACAAGATGATCCCTAAATTCCCTTCCAACCCAAACCACCCTGGGATGCTCTGAAGTTGGTCCTGTGCTGCCACATCTCCATCACCACAATGGAGCGGGCACACCCAGCTGAGGACACCAGAAAATCTGGGATGGAAGAGGGTGGATAATGGCTGCATTTAGGTTTTGGTGGAATTTTCTTCCTCCTCCAAGGTGCACAGTGAGAGAAACCACCCTCTGAACTCCTTTTAGCAAAGGATCCGAGCAGTTCCTTACACTCGGGGAAGACTTGGGATGCTCTGGAAAAATTCCGCCAAAATGATGGAGCACGGACAAGAACAACCAAGGAAATTGGATCTTACTTCTCCTGAGTCAACATTCGAAAGGGACTTTTTGGACCACCTATGATGCCGAGACAACCCCAGACTTCCAGGGTGTAGGAAGTGATTCCCATCTCATCCTGCCCCACGTCCAAGGCGTTACAGGGTAATAGAGCCCAGGAAAAGGAATAAATTCCTTACAAAAATCCCCCGTCACAGGTCCCAGCCCTGGTGTCCATCCATGTAAAACATCCCATCTAAAATGCGGCCCTTGAGTTTTATGGGGATCCTGTTGAGTCACCAGAGGATAAAAGCAATTCCTTGAGGTATTTATGAGAGGGTTTTTGGAACCAAAGTGGGAAAGGCCTCGTGATTTGCCATTCAAGTTTCGTTTCCTTTAATTGGATCAGATTGGAAATAGGCTGGAAATTCACTATATCCCAAAGAATAATACAATGGTCTGTTAAAAGGATCAATGGAATTCTTGTATTTATTTTGTCAACTAAAATTGAAGGCAAAGATATTTCATTTTTCTAATTGTTAACACTCTCGCAATGTTTGCCAGATGTGACCTTTCACTGAAGAAGTGGAAAATTTTCCTTTAAAAATTAAAGGCTGCAGTTATCCAATGTTCTGCAGAGCTGGCTCCTCTGCTCCCACTTCTGTTTAGTTTGGATCTTCCCGTGTTTCTTCATCAGGTGCTTCCCAGTGTCCTCCCCGCTGATGGGATAATCACCGAACATGCACGGAAACCTTTTCCAAAGGGGAGCTGGAGATTTGGGGAAGCAGAACTGAGACTCTCTATATTCTCCTTCCTAAAGGAAAGCAATTATCCCATCGTTTTCCGACGCTGATGCCTTATGGAAAGAAAGTGCCTCTTTATTTTGACAATTTTCTTTTTGCTGCTTTGAGTACAGCAAAGGAGACCCGGCTGCTGCTGAACTCCCAGGTGGGGGTTTTTAGTCTCTTGCCTTAAATCTCTCTTCCTTCACAAAGCAAAATTAATTTAATTATTTAATTAAATCAAGGAGATAAGTGCAGTGATTTAAAGTGAGCTTTCACTTAGGGAGGGACAGCCCAAATGGAGATGGATTTGGCTCTTTGAAGACGTCGAGATTCAGATTCTGACCGATCCATGCAAACAGAAAAGGAGCCGATGCTCTGCTGAGTAAATCCAACCTTAATTTACACCAATTAAAGAACTCTCCCAGACCCTCATCAAGGGCCCCTGAGCTCACCCAGTTGCCCAGACAGAAACCCCACAGACACATCTGTTTCCTGCCCTCCCTCCTTCCACCACCACACCCGCTTTTATCTGCAGCGAGCTCTGACTCACTGCGAATCCACAGGACAGATTTTGCTGTTAGGCTTCAAATTAAGAAGCAAGGAGTAAATTGTTTTCAGGGCTCCCTGGTGGAATTTTGGGTGGAGGATCGAGGTTCCTTATAATTTATTTTTCCCACAGTATATTGCAGGGCTGATGGAAGAAAGTTGTTTATGAATTGTGAGCATTTCACGTCTCGAAACAGCGTCAAGGGCGCTCGTCAGAGGGGAAGGACGAGCTTTTGATGTGGCCCAAGGAATAATAAACCAGGATAAATAATCCCAGCTACATTCACTCTGGATCAGCCAAGGGGAGGAGATCATGGGATTTGTCTGAATTTCTATAGTACTTTTGCGTGGTCACAGAACAAACAAAGGAAACATCCATCAGACCCTTTGAGATGTCAAAGCCATCGGAAAACCTGCGGCTCTCTCGCTTAGACTTTTGAACCCGAACTTTTTTATTTTTTCACTTGGCTGGATCCGTTGGATTTGGCAGCCTCCGGAGCACACGCTGCTCCTGCCCCAGTCCCCACACAATTAATGCTCAGGAACAAGCAGAGGAAAGAGGGAAGAATTGAATAAATTAGGCCACACCCCTGGCTTTGAGGCCCGACGTCACGGTCCTTGCCAGGGCAGAGAAATGGTGTGGGGAGGGCCAATGTTTTCCTGAGTGCCAAGAGGAAAATCAAGGTCCATAGAAGAAAATCGAATCATGATCCATAGAAGCAACATCAGTTATGCACCAAGGGAACTGCTCAGCTAATGGAAATCTGGAGATTCCCCCAGTTGGGAATGATCAATATCACCCTGTGGGCAAAGCTAAATCTGTAAAATGTCATAGGAGGAAAAATAAATTCAAAATTTAAAAAGCCATTAAAAATCCTTCTCCAAACATGAAAGAGTTGTTCTGGCAAGCTGAAATCTCTTGTTTTACAGTAAATTCTGCCTGAAATTGTTTCCACAGTTTGGACACCAGAAACATCC
Source organism: Melospiza melodia melodia (assembly GCF_035770615.1). Lineage (NCBI taxonomy): Eukaryota > Metazoa > Chordata > Aves > Passeriformes > Passerellidae > Melospiza > Melospiza melodia. The sequence continues at coordinate 1,951,139 of NC_086194.1, forward strand.
CTGCTTGATCCACCCTGGCATCCAACCATGGCATAAGCCAGGATAACCAGTGACACTTTCACAGTATCCCCCACATGTGTGCTCCTTCCCAAACTTCCACCCAGTAAAAAAGATAATTTTCTCCTTTTTCCTTACTTCTGGCATCATTTTCCTTCCCTCCTCTACAGATTCCATGTCACATCACCACCAGCTTTCCTTACTCTAAGGGAATCACTGCCCATTTGGATTTTTTCCAATCTCCTTGAACTATTGAGAAGGAATTTAATAACCTTTCCATACCATAAGAAAATGGAGGAATAATGGACGGATTTGAGGCCAAGGAGGAGCCGTGGTTAGAACTTTAACAAGGAGGTGGTGTCTCGTCTGGACCCTGCACATGTGGACAAAGCAAAACACGAGAAATTTTAATTCAAATTGTTGCTCTTCTGTTTCCCAGGCAGTAAGAGGCAGGATATTCCACAGGGTACAGAAGAAGTTATTGTTTCAGGTTTTAGAAGCTGATTAATTCAGAGACATCCCACTGCAGGAATGTTTTGCTCTACATGTAGGGACACAGCATTCATGAAAAACGCCAAATTCCTTAACCCAAAGTTTAATCCATCCCTAAAATATTTCCTCCTTTGCAGCTTTCATTACATCCATCCTATACATTTTTCCAGGATGAGGGGGAATGGCTGCCCAATGCCAGAGGGCAGGGATGGATGGGATATCAGGAAGGAATTCTTCTTTGTGAGGGTGGTGGGGGCCAGAATAGATTTCCCAGAGAAGCTGTGGCTGCCCCACCCCTGGAAATGTCCGAGGTCAGGCTGGATGTGTCTTGGAGCACCGTGGGATGGTGGAAGGGGAAGAAGCTGGAAAAGAGGACACTTAAGGTCCCTTCCATCCCAAATAATTCTGGGATTCTGTGATTACCTTGAACATTTTATTTCTTGAAAATGGGATAGGATCATATGACAAGGATTTGGGATGGAATTCATCTTATAGACCCCACAGGACTTTTCTCCCAGCTGTGAATAAATAATTAATTGCTTCTGTTTCCCTTCCCAGTATGACAGTGACATTTTGACATTCTTATTTATTTTTTTCAACATGTAAATCTTTCCCCTTTACAAATTAAAACAAAAATGTTCTTTCAGTTTATTTTATGTATTTCTGTATTATAATTAAACCAATGTCTAATAAAGAAAAAAAAAAGGTTAAAAAATTAGTTTTATGTCCATCACACCAAGGCTGAGAGCAGCTGGAGGGTGCTGAAGATGTCTGATCAAAATTCTAATTATAGTTATAATTATAATTATAGTTCTGGTGTCACAGAAATTTTATCTGGGGTTGGATGACACATGCATGGGAGTTTTCCTGCTCTCTGCCTCTCCTTTTCCTCTCTGCTATCTCAGGCCTGGAAAAGTCTATTTTGGCCAAAAATCCATCTATGAGCTCTGTACCAATATTGAGGGAAGGAAGCGGAATGTGGAATTTTTACACATGTGCTTCCAGATCCTTGGAGAGATCCATGGATTGCTGCTGAGTACCTGCCCAGTCGTTAAAGGTTGAGTTAATTGCATTAACACAGCCTTCCTTCCTGGCTGGACCTTCCCTGGACACGTCCTGATCTCCCAACCTTGAGCCCCTCAGGGAATGATTCTAAAGCTAGATCAGGCTTAGGCTGGGAATTGCAGGGCAAGGAGAGTCCTGGAGTTTGTCTTTGGACAAATGGGACATTTAAAGAGGAGTTTTTCATGGGAATGAGACAAAAACCTGCAGAGATTCAGGCTACTTCCCTTACTAATTGAGCTAATTAATTTTTCATGCACAGATGTTATAACTGCGGTAAAACTTGGTAATTATTGAGTACTTGTCCATAATTCAGAAATTATTGAATTTCCACTTTTTGTACATTATAAATGTTGAAAGAACTCCTCGACTTGCCTTTAATCACAGCCTGGTTCTCATTCTTTATAACTACGAATTTAATTTTTAATTATTTCTTTTTTCCTACATATTTTCTGTCCTGTGAGGTGTTAATTTTCAGCCCAACTTTTTCCACTGCTCTCCTCAGATTCCTCTCCCACCTGGAATGTCATTATTTAGGGATGGACAACCCAATATCTGGTTCCAGGGGAAAATGCAAAGTGTCTTGATGACTTCAGTGATTCATCAGCAAGATCTTCTGAAATTCTTAGTTCAGAGAGTGAATTTCCTGATTTATTCCCGTCTCTCCCGGCATAGGCTGATAGTCCAGGAGAGGGTGTCTGACACACAACATTTCTTCCATAATTATCTCCTATATCATGATCTCTCCTGGCCCATAGTTAGGTTGGATATTGGGAAAAATTTCTTTGTGGAAAGGGTTGTCCCACCCTGGCACTTCTACGCATCCTAAAAATCCAAAAAAATCATCCCATCCCTAAAAAGTCATGTGAATGTGGCACTTATGGACAGGGGTTGTTGGTGGCCTTGGGTTAATGGTTGATCTTTGATTTTAGGTGCCTTTTCCATCCTCAACAATTCGTGTTCCTACAGTTGGTCACCTCAGACAATTCCTTGTCCTGGTGAAGCTTTTTGAGGCCTTTTGGGTTTGGTGTCAATCCCCCTTTGGTCACCTCAGACAATTCCTTGTCCTGGTGAAGCTTTTTGAGGCCTTTTGGGTTTGGTGTCAATCCCACTTTGGTCACCTCAGACAATTCCTTGTCCTGGTGAAGCTTTTTGAGGCCTTTTGGGTTTGGTGTCAATCCCAGTTTAAACATTCCCTCCCCTCCTGCTTCCCTCTCTCCTGCCCTCACCTCAATCCCAGAGCTCTTCCAACCCTGCAGCTTTCCTGACCAGGCAATGAACTCCACCAAGGAGCTGATCAGGAGGCAAAAACAAATCCTGATTTTTTTTTTGTCCCCCCAGGTTCTTTTTTTCAGCTGGATCAGTTCCTTGGTCAGATTCAAGGAGTGGCCACACAAACTTTTGTGTCAGAGGGGGACCAGAGGAGGTTAGGGACAAAAGGAGCAGAAATTCAAAGTTTTGGCTTTGCAGGAACACCAAAATTATAACCACAGCTTCCCTCATTTATCCAGGTGGCTTTTCCATGAATGACTGGAGGAAAGGAAGGCTCCTTAAAAAGCCACTCTAACTCTGGATTCAGGATGACGGCGCCTACAATTAAGGCACAATATACACAAATATGCACAGCTTGAGCCTTTGTTTCCACTGAAATAATGCAGTGCAGAAATGATGAATATTTCCTTATCTTGGCTGCCTTCCTGAAACTAAGGAAAAATTGGCTGGTACAGAAGGGAACACCCAGGAAAACATTTCGTGGATAGACTGGTTATTCACTCGCATTCATTACGTGGTTGTTGAGATCACAAAGGGTTTTTTTCAAAGGTAAAAAATACAAGGATGAAGTCAAATTTAAGAAATAAAAGACTAAAAATGTCATTTATTCTCCCCCACATTATTAGGGTGGAAAAAGCCCCAACAAACAAAAGGGAACACGTCACATCTACCAACAGAAAAGCAAATAATTGAACAATAAAGTTTTTCACTTTCCATACATATTTTGTGAGCCAGTGATGAGGATGAGGGAGCAGCCACTTTAAATTGAGTGGGAAAGGAGGGGAAAATAAATAAATCAGTTTAATAAAAGCCAGTGGGGTTGGAAAAATTACTGAGAAAAGGGAGAGGCAATTTTTGTCTGTTTTAACACCCACGCGCAACAGGGAATAAGTGAAAATCAGCCCTAGGGATAATTTATGGATCCTTTCTGAATCTCCGCTCAGGCCCAGAATCCATATATTAGAAAGTTAAACAATACCGAACAAACTCCCAGAGAAATATTGCAGAAGAGATGGAAAGAACCAGCTTGGGAAGGAAAAAAGATGTTGGAAAGCATTGCTGTTCCATGCTGGCATTCCATGGAAGCTGGAGGTGCCATTGTCTCGGCATTTCTGCTGGTCAGAGTGACCCCGAGATGTGTTAGAAAGTCTCTTTTCTTAGCTCGGTGGTCGAAGAAGGAGTCAGAGCCCTTATATTCTCATCTCAAGGTTGTTTATTATATCTTATCTATAAAATTCTTTTTCTGGCCTGCTGAGGTCTGCTCAGCAGGAGAGACAGAGGCGCTCTGGCCACCCTCAGGGTGGTGTTATCTTTTCATGCTAAAAACTATGTGTACAATATTTACAATAACTTCCCAATACCCATCACCTATGTTAGACAATGAGCTTCTACTCTAAACCAATCTGAAAGTGCCAGCATCACCCAGAAGATGGAAGCCAAGAAGAAGGAGAAAGGCTGGACACGCCTAGATTCTTCCATCTTGCTTCTTGAACCCCCATTCTAAAAACTCTAAAAATCTATTTTTTACTCTGTGACAAACCAACTACTATTCTACTTAGACTTTTGTGGCTTGCGGATCTTCATATATGGTTGGTAATTTTTTCTATGGGTCATAATCAAAGTCCCAGGCATGTTGGGCTCTGTGCCAGGGTCTCTGAGCCCCCTGGCAGGGGTTTGAGCCATTCAGGACAGCCAGAGGGATGTCCTGGGTTCTGACACCATTGCAAAGATGTTTCCATGGACATAAGTCCAAGCCCATCCCAAGCCATTCCTGCTTATCAATGCACAGTGTGGGCAAGGATTCCCTTGCCAGGGAAGACTGGCACGTTCCTCATGGAGTTACCGGTGGGTCTGAGCCTCTCTGTCCATACAAACATTCCTCACACCCCAGGAAGCCACCTCCAGATCTTCCATGAACACAGGCTCCAAGCAGATTTGATGCCGTAATCCAAACTCTCGTGTTTTGGGTTTATTTGGCCTGAGCAGAACAAAATCCTCAGAGACCAAGTTCCCAGGGTCTGGCTGTTCCTAAGGATAGTAGGAATTCTGGATCCTAAAAAATTCCCTCCTTACTGAGGAATTCAGCTCTGCTTGGCTATCTGCAAGGAAGTGTTGGGTCACCATCATCAGGTCTCCAACATCTCCATTGAGGGTTAGCTCTGCTGCCTAAATGGAGATGTTGAAGCCACCTGAGATGCAGAAGTCTCACTTTTCCCAAAATCCAAAAGTTGAGAAGAAATTCTGGAGCTCTTATATCCATTCATGGGCCACAGCCTTGGGATTCACCTCTTTTAAGGCCATGGCTCATCCTTCTTTTCTGAAATCTGACTGATTCTGTCATCCTGAGTGGACATCTCCATCTGCTCATGGGATGTGTCTACACAATCACTGACAGAACCTTCTGGTCCGTGTGTGAGCCCCTCTGGGTCTCCACTTTTCCAGATCTTGGTTTTCCACAGCTCTTGATGTTGATTCTGGTTCCACATCAACAAATCCAGGCTTTAATTTTGATTTATTTGAAAGCCCTCAGAGAGGTGAGGATCTTCTCCACGTTCCTTGTCAGTTTCTTTGCTTGGGTTAATCAAGAGGATTTGCTCTTCCAAATTTGTCATTCTGGTGGTTTTACCATCACTAAATCCCTAAAATATTGGGAACAACCATGTTCTGTAGGAGTGAAGAGACTTTATCATCCATTATGTCCATAAATGGGCCTTTCCAAGGACCACAGTGAGGGAGGGTTTTGTAACACAGGGACAACTTGAAAACAGCACAGCTAAAAACCCAGAAACGTAGGAGAGACACGGATTAGGATTTCCTCAGATCGGATACTGGTTTTGTTCCGAGTTCTTAATTTTCCAGGCAGCTGTTCATGTAAAGGCATGTCTTTGAAATTCCCCTGCTTTCCCAAAAATATCCCTAATACTCATAATTTATCAGTGCAAGATTTCAAACAATCTCTGGTCCAGACACAGGATGCAGGGCTTGGCACAAGGACAAAATGGAAAATGTGAGGGTTTCTCAAAATTTTATTGTTTTAAGCTTTGGTAGTGGGGTTAGAGCACAGCAGGAGTGGAGGGAGGAAATGGGATCTTCCCGTGGAAAGAGGGGCAGCTCTTTTAGGAGGTTTGGGATTGAGGAGGGGGATAAAAGAGTGGAATTTAGTTTGTCCCTCTCCAAAAGGGAGCACCAGGAGCTCTTTCCAGCAAAGAGTGGTTGAATCAGCTCTTTGCAGCAATGCTCAGATCTCTCTTGAGAGCCAAGGAAGAAAAAAATCAAAGAAATCCAGACTGTTTTCTGCAAATGTTGTGTCTGTCCTTTCATTCCCATTCCCTTCAGCTAAGGAATAGCCATTGGCTTTCCCAGCCCTGGCCCAAGCAGGAGCAGGAAGGCAGGAGTGGGTTTCCCTCCCTGCAAGTGCTGGAATTGGGATGGACCTGTTGCATTTCTCCACCAGGACAGACAAGCCATAAATCCGACTATGGGGTGATTGCTGAAAAATCCAGGTAAGAACACTCATCCCCAAAAGGATCTGTGCTGGTTCCAGGTGTGGGTTTCTCTGTGTCAGGATTGAAGGCACCAGAGACAGCAGTTCATGTTCACACTCAGGTGTTTATTGTTTCTTATCAGTAAAGCAGTCTCACTGCTGGGAGTTCAGCAGCTTTTCATCAGAAGGCACAAAATGGCCAACAATCTCTTGTTCCAAGGCCTTTTCAGACTAAACTATCCAATTCAGAACTGACACCTGGATTATTTTCCCTTTTAACCCAATAAGTGATCCCACAGAGCTGCCATGGGGACTTTTCTGCCCAATTACAAAATGCCACCCAAACCCATGGAGAAGGAGGAAGAAGAAGCATGAAGAAGAAACCCAGGATGACACCCTGTGCCCTCCATCTTGCTGCCATCCACAACACACTAAAAACCCCAAACCCTCAATTTCTCACCCAGTGACACACCCACACTGCTCTCTATAATCTGTTGCACACTTTTGTGGATTCCAGTCTATCTTGAACTCTGGGAAACTTTCTCCATGGATGAGGGTCAGAGTCAGTGCTGCCCTGGGGGTCAGGGCACCCCAGAGCAGACACAGAAATATTCCCAGTGCCCTGGGTTTGCACAATGAGCTGGATATTTCTCTGCCTCCATAAACCTTTGAGCCAGTGGAAAATAATCCACCTGAATCTCAGCAGCAGATTTGCTTCCCTTAGATCTGGATCCAGTTTGGAAAAGGTCTCAGAGAGCATTGAATCCAATCCTTAATCCAGCAGTATCAAATCCACCATTAAATCACATCCCTAAGTGCCACCTTTCACATCTTTAGGGCTCTCCAGGGATGGTGAATCCACTTTTTATATATCCAGCAGTAGGTACCATAAATTGTACCCAATGTTGTCACTCTGGATGTGACATCTCTGTTAAAATTCTCTTCAGGCTTTTCAAGGAAGATGAATGGTTTGGAGTGAAGTACTCATGGCTTTTGGGAAATCAAAGAGCTTCCAAATTTATGCTGATTTTAGGATCCTTAATTCCTGAGGTGACCATGTCATCTGGCCTTCCTGGAATTATGAAGACTTCATGCAATGATTTAAAAAGCAAAAAAGAAATCATGTAAGATGTTCCTTCTTTTGCTTTTAAAACTTGAGAAGGGATTTCTTTGACTCACTTCAAGTCCATAATTCTTGTTTGGGTTAGAAAATCTTTCCAGGACCTTGATAAACCATTTAATAACCATAAAACATGAGGATTCTCTCTGTGTTGACACAAAATTTTCCTTTTCCTCTTCTGTCTACAGACAACTATTGATGACTTTAAACTTTTCATGGTCAGATATTGAGTTTTCTTTTTCAACAGCTTTGCCAGACTGGGATTTTTCTTGGAACCTTTGATTGAAGTTTTTCATGCCCATGTTTCCAATTATTCTTCATGGCTTAAAATGAAACCACCATGACCTTCCCATGACTTTTCTTCACAAAATTACCTGTCCTGTCACTCCATCCTCGTGTACATCTTGAAAAATGCTTGGTTTAAAATCCTTCCTTCCTTCCTTCCTTCCTTCCTTCCTTCCTTCCTTCCTTCCTTCCTTCCTTCCTTCCTTCCTTCCTTCCTTCCTTCCTTCCTTCCTTCCTTCCTTCCTTCCTTCCTTCCTTCCTTCCTTCCTTCCTTCCTTCCTTCCTTCCTTCCTTCCTTCCTTCCTTCCTTCCTTCCTTCCTTCCTTCCTTCCTTCCTTCCTTCCTTCCTTCCTTCCTTCCTTCCTTCCTTCCTTCCTTCCTTCCTTCCTTCCTTCCTTCCTTCCTTCCTTCCTTCCTTCCTTCCTTCCTTCCTTCCTTCCTTCCTTCCTTCCTTCCTTCCTTCCTTCCTTCCTTCCTTCCTTCGTAAAAATGAATTTTGTTCCGATGACTGAACAAAAAAATCTTTCCCTCCAATTTTCTCATTCCTCAGCATCACAAATTTACAAATATAATTTTTTTTACATAAAAATAGCAGGGATTTGTGCAGAGCCACAAGGTCTCCCCTGACCCCCCTTTTCTTTCCCAGCTCCCTCGGGAGTTTTCCAGCCCTTTCCTCAGCTCCATTCCCTTCCCTGGACATGCTCCAGCTCTTTTGTGGCACATTAATTCCATGGGGAAAATGTAAATTGAGTATAAAACAAAGTCATTTTTAGCAATATTTTAATTTACTGTTCTGTGTTTTCCCAAAATAGCCATGACCCCCCCAAAATTAATACCTGGTGCAGTTTGAGCTTTGTGTGTTTGTACCCTTTGGGACGAGATCAAACAATTTTTTCCAACACAATAAATCCCCTAAATAAATACATCCTTTCTTCCACCTGATTTCTTTGGGAAAAAAAAATAAATCCTGACCTATGGAATAAATATTTTGGCCCATAAGGTTTTGCCATGGAAACTTGAAGTGTTCCCTGCGAGGTTTTGGCACTGCAAGGACTGATGAGGCCACACCAACTCATTTTCTCTTTTTTTAGGGAATGACTGAAGCTTTTCAGCAGGAAAATAGGGAAGGATTAAGGTTAATAACACACTTTGATTGAATTTTTGAAATATTCCCCTGAATGGTTGGTGCAGCTCATCCAGTTTTAAATATGGAATACGACAACATAATGAAGAGCAGCGAGGTATTTGCAGAAATAGGAACCCAAATCTGCTCTGGGTTGTGGTTTTGGGGTTGGATTTTAAAAAATTTGTTTGGTTTTACACATTATTTATATATTTACATATTATTTATTTATACATTGCTTAGATCGGTGTATATTTATATAAATTTATAAAATAAATATATAAATATACTAAAAATATAGAGATATTATTTAGTCATTATTTATATATTTTTATATTATTTATTTCTATATTACTTATATATTTATATATTTATATTCCAAGTCACTACTTATGTATTTACCCCCTTTTATGCATCTTGGACCAGGTGACCCTGCTCTGATTTCTGTGATCTGGCCTGGTTTATTTGCTCAAATGATTTCTCTCCTCAATTAATGAAAAACGGATTAATTAATCCGATTATTAATTGTGATTTTAGTGTCGTGACTGCAATCAGAAATGGTGTAATGACCTCACTCATTATGAAGTCATTGTGTAATTGTCTGGTAATTGTGTGGGGGAAAAGAGTGAGAATTTCACGGAGCAAAGAAATGTAAGTTTATGGAATAAAAAATCAGATTGAAAATCTGAATTTCTACACATTTATATTGAAAAATATTCTATCTATCTATCTATCTATCTATCTATCTATCTATCTATCTATCTATCTATCTATCTATCTATCTATCTATCTATTTAAATAAGCTTAATAAATCCTTCTTCAAGCTTACAAAGAGAGTAAAAAAAGGACCTGACACCCCAAAAATGGTCCCTGTACCCCCTCTCACCCTCCCCTTTTAACCTCTACGTTATGAGCACAATGCAACTGCTGTAAGAATAACAAAAAGCAGGAAAATCTGAATTTTTCCTGGAGTTTTGTTGCTTGAATTCCCATTTTGGTCTGTCTGCAGGGCTGTGTCAACACATGGTGAGTAAATCCTATATTAGAAGCAGCAGGGAGGGGCAAATTCCCTTATTTTATTATTCCTGCTATTATTTTTGACCACGGCCGTCAGAGGGAAGTCATTAAAGGAAATCAATCCAGGATGTGACCAAAGCAAACCTTTTTAATTCCAGCCTTTTTCTGACTCATTGTTCTCTCTGGTTGCTCTGGCTGCAGGGGCTGTTTGTCCAAGGAAAAGTTCACCTGGAAATGTAAAAAAAATTCCAAAAGTTTTCACAGCAAAAGTCTGAGAAGATGAAGCAGGGAGTGCTGATGTTCTGGAACATCCTTTGGCTCCCAGAGCTCTCAGCTCTGCTTTTCCAGCCCCACCATCCCTAGGGAGATCCCTGGCGGTGATTCCCTGCCACAGTGGGCTTTTCAGGGTGGAGAGGAGAAGGAAACAGAACCAAGGCCTGCTTGGTTTGGAGCTGAAAATGTTCCCACTCCTTCAGTGACATCACAATTTTCACCCTTTTTTATTTCTTTCACCCTTTTTTATTTCTTTCCCTTTTATTCTCTATCATCTATTGTAAATTCAGACGACCCCGACGAGGGGAGAGAACGTTGCATCTGACTCCATCTTATCAGAAAGCTAATTTATTACTTTATTATACTATATTATATTAAAGAATACTAAACTATACTAAAGAATACAGAAAGGATACTTACTGAATGCTAAAAAGATTAATGAAATCATGATAAATGAATTAATGCTAAAAAGATAATGCAAACTCGTGACTTTTTCCAGAATCCCCACACAGCTTGGCCTTGATTGGCCAAAGAGTGAAAACAACTCACAGCAGAATCCAATGAAACAATTACCTGTGGGTAAACAATCTACAAACACATTCCTCATGAGCACAACACAGGAGAAGCAAATGAGATAAGAATTGTTTTCCTTTTCTCTGAGGCCTCTTGATGCCTTTCAACTTCCCAGGAGAAAAAAACCCTGGGTGAAAAAATCATGTTCAGAGAATGTGAACACCACAACCATCCATCATTCCACATCTCATCCGTCAGCTTCCATGGTCTCCTCAGCATTCCCTGGTGAAGAAATCACGTTCAGAGAATGTGAACACCACAACCATCCGTCATTCCACATCTCCTCCATTCCACATCTCATCCATCAGCCTCCATGGTCTCCTCAGCATTCCCTGGTGAAGAAATCACGTTCAGAGAATGTGAACACCACAACCATCCATCAGCTTCCATGATCTCCTCATTATTCCCTGTTCTTCACTGCGTGTCTGTGCTGCCGTGGCTTTGATTTTCCAGCTGTCCTTTGGACACTGGGACTCATCCTTGACTCCAAAACAGGAGTGGGAATAAACCAAACACTGGATTTCGCTCCGTGCTGGGATCTCTGCTCAGGGATGCTGGACTGTCCGTTCCTCATCCCTTGGGAATGCTCAAACTGATAAAGTTTATCAGGGAAGCCAGGATTCATTGACAGTCCTCTGAGAACGATAAAGAGGAAGCCAGAAGGAAATCCAGAAATTCTGGAGGAGCCTTCCTGAGCACACAGAGAAAGATCCAAGCCTGAATTTTTAGGATTTATGAACAACAAATGAAGAGAGCCTGCCAGGGGATGGTTTTGCCAGGAGATCTTCCCTGGATATGCTTTGAATCCGATAAAGGATTGGAAGGGAGTCACCGCTGCTCCCTTTGGTGCTGTGCAGGCTGTAAATATCCCTGGAAATCTGTTTTATTCATTTATTCCAAGCAGCTGAAGGCTGAGGGAGAGTTTATGGAGCACAGCATGGAAGGAGCAGATTGATGAGGCCTGGAATGCAAAACTTTCCTAATTAATGTGGGAAGGAATTCCTGAGGAGACACCTCTGCTGGTGCTGTTCCTGAATCCACTTTGGATAGACCAAGGTGGTTGTATTTACCTGAATCTTCTCAGAATTCCTGAGGGGAGGGAATACTGAAGGGGAGTAAAATTTCCCTGGATATGGCATGGGCAGAAATGTGGAAAGGAAAAGGAAAAGGAGAAGGAAAAGGAGAAGGAAAAGGAGAAGGAAAAGGAAAAGGAAAAGGAAAAGGAAAAGGAAAAGGAAAAGGAAAAGGAAAAGGAAAAGGAAAAGGAAAAGGAAAAGGAAAAGGAAAAGGAAAAGGAAAAGGAAAAGGAAAAGGAAAAGGAAAAGGAAAAGGAAAAGGAAAAGGAAAAGGAAAGGAAAAGACATGTAGTCCCTTTATTTTTCCCTTCTCTTTCCCTTTTTTCTCTTTTCATTCTTCTTTTTCTTGTAATTCTCCTGTTTTTTATTAATTTCCCTTTTTTTTTTCTTGCTCTCCTTCTCCCTTCCTCATTTCTATCTTTCCTTCTTTCTCATCATATGGAGCAAACCTTAATATTTTTTTTCCTCTTTAAGCTTTATTGAATATCCAGATGCCTGAAAACAATTTTTAAATTTTATATTTCAAATATATATGATTTTTTTTCATATTAAGTTTCACTAGTAGAACAGGGGGAGAAACTCAAATGATGTTTTTTGGACAGGGACACCTTCCACTATCCCAGTTTGCTCCAAGCCCTGTCCAACCTAGCCTTGAACACTTCCAGGGATGAGATATCTACAACATCTCTGGGGTAATTAACTCCCTGTTCATTGTTAACAAACTGTGGCTCATTACCAGAGTGCTGACAGCTGAATAATCCCACATAATGCCATAAATATCTATTTTAAGGCCAATTTGCATTGTGAAAATGGGAAACTGGGCAATCTTTAGCTGAAAGAGCTAAAAATCCCCTACAGTGACCCCAGCCCAAGGCACTGTGATGCAAATTAATTAATATTATTGCTATTTTTATTACTCCATCACCAGCTCGGTGCCTCTGTGCTCCAAGCAGGCTTTGGCACATGTGGAATACAGTAGCACTTTGGAGCTTGACAGGTTCCTCCCTTTTTTCCACAGCAATTCCATGATGGAGCGCAACTGGACTCTGACCAGCAGGACAGATTTAATTGGATTTCATTTGTTCTCCTGACAAGCTCTTAGATACAGAGTTGGAAACAGAAAAGAAAATAGAATTTCTCTGGTTCTGACCTCCACCCTCCCAGGAGATAGAAGGGAAAAAAAAAACCTCCTGGCTTTTCTGTCTGCTGGAGATCCAAATCTTCAGGGAACAATTGGGTGGAAAATAACAGGAATAAATGAGAATAAAGGAGGTGGTGCCAAAGCCCAGTCATCCATTTCTGCCTGGTTTCCATGGGAGGGAATTCGAGTGGAGAACATTTCCCTGCCTCCCCACCCTCCTCATAAAGCAGCCAACAAGCCAAGAGGGAGCAGTTAAGGGACTCAAGTCCCAGCCCATCAAGTTTTCCAGGTTAATTCTTTGCCACTTAAGCCTCGGGGAGGGCTCAGAGCTGACCCAGTGAAAACCAAACCACAGCAAGGGAATCCGTGGAACAATCATTCCTTACACGGCACCTTCCGTCCCCCAGGATTTCAGGGCACTTTATGGAGCGGGGAAAGTGAAGTTCTGCCACCTGTTCTGCAGGACCCAGAGGTCGTTAAATGTGCGGGAATTTTCTTCCCTGGATGGGGACATGAAACGGGGTCTGGCTGAACCTGATAATCTTGGGCTGTCAGCTCCTTCCCTGAGATTTATTTGCCTGGGAGAGGTTGCCTCCAGCTTGGAGAAACCCTAGGAATCAGTGTCTATACATGGAAATATCCAGTGAAATAAGCAGGGGCAGGAGACCTTTCTCCTTTTTAATGCCTTTATTAAAAGTGATCAGCTCGGGTGGGGAGAACCGGCGGGTCCGCGCTCCCAGGAGTGACTCGGAGGAGGAAGAAGAGTGAAGCTTTGCCCACTGGTCTGTGGGCAGAGCTGGGGCTTCTGTCTTCATGAGAGCATCAGGAGATTCCCTTAATTTTTGGTTTAACATTCGAGGTCCTCTGTCTAGCCGACACCTGTTTTAGGTTAGGGTGAGGGATTAAAAGGGTCTTGGTGGACACTAGATCCTGTTTTTCATGTCTAGACATTGCTTTTATTCATCAGTTTTGTGTTGGCTCATTGTTTTAGGGGTTTTTGGCTAGGTTTGGTGAGGGGTCCCTCCCATTGCATGCTGGTTCCGATGTCATTTGCATGTTGACTCGATGTCCCTTCCTCTCCACCATCCGGGTGCCATCCTCCAGGAAGCAGCAGGGTGTCACTCGACAAAAGGGGAATTCTAAACCATCAAGGACAGGTAGTTAACGAAAACGACCAGTGATTACAACCACAAACAGTTAGAACTTCACCCTGGCAGCAACTGGCCCAACCTGTGAACTCTGCAGCCTTTTAAAAAACGGGCAGCTTTTTCTACTCATAACATCCAGGACAGAAATTGCTAACACAGCCTGGATAAATTCCTCTTTCTCCATCCCTTTTTTTCCACGTCTGGTCCAAACCCTGCTTATCTGAAAGGCTCTGCTTCCAGGAGTTATGGAAACAGATAAGGAACGGCTTTCCCTGACTTAGTGTAGAAATCAGGATGCATTTGGAGTCTCCCACCAAACCAATGGCTGGATCCAACCACGTTTGGCTGGAAAGGAGCAGAAGAATGACATCACTGAGCAGCAGAGCTCCAGTTTTCCTCGTCATTCCCGGGCTCCATCCAGACTTTTACAGGAAGAGCCCCTGGCCCGCCAGTGACCTTCGCGCTGTTCCAGAAGATAAACCTTTCCTAGGGGCGAGGAGTCCTGACGTAGCCAATTTAGGTCAGCCCTGCAACTGCCAAATGTCTGCTCTGGAGTAATTAATGAGGCTGGGGGTCCTGCCAAAGCCAGGACTTGCTCTCCTGAGAGGGATAACTCAGAGCTGAGCACCAGCCATGGGCTCCAGAACCTACCGAGCAAAAAGATGGGCTTGGGAATGAGCGAAAACCCCATTCCAGCCCAAATCCAGGCTGAGGTGAGCAGAAACCCCATTCCATCCAAAATCGAGGCTGAGGTGAGCCTCACACGTTACCTTTTTATCTGATTATTCATTTGGAAAAGAAAACTGGATGGAAAAGCCCTTAAGATCATCAAGGAGTAACAGCATTCCTGCAACGTGTTCCTTGGTCTCTGTCACATGAATTGAACCTTTCCACTGCAAACACAGGAAAACGACTTCATTTGGCCCACAAAAGTGTTTTGTCTGCTGGGAGCCCTAAAATGACACCGTGAAGCTCACTTTTCAATTCCAAGAAAGAAAAGAGAGAAAGAAGGGAAGAAAAAAAAAAGAAAGAAAAAATAAAAAAGGAAAAGGGATGTGTCTTTGCCAGACAGGAAAGTATAAAAGTCAACATTTCCATGAAGACTAAACAGGTGGGAAGTAATCGGGGGAGCAGGAGGAGGGAAGGGAAGGCTGAGGTTCAGAGCTGATCCTGCTCAGTTTCAGGCAGTGCAGCTGCCTCAGTAGTGGGGTTTACGAGCGAGGTCAAGCCGCTCGTTCCGTCTGCCTTGGATCCCAAACAGCCCCGTAATGAAGGGCCGTGTGTGAGAGGAATAAAGTCGTCATAAAACACAAGTGAAACCTGACAGCTCTGAAGATTAATTCTGTTAATCGACTTGGCCTGCAGCTCTCCTTCTGTTCAGCTTCAAGTCCAGCCTAACTCCTGCTTTTCCCTGGCTTGCAGGGTGTGTGGAGTCCTGTGCACATGGAATTCTCTCTCCTCGTTCCCTCCTTCTCTTACTTGGATTAAAACCCAGCTGACACGAATCTTGCAGCAAAGTGGCTGCCTCAAATCAGAGTAGAACAGGCTGGGGGTTTAATCCCTGAATTAATTTAGAGATGGGGATATGTTAATAAATGAGGGGGGGGGATTATTGGGGTTTGACTGGTGTTTAAAGAAGGGATAAAGATGTCACAAAACCCGAGAGATTTGAGGACAATTAATGAATAATTGATTTGATGGAGACCAAAATTATTTAGTGAGGAGAAAAATACATCCCCAATGTCCAAGTGTGGTAGCAAAGGCTGTTCCTCAGAAAAGAAGAAATTCCAATTGAAGAAGCCATGGATAATATGAGGGAAGGAAAGGGGAAAGAAAGGGGAAAGGGGAAAGGGGAAAGGGGAAAGGGGAAAGGGGAAAGGGGAAAGGGGAAAGGGGAAAGGGGAAAGGGGAAAGGGGAAAGGGGGAAGGAAAGGAAAGGAAAGAAAAGGAAAAGGAAAAGGAAAAGGAAAAGGAAAAGGAAAAGGAAAAGGAAAAGGAAAAGGAAAAGGAAAAGGAAAAGGAAAAGGAAAAGGAAAAGGAAAAGGAAAAGGAAAAGGAAAAGGAAAAGGAAAAGGAAAAGGAAAAGGAAAAGGAAAAGGAAAAGGAGTGGCTGGTTTGAATTTGAATAAAATCAGTCTCAGGGTATTAATCAGGGTAACAACAGGAGCATATTTGTAGCAGCATCTTCCTTTTCCTGTGGTGATGTGGAGATCATGTCCAAAAAACAAAACCCACAACAAACAAAAAGTATAGAAAATCATGGAAACCAAGGGAGAGAAAGCCTGGCAACCACAGGAAGAGGGATAAAGATGAAATTCTTTCAGCAAATCATTTTGGAGATGTCCCCAGAAAGATTAAATACCTTCTGTCAAACAGCAAAGTTGAAATGGGGGAACGTTGAACAAGTCTGGGAAGGAGGAAGAAATGGAATAGCTCTGTTTTTATTGGGAGCCACGTGGTAAGAAGTTCACAGTCCTGGCAAAAAAAAAGGACCAGATTATAAAACTTTAAACTCCACGGGCTTGGAGCCTGAGTTTTGAGTGGCTCCTGAGAGACACTTGGGGGCTTTGACTCCAGAGTGACCTCGGAGTGGCTCCTCAAGCCAACAGAGAAGGACTGGGCTGAGCTGAACCAGGTTTATCTTTGGCACCGCTTCCAGTCTCGGAGCAGTCAAGATTTAATCACTGATAGTGAATGTTGATAGCTGAAGTGGCAGGTTAAGGACTTCCAGACTGAAAGCTCTTGTAAAATAATCCATAACATGTTGGCAAGGGGACAAGTCCTCTTTATGTCTGGGCTCTCTGCTTAGTTTTACTGCGACTTTTCAGAAAGGAGCTGAAAACTCACCTTTATGAGCTGCTGGGTAACACTTCTGGTAGCTTGGTTGTCAGTCTGATAAAAAAAATAGAATAAAAACAATTTTTACGTGTGCAATCCATTCTGTGCCTTAAAAGCAAGACAGAAATGCCCCCAAGATGTCTCAGTGACGTTTCTTGCTGGGTAAGGATGAGTTCCTTAAAGCAGAATTGGTGAGAGAAGAATCACAGAAGAAAAAAATGTTCAAAGGATTTAAAATCCAGAGCTGTGAGTTTAAGTAACCAGAGTCTTCCAAAATTGCTTCATGGCCTTGTTTCTAGGTGCGTTTCTTGTTCTAACTCCTTAAATTTCATAGAACCACAGAATTAGAACTGGGTTGGGTTGGAAGGACCTTAAAGATCATCCAGTGCCACCCCTGCCATGGGCAGGGACACCTTCCACCATCCCAGGTGGCTCCAAGCCCTGTCCAACCTGGCCTTGGGCACTCCCAGGGATGGGAAATCCACAAGTTCTTCCAGGGATGGGAAATCCACAAGTTCTCCAGGCAACCTGAGAAATTTCCTAGGAGATGATTCAACCCAACACCAGTTTTGCCTAAACTTTGCTCCCGTGCCTTGGTTTCTTGTCCTGCAACTACCCTGATTTTACACCACATCCAAAATGACATTTTTGGTGGTTTTTTTGGTGTTTCTCTGCCAGGTGCCTTTGCCAATGCTCCCAATTCCACCCCTACACTTGGGAGAACAGGAACTTGTTTCCCACCTGCTGCATCCTTTGTTTTGGGACCCCTTTACTGCCAGGAGGATTTCATTTGATCCTATCACCCTATCACCCAACATTCCTTGACAATCCACAGAAAAGGAGGGAGAGAGACTTTTTCTACAGAAGATGGTTGCAAACTGATAGAGAGAGGGAGTGGATGGGATATTGGAAGGAATTCTTTATTCAAGAGGTGGGGAGACCTTGGAATAGAATTCCCATGGAAGCTGTGGCTGCCCCTGGATCCTTGGAAATGCCCAAGGCCATGTTGGATGGGGCTTGGAGCCACCTGGGATAATGGATGATTTTTAAGTTTCCATTCCAACCAAATTCACCAGATGCAAAAAACCCCCCAAAAAAACCACAACCCAAAAGGACAGATGGGATGAAGCACCCACAGATATTTGTGTGATCTATTTTGGCTGCCCCACTGATTCCCTTTGTATTTCTTATTCTCTCAGCCAAAGTTTATTGAGGAAAAAAATCAATATAATTTTTATTTTCTCTTCATTTCCTGCTTGTTAACTGCCCCAAGACAGGCACCAGCACCTTCTTTGTCACCTTCTTTGTCACCTCCTGTCCTCCTCAGCCCAGCTACATTTAACAAACCACGGTGCTCAACTTCTCCTGCCTGGTACAAACCCCAGCATGAGAATTCCCAAACATCTCCCAAGGTCAAATCTCTGTCCTCTCCATCATCTTGGTGACCTCACTCAAAACTTTCCAAGGAAAACCCTCTCCCAGACTGTGGTGGTTCCAGGTGTGGGTTTCTCTGGGTCTGGACTGAAGGCACTTGAGATGTTATTTCATGTTCACACTCAGGTGTTTATTGTTTCTTATCAGTAAAGCAGTCTCACTGCTGGGAGTTCAGCAGCTTTTCATCAGGAGGCACAAAATGGCAACAACCTCTTGTTCCAAGGGCTTTTCAGACTAAACTATCCCATTAAGAACTGACACCTGGATTATTTCCCTTTTAACCCAATAACTGATCCCACAGAGCTGCCATGGGGACTTTTCTGCCCAATTACAAAATGCCACCCAAACCCATGGAGAAGGAGGAAGAAGAAGCATGAAGAAGAAACCCAGGATGACACCCTGTGCCCTCCATCTTGCTGCCATCCACAACACACTAAAAACCCCAAACCCTCAATTTCTCACCCAGTGACACACCCACACTGCTCTCTATAATCTATTGCACACTTTGGTGGATTCTGGTCTGTCTGGAAATCTGGGAAACTTTCTCCATGGATGAGGGTCAGAGTCAGTGCTGCCCTGGGGGTCAGGGCAGCCCAGAGCAGACACAGAAATATTCCCAGTGCTGCCCTGGGTTTGCACACCAGGTCACAGCTGCCAATGAAATCTCTGATGCTGTAATTTCAGGTTGTTTATTGCTCCGCTGGACTGCTGGGAATCTCCGGCTTCGGGCAATTTTATCCCAAGGAGATGCTGATCCTGCTGATCCAGTTGGGTCAAGGTGCACGAAAAATCCATCTGCAATTCCCTGCGGATGTTCCTCGTGCAATTCCTTCCTCCAGCACCAGCTGTCAGCCTGTCTGGCACACGGGCAGGCCAAAGGAACTCGTGTCACTCGGGGAACTTCCTGCTGGTGTATGTGACACATGGAACGCCACGGGCATGGACATTAATCACTCCCCACTGGAAGGATCCAAATATTTTGGCAGTTCAGGAACAAGGCTCAACATTTGGGAGAGGTGAGAGAAATTTGTGGCATCCACGGCCAAGGATTCCAATGTGGGAGGCTCAAAACACCAACAAGTCATGTACTAGCATGGGATATCTGTGGAAAACACATGCTGAGAATGAGAAATCGGGGAGAAATGCTTCCTGTGAGGGTGGGGGAAAGCTTGTCCAGAGAATTTGTGGATGTCCCGTCCCTGGAAGTGTCCAAGACCAGGCTGGATGGGGCTTGGAGCAACCTGGGATAATGGAAGGTGTCCCTGCCCTGGGATTTAAGGTCTTTTCCAACCCAAAATCATTTGGGAATTCCATGATTCCATATCAGGTGGGATGCTCCCCTCAGGAGCCAAGGGGCTCAGCCAGGACACTGCAGAGCCAAACTTGAATTCTCTATTTATGGTTTCTGGCTGATTTAGACTGAAAAGAAAATGTGGAGAAGAATACTCTCTTTAGTGCCTCAGGATTTTAATTTTAGGATTTTATTTTTAACCATTCCACTAAAATTCCAGACACTCTCACTCACCACTGTGGCTTCCAGGAGGTTCTGTTCCCATTGGGAATGATGAAATCAGGCTCAGAGCTCAATCACTGCACCTTAAAACTGCTCTGGATGGATTTAGGGACTGATCAGATTCCAGGAGGGACAGGATGTATCTCATACAACAAAAATCACCTCAGAATGAGACACTTCAGGCCAGCCCAAGGTCCCTTTACAGCAACAGCAGGGAAAGAGAAGATCCAGAAAGACCAAAGTAAAATGTCAGATCTGTTGCTGGAATCACCTGTTGGTCATCCTGCCTTTAAGGGAAATTCTGATCTGGAGTCAATGTTTCACATCTTTTAGGTATCTGTGATGGTTCCTGTCCAAAGTGCTCACCTGCTCCAGCCAAGGGCCTCAGGGTGTGTCCAGAAAGGGAATTTTAAGGATTTTAGGGTCAAAACAGGAGGTGCCCAGCGGTTGTTTAGTTAGGACAAGGAGGGACACTTGGATTACTTGGAAATTACTTGGAATAACTTTGGTCATTCATACCTAAAATAATTGTAAATCTTTCTTCCAGCTCCTAAGCCTGTCTTATTTTTTAGTCAGATGTCAAGAGTAATTCCAGATTTATAATCCAACTTTTCCAACGCTTACATATTGCACCAGTCTAAAAATAAAGGCCAGGCTGTCCAAACTGCACCTGAGCTGAATCCACTTCAGGCCTTCTCCATGACTGGATGGGTTTAAATCAGCACCACAATCAATCTGTGGGATTTGCTGCAGAAATTCCTGTCCTGAAGCAGGAATTCCTGCATGAAATTCCCTGGCATGTGTTATGGAACAGGTCAGAGCACACGATCCTAATGGTTCCTCCTGGAGCTCGAGATCCAGACTGAGGAATTGCTGCCAAGAGCACTGAAGGGATGGGAATTATGTGAGGTTTTATTTATCATCCTCACCAGCACCGGTGTCACTCAGAGCCACCCGAGGTTTGTGGTGTAAGAATCAAATTATTTCACTTTGATTGATCTATTGGTTTGTTTTACGAGCAATAAATCCAGATTTAGAATCAATTAAACTCATTTTTCACCTCACTCCCACACACCCTCCCTGTCAAACTCAAGGTAAACTTTAACACCTCCCCCTCCCATTTTATATCTGGGCTTTGTGATTTATTTTCAGGAGCGAGACGCTGGAGGCAGAGTCAGTTTTTCCAAAGAAATAAACCTCTGGGATCTTAGGAAAGAGCAGTCATACAATACCCAGGGTGGACAGGACACAAAATTAATCACCCACAAATAAATCAGGAGTGTGAGGGAGGGCAAATGAGTGCTTTGCTCCTGAGACTGGGGTTTGTCAGGGAGGGATCTGCTCATTTTTCCCTCATCTGAGGCCCTTCCTAGACCTCACTGGGTGTATCCATGCTGTTATGGGGCAGGTCAGCCTGGGGGACCATAATGCTCCCTCCTGACAAAAACCCATGGATTTTATTTATTAACTATATTTTCCCTTTTCCCTTTTCCCTTTTCCCTTTTCCCTTTTCCCTTTTCCTTTCCTTTCCTTTCCTTTCCTTTCCTTTCCTTTCCTTTCCTTTCCTTTCCTTTCCTTTCCTTTCCTTTCCTTCCTCCCTTCCCTTCCCTTCCCTTCCCTTCCCTTCCCTTCCCTTCCCTTCCCTTCCCTTCCCTTCCCTTCCCTTCCCTTCCCTTCCCTTCCCTTCCCTTCCCTTCCCTTCCCTTCCCTTCCCTTCCCTTCCCTTCCCTTCCCTTCCCTTCCCTTCCCTTCCCTTCCCTTCCCTTCCCTTCCCTTCCCTTCCCTTCCCTTCCCTTCCCTTCCCTTCCCTTCCCTTTCCCATTAAATTAACCTAAAAAAAGTTTAAATTGCATTTTTAATTATTTCTGCAATTTTGCTCCAATAATAATTTTAGAATACACCACATGAAGACATTTTCCACATCCACAAGGAGGATCCATCAACGTGAGCATGACCTGGAAATTCTTGGCTTTAAAACTTGAACCTTCCTTTTTCATTCCTTCTCCTGGATTTTCTGCCCATTCCTGTCCTTTCTTTGTTCTATATTTTTCTCTGAAAAGTTTTAAAGCTGAAATAAAAGAGCTCCCTGGGATATGAAAGAGTTCTGTGCATTGAAAAAGAAGAAGAAGAAAAAAAGAATCATGAAATGGAGGAAAAAAAAGGAATTCCTGATGGTAAAAGCTGTCATCCCTCATGGTGTAAAAAATATTTGATGTGTAATCATTTAATAATAAAATAAAAAGAGGAATTGCAAATCCCAGTGTGATAATGGGAACCAGATTGGATGTGCAGGCAGAATTTACTCTGTGGTTAATTCTCCAGCAAGAGAAAAAAAAATCCAGAAGATCTAATATCTCTAAATTCCATGGAATATTTTTATTCCTTCTTCCTGGAATGAATTGTCCTGCCCAGGGCACTGGTGAAGACCCCAAAACTGGAGGGATTGAAAAGTGGATGTGACACTTGGGGACATTGATTAGGGTGAACCTTGGCAGTGCCAACAGAACAGGAATTGAGAGTTTTCCTTGCTTGGAAATGTCTGGAAAATTAGAGGACAGGAGCTAAAATCAGAATTTAGGAGTTTTTAGTTGATTTATTATTAAAAGACAACTGGACCTCACTTTCATTTCCCAAAGCTGTTCAAGAGGCACTGAGAATAAACACAAAAATCACCTTTTTAAAAATAGATAAAAAATTTTAAAAGCCCTATTTTTTTTCTCAGCATGGGGAAAAATGATCCAGGGAAATCCAGTTTTGTCTGAAAGGGAAGAGAAGGTGGCACCACCTAAATACATTCAGAAATTAAATCTTCTCTGAAATTCCACCAGAGCAAACCCACAGGGCGTTTGCTCTTTCTCTTCCATGCTCCCAGCAAGAGAGGCTTTTCCCAGACTTTCCATTTATTAGATGGATTGAATCCTGCTTCTTCCATTAGAACTGGGAAAATCGGGCAGGGTGGGACATCACATCTCATTTAACAGCACAATTTGAGGCTCAGCAGCCTGGGAAATTTGATTTAAAGCAAACCCACCCTGAACCACAGCAGGATTTGAGCTCTGGCTTGGACAGGGTTCTTTATTAGCGGGATTATTTTAATATCCCTGTCCTTGACATTCCCACAGAACAGAGCTTTCCAGGGATAATGGAGCTGGAGATGGTGGGAGGAGGGAGTTTCTCAAGGAGAAGAACTTGTCTTCTGTCACAGAAGAACCTTTTGATGGGAGAGGAAGGCTCTGACTACTGGAAATGAAAAAAAAATTAAGGCAGAAGAATCAGGTGAAAAACGGGATCCTAAATAGTTTTGGGAATTAAAGGAATTCCTTGGTGAAAGGTCAGACTTCTGCTGGTAACTGGGAAAGAAAACCATGGAATGTTTGGAGGGAATATCTGTCCCTCACCCATGGAAGTGCTTCCAATCAAAAAACCATGGAATGTTTGGAGGGAATATCTGTCCCTCACCCATGGAAGTGCTTGAAATCAAAGCTGATTTGGGTGGACACCTACAGACTCCAGCAGGCCTGGAAAGAAGACGGAAGTTGTTATCCAAAGGGATTTAGGTGAATATTCCTGTGCTATCCATCAGGAAACCATTTGCTTTATTAAATCCTTCCTTTTTCCAAAACCCAACACATTCTCTCTGCTGTGGCAGCTCCCAGATTAAATAAATGCCACTTATTTAAGTGTCACCGTGACACATTTATGTCACGTCTTCTCCCAGATTAAATAATTGTCACTGTGGTCCTTTCATCCACCTTTTCCATTTCCAAGAGTTCTCCCCTGCCATTTCTTGTCTTCTCAGGATTCCTTAATCTCCTGAAAATTCAGAGATTATCCTGATTTCCTTTCCAGGCTATTTTTGCAGCACCTTTTCTACAGCATCCTGCCATGACCATGCCCTGGACGGTTCTACCTGACAAATTATGGCAACCTGAATTAAGAATGGAAATCACAACTCCTGATCACTGTGAAAACCAGAACTCCTGGGGTTTTCCCCAGCCATCTGACAAGACCTGGGAATTTGGATTTTCTGGCAGTGGAGATAAGCAGGAGGAAGGGAAATGCTCCAGCCAGACCCAGCTGTGTGTTGCTCACTTATTTCCAGGAGGGCACAGAGGGATATCGTGTCCCATCCTCCATGGGGTGGAATTCATCCAGAGGAGGGACTCATTCCATGATTCTCCAGCAAAAATAAGGAAAATAAGACAAAACTTGCAGGTTTTGGGTGGTGACAGTGTCACTGTTGGGAGTCAAAGCACCTAAGATAATTTTAAAAGGCTTTCTGCAAAAAATTGTCCCAATGTCAGTGGATTTCTTTCCTCTGGGGTGAGGATCTGAGGTGATCCTGCTGGAACAGATTTCAATTGGCAAATCCAACGGCAGGAAGACGCCTCAGGAATCCAACATTTCCTTCTGACAAAACCTGATGCTGGAAATCCATCAATTTTTCCTCCAATACCTTCTGGACCTCCCAGATATTTCAATTTCCAGGTGACAAAACTCTGGGGACAGCAGCTCTTCAAATGTTACAGCTGACTGTTGGAAATTCCCTGTTGGAACTTTAGATGGGATATTGGGAAGAAATTAATTACTGTGAGGGTGGAGAGGGCCTGGGATGGAATTCCCAGAGCAGCTGTGGCTGCCCCTGGATCCCTGGAAGTGCCCAAGGCTGGGTTGGATGGGGCTTGGAGAAATCTGGGATGGTCGGAAGTGTCCAAGGGGATTGAAGCAGGGGATGTTTAAGGTCCCTTCCAACCCAAACCATTCTGGAATTCTGAGATTCAATGATCTCCACTGGCATCATCTTTTCCTTGGACACTGAAGGAATTCTTGTTACAAAACAAGCGCCAGTGAGGCAGAAATTTATTTCCAAGGATCCAAATCATTTCCATCCAGAACTCCGTTAGACAAACCCATCCAACCTATAAAACTCCTCTCAGATATTTCACTATTTCCTGACCCTCAGAAAACCAGCATCTGATGCTGGAGGCAATAAAACCTCATCAGGAAAAAGCATTTTGGGCAAAATACGAAGCTCCCAGTCCTGTGAATAACTTGGGAATTTGTGGGGCTGGCTATTTCAATCCCAGGATCTTTAGGTTTGCCATGCTACACAATGCATGAAGACCTGGAAACTCTGGGAATGCTCCAGGAAAGCTCCAGAAAAGCTCCAGGAAAGCTCCAGAAATGATCCAGGAATGATCCAGAAAGCTCCAGGATGGGCCATTGTTGGGCTTGGCAGGCTCCAGGCTCTGGGATTGTTACTTGGGGCCCAGCAAGGAGCAATGTCCCCTTGGGAAAGGCCTTCCATGGGCATGGGAGATCAGATGGGGTCAGATGCCACCAAAACTGGTAAATGAAATCTCAAAATATCAAATTTTTTAATTACCTGAGCACCAGGGATGTGTCCTACAGCCCACCAAGGATCTGGGGAGAGCTTGGCTTTACTTTTACACATCCCTCAGGTGAAATTTCCTTTTTGGGTATTCCTGAGGGAATGGCAGTGGGGGATGTAAAAATGGATCCAATAGGAAATTACCGGAGGCCTACAGAATATTTCTTACAGGATTGACTTTCAAGTATCACCTTTTCCCACTTTTATTCTAAATTTTCTCTTTTTTCCCCCAAACTCTGGTGATTTTGGATGCGCATGGAGGGGGAAATAATTCCTTTGGGGGTCAGAGTAGGAAATAATTGCTCAAGGAAGATCTGAAGAACACACTGGAAGTTTCTCCCAAAATCTACATAAAAGATGACATGATGAATTTTGAAATCAGGATTCTCCCATCTTTAAATATATGAGTTAGACCACAAGAATTCAACACAATTTTAGAGTGATTCAGAGGAAAATTAAGCCAGAGTAGAATCCAACCTCCTGATTCCCACCTGGAAAATACACCTGAAAGTGCCTTCCTCAGCCTTCACAAAGAGATTTGTGCCTGCAGCAGCTCGAAGTATCATTATTAGCACAAAAATAGCCATATTGATATCAGAATGATTAATTCTTGCAATTTTAGCATTGATATACCAGTGGGAAATTCTCACTGGAGACAATTCAAGTGATGGTGCCAAAATCCAGGGAATTTAATTCTGTGCTGGCAAAAACAGAAAGAAAAATGTGTCAGGATGAGGAACCCATGAAACTGGGTTATTAAGATAAGGCAGACAATGGTCCATGCACAAAAGCAGTTCAATAAATACATTTATTTTTACATTTTTTACAGTCATCCCAGAAAAAAATGGCTTTTTAAGGGGGATTTTGAAGGAAGTTTGGGAGGAGCGGCCACACTATCCTGAACAGAAGCCAGAAAAAACAGCTCTACCAAAGTAGTTTTTCAGTGGCAAGTGGAGTTTTCGCCTAAATTATCTCCGCCACAAAAGAAGGGTCCATTTTCTGTGGGATATTTTGACATTTCATTGAAAACTTCAACACAGGAAAAGTGAAATGTTTCCAGCTGGGAAATTGTGTCCTGCAGCATCACCAGAGTCCCTGATGGATTGATTTGGGATAAACTGCCTGGATTCACTTCCATTGAGGGGCTCCCAAGGCAAACAGCATCTCCCAGGATGCAGAAGGCCATGAATTCCCACAGAATTAAGGATTAATCCTGTTTATTTGTGATGGAGCTCATCCAGTGCTGGACAGCAACAGAACCTCTCCCTACCAGTGATGATTATTTTAATTTTATTTTATTTTATTTTATTTTATTTTATTTTATTTTATTTTATTTTATTTTATTTTATTTTATTTTATTTTATTTTATTTTACTTTATTTTATTTTACTTTATTGTTTTATTTTGTATTATTTTATTTTATTATTTTATTTTATTTTGTTTTATTTTATTTTACTTCATAGTTTTGTTTTATTTTATTTTATTTTATTTTATTTTATTTTATTTTATTTTATTTTATTTTATTTTATTTTATTTTATTTTAATTTTTTTGTATTATTTTATTTTATTATTTAATTTAATTTTGTTTTATTTTATTTTATTTTATTTTATTTTATTTTATTTTATTTTATTTTATTTTATTTTATTTTATTTTATTTTTAAATTTTGTATTATTTTATTTTATTATTTAATTTTATTTTGTTTTATTTTATTTTATTTTACTTTATAGTTTTGTTTTATTTTATTTTATTTTATTTTATTTTATTTTATTTTAATTTTATTTTATAAGTTTTCCAGAGAAGCTGTGGCACCTCTGGATCCCTGGAAGTGTCCAAGGCCAGGCTGGACGGGGCTTGGAGCACCCTGGGATAGGGGGAGATCCCTGCCCATGGATTGGATGATCCTGAAGGTCCCTTCCAACTCAAACCATTCCAGGATTGATTTCATGATGGAATTTCAGGACTTTTTGGGATTCTTCCCTTGCTCTGAGCTGTTGTTTCCCTTGGAGTCACTTCTCTTTCTCCTTATGGTGTCTGTCCAGGTGATAAAATCCATGGGAAAAGGGATCTCCTCCATGTGCTTCTACCATGTCATAAAAGAAATTAATTAACAGCTCTGCTTGATGGAGCCAAAGGAATTGCCTTGCATTTAAAGTGGGTTTGAAAGGGGAAAGGAGAAATTGGGACTCTGGAATTCAACAAAGGGATGCACAGCCAAAACATCTGGGCCAAATCCGTGCTTTGATGGGAAAAGTGACTGTGGGATGTCACTGTCATATTTTTTGGGAAAATCCCCTTGCCCAGGGTTTCTCTCCTGGGAAGCTGAGAAGCTTCAGAGAAAAAGGAAAACAATTCTTATCTCATTTGCTTCTCCTGTGTTTTGCTCCTGTGGAATGTGTTTGGAGATTGTTTACCCACAGGTGATTGTTCCATTGGTTTCATGTGAGTTGTTTTGACTTAATGACCAATCATGGTCAGGCTGTGTCAGGACTCTGGAAGGAGACACGAGTTTTTCATTATTATCTTTTTAGCCTTCTGCCTGTATCCTTTCTCTATTTTTAGTATAGTTTTAGTTTAGCATTCTTTAATATAACAAAATATCATAAAATAATAAATCAGCCTTCTGAGAACATGGAGTCAGATCCATCATTCCTCCCTTTGATGGGGGATCCCAAAAACACCACAGTGGGATTGCTAGACTTTCTGAAATTGGACAACAATTTCACTTGATGCCAAAGACAAAGGTAACCAACCATCTACCCATAAAATCACAGAACCCTAAAAAGGTTTGGGTTGAAGGGATCCTGAGGTTCATCCCATCCCGTGGGCAGGGACACCTCCCACTGTCCCAGGCTGCTCCACTGTCCAACCTGGCCTTGACCTCACTACAGAATTTGGGTTTTTTTGCTTTTTTTTTGCCTGATTTTCCCTCAGATACTTTTCCCCTTCCTTGTCCCCAAAAGAGGTGATTCCAGACCACGACGTTTAGTGTTGGTTAATTAAAAGTGTACTTACTTTTTGTTGTGAGGTAGGATTAGGAGAAAGGTAAAACAGGTTTAAAATATTATCAAGAAAAAGTTTATTAATAGTAACTAAAAGAAAGACTCATAAGAATTAGAATAAAACTTTTAAAATACTTCTCTTTTTTCTACAATTTTTTTAATTGACAATGTAAAGAAATAAAATTTAAAATTTCAATTAGTTTGCTACTTTTAATGAATGAATTCCACGGGTGGGATGGGGAGCAGACACCCGTGGGTGGGTGTTTGTGTGCAGGGAGGGGCACGGAGGGACAGGGGCTTGTTGCCATCGCTGAAAGAGGCCAAAAATAAAAAATAAAAGCGGTGAACTCGGTGCTCCAACCTCCAGCTGTGTAAACTCCGACTGCAGCCTCGTGTGGCCAGTTACTCCTGCAAAAGGAGAGAGGAATGGCTCGGCTCCGAGGGATTTGCCCATCAAACCGTTCCACGCTGCTGGGGAAACAAAACTCTTTGAATTAAAAAAAAAAAAAAAGAGGAGAAAAAAAAAAAAAAAAAAAGCATTTTCTACTACCAAGCTCTAATAAATTGAAGCCCTGCACCTCTCATGGCCTTGGAATGATTACATGAATTTTCTTTTTGCTACATAATCATCAGTAAATCAAGCATAGCCCATTAAACAATAGATGCCTCCGAGGCCTCTCTTCAAATGTGCTTTTGATAAGAGGCAGAGAATTTTTTTCTGGGCTTGTAAGGTTTTTCTTTCCTCTGTTTGTTTTTTCTAAGGGTCAAATAATGCTGTTAAAAGAGCAGTTAATATATAGATGTATTTTTCCATATTCCCTGCATGGTGTTTGACTTTGGGAGATTTATGGAATATCTTTTCCCAGTTCAACAATCGTGTGTTTTGTTGTACTAAAGAGGTATTTTAACAGGAGTGGGGATTCTTAATAAGTTCACTGCTGTCTCCTTTCCAAAACAGGCCTGGGCCAAGACGGGGAACAGAGCAAATACAGGAATCTATGTACATAAAAAAGATATATATATATATATATATATATATATATTTTTTTTTTATTTTTATATAATTTTATTTTTATATATTTTATATATACTTATATATTCATAAATATATTTATGTCTTTATCTTTCTGTAAAAAATAAACGAATATATTTATATATTCAAATATACTAACGTACTTATATAAATTTATAAAATATAGAAATTTTATATATTTTTATATAAATATATGAATATGTATTTATATATTTCTATAATATATATACATACAAATATATATATATATATGTATGTATGTATATGTACATATTTATATACATAACACTCTCGTGTGGGTGTTACTGGTTTATTTTCACATCAAAAACTCATAAAGTTTGGGATGACCTGGTGAGAAGTTCCTTTTGGATGAGGCAGGACACACCTGACAGTGAAAGGAGGAAGGGTTAAGTGGCCTGGGCCACATTTTGGGATGGGGTTCCGCTGGTTGGGGATGGAGCTTTGCCAGGAGGGGATGAGCTGACCTGATCCATCCAAACACTCTTCAGATAATGGGAAAACTCCTCATTCCAGGCAGCAGGGCAGGGCACTGTCGTAGTTCATCCACAGAAGCTGCAGCTCTGTCTTCTGAAGAAAATTAGGATTTTCCTCCATCCCAAAGGCATAAATAACTTGACAAAATATCCTGTAAGGAAACATCTTTCCATTTAGGACCAGATTTAGGATATTCAGCGCTGCCTGGAAGAGCTGATAAGCCCTTAGTCTAGAAACCATCCCTCAGCCCTTTTTCCATGTGCTGCTCCCTCCTCAGAGCTGTCAGACAGGACACAAAGGTCGGCTCTCCTGTTTTTAAGAGCTTTGTTTTGGATGATATTCATGAATTTTAGCTGTCGAGGGCAAGCCCTGGCGGCTGCAGCCAAGAGAAGCAGCTGTGGTGCTGTTTGCCTGGAACACAATCTGCTTCTGGAGAGAACTCCCAGGTGGTTCGAGAGCAAATGAGGGTCAGGAGATCACATCTTGTCCTTTCCTGGGGTTTTTTATTTGTTTTCCTCTCCAGCTCTTCCTCCCCCTGGGCTCCTCGTGCTCTCTGGATGATGCTGTGCCCTCGTGTCCTGCGAGCACAGGGGCAGAGCTGAGCTGTGCCACAGAAGTTAAATCTGCAGATCTCTTTGTGGCTTTTATATTTATTTATATTTATGTTCCAGAGAGAGATGTGAATTCCCCTCTTCTTCAAAGCTGAAAGGTAATTCCAGGTTTCTCCTGATGCAGAGTGGGAAAGGGAAAGGATGCCCATGATAAAACATCTCAGTGTCAGCCACGAGAAGCTTCACTGCTCCTGCTGCCACTTCTTATAGCCGTGATATTTTCTGAAAAATCCTTTCCTTAGGATTCTTTCTCCTGAGAAGCTGAGAGGCCTCTGGAAAAGAATGTAAACATTGATTATCTGCTGCTGTGGAATGCAACAGGTGCATCTGGGATTGGGCTCATGGGGTTGTTTCTGATTAATGGCCAATCACAGCCCAGCTGGCTCGGACTCTTTCAATCAGTCCCAAACCTTTGTTATCATTCTTTCTTTTTCTAGTCTTAGCCAGCCTTCTGATGAAATCCTTTCTTCCATTCTTTTAGTATAGTTTTAATATAATATATATCATAAAACAATGAATCAGCCTTCTGAAACATGGAGTCAACATTCTCATCTCTTCCCTCATCCTAAGACCCCTGCGAACACCACCACAACTTCTTTCAGATTTTAAGACACAATTTTGGGCCTCTAAATGGAAATGTCACTGAAAGATGAGCCTTGAATTTGATTTTTAGGTAATTAATAAGGGAAAATTCTCCTTTCTGCAGGTGCCAACAGCAAGAATGGGACAGAGGGATTGTGATTTTAGCCCAGAATTTTTTCTCCTACCAAGTGCAGCACGGAAAGCCCAGCCTGAGGTCACCCTTCAGGTATTCTCAGGCCTCTAAACCGAAATGTTCCTTCACAGACACTTGGATTTTAATTTGTTCTCCGTGAAAAAACAAACGGAGGGAGCAGTGAGTGAGGTGGGACTGGAGAAAGACCATCAGCCTTCAGCAGGAATTCACTGCTGGGGGTCCTGGAGCACTGAGGAAACACAGAGGGAAAATTCCACCGATGTGAATTGTGGCAACTTGAGGTGCAGCAGTGCCTCTTGGTTTAATTAAAATTAATTTCTTTTCATTTTCTTCCTGCCTGTTGCAACCCCTGTTGTTAAGAGACCTAAAACCATTGCTGGCTTTGAGGCACAAGTAGCAAATAATTCAAATACAAATGGGTGAGTTTTACAAATAAAATTCCAGCAATTTAAGCAGGTACCCAAAGGCTGTTGCCTGTGGGATTATTTTTCTAGATCTTGAAAATCTGTGACCAAGAGGTCGTTTCATTTTTCCAGAAAAAGGGAAAGAATAGGAAAGGAGGAAAGAAAAAAAAAAAGGAAGAAAAAGGAATGGAGCTTTCATCAGGTTCAGATCCAAGTCCTGCTTGGGTTCAGGTTTAGTTCAAAAGTGGATGTCTAGGTCTTGTTTTTCCTGACACACTTCCCTCATCCCCATCCAAAGTGCTCTGAATTTGTCAGCAGGGAGCCTGAGGAAGAAATGGCTCTGTTTGGGTTGAATCAGAGCAGCAGCTCTGCTGCCTGCCAGAAACCCTGACCTTTCCCAGTCTGAGGCAAACTGTCCTGAGTCTGTCCCATTTTCCAGAAAATCTCGGCTGGCATTTCTGCTTTCAACCTCCTCCGCGAAAAAAATCAGCTTTGGTGAGTTCACAGGTGTTCCTTAACACTTTCCATCCCGTCCTTTTCCCTGAACCAATTAACTCAGCCTGGACTTAGCAGGAGGTGTGATCCTGGTAGCAATTAAAAAAAATACAAATTAAACATATTTCTGAAAGTTTAACATCTGCAGAGCTTGCGTGGAAACCGCTCCCCTTCCAAGAGGGATCTCCCATGGCTGCTGGGTGGAATCTGGTGCAAGCCTGGGTGACCTGCTGCTTTCCTCTGGGAGTCTCCTGGATATTTATGGAGCATGGAGTCCATCAGCTGGGAATGACTTCATGGAACATCTCACTTCATTATTTTCAGGGAAACTGCAGCTTTGTGTCCTGATGCTGGAGCGTTAGGTGTGAGGGGAAAAAACCTGAGCAAACACGGCTTCCATGCTCCTTCCCGAATAAATGAGCTCTCTGTGGAGGGGATCATTTCTAATTACACCCCAAAATGCACTTTGGGGGGGGGTCATGCAGAGTCTGGATTAAATCCACTTGCAGGAGAATCTTTCATGGAGTCTTGGTTTTCCATTAATCTTCAGGGGCTACAAGGGGAAGGGGATGGATGGCAAAGGAGAAGGAGAAAGGGCCGGAGAAGGAGAAAGGATCAAAGAAGGAAGGAATGGGGAAGGGATGACTCAGGAGAAGGATGAAGAGTCAGGACTATTTTAATTTCTAACCCCAAACCAGGAGGGAAATCATTCCAGGATAATGGATACAGCAGCAAGCTGGGATTTCAGCTGGGGGATTCCCATCCCTTCCCTCTCCTCCTGCTCCATTGTGTGACCTTGGATAACTCCTGATTCCTGCCTTTTGTCACTGAAACTGATGCCTTGAAAAGACTGATTTGGACAGAGCTAAAGAATAAAGCAGGGATTTATTCAAAGGATCTCCTCCATGGATGCACCTTGGGCAGCACCAGAGCCCAGCCAGGGCTGCACCCAAGATGAACCAAAATGGCCCCAAAATGCACGAGCGCTGCCGGGGTCTCTCCCTGGGATCAGCTCTGCTCCATTTGCACCTTGCAGTTCATTGTCCCATTCCAGCTTTAGCCCAGGCAGTCCCACCCTGCTTGTTTTTCTCTCTCCAGCCCACGGGGTTTGTGCTCCTGGGCTGAGATTTGGCTCATTTGTCCTTGGTGCCCAGCTGGAGCAGGAATTGTTTTGTCTCCCTGCTCTGTGCACAGAGCTCACCATGCCCTGATGTGGAGCTCAGACCCACACACTAAAGCAGCACAGAATGTGAAAATATAAAAGCTAAACCTGAGGCATCAGTGTGACCTTGGATAACTCCTGATTCCTGCCTTTTGTCACTCCCCTGTGTTTACTCAGGCTGATTCCCACTGGGAATTCACACTGTGGAAATCTCCATCCTTTTCCACCAACCTCATCTCCACAGGATTTATGTTTTGCACCAGAGCTGAATATGGTAAGTCCAGCTTTTTTTGAACTCTTGAATGTCATTCCTGGAGGTGACCCACACTCATCCCATCCAAATCTAGTTCTCTTCAGAGGTCCACAGGAAAGGAATTCATGGAGGACCTTGGATAACCACACTTCTTATTCAAACAGCTGAGCTGAATTCCTGACTTTTGCTTTTTCCTTGAGAAGCTTGAAATAGGGAGAACACATCAGGCACTTTGGAATTCCAGTACCTGGCTGATGCTTGATGTGAAAACTTCTCCACGTTCTGGAATATCCTCATGAGAACCTCCACTCATCCCGTCTGCCACCAAGATCTCTGTGGTGAGCAGAGCTACGACAATTCCTAAGGATTTCAGGGGAGTTAAACCTCACACAATCCAGGGAATCGATGAGAACTGGACATTTTATAGGCATTTAAACAATCCTGTTTAATTTGGGTTGGAGACATGAAGTTATGAGGGGACTTTTGTGACTCTTTCCAAGCCAAGCCTTAAATTAAGAACTAAATAACCGCAATAAAAAAGGTTTGTTAGGCTGCCCCCCTTCCTCTCCAAGTCTTAATAAATTTTTCAGTGGTTGCATTCCAAAGGACGAATTTTCGGGAATAATATTATGGATGAAAATTAAATAATTTTATTTCTCACACACACAAAAAAAAAAAAAAAAAAAAAAAAAGAGAGAGAGAAAATATGCAAAAAATATGCGGTTTTTAAAATTTTTTTTTGCTTTCTCAGATTAGATAAAATTGTATACATTTGGGAATGTATTGTTCAGAAGTCACAGAATCATGGAATAATGAAATGGTTTCAGTTGGAAGATCCTCCCAGTCCACCCCTGCCATGGCAGGGACACCTCCCACCATCCCAGGCTGCTCCAGCCCTGTCCAGCCTGGCCTTGGACACTTCCAGGGATCCAGGGAAGGCCAAAATTCTCTGAGAATTCTATTCCAGCCCCTCCTCACTCCTGAATAAAGAATTCCTTTCCAAAATCCTATCTAACCCTGCCCTTTGGCAGTGGGAACCCTTCCCCCTTGAACTTCCACTTTAAATCCAGCATTCTCAATTCCAGTCCCTAGTTCTTAGGTCCAGTTCTTGCCATCCATTTCTGTAGACAGAAAAAAAATATGGAAAATAAAGCAGAAGGGATCAGAAGTTTTTTTTTTAGTAATTTTTCTCTCATTTGAGCTCAGTTTCTCTACAAGAGAATGGGCAACATAAGAAGTTGCTCTTCCACTTTAAATCCAGCATTCCTAATTCCAGCTCTTAGTTGTTAGTTCCAGTTCTTAGTTCTAGCCTTAGTTCTTGCTGTTCATTTTTATAGGCAGCAAAAACCTTGGAAAATAAAAGAGAAGGAATTAATACAATTTTTTAGTTGTATTTTTCTTCCCATTTGGGCCCAGTTCCTCTGGAAGAGGATGGGTAACAGAAGAAGTTACACTTCCACTTTAAATCCAGCATTCTTAGTTCTAGCTCTTAGTTCTTAGTTCCAGTTCTTAGTTCTAGTCTTAGTTCTTGCCGTCCATTTTTATGGGCAGTAAAAAACATGGAAATTAAAAGAGAAGGAATTAATACAATTTTTTAGTTGCATTTTTCTTCCCATTTTGGCCCAGTTCCTCTGGAAGAGGACGGGGAACACAGGAAGCTGCATTTCCACTTTAAACCCAGCATTCTCAGTTCTGTTCATCCATTTTTTTCCCCACACACCCTCCCAAATTTTATCCGCAATTCATCTTTTCTTTTCAACCCCGGATTCTTCCAGCTCCTCTCCCCAGCCCACACAACCATCACCAGCTGAAATCCGGGAGCACAAAAGCTGCTACTGTTCCCTGGATTGGGTTGGAGTTGCAGATTTTCCCTGGCAAATCCTGAGACAATATTTGGGAGTTGTTGATTGGGAGCCGTTTTAGGCGCATTAATCACGGAACAAACACGCTCCCCGCCTGCCAGGCCTAATAAATCTTCCTAGAATTCCACCTCCCATCATAAACACATTCACAAGCACTTAAGCAACCCCTGGAAGATGAGCATGAATTCCCTGATTCGTTGAATCAATCAACGGGAGGTCGGGATGAGCAGGAGCTGAGCTCCCATCCCAAGGGGGAAGTGTGGGATAAACTCCTGGAGCCAAGGATCTGGTGGAGCAGCCTGACAAAAAGCTGTTTGCACGTTGTAATTAAAACGACTCCTGAAGCTCTTCTGCACACAAGATTAGAATTTTGTTGTGCTGAGATCTGTGCTAAGTCTTAGTTCCCAACAGGCCTTCCCCATCGTGAGAAACTCAAAAAAACTCCTGAAAAACTCCTGAAAAACTCCTGAAAAACTCATTTCTGGAGCAGAGGACGAGCTGCCTCAATCAAAACCACAACCAAATATCAATTAATTTGCATAAGATTAATAAAGAGCACAGTGGGTTTAAGAATTAAGGGAGGTTTTTAAAGTTTCTTTTCAGCTTTTTGAGCATTTTGCAGGATCCAACCCTCTGGTGGAAACATCAGCCTGATGGAAAGATACAAACCACAAGAAAGCTGCCAAGTTCCTCAGAATTTCAGGTCTGAGTGGAATTTCATCATTTAAGTGGAATTTCATCATTTAATTGGGCTTTCTGCTCCCCCCTCATTGTTTTATCTCACCCAACCACATTTTGACCCAAGGTTTTAGGCACAGGCACTTATTCTATTCTCTCTACAACCCTAAAAGGAAACTTATGACTCCACACCAATGATTCTTTGATTTTATTTGATTTAATTTCATTTAATTTAATTTCATTTCATTTTATATGAATGGATCTGTCCATCCAACTTGATGTGTAATGGAACCCCAGAATGGTTTGTGTTGGAAGAGACCTTCAGGATCATCCCATTCCATGGGCAGGGACACCTTCCACCATCCCAGGCTGCTCCAAATCCCATCCAGCATGGCCTTGGGCACTTCCAGGGATCCAGGGGCAGCCACAGCTTCTCTGGGAATTCCATCCCAGCCCCTCCCCACCCTCCCAGCCAGGAATTCCTTCCCAAAATCCCATCCCTGCCTGCCCTCCTTCAGGGCAGTGAATCCTGACTCGTTTCTTGACTAAAGGCTGAAACTTTTTCCAGCTCTCCCATGAAAAACGGGCAAATGGGAGAGGTAAGGGGTGAGATCGGGGTGGGACTGTGAGGAAAGAAAGGAAAAAGGAAGTTCCCATCCGTGGATTCATTAACCTGTGGATTCATTCCTTGGAGCAAGCTGAAGCACAGAGTCAGCAGAACTTCAAAGGAAATGAGCTGTAATTCAGGAGAAGGAGAGCAAGCAGCCACTCTTCTCAAATCCCTCTCTCAATCCTTTATTTTAAATCACTGTTTCTTTCTAAAATTCTGTCGTAGTCAGAGAAAACATGGTGGCCAAATCCAGGGGGGTTTAATCCATCCATTTTATTCAACCTTTCCTTCCAAGATGAAAATCCCTGGGCTTTCGAAGGATGAGCAGGAGACTCATGTGGGGCTTCTTTTGACAAAGAAAGGAAACCAATGAGGGCAATTCCACCGGAAATCCAACAAGTTTTTCTCTGGAAGAGTCAATGCAGCAAGGCTGGATCAGGGAAATTAGGATGAAGAAATTCCAACATCAATTTTTGCTTAGTCCAGAAGGATGTGAGATATGGGAATATTTGGAAAGTAGAAATCTGAGTGTACTAAGAGAAACTGGTGGGATAGAAATGTATAATAAAATTCATAAATAACAAATTTGGGGTCAGAAAGGAGAAAGTTTACAGAGAGAAGAGCAAAGTTTTGGGAAGACTCCCTAGTGGTAACCATGAGAGAAAGGGTCCTTAATGGTTTTAAATGGATCTGGATAAATGCAGAGAAAGACATAAAGATTAATTTGAAGACTCTCCAGGCAAATCTCTGTGAAAAGTGAGGCCCATGGACAGAATTCCTGGGGATTTTCTTTCCTGCTTTGTTTCTTGGTTTTTGTTGTATTTCATCAGTTGTATCTAGCAATTAATTACTTTACATTTTGAAATGGCTTCATGAAGGGGAGATGAGGATTCTCCTTACAGGACCACAGAATTAAAATGGAAATTTTTGGCTCATAGTATCATCCATGTCCCCATTCACCCTGCTTTTCCTTATTATTATAATAGGATGTTCTTCCAGAACCTCATTCCTGTTACCAGGAAGCTTGCCTTAATTTACAGATGAGTTTAGACTGATTTATTATAATTATTTCCCTTCAGTGCTTTAATTGTCTCATGAACAAACCCCAAACTGCTCTCAGTTGATTACACAAGACAAAAATTTCTGGATCATTCCAAACACTCTCCTTTTCATTGCCAGGGAATTCAATTAATCCTTGCTGAGCTCCACTTCCAGTAGGAATTCACTTTTCCTTCCAGGAAGCCCTTGGGCTCCCAGCACATCCCTACAGCAAGGTTTTCCCCATATTTAAAGTTAGGAATATGTTTTCCCCATATTTAAAGTGCAAGGAGTTGAGGGTTTGTACTTCTGGCGTCAAACTGGGAATTTGTGTAGTGGATCTGTACAGAAAGGGAGATCCAAAAGTTGCCTTTTTCCCACAGGAAAAGTTTCCCAGCATTAAACAAAAATGGAATAATGATCCCACTGTTCAGACACACCTTGGAAATGGAATGAATGGAGCTGACAGGAATGATTTGGGAGTCTAGAAATAATTTGTCATCAAGGGATTAAAAATGGAAAAGGCTTGGATTACAAGAAGCAGCAGCAGCAAATGCCTTTCCCATCGTGAGCCGCTGCCGAGGCCAGGGTGTGTTTTACCTCCGTGAGCAGCACAGAATTCCTGCCTGCATCTGTCCTGGAGCTCTCCCTGTGTCCCAGACAATCCCTGCCGCGCTCTTTGAACCCACAGAGCAAGGCTGCTGCTGGAGATTAGCTTTGCTTAACATTCCCTCCCTTCCCCACCCAGAAATCTGACGTCGCAGGAAAGGAGAGGTCGGAGGACGATGATCCGGTTGGGATGGGAGAGGGAGCTGTATCCTGATACCCAGGGGCACTGCTGGGATGCTGCTGGCCAAATCCTGGCCGGCCCAGGCCATGCACCTGATTTTGAAAGCAGCAGACAGGTGCTGGGCATTTGCAAGGATCCAACTCGTAAGAGGCTGGGTATTCCGGAAAAAAAAAACTAAAAAGGGTTTTGCAGGATATCCGTGACCTCATCCCTTATCCTGAAGCTCCCGGCTCTTTGTAATCTCTGAATGTCAAAAGGAAGCTGGGAAAGACCGAGCTGCTCTTCCTCAGATCACAGTGAAAGTGCTGACTGCCCGGTCTGTTGTGTCCTGGGATATTTCCTGGAAGGAGGAATCTCGTGTTTTACAGCTCCGTGGCTCTGATCCATCTCCCTGAGCTTTGGAGCAGCTCTGGAATGACACAGCCCATCCACGCCGGCTGCTTTCCGTGCAGGGATTCTCCACGTGGAGCTGCCAGGCTAAAAAATCACCAGACAGGGCTTGGCTGAGGTCTGGGCACCTTGCAGTGAGATGACGCTGATCATTAGAAGCAGAAATTAATTAGTGCTGATTTGGTTTGTGGGTGGTTTATTGACAGGATGCATATCCAAGAATTCCATACAGAGTGGGAAACAGGGAGTGCTTAAAGCTGTAATAAAAATGCTCCTTTCTTTGCATCCTAGACAGAGAAATCATCTAAGAAACACACCCTCCTTCCCAGGGCTCCTCCAGACACAGCCCCTGTGGGAATATCGGCCCTCACGAGATCCCAGAGGGATCCTTCTGCTGCTGGGACAGTGGGAAACATTAAAAGGAGTTTCCTGGAAAGGATGTGGGGTTTCCAGCAGGGAAAGAGTGCAGAGTTTTGCTTCTTTTTTGGCAGGGCAGGAATCAAATGTGTGAGACGGTATTTCTTGTTGGGGCTCAGATGTTTATCAGTTCTTATCTCTGTCACACTCTCACAAACCCTGAGTTCTGCAGCACTTCACTCTCACAAACTAAAAATGGAGCCCCATCTCTCTCTGCAAGGCCTTTGAAGGATCAACTGTCCCATTAAGAAATGACACCGAAATTATTTTCACTTTTAACCCAATAACCAACCACCCATGGCTGCAATGGGGACTTTTTATCCAATTACACAAAACCACCCAAACCCATGGAGGAGAAGGAGAAGGAGGAGGAGGAGGAGAAGGAGAAGGAGAAGGAGAAGGAGAAGGAGAAGGAGAAGGAGAAGGAGAAGGAGAAGGAGAAGGAGAAGGAGAAGGAGAAGGAGAAGGAGAAGGAGAAGGAGAAGGAGAAGGAGAAGGAGAAGGAGAAGGAGAAGGAGAAGGAGAAGGAGAAGGAGAAGGAGAAGGAGAAGGAGGAGGAGGAGAAGAAGGAGAAGGATGAGGGGGAGAAGAAGAAGAAGAAGAAGAAGAAGAAGGAGCCTCCACCCTAAAACCTCCACCTTGCTTTATATCCATTACTGTATTCCAAACCCTTATACCCTGTTTCCCACCCTGTGGTATCACACACTTCTATCCAAACTCCACACCCACAATCCCAGTTCTGTCATTCCATTCTGGAAGCTTCTCCACGGCCTCAGGTCAGTGCAGTGTTCTCTTGGGGGTCAGTGCCTGGCAGCACAGAAATCTGAAATTCTCAGCAATTAGGGGTCCAACAAAAGAGAAAGAGGGATAAACATCTGTCAATATTAATGTGGGCAAACTTGACCCTGGCTTCCAGAGGAGCTCTCTGGGCTTTGAGGGAATCAATCCCAGGATTAAGGGGAGTTTTTGTGCCTCAGTTTTTTAAGGAGAGAGAATTCCTGATCACTTCATGATCAAATCATGTCCTGCCCTGGCATTGTGATCTCAGCTGGGCTGGAAACACCTGGAGGTCATGGAAAGGCCAAGGAAGTGTCCCAGCCTGGTTTCTATTCACCTGATCCAGGTAACAGAGGGTGCCAGAGGATGGAAACAGATAAAATTCCCAAAAAATCCCACTTTGTGATCTGCATGGTATTCACAGCAGGGCACCTTAGGCAAGAATGTTTGAGATGCTTCTTTCCTACTTTTTATTCCGTGAATCCTTCAAACCTCTCTTTCAACAACTGCCATCATCCCTTTTCCTTGCCAGACTGAAATCCTGATGCTGCCTCTCATCTCTCACCTCCAACTTTGCAAGAATTTGGGAGAGATGTAAATCAGGGGTTTTCAGTGCTGTTGCTTCGATGATAATGCGGGAACTGTTATTTATTTATTTAAGAGAATTGCAAGAAGCTCAATGAAGTATCTCTGAATTTTTGTAATTATTTCAGTGATGCTATTTGTGATGTCTCATATTTAAGGATGAAGCAAACCTGGCTTTCAGACTTCAGCTTCTGATCTGCATCTTCCATCCCAAATTTTTATCCAAGTTATTTTTTTGGAAGGCAACTCAATCCTCACCATCAGCTACACAATCTTTTCCACACTATCTTCTCCAAAAATCCTCTGCAGAACTTGGAAAAAATTCCACCCAAATGACTCGCTGATAGAATATTAAGATTCTTGGCAGAGGAATTTTTCTCTCCTTCCAGAAGTGTTTGCTTTCCATGGCAAAATTTGATATTTGCAGGAAAAGGAAATACCTGAAGGTCACAAATTTTCCTGAGGACAAAGCACAGCAGGACTTTGTGGGAATTGTGGGTTTTGGTCTCTCCGTTCTCTGGTCTGGATCCTATTTTTTGGTTGGACTACATTTCCCATGATGCTGCAATTCCAAGGAATTTCATGATCTTCCCAAGGAGGTGGAACTATGAGGTATTTGCTGAAGAGAGCAGGAGCAGAAATTATTGGAATTATATTCCGATGAGAAACTGCCACACATTTTCCAAACCTGTCTTTTCAGGCTTTAGCCAAAAGTGTTCATTCCTTCAGCAGAGGGAATTTTTATCAAAAATCAATGTTTTCTATGGAAAAATCAACATTACATTCAAAGCTGGTTGGTTTTGAGTTCAGAATGAATCCCAGAGGAGCCATTCCCAAAGGATTTTTGGTGTCAATTAGGAACACTTGTTAGGAGGGGATGCTGGCTTAGAAGAGTTAAAGATTAAGCCTGAGATTTTAAAATCTGTGTGTTCTCTGGACTAAAAGTAATGCATATTTCCTCTTTAAATCCTGGCTCAGGGGAAAAAAAAATGTGCAAGAATCCCACAAATTAGGGACAGTTCTTAAAAGGGTCTATCCAATTGTCCGGGTGTTTCAGCACTCCCATTTTCCTGTGGACTTCAATTGTTCTGAATTTTGAGGTGATCAGCTTCAATTGATCTGATTTTTGAGGTGATCAGCTTCAATTGATCTGATTTTTAATATGATCTGCTTTAATTGATCTGATTTTTAATATGATCTGCTTTAATTGATCTGATTTTTGGTGTGATCAGCTTTAATTGGTCTGATTTTTGACATGATTGGCTTTAATTGGTCTGATTTTTGACATGATTGGCTTTAATTGGTCTGATTTGGGTGTGATCAGCTTTAATTGATCTGATTTTCGAGGTGATTTGCTTTGATTGTTCTGATTTTTGACACGATCGGCTTTAATAGATCTGATTTTTTGGTGTGATCAGCTTTAATTGATCTGATCTTTCAGAGCTTTTCACTTACCATTAATGTCATATTTCCATGAACAGAAAGGGAGCCAGGGATGACCAGATCCAATGGAAGTGCTGGATGAGG
Organism: Melospiza melodia melodia; assembly: GCF_035770615.1. Lineage (NCBI taxonomy): Eukaryota > Metazoa > Chordata > Aves > Passeriformes > Passerellidae > Melospiza > Melospiza melodia. Next base: position 1,993,242 of record NC_086194.1, read on the forward strand.
AGGATGAACCCAATGGAAGGCTGCCCTAACTTTTTACAGACGTCCCTGAAGCTGGAAAGATGGAAAAATGTCCCTTCAGGTGACAGAACTGCCAGTGGTGGAAAACGTGATTTTGGCATTCCCAGTACGTGGAGAAGTGTGGGAGCAGCCTGGCCCTGGAGGTTGGGGTGCAAACCTTCAGATCCTGAAATAAATGTGTTTGTGGGAAGGAGTTGGGGCTGCCCAACCCCTGGAATTGTTCCAGGCCAGGTTGGACAGGGCTTGGAGCACTCTGGGATGGGGGAAGGTGACCCTGGATGATCCTTGAGGTCCCTTCTAACACAAACCATTCCATGGATCCTAGAGGAGGGCTAAAGATCCAAGCAGAGCTGCAGGAAACGTTCCAAGAGGCCAAATTCATCCCCCAGGACACAATTCCACCCCGGCTCTGTTTCCCTTGCAGTGTACCCCTCCTGCTTAAGAAATCCTTATCCACACCCTCTTCCAGCCTTCCTCATCAGGGTTAGGGAAACAATCCACGTTTTTCTTGGGCACCTCAGGGCCATTTTGGATCAGATATGAGGATGAGAACAGGCATGATGTCATTACACCCCAAACCAAAATAATAATAATAATGATGATGATGAGAATAATTAATTATTATTTTCCATTGTGTGCTTGCCCGCTTTGGGGATTTGATTGAGCTGGAGAGGGACATGTTTTCTATTAAAGAAAAATGGGATTTCAAATGAAAAAGAAATTAAATTAAGCCAGGAGTTTTCATCTCTGAGGTTGCTTGCTCCTGGCAGTAGTGGTCATGTCTCAGAATAAAGCTGGGATTAGAATTTAAAGGATTTGGAAAAGCCAGACTTTGAGTTGCCTGTTGAAAGTGCAATGCATGGAATAATAATGATTTTCCACTGGTTTCCAGGTGGTTTTCCCCATCTGGACATAAGGAGCTTTTCCAAAACAAAGCTAAAAAGACAAAACTAAGAAGTTTGTGCTCAAACTTCTCACCAAATCCTTGGATTTGAGATGAAATTCCTGTGAAATCCTACACTGATGCCTTGTGAGGCTGGCCTAGAACAGAGGCTGGACAGAGCTAAAGAATAAAGCAGGGATTTATTCAAAGGATCTCCTCCATGGATGCACCTTGGGCAGCACCAGAGCCCAGCCAGGGCTGCACCCAAGATGAACCAAAATGGCCCCAAAATGCACGAGCGCTGCCGGGGTCTCTCCCTGGGATCAGTTCTGCTCCATTTGCACCTTGCAGTTCATTGTCCCATTCCAGCTTTAGCCCAGGCAGTCCCACCCTGCTTGTTTTTCTCTCTCCAGCCCACGGTGTTTGTGCTCCTGGGCTGAGATTTGGGTCATTTGTCCTTGGTGCCCAGCTGGAGCAGGAATTGTTTTGTCTCCCTGCTCTGTGCACAGAGCTCACCATGCCCTGATGTGGAGCTCAGACCCACACACTAAAGCAGCACAGAATGTGAAAGTATAAAAACTAAAACCTGAAGCATCAACTTCCTCATGGACTGAGCCACAACCTGTGCAGGGTGTTACCAGTGCTATTATAATTTAATTAATTAATTTTTAATTAAACAATTTAATCAATAAATTACTAACCACTTAAAACATGGAGTTAAAATTAGGTCCACACTCAATTTCCTTTGCCTGTAGCCAGGTTCCTCGAGCAGTGATCTCCAGTACCTCCCAGGAGCTTGAAATAACTGGGAATTACTTTCCAGCATGGAAAAGCATCTCCCTAAGAGCTGTTAGAAATCCATGGCTGTTGCCAAGGGAAATGGAAATTGTGGGATTGGGTGTGAGGGATCACAGCCACTGTCCAGGGAAAACTCTTCAGCTTGGGCTTCACTTGAGCAGGGAATTAACAGATCCCAGCCTCTGCCGGGTTTGCTCCAATAACGGCACTGGGAGATGGATCAATAAATGGGTAAAGAAGTGGGAGAGATTAAGGTTTTTTCCCAGTAGTTGAAACAGAGATATCCCTGTGCTGTGTTTTTTGTTTATTAGGGTTTTTTTTTTGCTTTATTGGGGGCTAAAACCCTGCCCTGGCGAATGAATCTTTCAAGGATTTAGACTTAAAACCTCACTGAAAACATGCAATGTTTTAGGACAGGTTTAAATCCTATTAAAACTGATTTATGCTGCAGAGTGTCACTGACCCAGGGTATAAATGACAGTGAAATGTCCTTTGAGGAGCTTGGAGCTGCCAATCTCCTCCTCAGAGTAGGAGACTCACCTAATTTATTTCAGATTCACTCCCCATCCCTGGAAGATGAGTGGGGAGGTTCCAGCACCATGGAATTCTGCTAAAAGGGCTTTTCCCAGCAGAGCAACCTGGGACAGAGGCAGTGTTGGAGCTGGATGATCTTTAAGGATCTTCCAACCTGAACCATTCCAAGATTTTGTGATGCCATGAAGAAAAGGAGACCTTTGGCACCTATAACCTCCCACCATGACTGTTTTCAGTGCCTGCCCTCCCATCTCCAGTTGGATCCTTTATCCATGATTTAGTATCCATCACCCAGCTATCCTGGTCAACACCATCAGCTTTTCCCGCAGAAAAAAAGGAAACTTTGCGTTTTCAGGCACTTTTTACTCTCTTCTCTCCAAAAAAAAAACCTGATCACCAAGCCACAATTCCAGTATTTACTGTACATTATTTTTCTCCTTGAAGTTTCAGTTACCACCACGCATCCAGAACTTCATATCATTCCCATTTCCTCTTCCAGCTGGCTGAGGATGTTGGCAGGGAGGTTATCAAGCCAGATGCAATTTATTGTTGCTGCCTTCTCCCTTTGTCCAAACATTTTTCTAACCTGTGGAGCTCTCTGGGATCGATCGTCGCGGATGATTTTTCTTCTGCCAAGCACTGAGCTAAAAATGTCTTTTCTTAATCAAGGAAATGTCCACAGGGGCTTGACTTTGATATGGAGTAGGATATTGAGAGCTTTTGATTTAAAATGTGGGAAAAAAAGTTTGGGAAGAATCCACCAACTGATAGCAAATTCAGGCTCTGGTTACAGTAGTTTTACTCCATAAAATATGACCCTGTGATTTTACAGTGCTTTTCTCTGGGATGATTTGAATCAGATTGGAGTTTTTTTCCCTTGAAATTTATATTTAGAGAAATGCCAGACATCCATTTTCCTGTACTGAACCAGCTGTGGGGCTCCTTGGAAAACTGATAGAGAAATTGGATGTTGAGTCTTTAAATCCAACGCCTTGGTAGTGAGTTGTGTTTAACCTGTGGCAGCTTTTTCTAATGTGAAATTAATTTTTTTAATGTTTTTTTTTTTTCTCCATTGAGTTAAAAAATAAAGGAAGATCTTGGAACTATTCTCCAGAGCTGCTGCAGGGCTGGAGCCAGGCTGGGAGAGCTGGGAATGTTCATCTGGAGAGGAGAAGCTCCAGGGAGAGCTCAGAGCCCCTGGCAGGGCCTGGAGGGGCTCCAGGAGAGCTGGAGAGGGACTGGGGACAAGGATGGAGGGACAGGACACAGGGAATGGCTCCCAGTGCCAGAGGGCAGGGATGGATGGGAGATTGGGAATTGGGAATTCCTGGCTGGGATGGAATTCCCAGAGCAGCTGTGGCTGCCCCTGGATCCCTGGCAGTGCCCAAGGCCAGGCTGGAGCACCCTGGGACAGTGGGAGGTGTCCCTGCCATGGCAGGGATGGAATGGGATGAGATTTCAGGTCCCTTCCAACCAAAACCATTCCATTACTCCACAACTCTTGTGGCAGCTGTCCTGGTAAGCACTCTAACCATTTAATCTTCCTTTATAAAAATATCACCTCTTAATTTCCTAGGATTTGAGGAAACTGGAAATTAACTCATTGAATAAAGCTTATTTGGGTCACACTTTGTTTTCTTTAATTGTGTCCTTATTTTATTTAAAAGCTGGAATTATCTTTTGTTTTGTTTTGTTTTGTTTTAAAGTACCAATTAAAATGTGAAATATTTTATTCATAGTTTTTAAGTCACTCAAAATCTGAGTGTAAATGCCAACAAATTACATGGACACAGTTACAAAAATGGGATTCAAGGCAAGGAAGCAGAGGTGGTTCAGGATTACATGTTGGAACTGTTACTGAGAATTTCAGATTTCTGTGCTGCCAGCACTGACCCCCAAGAGAACACTGCACTGACCTGAGGCCGTGGAGAAGCTTCCAGAATGGAATGACAGAACTGGGATTGTGGGTGTGGAGTTTGGATAGAAGTGTGTGATGTCACAGGGTGGGAAACAAATGGGATTATCCAAAAAATGAAATTAAATTGACCTGACAAAAGAAGGGTCAAGGAAAGAGGAGAACCTCAGGTGATTCCAACATGAAAGAATTTGATTCATCAAGATTATCAACATTTGTAAAGTGAAGTGGAGAAAATTATGGGAGAGTTTAAGGGTTTAGAATATAGTAATGGATATAAAGCAAGATGGAGGTTTTGGGGTGGAGGCTGGGCCTTCTTCTTCATCACCTTCACCTTCTTCTTCTTCTTCTTCTTCTTCTTCTTCTTCTTCTTCTTCTTCTTCACTCAAACTGAACAAATCCATAAGGTTTGACTTTAGTGGGGTTAAAATAATTATAATTATAAATAACCATAAAATAATTTTAAAATATGAATAAAATTATTTTATTCAAAAATAATTAAATAAAAGAAAGATCTGTGTAGTGTAGGTATTTTAAAGTGCTTTTTAAAATGAGCTAAGATAATACCCAGAAAATAAAGGCATGGAAATCCGATTTGTGTTTATATCCAGTAAAAAACCTTACAGGAGATCATGGAATTTGCCAGGATTTTGTCCCAGAATTTATGGATGAACTGACCCACTGCAAATCCATCTAAAATTAACCTCCAGATTTCCATGCTCGCGCAAGGGAGCTTTACCCCCACTGAGCTCCAGGGTGAATGCTGCTGTTTTCCAAACCATTCCTTCCCTGTTTTCCAAGAGAAAATTTGTCACGTTTCTTTCACTCCCAGGGAAACTTTCCGAGAGCACAACAGGTGTTGGGCTGGAACGGGATAAGAGCGAAAACAAAGCCCTCGGCAAAGCTTTCCTCCCACCTGCTCCAAGATGTTGGGAAAACATGGAAATTCTCCAAAATCCCCCTGGTGAGGTCTGAGGTCATTCCATGCTTCAGCTGCTCACCCAAGGTGACCTCATAGCCAAGAGCGTGACCGTATTCCCGTTAAATTGATTAATAATGGAGCCATCAAAAGATTCCAGCGCTCCTGCCAGCCAGGAAGGCCTTGGAAGCACGGGTTAATTCCCCAAGGAATTTCCTTTACAAGTTCTTCATTCCCTGGGTTCTTGGAGATGGATTTTGTTGGAGGAAAGGGCAGGAGGAACAGGAGCTTGATGAATCCACTTCCAACGGTCTGGAAAGGATCTGTTGGGAATGTGGGATGAGCTGGAGGGGTCATCCTGAATTGTGTAACTCAGCCTCTCTTTTCAGATGGATTTTGTGGTTCCTTTTCAGATGGATTTTGTGGTTCTGTCTAAATTATTTAAATTAAATTGATTGATTGATTGATTGATTGATTGACAAATTGATTAATAATGGAGGAATCAAAAGATTCCAGCACTCCTGCCAGCCAGGAAGGGCTTGGAAGCACGGGTCAATTCCCCAAGGAATTTCCTTTACAAGTTCTTCATTCCCTGGGTGTTTGGAGATGGATTTTTTGGAGGAAAGGGAAGATTTTTTTTTTGAGAGCAGGAGCTTGATGAATCCACTTCCAACTGTCTGGAAAGGATCTGTTGGGAATGTGGGATGAGCTGGAGGGGTCATCCTGAATTGTGTAACTCAGCCTCTCTTTTCAGATGGATTTTGTGGTTCTGCCTGATTTATTTGATTAAATTGATTGACAAATTGATTAATGGCAGAGCAATCAAAGGGTTTCAGTGCTCCTGCAAGCAAGGAAGGCCTTGAAAGCATGGGTAAATTCTCCAAGGAATTTCCTTTACAAGTTCTTCATTCCCTGGGTTCTTGGAGATGGATTTTGTTGGAGGAAAGGGCAGGAGGAACAGGAGCTTGATGAATCCATTTCCAACTGTCTGGAAAGGATCTGTTGGGAATGTGGGATGAGCTGGAGGGGTCATCCTGAGCTGTGGAACTCAGCCTCTCTTTTCAGGTGGAGATTGTGGTTCTGTCTGATTTATTTGATTAAATTGATTGATTAATTGATTAATGGCAGAGCAACCAAAGGGTTTCAGTGCTCCTGCAAGCAAGGAAGGCCTTGGACACAGGGGTTAATTCTCCAAGGAATTTCCTTTACAAGTTCTTCATTCCCTGCCTTCCTGAAGATGGATTTTTTTGGAGGAAAGGGCACAAGAAACAGGAGATTGATGAATCCATTTCCAACTGCCTGGAAAGGATCTGTTGGAAATGTGGGATGAGCTGGAGGGGTCATCCTGAGCTGTGTAACTCCTCCTCTTCAGATGAGTTTTGTGGTTCCTTTTCAGATGGATTTTGTGGTTCTGTCTAAATTATTTGATTAAATTGATTGATTGATTGATTGATTGATTGATTGACAAATTGATTAATAATGGAGGAATCAAAAGATTCCAGCGCTCCTGCCAGCCAGGAAGGACTTGGAAGCACGGGTCAATTCCCCAAGGAATTTTCTTTACAAGTTCTTCATTCCCTGGGTGTTTGGAGATGGATTTTTTGGAGGAAAGGGAAGATTTTTTTTTTTTTTTGAGAGCAGGAGCTTGATGAATCCACTTCCAACCGTCTGGAAAGGATCTGTTGGAAATGTGGGATGAGCTGGAGGGGTCATCCTGAATTGTGTAACTCAGCCTCTCTTTTCAGATGGATTTTGTGGTTCTGCCTGATTTATTTGATTAAATTGATTGACAAATTGATTAATGGCAGAGCAATCAAAGGGTTTCAGTGCTCCTGCAAGCAAGGAAGGCCTTGAAAGCATGGGTAAATTCTCCAAGGAATTTCCTTTACAAGTTCTTCATTCCCTGGGTTCTTGGAGATGGATTTTGTTGGAGGAAAGGGCAGGAGGAACAGGAGCTTGATGAATCCATTTCCAACTGTCTGGAAAGGATCTGTTGGGAATGTGGGATGAGCTGGAGGGGTCATCCTGAGCTGTGGAACTCAGCCTCTCTTTTCAGGTGGAGATTGTGGTTCTGTCTGATTTATTTGATTAAATTGATTGATTAATTGATTAATGGCAGAGCAACCAAAGGGTTTCAGTGCTCCTGCAAGCAAGGAAGGCCTTGGACACAGGGGTTAATTCTCCAAGGAATTTCCTTTACAAGTTCTTCATTCCCTGCCTTCCTGAAGATGGATTTTTTTGGAGGAAAGGGCACAAGAAACAGGAGATTGATGAATCCATTTCCAACTGCCTGGAAAGGATCTGTTGGAAATGTGGGATGAGCTGGAGGGGTCATCCTGAGCTGTGTAACTCCTCCTCTTCAGATGAGTTTTGTGGTTCCTTTTCAGATGGATTTTGTGGTTCTGTCTAAATTATTTGATTAAATTGATTGATTGATTGATTGATTGATTGATTGACAAATTGATTAATAATGGAGGAATCAAAAGATTCCAGCGCTCCTGCCAGCCAGGAAGGTCTTGGAAGCACGGGTTAATTCCCCAAGGAATTTTCTTTACAAGTTCTTCATTCCCTGGGTGTTTGGAGATGGATTTTTTGGAGGAAAGGGAAGATTTTTTTTTTTTTGAGAGCAGGAGCCTGATGAATCCACTTCCAAGTGTCTGGAAAGGATCTGTTGGGAATGTGAGATGAGCTGGAGGGGTCATCCTGAATTGTGTAACTCAGCCTCTCTTTTCAGATGGATATTGTGGTTCTGTCTGATTTATTTGATTAAATGGATTGATAAATTGATTAATGGCAGAGCAATCAAAGGGTTCGAGCACTCCTGTCATCCAGGAAGGCCTTGGACACAGGGGTTAATTCTCCAAGGAATTTTCTTTACAAGTTCTTCATTCCCTGCCTTCCTGAAGATGGATTTTTTTTGGAGGAAAGGACACAAGGAACAGGAGCTTGATTAACCCATTTCCAGCTGTCTGGAGAAATGGAATCAGCTGTAGGAGTTTTCCTGGACTGTGTAACTCAGCCTCTCTTTTCAGGCAGTTTTCCTGGTTCTTACAGATAGCTGGGAATAAAAAAGGGGGAGACGGAATTGGGATCATTAAGATTCTTTTCCTTTGCTCTCCTCCACTTTCCAGCTGAAATAAAAAATGTTCAAGGAATAAAACTTTATGTATCCAAATTTGTGCAAATTCCAGGCGAGTTTTATGGACAAGCCAGACACTCGTTCTCAGCTAATTGTTACGTCTGTGACCAGGAGAAAATCACCAAAACTTAAAAAATCCCAGTTTCTCCTCAGTTTTCTGGGAACAATACTCAAAGTAAAGACCAACTTCTTGGATTTCTGCCCATGAAGGATCTGGCACAGGAGGTGAATTCATAGAATCCCAGAATGGTTTGGGTTGGAAAAGACCTTCAAGCTCATCCAATCCCTGCCATGGCCTTGGATGGATCATCCCAGGGTGATCCAAACCCCATCCAGCCTGGCCTGGGACACTGCCAGGGATCCAGGGGCAGCCACAGCAGCTCTGGGAATTCCATCTCAGCCAGGAATTCCCAATTCCCAATCTCCCACCCATCCCTGCCCTCTGGCAGTTTGAAGCCATTCCCTGTGTCCCGTCCCTCCATCCCTTGTCCCAAGTCCTTCTCCAATTTTCTTGCAGGTCCAGAAAGGCCCCAGAGCCTTTTCCAGAACAATCCCAACTCTCCCAACCTTTTCCCTTGTGCGCTATTCCCATGAAAACCTCGAAATACAAACGTGAAATCTTGACTCTCCCTTACATCCAATCTTGGCTCTCTCTTACATCCAAAGGAGAGAAATTGACGGATCAATTCCATTTTAAATCTCTGCTTAATCACACATTAAATCCATTAAATTTAACTTCATTGACCAATTATTCTTAACCAAGTTAATTAGCTTGGGTGCTATCATCTACAAATAATCAGATAAATCCCATCATTAATTGATTAGAAGATTTTAAAATGTCCTCATTAATTATCACAAAAATGACTAAAATAATTTAGATTTGATGAGTCCCATTCTTATGAGGCGTTAATTATGATTAAGACTCAAGCTGATGAATTTTTTTTCTAAGCTGTTTTTAAGGAATATTTCCTTATTTTCCTCTCTGTTTTAGGGAAATGGAGAAGCTTTGTTGCTGTTTTGTGGAATTTTATAGCAGATAAAATAATATATTTCTATTTTAATTTGACTTCCAGTTTTTATAAAAAATGTTCCTTTTTATTCTCTTTTATTTCCTTTCCCTTTGTACCATCAGAGAACTTTTGCTCTGCATTGAAATTTTGTTTTTGTTTGTGGCTTTTTTTCTTTGTTTTTAATTATTTTAAGAGTGGAGACTTGGAGGGACTGAAAAAAACAAAACATTCCTCCAAGTTCCAAAATATTTACACAAATTTTTGCCTTTTGTATCATTCTGAAGCATTTTTTAAGCCATGGATTATGAAATGTCATCTGTCTTTGAAGTTATCTAAGGAAAATGAAATTTTATTGTTTATTACCAGAAAAGAGTACCTGGACACCCAGTCTAAAATATAGAACAGGAAAAGGTCATGGAGATTCCTTTGGGAAATTTTATTTCCTATTAAGTTTTCTGCTGCTCTTTGAAGTGCATTTTTACATGCAGGTTTAAGGTTTTTTTCAGGCAATGTTGTTTAAATAAAAATAGGTTCTCTATTCTAAATTAATATCTTCTCCATAAAAGCTTTATTTGTTATTCTCCTGTGATTTTTTATTGTTATTTTCCCTGCATAATTTTAGAGATGAAATAACCCCGGACTAACATCCTCCATCAACACAAATCCAATCTTTTAAAGGAGCAGAAAAAATGAAATCCTTAAAAATGCTAATAAAATAGAATTGAAATATTGGGATATTTCCTTTTGAAGGTAGAAAACTACCTTGAAGTGCCTGAAATTTCAGTGGGATGTGGAAACACCTGGAGAAGTTATTCCAACGCTTTGGGGCGAATCTGCTGATAAAGATTGGAGTGTTGGGAGGTTTTATCGCTGCTTTTTATGGGATTGAACCCTTTTTGCTCTGCTCAGGAATCCCAGAATCCCAGGATGGGTTGGGTTGGAAGGGACCACGGTGGGTCACTGGTGGCACCTCCCTGCTCCAGCAGGGCCATCCCAGAGCACAGGGCTCAGGATTACAACCTGACAGGTCTGGGATATCCCCGGTGAGGGAGATCCCACAGCCTCTCTGCTCTGTGCTCAGGGCTGGGCACTGCCCAGGGCAGAAGTTCTGCCTCCTGTGCCGGGAGAATTCCTGGGATCAGTCCCTGCCCGTGGCCCTGGTGTCACAGCTGGGTCCCCGGAGCAGAGCCTGGCCCTGCTCTGCCCCTCCTTGCACCCAGGGACAGCCAGGGACAGCCAGGGACACACAGGGACACCCAGGGACACACAGGGACACTCAGGGACACCCAGGGATATCCAGGGACACACAGGGACACCCAGGGACAGACAGGGACACACAGGGACACACAGGGACACCCAGGGACACTTAGTGAACATCTAGAGATACCCAGAGACAGCCTGGACACCCAGGGGCACCCAGGGACATCAGGGACAGCCAGGGACAGCCAGTACGAGCAAGGGACACATGGGGACACCCAGGGACACACGGGGACACTCAGGGACTCCTGGGGACAGACAGGGACAGACAGGGACACTCAGGAACACCCAGGGACAGCCAGGGATACTTAGGGATACCCAGGGACACACGGGGACACATGAGGACAGACAGGGACACCCAGGGACACTCAGGAATACCCAGGGACACACGGGGACACACAGGGATACTCAGGGACAGACAGGGATAGACAGGGACAGACAGGGACACACAGAGACACCCAGGAACACTCAGGGACACTCTGGGACACTCAGGGACACCCAGGGATACCCATGGACAGATAGGGACACTCGGAGACACCCAGGGACAGACAGGCACACTCAGTGAACACCTAGGGACACCCAAGGACAGAACAGGGACACTCAGAGACAACCACGGACACCCAGGGACAGACAGGGACACTCAGTGAACACCTAGGGACACCCAAGGACAGAACAGGGACACTCAGAGACACCCACGGACACCCAGGGACAGTCAGGAACACCCAGGGACAAATGGGGACTCCCAGGGACACCCAGAGACAATCAGGGACACTTAAGGACACCCATGGACACACAGGGACACCCAGGAACACCCAGGGACACCCAGGGACACCCAGGGCTGAGGGCCCCTCTCCCTGGGGCTCCTCTCCAGGCTGAGCAGCCCCAGCTCCCTCAGCCTTTCCTGGGCACCGAGCTGCTCCAGGCCCTTGCTCAGCATTTCCGTGTCCCTCCCGTGCTGAGGAGCCCAGAGCTGGACACAGCACCGGGATGTGACCTCAAAACTTTGGGAATTTCCACCTTCAAGCTGGTCCCTGACTTTTGTCCCATCCAGTGACAGATTTGCTCAGGACAGACCTGCAGGGCCTGGCCCTGTGGCCATGGTTGGCCAAGGTGGGCACTGCCTGGTTTTCCAGGCATGCCAAGGAATCCATCTGCACTTCCTAGAAGTCTTTCCATCTGGAATTTGAACCGGGGCCCGTTGGAACACGAACCAAGCAGAACCTGCTGCTCATTAGGGCTGCCAGAGCTCTTGCCTGCCTTTCATGTTGGGTATTTTTGACGTGATCCATTGGAACAGATGCCGGTGGTTGCTGTGCTCTGCACCACGCCAAGTCTCGGATGCTTTCCAAGGTTCCTTCCAGCACCACGGGGATCAGGGGGTCACCTTTATTCCTGTTGAATGCTTAATAGCCAGTCGTGATTCCTGTTATCAGATGGGGAGGCTGATAAGGGGCTGTGAGCAGAAATAAAGCTGGCTTTCATCGCTGGCCTTGTTTAACAAATGTGTTGCAACAGAAGTTTGAGGCCTTCGACATGCAAACCCCAAAGCATTTTGCACTCCTAACCTCTTCCTCCTGCCTCTCCTCTCCTCCAGGAACAGAAGGAGGCAATTTCCAAGGTCAGCATGTCCCCCTTTTATTCAGATGCTTCTTTGAAAGAGAAAGAAGGGAAGAGACACATTCCTCTTGACCTGTGGATTCCGAGCTTTAAAGGGCTCTGCTGAATAACCCTGCCCTCATTTGAAAGGCTCATTGCTAACATACCTGGGGAACAGCCAGATCTGATAGGGAACATCACCCAGAATTCTTTCATGTAGCTCATTTCCTAATCTCTGAGCTCCATCACTGGAAGGTTAATAGGAAAAACAACAAATGGGAATATTGCTGCAATCAGGCAAAAATCCCAACGCTGTTTACATGGTTACACAGCTTTCATGTGCAGACAGCAAACAGATGGCTCCCTGAACAGAAAGACACCTAAATTCAGATTTTTTTTCCCCTCACTGGGATATAATTCCCTCTTCTACCTGGTTCAGCAGTGCCTGGAGGCCAGCACTGGGATGAGGGATGTGTCAGTCAAGGTGCTGCAGGGATTCATGGCGAGAAGCCCCAGAAAATCAATAATTGAGTTGTGATGTCCCTGTTCGAACAGGACCATGTGCAAAGTGGGGTCAGGATAACCCCAGGATCAATCCAGGCTGGGGATGGAGGGATTGAGAGCAGCACTGGGAGAAGGACCTGGGAGTGTTGCTGGGACAGAGCTGGACATTACCTGACCAGAAATCCAATTTATCCTGGGCTGTTCCCCCAGCCTGGGCAGCGGGGAATGGGGGAATGAATGGGGGAATTTTCTGTCCCTGAGCTCAGGTGAGGCCCCACCTGCAGAGCTGCCCCAGCCCTGGCTCCAGCACGGGAAGGAGCTGGAGCTGCTGCAGAGAGCCCAGAGGAGGCTCCAGGATGGTCCCAGGGATGGAGCAGCTCTGCTGGGAGAGCTGGGAATGTTCCCCTGGAGAGGAGAAGCTTTGGGGTGAGCTCAGTGTGACCTTCCAGGGCCTGAAGGAGCTGCAGGAAAGATGGAGAGAGACTTTGAAAAGGGGATGGAGGGACAGGACACAGGGAATGGCTTCAAACTGACAGGGAGCAGGGAGGGATGGGAGATTGGGAAGGAATTCCTGGCTCTGAGGGTGCCCTGGCACAGGGTGCCCAGAGCGGCTGTGGCTGCCCCTGGATCCCTGGCAGTGCCCAATGCCAGGGACAAGGCTTGGATCACCCTGGGATAGTGGAAGGTGTCCTCCAGGAGGGCTGCAGCCACCATTTAATGGGACTGGTACCAACACTCTGACCCACAGGGTGTCAGGTCCTATTCTGACTCTGTCACTGTTGTTTTGTATCACTGCATTTTTATTTTAATTTTTCCCTAATAAAGAACTGCTATTCCTACTACCACATCTTTGCCTGAGAGCCCCTTAATTTCAAAATTATAATAATTCAGGGGGAAGGGGTTTGCATTTTCCATTTCATGGAAATGCTGTCCTTAGCAGACACCTGTCTGTTCAAACCAAGACAGGGAGGCAAGGGGCAAAGCAAATCAAAGCTCCTCATCCCTCACACTGAAGGTGAGAATGCAAGACCTGGAGAAAGCCAAAGGGAAGGAAATTCCAAGTTGGAGGGATGGGAAACGCTCGACAGAGAATATGCTGAGTTACTGCTGCTCACTGAGTCTCAGGACAAAGGGGAGGAGTTTTTTTTCCTCTCTTGCTCAGTTTCAGCACTTTTGGTTTGACTTGGAGTTGATTTTTTATGGCCTCCCAGCTGCTGGGAGGTTTGAAACAAGACTAAAGTGGGTATAAAATATCCCCAGTGACAGAGCTGGGTGAGCACTTTGCCAGAGTATCAATAACAGCATCAAATTATGCTCAGAAATGGGAAAGTTCTCATCCAACCTGTGGTGAAATCAGGGGAAAAGACTTTCTTGGGCTTTGGAGAGGTTCAGTCAGGCCTCAGGCATGGCAATTAAAGCAGATATTGGACAGATTTTGCTGCAGGAATCACCAGAGGGAATTGTTAATGCATTGACAGCACCACCCCACATGTGTAACCAAAAACCAGCACAAAACCCTTAAATATTTGCTCATGTCCATCACTTGGACCAGTCTGGAAATTTTTAGGATTCACAGATTTTGGACTATGAGGTTTTGCTCATGCAAATTAATTTTCAATATGAGGAGAAACAACTGGGAAGAACAGGAGTTGTTTTTATCAATTTTGGTTTTATATATTTGTTTTATCAGTAATTTTGGTCTGATTTCTGCCCATGCTGCAGGATGATGGAGCAGGAGTCTCCAGGATCCAGTCCCAGGCAGCCTTGACTCCCTCAAAGCCTTCGCTATGGATGATATTTTTTTTGTTGCTCCCAAAATTCCCTAAAATAGCTTAAATTTTCAATACAAGCCGGGACACTGAGGCTGAAAAGAAGGAGATGAATTGTGGGAAGCTTTAAGGGTTTTACTTGGATTTTTGAATGGCAATTTTAAAACATGAGAAATTCTCCTTTACTTCCCTTTTTTAGATTTCTTTTGCAGGTGAGTCTTGCTTGAATAAGTCAGAACCATTCAGGTAATTGGTGCCATTCACTTCTATACTGAGATTTATAAAGATATAAACAGATATAAACAGATATAAAGAGATATAAACAGATATAAACAGATCCACACCCACACGTGCCTGGGTGAAATCTCACACCAACATTTTCCCTCTCAAATGAGACACATTTTCCTCGCCTCTTTTCTGTGTGGTTTTCTGTATTTATATCAGCATTAAATGTAATTTATTACGTTTGCAGCCTTGACAGTGTGAATACACTGCCGTTTATTAGGCGTTGGCAAGGCATGAAAACATCTGGTTCCTAAGGAACGCGGGGTTTTTCTGGAGCTTTTGTTCTGTTAGATGGAATTACTTTGGGAAAAGCTCCAGAGTGAAACCTCTGGCTCGACAGCTTCCAGCCACATTCCTGCAAGAGCCCTTGGCATCAGCAGCAGGGGAAGTTTGGGGGTTGCTCTTTTCCTGCATCCAAGGGACAAGAGGGAATGAGAGAGATGGAAACACAGGAAAAAAATGGGAGTGAACTGGGATCCTACCATGCACTGCCTGGATTTTGTAGAATCCCAGGATGATTAAGGTTGGAAAGAACTTCCCAGATCATCAGTCCAACCTTTAATTGAACACCCCCATGTCCACTAAACCATGAATGGCCACATTTGTTCAATTTTTGAACACCTACCTTGTGTCAACCTAATCCATGGAAAATTTATCTCCACAATTCCCTCCCAGGTGGAGCCTGAGTGATGGGAAGGATCCCAGCATGTGACAGCTCCCAGCAGAGGTCAGATGTGGGAGGAAGGAAACCTGGATTTGCTACATCTGTACCAGGAGCAGCTCCAGAAACAGAATTTTAATCTCCAAACCATGGGAAAGTTTTTGTTGGATGTCTGTCAGTCTCTTGTCCAACCAGCTCATTCCTTTGGAAGAATGATGGAAAAAACTGGAACAAAACCTGTTCAATCCTGAAAATGCCCAAGGATGGAGATTTTCCTGCTGTGGAATTCTAGGAAGGACACTTGGGAAGGACAAAAACCCATCCCAAAATTGATAACAACAGCAGTAGACTTGAGATGAGAACTTCCAAGTGGCAACAGGTCACAGTGAAGAAAAAGCCAACCCCAAAAGCAGATTAGCATTGAAGCAATGTCAAATCAAATCCTTCCGGTCAGCTCAGCGAGTCCAAGTGAAACAATCCTGTTTCAAGGAATGCTGAAATATTTCATTTTTTTCCCCCCCAAAAAATGCCAAAGGAAAACATTTTGACAGATGCATTTCCATTTAGTGAAAAGAGGAAGAATTAATCTTCTCATCCTAATTTGGAATGAAAGCACATGGTGCAATTCCCCCCCACAATCTAAAATCCTGAAGTTCTGTGTAAGGAATGAGGGAAGGAGATGAGTAAAGTAGGTCATAACAGATCTTCTGGAATTTGGGAATCTGGAAATGTATTCCATAGCCTTGCACATTGAAATGTGCACACAGTGGCACAAAAATAACCCTCTCAGTACCCAAAATTTTGTGAAGGAATTGGATGGATTCTATTAACTTAAAAAATCCCAATAACTAAATCAAGTCCACACTCCCTTTCCCAAAGACAACAATTTTAAATGATGGCAAAACCAGAAGAAAATTCTTCCTTAAAGCTCATATATCCATCCATGGATTGTTCTACCTCAGCTCTGCTGGAATTCCGTTTATCAATCTGATTCCTGCCGTATTCGCAAGGTCCTGGATGTGAGATTCCCTGATATTGATATTCCCTGCCATTGTTTGCTGGTTTTTGTCCCTTTGGAGCAGAACAAGACTAAATTTCTGGCCTAAAATTCCCTGGGAGCTGTGGAAATCTATGGAGGATTTATGAGAAAATTGATCTACATGAGGCAGAGCCGTCTTTTAACAATAATTAAATTCTTTGTTGGATTGACCTACAGAATTCCGGAGGAACTGAGGATCTCCTGCCATTTTTTGACCCATTATCTTTAAATTCACTCCGAACATCTGCCAAAAATGAGAACTTATAGGGCAACGATGCTTCAGAAAAAGTTGAAATCTAAGCATGGAACCAACAGTATCCTCTTGATTTCCTTTGTCATCACGAGTTGTAAAAAAGTGCTTCAAGCCAGGTTTGAGGGACAAACCAGAGCATCTCTGGCTGAAAACAGTTGGATTTTAGACTTTTTTTTTTGCAGGTGAGTCTTTCTTGAGTAACCCAGAACCATTCAGGTAATTGGTACCATTCACTTCTATATTGTGATATTTAAAGATATGTTCAGATATATACAGATATAAACAGATGTATTCAGATACACACCCACAACTCCTTTGGTGTGGCCAGCCTGCTTCTGCCAGACTAAGCTGAGGGCTGTGTAGGAAAAAATAGACAAAAAAAAAATTGTTTCTTGTTGTGAGGAGTCCATAGAGCATCCAGGGCTTGCTTTCCAGGGCATCCAGGGCTTGGCTTCCTGCTCCTCAGACCCAACAGAGAACTCCCAGAGGTGAAGAAGGAGCTGAGATGGGAGATTGATCTGCCTCAATGATGCCTTGAGAGGCTGGACTAGAACAGAGGCTGGACAGAGCTAAAGAATAAAGCAGGGATTTATTCAAAGGATCTCCTCCATGGATGCACCTTGGGCAGCACCAGAGCCCAGCCAGGGCTGCACCCAAGATGAACCAAAATGGCCCCAAAATGCACGAGCGCTCCCGGGGTCTGTCCCTGGGATCAGTTCTGCTCCATTTGCACCTTGCAGTTCATTGTCCCATTCCAGCTTTAGCCCTGCAGTCCCACCCTGCTTGTTTTTCTCTCTCCAGCCCACGGTGTTTGTGCTCTGGGGCTGAGATTTGGATCATTTGTCCTTGGTGCCCAGCTGGAGCAGGAATTGTTTTGTCTCCCTGCTCTGTGCACAGAACTCACCGTGCCCTGATGTGGAGCTCAGACCCACACACTAAAGCAGCACAGAATGTGAAAATATAAAAGCTAAACCTGAGGCATCACCAATCTAAAGAGCTTCCTAGAGAAAGAGAGGGTAGAACAGAGGGTGGAGCACCTCTCCCATGAGGAAAGGCTGGGAGAGTTGGGATTGTTCAGCCTGGAGAAGGATCTGGGGACTCCTTATTGCAGCCTTTCAATCCTTTAAGGAAGACAGACAGGGTTTTTAACCAGGGCCTGCTGTGACAGGACAAGGGGTGACGGTTTGTAACTAAGGGAGGGTTGACTCAGAATAGATGTAAGAAGAATGTTTTGTGACAACAATGGAGAAACACTGGCACAGAGTGCCCAGATACATGGTAGATGCCCCATCCCTGGAAATATTCAAGGCCTGGTTGGACATGGCTTGGAGCAACCTGCCCTATTTGCTCATTGCAGCCCTGGCTTCTCTGTGCCAGGCCCTCATCACCCTCACAGGGAACAATTCCGCTTTAAAACCCACTCTAAACCTGATCTCTGACAGCTTAAATCCATCCCCTTGGGCTGTCACTCCAATTCCAGCCCTTTCCAGCTTTCCTGTAGCCCCTCTAGTCCCTGGAAGCTCTGAGGTCTCCACACAACCATTTCTTCTCCACGTGGAGCAGCCCCAGCTCTCCCAGCCTGGCTCCATGAGGAAGGTTCTGCACTCCATGGCCTCTTCTGGACCTGCTCCAGCAGTTCCACATCCTTTTCATGTCACAGAATTGTCCACAATATTTTAGGATTTGGCCGGTCAGGGACAAAGGGGATTCACAAACACAAACCCCAGTGTGCTCCCTGTTTTAGCAGCGCCTGTGGGTCACCAGGCCTCGTTCCTGGGCCTTCCAGGAAAAAGGGATAAGCAGAAGGCACACAACAATTGCTGGAAACAGAAGGAAAAGTCTTCCCCTCTGGGCTGCCCTGTTTGAGGAATGATGTTTCCATCCAGTGATGTTCACTAGGAGGGGCCTAAGATCACAATCCAATAAATTTAAGGAATTAAACACTCAAGCCTGAAAGAACTCGCCCTCAGGCAGAGTTATAAAACAAAGCCTACACACACACACATAGAAGCTTTATTTTTTATTTTCCAGGATAAAGAGCCAGTCAGTCATGGAGCCCTGGTTCCAGAGGGAAGAGCCAAAAAGGCCTGGAAAGCAGATTTATCTCGTGTTACTGACGGTGGGCTGGCCTGGCTGCAGGAAGCTTTAGCTCCCCATTAGCACAGGGGATGGCTGCAGGAATGTGGCCTCCCTGTGTGCTGCTCTGACTGCTTTCCATGGGAAAACTGAGGGAAAAGCATTCCAGTGCCATGGTGGTCGTTGTTTCAGCTCAGATCAGGTACAGCCTGGATGTGGAAATGTTGCACCAGGGCTTTACCGCCTGTCCATTCCTCTGGATCTGCTCACAATTCCTCACAAAACATTTTGGAGCTCCGGACAGGTCATTTTGGGCTCTTCAGGCCACTTGCTGAGCTCTGGAGAGGTGAGATGTTCTTATCTAAATCTTATCACCTACCTGGGTGGACGGGTATCCACATGGAACATCTGAGCCGGTCCCATTCATGCATGGCTCTCTTTTTAGAAATTGCTTTAATTTTATAAATAAAAAAGCAAAATAATCTGAATTTTGAATGAATTTTGTCTTTTGAGAAGCACAATCTGTTGCTCAGAACAGACAAAGCTGTTTCCAGTTAAAAGTGGAAATGTTTTCCTGCAAGTGTCTTCTCCAAAGGCTCTCATTTGATTTTAATTTTGAGCAGAAATAAAAACAACTTCAGGGGCTGTTGCGGGTCTGGTCATGTGAGAATCGATGACAATGAGGTGCTTGAATTCAGCATAAAATGAGGGTAGGGTGAAGTGGATTGGCTCCAAGCAAAATCCATTAGCACTGTAACCTGTTTGGGATCATGGCCAGCAGGATTCTGCATGGAATTCTCCAAGAAAACCCCAAAGCACGGAGGGATCACAATCCCTGGGCTTCTGACAAGAAATAGGTTTGGGGGAAATCCTAAAATGCACTTGATTTAATATAAAGCTGGCTGCATCCCATTTGGAACAGGAAAAAATCCCAAGTACGTGGGTGATTGCTCCGTGTGCTCTCGAAGCCCTGGTATTCAGGGGTAGTCTGGAAAAAGGCAGAGATTGATCAAAAACAAACAGGCAGAGCCAAACAATCCTTGTTAAGAGACACGAGGAAAGGAAAAAATCAGAATTGTTATTGCTGGCAAGAGGTTTAATCAGGCCTGAGTGATGAAACAGAAGTTGGGTTTCCTAGAGCACAAGATTTCTCTCAAGGTTAAATTCTGGTGTGTCTAGTAAACAGCATCTTATGGATCATCCAGTTCCACCCCCTTCCACCATCCCAGGTTGCTCCAATTGTCCAACCTGGCCTTGGGCACTTCCAGGGATCCAGGGGCAGCCACAGCTTCTCTGGGCAACCTTTTAAAAATTACGTTTAAACGCTTTCAAAACCGGATTTACCGTTTTCCTTTTTTTTAAATTTCATTTCTTCCCTCTTTTATTACAAGAAGGTACAAAAAGGACAGTAAATTTTAAAATACCCCCAACGTACACCAAAACAATTTACTTTTTTTTTTAACTGAAGTTCAGGTTAAAGGAAATCTGAAATTAGGGATTTTGTATGCTCTCCTGCCTCTGTACACGCCTGAGTGCTGAATATGGGCAAATCCAAGTTTTATTTTGTTGCAAAAATAAAGATTCACAGATTCTTTTTCCCAACCACACTTTTCCTTCATAACAGTAGAAAGCTGTAAATTAAACTGTTAAACTTAACAGTAGTTGCACAAAGGATTAAAAAATATTGCAAGAAGAAGAAATCATAATCACAGCATTCTGCATGGACTTGGCAAAATCCATACAAATTCCTCAAGATTCCCCAGATAACATTTCTGTAATTATGAATCTGTAGTTCCATCTTTATGCCATCCACTCTTCCTTGCACAGGGGATTTTGATTCCAAAACTTTTCCTTGCACAGGGAATTTTGATTCCAAAATTATTCCTTGCACAGGGAATTTTAATTCCAAAACTTTTCCTTGTACAGGGGATTTTTCAAAAACTCTTTCTTGCACAGGGGATTTTGATTCCAAAGTTTTCTTTGCGCAGGGGACTTTGATTTCAAAACTTTTACTTGCACAGGGGATTTTAATTCCACAACTCTTGGTTGCACAAGGGGATTTTGATTCTAAATATTTTCCTTGCACGGGGAATTTTGTTTCCTAAACTATTTGTTGCACAGGGAATTTTTTTTCCAAAACTCTTTGTTGCACAGGGGATTTTGATGCAAAAACTCTTCCTTGCACAGGGAAGTTGGTTTCCAAAACTTTTCCTTGCACAGGGAATTTTAATTCAAAAACTCCTCCTTGCATAGAGGATTTTGATTCAAAACCTCTTCCTTGCGCATGGAATTTTCATTCCAAAACTTTTCCTCGCACAGGAGAATTTAATTCCAAAACTTTTCCTTGCATAGACGATTTTGA
This sequence comes from Melospiza melodia melodia, assembly GCF_035770615.1. NCBI lineage: Eukaryota > Metazoa > Chordata > Aves > Passeriformes > Passerellidae > Melospiza > Melospiza melodia. The sequence continues at coordinate 2,014,260 of NC_086194.1, forward strand.
TTCCAAAACTCTTCCTTGCATAGAGGATTTTGATTCCAAAGTTTTCCTTGCCCACCTGCCAACAAGAAGCCAAAACAGCCAAGATCCATGAGGTTGGAGCAGTCTGTTACTTCCCCAGGAAAATCCTCCCAGGGATTTTTGGCAGGTTTGATTCTACCAGACAGCACCAGGAGTGTTCAGGCTGAGCTGAGAATCAGCACTGGGATAATTCCTTCATCCTAAAAATCCTTCCAAAATTTACCTTGTGGTGTGGCCATGGAACAAATAGCAAAAGCCTCAAAAAAATGTTTTTAGGTTCACCAAAAGATGAGGGAAGTTTAGTCCATGTGGAAACCTGGAGAGATCCATAAACCAGAAGAGGTGGAGCACCAGCACAGGGAATTCCACTGTATTTTTCCTTCTCCTCAATTCCATGAGCTCTGGAGTCTTCCTTAAAATCTGCTAGTTCAGCACACTTGCAGGGGTCTCCTGAGGGTTCTCCAGCACTTCCTTAAGCGAGGAAAATGACAAATCCACTGACAAATCCACTGACAAATCTGACTGTGAACTCTTCCTACACTCCATATACCCTTTTAAAGACAGACACACATCGTCAAAAATGCTCTGCAGAGGAGTTCTGGAGCAGGTGGAAGAGTTTCATCTGGAATGACCATCCCAGGCCGAGGCTTTAGCGCAGGAATATTTTCCACAAGCAGATTCCCATTTCCTGATGCAGTTTGCTGGATATGGGATTTGACAGCTGATTTTTGCAGGGGCACTTCCCCCATAAAAGCTTTGAGAGGTTTCCTGGCAGAATTTATATTCCAGATGTGACTTCGGGTACTTAGACCCAGACCAGGCTGGGTTATGGTGCTGAGGAACATCTGCAGAAGGAGTTTTGATGAGGAAAAAGTGCTTCCAGCTCCAGGATTAATGTTTTATCCTGTCTTATCCTGTGCTCTGCCTCTTGCACGTTAATAACCATTTTAAATGTGCCTTTCTGGTGGAATAACCAGGCCATTAAGGGATGAAAGGATTTAAAGTTATTATCATTAGCCTGGAAGTCTGGCAGAAAGGAAAGATGAGACTTTCTTTGGCTGTATTTTGGAGCTGATTGAAATTCAGAGTGTCCCTGGGAGTTGCTGCCCTGGAGATTCCCTGTCCTGTCTAGATCTTGGTGCTTCCATGCAGGTCAAACATTCTCAGAAGGCAGTTACAGGATAAACAGAGGCTGGCACTGGTGGCCAGGCTGGAGCTACACCCAGAATATTCCCCAGAAGATGCAAAAAAGCTTAAACAGCACTTTAAGCTGGTGCTGAAGTAGTGTAAGTTTGGTTACCTTAAAGTTTGACTCCAGGGCATAAATGTGGATGGACAATCCAGCAAATTCTGGAATCAGTCCCATGGTTCTGCACATCTGTCTAATTTTTTGGTAATTTTTTTTCCATCAGTGTTTCCCTGCACAGGCAAAAAATTGCAGTTGTGTTAAAGTGGTTCCTGCTTGAATGAAGACAGAAGAAAACAAATTACATCAAAATATTTGGGAATGATTTGTTCCTCTGTTCACAAGCCGTTCCTGGTTTCTTCTGCAAGTGTGCTGAACTAGCAGATTTTAAGGAAGACTCCAGAGCTCATGGAATCCAGGAGAAGGAAAAATACAGTGGAATTCCCTGTGCTGGTGCTCCACCTCTTCTGGTGTATGGATCTCTCCAGGTTTCCACGTGGACTAAACTTCCCTCATCTTTTGGTGAACCTAAAAACATTTTTGAGGCTTTTGCTATTTGTTCCTTGAGTTTTCCAATCAGAACCCATCATAGGTTGACAATCCCAGCTTTGGAAAGGTTAAAAGGTTCTTGACTTGGATCCAAAGCTTTTGGCCCCCAACTTCACACCAAAACAATTTACTTTTCTTTTTACTTCCATATATTTAAAAATCCGAAAGAAATAAATTTCTTAATAATTTCAATGTTTTGATTTGTGGGAAGCCTCTGTCAAAACAGGTCCATTGCTTTCAAAGTCTCAGGTACCTTCTCTTGAGAGAATATTTCTGTGATTTCCCTGGATTTTAGCTCAAACCCTGTGGATTGCACCCAAAGTCTGTTGGAATCTTAGAAAGAATCCTATGGACTTTGATGGATCACAACTTCCATGAACGACAAAAAACTCTTCCTGATGAGAATTTCAGCACTGCTCAAGTATCCAAACTGGGAAAACTACTGTGATGTTACTTGAAAGAAATCAAGTAAGAAAAGAAATTACTGAGCCTCAGTCCAAATTAAAATTCCCTTTGGAAAACAACAAATAAACTTTGCCATCTGGGACTGTCTGGTTTTCCACAACATTTTTATTAAAAGCAGCCGGGTGCTTCCCCTGCCTTGGACTGGTTTAAGGACGGAGAAGATGTTTATGCAAAGAGAAGATGTTTATTTAAGGTTCCTAATTTGTTTAGAGCTGGCAAATGAAATCCCTGGTTGTGTTTGAGTTCTGAGCCCCTTTAAAGAATTGCTCTGTTTAAAGGAGTTTTTGACTTGGATCCATCCAAGTGTGTCCCAAAATGGGAATCAGATGCCCAGAGAAACCAGAGCTTGGCACTTCCCCATGCTGGGATTTGGGAGCAGAGGGCTGAAACTCTCCAAACTAAAGGGAAAATGGGGGGGTAAAAGAGATTTTGCAGTGTTTTAAAAGAAATTCTTCACTTGGTTGTCCATTAATGCCATAGGAAAACACCAATTAGCTGAGATATGTGTTAATCTCGGGGTGTTAATCATTTTTAGCCACTTGAAGGATCAGAAGAGGAAACCAACTGTTAATTTTGGGTAGGAGAGGCCAAGGAAAACCTGTAAAAAGCAGAGAATTGGCCAAAGTCACTATTGTCACTCCTATTCCTAGAGAAAAGCGGGAATAATTTCTTGACTTTTCCCCAGGTTGCTGCAGGCACTGGGGTCTGGCTGTGGGTGCATTCCTGAAAATTCCCAACATCATCCCTGCTCCTTTAGGTGCTTCCCTTGATGCCTTGTGAGGCTGCCCTAGAGCAGAGGCTGGACAGAGTTAAAGAATAAAGCAGGGATTTATTAAAACCCTCCATGGCTGCACCTTGGGCAGCACCAGAGCCCAGCCAGGGCTGCACCCAAGATGAACCAAAATGGCCCCAAAATGCACGAGCGCTCCCGGAGTCTCTCCCTGGGATCAGTTCTGCTCCATTTGCACCTTGCAGTTCATTGTCCCATTCCAGCTTTAGCCCAGGCAGTCCCACCCTGCTTGTTTTTCTCTCTCCAGCCCACGGTGTTTGTGCTCCTGGGCTGAGATTTGGATCATTTGTCCTTGGTGCCCAGCTGGAGCAGGAATTGTTTTGTCTCCCTGCTCTGTGCACAGAGCTCACCATGCCCTGATGTGGAGCTCAGACCCACACACTAAAGCAGCACAGCATCTGAAAATATAAAAGCTCAAACCTGAGGCATCGCCATCGCTCAGTCTGTGCTCTGTGGGATTTAAGGTGTTTCCCAGCTCCCTGAGCCAGGTGCTCTGGTGGGATCCCTCCTCCTGGAAGTGATCTGGGGAGCAGAGCAACAATCCTGATGGATCCACTGCTCCACCCAGGTAAAAACCTGGAATGACCCAAATTAACATGGATGCAGGGAGAAATATGGCCCTTAATAAAGAATTCTAATCAGTAGCTAAATGTGCCAAATTCCCAGGGAGGGAATAACTCTCCTATAGGATCCATCTTCCACCTCCAGGATGATTCCTTCATCAGCTTCTCCCCTCAACATTCCTTTCTCCATCTGACCAGCTGTGATTGTGTTCACAGGAGTCCCGAGATGAGGGAAGAGATGAGAATCTTGACTCCATGTTTCAGAAGGCTGATTTATTATTTTATGATATTAAAAGAAAATGATATATTAAAACTACAGTACAAGAATAGAAGAAAGTATTTCATCAGAAGGCTAGCTAAGAATAGAAATGGAATAAAAATAAAATCTTGTGACTCACCAGAGAGTCCGAGACAGCTGGGCCGTGATTGGCCATTAATTAAAAACAACCACATGAGCCCAATCCCAGATGCACCTGTTGCATTCCACAGCAGCAGATAATCAATGTTTGCATTTCATTTCTGAGACCTCTCAGCTTCTTAGGAAAAAAGATATTAGCAAAAAAGATTTCTCATAAAATACATCTGTGACAGCCAGCCTCATGATTTAGCTGCTCTTAAAAGTTTTCTTCCAGGTTCTGGCACCACCCTAAATTATTATTTTATGGGGATTTCCAGTCATCCCTTCTTCCCAAGAAAGAAGCGAGTTTCCTACAGGTTTCTGATGGGAATATTCTGCTTTAAATGGCTTTTTTTGGTGAAGCTCCTCCCTTCCTATTCCATTTCTCTTTATTCAACTAATTTGAATCAGCCTTAAGTTTTCCAAGATTTTCTAGACCCACTTCCTGTAAACATTCAGGTCTCAGTTACGTGAGTGGAAAATTAAAATATCCCAGGAATATGAGTGGGGTTATATCAGGTTTTATCTGCGTGTGAGGGTGGGTTTTGGTGACAGCAGGGTCACTTCTCAAATTTATTGCCTTATTTTGCAGTGAAGTTTTTGAAGCAGTATAATTCCCTTTTAACCTCATTTATTCTCTTCCTCTTCTGACTATTTCCTCGTTATTTGGCTTAAATTTCATCAAAATAATTTGGTAAAATTAAAGCACTGTCTTAGTTCTTAGAGCGGAACTGAAGAGAACCTGTTTTGTTTTTCTAAAATGTGGATAAAGCATGTTTGCATGCTTATCAACTCTTTTCCTTCATGTTTTATTTCAGTTTTGGTCAAATATCATAAAAAATTGTGTTTATTATAAACCCATCATCCTCATCAGAGTTAAAAGGCAAATCAAAATTATTTTCTAAGAAGTGATCCCAAAACTTGGCAAATATTCTCTCCCAGACCTTTTCTGTCTTCAATGTTATTACAGAAGAGATCTATGTTTCTCCCCATTCCAAATCTCTCCTATATTCTTTATTTTATTATTCCATAATCCAAGACTAAAGGAGAAGTCATTGGTTTATTTTTTGGGGGATATTTTTTGCTGGTGCAGTAACTTCCTTGAGCAGCCATCTCCCTTTCCCCCAAATCTCTCCTATATTCCAAATCTCTCCTATATTATTTATTTTATTATTCCATAATCCAAGACTAAAGGAGAAGTCATTGGTTTATTTTTTGCAGATATTTTTTGCTGGTGCAGTAATTTCCTTGAGCAGCCATCTCCCTTTTCCCCAAATCTCTTCTATTTAATCTTTTTTAATCCTTTTTTTTTCTTGAGAATTTGATTCTTAATTTTTCATGTTGAAACCCAGTGACTTTAAATGACACTGGGAAGCTGTTTTGGCTTCAAGCCTGGACTCAGAACCTGAAATTCCCTCCTGGATGAATCCACTTTCTGGGAGTATTTCATTTGCCTGATTACCATTGATTTAATCACTGTAAAGCCTCTTGCTGCAAACCAACGCGAATCTTCTGTGGGGTCTGTGTGGCTTCTCCTTGTGGGGACATCCAGGATGGCCAAGGGATGAGATCCAATGGGATCAGAGGCCTTTGGATCACTCTGTGCCTTGGTTTTTATGGCACAGGGACGTTCCAGGCCCACTCCCACTAGTGCAGATCTACATCTCCCACAGGGGCTCACGAAACCCTTCTCATTCCCTTTCAAATCCTTCAGAACACTGACATCCAGATGATTTTTGGGTGTCGTGAGGTCCCAAGTCATCTCTTGGCCCTGTGAGAAGCTTCAGATGCCATTGGGGATCTCAGACCAGGGAATTATGGAATTTTGGAATGGTTAGGGTCGGATGAGACCTTAAAGACCACCCAATGTCACCCCCTGGATGGGCAGGGACACCTTCCACCGTCCCATTGCTCCAAGCCCCATCCAACCTGCCTTGGACACTTCCTGAGATCCAGGAGCAGCCACAGCTTCTCTGGGAATCCTGTGCCAGGCCCTCCCCACCTTCCCAGGGGAGAATTTCTTCCCTCTATCGCATCTAACCCTGCCCTCTGGCAGTTTAAACCCAAACCCCATGGAATATCAGGGCACGGCTTGGCTGACCCCTCACTGGTGGAGCTGGGGAAAGGATGGATCTGATCCATCACTCCGTTAAGGTGGGATTCTCCTCACCTCATTTTCTGTGCCTAATTGAAGCTGGAGGAACAGACTTAAATTAGCCCTCCAAAGCATACTTTCAGTTTTTTAGATAATGACATTAATAATTAAGTGTTTTCTGGAGGTGATTGGGAGTCACCTGTTGGGGGTATTTCACTTCCCAGTGGCTAAACTGAGGTGGGAAGGATTTCATTCTCCAGCTACTTTGGAAACCCCACCCTGAAATTCCTGGATATAACTTTCCTCATCTTATAGCGTGATTCTGCTGAGTTCCACCCTTTCAGCTCAGGGGTGGTTTCACCCTTCATTAATTTTAAGGAAATAGAAGGAAAAGTTGTTTTTTTTTTTTGATTATTTATTTTCAATTTTCTGCCACTCAACTCCCTGAATTTCAACAACCCCTCGGCTATAATAAGCAAACAGCAGGCAGAAATACAGATTTATGGCAGAAATACACTTGGCTGGATCCCTTTTCCCTGAATATTCCCAAAAGCTGCATGATTCCTCCACTCCTCCAACCTCAATGTACATAACAAATTCCTTTTGTTTGTTTTTTGTCACTTCCAGGCTGAAAGTCCATAACTAACAGCAAATGGTGGTTTGTTTTCCATGCCATGGTTGTGTTATTTATGTCCTGGCTGGGTTTCTAACTTTCCCTCCTCATTTCTTGAAGAAAGGCCTCTGATGGCCATTAATTTGATGATGTATCTGGAAGGAACATGCCAGCACTTGTCTCCCAATAAATTGGAATGGACGGGAATGGGTTTGGGCCATTGCCAAATAATTGGGTTTGTGGGTTTTGCTACTCGGGTTGATTTGGACAGAAGAGCTGCATTTAACATCTGTGTAAAACCAGAGCAAGGAAGGCAGGGCAGAAAAGCAGAGGGGGAATAAACAGCCACCTTTTCACAAAAAAAAAATAAAGATTTTTTTGGTGTTCTCCATGATTAATGAGCCAAGTCCTGTCTCCATTAATTGGCATTTTACAGGTCTGTAGGTGACAGGTGGGTGACAATGGAGGTGGAGATGAGAGGGTGGAAAAGGCCAGGCTGGATGAGGCTTGGAGCAAAACAAGGAACTGCTTGGGTGCTAAGAGCTCTCCTGCCATCCCTGGAAGTGTCCAAGGCCAGGCTGGATGGAGCTTGGAGCAGCCTGGGACAGTGAAAATTGTCCCTGCCCATGGCAGGGGGTGGCACTGGATCATGTTTGAGGTCCCTTCTGCCCCAAACCATCCCTTGATTCCAGCTGGATCTCCATTCACTCCTTCTCTGGTCATGAAACATCTGTAAGATGGATCCACCTCACCTGTCTCCAATGTTTAAATTGTGTTCCATCTATAATTACTCCTTTGACTTTGTATGTAGGGATTTTACACAATGAGACTAGGCCTGGAATGATGTGATATTTTTATTGCATTAATTAGTGGACTTTGAGGGAAAAAAAAAAAAGACTTTTCAGGCACAGAAGTTCTTTTTGGGTGATAGGCAGTGATAGGAGAAAAGGGAAAAGTTTTAAACTAAAAGAAGTGATTTAGATTAGATTTTAAAAGGAAATTCTTCTCTGGGAGGGTGTGAGGCCTCCAGAGAAGCTGTGGCTGGCCCTGCATCCCTGGAAGTGTCCAAGGCCAGGTTGAACTTTGGGGTTTGGAGCACCCTGGGATAGTGGAAGCTGTCCCTGCCCTTTCAGATCCTTCCAACTCAACTCATTTTGGGATTCTTCCAAACCTGAAGTGGATAATTTCTCCTCCCTTCCAGCTGCTGGGTTGTGACAAGAGAGGTGAGGAGGAGAAGCCAAACCATGCCCTGGTGAGTTCAGTGTCTCTGACAAAGGAGTTGGGCTGGGTTGGGTTTATTCCTGGTTTTATGGAAAATATTTATGGACTGCAGGCTCAGGGGGGCCATAAGTGATGTGCAAAAAGAGGCAAACCAAGCCAAGAGCGAGCAGTGGAACCCAAATAACCATCCAGAGCTTAGAGACAGCGAGAGGCTCCCTCTGATATCCACGGTGGGAAAATCCTTCGGGATACTGAGGCCACACTTAATTGGCCGATGAGGGAATTAATAACGAGTCCCTTTCTGCAGGAATCTCAAGATTTATTCCAGAGTGTTGGGGTATTTATTTTTTTGCTTTACAAGACATGAAATGAGCTGCGTGTTGTAGTGTTTGTAATAAGGAAGGAGAGGGTGGAATTCATTCTGGGATGTGGGATCATTCCCAGTGTTTATCAGATGGCTCACGGAACGGGATGATTTCATTGTCTGCAGTGACCAACAGCCCTGTTTCCAAGTAGAAACATGCAAATAAACTTAAAGATGGAGAAATCTCTTCAGAATTCATGGAAGTAGTTCCATAAAATTCAGCAGGATTCAGCTCAGCACCCTCATCCTCAGATTTTTCCTTCTTACAGAGGTAGGAATTGGATTTCCATTGGGATATTTCACCAGACAGCACAAACTCAAAGGCAGGAATCACCTGCCAAGGAAGAAAACAAACCCTCACATCATTTACTGTGCACATAAGAGAAGGAAACCATGTAAAATGTTTAAATACACAAAATTAAAGTTGAACACAAAGAAAAAGAAATGCCACTGTCATAATTTAAAAGCTGATTCTTTTTTTACCTGGCTATGATGGCTCCTTGTCAAGATTTGCCCTTGAATTATTTTGGGGTTAAACTGATGAATATTTCACTTTTCCTCTTCGTCTTCTTTCCTCTTCCTCTCCTTCCTCTCCTTCTTCTCCTTCCTCTCCTTCTTCTCCTTCTCCTTCTCCTTCTCCTTCTCCTTCTCCTTCTCCTTCTCCTTCTCCTTCTCCTTCTCCTTCTCCTTCTCCTTCTCCTTCTCCTTCTCCTTCTCCTTCTCCTTCTCCTTCTCCTTCTCCTTCTCCTTCTCCTTCTCCTTCTCCTTCTCCTTCTCCTTCTCCTTCTCCCCCTTTTCCTTCTCCTCCTCATCCTCACATTTTTCTCTTCTGTTTTTTTCTTTTTCTCTTTTTATTTCTTCATCTTCTTTTCTAAAATAATCTACTTCCCTCTATCTCAAGGCATGAGCCTCCCCAGCAGAATAAAAGCAGGGGGTTCTTTTTCAAAACCTTCTCCCATTTCCAGTTTTGCCATGTTCTTAAGCAAATCCAGATTTTCCAAAACGAGTCATCTAAACCCACTCTCTTAATTAGAAAGACACCAAAGTGGCTAAGAACTGTTCTTTCTGTACCAAATCCTAAAACATAAAGAGCTTTTTGCTTCAAAAATCATCTTAGTGGGTTCCTCATCCTCAGCTCTAAGAGCACTTCCATGAGAATTAAGAACCTGAATAGAACATAAAATCCACACTTTGAGTAAAAATAGGAAACAACATTTTCCTCATGTTTTATTCTGTTAAACTTAGACATTAAAGAGTGGAGTGAAGGATTTTATATAAAAATAGCTCTGTGTTGAGAAGACAATGCTTGGAAAGGTTTTCCTCCACCAGCACCAGCACAGACGTCTGAGTGAGTTCAGAACCAGCTTGAACACAAACCCTGTGAGGAGCCCCCGAGGGAGCTGGGGGTGCTCAGCCTGGAGAAAAGGAGACTCAGGGCTGCCCCCATCACTCTCACAGCTCCTGAAAGGTGCCTGTGCTCAGCTGGGGCTGGGCTCTGTCTGCAGCAGCACTGACACACCCAGAGCACACAGCCTCAAGGGAAATACAGGCTGGATATCAGGGACAAGTTTTTTACAGAAAGAGTGATAAAGTTCTGGGATGGCTGCCCGGGGAGGTGGTGCACTCCCCATCCCTGGGTGTGTTTAACAAAGCCTGGATGTGGCACTGGGTGCCAGGGTTGAGTTGAGCTGTTGGGGCTGGGTTGGACTGGATGACCTTGAAGGTCTCTTCCAACCTTGTGTGATTTTGGGAATTCTGTAATAAAGCAGGGATTTATTAAAAGGCCTCAATGATGATCTTGAAGGTTTCTTCCAACTTGGTGATTCTGTGAATTCTGTGAAAATAATTCCCTGAGCAAGAACACGGGGGAACAAGGTTTAAGACTTGCCTGGGAATGAGGAGACATTTTTCCCATGATATTTGCAATTCCTTGGGTGCACAAAGTTCAAGGATTTGTTAGGAGTGATGCTGAGCTCAACAGCCCAGGAATGACATCGCCCCTGAGCCCCACCCCGCACTGAGGGAGCGGAAAGTCGGATAAATCCCGCTGGACACAGCTCCTTAGGAAAGCAAACCATCTGCCAGCCCCTTTCCTTGGGGCTGCTGTTATCTTGGACTCTCCCCTTCCTGGCTGGAGAGCGCCAGGAAGCGTTTAGTGAGTGGGTAATAATAGTTTCATGCTAATAGGAAATGGCAGCCTTGGAAGTGGCCAGACGAACTCAAACGGGACCCCACAGCTCTCGGAGCATGTGTGGGAATCCCACAAAGCTTTGAAGTGCATCCAAAGCACACAGCCCCTTTAATTCCCCTGTAATTGCCAGTGTCAATAGTCAGCGGGGATCCTTGGGTCATTTATTGTTTTAATCTGGGAGCAATAGTGGCTGACAGGGAGGGACTCCATGGCTGGGGAGGGGAGAGGGAGCAGAGCCCGGCTGGGAGCTGGGGGAAAATCCCTGTGTGTGCCTGGAGGGCAGGAACACGATGTGACTCCGAGGACACCCGCAGTGTCACCGGCTGGGGCTGTGTGCAAATCACCAACGGGATGGGGCTGCTGTGGAACGTGCCTTGAGCTGTTTTATTTTCCAGCATCAGTCCCATTCCATGGTTATGGCAATGGGGAGATGCCAGCAGCTCACATCCCAGGTAGCAGACCAAGAACTCAATGTTACAACTCACTTTAAAAGTTTTTTCACCAATCACACAAAGCAAAAGCACATTGACAGTAGTTCCATCCAACCACTATAAGCACAGGTACCTTTGGTTAAAAAATGCTTGCTTATTTCAGATACAATACCTGCTTGTGAGCCTTAAAAAACAACACACAGAGCTCCATTATTAAGCTTCAAACTTCCTAATATCTCACTAGATAAACTTTTCTGCAGCTTAGGGAGTTATTCCAGCCAAGTGTGATCGTGTTCACAGGGCTCTTAGGATGAGGGAAGAGACAGGGATCTGACTCCATGTTTCAGAAGGCTGATCTATTATTTTGTGATATATATTACATTAAAACTGTACTAAAAGAATGGAAGAAAGGATTTCATCAGAAGGCTGGCAAGGAATAGAATAGCAAAGAATGATAACAAAGGTTTGTGGCTCGGCTCTCTGTCCGAGCCAGTTGGCTGTGACTGGCCATTAATTAGAAACAACTCTATGAGCCCAATCCCAGATGCACCTGTTGCATTCCACAGCAGCAGATAATCAATGTTTACATTTTGTTCCTGAGGCCTCCCAGCTTCTCAGGATGAAAAATCCTAAGGAAAGGATTTTCCATAAAAGTCGTCTGCAACAGCCAAGCATTAATACACAGACCATTGTTCTATTTGTCCTCACTTTTCTACTTCTTAAATAGTTTTTCTCCTGACCAATCTCATGGCTGCTGCTTAGCTCTAATCACAGTTCTGCTGTCTCTGAGCTGCCTTTTGCAGCTTTCCCAAAACCCTCTGATTTTACAGATTCCCACCCACAGGAGACAGGGAAACAGCCCCAAGGCTCATTTTGGGCTGTCTGCAGAGCTCATCCTGCTCCTTCCCTGGTGGTTTGCCAAAACCCTGGTGGTGGAGCCAGAGGGGAAGGAGCTCTTGGCTTGCAAAGGAGACAGTGACTCCTTTTGTTCTGCTCCTCTTTGCTCTGGTGAAATCCTGCTGAGATTCCTCTATGGATGGTTCCAAAACTGCCATTTCCTATTAGAGTGACACTGTTTTTATTTATTTTTTTTTTTTATTAGAGTGACACTATTTTTACTCTCTACTAAAGCTGGCCAGGGCAGGTCAGTAGGACTCCAAGTAGCCTTTGATTATTAGAAAAGTTACAAAATTCCTAAAGTTCCTTCAAGGAGTAAAGTACCTATTTCCACACAGAGTAAATATTCCAGCTCTGAGCTGCTTGGCTCCTGGCTCCTGCCATGTATTTGGGACCCTTCCTGCCTTCCAAAGACTGACTCTCCCTTTTCTGCAACAAATACCGACAGAAAAGAGGCTGAAACATTCTTTTAAAAAGTGGGAAGTCTTTTGGTTTGCAGCATGGATTTCCGGGATTTTTCAATACCTGAAGGTCACTGAGATTGGGAAGATGCTCAGCTGATTTTACTGAGCTTTACCTTTTCCATTTTAAACTTTTCTAATAATTTTGAGGAGTAGACGGGTCATCTATTGGCCAAAAAAAAAAAAAAAGGGGGGGGGGGAAGAGGAATGTATGTGTCTTATGGGTACTTGGGAAATATGGAATGACTTTTGTTGAGAGGGACCTTAAAACCATTCCAGTGCCTTGGGCAGGGACATAGGAACCTGTGCCAGGGCCTCTCCACCCTCCCAGCCAGGAATTCCCAATTCCCAATCTCCCATCCATCCCTGCCCTCTGGCATTGGGAGCCATTCCCTGTGTCCTGTCCCTCCATCCTTGTCCCCAGTCCCTCTCCAGCTCTCCTGGAGCCCTTCAGGTCCTGGAAGGTCACACTGAGCTCACCCCAAAGCTTCTCCTCTCCAGGGGAACATTCCCAGCTCTCCCAGCAGAGCTGCTCCATCCCTGGGACCATCCTGGAGCCTCCTCTGGGCTCTCTGCAGCAGCTCCAGCTCCTTCCCGTGCTGGATCCAGGGCTGGGGCAGCTCTGCAGGTGGGGCCTCACCTGAGCACGGGGACAGAATTCCCTCCCTGGACCTGCTGGCTCTGAAACCCATAGGAAAAAAAAAAAAAAAAAAAACCAAATCCTAAAGGTTTTTCCTATAGGGAGACAAGAAATTGAGGGAAAGCATTTCTAAAAATTGTCATAGATAGAAGATCAAAAAGCACAAACTTCTTTTTCTGTCCAGTTTTCCACATCCAGCAGAATCCAGTGCTTTGCTGCTGACTGGAAACCCTTCAGAGGATGGGAATCACTGCCAGGGGTCAACAGATTCCAAGGAAAGAGCCCTCCATGATTTGAAGTCCCTTTACTCTTTTTTTTTGGGGTGGTGTCTCTTCTCCTCCATTCCCTGTCCCACAGGGAGCAGAGTGGCATTGTCCCCAAATCCCGAGGTGGCATCCATGGCTGATGTCCCCCAGTTGCTCAGTGGCTTCTCCACTCCAACCCTGTAATTTTATCCCAAAAATAAAAGGTGAACAAGAGGGAATTAGGCTGCTTTTCCCAGCCAACCCTCAGGAGATGCTCACAGGAGTTCGTCTCTCCCTTGGGCAGCTCCAGGGTAAATTGTTCTGATCTTTCAGCTGGATTTTTTTTTATTCCTCTCTCTCTCTTTCTTTAATTTTTATTTTTAAGTGAAAGGTATCATGTTCCAAATTAAACTCTTGGAAATTTGCCAGCAGTGTTAAGAACCTGCCTAAAATATGCTGAGAAAAGGAGAAGTAAATTGGGAGAAATTGGGTTTTGGAGAGAAAAAAAAATTAAAAAAGGAATGTTCTGGTAAAAGTCTTTCCAGCATATTTGTGAAACAATTTATGTGAACTCTAAACTAGTGAGAAGAATGCCTGAAAGGTGAATTTCCTCCACGAATTTCCTTCATGAATTTCCCATTCACATAGGGAATCAAGGAAGATGTTTCCCTAATTTAGCTATTCCTTCATGGATGGACACGTCAAGAAAATTCTGCAGGCTCTGGAGTGAATATCCCAAATTTTTAAAGTGGTGAAAAGGTGAATTCCAGGCATTGCATTGATCCTTCACTTTGTAAAACCTCATTTGTCAGCACAGCTTTAATTCTAGGAACACTTGGGATGTCCAGGTGGTCCCACAGCCCCTCATTCCATATCCTAATTCCTGTGTCCCTTTGGATAAATTATCTGAGGCTGTGCTGAAATAAATAATTCCCAGTCAGAAATCTCCCTGCAGGGTTAGGAGTCTCTGGAAAAAAAAACAAACCACCCCATCATTCCCATTATTTCTATCCCTCTTCCTCCTGTATTTTTTCATATTTTAGGCATAAATATTCAGTGGAAAAGAGACGGTTTGATGCAGACCTTAAATAAACTCTTCTGCAACACCATAATTAGGACACTCCTTGGAGAGGGAAAATCTCTTCAGTCTGTCCCTGCTTTGGGTTGATTTGGGAATTCCTCGGGAAAACACAACCAGTGGGAGAACCAGAGAATGGGGATGGGAGGAGGTTGGGCCAGCGTGGTTGAGTCCTCACCTCACAGTTCCATTGGGATTGCGCCAGAGCTTTGTGTTTCTCATGCTGACTTTGAATTTGCAGAGAAGTTGCTTTAGAAACAGGTTAAAAACATTTAAAATCATTTAATAAAATTAAAATGAGAAAAAAAACAAGGATATCATGAGCTGGGACTACTCTTTATGTTGGGAAAATATCCATAGGGATGAGGAGAGGTTGGGAACTTATCTGGGGAAGACATGGAATGAATCCTGAGCAAGAAATGCCTTTAAAAATGAACCTGTTCCCATTGCACACTGAAACCTTGGGATCCATGGAGAATTCCCAATCGTATTCCTGGATGGTCCAAACACTATCCCACACAATATCCTGAATGGTTTTATGGTCATTTTCCAGGTTTTACAGCGAGTCCCAAACCTTGGAAGGGTTCAAGCCCCTCTCTGTCCACTTCAAGGGATTTTTAAAGGTATTAAGTAGATTTGATTTTAAGGATATTAAGTAGATTCATGATTTTTTAAATCATTAAAAATGATTTTCTGTGGGAGATTGTGCCCTTCTGGAGCAGCAGCTGGAAGTCAGATGAGATATTCCAAATTTTGTCACTTAATCCAGGGGTTGTAGGTGGAGGAAAAGCCCTCAATATTCCCTGTGAATGTGAGTATGGCAGCTGCTCCACAAAATTCCTGCTGATTTCCTGCCAAAATTTCCTTAAAATGTTCTGTCCTGTATGGAAATGGAGATTTTAAATCCCAAACCAGCCCCTCTGATTGCAGCTCTGATATTTATTTGGGACATGGATAGAAAAAGCAAACTCAAATGAAATCAAATACTTGTAACAAGAAAAGTTGTTTTCTGAAGAGGAAAATAAACTTTGTCTGGAGAAGAAAATAAACTTTCTCTACAGGAAAACCTGAAATAATGTTCAATTAATTTATTTTTTAATGGTTTATTTCAAGCTTTCTTTAAAATATAATAAAAATCCCACTTTAGAGAGAGGTGCTGAGTTGAAGGAAAACATTCACTTCATTGGAATTTCAGTTTTTCTCCATGTAAACTTTGGAAACACCAAATACAGAGGAACTTCAGCCTCCAAGAAATGCAAATCCTGTATTTTAAACACACATTTTAATAGAAATTCTTCTGAAGGGTTTAAGAGGATGTCTCTGAATCTGTATCAACTCCATAAACACTGAAATTAAAATTTGTATAAGTGTTCCAGCTGTGGTTTGGGAAGTCCAGCCCTTCCCTGAAGATGATATTTGGGAAAACGTCGTGTTTTAGAGACACTTAATTCCACACACAGCCTGTTCTGTGGGGATCCCAAAGTGCTGATGGAGCCTGGATCTGGTGCAATTCAACCCCTGAATTCTCCAGTGTCATTCCCTGAACTTCATCAGGGGATGGAGAGGAAGAACAAGACCTGGATGCTGCAGAGAAGATTCCTGGTCCTGCCCAAATCCAGGGACAGGTTGTTCCCTGCCTGGAACCAGGAGAAGTTGGGATAAAAGCCATGGGAGGCAGATAAAAGTGGAAGTTTTTCCTGTTTGCTCCTTTTGTTTCCCTTTTACTGCTCAGAAAAAGCATTTTGTAGGATTCTGAAATCTGGAATGTTTTATGGCCGGAGTGGTTGGGACCTCACCTCACAATTCCTTTGGGATTTTGCCAGAGCTTCTTGTTTTTCATACTGAGTTTGGAATTGCAGAGAGGTTGTTTAGAAACAGGTTAAAAAAATTTAAAATCGTTTAATAAAATTAAAATGAGAAATAAACAAAGATATCATGAGCTGGGACTACTCTTTATGTTGCAAATATCCATAGGGATGAGGAGAGGCTGGGAACTTATCTGGGGAAGACATGGAATGAATCCTCAGCAAGAAATGGCTTTAAAAATGAACCTGCTGCCATTGCACACTGAAACCTTGGGATCCATGGAGAATTCCCAATCGTATTCCTGGATGGTCCAAACACTATCACACACTCAATATCTTGAATGATTTTATGGTCATTTTCCAGGTTTTACAGTGTGTTCCAAACCCTGGAAGGGTTCAAGTCCAGGAAAGGGAATGTGGATGTACCAAACATTGGCTGAACCAATCCACGTTCCATGAGAACTCCCATAATTCCCATAACCTCCTCCACAGGATTAAGATTTCCCCTCCTGCACCTTTGTAACCTTTTATTTTGTAATGGTCACTTCACTGCATGAATAAATTCCTCAATCCCATCCCATAAACATCCACTCTTCCTTATCCAACACTCCTGTCCCAAGAGGAACAATGGTATTCAGGTTTTTATTTAGGATTTTCTAGGAAATTAAATAGGAAATAAAAGAGGGGATTGTGAAATTATTTCAGGATGAGATAAACAGGGAAAATAATATTAAAAAAGGAAAAAAAAGTTTGTGTTAGTACTCAAAGCAGCTGTTCTTAATAATCCAAAATTAATATTAATAGGAAAATTGAAATGTAATAAACAAGAACTTGGAAGATGACAAAAATTCCTTCTTAAACCTTTTGCCTTTTTTTTTTTCCCCCAAATATTCGCTTTCATCCCCTGATTAAAGATGAAAAAAGTATTGGAGAGGACAGCGTTTTCCATGAGAAGAATGATGAGGGTTTCACTGAATTTCCCAGATTCCCAAGAACTCCTGGGAGCTTATTCCAGAGCAGCCACTTTTGGAGCTGTCACCTCTGATATTCCTCTCCTTCCCAGCCTTGTAGCAGCAGCAGAGGAGCACTTGCCACAAATTCCTTTTCCTGCTTCCTCCCTCCACCAAGTTTGGAGTTTATTATTCCCGTAAAAATTCTTTCTGTTGGGTTTTCCCAAGCGTGTGCTGCAGCAAAATAGAACTTTCCTCCAAAAGTAGTTGGTGGTCCTTTCTTGACCCAGAAATCCAGAGTCAATAGGGTATTTTATGGAATTCTTTAGGGGATAAGGAGTAGAGAGACCTGGCCTGATGTTTGTGACTGTGTGGAGAAGGTGACCCAGCAGGAAAAGGAACTTTGGGAACGCTGTGGGCTCAACGTTTTTTGGGATTGATCCATGGCAAGAGTTTCTGCCTCAATGCTGAGAGGTGATTCCAATTATTCCATCCAGTTGGGATGGAATAATTACATCCATCTCCAGTTTGGGTTCTCAGGACTCATTCAAAAGCATCAGGGAATCATGAAGAAAGTCCTCCAGAATTATCAGAGAAACAAGTGCATCTCCCCAGGAATTTATCTGCTGGCCACACTGAGAGGCACAGACACTTTTCCTGTGCAAGGTGCAAATGGAATGCTTTGTATTGGGATCCAAGGGATTGGGTAAGGCCTGACTTTATCTCTCCCATTTCCCAAGATAAAAACCCCCAAACCAATAAAAGCCACGCCAATAAATTTGCAATAAATTGGAAGCAGCAGCAGCGAGCACGGCTGTAAAATCTCATCCGACTCCTCTTCTCTCTCTGTCTTATTCCAATTGCGCAGCTCCTGCGTGATGACCTTGAAGGCTGGAATGTTTCCTATCAGCCCATTCCCACAGACTGAAGGAAAAGTGCCCTCAAGTCCTTTTGCAAAGGGAAGGGAAGGGGAGGAAGGGGTAGCAGAGGGTGGATTTCCCATTTCCTGGCCTCGTGCCTTGGCTTGGGAGGGCTGGGATGGCCCCCCAGGTTAGTCCAGGCCTGGAGACAGATCAGGCCATGCCTGTTGTGACTGGGACACGTCAAAAGACAATGGATCCAACCCCGCTGGTGCCGTTCCCAACCCGTGCCATCAATTAACTCATTAAAAAGTGAAATTCAGAGCAGCGGGAGACATCAAATGAAAAGATTTGCAAACGAGTCCTCCCCACTGGGCCTTTCAGGGATTTCTGGGAGGTCCTTTTGCTGCTGTCTGGCTTTCCCACCATCTCCTGTCACTTCCTGCATGAACTCCATCCCCCCGAATCCCAAAGAAAGTCCCTTTTTTTCCGTCCCTTCTGAGGCTTCATTGTGGCTTTGCTCCCTGCCAGAGGCAAACCTCCGGCTGCCCTCAGGAAATGTCCCAGTCTCTCCTCATTCCCTGGGCTCCTGGCCAGAGGCCTCTCCTCTCTCCCTGGCCTCCAGAAGCTTCTCCCAACCGAGCCAGCTCAGGTATTTCCAGGAAAGAAAATTCCGCCTTCCACTGTCCCCCCCCAGGCCTGGCTCTGGACACTTCCAGGGATAGGGAATCCAATTTTTTCTGGAAACTTGTGCCAGGGCCTAGTGAAAATCACAATGAGGTCTCTCTGGAGCCTTTTCTACTCCAGGCTGAACAGTCCTTAACTCCAGCTCCTCCAAGTGTAATCCAGAGGAATATTGTGAGGGAAAATGAGGTAAAACTTCATGGCAAAGTGGGCAGAGAGGTACCATGGACAGAAAATGGGAAACAGGGAAAAGAAACCTCCAAGGGAATGATCCAGGGGAAGCCCAACCTCTCCCAGTCTCACTTTCCCCTCACATTCCCTCCCAAGGAAGCAGTGGAAGTCTGGCTCTGGAAGGATTTTGCACTCCTTTGGAGCAAACACTGGCAATTCTGCAGGAATTAATAATCCCAGAGTGGTATCCATGGCATCCCCGGGGCAGGATTGGGAGCTGTTTATGTCTGTTGGCTTGATCACGCCCCACTTGATGCCAAATCCTTGCCACTGACTGACTCAGGCACTAAAATTCAATTTTTTTTCCCCGCCAGATGTTTTTTATTTGGCACTGAACCTTCCAGGGTGTCTTTCAATCATTCCTGCTCTCCATGTTCAGTTCCTAAAGAAAATTCTTTCTGCTGAGTTTTCTACCCTATAAACCATCCTCAAATATCCCAAATGCGGTGCAAGGATATTCTGAAGTCTTGAGGATGGTTCTTTTTCTTGCACTGAGCACTTAGAAATGCAGGAAAAGGAGTTTAAAATCCAAAGGCTGCAGGGTGGAGGAGAAGGAAGGGCTCTGGTATCCATGTGGAGAATCAGGATCACTCTCCCTCCCTGGAGATTCATAAATTATCTGGATAAAAATAAGGATTTACAAGGATCAACCACCACTTTTTATTTATGCTTTTCTGGGCCACACCAATGGAATCAGCAGAGTGGATTGAATAACGAGGGGATAAATTATTCCAGGGAATGGGCTCAGAAGACACAAAAAAATAAGAGATGGGGGTATTTTTCCATATAGATTAGAAATGTTTTCCTCTTCCTAGAAGGGAGAAACGTTAGTAATTATTTTCAGGACAAATCTGTCAGCAAAAGGGTGGAATTGTTCTTTGAAATCCATGATTAATGGGCCAATAAATCTCTATCCTAAAGATTGGGAAAGGCGAGGAAAGATTTGCTGTCTAGAGACAGCTCCGACTCATCCATGAGTTATGAACTCTCGTGTGATAGCCGTGCTTGGGAATATTTTAAATCCACTAAAATTCCTGGCTGGCAGTGCCACACCTCCCCAGTCCTGGGCATTGATGGATCTCTCTGTCCCTATTTTGCTCCCCTGATGATTTTCCCAGAGTCGGTCACCGGGTTCAGTGAGCTCAAAGCCTCTCCCCTTCCAGGGCTCTGGAATTTCTTCCTGGCACGGGGACAGGATTGCTGCTTGCCAGTGACTCAGGGCTGGCAGGAGGGAAGGGACTTCCTGAAAAACACATTGCACGTGTCCCCTTGGGCAAGTTATCCATGCAAACCTTCTCTGCCTGGCATCAGGGACAGGGTTGGGAATCTAGAAAGGGAAGAGGGAGGTAAATTCCAGATAATACCAGGTGTGTTTCTGGAGCTGGCCTTGGTGGAGGTAAAAAGAAAAGGAAAAAACTCTGAATTCTGTTCTGCCACTTAAAAAAGATGGGATAAACAAATGGTGATGTGATAAGGAGTGGAAGGAAAAGGTTAGGAGTGGGATTGTGCCAGAAAACACGAAGGATGCCTGCCATCCCATCTGGATATGTCTCTGGAAGTGGCAGAAACATCCATGTATTTTAAGGGGTTTGGGGTAGGAAGTGTAAGTTGAGGTCAGTCCCCACCATCTCAGGATAAAACACTGGGAAAATTCCCTGAAATATCCCTTTAACAAATATCCCTTAAACAGACATGGGACTCCTCTTCAGTATCCCGAATTCTCTGGGAATCTTCTACTTTCTACATGTGGTTATCATTGCCCTAAGATTGAAGTTTCCTGAAAAGTTTCTGTAAAATTTAAATTTCTCCACACCCCATTCCTCTGCCTGGTGGATTCCCAATGGAGAAGATGGGATTTATCTTTTGGGATATTTCTGGAATGCTGGAGGCACAGACAGGAGATAGCACAGCCTCCACTGCTGCTCTGCAAGGGTCCTCTTGGAGTTTGTCCCTCTTTGCCAAGAGGTTTTCCTTCCTCTGTTCCCACTTGGAATGCAGCTGCTCCCAGAACATTCCTAGGAAAGTCAATATGGATTCTCCATGGAGGAATCCCAGAGCATCTCAATGGCGTCAAAGACACCAAGTGATCTCTGGAATTGGGTCCCACATTGATAAATACCCAGGAGTTCCCTTGCCATGGATAAAAACCCCTTGGGGTTCTGGCACGTGGCTTATCCTGATCCAGCTCCCTGTTTTGGCAGCAATTCCTGAGGGAATCTTTCCACCCCTTCCCTTGGATTCTCCAGCAAGGAAAATCCCAGTGCTCAGCCAGAATAACGTGAACCTTAATTGATGAACGATCCCAAATCGCTTTGGCATCCTCACATTCCACAGGCATGGAATGCCATGGATTGATGTGCTCCCTCACCTTCAGGGTGTCCCACAGAGCTGACCGCTGGGGAAATCTGGGAAAATCAAGGAAAAAAGGAAAGAGGGTGGGAAAGATCCTACTCAGGATGAGGAGATGCTTAATAAAACCATTAATAAGTGTTAAAAAATATGTTCCTTTAATTTTTTTTGTGTTTTTTTTTTTTTTTTTTTTTTTTTTGTTTTGGTTTGGTTTTTGGTGGGTTTTTTTTTGTTTTTTTGTTTTTTTTTTTTTTTTTTTGTTTGTTTGGTTGGTTTTTTGTTTCGTTTCTGTTTTCTTTTTTGGTTTTTTGTTTTTTTTCCTAGGATTTGATCCTCCTGAAATTGAGGTTTATATGAAGCAGCGGAACTAAATTCCAGATTTAGGCTTGGAATTACTCAGCTGTTCCCAAGTCAATGTTAAGAGTGCTGAGAAATACAGCACTAACAAGTGTCAGGTTGCAAAAAAAAAAAATCCCATATTCCCAAAAATTAGAGGAAGCAAGGAAGGAAGTGAACCTCAGGAAGGTCTTTTGGAATTGTAGCATCTCCCGGGATTCCTCATGGATGGTGCCTCCTGTGCTCCTCCTCTCTCCCTCAGGGATAATCCAACCTGAGGGGGGAAGTTCATGGAGGAAGAAGGAAACGGAAAAACAATTTTTCCATTTAATTTTCCCAATTAATTTTCCCAATTTAACTTGCTTCTCTGCTGGGAGAAAGGAAAAATAAAGCACTGCAGCTGTGAGAGGGTGGAATCAATCAGGAGACTGGGTTTGGATTTCCTTGGAAAAGATTTCCAGCTGCTGCAGAGGTTCAAGCATTTCAAATGAAGATATGAGGAGACCAAATGGAATTTGAAATGGAGATGCCATAAAGGTGATAAAGAATTGAAGTCCATGTGCTAAACCCTGGGTTTTACATGGAAAAATGGCACAGGAACGACCCAGCCACAGGTGAATCCTGCATGGAATTTCCTTAGCCATGAGCTTCCCTCTGTCTGAGGCTCAGACTCAAAGTTTGCATGGATAAATGATAAATAAAACAGGGAAGAACCAATTTCCAGCCCCCAAAATAAGCAGGACAATCCCTGCTTAAACCCTGGATTTTACATGGAAAAATGGAACAGGAATGACCCTGCAAGAGGAGAATCCAGCATGGAATTCCATTAGCCATGAGCTTCCCTCCCTGCCTAAGGCTCAAACTCAAAGTTTGCATGGATAAATGAGAAATAAAACAGGGAAGAACCAATTTCCAGCCCTAAAAATAAGCAGGACAATCCCTGCTAAAACTCTGGGTTTTACATGGAAAAATGGAACAGGAATGACCCTGCAAGAGGAGAATCCAGCATGGAATTCCATTAGCCATGAGCTTCCCTCCCTGCCTAAGGCTCAAACTCAAACTTTGCATGGATAAATGAGAAATAAAACAGGGAAGAACCAATTTCCAGCCCTAAAAATAAGCAGGATAAATCCCTGCTTAAACCCTGGGTTTTACATGGAAATTTGGCACAGGAATGACCCAGCCACAGGTGAATCCTGCATGGAATTCCCTTAGCCATGAGCTTCCCTCTGTCTGAGGCTCAGACTCAAAGTTTGCATGGATAAATGATAAATAAAACATGGAAGAACGAATTTCTAGCCCCCAAAATAAGCAGGACAATCCCTGCTAAAACCCTGGGTTTTACATGGAAAAATGGAACAGGAATGACCCTGCAAGAGGAGAATCCAGCATGGAATTCCATTAGCCATGACCTTCCCTCTGTCTGAGGCTCAAACTCAAAGTTTGCATGGATAAATGATAAATAAAACAGAGAAAAGCCAATTTCCAGCCCTAAAAATAAGCAGGATAATCTTAAATCCATAAATCTCAACTCTCTTCCATCCCAACCCAGCAAATTCCCAGTGGGAAACAGCCTGGCCCTGCTCTGCATCCCACAAAAAAGGAATCCCAGATATTCCAGATTCCTCCTCCTACCCCAGCACCAGGAGCTGGGATCCAAATCCCACAAATTTCTTGTTCTTTAAAGCTGTTGGGTGATTCCAACCCATCCAAATCCAGATCCACAATCCACACATTGGGAATTCATGGAAGCTCTGAGTTTTCACAGCTCGAGCAAGAGATTGAAGTGGAAATGATTCCACCTCCTTCTCAAAGGCTACAAATTTGGGATTCTCTCCTTCATGAACTTAAAAAAAGTCAAATATTTAAAAAAATAGAGGGAAAGGTAATCTTCCTCCTAAAATTTGGATAAAATTTGGTTGTGTTGTGTCCATTTGGACAATAATTACCTCTTATTTCAATGATATATTTTGATATATTAATTCATCTTTTTTATCCACTTTAATTTAAATCTTTAATTTTCAATCAATGGGACTGGAAGTGTCTCAAATAGAATCAAACTTTTTCTAAGGAGATTTAAAAAGAGAATTTGTTGAGCTTGATTTTTTCCCCAAATCAAGTTGGAATTGTCAAAGAATTCTAAAGCAATTCTAAAGGAATTGAAGTCTTGGGGTGATTTTCAGCAACATCAAAATAATTCTTGGCTTCTCTCACTATTTTTTTTAAGATTTCAACCACCAAAGTCACATTATGAGTGCCCCAAATTAATAATTATTTCAGGTATATTTCATTAATGATGTAATTTAATGAGATTTATTTCTTCTCTCACATGAAAATTCTTTAATGTGCAATCCACTCCTAATGATGAAAGCTAATTTTGAATTTCTACTATTTGGTTTTGAGGGGGAAATAAAGATTTTGAATTGGCTGCACCAATTGTCCTTTGTTCTGTTTTTTATCTCTTTTTGGAATAATTAATCTGATTTTAGAGCAGCTGAAAGAAGATGAGTGCAATTATTAATCTTGAAATAGATGGGCAATAAATTAAAGTTCTCTTGAAGAATATTCAAGACACTGGAGATGAATTACTGTTTATAAATGCTCCAGAGACCGAATAATTTATCTTTAAATAAATTATTTTTTAAAATAAACAATTAAAAAGATAAATTATTAAGTATTTAGTAATTTTAAGTTTTATTTTATTTTTATTAATAATTTTGATTTTTCATTTTTTATTTTTCACTTTGATTTTCATTTTCATTTTTATTTATTTTTATTTCAATTTTTCTATTATATTTCTTCGTTTTAATTTCATTTTTCAATGATATTAATGATATTTCTTATTTTAAATTTCCAGTTTTATTATCTTTTTTTTTTATTTCCATTTCATTTTATTATTTTTTTTATTTATTTTTTTTTTTTTATTTTATTTTTATCTAATTTTTATTTTTCCCCAACCTATGCTATGCAGCCTAAAGAATCCAAGGCCTGTCTTGACTCAAATCTCTGTTTTCTGGGGAGTCTAAGATTAATCCCAGAGATTGTTTGGTTCCATTTCTGACATCTCTTGGCTCTCTCCTGTGTGTGATGCCAGGACTCAGAGTTATTTTTAGGAGTACAAATCCACCTCCACACCCTGCTCCGTGTGAAATACGGGCAGGATTAAACCCCGAGGAGATGATCTGTGAGCGTCCAGCAGGAATGGTTCATTCCCAGATTTCTTTGGGAAAAATTCACCTCAGAGCCTGGAAAAGGAGGCGCCCACTTGTCAGAGGGAATCTCAGCTCTGCTCATAAATCACAGGAGATCATCCAGCAGAGCCAGCGGCATCCAGAGCGCGTCCAAAAGTGGGAAAGTCATTTCCTGCTTTAAACTGTGCCTTGTGAGGCTGGACTAGAGCAGAGGCTGCACAGAGCTAAAGAATAAAGCAGGGATTTATTCAAAGGATCTCCTCCATGGATGCACCTTGGGCAGCACCAGAGCCCAGCCAGGGCTGCACCCAAGATGAACCAAAATGGCCCCAAAATGCACGAGCGCTCCCGGGGTCTCTCCCTGGGATCAGTTCTGCTCCATTTGCACCTTGCAGTTCATTGTCCCATTCCAGCTTTAGCCCAGGCACTCCCACCCTGCTTGTTTTTCTCTCTCCAGCCCACGGTGTTTGTGCTCTGGGGCTGAGATTTGGATCATTTGTCCTTTATAGTAAAATCAGGACCCCCAATGAAGGAATGATTGGCATCTGACTCCTAGGCTTCAGAATGCTGAACACTCACTTTATTAAAATTATACTACATTACATTACAACTATATTAAAGAGAGATAAAATATCATACTATTTCATACTTATTACTAAGAACACTAAAGAAAACTCATGACTGTCTCCTGACAGTCAGGATACAGCTTTGTGTGATTGGTTAAGGAAACAAACCAATCTTCAGTAGAACCTAATTATCAAATTCTTTCAGGTAAATAATCTTCTAACTCATTCTACGTGTTCACAAACACAAGAGCAGTAAATGAGATAAGAATTGTTTTAGTTATTCTTTTTAATTATTCTTCTCTCTACTTATACTTCTCTCCTCTTATGTTCAGAGGGCGTGTGAACACCACAGTCCTTGGTGCCCAGCTGGAGCAGGAATTGTTTTGTCTCCCTGCTCTGTGCACAGAGCTCAGCATCCCATAATATGGAGCCCAGACCCACACACTAAAGCAGCACAGAATGTGAAAATATAAAAACTCAAACCTGAGGCCTCAAACTGCCAGCTTGGATGAGCTGAGATCTCCCCAGCATCTGCTCTGGGCTGGAGGACACCAGGCAGGGCCTAGAGGACACTGCCCTCCTCAGGAGGTCCATGAGAGCCAAAGGAGATGTTTGGGAGCACGTGGAACCACGGAATGAATTGGGTTGGAAGGGAATATGAGGTTGTCTCAGTCCAACCCCTGCCATGGGCATTGACACCTTCCCTGGCTGCTGCAAGCCCTGTCCAACCTGGCCTTGGCATCAAATGGAAAAAAAGAAATTAAATACAAGGAATTTGTACATGGCTCTTCCCACGTCCTTATCTTGATGTGTCAGGTTTTAGCTAAGAAACTCCATTGCAAAAATGTAAACATCAGAAGGCTTAAAAAAACCTTAAAATAACAGGGTGACAAATTGTAACATCTGTATTTTCTCATCCTTCACATGAGACTGAAAATGGAATAGAAGTTTTTAAAGCCCCTCTCAGTTACCCCATCTCTAGATCAGAAAAGGGCTCAATCCAACACACAGCCATCCCCTCACCCATTGTGGGATCGTTTGTAGGGACATCAGCTCATATCTTCCCCACGGATCCCAAAATCCCTGCCCAGGTGAGCAAACAGGGATCCCACCACGCGAGGGAGTCGCTCCCAGCCCTCCCAGCACGTGGGTTTGCTGTACATCCAAATAATCCCATTTCAGGTGATTTCTGCTCCTTGGAATAAACAGATTCCATCCGCAGCGGCCCTGAATCAGGATAAATCCATGAAAACACCGTTTGACTTCAGCTGCAGGAATCAAAGAGGACAGATCACAAAACCAACCCAGCTGCCAGCACGGCTGGCAGAGTCCAAAACGGAATTGCTGCTGTTTAATTTATATTTTAAACTGTTTCCCAAACTCAGATTGAGAATGGGGATTAAAAAGCAGGAAAATTTTCAACATTAAAGTGGGTAAAAATAAAAATTGCGATCCTTTGTTTTTTCCTAAAATAAAACTTCAAGGAGTAAGAAGCAAATTGGTTAAAAATCAGGTGCCAAAACCACAGGAGAACCCAGTAACTGTGAGAAATAAATAAAAACCCTGAGAGGTTTTCGCTTATTTTTTCCAATCAGATAAAAGTGGGAACACACAGAGGGAAAAACTGAACCTTTATGTACAAATTTGTCACTCCTACAAAGTGTCACCACAGAGATCTCACAAAACCAACACTCACTGAAGCGAGGATGGAGCTCTGAGTCAGTGCTTCAGAGCCAGGACACGGCTGGATCAAATCCCTGTCCCTGGAGTTGGAAAAAGGAGGAAAAATGTTGTGAATATGCTGGAATCAGCTTCTTCCCTTCAAAACTGGGGTTCACTGGGACTTCAACGCTTCAAAAATGGAATACAAAACTGGATGAATCCACCTGCTTCCTGGAGATGCCATTTATCCCAGTGGAATGGTTTAGTTTGTCATTATGACTGAACTGAACTAAATTTTCCCATTATGAGGTCTGGGAAGACTCAGGGAATTTTGTTTCAGCCCCTTTGGAGCCACAGGGACAAAGTGAGATCTGTTGATGAATTCCGGAGTTTGGTTGGGACTCTTGGACATTTCCATGGGTGCCCATAGAGCCTTAACTCCAAGGAAATCTCATCTTCAGCACTTCTAAAACTCTGCCTGCAGTATGTGGCACTTCTGGAAGACAAATTGAATGGTTGGACCAAATCCCAGATTAATCCCTTGTTTTTTATCAGGGATCCATTCCAAAGTTTGCTCCCTGCCCAAGGTCATGTCAGCTCAAATTAATTCAGATGAAACCTTCAGAAATCATTGGCTATCCTGTTTTGTTTTTTTTTTTTTTTTTTTTTTGGTCTAAAAACAGCTTCCAAAATCATGGATGTAGAATTGTTAAGATTTGGGATCATCAAGTCCAGCCATCAACCCAAATAAACCTGGATAAAACAGAACCATCCCTACCTCCCTAACAAAGCTAACCTTTGCTTTGTTAACTCTCCTGGTATTTCACAACTTTGATTTACCCCAAAAAATCCCATCATTCCAGAATGGTTCCATACCAAAAGAGGATGGTGCCCTAAGGGGGAAATGGAATTTTCCATTTACCTGGAAATATCACCCAAATTTGTGCAGGAATGTGCAAACAATCCTGTCAGAAAACACACACAGCTCTTCCCACATCCAGTGAGGCCTCAGGTTTAGCTTTTATATTTTCAGATTCTGTGCTGCTTTAGTGTGTGGGTCTGAGCTCCACATCAGGGCATGGTGAGCTCTGTGCACAGAGCAGGGAGACAAAACAATTCCTGCTCCAGCTGGGCACCAAGGACAAATGATCCAAATCTCAGCCCAGGAGCACAAACACCGTGGGCTGGAGAGAGAAAAACAAGCAGGGTGGGACTGCCTGGGCTAAAGCTGGAATGGGACAATGAACTGCAAGGTGCAAATGGAGCAGAACTGATCCCAGGGAGAGACCCCGGGAGCGCTCGTGCATTTTGGGGCCATTTTGGTTCATCTTGGGTGCAGCCCTGGCTGGGCTCTGGTGCTGCCCAAGGTGCCTCCATGGAGGAGATCCTTTGAATAAATCCCTGCTTTATTCCTTAGCTCTGTTCTAGTCAGCCTTCAGAGCATCCCCAGAGCTGCCTTGATCCATCTTTTCCTGGGGATGTTTTCAGACTGGAGCCTCAGAAGAGCCCAACCTGTGCCGACCTCCGGCCGTTACTCACAGAGCTGTCCCAGCTCCAGGGAAACAAACACAACCTAAAACCAGCTCAGAGTCCAGATCAACCCTTGATCTCAAGAACCACATCCATAAATTCCACCCTATCGTGGACATCTGGAATTTTCGGTTGCGTCCTTGCCTTGTTTTTTATTTTTATTTTTATATTTATGGAATGTTCAGGGTTTATTTTTCCTTCGGATGGTGACCACAGCACTTTTTCTTTCTTTAGGAGCAAGATCCCAGCTGGATACGCTGCAGGCAGGAGAAGACCTTTGCCTGTTGGATTTTTGAGCCATCCCTTGAAGTTTTCCATCCCCACACATCTCATTCCAAGCAGGATTTCACAGAGGAGAGTTCACAGGATTTCACCCAAAAGGAGAGTTTAGTAGCACTGGCAATTAATAATCTTTCAAATCAAGCTCAATTCCCAGTAGTTCTTATCTGAAATTCCATAAACTGTTGGAAAAAAGCGGCCGTTTATCAACTCTAAAGCAGAGCCTCAGCACTAAAGGACCTACATTTAAAATTTACATTTAGAGACCAGGTTAATTACCCTTGGATTTATTAATTAAATAAACACAAGCCTTGTTCCACAGTAATCTGAAAATTTTAGGAGTCTTCCCACTGATTTCAGCAGGATTTGGGTCTTGCTTTAGAACTGTTGCATATCAAAGAAATTCGGATATTATTTAATTAATATTAAATATGATCTAATTAAAATGTAACACATTTCGTCATCATGGCCTGCATTATCCTGTAGTTCTTATTGTCATAATTAATGGGATTTTATAACAATAATAAACTTGAGTTTCACTGATGAAATTCTGAGCTCAAGTAGCTCCTTTCCTTGTAATCTCCAGCTCTTCCCTGTATTTTTTTGATCCTTAATCTTGTGCCCAAAGTGATGATTTTTTGTGGTTTCTACTAATTATTTTCTGGCTCTTTACTCCCCCCATTTCTCTCCCTAGCAGTGACTTGATCTAAAATTTAATTTAGTAATTAATTTTCTCCCTCAATCAAGAGTGTATTTCTATTCCCCATGGATATTAAAAAATGATCAAGAAGGGAACGCATTCATAAATAGATTTTGCTTTGACCAAACATGAAGGGAATTTTTGGGAATTAGGTGCAGCTTTCCATGGTGTTGCTGTGGCAAAGCTGGGAATGTTGTGAAGGAATCACAGCAAAACTTTTAGAAAAAATAAAAATCCAACTTTATTCTGACAGTGATGCTGGGAGAAGTGACATTTCTCTGATAGAAAGGATTATCCCATCCTTGTTTTACCAGAACACTAATTTTGACCAATCCCATGTTTTATTTGGGTTAAGCCACCAAAAAAAAGAAATGGATTTAAGTGGAAGCAACTTCCTGATGTTCATCCTCATTCCAAAAGGTGTGGAAACCTTCATTGAGGGTGAGCCCTAATTTATGCCCTGTCCAGAGCTGTTTCCATCAGCAGGAATTCTGATCACTAAAATATATATACTTTTTAATTTTTGATTTTTAATTTTTAATTTTCAATTTTCAATTTTTAATTTTTTTTCTAAATTGATGTGTCTGCATCAAACAAGGACTAAAGTAAACTCAGTTGTGTGCTGGGTTGGGGAGAAGCAGGAGAGAGAACTTGGGCAAGGGTGGGGGTGAATCCCTGAGAAAAGCCAAGGCAGGATTCCGGGATGAGTGGAAAAGCCCTCGTAGTTCCTGGAAAAGACAAGTTTTGGCATCCAGACCATCTCATTTCCCATTTTTCCGGAACACGAGTTGCCCCAAGGAAAATACCTGCATCCATCAAAAAATTCCAACTACTACTTGGCTCAATCTGCAAAAATATATTTCTTGTTTGCTTGCTGTTGTTTGGGTTTTTTGGGGTTTTTTTGGGTTTTGTTTTGTTGTTGTTGTTGTTTGGGATTTTTGTTTTGTTTTGGGTTTGGTTTTTTGTTGTTTCTTTGGGGGGGTTGAGGTTTTTTGTTTTGTTTTGTTTTGTTTTGTTTTGTTTTGTCTTGGAGTTTTTTTGGAGATTTTTTGGTTTGTTTTGGTTAGGGTTTGGGTTTTTTGTTTGTTTTTTGGGGTTTTTTTTGTTAGTTTTTTTGGAGATGGGTTTTTGTTTTGTTTTGGATTTTTTTATTGCTGTTGTTGTTTAGGGGTTTTTGGGGTTTTTTTTGTTGTTTTGGATTTGGCTTTTTTTGTTGGTTTTTTGAGGGGCGTTGGTTTTTTTTGTTTGTTTTGTTTTGGGATTGTTGTTCTTTTCAGGGATTTGGTTTTGGTTTTTTTTGGGCTTGGGTTTTTTGTTTGTTTGAATTTTTGGGTTTTTTTCATTTTGTTTTGTTTTGTGTTTGGTTTTTATTTTGTAGGTTTTGGGGGGGGTTGGGTGTTTTGTTTTGTTTGGCGATTTTTGTTAGTTATTTTCTGTCTGTTTTTGGGGGTTTTTTGGGTTTGTTTTGTTTGTTTGTTTGTTTTTGGGATTTTTTGAAAATTTTTTTTTTTGTTGTTTTGTTTTGGGTTTGGATTATTTTGGTGGGTTTTTTGGGGGTGTTTTTTGTTGTTTTCTTCTCCCTCATCTCTTGGCTCCCATGGGACGAGCCCTGGGAAAGAATCTCCGCTGCTCTCAGCGCTCCCGACCTTGTTCCTGGAATTGTTTCCCGGTGCTGCCATTTGACACCGATGGTATCACGCTGCAATTACCGGCAGCCGAGGGCAGGAGGGAGCGATGCAATCCCAACGCAGCTTTCCAACCCCTGAAAGGGAAAAAAAAAACCAAAAAAACCCCAAAAAATCGCAACTTTCCCAGAGTTATTAGCAGGTGTTATTACCTTTTATTAATGAAGCAATTAGTAATGGCATCATGGCAAAGATGGAGTAAGAGTTTTACCCTGATCTTCATGGAAAAAAAGAAATAATAAAAGAAATGATAAATAAAATACATAATATTTTATTTATTATTTCTTTCTAATAAAAAGAAATAATAAATAAATATTTATTTAATGAAATAAAATAGGAAAGAATTATTATTATTTCTTTATAATAATATTTTATTATTATACAGATTTAATAAAAGAAAATATATAAATATAAAAATATAATATATAAATATTCATGATATAGTTAGATATAAATATAAATAAATATATAAAAATAAAAATACATTACAGACAACTTTTTAAGTTACATTTATATATAATGTATATAATATACATTATATAATAATATAATAATATAATATAATATACATTTATAATAATATATATAATAAATATAAATGTAATAAAAAATACATTTGCCTGTAATGTTATTTCCAGGCAAAAAGGAGGATTGATGTTTGAGATCACACAGGATATTTGTAACAAGATAAGAGAACTGATAATGCCAAGACCGTGGGATTGATCCCTGTCTGGGCCATTCATTAAATTCGGACTCCATGATCCGTCTGGATTCCTTCCAGCTTGGAATATTCTGAGCTGATTCATCCCAACATATTCAGATATTCCAGATATCCTGATGTGATTTTTGTTGTGGAATTTACAGTGGGAGACCCGACACCTTGGATTTGTTTTTAGTGCTTATAACCCTCACTCAGTTTGATCTTTATGGTGGCTTTTTTTGGGTTTTTAATTGGTTTTAAAGGCTTGACTCACACTGCATAAATCCCTTCCAGGTAAGCCGTGGGGACATCAGGACTCTCCAAATGCCAGGCTGGAAAAGTGGCATTTCCCACTTTGCACCTGCTGATCCCCAGGGAATTCTTCAGCTTTCATTCCACTGCAGCAATGCCTTCAAAAATAGAGGCTGTGGGAAGCGTGGGGGTATTTGTGGAGGTAAGGCCGAGCTCTGGGAGAGGTGACAGAGGCCACGCAGAGGTGACCAAGGAAGTCCTGGCTGAGCCAGCCCCAGTTCCCACCTGTTCCCTGCACTCCTTTCACAGGCACTAATAATAAAGGGTTTGTGTTTCCCCGGAGCCCTTCATCCCTCCTGATCCCAAAACACTCCACAAATGACACCTCCAAAGGTCACAGCCACGGGCTGGAATCCAGCCTGGCCCGGCCACAACAATGGGAAGGGAGGAGAGGCACGGCCAAGGACAGCAGGGAGAATTCCCATTTATGCTGATGCCTCGGGTTTTGGCTTTTATGTTTTTCAGATTCTGTGCTGCTTTAGTGTGTGGGGCCGAGCTTCGTGTAAGGGGATGGTTTTTTGTCTGGGAACAACATACAAAATCATGGATGTAGAATTGTTAAGATTTGGGATCATCAAGTCCAGCCATCAACCCCAATAAACCTGGATAAACCAGAACCATCCCTACCTCCCTGAAAAATCCAACCTCTGCTTTGTTACCTCTCCTGGTATTTCAGAACTGTTGATTTATCCCCAAAAAATCCCATCATTCCAGAATGGTTCCATACCACAAGAGGATGGTGCCCTAAAGGGGAGATGGAGTTTTCCATTTACCTGGAAATATCACCCAGATTTATACTGAAAAGTGCAAACAATCCTGTCAGAAAACACACACAGCTCTTCCCACATCCAGTGGTGCCTCAGGTTTGAGCTTTTATATTTTCAGATTCTGTGCTGCTTTAGTGTGTGGGTCTGAGCTCCACATCAGGGCATGGTGAGCTCTGTGCACAGAGCAGGGAGACAAAACAATTCCTGCTCCAGCTGGGCACCAAGGACAAATGACCCAAATCTCAGCCCCAGAGCACAAACACCGTGGGCTGGAGAGAGAAAAACAAGCAGGGTGGGACTGCCTGGGCTAAAGCTGGAATGGGACAATGAACTGCAAGGTGCAAATGGAGCAGAGCTGATCCCAGGGAGAGACCCCGGCAGCGCTCGTGCATTTTGGGGCCATTTTGGTTCATCTTGGGTGCAGCCCTGGCTGGGCTCTGGTGCTGCCCAAGGTGCATCCATGGAGGAGATCCTTTGAATAAATCCCTGCTTTATTCTTTAGCTCTGTCCAGCCTCTGTTCTAGGCCAGCCTTCCAAAGGAATCAATGCAAAATGTGCTTTTCAAGGCCCATCTGGAGCTGGGGTTGTAAAGCAGCCCAGGGTGTTACAAGGTGCTAAAAATCCTTGGATTTCACCCTTGGAAGGAGGTAAGAGAGATGGGGGGAAAGAAGTTAAAAATAAAAGGTAAACAGGGCTAATGACAGCATTTTAATTCAGTGCTCTGTTTCCAGAGAGGCTGCACAGTTTCAATCTGGTGCTCAGGCTGTTAATCCATCCCCTCCAGTGCCCTTTCCGTGGATTAGTTGTGCTGTTTATCCATTGTTCCAAGGCAGTGAAATGACTCACACCGTGCCTGTTCCCAGGAAATCTTGCCAGGTGAGGGAGGGTGACATTTACTGGGGGACCTGTTAA
This sequence comes from Melospiza melodia melodia, assembly GCF_035770615.1. Classification (NCBI taxonomy): domain Eukaryota; kingdom Metazoa; phylum Chordata; class Aves; order Passeriformes; family Passerellidae; genus Melospiza; species Melospiza melodia. The sequence goes on from NC_086194.1 coordinate 2,047,983, forward strand.
TTGGAACCCACCCTAATAACACAAACAGAACAGAAATTCCCCAGCTCTGCGTGGCCGGAGCTTTATCAGCCCATCTCTGGGAAGCTCCGTGTGCCTGTTCCACTGGGCAGCCCCGAACAATCCCCTCTCACAGCTCCTGCAAGCACAGGGAAAGGCCAAACGGTTCCTGAAATGGAATATTCAATGGCTCTGGGAGGGGTCAGGGAGAGGGAAATGCATTTTCCCAGGAGACAAAGCCAAGCATTTGTCCCTCAGGGAGCCACTGCACCTTTGCAGCTTGGGAAGAGCTCCATGGGAAGCCCGGGAAGGGATGCACAAATCCATTTCCTCACAAATCCATTTCCTCACAAATCCAGTTCCTCACAAATCCATTTCCTCCATTTGCTCGCCAATCCATCCCAGCATCCACCCACAGGGTGACATCGGGTGGTGGCAGCTGGAGATCCATCAAAAATGGTCCCAAGGTGCCGAGTGTCACCCTGGTTTTTTAAGATTTTCTAAACCTTCTGATGTTGACATTCTTGTAGTGAACTTTCTCACACACTTTCTGTAAATAATTATTGTTTTGCACTCCTTTATGGAGGAGGAGAAAGTTGATGGTCTGTTAGTTTGACCAGTGACATTGGAGAGGTGGCACTGTCACCCTCCAACCCGCTGTCACTCTTGGAAAACTATAAATGTTAGAGTCAGAAATTAAACTTCCCTTTCTTCTTCACCTTGTGTTCTTTCGTGTCCTATAGTGACATCAGAGGGCCCCTTGGATCTGCTGCTTCTCCTCCCTTTTCTCCCTCCAGGAGGGTTTATTCCCCAGGATCTGCAGGTGGAAGCAGTGGGAAAACGAGGCAGACGCTGCTCTGTGCCTGAATTAAAGCAGATCCAGGGAATTTTCTTGTGGAGGTGATCCCTTTGCTTCAACAGAAACGTTCAGTGCTGCTCATCCACCCCTGAGTGTTGGGGAGTCTTTGTTTTTTTTCCTGTTTATCCTTGGGAGCTGGTCCAGAGGCGGATCAGAGGCATGGGACACCTCTGCTATGAGGAAAGGCTGAGAAAAATGGGATTGTTCAGCCTGGAGGGGTCTTCAGGGAGTCCTCATTGCTGCCTCTCAGGGTTTATAGGGAGCCAAAGGGAAGATGAGACAAATTTTTAACCAAAATCTGTTGCAATGGGACAAGGAGTGATGGTTTTAAACTAAAAAAAAAAAAAAAAAAAAAAGTGGATTTAAATGAACTTTAGGTGGGATTTTCTTTTTATTATGAAGGCGATGAAACACAGGTTGCCCAGAGAGGTGGTGGGTGCCCATTCCTGGGAATGTTCAAGGTTCCTTCCAACCAAAGAATTCCACGATTCTGTGATCCATCAGTCTGCCAGTTCTGTGATCATCCTTGTTGGACTTGGGAATTCAGTTTTAATTATTCTTCCTGCCTTATTTTCCTGTGCTCGTATTGAGGGGTTCTGTCCAGATTTTAGGTTTTCCTACACCAGAAGCACATGCAATTTCATTGTTATGTGTCAAATTATTTATATATTAGAGGGAACACCATGAATGGAACTAATCTTAATAATTACAGGCTAAAATCACTCAGGGCATGGAAGGCTGGGATGGAAGAATCCATTAATCCAATCACCTTAATTAATTAAGGACCTCTCTTTAGGGTTTTTCAATCAGGATTTCAAGCCTTAGTTTGGTGATATTTGGTGTAAAGATTTTCAGACCAAGAATTTGGTTTTAATGCGTAATTAAAATGTACAATTAAAACAATTAAATAATTAAAATTTAATGTATAGTTTTCTGCCTTGTCCAATGGAATCTTTGGGATTTCACTTGTTTTTTTTTTTAAACCAAGTCACTAATTTGAGTCATAGATCCTCAACAAGAAGTTGAGCCTTGGTTCAGAAGTGCAGAGGGAAAACACAGAGCCTGTTCCAGTGGATAAATCCTCTCCTTGTCATTCATGCCTAATTTGTGTCTTCTCCCAAGAAGGAAATATAAATCCTAGAATCAGAATTATTTTATAATCACAGAACCCCAGACTGATCTGGGTTGGAAGGGACCTCGAAGCTCATCCAGTTCCACCCCTGCCATGGCCATGGGCACCTTCCACCATCCCAGGCTGCTCCAAGCCCCATCCTCCCAGTGAAGACCAGGAATTACAAATATCAACATTTTGACCCTTTGGCCAACTCCATTTAAATTTCCCCCTCAGCCAATGCTGAAGAGCAGCTATGGATTAATTATAACTAAAAAATAGGGATTAATTATAACTGAAAAGTCAGGGCAGCAGAAGGTCCAGTGGTTTTTTTTTTTTCTCTATTAATTGAAATATTTGGGTTGTCCCAGATGGCACCAAAACACAGGACTGGAAGAAAAGGGAATGTGGCAGACAAGGAATGCGGTTGTACAGAAATACACAAAGCAAGATGAAAGGGAGAGCCAAAAATTGAATCAGGAAAGGACTCCCAGAGTGTTGCAGAAGGCTTAAAACAATCACTTTTGCCACTGTAGGGGAAAAGAAATAGAAAACAAAGCAATAATAATTTTAAAAATAATTTTTAATAGTAATTTTCCCTCTGCCATCTGGTAGGGAATTGCAAAACATACCAATGCTAAAAGCCAACCTCCATCTCCAATTCCACTTCTCTTCACAGCCAAAACCACAGGGGAGCAAATAAAATCCAGACCCCAAAGCCAAAGGATTCTCCTATGGATCCGTCAGGTCTCTGGGACTCCCCTGAGTCCCACCTGCTGGAATGTCCCCGCTCCATCCCCTGCCCTCACCTGCTTCCTGAGCTCCAGATGTGCCTCAGGAGAGACAGACAGAGCAAAATGAGGGAATTCACCCCAGACACAAGCGGGCAGGGGATAACAATCCTTCTGGAATGAAAATGAGACATTGTCTGTGGTCAGCAAAACCTCTGCCCTGGCTGGGATGGCTCTGAATCCATCACAGCCCAGCAAGGGGGGAAAAGGGATAAATCTTTGTGGGTAAAAGGCGTTCCTTTAATCAGGGGTTCCCAAAGTGCCAGAGGGGCTTCCCTAAAGGTCCTGAAGGAGCAGCCCAGGGGACTGTGGAGCACAAGGGTTTGTTCTGGGAGGTGTGGGGGTCATTGCAGCCGCAGGGATGGAGAAAAGATCCATGAGATTCTCTGGATTCCACAGGAAAGAAGGGACAACTCCATCATTGCTGGGAGATCCATGAGATGCCTTGGATTCCACAGGAGGCAAGGGACAACTCCATTCCTGGGAGATCCATGAAATTCCTCTGGATTCCACAGGAGGGAAGGGACCATTCCATTCCTGGGAAATCCATGAGATTCTCTGGATTCCACAGGAGGGAAGGGACAATTCCATTCCTGAGAGATCCATGAAATTCCTCTGGATTCCACAGGAGGGAAGGGACCATTCCATTCCTGGGAGATCCATGAGATTCCTCTGGATTCCACAGGAGGGAAGGGACAACTCCATTCCTGTCAGGTGGGGAGCTCCCACCTGGACCACTGGAGCTGGTCCCCAGGAATTGCACACAGGTGTTTGGGAAGGGCTCAGTCACTCAAATCCTTTGTTTGTGGTGCTTTGGGCACATCCCTGCCCCCTGTGGGGGCGTCTGCTCCAGGAAAGGCCCTGATCCCCCCTGTGTGCTCCATCTGCCAGGTGTCCTGCAGCCCCAGGGATCTCCAGGAATGCTGGATGCTGATGCTGGTGAATCATCCCAGCTGTCATCATGGATGTCTGCTGGAATTTGAGCTGTCTGAAATGATCCCATTTTGCCTCCAGCTGCAGCCCCAGCAAGGCACAGCCCCTTTGCAGTTGTGCTGTCACATCTGGCAGAGCAGTGCAGATGTGTCAGAGCCCTCAAACATCTCACTGGGCTCGAGATCCTGGAGGTGTGCAGCTAAATCGAGCTTAAATTCCTTTTTTGCAGATGTTTGGTCTGCCCTGGGCTCAGAGCCTGGAGCTGGAGGTGTGGGGGTCTAAATTAAACCTTCTCCTGGTACCTGGTCTTGGGTTCTCTTGCTGCTCAGAGTGAACCTGAGATGTGTTAGAAAGTCTCTTTTTCCAGCCCAGTGGTCAAAGAAGGAGTTAGAGCCCTTCATTTCTCGGTCTCAAGGTTGTTTATTGTTCCTTATCTATAAAATTCTTTCTCCTGTCCTGCTGAGGTCTCTTCAGCAGGTCAGACAGAGGCTCTGCCTGCTCCAGGGCAGTGTTATATTTTTATACTAAAAACTACGTGTACAATATCTACAATTACTTCCCAATCCCTATCACCTGTGTTGGACAGTGAGCTTCTACTCTAAACCAATCCAAAAGTGCCAACATCACAGCAGAAGATGGAGGCCAAGAAGAAGAAGGAGAAAGGCTGGACATGCCAAGATTTCTCCATCTTGCCCCCTGAACCCCCATTCTAAAAACAAAAAAAAAAAGTATTTTTTCACCACGTGATAAATTCACTATCATTCTACTTAACTTTTGTGGTTTGTAATTCTCCATATGAGGTCGGTAATTGTTTTTTCCAAGCGCTCAATCAAAGGCACAGGGGTCTGGGGCTCTGTGCCAAGGTCTCTGAGTCCCCCTGGGCAGGGACTCGAGCCCTCCAGGGCAGCCAGAGGAATTTCCTGGGTTAAAGTTATATAAAATACTGTATGGTTATATAAAATAACCCAACAGCCCTGGACAGGCTCAGCCTGGGTGTCCAAGGAGAGAGGATTTATCCCCCAGGATTTCAGGGTAGTGCCCAGCTTGCTGAGTCTCCTAAATTTCGGTTCAGCCTGTAGGAATGTCCTCATGGCAGCCAGAACCAATGCAGCTCTAACTGCCCAAAATTTGGGATCTGGTTCAGAGCAAAATCAACTCCAAGGCACCCAAATGAGGCTGAATTGGGAGATCTGGAGAGGAGAAGCTCCAGGGAGAGCTCAGAGCCCCTGGCAGGGCCTGGAGGGGCTCCAGGAGAGCTGGAGAGGGACTGGGGACAAGGATGGAGGGACAGGACACAGGGAATGGCTCCCAGTGCCAGAGGGCAGGGATGGATGGGAGATTGGGAATTGGGAATTCCTGGCTGGGATGGAATTCCCAGAGCAGCTGTGGCTGCCCCTGCATCCCTGGCAGTGCCCAAGGCCAGGCTGGACAGGGCTTGGAGCAATCTGGGACAGTGGGAGGTGTCCCTGCCATGGCAGGAGGTGGAACAAAATTATCTCAAAGTCCCTTCCAATCCAACCCATTCCATGGTTCCATGAAATGTCTGAAGGCTCCTGGGATCCGATAAAATTCCAAAGCCATTCCAGGATGGTTTGGACAGCCCTGAGAAATGGTTCTTGCTCCCCTTTCACCAGAAAGGACTGGAGGAGTCCAGGTGGACCCTTGGACATCAGGTGGATCCCACTTGGCCTCCTGGTTTGGGACATGGATGGAAAAAGCTGTGAGCCCATGGAAAGGGGAATGTGAGATCCAGCTGAGGTCATGCCAGCCTGGCCATTCCCTAAAAGCCATGGATGGAGTGGCCAGGGCTTGGCATTTGGGCAACAAAGGGGAGGAATTGGCTCCTCCACACCTGAAAAGCAAACGGAACAAATCCATTGTGTGAGAAGGGTCACGGGCAACCTGCCAAAACAAATAAACACAAAGCTGTGGCTTTATTTTCTCCCTACTTCTTAATGTAGCAGGAAGCAAGACAGGAATATATTCTAGTTGCCACTTAGGAGGGAAATTTGTAGAATTTTTATTTTATTTTATTTTATTTTATTTTATTTTATTTTATTTTATTTTATTTTATTTTATTTTATTTTATTTTTGTTTTATTAATATTTTATTTTGTTTTTATCTTATCTTACCTTATTTTATTATTATTTTATTTTATTTTATTTTAATTTCAGTTTCAAACTGGGAGATGTTTCAAGTTCAGGAACACCAGTTTGGAATATCCTAAGCCACATCAGACCTCTAAATAAAATTATTTAATTTTTGTCATTTTGCTTGATCCTAAGAAGGAATTTATTTCCATAGGTCCTGTGCGAATCCTGAGATCTTTTGCTGCTCTTCCTCCCAAGCTCCCAGGCCAATAAATGATATTCTGATATAAGTTTTCATGTCTGAGTGTGATTTCTGTTCCCACCGCTCAATCACTTAAAGATCAAGAGAAAAAACTCCAGTGAAGCTTGCACATGCACAGACGTGTCAGGATTTGGCTCCGTGCCTCAGCAGAGGAGTTTTTCCACAATATTCCTTTCCTATAGACTCAGGCAGAGAACTCCAATCCCAGAGTTTCCAGAGCTGCATCCTACAAGTTTTCCTTGGAGGCTTCCCAGTCTTGGCCAAACAAATTCCTCACTGTGTGAAGCTCCAGCCAAATGTGGGAGGTTACACCCCAATCCTTGGGTTAAAAGGAGCTGGTTTTTAGGGATGCACTGATAACAAATGCCTTTAAAGGCTTGGGGTTGTAAAGTCAAACATCACTCACCCTCTTGGTTTTGGGTAAAAAACCCCTCTTTTGGGGGAGAGGCCGCAGCAGCTCTGTGGCATGGGCAGTTCTGGTGCCAGGAACACGAGTCAGGAGTTGGCATCCCATTCCCAAATCCCAGGGATTTGTTTGGCTGGTGGTGGAGGTGAAGCAGCCTCAGAGGCAGGAAGGGATGGATCAGGAGCTCTGTGCCACGCGAGTGATTCCCTGTGCAGGGGAGGGGGATGTCACACAAGTCTGCCCTGTGGAATTCACATTCTCTCTCAGAAAAAATCCCTTTGCCCAGGATTTTTCTCCTGGGAAGCTGAGAAGACTCAGAGAAAAGGAAAACAATTTGATGTCATTTGCTTCTCCTGTGTTGTGCTCATGTGGAATGTGTTTGGAGATTGTTTACCCACAGGCGATTTTTTTCACTGAATTCTGCTGTGAGTTGTTTTGACTCTTTGGCCAATCCATGCCAAGCTGTCTTGGGACTCTGGAGAGAGTCAGGAGTTTTCATTATTATCTTTTTAGCATCCAGTAAGTATCCTTTCTGTATTCTTTTGTACAGTTTAGTATAGCATTCTTTAATATAATATAGTATCATAAAATAATAAATTAGCCTTCTGAGAACATGGAGTCGGATGCATCATTCCTGCCTTTGTTGGGCCATTCCCTGCAAATCCAATTCTGTCTCATGCTCTGCAAGGAGCCAGCAATTGTGGCAGCTCTAACAAAGCAGTCACAGACAATAAAAAGAACCTTAGAGATATATATTTTATAAAAATATACATAAAATATATAAATATATATAAAAAATATTTTTTTATTATTCTTTGACATCCGTGGTGAGGATGGCTGACACATAGCACAAAATTTTTTTTCCCCCAAGATGTTCTTCTGGGCTGACAGTAATTTCACAAATTAAATACTGTGTAGGTAAAATGCCTAAGGGGCCATGTTTGCAGGTTCAGTGAGCAGGGACTTGTGTAAAACATGCCAGCCAAAATAAGGTGGGAGAGTCATGCCTTACTATCCAAAGTGTTCCTTAAAATAACCAATAACAGGGTATCTATGTGTGTTTGTCAGGGTGTGTGATTGCAGAAGTAGTATAGAAATGTGAAATGCAAAGGTAAAAACAGGAGGAAACTCCTTGATGTGATGAGGAAAGAAGTTCTGCAGAGCTTTGCCCAAAGGAAAAAGAAGCCCTGGCTTTTTTCTCCCAAACTTTGACAGAAAGGGAAAGGTCTGGAGAAGGTGAAGGTTTAGAGAAAGAGAAGATTTGGAGAAAAGGAAGGTTTGGAGAAGGAGAAGGTTTGGAGAAAGGGAAGGTTTGGAGAAAGAGAAGGTTTGGAGAAAGAGAAGGTTTGGAGAAAGAGAAGGTCTGGAGAAAGGAAAGGTTTGGAGAAAGGGAAGAGGTCTGGAGAAAGGAAAGGTTTGGAGAAAGGGAAGGGGTCTGGAGAAAAGGAAGGTCTGGAGAAAAGGTTTGGAGAAAGGGAAGGTTTGGAGAAGGAGAAGGTCTGGAGAAAGAAGGTCTGGAGAAATGGGAAGGTCTGGAGAAATGGGAAGGTTTGGAGAAAGGGAAGGTCTGGAGAAAGGAGGTTTAGAGAAAGAAGGTTTGGAGAAAGAAGGTTCGGAGAAAGGGAGGGTCTGGAGAAAGAGAAGGTCTGGAGAAAGAAGCTTTGGAGAAGGAGAAGGTCTGAAGAAAGAAGGTCTGGAGAAGGGGAAGATCTGGAGAAAGGGAAGGTTGGGAGAAAGAAAAGGTCTGGAGAAGGAGGAGGTCTGGAGAAGGAGGAGGTCTGGAGAAAAGGAAATTTTGGAGAAAGGGAAGGTCTGGAGAAGGAGAACGTTTGGAGAAAGGGAAGGTCTAGCGGCAGTGACAGTCTGAGTGGAGTAAAAGGTGCCCACACAACTCTTTTCTTCCCACAATAAATAGGGATTTTAAAAAACACAGAATTCCAGAGTGGTTTGGGTTGGAAAGGACCTTAAGGCTCATCCAACCCCTGCCATGGGCAGGGACACCTTCCACCATCCCAGGGTGCTCCAAGCCCCATCCAATGTGGCCTTGGACACTTCCAGGGATGAGGAATCCACAAATTTTGGTTTGCACAGAAATTCCAGAATCCGTGAGGGCGCCTGTGTTGTGTGTCAGGAAGGAGGAAAAGTGATCAGGGCAGGGGTGAGGGAAGAAGGAGATGGGGGCAGATGGGAAAACTTTGGCTCATGGAAAATCTAAAGGATTCCCTGCCCCCACTGCAGCATTCCTTCCCAAAACGTGGCCAAGCAGCACAGGGGGGTGGGATAATTGAAAAGCAAGAGTGGGATGGTCTTTAGATGGGGTTTTAATCTTTCCACAAAAACTCATAAAGCCTGAATGGCCCTCCTGAGGCCCCATTTTATTGCCACGAATTCCCACTGCGTCCCTGGGAGAAGTAGCTCACACATTAAAGCTCCTTGTGAGTCCAAGTAAAAACAAATTCCTTCAGCCACCTCCCCACAGCTGCTAGAAACCCCCATTTCCCCAGAAATTTCCACATTTTCTTCTCCAGGCATTTCATTTTTCAGGAGAGCCAGTGGCTCCACCAAAACTGAGGGTGGGATTTGTGACCTCCTCCCTGCCGCCTTTAGGGTTAATAATGATACATAATTTGTTATTCCTCAGGTAAATTCCCATTTTCTGAAGTTTTCCAGTTCTTTGGATGCAGATCTTCACAAAATTATTTTATTTTCCTACTAAAATAGAATTATAAGGTAGGAAAAGTCCTCCAAGAACATCCATTCCAAACTCCAACCAAAGTCCACAGTGCCCAATAAACCAAAGTGAAATGCTGATATTTCAGCTCCCTGCCCACTCCTCCTTCCTCCAGGATGAAGAAATTGTGGATATCTGAACCCTTGGGATTATGTTTTGCATTTATTCCTGTAATTTCTTCTTTCATTAATGACTGGAATGGATGATTTGATTAAGGTGACCTCTAATTAAATGAAGATCCGTCTGGGGCCAAGATCTCTCCAACATGAAAAGGAACTAAGAAAGTTGGGATAAATTGTTCCTCAGCTCTTCATGTGTCTTGTTAAACAATCCTGTCCCACAGCAACATTAATATTAATATATTTATTTTAATACTTGTGTCAATATTAATATTTGTACTAATATTAATATCTGTAGTCATATTTTTACTTGTGTTACTATTACTATTAATTAATAGTAATAGTAATAGTAATAGTAATAGTAATAGTAATAGTAATAGTAATATTTGAAGTCACAGTAATTCTTATAGTTTTAATATTAATAATATTAGCATTTTAAATAATAGTAATAAATAGCTAGAGAGATGTGAGTTGAATATGAAAATTCACATTCCAAATGCACTTTAAAAGGGTTTGGCAGCTTGGCAGGTCCCTGAACTCTTTTCTCTCTGTAAAATCCATCTTTGCTGCTCATCTGCAGATCCCAGGAAAATCTTCCTGCATAATCAGGGACCACTGGGGATGTTTAATTCTCACCCACTCCCTACAGGTGAAATGATCAGTGGATAGACAGAACACAGGTGGCTTTCAGAAAAGAGGCAGAAGTTTTTGATACTTGGAAATCAAGATAGAAATTTAAGTGGTTGTTCTTATCAATAGATAAGATTCATATTATCAGTGTGAGCGTTGGTGTTAATGTCCATGGAATTGTGGAATTCCAGAAGCTTTGGGTTGGAAGAGACCTTCAATCATCCCATCTGTTCCTTGCCATGCGCAGGGACACCTCCCACCATCCCAGACCACTCCAAGCCCCATCCAACCTGGCCTTGGGCACTGCCAGGGATCCAGGGGCAGCCACAGCTGCTCTGGGAATTCCATCCCAGCCAGGAATTCCCAATTCCCAAAATCCCATCCATCCCTGCCGTCCCACAGCCTAAGGCCAATTCCCCTTGTCCTGTCGCCACAAGCCCTTGGGAAAGGTCCCTCTCCAGCTTCCCTGGGAAGTGGAAGCAGCTCCATTTGGGCCACTGAGCCAAAGGCAGCACATCCTTGGAGCTCTAATCCAAGCCTGTATTCCCTTGGTAGCTCCCAAGGTCCATCCCAAGTGCCAGTGAGAAGCCTCAGGGATTCCCAGACATCCATGGAACTTACAAAACTAAGGACTTTTGGGAGAACAGGGATTCCCAGACATCCATGGAATTTACAAAACTAAGGACTTTTGGGAGAACAGGGATTCCCAGACATCCATGGAACTTACAAAACTAAGGACTTTTGGGAGAACAGGGATTCCCAGATATCCATGGGACTCACACAGAAAAGGATTTCCTGGAGAACAGGGATTCCCAGATATCCATGGGACTCACACAGAAAAGGATTTCCTGGAGAACAGGGATTCCCAGGAAGTCCATGGGACTGACGCTAAAAAGGATTTTTGGGAGAATCAGGGTTCGCAGGATATCCACAGGATTTATGGAAGAAAGAACTTTTGAGCAAAGAGGATTCGCAGATATCCATGGATCTCACACAACAAGGCACCCTTGGGAGAACAGGGATTTCCAGATATCCATAGGATTTACACAAAAAAGAATCCTTGGGAGAGGAGGCATTCTCAGATATTCATAGGATTTAAACAAAAGAGGACTTTTGAGAGAACAAGAATTCCAGATTCCATAGGATTTAAACATCGAAGAACCCTTTGGAGAACAGGGACTCCCAGGTGTCAATAGGACTTAGACAAAAAAGGATTTTTGAGAGAACAGGGGTTCCCAGATAAACAGAGGATTTGCACAGAAAAGGATCTTTGGGAGAACAGGGATTCCAGGTATCCATATGATTTACACAAAAAAGGAACTTTGGGAGAACAAGGTTTCCCAGGTATCCACAGGATTTATACAAAAAAGCACCTTTGGGAGAACAAGAATTCAGTTTCCACAGGATTTGGAGAGAAAAGGATTTTTAGGAAAACAGGGATTCCCAGATGTCCTTAGGATTTGCACAGAAAAGGACCCATGGGAGAACAGGGACTCCCAGATAGCCATAGGATTTGTGCAGAAAATGACCTTTGGAGAACAGAGATTCCCAAACATCCATAGGATTTGCACAGAAAAGGACCCTTGGGAGAACAGGGATTCCTGGGTATCCATAGGATTTATACAGAAAAGGACCCTTGGGAGAACAGGCATTCCCAAACATCCATAGGATTTATATGACAAAGGAATTTTGGGCAGATTGGAGCAGCAGCTGAAGGCCAGGTGAAATCCCCCAGGCCATCCGCATGCAAATCCCCAAATTTCTGCTTTCTTTACCTCTGAGCTGAATTCCTGGCTTTAGCTGGAGCTAATCCTACCCCATATGAAGCATAAAAAATCCGATCTTTCCAAGTATCCCTGATCCAATCAGACCCAGGAACTCTTCTTAGCCTGGCCTTTGAGCAAATTGCTCCTGTTTTATTCAGGTTTATTGATAATCTGAGCCCCCTGTGAGCAAAACAAATTCGACTCAATGGCCTTTGCAATTTGCAGAGGCCATTTTTAATCTGGACTTGATAAATCCATATTTTAGAGTAGGCACATTCCTGATATTATAAGGGAAGGAAGGAGAAAATAGGGTAAGAGAAATGACGCAGTGAGGCTGAGGAAAAAAGGTGGAGGGAAAATGGAAATGTCAGGCAAAGAGCCGGGGGTGGAAGGGATGGAAGGACAGACGGAGAAGTGCTAAAGGGACAACATTCCACTGGGAGATGGGGAAATCAGCTGGGATATGAGGAAATCAGCTGGGATATGAGGAAATCAACTTCCTTCCAGCCAAGAGAATGTGGGCTAAAGGCTTTCAAAGCTGCTGATGTGGAGCAAGGAAGAGCAGTAAGAAAAGAGGAGTCATATGAGGGTTAAATACTATTGGGGATTTCTGGGATTAAAAAATAATATTCGGAGTTCTTGCACTCAAAAAAAAAAAAAAAAAGGAAAAAGGACAGAGAATGGTGAAATCAAGTTTTGTTACACAGCAATAAATTCTCCCCAAAAATCAATTAAAATAACTCTAGGCAGCTTCTGTTCCCTTTCATTTTCATGTCAAAATTGCCAATTCCATGCACTGTCCCTTTGGAACGGTTTTCATTATTCATTTTTCAATCCAAAGAAACTGAAGGGAGGAACGTGCCTGGGATTGGAGAATCTGATTTGATGGCCACAACCTCAGACCAAAAAAAAACCTCAGCTTCATTCATTGAGGAAATTTCAGATTTGATGAAAAAGCCCTTTGACTTCGGGCTTCATCATCTGTTTATTATTTGAGGAATGGGTTTTCACCAGGAAGAAAAGTGCAAGTGTTTTCCCTCTGGGATTGATGCCTCTCCCTTCCAGCGACCAGACTTTTGGTTTTTTTTTAAAGTCAAGGGAAAAATAAACAGAAGGGAAACCTGATACCGTTCCCTAATCTGGAGACAGTAGCACTGGAGGAAAATAAACCAAGCTCCCCACCCACTCAGGATGGGAAAAGAGAGCTTGGCCTTCAACTTCAGCCAGGGAAAATCCGTTTGGAAATTGGGAGTGGAGGATGGAATTTTCTCTTGGAATTTTTTAATGGTAAAAGTAATGAAAGAGTGGAGTGGATGTGCAGGAGTTGCCTGTGGGGATTTATTGATTCACTGGTGTTAATTGAGCTGTTCTCAGGAGACATGGGGAATCTCGAGATTCCCCCCGATTCCAGTTTTCTGGGATATTTTAATTGGCATTTTAACCCTCAGGAAGATCAGGAGAGCCAACTCTGCCTCAAGCTCATGAATAATAATAATAACAATAAAATAATAATAATAATAATAATAATAATAATAATAATAATAATAATAATAATAATAATAATAATAATAATAATAACCAATTAACCAGTAAACATTAATTTTAAAAGTGTAATTTATTAATAAAAGATAATTATATAATTTAGAGCCAATGAACATTAATTGCTTTAGTAAAAATAACCAATAATAACCAATTAATAACCAATAACCAGTAAAGGCTGTTTTTAAAAAAAAAAAAATAATTAATTAAAGAGAATTATGTAATTTAGGGCCAATGAACATTATTTGGTAAAAACTAGTAAGCAATAATAACCAATTAATAGTCAATAACCAGTAAAGGCTCATTTTTTTAAAAATAATTAATTAATTAAAGAGAATGATGTAATTTAGAGCCAACAAACATTAGTTTCTTTAGTAAAAATGCAGAATTAATGAAGCAGTTTTGTCTCAGTGTCCACGTGGAAGCTGGAACTCTGCTGGCCACACAAATGGGATTTCACAACTCATGGAAAGGCAGCTTTGTCCTGTTCCTGTCCTGCTGTGACCACAAACAGCTTCAGCTCAGGACAAACATCAACACCTCGGCTGACATCACATCCTCTGCGACTGGAGAGACCCACGGAACAACAGGAGCTGAGGGAAAAAAGAAGAAGGCTGCAAAAATAAGGAAAATCTGGGAAGGATGATCTCCAGGAGGATGCTGGGGTGTAAAATGAGGCAGAACAAAATCACACCTGGCTGAGACAGGGAATTTTGTGTCTTTCTGAAATGTCTGAGTAGTCCTACACCTTTTCTTTTTGTCCCTCCGTTCTCACATAACCACCCTGGGAGGTTCTCCGGGGATTTTGGTAATTCCAGACCTCCTGTGTCGGTTTGAAACCAGAGCTGGCAGAGACAGACACACAGAATTTCTCGAGGTCATCCAGACCTGGCTTTCTCCTCGTGTTCCAAAGGGTCCAGCAGAGGGAAAGGATTTCATCTGGCCTTCAAAATCTTGTCTTTATTCATTTATAACATTTTGGGAAGTTGGTTTTCTTCTATTTTATCCAGGTCTATAAACATGTTTCTGTGAGTAAATGATTCCACCTCAGAGAGAAATATTTTCATTTTTAATACACAAAGGCTTGAACTTCTGGAGGGGAAAGAAAAATCAAATGAGATGATCAAAAAAATGAAATTAAATTGATCATATAAAAGAAGGGACAAGGAAAGAGAAGAACCTCAGAGGATTTCAACGGGAATGAAATTCATCAAGATCATCAACATTGGTAGAGTGAAGTGGAGAAAATTATAGGAATATTTCTCACACCTCATTCACATTTATGGACTGATAAAATAATAGGAAAAAAGGCTGAAAAGGATTTCTGGGGATCATCTAATCCATCCCTTTTGACCTTTGAGCATGAAAAGGGAATTTGGCCCAAATGACCAGGGAGAACCAGCCAAGAAATAAAATTTTAATGCTTCATGAAGTGTGAAAACTCAAAGTCACCACACCCAGGTTGCCACAAACCTTGATGCAGCATCCCAGAAATTATGGCTTTGGCTTCCACTATTTTAGCCGTATCATTCGGATAATTTTATTTTCCTTCTGATTTGGAGCCTTTCCCAAAAAATACTTTCAAGACTTTATGCAACACATGAATCTTATAACATGTCTTAAAATAATAATGGTTCTAGGAAGAGAATTTAATGAAAAAATATGAATCATCCTCTGTATTTTCCCAGGTTTAGGTGAGTTAAAATGATATCAAGGGAGGAAAATACAATATAAGCCCCTCCTAGATAGGCACAGAAAAAGAAAGGGTGTTTGATGCAGAATGAGGCGTGGGGAGATGAAAAATGACAGCAGGAAAACGAGGGCTGATGATTAGGAGATATTTCCTGAAAAACCACAACCACCAGATGACTGCGACTTTCCCAAGGGAAAGGGTGGGAAATCTTTTCCTTTTGGCTTCTAATGCTGGATAAAGCCCTGAGGGACAATTCCACAGAACCCACTGCTGTCGGTGCTGATGTCACAGGTTTCAGCTTTTGTATTTTCACATTCTGTGCTGCTTTAGTGTGTGGGTCTGAGCTCCACATCAGGGCATGGTGAGCTCTGTGCACAGAGCAGGGAGACAAAACAATTCCTGCTCCAGCTGGGCACCAAGGACAAATGACCCAAATCTCAGCCCAGGAGCACAAACCCCGTGGGCTGGAGAGAGAAAAACAAGCAGGGTGGGACTGCCTGGGCTAAAGCTGGAATGGGACAATGAACTGCAAGGTGCAAATGGAGCAGAACTGATCCCAGGGAGAGACCCCGCTGTCACAGACATCTTTTCATGAAAAATTCTTTCTTTAAGATTTTTTCTCCTGAGAAGCTGAGAGGCCTCAGGAACAAAATGTAAACATTGATTATCTGCTGCTGTGGAATGCAACAGGTGCATCTGGGATTGGGCTCATGTGGTTGTTTCTAATTAATGGCCAATCTCAGTCAGCTGGCTTGGACAGAGAGCCGAGCCACAAACCTTTGTTATCATTCTTTGCTATTCTATTCTTAGCCAGCCTTCTGATGAAACCTTTTCTTCTATTCTTTTAGTATAGTTTCAATGTAATATATGTCGTAAAATAATAAATCAGCCTTCTGAAACATGGAGTCAGATCCTCATCTCTTCCCTCAACCTGAGACCCCTGTGAACACCGTCACACCCCGGGAGCGCTCGTACATTTTGGGGCCATTTTGGTTCATCTTGGGTGCAGCCCTGGCTGGGCTCTGGTGCTGCCCAAGGTGCATCCATGGAGGCCTTTGAATAAATCCCTGCTTTATTACAGAATTACACAAGGTTGGGAGAGACCTTCAAAATCATCCAGTCCAACCCAGCCCCAACAGCTCAACCAAACCCTGGCACCCAGTGCCACATCCAGGCTTTGTTAAACACACCCAGGGATGGGGACTGCACCACCTCCCCGGGCAGCCATTCCAGAACTTTATCACTCTTTCTGTAAAAAACTTTTCCCTGATGTCCAACCTGTATTTCCCTTGAGGCTGTGTGCTCTGGGTGTGTCAGTGCTGCTGCAGACAGAGCCCAGCCCAGCTGGGCACAGGCACCTTTCAGGAGCTGCACAGAGTGATTCTTCAGCTCTGTCCGGCCTCTGCTCTGGGTCACAAGGCATCAGTGCCAGCCCAGGTTATCACTTCTGGCCTGGGAATTATTGCCCTGATGCCTTAAGGAGCTGGAGCAGAGGCTAGACAAGAGTTAAGAGGAATAAAGTGGAGATTTATTGAGGAGCCTTCAAAGGCCACACCCGGGCAGTACCTGGATGGCTCCAAGATGGAAGCCAAAGAGGCCTTGGTCATGACATCTCACATTTTTATAAGTTTTAGTCCATTTCCATCTAGGAGTTACCTGTCCAATTAATGGCTTTAAATGATGAAGTTTCATCCTCCTTGCTTGCTTGCCCACCCTCCTCTTATCACGTTGTTCATGCTTTGGGCCTGAAGTTTGAAGAGATTGTGCTTTAATCTCCAGTTAAAATAGGATTTTTGTGTTCGCCATCCTGTGAAAACATCCTAATAGCACCTAATATTTATATAGTTATATATTTTTATATTTACATATTTATATATTTATATATAAATATATTTATATATTTATATATTTATATTTGTAATTAAAATAAAGATATTATATTATATTATATTATATTATATTATATTATATTATATTATATTATATTATATTATATTATATTATATTATATTATATTATATTATATTATATTATATTATATTATATTATATTATATTATATTATATTATATTATATTATATTAATAAATACTATACTAATATGCATTAATATATAATAAATACATTATATTATATATATATCAAGTGCAATATATTATACATATAATATATATATTTATACACCAAAACAGAGCAGAAAACTTAAAACCCAAGGTATCAGGCCCAGACGATGTTTTGCAGTGAATTTTGCATTTCAGCAATGATTTTCCCAGCTTGCATAAGAGCATTTCAGCAGCTCCAGCCACCTAATCCTCCAAAGACGTTTTTCCAAATGTTTGGCTATTAAAATCCACACAGTAAAATTCTGGCTGGAAGAAATAAAGATTCCAGTCCAGCAGATCCTTTGCTGGGGTAATGTTTTGACACTTTAACCTGCTTTAATGCCAACGATAATGACAGCAATAATCACTTTACTATTTAATTTTTCAATCATTTTATCTCCCTGAGAGTAATTGAAAGTTATTAAGACACCAAACCTCACATAAAGGCCTCTTCCAGCCAGGATTTTGCATTTTATTCATATTTTCTCTTTCCAAACCTCTGCTTCCCTTTCCCTGGGAAATACCACACTTTTCTAAAGGTCAGCTGGAGAAAATAAAAGGCTTTTTATTAAATGCAAACCGTGTGGATTTTCACTTGTGCTGCACAAGAATTTGCCTGTCATTATGAAGCGGAATTAAATCTTTTATACGGTAAAAGAAGGTAATATTTTTCGGATGGTGAACAACAAATGTGTCCTGCAGCAGGTTCCTGGGCTGGGAGTGCTCTTAAAAAGCTCTGCTGATTTTAAATTAAATTCCTGGCCTTCATTTCTTTTCTGTTTTGTTTTTTTTTTTTTCACTTTTTTGGGAACACAGTGGGAATCCCATCCAGGTGGTGACCATGCTGTCCTTGGAGTTACACATTTCCATAATTAGAAATATTCCCTGTGTCCAACACTTTGCAGAGGGAGTTATATCTTCTTTGAGAGGTTTATAAACTCAGAGTCCTGCTTTTTATAATATTTTATATTTCCTTCAGTATTTAATGAATAAATAGGCAGCTTTAGGTGAGTTTCATTTATGTTTGAGCCCATGATTCTCTACATGTATTTTTGAGGCTGTTTGGCCAAATTTGGGACAAAAATTCTTCATAAAGCAGAAGGAAAAAGCCCATGGAATAAAGGATGGAACTAAAACCTGGAAAAATTTGTGCTCAGGATTTATTCTTCCCATGCATCTACTCCTCCATCCTGCCCCACCCTCAAATGTCAGCTTGCCCTGACCTCCCAGGCTGAACCCTGCCCTGCTTTCAGTCTCCATTTTGGTGGATTTTGGGGGATCTTGGTGGATTTTGGTGGTTAGAACACTGTAGGCTGAGGGAACTAAGAGCATGTTGCTATCCACCCCTAATTCCCCATGGGAATGTCAGTCCAGCAGCACCTCCAGAGAGGAGAAATTCAGCGGCAAAAATAGAAATTATTTTGTGCCTCTGTTTAGGAAAGGAGCTGGTTCTGCTTTCCTTAATTCCATGGGGATGCTGCTCCTCCTCAGGAAAAGGAAAGTTGGATTTGTGTTGCTCCTGAAGTGAAATTCTCAATTTGAGTGTTTCTCTGGGTGAGGCACTAAAAAAAAGCTTATTCTTGGCTGCCAGTGCCAGTAAAGGGAATCATAAAATCGTAGAATAATTGAATTATAAGAGACTTAATGATCATAGAATAAGTTGAATTATAAGGGACCTTAATGATCATAGAAAAATTTGAATTACAAGAGACTTTATTGATTAAAAAAAAATTTTTGAATTACAAGGGACCTTAATGATCATCTAAATGTTGTTAAACCTTGTAACAATGCATTGGAGCTGGCAAAAAAAGTGATTTATTATCTACTCAGCCTTTCCTCTGAAGAAATTTCATCTTATCTCTCATTCAGCATCTCTATCCATAGAGTTAATTAGCCCTGCCTCCTAATTAGCTCTTTAATCTCAGCCATCAGAAAGTTCCAATTGAAGTTTATCAGCTAGACATTGGATAATGGAGAGAAAATCTTAATTTCCAGTTTCCTGCCGTCCAAAAATAGGTGGAAAGTGTCTGGATGCCCAGAGGGGCTTTGCTGAGGGTTAAACTGGACACCTCTTGTTCAGGTGCCACAGAAAGGTCCCGAATGGAGCAGAATTCTGTTGGTCTTTGAATTCCATCCAGGATTTCTCCCACTTTTTTCACCTCCTGTTAAATTTTTTCCTGTCCTACAATGTGTTCCCAGCTCCTGCCAGCACGGGGCTGATTTCAGAGGTTTTGAGCTTAAAAGAATTTCATTCTTTAGGTGTTGGAACTCTGGATACTGAGAGTTTTGGGTTTTCTTTGCTGCCAGGCACTGACCCCCAAGAGAACACTGCACTGACCTGAGGCCGTGGAGAAGCTTCCAGAATGGAATGACAGAACTGGGATTGTGGGTGTGGAGTTTGGATAGAAGTGTGTGATACCACAGGGTGGGAAACTCAGAGTTTAAGGGTTTAGAATACAGTAATGGATATAAAGCAAGATGGAGGTTTGGGGTGGAGGCTGCTCCTCCTTCTCCTTCTCCTTCTCCTTCTCCTTCTCCTTCTCCTTCTCCTTCTCCTTCTCCTTCTCCTTCTCCTTCTCCTTCTCCTTCTCCTTCTCCTTCTCCTTCTCCTTCTCCTTCTCCTTCTCCTTCTCCTTCTCCTTCTCCTTCCCCTTCTCTCCCATGGCTTTGGGTGGTTTTGTGTAATTGGATAAAAAGTCCCCATTGCAGCCATGGGTGGTTGGTTATTGGGTTAAAAGTGAAAATAATTTCGGTGTCATTTCTTAATGGGACAGTTGATCCTTCAAAGGCCTTGTAGAGAGAGAGAGATGGGGCTCCATGTTTAGTTTGTGAGAGTGAAGTGCTGCAGAACTCAGGGTTTGTGAGAGTGTGACAGAGATGGGAATTGAAAAACATCTGAGCCCCAACACGAAATTCCATCTCGAGTGCTTCAATCCCAACCCTGACCCAGGAAGAAAAAGAAGATAAAAACACAATATAAAGGGTTATCAGCACATCCAGCCCGCTGAAGGGAGGGGTTAATTCCCAAATTGCCAAATTCTATGGACCTACAAAAGACAAAAACTGCTGTTTGCAGAAAGTTTTCCTTTATTTCGAGCTCTATAAGGACTCTGCTATTAGATTTTAAATATCCTGAGTAATTAACAACCCTGACTTGGTCTCTCCTGCACATTTTTGTTGATGATTCTGCTTTCCAGATGATTGACAAAACTCTGCTAAGTGTAAATGGGATTTATCCCACCAGGAATGGAAGGATTTTGCCATAATCCATAGATCCCACCCCATTTTCTCTGCATTCCCCTGCAGCTCCGGCCAACCTTGGAATTTTCACAAATTCCCATTTATAGCATCAGTTTTACCCATTCCACTGCTTCATCTCCATTCCTCTTTAATGAAGAGATGTTTGCTTTATAACTTTATAAGGAAAATTTTGATGATATTCCACAATGTCAAGGAAATAAATTACCATGTCTTCAGGATGTTTCAAGGACGATGCAAAATGAGATCCAGATAATTTGCTGATAAAAGAGAATAAAATTCCCTCAAAATGGAGGCCAGGAAAGTACGAAGGTGGCAACTATTTAGGAATGTTTATTTCAGGAATTAAGTTTAATAACCCAGAACCTCCCCACTGCAACTAAAGGAAAGTTCATGTTCACAGGTATGGAAAACAGAGATTTTCCCTGCTGTAATGCCAGAAAAAAGGAGACTTTTTACTCCTCAAATGCCATTTTATTCCCTATGGATTTGTGGTTTGGGGATTTTTTTTTTAACACCTCAGAACAAGGGTAAAAAGTTCGTCTTACTTCACACTAAAAACTTGCTCTGGGCTGGTTTTGCTGTCCTTTGAATTATCTCCTTGCCATTAAAGGCATCCAAATCCAACCTTAACCAGCCACAAAAAACTGAGTTTGAAAATTAATAGGACCAGGAGCCCCAGTGGGAGCTCCCCCTCTTACCTAAATATCATTATCTTTTATTTATGGCCCCTCAGAAGCTGCAAGGCCTGAGGGATATTTTGCCCGTGTTTATCCTACACGCTCCGTGTGTTGTTTTTTAAATCCTGTCATGTCCCATATAATTGTAAGCTGTCTCCTGAGAATCCAGGCTCTGTTTTCATACAATTTCCCATTATTTTTGCTCAGGGTATGCACTGATACCTTTTTTATTTTTCCTTTCCAAACTAACAGCATAAACAAAATAAACCCTGCCCTGCACAGCACTTTGTTGGCATCTTCTCCCAAAGTCACACTAGGAATAAATTTATTTTTCAAGCCAGGATAAAGCAAAAGGTTGTTTGTAGAGAAAGGAGTCAGCACTTTATATTTTATGCCTCATGAAAACTTTTTTTCTGCTGGAATTTGGGATAGGTCTGATCAGAATGTTGCTTCTTTTAAAGGTTGGGGTTCAGTTTTTCACTTCAGGCAAAAGGGTCTGGCTCAGGACAATTTTCTTGTATTGCTACAAAAGTCTCCTCTTGGATTCAGTTTGGATATTAGGAGAAATTTCTTCCCTGAAAAAAGAGATCCAAGGAAAGTGGTGGAATCACCACCTCTGGAAGTGTCCAAAAACCAGGTGGACCTGACCCTTCACACCACAGGTTCGTGGGCACGGTGGGATCTGGTCAAAGGTTGGACTTGGTGACTTGGCGAATTTTTCCAACCTTAATTATCCTACAATTCTATGATTCCGCTTCCTAAGCCATAATTCCGTCCTCCAAAATATCCTCCAGATACCTTCCCTCTCCATTAAATTTTCAGGAAAACATTAAATTTTGAGGAAAATCTCCCAAATCACGCGCAGGGATTGATCCCACCCTGCTGCAGCCACCCACACCCATTCAGCTGCACTGATCAAACCTCATCAATGCCACCAATCATCAATAAAAACTTGGAATGAATTGCCACTAATTCCTGCTCATAAAGAAACCCTGATATGCACAGAGGTAATTCTTGCCATCCTCATCTGCCCAGCAAATCCCACCCCTGTGTTGGAGCTGCCCTGCTCAGATCCCACGTAGGAATTTACAAGCAGAAGTGGAGTGAGATGAATTTCACACCCACTGAATAAGTTGTAGTCAGATTTAATAAAAACACACTTAATTATGTGTTTTATTTTGTCTTCCAGTGGCTCCCTGCAGACATCTGGGCCAGCTCCTCATCTGCTGTAAATGAATAATGCTTCACTGGTTGTAATTAGAGGCTGAATTATTTAGGACAGCTGAAATTTGGGCTCTAAATAAAAATATTTCTGCTTCAGCTGAGGTGAGAAAATGAGAAAATTCCCTGCTTGGTTCTCTTCCTAAAATGTAGGGTTTTAAATTTCTGTTGTTTTGTACAGAAATCAGTCCCTGAGCTCAGTATAAATCAAACATTGTTGGAGAGGTTTAAAGATGGCAAATGGATTAGGAAAATCTCCTTTCTAAATTAGGAAAATGTCTAAAATTCTGTTCATCTCTCTTCATGACTGGGTTATTATCTCAATGGAACTTCTAAAGATTGAAAATGGATAAGAAAAGATGGGAAGGGAAAAAAATGCCCCAAAACCTGTAAGGAAAAAATTCTCTGCTCCTGAAAGAAACACAACAAAAAAAAAAAAATCCCTTTAGAATGACATTGATGTGGAAATACAATCCCATCTATCTTCCTGACTCTCCTCACATTCATTCAGGACTGCATTCCTCAGAATTTTGGAGAAGACTGGGAATATTATTCTGCTCCCAGACACAGGTGGGATGCCTGTCCAAGGTTTCCCAGGAAACCTGGAGCTGGGATTTGAGCTGGTCCAGCCTTAAACCACCCCCAGCAGCTGCTGGACTTGGCTCTGGAGATGTGGGAATTTGCCTGGACAATAAGGAAGGGAGAATGCTGGAGCCCTGGCTGCTGAGAATTTCAGATTTCTGTGCTGCCAGCACTGACCCCCAAGAGAACACTGCACTGACCTGAGGCCCTGGAGAAGCTTCCAGAATGGAATGACAGAACTGGGATTGTGGGTGTGGAGTTTGGATAGAAGTGTGTGAGATCACAGGGTGGGAAACTCAGAGTTTAAGGGTTTAGAATACAGTAATGGGTATAAAGCAAGATGGAGGTTTTGGGGTGGAGGCTGGTCCTTCTTCTTCTTCTTCTTCTTCTTCTTCTTCTTCTTCTTCTTCTTCTTCTTCTCCTTCTCCTTCTTCTCCTTCTTCTTCTTCTTCTTCTCCTTCTTCTTCTTCTGCTTCTTATGCTTCTTCTGCTTTTTCTGCTTCTTCTTCTTCTCCTCCTCCTTCTCCTCCTCCTTCTCCTTCTCCTTCTCCTTCTCCTTCTCCTTCTCCTTCTCCTTCTCCTTCTCCTTCTCCTTCTCCTTCTCCTTCTCCTTCTCCTTCTCCTTCTCCTTCTCCTTCTCCTTCTCCTCCTCCTCCTCCTTCTCCTTCTCCTTCTCCTTCTCCTTCTCCTTCTCCTTCTCCTTCTCCTTCTCCTTCTCCTTCTCCTTCTCCTTCTCCTTCTCCTTCTCCTCCATGGCTTTGGGTGGTTTTGTGTCATTGGATAAAAAGTCCCCATTGCAGCCATCTGTGGTTGGTTATTGAGTTAAAAGTGAAAATAATTTCGGTGTCATTTCTTAATGGGACAGTTGATCCTTCAAAGGCCTTGCAGAGAGAGAGATGGGGCTCCATGTTTAGTTTGTGAGAGTGAAGTGCTGCAGAACTCAGGGTTTGTGAGAGTGTGACAGAGATAAGAACTGATAAACATCTGAGCCCCAACATGAAAATCTATCTCACACATTTAATCCCAACCTTGGCAAAAAAGAAGCAAAGACTGCACAGGAGAAGGAAGGAATGAGGGGAGGAAAATGAGGGAGAATACAGGTCCATGCTGCTTTTTTTGTTTTTTAGCTGAGGGACAGGCCTGTAGCTCACAGAACAATCATTGAAAGCAGCCAAGTTTGGGGTTGTCAGGAGCTGAGGTCACTCCTGGAATCAGAACCAGGATGTGGGAAATGGATTTGTAGACAATTTTAAAGTTTGATAGAAGGTTCACACAGTATGTACACTTTGAGATGAAAAATGTTGATTTAGAAATGTTATGGAATATGATAGATATTATTGAGAAAGAAATGGAATTAGAAATAAGTTTTAACGGATGGTTTTGTTAATAAGATTAGATATTTTAGAGAAATAGAATTATGAAAGATGTAGTAGGATTTATGAGAAGTCATTTTAGATGATTTGTTTTTAAAATGGTGTCATTAAATTTGATAAGTTAAGGAATACTTTTAATATATTGTAATTAGGAAATAGCTTCTGATTGTGATGGTGTGAATTATAACATCTGTATTGTCTCACGTTTCTCATGAGACTGAAAATAGAATAAAAGTTTTTAAAACACCTCTCAGTTCCCTCACCTCTAGGCCAGAAAAGAGCCTAATCCAGCCCCAGGACACAATGCTGGCACAGGGATTTATTGTTTCCTGAGCCTGCTGGGCTTGATGTCATTGAAGTGTCGCCGGAATCAGCTCTGTGTCATTGAGCAGCAGCTCTGTGTTTACCAGCACAGTGCAGAGAAAATTCAGGATTTCGAGGGGTTCAGATGCTCAGGGAGGTTTGACAGCTCTCTCTCCTCATTCTCATGCTGCTGAGCCTAATCTTTGCTGAAGGAATGGCGTGAGATCCACGTTTCCTGACGGGAGATAATCCACGGGCGTCACCGGGATGGGGGACGGCGTTCCCGGAATGAGCAGGCACAAGAGGTGTTGCCTTGGAATCAGAAAAGAACTCATCCCTTCCAGCACTCTGTCTCCCATGTGCTGCTCCTCAGGACTGGGCTTTCCCAGCAATTCAGAGGCCAGAACAAAATAATAATTAATGAGTGTCAATAATTCATTAGGAGGATAATGAGTGATTGATATGTGGATGGCTGTTAGAATAAAAAGACAATTAGAGGCCACAGGTAGAATAAATCTTACCTAATTTTTGGTTGGATCTTAAAACCTCAGAGCATCTTAGACTCTCTTTTTTAATCACTTCAAAACTTAACACAATAAATCATTTTATTCCAAGGTATGTATCTAAAAAAGCTGGGATTGTTTTGATTTTTCAGGGGTGTTTTCCCTCATGATGATTACCTGGAACTTCATGATTTCCTTCCATACAACTAAAGATAGGTGAGCTCCATCCCACCTCTTCTTACCCTTGATTCCAACAAAATTTGGGTTCAATCATGCTGTTGTGAGCCTAGGCCTTGTGTGTTACAGGGGACAAGGATTCTCTGGACCCCAGGGGAAGGATCAGTGCCCAAGGGGTGACAAACCACCTCTGCAGCCATGGTATTTTCTGAAAAATCCTTTCCTGAGGGTTTTTCCTCCTGAGAAGCTGGGAGGCCTCAGGAGGAAAATGTAAACAATGATTAACTGCTGCTGTGGAATGCAACAGGTGCATCTGGGATTGGGCTCATGTGGTTGTTTCTCATTAATGGCCAATCACAGTCAGCTGGCTCGGACAGAGAGCTGAGCCACAAACCTTTGTTATCATTCTTTCTTTTTTTATGCTTGGCTGACCTTCTGATGAAATCCTTTCTTCTATTCTTTTAGTATAGTTTCAATACAATATATATCATAAAATAATAAATCAGCCTTCTGAAACATGGAGTCAGATCCTCATCTCTTCCCTCATCCTCGGAGCCATTTTACACTCACATTACCTCCTTTGCCTGTGCTGAAGGGAATTGCAGCTGACCCCACTTCCGCCTTTTTTGGCACAGCTGGAATCCCTCTGGCAAGAGCAGTTGCATCCTGGCCTATCACTGCCACCACCCAGCACCCCTAAAAACCTCCTGCATGTCCCCACGCCCTCCCTGGACAACATCTTGTCCCAAAATCCCTCGAGCACTGCAGAAACTTGAGTTTGGAGAGCCCTGATGGGACTCTGACTCCATGAACGGTGGCACCGCCATGGATTTGGGGCCTGTGAGGGAGCAGGGACTGTCTGTGCTTGAGGAGCAGCCTCAGAGTGCAGTGACTTCTAGCCTGGGGACATTCTAGGTGTGTTCCAGAGGCCACTGATGTCAGCAGGAAAAGACCTTTTGATTTCCATGTGCTTTGGACGAGGCCCAGGAGGAGCAGCGAGTGAAGTCAGGGCCGCTCTTTCTCACAGGCCTGGAAATCTCTGGTATTTGCTGAGCAGCACTGAGTGTGGGTCAGGAAGGCAGCTGAGCTTTCCTTTCCTCTCAAACTTGTTTGTCTTGCTCTGCAGCCTAAAGCAATAGAGTGATTTCCATGACAAAATTCAGGCCTGGAGAAGCTGACGGAGCAAAAATCGCCACCCATAGGAAACCTACAAAGGCTCCTCCAAGCTGAGGAATTTCATTTCTATTGCCTGGTGTGAGAAATAGCTGCTCACTTTTCATAGTTTAGGAAGGTTTATTAATCCTTATCAAAAATACAACAGCAGACTGAATAAAGATTATGGTGCTGGGAACAAAAGATTTTCCCTGCCGTGTGCTCAGCCCCCTCACAATGGAGGTTTCCCCTTTTTAACCCTTTAACTCCTCCCAAAGTTCTGTCCATCAGCCCCTTCTTGGCTGTCCAGTGGCAGAGATCTCTTCCTCAAATCCTGATTAGAGGTCAGGTGTCCCCATAGTGACAATCCAGACCTCCCAGATGTCCCCACTGCAGCTGTCCCTTGATAACCACACCTTTTATCAGGAATATTTTCTGTTTTGCTGGGATAGTTGAGCTGCTGCCCTGGGATGGTTTGCTCATAACTCCTGTCTCATGCTTTACCTGTCTGATGTCGGTGTATTTGGCATTTTGCTTTCCCAAGCAAATATTTTCACTTGCTGATGACTTCCAACAGCTGGAAACAAGAGGGGAGGGAATAAATATCTTTATCAGACTCGTGAAAAAGGGAGAAACCAATCTGAGGTGTTCCAGCCCAGGCTGGACAGGGCATGGAGCAGCCTGGGATAGTGGAAGGTGTCACCATGGCAGGGGTGGAGCAGGATGGGATTTTTAAGGTCTTTTCCAACCCAAACCATTGGGATTCTCAGATTCTAAGATGCTTCCTCAGCTAAAATCCAGCTGATACAGAAAATCCCATGCCAGAGCTCCAAAGTTAACATTTTTTGCAGCTGCTCCTTTCTTTATCCTGAATACGGACATTTACTGACAGTGATTGCAATGGCTCGGTGCTGATTTATACCAGTGGAAGGTTTGCTCTGGAGCCATGTGGGGTTTCCTAATTTTATTAGGATTTGTTTTTCAGTGATACAGAAAGAAAATTCATCTCCAAGCCAACAACAAGAATTTGCCATAGTGAACATGGAAAAGAGGAGGGAACAGTTGAGAGGAGGGGGAATTAAGCACAATTTTAAAACTTTTAAATGAAAATAAAAACCCAACAAACAACCCAGCTGGATGACAGAGGGGAAAAAAGAGAAAAAGGAGAGGGGAAAGAACACAAACTCAGCAAAGTTCCAGTGTCCTCTGAAGATTGCTGATGCTCAGAGATTGAGAGAGCCCAGATTTCATCTCTTGGCAGCTCAGCCAAGCTGAGGACGATCCCCAGGGATCAGCTGCAGCTCCAGAGGTGAGTAGCCAGTGGTTTATCCCAAAGGCTACTGGGACGCTGGCATCCTTTCAGCAGGGAAAATGGTAAAATATGAACACCTCTAAAAGCTCACAGAGCCATAAATCCGAGCTCTATCACAGGCCCAGCAGTGATAGAGACAGATGTGTGAGGAGCTCTTTTATGGGGCCAAAAAGGAAGGAATCTTTCCAGGCTCAGCCATTTGAAGCTTACGGCTCCCATAAATCTCCCAAGCAGAGGGTTCAGGCCAGATCTTCACTGCTGAGGTTTTATTTCTTGCCTTGTATGAAAGGAATTCATATCTGGCCTAAATAGGTTTAAGAAAATGAGTAAAAAATAGGTGGGGAAAAAAGGGGAAATTCTGCATGTTGTTTTAATGCAGGGGCCAGAGTGAATGAGAATCAGTATCCAAGAGGGATGTGGGTCTCTCCTTCCTTTCCATGCCCCTCCAGATTTTAGGGAAAACATGTCAGGAAAGTTTTCTGCTCTGCTTTTTTAAACACAGGAACTTAATCTTATACAAGTCTGAGCCTACTTTAGGCCTAATTTTAATCCCTTATCCAATTTGAACCAAATTTGACCTCTGAGACGTGAGGATCTGGAAAATTAGGGATGAAAAGATCTGTTTGGAGAGCAGCTTGCTTTTAGAAAAAGAAGCTGCACCTCTTTACAGGTACAGATAAAATATTTCTCTTAAGAGAAGTGCTGCAAAAATCCTGTGGTTTTTTGAGCACCGAAAATTTGGGATATGGCTCCAGAGGAAGTCTGATCATGTTCCTGTGGATCAGCCCCTCAGGATCAGCTGTTCTTTGCTTGATCAGCATCTTCTCATGCTTTAAAACCTCAAACAAACCCTCCTGGATGCTTTGGAATTGTTGGGACACGTTCCACTATCCCAGGCGGATCCAAGCCCTGTCCAACCTGGACCTGGACACTTCCAGGGATGGAGCAGCCAGAGCTTCTCTGGGAAATCCATTCCAGTCCCTCCCCACCCTTACAGCCAAGGATTTCATCCCAATAGCAGATCTAAACCTCCCCTGTTCCATCCTAAATCCACTGCCCCTGACTATCCCAAGAGAATCCATTGCCTTTGGAAGAGCTGCCTGGGGTTTTATGTGAGGCAAGAAACTAAAACCCAATTATAAAGTCAATTTATTGACATCATCAGAACCTGATTGACCAGCCCTGTCTGTGCTGCTCACAAGCATTGGACAGAGGGTTTTCCATGGGTTTCAGCTGAGATAAACCCAAGGAAATCAAAGAACTCAACCCTTACTCTCAGGAGCTCTTCACGAGTGGCAAAAGTCTTTGAGGAGCAGTCACTAGAGAGCACCAAACATCCACACTCCCTCCAGGTGCCTCCTGTGCCATGGCAATTACTGATGTGGGAAAAGGTTGGGACTTCCCAAGGTTTTTTTATCTCCATTTACCTCCACAAACCTCCCTAGGCCTGGGGTCCAGCATTCCAAAGGGGTTTTTCCTCAATGTTTTTTGGTGGGAGTTGTTTGGGGGTGATGGGAAAAAAAGAACAAAAAGTAACATGGTTTAAGGAAATATTTTAGGGTGACTGAGGTCCTTGTGCCACAGAATTGCTGGCAATTAAGAAAGGAAATTAAAGATTTATTTTTATTTTTCCAGAGTGCATTTGAGTTTTGTCCCAGGTGAAGATTCCTCGGGGACCTCTTCACCTCAACCCTGAGCTCCTCAGCAAGCAGCTCATTCATTCCCACCCATGAAGTTCTTCTGCAGCTTAACCAATCCATGATTTTAATGAGTTTTCTGTCTTAAGACTCCATGGCATTTTTGGCCCTTTTCTCATTTTTTTTTCATTATTGCCACCTGCATGGAAAGAGGGAAATGGTTGTGTTTAAAGCACCTGTGAAGTCATAAAGCAGCTGTGAAATGAAATATTTGGAAACCAATGAGACTCAACTCGGCTCTTTCCATGGCCTTGCTTTCAGTACTATTTTGTGTCATATTTTATCACTCATTACCAGCATCACAGAATTTAATTGTATCCCTTTTATCCAGCACAGCAAAGGAGTTTGGCTTCAAGGATATTTAGGAGCTAAAATCTCTGTGGGATATCTCATCTCATTTTGAAATTTATGGGGTGGGTGTGTTGCAGAAGGGTCCACGAGGGTTGCTCATCCCAATTCCTCCTGTGCCTGTGCATGAACACATCTTCCTTTTTCCCAGTCCTTTTTCCTACAGAAATTGTTCCTTGGGCCAACCTGTGAACAAGATAAAGAATTCCACTGATGTTCTCCAGAACTGGAATGGTTTGGGTTGGAAGGGATCATAAAGATCAACTCAATCCATTACAGGGACACCTTCCACTGTCCCTGGTTGCTCCAATCCCTGTCCAGCCTGGCCTGGGACAATTCCAGGGATCCAGGAACAGCCACAGCTGCTCTGGGAAAGCTCTGCCAGGGCCTTGAACCCAACCATCCCAAGATGAGCTTTGTAGGGCAACACAGAAATGCTCAGCACCAAAATCTGTGCTGGAATTGACAACAAAGGAAGAATCATAAAAAAAAATTACAGAATGATGACACAGGTGACAAAATAACAACAAAGGTCACAGAATCATGGCACAGGTCACAAAGTGTCACTTTATTGCCTCACTTTCCCCATTTGTGGGGTGGAGGTGATGCCTCAGGTTTAGCTTTTATATTTTCACATTCTGTGCTGCTTTAGTGTGTGGGTCTGAGCTCCACATCAGGGCATGGTGAGCTCTGTGCACAGAGCAGGGAGACAAAACAATTCCTGCTCCAGCTGGGCACCAAGGACAAATGATCCAAATCTCAGCCCAGGAGCACAAACACCGTGGGCTGGAGAGAGAAAAACAAGCAGGGTGGGAGTGCCTGGGCTAAAGCTGGAATGGGACAATGAACTGCAAGGTGCAAATGGAGCAGAACTGATCCCAGGGAGAGACCCCGGCAGCGCTCGTGCATTTTGGGGCCATTTTGGTTCATCTTGGGTGCAGCCCTGGCTGGGCTCTGGTGCTGCCCAAGGTGCATCCATGGAGGAGATCCTTTGAATAAATCCCTGCTTTATTCTTTAGCTCTGTCCAGTCTCTGTTCTAGATCTGCCTTCACAAGGCATCATTTAACCTGAGCCATCAGAGGCTGCCATCCTTCAAACCTCACTTTCCCAAAAGAGAACTGGATGGATTTAGGGTTGGAATCTTCTGGGGATAGAAGGGAAGAAGAGCTTTTAATTATCAGAACCCAGGAGCAGCCTTGTGTACCCAGCTGGCCTAGGAAAAGGCAAATTTCCTGCATTTCCGCCTGGCAAGATGCAATTTGGATTCACTTCTGTATTTGGTAGAAGGTGTCGAATCATGGAATGATTTTGATTGGAAATACTCTTCAAGATCATCAAATCCAACTACGAACCCAGAACTGCCAACTCCACCAGACTCTGGTTAATCAACAGGAAAAATTAAAAAAAAAATAAAGACCTAAAATATTTCAAAAATATCAAACCTAAACCAAATTAAATGTATTTTACACCACCAGTCCTTGCAAAAGAAAAAATATCAGAACTGAAGATAAATATGTTACCCTAAAAAGTTGAAAAGTGTTTTTTGGTGGGATGAAGGCAGATTTGCTACAGGTTTTAAAGCAGAAGGATTAAAAACCAAGCACTTGGATTTGTCTGGAACTTTCAGTTTAGCTATTCTTGCTCATCTAAAATTAAAGACATTTTATAGCCTGGACACCAGGCACTATGAAAAATTTCAAAGTTTCCCTCTCAAAATACAAGGAACAGCAGTTTTGAAAAATCTCTCCTTTTTTCTTGGCTGAAAATTTTCGCCAAACTGGAAATTAATTCCACAAATACATTTTGTTCCTCCACATCTTAAACATGGAATTTTAGCAAATTCCTTTAGACCAAAAAAGCTGGGATTGTGTTCCTGCATTTTTTTCCATATCTGTCTATTCCATAGGTTTGGGTAGGGATAAAATTCCCACTGTTGTGTTGAGATGTGTTATGTGTGCACTACATAAATATTTTTATTTACTGATGGTTTGTGGTACACCAAGGAAATTTGAAATTTTTTAAAGAAGTCTTAAATTTTTTTCTGTAATTTCCCAGTGATTTGCACAAGCTCAGAGAGATCCCATAGGGTTGAGTAGGACTTTTTAGTCTGATTTAAAATTCTGCAACTGAAATCTTTATAAATTTGGGCAAATTTCACCACACACAAAAGAAAGGATCCATTTTTCCGTTAAAAAAGGACTCAATTTCTCCCTAAAAAAGGACTCAATTTCTCCCTAGAAGAGAGAAAGGAGCAGAGAAACGAGGTTCTGCTTTCTTCCTAGAAGAAGATTCCATTACTCATTCACTAATTAAATATGTGTGTTTAGAAATAAAAATAAATAAAGAAATGAATAAATAAATAAACCTTTCTGTGTCCCAAACCTTAATCAGAACAGAATTTTCCGTGCCTTCCCCGTGGTTTCTGGTTTGTCCCAGGATCAAAGAGCACTGACCATTACTAAGGAAAATAAAAACCCCAAACATCTGCCTGCCCAGGATTTACAGAACAATCCAAACTGGGCAGAAAAAGCAATCCTGAGGCTGAACAACTCCACATTATCAAGGAATCATGGAGTGGGTGAGGCTGGAAGGGACCTCTGGTGTTGGAGCCTTTGCTTCTTTTTCTGCCTGGGTCGGGATTGAAGCGCTCAGGACGGAATTTCTTGCTGGGACTCAGATGTTTATCAGTTCTTATCTCTGTCACACTCTCACAAACCCTGAGTTCTGCAGCCCTGCACTCCAGCAAACTAAACATGGAGCCCCATCTCTCTCTGCAAGGCCTTTGAAGGATCAACTGTCCAGTTAAAAAATGACACCTCAATTATTTTCACTTTTAACCCAATAAACAACCACCCATGGCTGCAATGGGGACTTTTTATCCAATTACACAAAACCACCCAAAGCCATGGAGGAAATGGAGGAGGAGGAGGAGGAGGAGAAGGAGAAGGAGAAGGAGAAGGAGAAGGAGAAGGAGAAGGAGAAGGAGAAGGAGAAGGAGAAGGAGAAGGAGAAGGAGAAGGAGAAGGAGAAGGAGAAGGAGAAGGAGAAGGAGAAGGAGAAGGAGAAGGAGAAGGAGAAGGTGAAGAAGGATCAGCCTCTGCCCCAAAACCTCCATCCTGTTTTATATATATGACTATGTTCTAAACCCTTAAACTCTGAGTTTCCCACCCTGTGATCTCACACACTTCTATCCAAACTCCACACCCACAATCCCAGTTCTGTCATTTCATTCTGGAAGCTTCTCCACAGCCTCAGGTCAGTGCAGTGTTCTCTTGGGGGTCAGTGCCTGGCAGCACAGAAATCTGAAATTCTCAGCAGCCAGGGCTCCAACACCCTGGGGATCATGCGGTCCAACTCCCTGACTTGAGCAGTTATTTGGGAAGGGCTCTTTAATTCCACCTTACTGGAGGTCCAAGGGCAAATCCAGTTTTTCCATGGATTTCTATTAACTTTGAAGTTAAAGGAGCCACATCCTTTTGGAATAAGTCAGGAATCAGCTGGTTAAAGCTTTAAAGTTATTCAATCCATTTTTTTGGGGGGGCTTTTTGTTTTTAAGCTGTGTGGGATGAACTCTTTTGGAATAATATCTCTAATATTCCTTGGGAAAATGATCTGCCTCCTCTGCTGCATCTCCAGACAAGAGCCACTAATTGATCACTATAAAAACATCCTGGGGAAGTCAGGATTGTCCAACCTGGAGAAGTGAAAGCTCCAGGGAGACCTCAGAGACCCTTCCAGTGCCTAAATGTGTTCCAAGAGAGCTGGAGAAGGACTTGGGACAAGGAATGGAGGAACAGGACACAGGGGATGGCCTTAAGCTGGAGGAGGGTGGGTTTAGATGGGATATTGGGAAGTAATTCCTTTTTATAAGGGTGAACAAGGTGTTCTCCATGACCTGACATCAGTTCTCTCTGCACATGGAACTGAACAGGAAGATCCTCCAAGAAATTCCTGACTTGACCTTTATCCACTGCTGGAATTCTCCTCGTGAAATTAATGGAATTGAGCAGGAAGATCCTTCAAGGAATTCCTGACTTGACCTTTATCCACTGCTGGAATTCTCCTTGTGAAATTAATGGAATTGAGCAGGAAGATCCTTCAAGGAATTCCTGACTTGACCTTTATCCACTGCTGGAATTCTCCTTATGAAATTCATGGAACTGAATGGGAAGATCCTTCAAGGAATTCCTGACTTGACCCTTGTCCACTGTTGGGATTCTCCTCATGAAATTCATGGAACTGAATGGGAAGATCCTTCAAGGAATTCCTGATTTGACCTTTATCCACTGCTGGGATTCTCCTCATGAAATTCATGGAATTGGACAGGAAGATCCCTCAAGGAATTCCTGATTTGACCTTTATCCACTGCTGGAATTCTCCTCGTGAAATTCATGGAATTGTCCCTGTGAAATTCATGGAATTCTCCTCATGAAATTCATGGAATTCTCCCCACCTCTCGTCATAGAGGCCTGGGAATCCTGTTGGAAGACTAAAGCAAGGCAGAGGTTGAGTATCTCAGCCTTGTTTGTGGCAGCTTCTTCTAAATCACCCATCCCACCCAGAAATAGGCACAAATTTTCCTTGGTCATCCTTTTATTATTAATTTATTACAATTATTAAAAGCTCTGGAAACCCTTGAAAGTGTCAACTCTACTTTTGCCAGTTTTTCCTCACACCATCCATCCATGTCCATCTTTTCATGCTCTGCAGAAATGAGATAAAATCTTGTTTTCCTTTATCCCAGCTCTCAAAAGTGACTCATTAATGTTCTCCTGTGGCTTCAGGTCTTGACAAAAATAAATCAAATGAACAAAGAGCAATTTTCCATCCTCGCCCTCTGTCTTTCCTTCTCCGCCTGCTTTTATTTTCTTTTTCCCTTGGATAAACTATTTGGAAAACATTGCAAGAACACTTAATTTGGATGACATGAAAGCAAATTTGCCTGGCTGATTTAAGGGATGTTTTCCCTTCAGGAACACATGAACAAATTTGGGGATAATTTTCCTATCAAAAGACAGGATTGTTTGAACTAAAGGGAGACTTTGCCCCAGCCTGGATTCCAGGGACAATGTTGTTCCCAGATGTGGATGGGAATGGAGCTGTGCAGGACACAGAGGCTGAGCACAGGGAATGAGGAAACCTCACCAGAGCTGCCCTTCAGGGTTTCAAACCTTTCATCTTTCATAATTTCAGAATTTATATTTGGTGGCAGCTTCCAGAGAAAATCTGAAATCCGTTTTCTGAGAAATGCTGGTTTTGTATAAACTGAGAAAGCATTTCTTCATTTTTGTTCTTCATGGCTCCTCAGTGGGGGAACAGGGAGCTGAAAATCCTTGGGATCACCATAAACCAAGGGAATTGTTCTCCAAGGCCACTCATTTGAAGGCAATGTCACAGTTTTGGGACACTTGATGACTTTCTGCTTTGCACATTTCGTCTCCTCTCCATCCTATGGCTGAAATTGTTTACAGATTAAAATAATGGGAATATGGGAATAACCAGGAGAGCCAGACTAGTGTTTATCCTGAGAAAAAGGAGCCTCAGACCAAAGGCAAATTCTCCAGGGAGGAATTTTGTGGATTTTCCTCTTTTTTTTTTTTTTTTTTTGGAAGATGAGAGTTTTGTCCAACAGGAATGCACAGGTTGATGCTAATATGAAATGTAATATAAAAAAGGGAGGTTGTGCAAGAATTAGGTGTTGGGTCAGGCATTGGGGCGGAGTTCCCCTTATGGGATCCTGTGGGATTCCTCATCCTGTAGAAAATCTGACCCTTCCCAGCATCCCAGAGCCCGCTCCGCACACCAGCGCTTTCCCAAACCCTGCTGGCAAGTTACTTGATTGTTTTTGATCCCCCAAGGACTGTGTGGACCTGGAAAATGGGAGTTAAATGTTTTTAAAATAAAAATTATGGCATGGAGCTGTGCCAGGGAAGGATTAGGTTGGATAGCAGGACAAAGTTCTTCCCCAGAGGGTGGTAGGCACCATCCAGGCTCCCCAGGGCATGGGGACATTCCCAAGGCTGCCAGAGCTTCAGAAGTGTTTGGAAAGTGTGAAATTTTGGGGATTTTCCAGGGCCAGCAAGTGGAATCCTTGTGGGTTCCTTCCAGCTCAGGATATTCTCGGGGTTCACCAGAACCAGAAAGATCTGATTGGCAGATCTGAGGAAAAAATTTTCCTGGTTAGAAAAGAAAATAATTTCCTAGGTTAGAAAAGAAAATACAACCAATGCTCTGCTCCCATCCCTTATTCCCTTATTCCAGCTCTTTTCATTCCTGCACTAATTCCAGATATCCTCTGGTTGTGGGATGGGGAATCAGGAATAGGAATGGTTATTAAATAATCTGTTGGCAGCCAGTCAGTGCAGGACATTCCTCACTTCTCTGAATTTCAGAGTCACAACTGCCTCTCACTCACCTTCCCACGTCATCTTCTGGGTCCCATGCATCCCTGATTTTGGGATATTCTTCCCAAAAATATTCCTGCATAATGATGTCACCACTGGTAATCCTGGGGCTGTGAATCCCTTTTCCCCGATCAGTTCCTCCTTTCACAGGAATGTCCCTCTCAGAGAATCACAGAATCATTAAATTGGGAAAGATCTCTGAGATCATCAAGTCCAAGCTTTGATTCTGTGATTCACAGAATCACTTCTCTGGATTTCAGTCACAACTGCCTCTCACTCACCTTCCCAAGTTATCTAACAGGTGCCATGCATCCCTAACTTTGGGATACTCTTCCCAAAAATATTCCTGCATAATGGTGTCACCACTGGCAGTCCTGGGGCTGTGAATCCCTTTTCCCCGATCAGTTCCTCCTTTCACAGGAATGTCCCTCTTGGAGAATCACAGAATCATTAAATTGGGAAAGATCTCTGAGATCATCAAGTCCAAGCTATGATTCTGTGATTCCATGGCAATTTCCAGAGATCCTGGATGTTTGCAGGCCACCTGAGTTTTGGCTGAGAAAGGATGGCATCATGATTATGATGTTGAGCAGCACCTCCAAAATCCTGGAAAGAGATCTTGGCTCTGTGGCAGGGACCATTTAACATCAGAAATATCTGTGAATGTGCTTTTACCTAATTTTAGCCATTTAAACCTGAATCATCCAGCTTGGCTTTGGAGGTAAAGAGAGAGACAAGTTATTTCCCATCCTGAGAGGGAGAATAAATCCCTTTCTGGATATATTTATTCCTCTACATTGATTTTAGGGGGTGACTACACAGACAAAGTGAACTGAAATCAGTCCAAACTCATTTCACAGCATCCAAACTCTTTACTTTGAAGCTGACTTTTATCTTTGTCCATCCAGGCTCCAACATTTCCACATGCAGGAACCCTTTTAATGAATATTTATTTAAAGGTTTTACTCTTTTCCAGCCTGGGGTTAGCAGAATTATTCACAAATTGTGTAATGACCAACAACTCCATAAAATAGGGCAGCACTTGTGATAAGATTTTATCCAGTCTAGGTTTGTCTTTCTGGTGTTGGAACCCTGATTTATCCAGTGGCTTTTTTCCCCCTTTAATTCTCATTCTTTCAACACCAAATTTCCTCTGCTGTTTTAACAACACAGCAGGGATTGATTCCATACAGGAATCTGGTGGAATTCATATTTCTTGTGTCTTTTTTTATTAGGGCTGACTGGGGATATGGTACAAGTTAAGGGCAGCTCTGTAATCGCTTGCACATGATGGCTGTAGGAAAGGATGCCGTGTTCTTACCTTCATCCAGCTCCAAGAAAGGGGCAAAAAAAAAGGGAAAAGGGAAAAAAAATGTTAATCATTTATTTCTGCTTCAAACATGTGCAAATTCCATATCAGGGCAGTGCCTGGAAAAAAAAAAAAAGTGCTGTGGAAGGGGTGAAAAAACAACTGTCCCTCTCCCACAGGGATAACAAAGAACACAGCCCCTGGAAAAGGTTTGTCTAAACAAAATAACAATAAAAAGGAGCAGCAAACCCAAACCAAAACACAGGGAAGAAATCAGGAGGAAAGCCTGGGGGAGTTCAAAGCCATCTGTGCGTGTGTGGGGCTGGAGGACGTCGTGTTTCTGTGGCCACTCTGGGCTTAGATCGGTGCCAGATGTGGGGACAGATGGGCACCTGAGTGGGAGGAGGACAAGGCTTGGTCTCCACTGGCTTCATCCCGGGAGAGCAGGAATCCTGGAATTGTGGAACCACAGAATCATGGAGTCGTGGGATCACGGAATCACAGAATTCTTGAGCTGGAAGTGCCCCACAAGGATCATGGAGAGGGCTCCTGAAGATGAGAGTGCCTGGCTGGGTGCTTGGTGATGGGACACATGGAGGATGGAGCAATAAAGGTGAAAAACTGGGGGAAAGGTTGGAAAATTGGAAAAAAAAATGAGGGAAAATGGGGGAAAATGGGGAAAATGGAAAGAATGGGAAAAAATGGGAAAAAATGGGGGAAAATAAGGAAAAATTGGGGGAAAAAAGGGGAAAAATGGGAAAATCCTTTTTTCAAGTAGGAAAAAGGTGGGAGCCCCCCAAAAATGCATCAAATTTAATTAGGAGGGGCTGTCAGAGGGGAGACTCTCAGAGCTGACCAGTACCACCAGTGGTGTGTGATGGGAGCTCACAGAGGAGCAGCAGCCGGTGTTCTCCAAGCCTTGGATTCCATGGATTCATTCCCAGAGACAGCACAGAGGTGGTTGGAATCCCTGCTCATGTTTGTCACGTTTGGATGAAGGATGCAGCTGGGCAGGCCTTGGTTTTTGTAATAATATTTCAATTTTTCAACTGAAGCTTCTGTTCTGCACCCCTGATTGCAGCACGGCAGCTCAACCACCTCCAGATTCCCAGGAATTTGAGGTGACAGGACTTTGGGCTATTGACTTTGGGCTTAAAAACTCAACTTTTGGGGCCTAAAACCTCAACTCAAGTGGGCTTAAAAATCTCAACTTTTGGGCTTAAAACCTCAACATTTGAGCTTAAAATCTTGACTCTGGCCATGGCAGTGGGACCAGACCTGAGCTCCCTTTGACCAACACACCAATCTTGTGTGACAGCCAAGTGTAGATCGCCCAGTGGTGCCAGGCCAAAAAACTCAGAGAAGAATCTGAATTTTATCAGCTCCTCCAGATCTTTGGATCTGCCCAGTGGGAAGCAATTTTTCCTGGGATTACACACAAATGTGTGTGTCTCACTCTGTGAGAGGATTTTGCTGAATTCTTACCGTCTGTGCTGAGAAAATGGCAGAAATTTCCTTGTATCAAACAGGGATTATATTTTCACTTCTGCCTTGTTTATCTTCCCTAAACAAATATTCTCTGTATCCAGAATGGAAGATTGCCTCCCCGCAGATTTAAATGATGTTTTCCATCATTTCAGCTTGCCTCATCAATGCATCCACACCACAGAATCAGCTGCAAATTGATTTCAGTCTGTTCTCACCTGATGGGTTCCAAAATCTGACAAGAACAGCCTCACTCATAAAATCTGCCTTTATTTTGGGTTGTTTACATTTGTCACCATGATTCCACAGCTGATTTAAATAAAAGTCACTTCTCTGCCTTCCAGTGAGCAGTGATCTATCAAATTTGAAGTTTAGCCCCAGTGAATCACAGTCTGCTGTTTTCTGGTGTAACTTAAACCAGGAGGCAAATGTCAAAGAAGTACTGAAAGCAAAACAAAAAGGAGAATGGCAACATTTTTTGAGGAAGAAAAAAATTAAATTCTGTGGATTTTGGTGACTGTCAGGTTGCAGATCATATTCTGAGCTATGGTTGCTCCTGAGAGCTTCCTTCAGAGTTTAGGCCTGGTTTAAATCACGGAAATGTTGAGAGAAGGGAGCAGAATTTTCTTTTATTGGAGATTGTGCCTGACTTTCCCTCAAAATGTTCGTGGTCACCACGGCCTGAGATCATCCCATCAGCCAAAGTGGTGTTACTGGATGTTCTGAAGGAGAGCAGGCAGGTCAGGAGAGAATCCTGGAATTATTTGGGGTGGGAGTGATCCCTATCATCAAATCTGCACTGCCAGGGTCACCACTGACCCTGTCCCTAAGTGCCACATCCACAGGGCTTTTAAATCCCCCCAGGGATGGGGATCACAGAATCACACAGAATCACAGAAGTTCAAGGCTGGAAGAGACCTATACGATCATCAAGTCCAGCCCATGTTCTAACTGTTCAACTAGATCATGGCAGCAAGTGCCACATCCAGTCTTTTTTTCAATTCTTCAAGGGATGATGACTCCACCACCTCCCTGGGTAAATGATTCCAGTATCTGACCACTCTTTCTGTGAAATATTTCCTTCTTAATTCTAACTTACATCTCGCTTGACGCAGCTTGAGACTGTGTCCTCTTGTTCTATCTGTTGTCGCCCGGATCCACCACTGCCCAGGGTTGGATAGCCATGGAAGGAATTTCCAGGAAGGAATTCCTGCTGATGTCCAACCTGAGCCTGCCCTGGCCCAGCCTGAGGCCGTTCCCTCTCCTCCTGTCCCTGTTCCCTGGGATAAAATCCCAAATCCCCCTGGCTGTCCCCTCCTGTCAGGAGCTGTGCAGAGCCACAAGGTGCCCTCTGATCCCCCTTTTCTCCAGGCTGAGCCCCTTCCCAGCTCCCTCAGGGATTCTCCAGCCCCCTCCCAGCCCTGTTCCCACATGGTCACCACTGTGCCTTCCACAGATGAACCAGAAAAAAAAGAAATATTTCGCAGGGTGATTTCCTTCCAGTTATAGAGTGTCCCTCCATGTCTCCCAAGGACAGGAATTGTGGACATTTAGGACTCGACAGGAGCTTCACCAAAACACCACACTTGGGATTGATCTAATTTCATCTCAGTTCTCAGAGTACTTTGAGGACAATAATTTTTGAAGCGTCACCATGCTCTAAAAGTTCTGTTTTAAAAAGTTCCTACCAAGATGGATTGAAGAGAGCCTCATTCTTGTAATTTTCCTGCTCTAAATGAAAACAGCCCATGTAGGCTTTGGATGACATGCAACGAAAGGGTCTTGCCTGTCAACTGCTCATAATTAAACAAATCTCTTTTTTTTTGTGCAAAATAATCCTCTTTTTTTCCCCTCCTCACATTCAGAATCCTGCCCAAATCCTCTTTCCCATTGGTATAATCCATATTGCCTTTACTGTCAGGA
The DNA here is from genome assembly GCF_035770615.1 of Melospiza melodia melodia. NCBI lineage: Eukaryota > Metazoa > Chordata > Aves > Passeriformes > Passerellidae > Melospiza > Melospiza melodia. The sequence goes on from NC_086194.1 coordinate 2,088,739, forward strand.
ATTTTACAACCTTCCAAGGAAAAGCTCTGATGAAGAAATTTCTTTTCAACCCTCTCTAGGATCTGTTTTCTGCCTGAAACTCCAGCCCCTTGGTGATTCATATTCATGACCTGAAAGCATAAGCTGAGTAGTTCAAACAACAATAGAAATATCAATTAAGATGCAGATGTAATTCCAAAGCAGCCATCCCAAACAATTACGAGTTTCATTTCTAGACAGTTGTTTTGAGGTTGCATTTTTTTTATACAGAGTTTTGGATGGATTTGGGGCTCTCACTTGTTGTTTCTGGAGGATTATTTGTTCTTTTTCACTTCCATTTGATCTGGAATCTTTGTCTTTCATTACTGCAAAGCCATTTCCTCCCCGCTGCTCGAGCCCTTGAGTTGATTAAGTGGTACAAAGCATTCCTGGGCCACTCAGTAAATAACAATGCAAACATGTTTATGTAACACTTTCATGTGCTAATGAGGTTTTTATGTTGGAGTTGAACGCTCCATGTCCCTGAGTCTGGGACTCCTCAACTCTTGGCTCTTTGATGTGAAGGGAGCACATTCGGTTTTCATTGGAGAGATGCAGCTGCTGTTTACCTTCGGTGTCACTTCTCCACAAGGGAATGCTCCAGATCCGTGGCACTGAAGGGAAGTGGAGTTGGAGCCCTGGCTGCTGAGAATTTCAGATTTCTGTGCTGCCAGGCACTGACCCCCAAGAGAACACTGCACTGACCTGAGGCCGTGGAGAAGCTTCCAGAATGGAATGACAGAACTGGGATTGTGGGTGTGGAGTTTGGATAGAAGTGTGTGAGATCACAGGGTGGGAAACTCAGAGTTTAAGGGTTTAGAATACAGTAATGGATATAAAGCAAGGTGGAGGTTTTAAGGCTCAGGCTGGTCCTTCCTCTTCTTCTTTTTCTTTCTTCTTGTTGTCCTTGTTCTTCTCCTTCTCCTTCTCCTTCTCCTTCTCCTTCTCCTTCTCCTTCTCCTTCTCCTTCTCCTTCTCCTTCTCCTTCTCCTTCTCCTTCTCCTTCTCCTTCTCCTTCTCCTTCTCCTTCTCCTTCTCCTCCATGGCTTTGAGTGGTTTTGTGTCATTGGATAAGAAACTCCCCATTGCAGTCATGGGTGGTTGTTTATTGCTTTAGAAGTGAAAATAATTGAGGGATCATTTCTTAATTGGATTTAAGTTGATCCTTCAAAGGCCTTGCAGAGAGATGGGGCTCCATGTTTAGTTTGTGAGAGTGAAGTGCTGCAGAACTCAGGGTTTGTGAGAGTGTGACAGAGATAAGAACTGATAAACATCTGAGTCCCAACAAGAAACACCATCTCACACATTAATCCCAAATCTGACAAAAAAGAAGCAAAGAATCTGCAAAAGAGCGAGGTTTTTATGAATTCCCCATGTTTGGGACTGAAATAAGTTCTCCAGGAGAAAACTCCTGATCCAAGATTGGTGAAGCCATTTCAGAATGGAAATTGGAGCTGCCTTCCGTGGGTCTTTAGGATAAAATTTTCATGGATGGAGATTTAGGTCACTTTTCCTGTCCATCTGAGCAATGATTTCAGGAGAAGTAGAGAGAGAACAAGCACTGAGCTCTTCCCTCTGCTGAGCAGTGACAGGAGCTGGGCTGAAGCTGTGTCAGGAGACGTTTGGGTTGGATTTCAGGAAAAGGTTCTTCCCTCAGAGGGTGGTGGGGCACTGAAAAAGCTCCCCAGGGAATGGACACATTCCCAAGGCTGCCAGAGCTCCAGGGCAACGCTCCCAGGGATGCACAGGGAGGGATTGTTGGGGTGCAGGACCAGGATTTGGATAAATTGTGGATCCCTTCCAGCTCAGAATATTCTATGACTCCATGATTCTCTGACTTCCATCTTGGTCAATTCCACAGAAATTCAGCCAAGCACTTCCTTAAACTGAAATTAAAAAAAAACCCCACAAATTGTTACAATCTGAGCTATGAGGAGAATTTCTAAAATTCTAACAAATGAGTGTTTCTCACAAACTAAGCATAGAGGGAGATCTATCACACACACCCCAAACAATTTAGACTTGGACTTTTCCTAAATCCGTCAATGCTGGAGGAAAGTATTGGCCACATGGAATGGGTCTGATCCAGGCTGAAAATTCCAAGGACACCTAGCATTTATTTATGCCAGGAAATTCCACACCAGCCCCTGAGCCCCACCCAAACCCTGGGTCTGTATTAAAAGTTTGTGTTGAATTCTTCCCAATCTTAATGAGTACAATTAACATGAGGAGTGCTATGCCAAAAATAAAGATTTATTTGACAGAATAGTCTTAATTAGGTATTAAGAAATTAATGTGGCATTTTATGTTGCCAGTCCAGTCAATGGGAATTTTCTTTCCCATTCAATTCTGTGAAATCATGGCACAAAGCTTCATCTGGTAGAAACAGAACACAGGCTATTGAAAATTATTTGTGCCAAATGAGGGCCATGAATCAAAACCTCTTTATTCCATTAGGAACTGTCAGGAGTTATGACAAACTTTGGTATCTGGAACAAAATCTTGAGCATCCATTGTTCAGGAAAAATCTTCCTTTGTCCAAGAACCTTCCGTTTCAACAGGGAAGCATTTGAGGAGCAAACCCCAGAGCTGATCATCAGAGTGATCCTGGTTCCTGGGCATTGGGCCCCTCTGACAGGCAGAGATTAGAACCTTGTTCCCCTCCTAATCAAACCTGGTTTCAACTTCTGTAGGATTGACGGGGGTAGCATGGTTGTGACGGACGAAGACAAGAGATCTCTGAAGTCAGGTTGTGGAACTTGGGGTTTATTGCAAAGGGCCTGGGTGCAGGGGCCCTTTGGGATTTGGGGTTTATTGCACAGGGCCTGGGTGCAGGGGCCCTTTGGGATTTGGGGTTTATTGCACAGGGCCTGGGTGCAGGGCCCTGCTGGGATTTGGGGTTTATTGCAAAGGGCCTGGGTGCAGAGCCCTGCTGGGATTTGGGGTTCATTGCACAGGGCCTGGGTGCAGGGCCCTTTGGGATTTGGGGTTATTGCACAGGGCCTGGGTGCAGGGCCCTGCTGGGATTTGGGGTTCATTGCACAGGGCCTGGGTGCAGGGCCCTGCTGGGATTTGGGGTTTATTGCACAGGGCCTGGGTGCAGGGCCCTGCTGGGAGCTGCAGCCACAGCTCAGAGCAGGACTGAGAGAAGAGAGGGGGAGAGAGGATGAGAGAGAGAGAGTAAAAGAGGATGAGAGGGTGAGAGTAAAAGCATAAGAGAGTAAAAGGGGTAAGAGCATAAAAGGCAAAAGCTAAGAGACAAGAAGTAAAAGTGCGAAGTTCTCGTTTCAATACAATAAATCATCTTCTGTGTTGAATATTCTGATTCTCACTAACCAATCTAGTACAAGATACAAATCCTACAGCATTCACATACAGCCTGTAAGAATCATTACATTACCACACTGTGTTACATTTTAAACCCTGCAAACTCCTCTTTGGGCCCCTTCTGCCAAGCTGGGTCTGCTCTGACCCTTGGGCCTGTCTGCAAGCAGAGGGTGTTGTTTCATCAAAAGGGAATCACCTTCCATGGCCACACCATTGTTTGCCAGTTGTTCAGTAACTGAGGGATCTCAAAGCTTTCGTTTCAATCTTGCTTATAGTTTCTATATTCTCAAAATCTTTTGCCAGAAAATCATATTTGTAAGGCTTTCCTGTTTCATCTTCCCCAACAAACTTCTGCAAATGGGAGTGTTCCATGGACATCAAACTTCTTGTTAAGGGATGATTATCCCACAGAAAGATCCAAACCTGGTGCTCAGCTGCCACAGACTGGGACCCCCACCTCACCCCAGGCCATGAAGCCAAGGGGCCTCTCCTAGAGAGACTCTCCTGCTCTACATGGAATTTATTTCTGCTAGCTAAGATTTCACAACAGGCAGGTATTTATGGAAAAAACGTTTCCTAACTCTGCTATTGGACATTTTTTTTTTTTTTCCCCAGTCTCTCATCTCCAGACTCTGGAGGGTTGAGGGTGGTCCCTGCAGTGCTGCTCCTGTGACAGGTGGCAGAAGAGGAGGCCAAGCTTGGTGTCATTTAATGTCAATGTCTTATAAAGGGTTCTACACCTTCACAGCAACATTTTGGACTGGATGAAGCTTCTAAATAAATTGTTATCCTCAGGGCCTGGCAAAGCAAGGAGAGGGAAAAGGTCATTCCAGCCCACCACTGCCAAGCAGCTATTTCTGAAATAAATGATGTGACCAGACCTAATAATAATGATAAAAATAAGAGAGGGACAATGTTGTCAGGGATCCAAACACACAAATTTTATGCGATGAAAAGCTTAAATGTCCTTTGTGCGTGGTGAGCTTCTCCTTATCACTTATCTCACCTTAATTCACCCACTCAGCACTCCCCCAGCACTTCCCAGAGCACACAGTTGGTTTCCAAATCTCCTTCCCAAGTTTATTCCTGCATGAATAGGCTGGTAACACTCTTCAGATGTTCTATTGTCCTTCAGGTGATGGGGAAAATATTTGGTCCAAAATTTCTCTCCCTTGTGATGCATTCTTTGTGTTCCCAGCTTTCCTCAGTCTGAATAAATGGAAAGCCACACCAACATCTCTTCTGTCTGCAAACCCAGAGGTTTTCCTGATTTTGGGGGCTGGAAAGCTTGTCCTGTGAGGAGAAACTGAAGGAACTAAGGATGCTTATCCTGGAGAAAAGGAGGCTCAGGGGGGACCTTATTGCTCCCTACAACTCCCTGGAAGGAGGCTGTGGTGAGGTGGGGGTTGGTTTCTTCTTCCAAGTAACAAGTGACAGGACAAGAGGCCTCAAATTGCACCAGGGAAGGTTTAATTTGGATATTAAGGGGGGAAAAAAAAGCATAGAAAGGGTTGTAAACATTGAAACAGGCTGCCCAGGGCAGTGGTGGAAGTGGTGGCACCATCCCTGGTGGCACTATCCCTGGAAGTGTTCAAAAAATGAGTGGATGCGGCATTGAAGATGAGTGGTGCTGGGCTGGCAGCTGGATCTGATCATCTTTAGGGTCTCTTTTCCAACCTTGACAATTCCACAATTCCCTGATTCAAGTGTGTGCCCAGATCTCCTTCTCTGGGAAGTCACTGCTTTGCTTCCCTGTTCATCCTTCCCAGAACAAGAATTCCATCTCCCTTCCTGTTTCCGCTCACTTTTGCTTCTCTTCCTTCCCCCTGGACCCTTTGGGCTCCACATTCCCCACCTCAGAGTGTGTTTTACCCACTGGAAAGGTCGGGACAGGTGGCAGCAAGGTGACTGAAAACCCTGGATGTCTCCCAGGCAATGGAGACCCTCCAAGGCAGCAATTTCAACAGCAAGGATCCTTTCCAGTCACGGGATCCACCTTTACTGGTTTGGCTCAGGGATCCTGGAAGTCTCTGCCAATAGAAATTGGATTTTTGTTGCATTTGGGGTTGGCACAGAGTGGAGGCTGAACTTTAGGGCTTTCTCCTCCACCTCCAGGACACAATGTCTGTTAGAGCATTTTAATTTCTGCGGCTTTCTATTTGCGCATCATTATTATTTAGGGAATAAGCTGAAATTGGGAGGGGAAATAGATACAGCAGGAGTGGTTTCACAGCTTTGATGGGTTAAATCATAAGCAAGGCAAGATTTATAGTGGTAAATATATTTGTTTTTATATTATCTGAATATCATCTCTTCCTATCAGTATTTCAGGCAGTACGTTTTCCCTAGAAATTAGGTTTCAGGGAAATTTCTCTTTCCCATCAAATTCCAAAGTCACAAATTGTCATTGGTGACTGCTGTATCAGTGTTCCAAAATTACTTTTATTTTTGTCTAAAGAGAGATTATCTAAGAGATAACATCCATTGTCAGGTGAATTAATTCTTCCTTGAGGCTTTGGTTCAGTCAGGTACATAAAAACACACCAATGAGGCTGCAGTAATTTGCCCCCAAAAAATGACAACTCTGGCAGCCAATCTTATCCCATTTAATTTCTCCTGCTGGCATATGGTTGAGATTTTGTGCTCAAGCACTCTCATTTCAACAGGCAGGAATCACAGCTTGGATGGGTTAAATCATAACCAAGGCAAGATTTATAGTGGTAATTGTTTTTTTTTTACATTATCTGAATATCATCTTTTCCTGTAAGTTTTTCAGGCAGTATCTTTTCCCTAGAAATTAGGTTTCAGGGAAATTTCTCTTTCCCATCAAATTCCAAAGTCACAAATTGTCATTGGTCACTGCTGTATCAGTGTTCCAAAATTACATTTTTTTGTCTAAAGAGAGATTATCTAAGAGATAACATCCATTGTCAGGTGAATTAATTCTTCCTTGAGGCTTTGGTTCAGTCAGGTACATAAAAACACACCAATGAGGATGCAGTAATTTGCCCCAAAAAAATGACAACTCTGGCAGCCAATCTTATCCCATTTAATTTCTCCTGCTGGCATATGGTTGAGATTTTGTGCTCAACCACTCTCATTTCAACAGGCAGGAATCTTGCCCAAGCAACCGCTGGGCAAATCCTTATTTCTCAAATATTTGGTTTAAAACTCATAAAAATAAATAAATACATCATGCTTCAGGTCATCCTGTTATGAATTGGGCTTTCACTCCAGGCTTAGCAACTCCAAGCAGGTTCCCTGTCTTCAAATATTTTGTTTTCTGAAATAAATGGTGCAACCAGACCTAATCATAGAGATAAAAAATAAGAGAAGGAAAATGTTGCCAGAGATCCAAACACACAAATTTTATGTCATGAAAAGCTTTTATTCTGGTTCTTATTCTCGCTCGTGCACAGATTTATTGAGAAAAAAAAGCCCTGACATTTATTCATTTCATTTATTCATTTTCCACTTAGATTATTGTGGTTAAATCAAAAAGAAGTGTCAGGGCTTAGGGAGCTGAAAGCAGCTCCACTTTTTCCATTGTGACTTGGTCACATGGTTCCCATTTGTTCCATGAAAAACCTCCTGGTTTTGGTTATTTGCCCTGTCTGGAATGAGATAGAATTCCAGTCCTGCTGCCAAATCTCCTGGATCGTGGAGGAAACTCTGGCATTTTGGGCTGTCTCCCTGGGTTCAGCATGTTCTTCCACAAGGAGCAGCTGCTTTATTTATTTATTATTATTATTATTATTATTATTATTATTATTATTATTATTATTATTATTATTATTATTATTATTATTATTATTATTATCATCATCATCATCATCATCATCGTCATCATCGTCATCATCGTCATCATCATAATCATCATCATCATCATTATCATCATCATTATTATTATTATTACTGGTGCTGTTTTGATGTTGTCATCATTGTTTATATTTTTATTTTTATTTTTATTTTTACTTTAATTTAATTGTATTTTTATTTTTATTTTTATTTTTATTTTTATTTTTATTTTTATTTTTATTTTTATTTTTATTTTTATTTCTATTTCTATTTCTATTTCTATTTTATTTCTATTTTTATTTTTATTTTTATTTTTATTTTTATTTTTATTTTTATTTTTATTTTTATTTTTATTTTTATTTTTATTTTTATTTTTATTTTTATTGTTGTGGCTAAATTTTTTTTTTCTTGTGGTTATTTTCCTTTATGTTTATTATTTTAGGGATCTGTTTTTATTATTAATAGGGTCTGTTTTTATTATTAATATTATGATTTCCAGTGGGCTCAGGAGATTCTTCAAGTCATAATTTGAGACCGCCCTTTGGACAATAGAATAGGGAAGGAAGTCTTGGAGATGACCCAAGATGCAATGGAGAAGACGTGGGGTCAACTCAGGCTCCCATCACATTTGGGAGCTGTTCCATGTTGGAATATCCCAAAAATATGCTGGAATCCATGGGAAGATTTTAGGGCACATGATGAGCCCCATCCGATCCATGTTCTGCTGTTTGCAGTTGGGTTTCAAGGAATAAAATGAATCTCCCACCTTTTCCAGAGGAAAGCTGGGCATGATGTCCAACTCAGGTAAATTCCGGCAACTCCTGGTTGGTTTTTAATTGTTGCCCTACAGGATTTTAGTCCACTCCAATTCCATGGAAAAATGAGTTGGTTTAACTTCTGTAGAGGGGAAACAAGATTGGCTTTGTCCTGTGCAAAAATTTCTCTGTAATTATGGTTTATTGCCAATGAGATCCTTGGGATTCTATTGGAAATATATTCAGTGGATCAATAGTGATCACTGAGTTTTAATTCACAAACTCTCCAGTAAAGATTCCAAGAAAAGTTATCATTAAAGATGCGATGAAAAAGGAAGGAAAATAAAAATAAAGTTGAATATGGAAATAAAGATTGCACAGGATGTGTTTAATACTGTAGAGGGAAAACAAGATTGGCTTTGTCCTGTACAAAAATTGCTCTGCAATTGTGGTTTATTGCCAGTGAGATCCTTGGGATTCTATTGGAAATGTATTCAGTGGATCAATAGTGATCACTGAGTTTTAATTGAGAAATTCTCCAGTAAAGATTCCCAGGAAAAGTTATCATTAAAAATGCAATGAAAAAGGAAGGAAAATAAAAATAAAGTTGAGTATAGGGCTAAAGATTGGACAGGGTGTGTTTAATTCTGTAGAGGGAAAACAAGATTGGCTTCGTCCTAGACAAAAATTGCTCTGTAATTGTGGCTTATTGCCAGTGAGATCCTTGGAATTTGAATTTTATTGGAATTCAGTGGATCAATAGTGACCACTGAGTTTTAATTCAGAAACTCTCCAGTAAAGATTCCCAGGAAAAGTTATCATTAAAAATGCAATGAAAAAGGAAGGAAAAACAAAATAAACTTGAATATAGAGCTAAAGATTGGACAGGGTGTGTTTAATTTCAATACAGATTTACTTATCAATGCCAAAAATTACTGATGGATTAAAAAAAGATATTTTTATATTGGATTTAACCAACTGGTTGGATTTATTTGCTTTACAATTAGCTGAATTTAATTTAGATTTTATTGACTCCGCAGACAGGTCCCTGAAGGGGAGATGCCCTCATCAGGTGAGACCAGTCCCACCTAAATTCCAAGAGCTGTTCTTAAACCAGCCATGAACACGAGAATTCCAAGATGTCATATGAAAACAACACTAATTTAAGGAAAATACTGTTCAGAACCAGAGAAATATTTCATTTTATTAGCGTGGAATTGTCACATTTTGACACTGCCAGCACAAAAATATTTATGAAAAGGGAAACATCTTGTTCCAATCAAGGGAAATGTTTTATTTCTGCTTTCTCTGTTTGACACATTAGAGCATGAAGTTACTGTTCCACACATGTGACACCTCATGTAAAATTAATAACAATGAAATTGCAAAGTCAGGGAGGGATTTGAAAAAACTTTATTTTGGGGGGGATTTTTTTCAACTCAAAATTTGCTGAAGAACAAATACTTGGACTTTATTTCTGAAACCTCCCCTGGCTTTAATTCAAAATAGAGTTTGTGTTCCTCAAAGTTCATAATTGGAACAAAATCTGCAGTAAATGCATCTCCTTTTCACACACCTTTCCCCCCTCTTATATTTTCATGTTGCGATAACAAAATCACTGAATAATGGCAAGGGTTGTTATTTTAAATGACTGCTATGAAACATAAAGGCAAAAAAAGGCCCTTCTAAACAATTACTCATGGAAAAACACAGTAATAATTCATCTTAATCACAGAAATATTCCGTGGGTTTATTAAAAGTGTTTATTAAAAACCTCCATGGATCCACCTTGGGCATCACCAGGGGCTGCACCCAAGATGAACCAAAATGGCCCCAAAATGCACGAGCGCTCCCAGGGTCTCTCCCTGGGATCAGTTCTGCTCCATTTGCACCTTGCAGTTCATTGTCCCATTCCAGCTTTAGACCTAAATCTGCAGTAAATTCATCTCCTTTTCACACACTTTTCCCCTCTTATATTTTCATGTTGCGATAACAAAATCACTGCATAATGACAAAGGCTGTTATTTTAAATGACTGTTATGAAACATCAAGGAAAAAAAGGCCCTTCTAAACAATTACTCATGGAAAAATACAGTAATAATTCATCTTAATCATAAAAATATTCAGTGGGTTGGGTTGGAAAGGATCTCCAAGATCATCCATTTCCATGGGCAGGGACACCTCCCACTGTCCCAGGCTGCTCCAAGCCCTGTCCAACCTGTCTTGGACACTGCCAGGGATCCAGGGGAAGCTGCAGCTTCTCTGGGAAAGCTCTGCCAGAGCCTCCCCATCCTCCCAGAGAGGAATTTATTTCCAATATCCTATCGAAATCTCCCTTCCTTCAGTTTAAGGCCATTCCTCCTTGTCCTGTCCCTCCATGTCCCACCAGCATGGATGTCACTGGTCTGGAGAAGGCTTTCTCCTGGTTTTGCTGCAGGATCTTCACAAATCATCTCTGAACACAGAAAATATTGGGTTGGAGCTCAACCCTGGGGAGTGCGGACCTCAGAAAAGCATTTGAGGTTTTCCAAAGGCACTTTTCCTTCTGAGGCAGGAGGAAACACCACCTAGCAAACATTTTCCATTAAAACCCTGCAAGGTAGGGTGGGATAATCCAGAGTGTTCTACCACAAATGTGAGAAACCCACCGGCACACAGCCGTATCTGTAATGATTTATTGGTTCTCTCCATTATTTCTCTCTAATCTTCACCACCACCTCAACTGCCGTGAAAATTTAGGAATAAATAATTTTCCTCAAAGCATTTCTGTATCTCGCCATAATGATTTTTTTTCCCCTGTGATTTCTCAACCAGCTCCTGCACCAGATAAAATCTTCTCCCAAGTGCAATCCATGCTTAGGAATGAGCTTTTCTTCGAGCTTCAGGCCTGCTTGCACACGTTCCAACGTTCACTTGTTGCCACGTTCTCGCTTCACTCCAAATCAGAGAGGGGAAATTTCGTAACACCAGAAGCTCCAACAACCGCTGGAAGTCAGATTTGCATTCTATCTCTGCTTTTCCTGATGAAGATTGACTGGGGACTTGGAAAGAGAGAATTTTTTTGGATTTGGTTTTGTTTGGGTATTTTTTTCCCCTCAGTCTGGAGCTCAAGGATATTCAAACAACAGGAAAAACCACTCAGGAAATACTTTGAGATTTCCAGCAAAAGTCAAAGAAAACAAATACATTTCTTTAAATTATTTCTGGGGCTTAAGTATTGATGAAAATAATCTCTGATATTTTAGACTGGAAAAAAGAAATAAAAGCCTTCTCCCTTCAGCATTCTCATCTGCATTTGTAGGAGCTCTTACAGCAGAAAATTTCAAGGTGGAACATTTGATTTTTGTGAAATTAGGAGTCATCTTTAGCTCATCTTTACTTTGGATTTTAAATTCAAATTTTAAATTTAAAATGCTATTATAAATCAGGAATCATCTTTATTTCATCTTTATTTTGATGAACTCCCCAGCATCAAATTCACTACAGGAATTTTGAATTTTTTCAGTGTCACAGCCCTTACCTGAGACTTTCCTAATTCATCCTACTCTATCTCCTTCCTATAACTCCAATCTGGAGAAATGGGTGTCCATAAATTCGAGTTAAAATATTTTATTTTAATATTATTATTTTATTATTTCTAATTATTAATAATTATTTTATTTTATTGTTAACATTATTTGCTCTGCTGACAGTGAGCAACATCTAGCATTCCTTGAGGAATCCTTCCTACATTTTTATTCCGCTTTCTCTCCGTGCCAGCAGTGATAGAAACCATCCCCACAGACTTTTCCCGTAACCGAGGGATGAATCTTGCTCCTGGAATGCCAGCTGCTTCCCTGGACCAGAAGGAGCTGGAGGAGCAGGTCCTGGGAGCTGTTTGATGAATGTTCCTTGGCAGGAATCCCTGCGAGATTCCAGGGATTGCGGATATCGTGCGCTCACACGGATCTGTGCTGCAGTTAAACAGAACCACGTTCCCACAGTGGAGTCACATCTCAGATCCATCTGTGTCCCACCTGATGCCTCAGAGATGCCTCAAGGCTGCCCTAGAACACAGAGCAGACAGAGCTAAAGAATAAAGCAGGGATTTATTCAAAGGATCTCCTCCATGGATGCACCTTGGGCAGCACCAGAGCCCAGCCAGGGCTGCACCCAAGATGAACCAAAATGGCCCCAAAATGCACGAGCGCTGCCGGGGTCTCTCCCTGGGATCAGCTCTGCTCCATTTGCACCTTGCAGTTCATTGTCCCATTCCAGCTTTAGCCCAGGCAGTCCCACCCTGCTTGTTTTTCTCTCTCCAGCCCACGGTGTTTGTGCTCCTGGGCTGAGATTTGGGTCATTTGTCCTTGGTGCCCAGCTGGAGCAGGAATTGTTTTGTCTCCCTGCTCTGTGCACAGAGCTCACCATGCCCTGATGTGGAGCTCAGACCCACACACTAAAGCAGCACAGAATATGAAAACATAAAAGCTCAAACCTGAGGCACCACTGGATTTGGGAAGAGCTGTGTGTGTTTTCTGACAGGATTGTTTGAACATTCCTACACAAATTTGGGTGATATTTCCAGGTAAATGGAAAATTCCATCTCCCTTTTTTGGGCACCAGCCTCTTTTGGTATGGAACCATTCTGGAATGATGGGAATATTTTTGGGATAAATCAACAGTTCTGAAATACCAGGAGAGGTAACAAAGCAGAGGTTGGATTTTTCAGGGAGGTAGAGATGGTTCTGTTTTATCCAGGTTTATTGGGGTTGGTGGCTGGACTTGATGATCCCCAAATCTTAACAATTCTACATCCATGGTTTTGGAAGTTGTTCCCAGACAAAAAACCATCCCCTACATGAAGCTCAGCCCCACACACTAAAGCAGCACAGAATCTGAAAATACAAAAGCTAAACCTGAGCCATGATAACACATGTCCCAGCCTATGGATGACCCTCAACACCCTCTCACAGGGGCATCCTCCTCTTCCCCATCCCTCCTTCCCCAATTTTTACACTCATGTCAATGCATTAGCAAAAGAAAATTTATTGTTGTTCCGTTTTGCTTAGTTGCACATCTCACATTTTTGTCATTAATTAACAAATTACTCAATGTGAGAAAAGTAGCAAGTCCTGTGCTGGTGCTTCCACAATTCCTCCAGGATTTCCAAAGAATCTCCTTTACACCCAACGGTATTTCCAGGCTTCCCGCTGCCCTTTGGTTCCAGTAGCAGGATAATGCTCTTTTCCACCACCAGGTTATCTCAGCTGCCTGATAACAACCCAAACTATCTCGGCTTGTCTCAGTGCCAGCCTCTCTGAGTGCTGATAACTGAAATGATAACGGATATTTAACAACTAACGGCTCCCCGAAGGTGAAAGTGGAAAATGGAGTCCTTGAAGCGAAGACATCCAAGACAGAGCGTGTTTAAAGACAAAAAATTGCATTTCATAAGAACCAAGGCAGATGTTAATTAAAAATTTAGTGATGACCTGTATCGGGACAGTGGAAATTTTTTGTCACTAAGATCGGTGTAAATCCTTAATTAAGAAGTTAATTAAATAATTAAGCTCCTCTTTCATTTTTAATCTGACAGCGTCCCACTCTGACACAGCCCAAAGAAGGGGAGAGACTGTTGAGAGCTGATGGCTTTGTCCAACATCTTCCCACTCCCTGACAGGAGGTTGCAGTGAGGTGGGGATCGGTCTCTTCTCACAGGTAACAAGTGACAGGACAAGAGAAAATGGCACCAAGTTGTGCCAGGAGAGGTTTAGACTGGATCTCAGGAAAAATTTCCTCACAGAAATGGTGGTCAAGCACTGGAACAGGGCACCTGGGGAAGTGAGGGGCTCCTCAGGTTGGGAAGGACCTGGGGACACTGAGCACATCCAGAGGGGACAGCGAGGCTGGAGAGGGGCTGGGAACACAAACCCTGTGAGGAGCCCCTGAGGGAGCTGGGGGTGCTCAGCCTGGAGAAAAGGAGACTCAGGGCTGCCCCCATCACTCTCACAGCTCCTGAAAGGTGCCTGTGCTCAGCTGGGGCTGGGCTCTGTCTGCAGCAGCACTGACACACCCAGAGCACACAGCCTCAAGGGAAATACAGGTTGGATAGCAGGAAAAAGTTTTTCACAGAAAGAGTGATAAAGTTCTGCAATGGCTGCCCGGGGAGGTGGTGCAGTCCCCATCCCTGGGTGTGTTTAACACAGCCTGGATGTGGCACTGGGTGCCAGGGTTGAGTTGAGGGGTTGGGGCTGGGTTGGACTCGATGATCTTGAAGGTCTCTTCCAACCTGGTCATTCTGGGAATTCTGTGATGGAGTCGGCATCCCTGGAAGTGCTCTAAAATCACGTGGATGGGGCACGTGTCTGGATGTGGTTTAGTGCTGAACGTGGTGGTGGTGCCAGGCTGACGGTTGGAATTGATGATCCTGAAGGTCTTTTCCAACCTTAATGATTCCATGATTCTGTGGTTCCAGTGTGTTCTCAGATCTTATCTGGGAAGCTGTTTATTGCTTCCCTGTTTGCTCTTCCCAGAGCTCTGCAGCACCAGCTCATTCCCACAGGTAAAGGTTTATAACCCCAATAAACAACGGCATTCCCTCTCTTTCCAGACCACAGAATAACTGTTTCTCATTATTCCAACCTTTCCCAAGTAATGACGCCAGCTCAAATCCTGCCATTCCCAGCAGCATCCTGCCCCATCTCCAGTGGCTCCTCCTTGAGCAATTTTTCACAATTTCCCTATTCAAACATCACTCCCTTGCTCCGCGCTGGATAAATTCTCTTTGCTTTCTGGAAGCCTCTCCTCCAGTGTCTGCAGGCTGTTTCCAGGTTCCCCGTGCTGTGCTTTCAGAGCCAAGCCATTCATCTTGACATGACTCAGAGGCAGCTTTCCTCAGCCAATTAATCATGTAATTGGGTTTCTCCCATGGTGCCTCCTCTGGCTCATCCGTATCTTTGCGGTAATGAAAAGCCTGGGAGTGAATGCAGCATCCCAAGGGGTCAGTGCAGCATCCCAGGGCTGAGTGCAGCATCCCAGGGTCAGTGCAGCATCCCAGGGTCACTGCAGCATCCCAGGGTCACTGCAGCATCCCAGGGTCAGTGCAGCATCCCAAGGGGTCAGTGCAGCATCCCAGGGTCAGTGCAGACTCCCAGGTGTGTTATCTCCATCCCATAAAGGTGCTGGATCCTTTTCCTGCTGCCTCACATCATTCCAAGGCTGTCCAGCCCAACTTTTCAGTGCTGGTTTACCAGTCCCAGCTCTGCTCTCTGTCCATCCTCACCCCAATCCCTTTCTCAGAATAACTTCCTCACCTGCTGATGGAGAGTTGGTTTCACACTTGCATGCCCAAAGGAGAGGGATAATCTACTTTTCCCACCTCTCCTCTCCTGTGGTTTCTCCCCTCTGTGTCCATCTTTCCTTCCCTGCTCTATTCCATCTCTGACGTTTCCCAGTTTTTGGTAATCCTGCTCTCCCCTCCCCTGATCCTGATAACCTCATCCCGGACCACACCAGTCAATTTATTCTCTTTAATATCCCCACACACCTGGGGGGAAGCAGAGGGAAGGTTTTAACAAAGAGTTTTCTACAAAGCTTTTTCCAACCTTTAATCCCAAATCTGACCTGCTCCAGTGATTCCCTCCAAGCAGGAATTGTGGCAGCAGGTTCTCTCTGAACCTGCTGGGGCAGAATTGCTTTGCCAAAGAGCCTCTGCCTCTTTCTGTTTGCAGATTTTTCCCTGTGTGCCAGGAGCATCAGGATCTCATCTCAAGGCTTCACTAAATTAGAACCCCAGAATTCCAGGATGGATTGGGTTGGAAGGGACCTTAGAGATCATGCAGTTGCAACCATCTCAGGGACATACACAGGACTAAATTGCAATTCCTTATCTGAGGAACTGCAGAGAAATCACCCCAAATCCTGCCCTGATTTCTTTTATCTACTCATTCCAGCTGGGAAGCAGCTTTGGATGCTGCCTTGTGCAGGCTGACCTAGAGCAGAGGCTGGACAGAGCTAAAGAATAAAGCAGGGATTTATTCAAAGGATCTCCTCCATGGATGCACCTTGGGCAGCACCAGAGCCCAGCCAGGGCTGCACCCAAGATGAACCAAAATGGCCCCAAAATGCACGAGCGCTGCCGGGGTCTCTCCCTGGGATCAGCTCTGCTCCGTTTGCACCTTGCAGTTCATTGTCCCATTCCAGCTTTAGCCCAGGCAGTCCCACCCTGCTTGTTTTTCTCTCTGCAGCCCACGGTGTTTGTGCTCTGGGGCTGAGATTTGGGTCATTTGTCCCTGGTGCCCAGCTGGAGCAGGAATTGTTTTGTCTCCCTGCTCTGTGCACAGAGCTCACCATGCCCTGATGTGGAGCTCAGACCCACACACTAAAGCAGCACAGAATGTGAAAATATAAAAGCTGAACCTGAGGCATCATGGAACCATTCTGGAAGCAGTGGGGTGTGTGGGGTGGCAGCACATGGGGCATGGACAAGGGTGAGGACAGCCAGAGGCCTGGGAAAGGTGACAGAACAAAACCAGGAGAATGTGCCCTCAGCAGCTTTTCCCCTCCATAAAATTGTCCAGTAAAAATCACACCTGTCTTCAAAAGTGCAGCCCACTTATTTTTTGTAGTTGGGTTTTTTTTCTCCTTTAGGGTTTTTATTTCTTTTCCTTCCACCCCATGAATTTTGAAGACATGAAATCCTTAACAGACATCCAAGTGCCTGGGGAGCATTAAACCACCCATAATCACTTCTCACAGGTCAGGGGATGTAAATCAGCTGATAATTTCCTGCCCTTCCCCTCGGACATCTTCCCCTGATCCACACTTTTAGCTGCCTTTAACAGGAGTGTTTATGGAGGATAACACCATTCCAAGCACTTCCTGCATCCATGTGTTCCTCATTTGGAGTATCCCATGCAAACATTGCTTCTCGTGGCATTCCCAAATAAAAACCTCATGGGCCTGACTCTGAAATGATGCGTAAAGTTCTGCCCTTGTGGCATTTCAAGGAAAGACTTTACTTCTTTACTTTTTTTTTCTTTTTTCTTTTTTTTTTTTTTTTTTTGGCACAAGGACAAAATTCTGCTCTGGGTTTTATTTTCTGAAACCCTTAAGAAAAATAAGAATTTCCCAGAATTGCCTCTATCTGGTCATGATGTATCAAATCTGGGCTGATTTAGAGCTCAGGTTGATTCCTGCTCAGTGATTTTCCCTCCAGCTTCACTCCACTTCCCTCTTCTCCTTCCAGATGACACTGGCTGGGTGTTCGTCAATAAAATCCAAATAAATGGGGATTCAAACTCATTTTAATCTCCAGAAAATGAGATGAGATTTCACTTCCAGGCCACTTTGTGCCTTCAAATCCAATGGGAATAAAAGAGCCTCAAAGCAGGACAAAAGTGAATTTCTTCCCTCTGTGCATCACAATATCCTGGTTATTCTGATGGAAAATAAAATAATTTCAAGCATTTGAAGTAAAATATTCTTTTGGAATATTTTTAAATATTCATATTTTATTATCTTATTAGTTAATAAATACCACAAAATAATTACTACTGAGGAAAGAAAAGGCTTAATTATGTTTTTTCAACTAATCTTGCAGTACTGGTACATTTTCTACTCTTTTACCTACGAATATTCTCTATTTTCACTAAATTTCATTTAGCTGATTTATAACAAAAGATTGTCTGAGAGTTTAGTTCATTTTTCCATCTATTTTTTTTCCTTTCTTCCCTTTTTGATTCTGTTTCTCCCTCTAAACTTTCTTTTTCTACCTCTAAGGTTTGCAGTATTCCTCCATCATTCCAGATATCTAAATCTGTATGAATATAACTCAAATCATCAAGATATTCACTGAAAAATGTGAGTAAACCAACCTGAGAATAAAGAGATTTCATTATTTCATCTTTTTTTGGTCTGTTTTTGTTTTGATTTTTTGTTTGATTTTTTTAAACTTTTTATTCTGAGTTGTCCCTTAAAAATGTGAATTTAAAAAACTTTTCTGCTAATTTTTTTTTTTTTTTTTGGTCTGAATGTTCAGTTAAATCACTTTTGACACAGATTAGAAATAAGGTGATTTTTAGAAAATAGATTGAATTCATTGCAGTTCTGTGCCTCATGAGCACCAAAGTGTCACTCATTCAAATGAAGATTTGAGACAAATTCTGCTTCATTGCCCCAAATTTCTGTGCCACAGGTGAGTGGGAAAAGGAAAGAACCGACCTATAAATCAAGATTTTCTTTTTAGAACCAACAGAAATGATATAATTTTTGTCTGTCCTCTGCCATGCAACTTGACCTGTTTGTTCATAACCACAAAAAAAACACCCCAAAATATTTGGTTAAACCATAATCTAAAATTTAGGAACTCATAAGATCCAGCAAGAGGAATTTGAAGGAGGAAAAATAATTCCAAACTCAAGGCACATTCTCTGCAAGTGTCTTCTCTACCAGGAGTGGACTCTTCTTTCCATTGGGTCTCGTATTTAAAACAGAGAATTTTAACGCATGAAGATCTGAACTCATCTTCAAATATGGAAAATCCATGATGGAAAAGCTGCTTGGAGCCCCTGACTGGGGAGTTCCTGTTTTGGACAAGAAGAGATTGAAGTGAAAACAGAGAGAATAAAAAGGATGTGAGGTTCAGGACTGTGTGCTGAACTGACCCTTGGAAATATTGCTACATCCCCTCCTCACTGTTTCCTTTGGGATAACCTCACCTGGCAAGTCTTAAATTCTTTTTGCCAAGGTGGGGATTAAATGTGTGAGATGGTATTTCTTGTTGGGACTCAGATGTTTATCAGTTCTTATCTCTGTCACACTCTCACAAACCCTGAGTTCTGCAGCACTTCAACAAACTAAACATGGAGCCCCATCTCTCTCTCTGCAAGGCCTTTGAAGGATCAACTTAAATCCAATTAAGAAATGACACCTCAATTATTTTTAATTTAACCCAATAACCAACCACCCATGGCTGCAATGCGGACTTTTTATCCAATGACACAAAACCACCCAAACCCATGGAGGAGAAGGAGGAGGAGGAGGAGGAGGAGGAAGAGGAAGAGGAGGAGGAGGAGGAAGAGGAGGAGGAGGAGGAGGAGGAGGAGGAGGAGGAGGAGGAGGAGGAGGAGGAGGAGAAGAAGAAGAAGAAGAAGAAGAAGAAGAAGAAGAAGAAGAAGAAGAAGAAGAAGAAGAAGAAGAAGAAGAAGAAGAAGAAGAAGAAGAAGAAGAAGAAGAAGAAGAAGAAGAAGGAGGAGGAGGAAGAGGAGCCTCCACCCCAAACCTCCATCTTACTTTATATCCATTACTGTATTCTAAACCCTTAAACTCTGAGTTTCCCACCCTGTGATCTCACACACTTCTATCCAAACTCCACACCCACAATCCCAGTTCTGTCATTCCATTCTGGAAGCTTCTCCAGGGCCTCAGGTCAGTGCAGTGTTCTCTTGGGGGTCAGTGCCTGGCAGCACAGAAATCTGAAATTCTCAGCAGCCAGGGATCCAATACTTACTCTGCTTTCCTGGAAAATTTTGAGATTTGGAATATTTCTTATTTAGACTTTTTTTCTAAACTTACTTTTCCACTGTGTGGACACAAGGAGGGAATAAGAACTCCCCACAATTTTCTTGCAGCTGCCGGGACCTCAGTGCTGTCTCTTATCTCCCTCTCCTTTCCTCTCTGATTTTTTTTTTTTTTTTTTTTTTTTTTTTTTTTAATCTTAAGGAGCCTTTCAGGCTGCAGAGAAACTTTTTGTGGCTTGTGATAGGTGCAGGCCATTCTATCAATTTTCTCCTGGTCTCTTTGGAAGTCTGAGATGGCAGGAGAGGACTCAGAGGACCTCAAGGACTTTTCCTATGCTCTCAATTTGATTCCTGCCCAGGACATGCGAAAGGGAGAATCTGCTCATTCTCTATTTTTGGAATTAAGGTCTATTTACAGTTGCTCTGGAGTCTTGAGTCAGTCCAGAGTGTTTTAGCAGATGCTTTCTGAGGTCTTTGAACTCTTGCAAGCCACGAGGGAAGGAAAAAAAGCAGAGGATTTCTGCGTTTTATGGCCAAGGACTTTTCGGATTATTTAAAATCATCTCCAATGTAAACCAGCGGCATGATTTCCATCCAGTTCCCTCTGTCCCGAGCTCAGCTGCTGGTGTCAGAGATGCCAAGCACTTGGAGATGATGACAGGTGAGGGAAAGAGCTGCAGATGGATAAAACATTGCTGGTAGCATCCGGATGCTGCCCGTGGAACGGGACGAGCAGTGCTGTAATGGAAGAGTGGCCGCTGTTCCCTGGCTCCAGAGCCTTGGTGGTCCTTCCAGCAGCACCCTGGAGGATTTGTCTGGCATTTCCAGCCTCAGGCTTGGTAACGAGAGTCCTTGGTGGCCTTGGAGAAACACGGAAAGGTTTCAGATTGCTGCTGGCCACAGAAGATTGGGAATCACTGAGTTTGCCCAAGAATCAGCTCGGCAGAAACGCCGCGTTCCCCAGGGGACACTGATGACAGCACAGCTGAAGTGGAGCTTGGCCTTTCCCAGCCTGCCTGTGGTCAACCACACAATTTGTTTGTTATGCTGAGCCTGAGGAAGCTCCCAGTCAGAGCCAGCAGCAGCTTTGGCCTCAGGGGTGACACCGGCCATGGTTTGGGGGGACACCAAGAGAGACGTGACCCTCGTGCTGGTGGCAGCACTGGGAGCTGCTCTGGGCTTTGGTGCAAGCTGGGCTGAGGGCTGGCTGCCCTTGGGACATCCCCACACCCCTCCCTGTCCTGCACTCTGCCTCCCAGAGGACATCCCACAAGATTCCCCTTCCCCTCCCTGAGCAGGAGATCCTGGAAGTGACCACTTATCCTTGTTTATCCCTGCTGAGACAAGGCTGTGTGCAAACCCCTCCTTTGCTCCTGTCTGGTGAAACACCTGGAGGGTTTTAAACATCCCCTGGAAATTGTCCCAGCACAATTCCTGCTTCAGAGGAGCACATGTTCTTTGGAAACCCAAATTCCCTGCATGGAGTCAGGTGGATGGACCAAGGTGGGACACTGTGATGGTGTTCACAGGGGTCTCAGGATGAAGGAAGAGATGAGGATCTGACTCCATGTTTCAGAAGGCTGATTTATTATTTTATTATATATATTATATTAAAACTATACTAAAAGAATGGAAGAAAGGATTTCATCAGAAGGCTGGTTAAGAATAGAACAGCAAAGAATGATAACAAAGGTTTGTGGATCAGGCTCTCTGTCCGAGCCAGCTGGACTGTGATTGGCCATTAATTAGAAACAACCACATGAGACCAATCCCAGATGCACCTGTTGCATTCCACAGCAGCAGATAATCAATGTTTACATTTTGTTCCTGAGGCCTCCCAGCTTCTCAGGAGGAAAAATCCTGAGGAAAGGATTTTCTATAAAAGATGTCTGCATCAGGACACAACAACCTTAGGGAATGCCCAAAGGTCAAAACCCCGTTATTGGTCAAGCTTGAGGGGAATCCAAGGAATGGTTCTGGGTGGAAGTGACACACTTGGATCCCCACCTTGTCACTGGAGAGCAATAAACTTCTGAGGCCCAGACTGTCTGAGCTATTTCCCCAGGTATTTCGGGAAGAGGTGATGGCGTCACCGAGGGGGCTCCACTCTGAAAACGATCCCACAGCCTCTGAAGTGACTTGAAAGGAGCTCCTGTGCTGGTGCTCATCTGGAGGACGCCCAGCAGTGCATGACCCAAGCTTTCCCTCTCTGCATGAGTTCAGTTGCTCCTCTGCTACTGGAGGCTTTGAAACGGGGCTGCTCAACAAAGTGGGAGCTGTTTGATGAATGAAGCTGTGCAGCCGCAGCTCCACTGGTCCATCTGAGCAGATTTAAGCCGAGCTGTTGAAAAGTGAGCGAGTCCTTGTGCCGTAAACATGGGAACAGAGCAGTAAATGACACGGCCACCCACTTCTTGGTCTCTTTTCACTGCCAAAGCAGTAAAAAAGGGACCTTAGAGCGAGTGTGAATCCAGCCCTTGGAATATTTTTCCATTTGCTCGTATTTACGTTAATGAGCGCTGACACTCCAGACTCACATTCCCAGCTCAGTACTTCACCAGACTGACCAGCAACAAAACCAAGGAGATGAGACTAAACAGATGATTTGATGAGGCTTTTATTATTAGGATGATGATTATTATTATTTTATTCCTCCAGGCTGTGGAAGGAAAAGACACTGGGCACACGTCTGGTTTCAAAAAGATAACAGCTCCGTTTAGAGACAGGTTTAAGGGCAGGAAAATGAAGAAATTCAAGGAAAATTGTTGTCTGCACACTCATTTAATAGGATTAGTTGGCAATGTTTTCCAGCGGGTAAAATGTTCCTCTGAGAAAGGTCAGCCTGCCTGGATGGAGCTGACAGCAGATTGCTTTACCTTCCGCTCAACCAGGAATAAAGAGATGTTGGAAAAGCCTCTTTGCTCACTGAGGCAGCTTTTTATGAGGCCTTTGCAGCAATGCAGATGGACACAAGGTGGACAAGAAATGAAAAGCAGCTCCTTTGGTCCATGTGTGGGTCCATTTCATCCTCTGTGCCCCTCACTGCATCCCAAAACCATGGCACCAGTGAGGGGAAGGGCTGTGGATTGCATTTCCATACATTTACATATAAATAGGGATGCACCTATGGGCTGAATGACCTGGGCATGCGCACTTCCAGCCCAGAAAGCCAACTGCGTCCAAGGATGCGTCAAAAGAAATGAGAGTGAAGGGATTCCCACACTCCAACCCATTCTTGTGCTGCATCCAGCTCTGGAATCCCCAGAACAAGGATGCAGAGCTGCTGGAACAAATCCAGAATGGGCCACGGAGATGTTCCAAGGGCTGGAGCCCCTCTGCTCTAGAGTCAGGCAGGGAGAGCTGGGAATGCTCACCTGGAGAAGAGAAGGCTCCAGGGAGAGCTCAGAGCCCTTTCCAGGGCCTAAAGGGGCTCCAGGAGAGCTGGAGAGGGGCTGGGGACAAGGCATGGAGGGACAGGACACAGGGAATGGCTTTAAAGTGACAAGGTCAGGTTGGATATTGGGAAGAAATTGTTCCCTGTGAGGATGGGCAGGAATTCCTGGCACAGGTGCCCAGAGCAGCTGTGGCTGCCCCTGGATCCCTGGCAGTGTCCAAGGCCAGGCTGGACAGGGCTTGGAGCAGCCTGGGATCATGGAAGGTGTCCCTACTCATGGGAGGGGTGGGACTGGATGATCTTTAAAATCCCTTTCCAACCCAAACCTTTCTAAGGTTCTCTGATGACCAGGCTGACTCCACATATCCAAAGTATGGGATGTCCCATGTGTGCTCTGAGACACCAGAAGCTCTGCTTCCTCAGCCTGGATAAATACAAGCTTCATCTGCCAAATGAACTGAGACTAGCTTCCTTAAATCAGAACTAATTCCTTTACATTCAACACAGAGGACCAGGGTTTCTGATCTCCAGGGCTTCTCATGCCCCCAGTGCCACCCCTGAAGAAATGCAGCCACAGCACTCAGCTCAATCCATTCCTCATGTTTGGAGATTGGATGTGGAAGCTTTTTCCACCCGAGGATATCAAAGTGTTTCATAAAGAGGCTCAGGTTTGCTTTGCTGCTTGGCCGACTCTGCAGCTGCCAGGTTTCCAGTGCAGATGTCACCACCAGAGGTGACCCTCACAAAGTGACAGCAGCATCCTGACACCCCTCAGGCCACGCTCCCACCTCCACCACCCAGGCTTTTCCCTTTCCATCCATCATCCTGATGCCCCTAAGATGGGGATTAATCATTTGGTGCCTCGTTTTTCCACTGGGGGGTGAGTCAAGCAGAGGTGGCTGAAGGGACTTGGACAGGTCCTCAGGACCATGCCAGGAGGAGCAGGCAGGGAAGAGGCAGCAGTGAGACACCAGCTCGTGCAAAGCAGGGATTCACTCAGGCCAGCGAGGCCATGGAAAATTTCCTGCCCTTGCAGAAAGTAGGGAAGGTCAGAAACATTTCATTTATCAGGGAAAAAAATTCCATCAGACATTCCCTCAAGCTCCATCCTGGTCCTTAAAAAATATCAACCAGGATACTCAGTGATGAACTTGATAAGATTATTGATCCACTGCCTGCTAAAAATAATAAATACTGGTTTTATAGCACAATTATCCTGACCCTTGACCCTGCACTAACTTTTCCCTGTTCCACAAGGGATAATTATCCCCTTCCCTCTCCCTAAGGAGCTGCTGACCTTATCCCCTCTTCCTTGCTAACACATCCTCCCTAACACATCTTCCTGCTCCTCAAATATCCCCTCTGAAGGCAATTAACATCATTAAGCTACACTCAGAACAATTTTTCTCCCACAAGTTCTTAGTTTGTTATTAGTCCCACACCTGCAGAAGGGTTTCCCTGTCTCCAAACTTTCCTGTTCTCCTACTCTGTCACCAAATTAATAGAAGATTATTAATAGTCTTTATCCATACAGTTATTTCCTAGCTAAAGCAGGGAATTTCCATCTGAAATGAGATGGATTTTAAGCCCTGTACCTGTATTTTAAACCTGTATTCACTGTCTGTTGAGGGAAATAAATTATGGTGGTCTTGTTTCCCTGGATTCTCCGTGGTAAAGACAAGAAATCTTTTTCTCTCTCAGTTTCATGGTGAGGTACAAAGAATCTCTGACTTTTTTTTTGGCTGTTAATTGTTTCCAGAGCAAGACATGTCTCTGGAACAGGCTGTGGAATTATCCAGCAAGGTACAGCAGCGTGTGCAAAGGACATTCCCAAATGTTTCCTGAGGACACCAGGTCTTGACGTGGCTTCTCCAAGTCATGATCCTGCATTCGACAGAGCAGCTTCAACCAGCTGGGTAAGGCAGGGAATGGCTTTGAAAGACAGGGAAAGGCTTCCCTCTTGGAAATAGGGAAGGTCCTGATGATTGAGAGCTGATATTTGGGTTTTAAATGATCAAATTTCACGTTCTAGCTGGGTCAGAGATGGTGCAGAGCAGCTTCTCTGCTGCTGGGTGCAGTGAGAGAGAAGCTCTGCTGTGATCCTGATGCCTTGTGCAGGCTGATCTAGAACAGAAATTAAACAGAGCTAAAGAATAAAGCAGGGATTTATTAAAACCCTCCATGGATGCACCTTGGGCAGCACCAGAGCCCAGCCAGGGCTGCACCCAAGATGAACCAAAATGGCCCCAAAATGCACGAGCGCTCCCGGGGTCTCTCCCTGGGATCAGCTCTGCTCCATTTGCACCTTGCAGTTCATTGTCCCATTCCAGCTTTAGCCCAGGCAGTCCCACCCTGCTTGTTTTTCTCTCTCCAGCCCACGGTGTTTGTGCTCTGGGGCTGAGATTTGGATCATTTGTCCTTGGTGCCCAGCTGGAGCAGGAATTGTTTTGTCTCCCTGCTCTGTGCACAGAGCTCACCATGCCCTGATGTGGAGCTCAGACCCACACACTAAAGCAGCACAGAATCTGAAAATATAAAAGCTAAACCTGAGGCATCAATTGTCCCACCAGCATGTGCAGCAGGCAGCTCCCCTGGAACATGTCCAAGGATGGCATTCCAAGATTCCTCTGCCCAAAATGGGGTATCCAGCACTTCTGTGCCTGCTCTCCTTTAGCCAGGAGTGCTGATTTCTGACATCACCCCACAAGAAGGATGCAGGCAGGTTGGCTTGGACCATACAATCCTGTATGGGATTGGTAATTCCATTGGGTGCAGGAAATCCACACCTTCGCTGTTAGGATGATAAAATTCCTTTGTGACTTCCAGTGGTGGCACAGCAGGTCAGGACATGAGATAGAACAAGGAGAAACGGCTTCAAAATGTGCCAGATGAGGACATTGGTCACTGGAAGTGTATTCAAGCTTTGGAAGATGCTCTGCAGGGAAGTGATGGAGGAATTTCCCGGGAAGTGTTCAAAAGACGAGTGGATGTGGCATTTCATGATAAGGTTTGGTGGGATTGGCTTGAAGGTTGGATTTGATGGTCCTGGAGGTCTTTTCCAACCTGAATTATTTTATGATTCCATGACTTTTGCACCATTAAGTGTTTGCAGGCCTGCAGGAAAACAGAGAGGTGTTTGTTAGGCTGGGTGTCCCCTCTAGAGCTGGAATTGGAAGGATTTTAGGACCTCTATTCCCACCTGCCTTTCACACCGTGGACCAAAGCAGTCCTGCAGGATCACCCAGTTCTGCCCATTTCATCGAGTTTTTAAATGATTAAATTGATCATTTAATCAGTTTGGACTAAATCCAAATTTACCCCTTTGCCTTCTCCACTCCCCAGTTACCTCCAGGGGAAAAATGTGGTATTTAATGGCATGGAAAAATAAATTTATCTCTGTAAAATACAAAATTCCCCAGCCCATTTTAAACAATAAATTCAGCTCTAATTTGAATTTTAATGATTTTTTTTATTTTTAATATTAAAAACAATAAAGTTATTAATTTAATTTTAATTTTAATTTTAATTTTGTTAGCATTTTAAATGTTGACAAAATGACAAAACTGCCACTTTGCCCTTTCTCCAAAATAAAACCAACTCAGCCTCACAATTTCTGAAGTATGTTTGTATTATCTGGTCTTAAATTTGGTGAAGGAGACTCCAACCTTGTTCTCATAAATCAGCTGCAAAACATAAAAAAATATTTTAAAAGTAAAAAAAAGTTCTCTTCTTGGAGATGCTTTGTTTGAAGGTTTGGTTATTTAGTTTTTGTTTGTTTGTTCTTTTAGTCTTTTGTGTTGAAATTTTTGCCTCAAGTCTCCTGGATCTTTCTTATTTTAATTTAATGTCATCACTTTTTGCCCTCACTGTGATAGAAACAACGGGATATTCTGTTTCTTTCTGTATACTTCCAGTCTCATTTTAATACACTAAGTTCAGAAAATGCAAAAAATAAAAATGAAGGAATATTATAGAAGCAATTCTGCAGGATTTGTAAAGATTTCCAACTGGCAAAATTTTCCCTACAGGTGTTCCACACATATTTATATATAATAAAATCAGAGCAATGAGCACCCTTTGCTTTTTGTCACATCAGCATCACAGGGTGACACTCATTGGCAAAAAAATTCTTCTTAGAAAAAAAAAGTCAGATTCAGCAACACTGAAGCAAATTATGAGTTTCTTGTTTTCAGCAAAAAAACTCATTAAAGTCTATGAGTGCTTGAAAAGGAAACTCAAGTTACCCTGACCCCAATAGTTTTAACCTAAATTCCTGAGAAATTGGGGGTTATTTTCAAAATCAGTTTTTAATTTTGGGTTTGGACTTGAAGAAGAATTAATTTAAAAATGTTGAAATCCAAACACTGAAGCAAAATTCATCGTTTCTCTGCAAGAGAAGAGAGTCTGAACTCACTTTCATCTCGCTTTTTCCAAATTATCAATAAATTAAAGAGGAGAAACTTGAAACTCTAAAACTCTTGGCCCTTTTAAAATTATTATTTTTATATAATTCACACTCTAAAAGCTGCTGTCTGCTCTTTTTCAAGGAAGACAAGTCTGGATGAGGGAAGAAATGCAATGGTCCCAGTGCTAACCATGGCTGGCATCTTTTCCCTGATGGCAGAGGAAAGTCTTGTGCACTCACAGGTACTTGGGTGGCTGTGAGGAATTCCAGGAGGAAATTAAAAGGAAAAAAAAAAATAAAAAGGAGATCTGGGAAAGCCCCGTGCTCTGTATCAAAAGCAACGCTCGCGTTTAATGTCTAAGGACATAAATTCTTTATTATTATAACCAGTCCTCGTTAAATCAGTCAACAAGCTTCGAGAACAAGGAAATTAATTACAGCCTCTGCCAACGTTTAAAGCAAAAGTCTGGAAAATTCATGGAGTGGTTTGGGACTTCTTTCTTGCTTCTGCTCCACTGTTGAACCCAGAGGGGATTCCCAAAATCTGCTCTGAGAAGCAAAGTGCTTCCTAGGGGAAAGCAGGAGCTCCAGCAGGGAGAGGAGGAGCTGCTCAGAAGATGTGGTTCAGCAGGGTGCAGCCTTTCCATACCCCTGGGATTTAGGATTTCCCAGATTTTCAGCACTCACCCACTAGATCAGCCCTAAACCTGGACTGCCTGGGTGGTAGAACTGAAAAAATTTGGAAATGGATGAAACCAATGCCTTGCTCAGCTGTGGCTCTTTTCTCCACGTTGTTCCTGTGCGTCCTCAATCCCATTTTTTCCTGCTGCCGTGAAAACTGGGACAGGGCCTGGCACGTTTGGTTTATTGAGTCATTTTGGCCAAGAAGGGAGGGTTCCACCTACAGCAAGGTGCTGTTGGCACAAAAGTGCCAAAAGTGACGTCTCCCACACGCTCATTCCCTCCTGAGCACACATCCACAGCTCTCTGCTGCTTCACAGCTCCAGATCCCAAAGGATCCACAGAATCCTGGAATGGTTTGGTCTGGAAGGGACCTCAAACATCATCCACTTCCATAGGAGGGAACCTTCCTCCATCCCAGGTTTAACCTTTTCTCCATTGAATCTTAAGGATTTATTATCTTGTGGTCACTGGTTTGCTCTTCCTATCCCACATATTCCCAGATATCCTCATCTTTTATACTTCAGTGTTCGTGCTGTTCACATTACATTTTCTCCAGTTTTCTCATATTTTTATCCAGTTTTTACTGAGAAAGTTAAAGAACTGTCAGAGGGGAGGATTTCCTTTATGAGGAATCACTCCTGTAAAATCTGCAGGGTTGGGAGGGACAGGGGGGTTGCAGCTCCTCATTTGGGATTTGGACAAGAACCGTGCACAGTTTGGATGTCCTGAATCCCTCCCAGCTCAGGGCTGGTGTTCTCCAGTTCCAAAGATGCTGAGGAACCAAAGGGAGACCTAAAAAGCAAAGGAAGTGAAAATAAACCCTGTGAAATACAAACCCTAAAAAACAGGGAGAAAACCTTGCTTGGCAAGTGGGAAAGGAGAAACGGAGCAGGGAAAGGAAGGAGGGAAGGGTCTCCTTTCCATCCATCTGCTCTGTCTTTCACTGCACAACTCGATTTGATTTATGGCTCTGTGAGGCACTAATTCCGCAGTGTTGACACCTGAGAAACTCTGGGAAGAACCACTTCCACCAGAGACAAATGGATTCAGTTTTCTCTGGCACAGCTGAGGAACGTTCCCAGGGCAGAGGAGCTGCCTGGGAGCTGCAGCTTTTCTTTGGGGCTCAAATCCCAGCTGTGGGCTCGGATCCACATTTTATTCTCCTCCATTCTGGTGGGTTAAACTTTCAGATGAAGACATCTGGATTTGGTTGTGCAGGTGAGCAGCAGCGTCTCAGCTCTCTGTGGACGCGGTGGGATCCAAGATTTGATTCCACTGCCACACAGAGTCACTCAGAGCTGTTTGAGAGACCTTGGGGTATTAAAACCTTGGAATATTGAGATATTGCGATATCTGCACAGGCTGGGAGATGTGACCAAGGACCTACAGGACACTCGTGTCCTTCTGCAGCTGGGGGCAAGTTACTCCAGGGCACCTCAGATGGTTCTCAGTGTCTGTATTTTGTGGAATCATGGAATATTCTCATTTGGAAGAGGCCTAAAATGATCATGGTGTCCAACTCCTTGCCCTGCACAGCCTCAACAATCCCACCCCATGCCTGGGAGTGTTGTCCAAATACTCCTGGAACTCTGGAAGAAAATAAAATAAAAACCATTACCAGAAGCACAGATTTCTAAAATAAATTCTAAAAATTCTAAAATATTTATCTATGAGTGTCTCAACCCAATTTTCTAAGAGCAGGTGTAATAATGGTTCACTGAATCCAGTGACTACCACAAAACCTCTTCTGTGTTTCAGACCACACCACACAGTCTCAAATATTTCACCTAAACTTGAAATTAATCATGATATCAGCGCTTGTACTCCACGTTGTGCTGTCTCCTTTGGTCTCCTGTTTCATGTTGATCAAACTCCTTTAATTGGTTTAGGGGACAGAGATCTTGGTGACATCAGAGGCAAAAACAACCTTGTCCCATCACCACGTGGAGTTTGCCACTCCCATGGGATGCTGTGAATCCTCTGAGTTGCCACAGAAGGGTGATGAACTGGCAGGGAAACGTGGATGTGAGCTTAGGAGCTGATGTTTAGGGAAAGCTGATGCTAAAGACTCCAGTGATATCAGGTTACACCAGCAGCATCAGCCACAGGCACTCCTGGAGACTCCACACAGGGATTGTGGGAGAATTTTGTCCTTTGGAGGGACATTGGGGTGACCTGAGCTGCTGGAAGTGGCAGCATTTTTATTTAGAGAACAGAACTCGTTCATTTGAGAGGAATCTCCAAGACCTGAGGACACCCTGCTCTCCTCGAGCTGCTCCCATGGTCCTGTGTCACATCTGCCAGCCCCATACAGATGTTCCAGACACCCAGAGGGATCTCAAATGACTCTGGAGACCTGAGATTCAGCAATGCATCCAACCTTAAGTTTCTAATTAAAGTGTCTGGGTTTGGTTTTTTGCACAGCAGAGAGAAGCCATCCATCACTGCTGTCTGAAGCCCCGTGAGTGGCCCAGCCCCTGGAGGTCCCAGTTTCTCTCCCAGTCTGTGAGCAGGTGATGAGGACACGATCCAATTCCCTAAACACAGACATCCTGTGCCATGGAGGATGTCTGGGAATTCACAAATTGCTGGCAGGTCCAACTCAGACCCCTTGGGAAGTCAAAATCCTTCTGCAATGGCAGGTGGAGACCAGATGAGTTTGGGAAGACTGAAACACTGAAAGCTGAGACATTAATTTAGGGAAATGAAGGATTTTTACACCCATCCCAGTGAGGCTGAGCAGTTTTCCTGATCCCTTTGTGGGTGGATAAATATCTCTACCTTCCCTGAAAGTGTCTCTGGGTGGGGAAGTTTGGGCAGACACACTACACACACAGCCAAGCACTAAAGAACACCACAGACATGAGACACGGGAGGATCTTCTGTGTGGGGTTCCAACAAGGGTTTATTGGGGTCCAACACCAAAGGGCTCCAGTGTCATCCTGGCTTTTAAAATTTTTCCAAGTCTTCTAAAGTTTACATTCTTGTAATGAACTTTCTCACACACTTTATGTAAATAACTCATTGTTTTGGCATTCTTTTATGGAGAAGGAAAAATTTGATGGACTGTTAGTTTGTCCAGTGTCATTGGAGAGGTGGCACTGTCATCCTCCAATCCACTGTTACTTTTGGAAAACTATAAATGTTAGAGTCAGGAATTAAACACTCTCTTTTTTACCTTGGAAAATCCAGTGTCCACAGTGTTTTATTTTGTGTCTTTATATAGTGACAGTCCGGGGACAGAAGACAGGATACAATGGAGGGTTCAGGGTATAAGTATGGGAAAGAAATCACACAATTCCCAGAATTGAGAATTCTGAGGTTGGAAGAGACCTTCAAGGTCATCGAGTCCAACCCAGCCCCAACAGCTCAACTCAACCCTGGCACCCAGTGCCACATCCAGGCTGTGTTAAACACACCCAGGGATGGGGACTGCACCACCTCCCCTGGGCAGCCATTCCAGAACTTTATCACTCTTTCTGTAAAAAACTTTCTCCTAATTTCCAACCTAAACTTCCCTCGGCGCAGAGGGGGTGGAGCAGAGCAGCAGGGCCAATGGTTTGAGGGCACAAGGGCGGTACAAAGGGCAGGAGCCAATAGGAAATGCCAGGGTGGATGGGCGGGGTTACACAAACCAATGGGGTAACAGGGAAGAGAGAACTTTCTAGATCACGAACGTAAAAGGGTGAAAGGGGTAGGGAAGGCCGACAGGCCAATAGGGAAGACTGAACTGGGGTAAATTAACACAAAATACACCTAAAATTAAAATATGGAGTGGGGAGAGGCACTGAAATGAAAAGCCTTTTGATAGCGTTTTAATTTTTCAATTTCTTTTCTCCATTGCAAAGCTAAAATTGAGCCCTGTTTTTCATATCAAGCGTGTGTGGGGGTTTTGTTTTTCTGTGTATTCCATCATGCAGCAGGTTATGTGCTTACAAGAAGTTCATGTTAAAAGGCCATAAAAATGAAAAATTAGAGTTGTCTTCACAAAAGAAAAAAAAAAGAAAAAAAAAAAGAAAGAATGATTTAGCAGAGGATAATTTGGCTTCTCCTTAAGGCCTGACTTCTGCATTGATTTGTATTTGAATTTTGCACAGGAGTTATGCAACTCCCTGGACGGTGCTTAGAGCTTAAAGGATGAGGTGGTGACAAATGCTGGGAATGACATGGGAGGAAAAAATGGATTTTGCTACGTGAGGCATCAGGTTTGAGAGCAATGCGTTTTGGGAAGGACTGACGCAGACAGGAATGACCATCTCACATTCTGCTTTATGTCCCCCTGGAAGTGTAGCCCACAGATTGCCCAGAAAAAGGAGGAGAAGGGAGAAATCCAAATTATTGCTGACATCTCCTCCAAAAATGTGAGATCCCAGACTAATTGTGGCCAGATGTTATAGTAGGGAATAAGAAGGAAAATCTGGTTTAGTCTCACTGAAGGTAGCAAAACGTGGAAGGGTTTCACATCAGCTGCAGCTGAGTGGGAAAACCAAGTTTTTTTCCAGAAACTGTGGAATAATGAGAATGAACACATGGATTTTGGAAGTCCAGGCCTGCTAAAGGACTCAAAGCTCTTGACCTGAGTAAATTAAATAAATAATAACTGAACTTTCCAGGAATCCTGAGATGAAAATTGACTCTTTTAGGAGGGTTAAGTTTTTGTTCTTTTTTCATTTCTATTGAAGTTGATAACACTTTTTCATGGAAATGAAACTTGATTTGTTAGTTTATTGAAGAAAAAAAATCATAATTTAATTGTCATTAGGTAAGAGAAGGGTAATTATCAACCAAAACTTGGCAATATATGATATCTGTGAATGATCTGGCTTTCAAATGGTTTGTCCCAGCATCATTCAGGTTTGGTCCCATTATTTTTCCCTCAGACCCAATTTTTAAGCTCCTGTGACACAAATATTGTTGTTTGAACTGTGTGTCTAAGGCAGCTCAGAGAGAAATTGTCTGTGTTTCTGCCCCTGATATAAAAGATCATCACCATGCTGAGACAGACTCGTCCAAATCCAAGGTATTTCCATGACTGTTGACCAATATCGCCATGCAGGCTCCCAAATCCCTTACACTCCACCGAAATAACATTACCCTGATGATGTTTTTATGGCACATTCCTGATTTCCCGTGTAGAATTCCCACTTGGGATGGTCCCAGGTTTCGACCACCAGCTCATTTTACTCCTCTGAAACCACCATCAGAAGAGGCTCATTCCTTAAATCCAGGCTAAATCTGGGTTTAACTCTCAGCACATCCCCAATCCAACCCTGGTTTATGTCCCAGCAGATGTTGCCAGCTGTATTTTAGTCCTGACTCTGCACAAGTCTTGTGTTAGTGGAGAAAGACTCCTCAGTGTAATCCCAGGATTATCTATTTCTGTCTGGACATCCACAGGAAGGTTTTCCACCAGTGGATCCATTCCCCCATCCAGCTGTGCCCCAAAGACTCCAGCTGCATTTATATCCCAGTTTTTAGAGCTTGGATGGTTCTCCAGAGTTAACGACACCGTTCAAAGTGTAGGAGCAAAGCCTACCACGGCTCAGGACCAAGGTTTGCACAGACTAAGCCTAATCTGAGCTCCTGGCTGGGTGAAAGCAAAGTTTCACTTTAAACCAGCTTTATTCCAGTGCCCTTTCTGCTCCTGCTGTGTTTTGATTATTGAGGGGAGGTTAATGAGGGTGAGTGAGATAAGAGTGACTCAAGAGACGTTTAAGATAAGAAAGTTCAGAAGACCACAAACATCAAACTGCTTTAGCACTCGGTTCCAGCTTTACCTCACCCAGCTTTTGCAGTGCAATTCCCTTTCAACAGAGTGCCATAAAGCAATTGGGATTTGTGATCCTTTGGCAAAGTCAAGCGATCGTTTCCATGAAGTGCTGCGGACGGCCTGACCAAAGAAACTTCTGGAGCCAATGTCCAGTGGCTTCCACGTTCCAGGGATGCTTTAAAGCCCGGTGGTGTTTGTGATTCTCCACAAGCCTCAAGACTGAGCTGTGGTCGTGGCAAAACCATCCCGAATGCTTCAGATGTCGCTCAGGAGTTGCAGGGTGGATCCAAACCAGCGTGGGACGGAATTCTCAGCTCCGCATCCAGGGATTCCGAAATCAGAAGGTTGTGGAGTTGCTGGAGCAAGTCCAGAGGAGGCCATGGAGATGTTCCAAGAGCTGGAGCCCCTCTGCTCTGGAGCCAGGCTGGAGAGCTGGGAATGTTCCCCTGGAGAGGAGAAGCTCCAGGGAGAGCTCAGAGCCCCTGGCAGGGCCTGAAGGGGCTCCAGGAGAGCTGGAGAGGGACTGGGGACAAGGATGGAGGGACAGGACACAGGGAATGGCTCCCAGTGCCAGAGGGCAGGGATGGGTGGAATTTTGGGAAGGAATTGGTATCTCTGAAGGTGCTGAGGCCTTGAAATGGCTTTCCAGATAAACTGTGGCTGCCCCTGGATCCCTGGAAGTGTCCAAGGCCAGGTTGGATGGGGCTTGGAGCAGTATGGGACAGTGGAAGGTGTCCCTGGCATTGCAGGGGTGGAATGGGATGATGTTTAATGTCAAAACCCAGAATTCCCTGTATTGAGCAGAAGGGATTGATGCCCTGTTCATCCTGATGGTCCAGGGTGGGGGTAGTTCTCCATTCTGCTCTCAGAGATCTTCCCAAATCCTCATAGAAGACTTGAAATTTTCCCTTTTTCTTCCTGTGTTTGACCCCTGTGGTTGTAAAGTCAGGGCAGTAACAGAGCAGATGTTGGGAAGGGAAAACTTAGTGAGGGCTGGTGGTGCTGGGACAGTCATGGAAAAGTGTTTGTGATGGATAAATTGGAGAAATTGTCATTCACGTCTTGAGATCTGTGACAAAGATCATGAAAGGAGAAAAGAAGTTCTTCAAATGTGATGTTGGAAACTTGTGTGGGACAATTGATACTGTAGGAAATATTTGCTTGGGTCTCTTAATGGAATTATAGAATGGAATGGTTTGGATTGGAAGGGACCTTCAAAGTAATCTCATTCCACCCCCTGCCATGGGCAGGGACACCTTCCATTATCCCAAATTGCTCCAAGCCCCAGTGTCCAGTCTGACCTTGGACACTTCCAGAGATCCAGGGGCAGCCACAGCTTCTCTGGGCACCCTGTGCCAGGGCCTGCCCACCCTCACAGAGAAAAAATTCCTTCAATTTATCTAATTTAAACCTTATCTCTTTAAATTTCTAGCAAATAATTTGCATTTAGGGGATTATATCCACTTCCTAAATCTCCAGCCCTCAAGAGTGAGAAAAAGGAGCTCTAAATGATTTTGCTGGAACCTCAGGCTCCAAGCAGAAATCTGCCTAAATCTGTAGAAATGCTGAGGAAACAGATCCATGAGTTATTCTTCACTTCAACAACTCATCCCTGTCCTGAAAACTTCCTCCAGAAGTGGAAAGAAAAAGCAAAAGTCACATCTTTTTCTCCGAATTTATTATCAGAGTAGAGTTTGTGGGGTGCTCTGGGCATTTCAGAGCTTTTTCCCTTTCCAGAGCTTCTGTAAATGACAGGAAAAAAAATATCAAAGCCCCTTCTCAGCCTGAAATTCTCAGCCAGGTAAAAGTTCCTTCTTCTTGCTTATCAAGAAATGGATTAATTGTGATAAAAGGCGCAGTATACGTGATAAGCGGAACAAAGCTCGCTCAGCAGTTTTGCTGGTTCGGGTGTTTCACCCTTGGGAAGAGAATCCCAACGTTGGAACAGCTGAGGGAGAACCACATCATTGTGGGGCTTTTCCAGGGATGACTTTTCCTCCTGGATTCCATGGAAGACAAGGACGGAAAGCAAACTGCAAGAGCGGTGACGCCGTTTGGAAAGGCTGTAAAATGTGTAACATTTTTACAACAAGCCATAATTCTTTTTCTTTTTTTTTTTTTTTTTTTTTTTTTCAGGCATTATCTCCACTCCAGGTTATTTTATGGCTTTCTTTGTGCTTCTTGTAAGGAAAGTTGAGCGCTTGGATCAGCCAAGTCAGGACGTGTTAAAAGGCACTGTGGTACTTTGCCCACTCCTTTTAAAGCCAGTGAATCACCTGGCTGGTGACATTCCCAGTTTTTCCCTTAGAAAATAGGGAGGAATCCTTCTGCACATTCTCCTCCTGACCTGGAAATTCTAATTTTAAAATTTAATTCTAATTTTAAAATCCAATTTTTTTTAAAATTTATCTCTTCCATGTTTTTTTTATTCTCTTTAGGAATAATTTCTTTTAAAAAGTATTTAAATGAATTTTTATCTGATTTTCCTCGTTAATTTTAAGGAGTGGCTGGATTGGCTAACTCAGAATTTACACCACTCCTCCCGGATTTGTAAAAGCTGATTCCTACTTAACCACTCAAAATTCCTACACTAAACACAGGAAATTAGGAAATACATTGAAAATAGGAGCAATCAGGGCATGCAGTTTTCAGTTCCTGGATGTTGTCCCAAATTTAGAAGCTGCAGAGGGCACTGAGTCCAACCGGGCACATGAAAATCTAAAATCTTAAGTTATGAGCCTGAATAATCTTAAAAAATGCTAAATAATGAGCATAAACCAGCCTTGGCTCCCTTGTTCCTACTGAAAGTCAGGAAAACTTGGAAATAGAGAGTGGCAATTTCATGATTTACTGCAAGGAAGAGACTCTCAAAAGCATTTTTATTCCATGCTCCCCATTATATTAATTTATAGTTAACGATGAGAAAATGCATTTGAACAAAGAAATAAAAAAAAAAATACAACATTTTTTTTTAATCCCCCAAACTAATAAAAACATCTAAATCTCACTGATGACTTTAATTGGGAAATTCTTAAGCAGTGTGGTTGATATTTTCTTTTTGTGAGTCAATTTTCTTCCTTCCTACCCCCTGTTCACCTCCTGGCTTTGCGAGGCCGAAGAATTTGATGACAAAGTTACGGAGAAAACCATAAATGGAAGAAATTGGGAATTGCAGCATAAATGATCCCATCCCTCTGAAATTTCCAGTTCTGTCCAAAGTGACTGGTAAGTGGATAAAGCCTTGTCCTTTAGGAAAAAAGAAGTCAAGGGATAAATGCTCCAAGATATTTGAACACCTCTTGAATTGCCATTCGGGCACTGGGTAACACTGAGGATTTTGGTGGAAATAAAAGTCAAATAAGCAGCTGAAAATCAAAATGAATAAAATATGAATCGGCCACTTCAATTCTGCAAAAATATAGAAAATGTAACTCCATTTGTGAGTGATTTGACATCTCCATCTTGCATTTATATTCTTTAAAAGAGCAGCTCAGTGGCTTTATTTTAAATTAAATATTTAATTTTAATATAACTGAGAACAGAATCCAATTTTTAGATGATCATGATGCCTGGGATCAATAAAAAGGATCACAAGAAGTTGTTGATAGAGGTAAAAACTCCAGGGATTTTGCTTTCCAAGCCCATTAATGTGCCCAGGAAGCATCAGATCCAGGTTCAGTTTCCACTCCTTTCCACAGGTTTCTCTCCCAGGGAATTCCAAAATTACAGCAGATTGAGATTTTCCTTAATCCCAATGGATGTGCAAAAAATCTTTCACTAATAAAACAGATGCTGGGCTAATTAATTCTAATTAGATCCCACTTTTGTCTCCCTATTTACTCTACTCACCAATAATTTCAAAATTCGAGTGAAAAAGTTTTTGTTGTTACTCCCCAAAAATGCACTTTTAAATTCATTGTAAATTTACTTTTCTCTTTAGAAGTTTTTGCAATGTTTTTTTGAAAATTCTGGAGGTTTTTAACTTAAATCTGATCCTTCTTCAGGTCACAACTAAAATTAGAAGTAATTTTAAGCATCTCCACTTTGGATTTTTTCTGCCGTAGTTCCTCAGTCCAGCACTTAAATTGTAAATTCCCTCAAAGTCCCAGCAAAAGTAGACAGCAGCTCACTTTTCCTTTGGAATATGAAGGCAACCCATCTTTTGTAAACCCTTAAATGCTGAATTTCAGCCGTTCCCCTGCTTCTTTTGGAGTTTGCCGTGTGTGGCCACTTCCATATTTGCAACCAGATTTACAAGGTGGAATGGAGGCTGTGGAATAAATGGCCTAAATCACTGCAGAGCTCTGTAAAAAAAGGTCCCCCACAAAGCCATAAAAATGATGCATCTGCCTGGGATCTTCCAGGGCCTTTTCCACGCGGGCAAACGGAGCTTTTGTCCTGCAATAATTCCTGCAAACCTCGCTCGTAAATATGCGCTAATCAGCGCTGAGAGTTGCTCAAGTGGATCGTAATTTTCCAGCTTTTGTTGACGCTGTTTCAGTTTGGGTGCCTGGCGCTGAATTATTTCTAGGGATGCAAAGGAATTGGCTCCCAGGGAAGGATAATTCCTGGGATTGAAGCGCTTTGGAGAGGACACACTGCAGGTGAGCTGGCATCTGAATCCCTCCTGCTGCACACTCAGCAGATTTGGGTGAAATTCCCTGGGAAGTGATAAGATAAATCAGATTTAAAAAAATAAAAATATAATTTGCTTCATACCAAACCCATCTGGTGGGTGCAGAGGATTTGAAAAAGAATTGAGTTAGAATAATTCCCAGATGAAAGGAGGATACAGATAATTAATAACAGAGATACTGCCTCGATTAGTAATTCTGTTTGTCGTGTTCACAAAGCAAAAAGCCAACCACAGTCATCCTCCCCAGTCTGGCATTTAGACTGAAAGTTCAGACGTGGAGGTCTAAAGACACGAAGAGGGAGATTTATCTCGCCAAACTTTATCAAAATTTTATTATGTTCCATAGGATATTGGCCTATAATTGACCTGTAATCACTGGGGAGAGATAGGCTCCTGGAAGGCTTGGAAAATAGGGAAGGAAGCATTGGAAAAGAATTCAGCAGAAGAAAAGAAATATTCAGATAATTTTTAAAATATTATAAAATAGTATAATATCTATATAGTATATGAATATTATATAATATTTATATAATATTTATAATAATATTAATTATTATTTATTTTATTACTTTATTATTTATTATTTATATTTATATTTATTATTAATATTAATATTTATTATTATAAATATATAATATTTATATAATAATATAATATTACAAAATACTATAGAATATAAATATTTTAATATTGTAAACATTATAAATATAAAAATTATAAATATTTATATTTTTAAATATAAATATTTAGATAATATTTACAATAAATATTTAGATAATTTTCTTTTTCTAGATCTGTAATCCATTTTTTAGTGACAGGCAGAACAGGAATCTGTTGTGCCTTACAGAGACTGGAAGCAGTCTGGACATAGAAAGGTGTCCAGGAATATTAAAATTCCATTTTGGGATATATTTTATCCATTTAAAATAGAAAGCTAAGAGGAAAAAAAAAAAAAAAAAAAAAGGAGGGAGGAGGGAGAAGGGCAGGCAAGAAATTTCTAAAATTTATCAAAAGACAATGATTTTCTTTTGAAAATTGGTGTTTGGGTCGAGAATTTTTGTTTCAATGGAATATACTGGATTTACTGTACAGAACACAATGGATTACATCTTGCTGAGGAGCTCTCACAATTATAAATGCAGATGTACATTGGTTTATTCAAAAGAAAATAATATTTTAGAAGGTACCACAGGGTAAAAAATCATCTAATCCCATGGGCAGGGACACCTCCCACTGTCCCAGGGTGCTCCAGCCTGGCCTTGGGCACTGCCAGGGATCCAGGGGCAGCCACAGCTGCTCTGGGAATCCCATCCCAGGGCCTCACCAACTCCCAGGGAAGATTTGCTTCCCAATATCCCATTTAAATCCACCTTAAAGTCATTTCCCCTTGTCCTGTCAACTCTGTAAATAATCTCTCTCCATCTTTGTTTTGGGTTACCTTTAGCTACTGAAGGCAAAAACGAGGGGCAAAATCTCATTATTAAATAATCTTTATTTAAATAATCTTTAATAATCTTAATGGAATTACCTTTTGAAGGTTTCTGTCTTTACCCGGAACTCCTCCACTTGAATTATTTATGAATTAAAGACATTTTTTAAGGTTTAGAGGCATGAATTAAGTGAGAGGAATCCAGAGTGTGTTTATGGTTTGTCTTTTGGGGGGTTTTTAGTGCATTAAGGTGTCAGATGCAGTCCAGAGCATTAAGAATGAAAATCCCGATCTAATTTAAAGAACAGCAAAGGGACCATGCGTGGTTTTTTCCACACTTACTCTGAGTTTGAGATTTGCTGTGCCAAACGGTGCCACAACAAATGTGAACAGAGAGAAAAGGGCCCAGAAAATATGAATTCAGGCTGCTGTGACACAAATCTAAATGTCAGGAGTTGAGCATTATGGAAGTCAGGAAAAACCAGGATGAGTCAATCCCCGAGGTGAAAGAATTCAGCCAGATTAATCAATGGAATCCACAGAGACTGGAATGCTCAGATTATTCCTATAACATAAAACCAGACATTAAAAAAAATAAAAATGCAGGAACGTTTATTGTGACTCAAAGAAAAGGTTAAAAATGAGCCATAAGGAAATTATGACATTGTCTGTATTGCCAAACCTTGAAAATTTTATTGCAAGTCTTAAACTTCTCAGTATCTGGATTTTAAAGCTTTAGATCTGGGTGATTCTATGGAACTTGTGATCTTTCCTGGATAATTTTGTAAAATGAAAAGCAAAGGCCAACATTGCACAAAAGCAATGACCCAAGAAAAAAAATAGAGTTACCAGGTTGCTAAACAAAAGTAAATGTGGCCATCCAGGAGGAAATTCTGGTGTTTCAAAATGGGCTTTCATGTGGAAATAATGCCAAAATCTCCAGACCTCTCACAGATTATGAAGTGGAAATTATTTAATTTTGAGGCAATTTTATAGACAGGTAGGACTTGCCCTCATTAGAAACAGCGCTTGGTGCTGCTCTTGTAGGAGATGTTCCCTTTAGGTGATGGTTTCCTTAATTCTCCTGATTTTTCCATGAAATGATTCTGAATGTTTTCCAAAATACCAAGAGGACCAGCAACGTGTGGGATGGGCTGGTGTCACCAGAGCTGCAGTCCCACAGCCCATTCCCTGCCCCAAGTGATAGAAGGGAAAACAACTCCACGTCACAACTGTAGAATTTCAGAATATTTTGGGTTGGGTCGCACCTCAAAGCCAATCTTGTTCCACCATGGAACAAGGACATCCATGGCAAGGGCACCTCCCACCATCCCAGGTTGCCCCAAGCCCCAATGTCCAACCTGGTCTTGGACATTCCAGGGATCCAGGGC
Organism: Melospiza melodia melodia; assembly: GCF_035770615.1. Lineage (NCBI taxonomy): Eukaryota > Metazoa > Chordata > Aves > Passeriformes > Passerellidae > Melospiza > Melospiza melodia. The sequence continues at coordinate 2,129,844 of NC_086194.1, forward strand.
AGCCATAGCTGCTCTGGGAATTCCATCCCAGCCCCTCCTCACCCTCAGAGCCAGGAATTCCTGCCCAATATCCCATCTAAACCTACCCTCTTTCAGCTCAAAGCCATTCCCTGTGTCCTGTCCCTCCATCCTTGTCCCCAGTCCCTCTCCAGCTCTCCTGGAGCCCCTCCAGGCCCTGCCAGGGGCTCTGAGCTCTCCCTGGAGCTTCTCCTCTCCAGATGAACATTCCCAGCTCTCCAGCCTGGCTCCAGCCCTTGGAACGTCTCCATGGCCTCCTCTGCTCTCACTCCAAGAGTTCCATGTCCTTTTCCAGATCTGAACAAGTCACTCCAGGTGGGATCTCTCAAGGGAACACTCACCTCCACAAACGGAGGTGACACCTCAGAAAGGCAAAGCAACACCAACAGCATTGCAGCAACAACAAAAGACCAAATGTAAAAGCAAATTGGCCGTTTTTTCGTGGAAATCTGAGGGTTCCTCATGGATTTCAAGGAATTCGGGGCCATCATTGGCTATAGGGATTGAGGAAACTTTTTTCTCCTGCCTGTGGATGGGGAAAATACATCAACATTTTAGTGGAAACGACTCTCGTTTGGGCATTTCAGTACTAGACACCATTCCTGAAGGAATCTTAAGCTAGGGCCCGACACCTGCAACCATCACTGAATTTTCAGACAATCCGTCTGTTTTAGTGCAGATCCAATGTAGGAATTTCCATTTTCATCCAGGATAAACCTCCCTCTGAATCCTGGTGATGGTTGCAAGTGGGAGATCTGAGTCACTTCTTGGCTCGCTCCGCTCTGAGGTCAGAAACAAAAGCAGAGTTGCCCTGGGAGAAGGTAATCTCTGATATATTGGGATAAAATCTATCCCCATTATTCTTAGTTTGTGGGCTTTGAGAGTTCAAGTTCAGTCCTTCAGCCTTTGGGATTTCACTGGAAAACAGGGATTGAGAGCTCAGCTCCCCTAGGGTTTCTCTACAGTAGGTTTAATGAGCTGAACTAACTTAGAGAGGGCAGTGAGGAGAGACTTCTGTCGCAGACATCTTTTATGAAAAATCCTTTCCTTAGGATTTTTCATCCTGGGAAGCTGAGAGGCCTCAGGAACAAAATGTAAACATTGATTATCTGCTGCTGTGGGATGCAACAGGTGCATCTGGGATTGGTCCATGTTGGTTGTTTCTAATTAATGGCCAATCACAGTCATCTGGCTCAGACTCTCTGTCCAAGACAGAAGCTTCTGTTGTCATTCTTTGCTATTCTCTTCTTAGCCAGCCTTCTGATGAAACCTTTTCTTCTATTCTTTTAGTATAATTTTAATGTAATATATATCATAAAATAATAAATCAGCCTTCTGAAACATGGAGTCAGATCCTCATCTCTTCCCCAATCCAAGAACCCTGTGAACACAGTCACAACTTCAAAGTGAGAGAGAGTGAATTTAGAGTGGATTTAGGTGGGATACCGGGCAGGAATTGTTCCCTGTGAGGGTGGTGAGGCCCTGGCACAGGTGCCCAGAGCAGCTGTGGCTGCCCCTGGATCCCTGGCAGTGCCCAAGGCCAGGCTGGATGGGGCTTGGAGCAACCTGGGACAGTGGAAGGTGTCCCTGCCCATGGCAGGGGTGGAACTGGATGAGCTTTCAGGTTCCTTCCCAACCTAAACCATTCCATGGTTCCTTTTCATAAACTTCCCCATGACAAGCACCCAGTTCCCTCTAGCTACACCTGGATCCTTATTCAAACCCTTCTGTGCATCCCCTGAGAAAATCTACCAGATCCTTGGGGAGAAAAAAAACAAAACAAAACAAAACAAAACAAAACAAAACAAAACAAAACAAAACAAAACAAAACAAAACAAAACAAAACAAAACAACAAACTGGACTTTTCCATGCTGTTTATCTGTGAGAGCAGCACAGCACCTGCTGGAGATGGGCTCACTCTGGGTGCCCTGTGTGGTTCACACCAGCAGGAAAGGACTTGAGGGGAGCACTGGGAATGCACTTTCCAAATAAAACTGTTCTTTCCAGAGTCCTGTATGCTTCCCCTGCACAGCCTGACTCCAAACACCCAGGCACAGATGGTTGGCAAAGCTCAGACCAGCCGTAAGCAACAGAGAGTTCTGGAAATCCTTGGCACAGGTGGAATTTTGGGGACATTTGGAACAGGAACTACTCAATCAGGGCTCGTGCACCTTAACTGAGGCTGGGAGAGTCTGTAGACGTAATTAGTGAGGACTTTTTTAGGAGATTTGCTTGATTTGAGTCAAAGCAGTGCCCTCTCCTCGTGCTCCCAGCTCAGTGTCAGCCTGATTAACATTGTCAGTGGAGGAGATGAATTCAGGGAAAAGGTTTTCCTCTTGGCCTGACGTGGGGCTGTGCTTCTTCCCGCGCAGTTTGTGTGCAAGTTTGGGCTGTCCCTGACAGCACCCAGCTGGCCACGCCGTGTGATGCTGCTTCCCTTCTTGGTGGGTGGCTCCGAGCCTCAGCCAGGGGTGGGATCAAGGCCTTGGAACTCACGCCAAGGGCTTGTTTTAGCTGGGATGAGATCAGAGCAGCTCCCTTGGAAATGCTGGAGGGGCAGAGCACGGCTGTGGTGTAACACAGCCCCTCTTTATCAGCCTGAGGGATCCAAAACCCCTTGTCCCATGTCCCACCATGACAATGACAAGCTGGCCTCCCTGCCCTTGGCAGAACCAGCTGTTCCCATCTCTTCTCACCTCACTTCCCAGCCCCTTGTTGGCTGCATTCAGCCTTCCCAGCTCACCCACCTTCCTCACCCACCTCCATCATCACCATCTCGGCACTGTGCCCAATCCTTGGGTTGTTTGGGACATTTCACCCCAGAGAAATCCTTCAGGAGGAATGGTGTGGGCTTGGTTCACCCATGCACGGCTCTCTGGAGTCCTTTAGGACACAGAACACAGAATCAGAGAATCACAGAATCAAAGAATTACAGAATAATGAGGTTTGAAGAGATCTCTAAGATCATTGAGTCCAACCTATGCCCTAACACCTCAACTAGCACCAAGTGCTACGTCCATCCAGGGTGGAACTGGATGATCCTGAAGGTCCTTTCCAACCATTCTGTGGTTCTGTGATTTTAAATGAGATTTGATACCTGTCCCAGACAGTTCACTTGGATGCCATTCCCAAATCCAGTGCAATGCAGTTTAGCACTTTAATTTACATTCCTGGGAGAAACTCCTGGCCAAGCAGCTCACTGTCACAGGAACAGTGATCTGCAACCAGCAATTCACTCTGAGGGGAAAATGAGAATCTTAACCAATGGAATTTTCCGCAGATCCATCTCTCTGTGCAAAGAAAAACACCAGCATCACAAAATGGCACGTCAGGGCTCTCCAGCTAATTGGCAGCAGCTTGTTCAAATGTGCTTCAAACTGTCCTTTTTGTCTGTCGGTCAGTTGTGGAATTGGCTTTGGAGCAAATTCCAATTGTCCTCCCCTTGTGTCATCCCTGGCATCTCAGACTTCCAGCCCTCTGTGCCGTGGTTTCCCACTCTCCCATCCCATTTCATTTAGGAGCAACCCTGCTTGAAGGTCTGATCCCTCAATCGAGTCCTCCCGCATGCTTTGTTAATTAGGCATGGGTTTAGGAATGATACATAAAGGAAAAGTCATGCTTAAAAGTTGTATTTAATTGATGTCTGAGGAAGGAAATTCCTTGGGGTGAAGCCTGTTTTATTCTGTGAGGGCACCACCGTCATTACAAAGTCTGCAGCCTCACATAACATCAACAGCAAAATATTTTTCTTCCATTCCAGATCCTGGAAAACACCACTCCAAAAGATTTGCATCCATTATGCAAGGATGTACAGCATGTCCTCTGCTGAGTGATTTGGGGACAGTTTTAAATTTCTCGTTTTAGTGGTTTGATTTTTCTTGAAATTCAATAAATCTCATTGTTTTTAGGGTTTATCCCAAACTCACTCAGCCCATATTCCTCTGATTACATTCCTCCCTTCCACATTCCCATCTCTCCATGCAATTTTAAAACACAGAATGGATTTCTTCATCACCAGGAGTGCATTCCAAGATAATTTGCCCTCTGCAAACAGGTAAATGAGTTCTGCAAACCAGTGAAATTTGGGGTAAATTTAGCCATTTTTTACCACTGACTATCCAATAGCACCAGCAGTGAGCAGACAGGTGGTAGCACTGTTGACTTTTTGCTTTAGGTTTTGGACCTCGTGGGGATTTTTTTTTTTTGGCATCATTTTGATCAAAACACCGAAGTCGGGTTGGTTCCAGTGCCCTCCGGGAACGCCCGGATCTCCGTATGAGCCGAGCTTGGCTCATTAGTTCCTACCTTGTCCCAGTGAGGGCTCAGCCTTTCATCTCAGCTGCTCCACTTCCTCATTAGAGGGGGATTAATCAAATCCCGTCAGCCAATGGAGCTGCGCTGCTGGCCCTGGGAAGCGGGAGCCCTTCCGAAGGGAGAATTTCGGGATCAGAGGACTCGTTCCTTGAGCAAAAATTAAGCAGAGCTGTGTGAAACTCGGCAGGTCCGAATCTCGGAGGTTGTGCAAAGTTGAGAGGGATGAGAGGAAAATCTAAAAAAAAAAAAAATTGGTGTTTGAAGATCTGGGTTTCCTCCACTCTTCTGCCTTTGGGGAGCTCACAAAAAAAAGGCTTTATTTGCTTTGAGTTACCCTTCCCAAATCATAAATGTGTTTTTAGAGGAAAGAACATTCATTCCCAGAGGTCAGTGAATTTCCAGATGTGCCACTGATTCCTGGGCAAACACCTTCATGTTTGTGCCTTGATTTCTGCAAAATGGGACATAATTATTCTTTCTCAATTATTTTGATGCAAAAGCTTTCAAGCTTTAACTCTTATTTTGAGCTGAAATGTGAGAAATCCGCATTTCTCAGCCATGGCACTGAAAGGTCACTATTTTAAAGTTAAATTAGAAAATTTACACCATGACCCAAAACCAGTTTGAATTTTCCTCCATTTTTGTTGTCAAATTTAGCCAAATTTAATTTGGTGACAATGCCTTTCTTCAGGTCACCTCTTCCTTTGTGAAGACTGAGAGCAATTTAATGGAATTCTGAGCTGCTTGAAAAGGCAATCACTCATTGGAATTAGACTGGGAAAATCCTTTCTGATAAAATCAACACTATAACCACTTCCCATTTTATATCAACTTCCCATTTCCTTTGGAATCTGAAAAATCAGCACTCAATGCAACCTGAAAATGGGTTTGTGCCTATCGCCTCTTAGTATTACCAGAAAAAGGAAAATTAAAAAAAAAATAAATAAAAGAAGGAAGAAAAAATTGGATTAGGAAGAAGTGGTTTTATTATTTTCAGAAAGCCTCATGACGCTCCTTCAGCCTGGCGAGTTTTCCAGTGTTTTCCTGTAGGAGCGGTTGGAGATGCCGAGGGCTGGGAAAGGCTGAAATCCTGGGATTTTTCCCACCTCCTGGCCTGGATGAGGTAACTCACCTCACTAAGAACAACACTGGCTTTTCTAGGTGGCCTCCACTGAGCTGCAGCTCCCCTCATAACCCACGCTGAGTTTTCTGTCCAAGGAATTCAAGCTGGGAGCCTGACTCATTCCTCTGAGCTGGAATAGAGCACAGGGCTGGGAGAATAAACCCTCGTCAGTCTGGGAGCTGATAGTGAGGGAGAAGTGACCACCTCAGCTTGGGAGATCTCCAGAGGGAGATCTTCTGTACCACCCCACCCTCCCTGTGCCTCCTCACAGCTCTAGTTTGTAATGAATGCTTCTTTTGATGCCTCAGGTTTAGCTTTCATATTTTCACATTCTGTGCTGCTTTAGTGTGTGGGTCTGAGCTCCACATCAGGGCATGGTGAGCTCTGTGCACAGAGCAGGGAGACAAAACAATTCCTGCTCCAGCTGGGCACCAAGGACAAATGATCCAAATCTCAGCCCCAGAGCACAAACACCGTGGGCTGGAGAGAGAAAAACAAGCAGGGTGGGACTGCCTGGGCTAAAGCTGGAATGGGACAATGAACTGCAAGGTGCAAATGGAGCAGAGCTGATCCCAGGGAGAGACCCCGGCAGCGCTCGTGCATTTTGGGGCCATTTTGGTTCATCTTGGGTGCAGCCCTGGCTGGGCTCTGGTGCTGCCCAAGGTGCATCCATGGAGGAGATCCTTTGAATAAATCCCTGCTTTATTCTTTAGCTCTGTGCAGCCTCTGTCCTGGGTCAGCCTCACAAGGCATCACTTTGACAGAGACTCCTGCTCCTCCTCCACCACCCCAGGAGTGTCACAGAGTCCTTCACCAGTGTCACTTTCCCATCTGGGTAGCCCTGAGGCCACCAGGTGATGTTCATTGGAAAATAGGCTCCAAAATCCTCCTTTTTCTCCTCTTTTCCTGCCCTCCCTGCTCCTTTGGGCCCCTTTTCAAGCCATCCCAAACCAGTGTCTCTTTCCCATATCTCTGGGCACAGCATCCACATTCTCCTGCTCTCTTGTTTCATCCACATCCCTCTGTTGGCTGCAGTTGTAATCCAGTGGGTAGGAACAGGAGAGGCTGTGGCTTGGAATTCTTTGGCTCCTCTCTCCCACTGCCTGGATACCCCTTGTCAGTGCATCTTTCACTCTGGAAAGTGACAGCCCCAAGGATGATGATCTATTCAGTCAAAGAGCAGAAAAATAATTTTGTGCAGATTTGATCTTCCAGCATTTCTGGAAGATCTCCTGAGGAAGGAGATCCCACACATGGCCACAGCTCAAAATAACTTTGTTATCCCTGGGGGAATTCATTTTGTGGCCACTCCTGAGGTTCCTGATAGCCAAATTAATTTCTGATTGCCATGGTTGCTGTCTCAAATTCTGTTTTTGCTGATTAAGAGTCTCAAATCCTTCCATTAAGGCAGGAAATAGGATTGGTCTGGGAGAGAGAGGGGGGAAGGAGTTGGAAAACAAACAAATGATGCAGCTTCTTGTGGGCTGGTGGAAAATGATTCATTTGGCCCTACAAACACCTCACACCTCAGGTGTTTTATCCAGGATTTACTGGTGAAAAAAATGTCATGGAATCATAGAATGGTTTGGTTGGAAGGGACTGGAAAGAACATCTCATTCCAAACTTCCTGCCATGGGCAGGGACATCTTCCACTGGCCCAGGGTGCTCCAAGCTTCATCCAGCCTGGCCTTGGACATTGCAGGGATCCAGGGGCTGCCACAGCTGCTCTGGGAATCCATTGCAAGGCCTCAGCACCTTCAGAGGGAACAATTCCCAATCTCCCACCCATCCCTGCCCTCTGGCAGTGGGAGCCATTCCCTGTGTCCTGTCCCTCCATCCCTTGGAAATTCTCTCTCTCCATCTTTCCCTTCTGACTCCTTCAGGTCCCGGAAGGTCACCCTGAGGTCGCCCCAAAGCTTTTCCTCTCCAGGCTGAACATCCCCAATTCTCTCAGACTTTCCATCCCTTGGGATCACCTTGGTGGCCCTCATGAGTGCCTCCCCCTCCAGGTCCCCTTTTCCATCCATCAGGTGAAAACTCCACCCTGATGTTGACATGGGGCTCATTCTCAGGTCATGAACTGTATTAATAATAAAAGGGGAATTGTTGAGGAATTCTTAACACTCTGCCTGCCCCAGTCACTTTTTCTCACCTTGTACTGATCAAAAAACTGCTCCAGAATTCCCCGAATTTCCCAGCTGCTTAGCAGGTGTCTGAGTTTATGGCATCGCAGAAACATCCAACCCCCCCAGACTCTCCAAGACTCATTTAGAATAATATGAAAATAATTTAATCAGCCTCAACATGCCAGGAAAGCAATACCCTGTCCGAGGGTGAATTCCACCATTCCAGCTGTCAGGAGGCTCTGCGTTTCAAATACAGTAAAACTTTTACAGCCAAACCCCAGAGCCAAATTCCTCCCATCATTAATTTTTTTTTTTCAAGGAAGCAACCAGTAGTGGAGTCTGAGGCAGACATTTATTGAGAAAAGTATAAAAAAGATAAGTGCATTAATAAATCTGGTTCGCTTATTAGGTCAGGAATATTATGGACGTGATTCCCCAGAGTCTGAAATGAAGAATTTGAATTAAGAATTAATTATTCTTAGTTAATATTAAGAATATCCCTGTGTCCTGGGACTTTGGGACATTCAACCCATATTCCCTAAGCCTGAACAGCTGCAAGTTGTTCCCTGGAAAGCTGAGGTGGCCAATGTTCCCTTTTGGTAGGAAAGGAGTTGTGGAATTAAGGAAAAAAATGGTTGTGGAGGATTTTCTTGAAGTCATGGCATTTTTGGAGGCAGGTAATAACAGCAATGGCGAAGATCCCTGCTATTCCATGAGTAACAGCTGAAAAATATTTGGAATTGGAGTCTTTTAGGGCAATTAAAGATATTGCATCGGAAAAAAACTTATTAATTTCTCTAAGTGGTGTGTTTATTAAACTCCTGTTTTGGGAATACTGAAGTGTAATTCCCTCATGGGCAGTTTTAGGTGGAACTCTGATCCTTCCCATTGTTTTCCTCTAACTCTGAATGGTTGCTTCACCCCTTTTTCCTGAAATGTGGTGGCCAACACTGAATTCACTGAAGCCTTCACCCCTGTCCTCATTTTCTCCCACATGAAATCTTATTTAACGAATGCACAGCAAGATTTTAGAGCTTTTATTGATAGTATCTGTAACTCGACATTCTTCAAAAATAATCTCATTGTCAGTTGATGGTTGTATTTATTTATATTTGTCTATATAGGCATTTCTTCTGTGTTGGATCTGATCAGAAAAAGACATGTAGGTTTTTTTGGGGGGTAGTTTCAGTCTATAAAATGTCTCAGTATCAGTCTATAAAATGTCTAACCCAACAGTTCCATGTCTTCAAAAATAATCCCATTCTCAACTGGTCACTCTGAACGCCACGAGACATGACCCTAACGACCAAATTAATTAACTGTGTAATTCCACAAGTGGAAAACTCATGGAAAACTGGGATTTTTCTGTGCCTGTGGAAGAGGAACCCTGTGTTTGTGCGATTGTTAAATGAGATCTTCAGCTCAGTTCAGAATCCATGAGAGAAAAACTTCCCCATCTGTGGCTGATGTGGGCGTCAATGAAAGAAGAGGGGAACAAATCCATGCACAGCATCAAGGAGAGGGGAAATAGTAAATATTAATCACATCAAATAGAAATTAAATACTTTAATATTTAAATTAAATTAAAATATTTTGATATTTTTAAATATTATTGTAATATAATAATATTAAAAATATTAAAGTATTTTAAATATTAGAATCCATTTCACTCTTTTCCACTGAGGTAGAATTTTTCCCTGTATCCCTTTCCCACCACTTTATTATTTTATTTAACTTCCAACACACCTCACAATTATTTGCTGATGATTCTCTCACAAAGAAAAAATCAAGCAAAATCAACTTCCAGTGAAGAAGGCTGAGAATTTATATTTTTTTTCTTAGTGCAAACAAAAGAAATCCAAGTTTTTATGTGTTGGGACTTGAATTTTGGAATTCTGGCAGACAGAGGGACTGATGGGCCAGATCATCTCCCACAGGTCCCTGAAACCCTTAATTTTCAGTGTCCTAATGAAGTGTGGAACACTCCCAACTGCAAATCAAGGGAAACGTCCTCAAATAAATAAATAACCTGGGATTAATCTGTTTTAGAGGGGAATTTATCTTATCCCAAACTGCTCATCCAAGAAGACATTTGAGATGAAGCACCTCTGAATGTGCTCTTTTCTCCCCAGTGCAAATGAGTAGATCAGAAAAAGAAATTATTTCTAGGCAGATAAAGTTGGAGGAAGATTAATAAGGTAAAAATGCTGAAAGCTTTGCCAAAGCAGGAACTCCGAGCTCAGCCTGGACACCAAAATAATTGGATATTTTCACATTAATCTCAATTATTTATCAGCTTCCCATTAATAAAATCAAGATAATATTCACGTCTCAGAGGGATTTTCCAAAGATGATTAACATTGGAAAACCATTCAGGAATGCTAAAAACAATAAATTAAATAAAGCCCAGGAGGAAATGGACTGTTCTGTCTTTAGAACAGCCTTTGGACTATGGGGAGAAGATACTTCTGGAAGCAACTTCTGCAGAATAAACTCCAATTTTAAATGGAATTTGCTGCTGTCTGGGTATGGTTCTCACCATGGGAGGCTCCCATTGAAATAGGGGAGGCTACTGGATCATTAAGCACGAAGATAATGTGCAATAAAAGGGAGAAAGGTAAAGTTTCCTCAGCTGGTTTTATTCTGGCTTATCTTAATTACTGAGAAATTCACTTTGCACCTGGCAGTCCATTGGGGTTTTATCACCTAAATTTGTGTTGGGCTGCGTGTGCATTGTGGGAAAAAATGTAATAATAAAAATTAGACAAGAAGAGACGAGAATTAGACAAGAATGGAGAGTAATAAATGTTCTAAATTCTTTCCTGTTCTGGTTATTTTTCTTCTTTCTCAGGAATAAAGTCTGAAATATGCTCCGTTTTCCAAAATGAGGAAAACAAAGCAAAAATAAAAGTAAAGTCAACTGTGGTTGGGAACCTCCAGAAGAACGACTTTAAATATTGGTAATAAAGGAGGTTTGAGGTATTTCAAGGTCCTCCATCACTTCTGCAAATGCTTTTCATTGTCATGGTGGAGATTTGTGGTTCTGAGTGCTTCATTTGATATAGATATGATATACATTATCAAGAATGTGATATTCACACATTTTATAAATATGTATGCTGAATATATATTTATATATGCATATAAATACATATATTCAATTTATATTAATAATCTTTATAGATATATTTATATTTTCATATTTATATTCATACTTATATGTTTATCCATTTAACATTTATATTTATATTTATATTTATAGGTTTATTTATATTTATATTTATATTTTTGTGTGCATTGTGTGATGTGTCAATAATAGTTATATTGATATTATCATTAATAATACTATAAATTATATGGTCTCTATTTTATAAATATGTGTAAATTTTACAGTTATATATTTCATTCTATATTTATTAATTTAATTAATATTTATGTATTAATCTAGTTTGATTTATTAATTTAATATTAATATTGCTAATTATATCTTAATAACTGATGAAATATAATATGTTGTATGTAATAATATTTAATTTATATGTATATATTATAGATATTTATTTCTATATATATTCTATATATAATTTATTTCTTATTTTTATAATTTTATATATTTTATCTATATTTATATGCTTAGATATTTATATACTTATAAACTTATTTATATATTTATATTAAAAATATACACATTTCTTTATATATATTTTATATTTATTCTATTTATCTGTTTATATATCTATATATTGATATTCATGAATATATATATTTATATATATTTATATATATTTATATATATTTATATATATTTATATATATTTATCTCTTTATCTATTTATATATTTATATACTTATATATCTATATATCTATATATATACTATATATATAGATATATATACTTATATATCTATATATCTATATATCTATATATCTATATATTTATATAGATATATATCTATATATTTATATACCTATATATTTATATATTATATATTTATATATAATATATAAACATATTTATATATTTATATTAAAATAAGAATATATTTATATATAAATATATTTATAAATATATTTATAAATATAAATATAAATATAAATATAAATATAAATATAAATATAAATATAAATATAAATATAAATATAAATATAAATATAAATATAAATATAAATATAAATAACCCATGAACTCTGATTTTGTGCCAATGTTATTTATGAGTATGCTAGTTAAATGCTGAATAGTTGTTTAACAAAGCTAATTTTTAGCTGAAAATTTAAGTTATTGTTTTTGTTTTTATATTTATATATAAATATATTTTTATATTTATCTCTACCACCAGCAAGTTCAGGTTCACATATACAATACCCATAGAAGCCCTGGAATTCCGAAGCAATCCGGAATAACCCTTTCCCAAATCCTGGGGATGAAGACTCAGCCATAGCCCAGGAATCGATGGCGAGTGCCCCCATTGCCACGGAGACTCCGCCAACCCAAACCCACGATTCCAGGAACCCTCAGGTGCCATTCCCAGCCCGAACCTCCCTCTCCTGCCCTCCCACCTCAGTGAGGTCATGGGGGCTGCAGGATTAATAACAGCACCCGTCCAAATTCGGAGCAGGAGGGCCGCGGGAGCAGCCTGGGTGGGAACGGGGCGATTTCAGTTTGTTTTGTGCTGTTTCCAGGCTCGGCCCCGTGTTTGTCTGGCATCGCCCGGGTGTTGCCATAGTGACCTTTGATAAATCCATGTTATGGATGCTGTGAAACTTAAAGCAGGGAGGGGAAGTCCGTGGAATCAAGCAGGGGGGCTGGGAGCTTCAAAGGCATTTTGGTCAGATTTAGTGCTCTCATCCGTTCTAATAAATGCTTTGCTCTTAATTAAAAACCTGCGTGTCTGCGAGCCTGGAAATTCATTCCGCTTTGGAGGAGTTTCTATGGGAAAATTCATATTGTCCAAAGCAGTTGTCTGGATTTGATCAATCTGTGTAATTTATGTTTATTTAATGGAGGTAAAATTCTACCTTTGCCTCAACGTTACCTTTCTTTCTATACATTTCTTAAATCAGGAGAGAAAATAAGATGTTCAGGTCATTTCTCATCTTGAAAGGCAAAGACTCCACTTTTTTATGGGTGACCACCTAAAAATTGGAAGTTCAGTCCAAGCTGGGGAGAAATGAATGTTGGGAAAAGGGTTTCACAAGCTCCTCAGGGAATGGTCCCATTTCCAAAGCTGCCAGAATCCAGGAGCATTTGGACACCTTCCCTTAGGATGGGATTTTTGGGGTGTCTGTGCAGGGCAGGGAGTGGGACTCGATGATCCCTGTGGATCTCTTACAAATCAGGATATTCTGATTCCATGCTTCCACAAACCACGAGCAGATTTAGGTACTTTGAGAGAGTTTGTTCTACTCTAAGTCATAGATATGCAATCCAGGATATGATTCAACGTTTAAATTTTAGATGGCATAACCCAAACCAAGTGCATCTATAGCTGTTGCCACCATCAGGAATGAACACCCCATTTGTTCCCAAAAAACGGGGGACACCCAAAATTTCACAGCCTGACAAAGGCAGGACCCATGTGCAGCTCTTGAGAAATCTCTGGGCCTCTGTTCCAAAGAATTTAAAGTGTGTGTAATTTATATCTATTTAATGGGAGTAAAATCCTACCTTTGCCTCACTATTACCGTTCTTTTTTAAACATTTCTTAAATCAGGAGAGAAAATAAGATGTTCAGGTCATTTCTCATCCTGAAGGGCAAAGACTTCACTTTTTTTATTCCATCAGGAATGAGCACCCCATTTTATCCCTAAAAACTGGGAACATCCAAAATTTCACAGCCTGACCAAGGCAGGACCCAAGTGCAGCTCTTGACAAATCTCTGGGCCTCTCTTCCAAAGAATTTAAAGCCTGTGTTCATTCTGCTCAATTCTTTAAGAAATTCACTGGAGCACCTCTCTGATGAGCTCCTTTGTTCCTCCTGGGAGCACAGTTTATCCCAGCAATCATAAATCACCACCCAAAAATGGGGTGAATGCTCCACATGTCTTCACAGAGCTGCCAGCCAGGGCCGTGCTGATTAACTCAGCCGAGTGCTGAGGGGAGAATTAATCTCCCTTAACTGCAGCCATTTCAGATGTAAGCCCCTGCTTTAAGCCAGGTTTCCTGCTTTTATCAGGGGAAGGTCACTCAGGAGGGCACTCATCCCATCTATTTTGGGCAATTAGCTAAGGATGGATGAATCCTACCGAGGGGTCTGTGGCAACAGAGTAAATTTTGGGTGATGATCTCCCTCCCAAAGACCAGCAGCAGTGTCATGTTCTCCTCATTATTTATATTATCAGGGAGGGCTCTCCAGCTTTGCTGTCCTCTGCCTGGCACTGCTTCCTCATCCAGTGCTGGATTCAGCTGGGACCAGTTCCCAATGTTGTATTTTATGTTTATTTGTTTTGTTTTGTTTTGTTTTGTTTTGTTTTGTTTTGTTTTGTTTTGTTTTGTTTTGTTTTGTTTTGTTTTGTTTTGTTTTGTTTTGTTTTGTTTTAATTACAGAATCACAGAATGATATGGGACTTTGAAATATCATCAAGTCCAACCCTTCTGCCATAGACAGGGACATTTTTTGCTAGACCAAGTTGTTCAAAACCTGATCTTAAACGGTTCCACAACTTTTCCGGACAACCTCTTCCAGTGCCTCACCATCCTCATCATAAAAAGAATTCTTCTTTTCCATGTCTAATATAAACCCAACCTCTCCCAGTTTTTTGACTCCTGACCCTTATCCTCTCAATACAGACCTTGGAAAAAAAGTCTTAGGATGATGGAATGGTCCTGTAAGGGCAGTTCCCTACTGGATGCCAGAAAAGCAGCTAAAAGCAGGAGTCATCTCACCCACCTCAAATGCACAAAATCTTCCCCTGGAAATTCCTTGTCCTCTGTCATAAATTAGGTTTTACGGCCATGCTGGTGGCAAAGCAGGGATCTGAGGGTGCGATGGAAATGAATCCAAGAGTGGCTGGAAGAATTTAGAGGAAGTGTGAGCAAAGCCTGGAAATCCCACACTGCAATGGGAAACCAAGAAAATTCCACTATTTACAAAAAAATTGAGATTAGGATGGGTCTGACTCACTGGCTCTCAGGGCTTCCACAGGACACAAATCTCTCATGATGAAAAGGTTGTTAGACTTTGAAAAATGTTCTTTGGCTTGAGAGGAGAAGCTCCAGGGAGAACTTAGAGCTCCTTCCAGTACCTAAAGGGGCTCCAAGAGAGTTGGAGAGGGACTTTGGACAAAGGATGGAGGGACAGGACACAGGGAACGGCTTTGAAGTGAAAGAGAGGAGATTTAGGGAGGGATATTGGGAAGGAATTCCTGGCTGGAAGGGTGGGGAGGCCCTGGCAGAGCTTTCCCAGAGCAGCTGTGGCTGCCCCTGGATCCCTGGAAGTGTCCAAGGCCAGGTTGGACATCGGGGCTTGGAGCACCTTGGAACAGTGGAAGGTGTCCCAAGATGAATTTTAAGGTTTCTTCCAACCCGAACCATTCCATAATCCTACAACCTCATTCTGCCAGGCTGGAAAAAGCAACAACAACAACAAAATCCCCAACCCTCCCAAAATCCTAAATTCTGTGTAGCAGCGGTAACAAGAAATGGAGACGCCAACAAGGGAAACAATGGATTTCCCAATTGGAGAAGGGTTTCAATAGATCCCAAACTCTATGGAGGAGTCTTCAAGTGAAGCAGCAGACAAGAATGAGGTGCACCAAACCCTGGCTCTCTTTGTCCCATTTTGCGCCAACAGAGGCGATTCAATTGCGGTTTTTTGGGGTTGGTTTTTTTTTTTTTTTCTGCTTTCCGAGCTGTCCCACCAGGAATGAGGAGCAAACCCTTGGTGCAGTCGCCAGCAGGACACTAGGTGGCCCACAAGGCACACAGAGGCTGTCCCACACACTCCCACTCCCCCTGCCACCCCCAGGGACCCTGGGGAAGGGCTGGAGCACCCAGCAGCGGGAGCTCTGCGTGGTACTGCCAGGGATATTGCCCATTACACGATTTGTACATATTTAGGCTTAGCCACCCTAAGCTGATTGCAGGTACTTAAAATTGCTTTTGTGCCATGAGCACTTAACGCTAAACCTCTTTTAATTTGCGCCGTGCTACTCAGAGAGATCATATCATTCTTCTGCTCTCCACGCAAATTCCCAATCTGGCAATCCTAGCCTGCTCAGGGTTTTTTGTTTTTTTTTTTTTAAATAATAATTAAAAAAAAGAATTTAATAAGGATTTGAGTTTCTTTATTGAGCTTTTATTGTCCAGTCTTGTAATTGAATCACTCTGCTGTGACAGAGAGACTGAGGCTGTTATTAGCAAATTCTATAAACAATGGGCTTGATCCCTTTATGAAAAAGCATTGTAGGGGGAATAGTTAATCTGGGCTCAAAAAAAAAAAATGAAGCTCTGGGAGGGGAAGGAGGGGGAAATACAATTGCAGATTCCAAATATTTAAAACTGTTTCTGCACTTTGCCACTCCAGCCCCCTCCTCCCTCCACTTCCCTTCTCCCACCACCTGGCTGCTCAAATCCCTTTTTGTTCTTTGTGCCCCGAGTCTCTGAGGCAGAACTTGTTTGCAACACGATCACCAGGGAGGAAATTTTGTCTCCAGAGCAAAGAGAGGGCCACATTGGTGCTGCTTTTCTGGGCAGCTCTGGACTTTTGATGGCAAATTCCAGCACAAATGGAAAGCTGGGATTCCAAGCAGATCCCAAGGAGGGGGAAGTTGTGTTCATCACATATTTAATTTGGACATCTCCATTGAAATTGGCCATTCTCGTCTCTCTTGGTAGCCAGTAGGGTTCATGTCAAAAATATTTGTGGCAGTGGATGCACTCCATCCCATTCCAAAGTAGAAAATTGGACAAATCTATGGATATTCCCTAATCATGCTGTGCTTGAGCATAATATCCACAGACTATAAAAGATCCAAGGGCCTGCTCTTCAGGCAGTGTGTTAGTGGTAAATATGCTTGAAATGAGCATGGAATTTCTACTGGCATCAAGTTTTCCAACTGGAACCTCGTGTGAATTTCTACTGGCATCAAGTTTTCCAACTGGTGCCTCTTTATGTATGTAAATAATGAATGAGGATTTCTGTTGGAACAACAGCTCCGAGCTCCGATATTCCAGGGCACATTCAAGGTGCACAGGGAGGCAGACAAAGCCCTGGCTGTAAAGTTGATTTTGCCAGCGCTGGAAAAAGGTCACTATTCCATTGTCTGAGCCCTCTGCTCCGTTCATAACTTCTCCAGGGCAAAGTCTGCCCCTTGCTCTGCTTTTCCACAGGTCGCTCCAGGGACCTGGATCTTGTCTGTGGTCACGTAGCACCACTGTTGAACAGCAGGCATTAATGATAATAAAGAACTGATCAGGTCTGGGGTGATAATGAGCTTAAAGAAATGTTGATCAATACATGTTATCATGAGAGTTCTAAATGCGAACTTTAACCCAGAGCCTGCAGAGATCAGTGGAGCTCTCCATGACATTTAGACCAACTTCCAGTGACCTTGTTTAACCAAAACTAAGACCTTATTTTCTTCTTTGAGGCATCAAAAGTAAGGCTGAATATTCAGTTGTGGAAGAAAGGAGATGATTGTGTGAATAATAAGCATGAAAATAGAAAAAAAAAAAAAGAGTCAGAAATGTGAATATCTTGATGAAGCTGGAAGACAAGCAGTTATATTTTTGTGTTAAATAGGAAGACTACCTTTGAGCAAGGCATGGAAGATGTAACATCATCAAATTTGGGAAAGATGGAGGATTGGATGAGGGTTAAGAAACTGGGAACAAAATGACAGCTGGTAAAAAGAATTCATTCTAGGGACAGCAGTGAAAAAATGGATTTGAGGTTGTTTTTGTTTTTTTTTTTTTTTTTTGATGGAGAGTAGATCATATTCCTATTTTATCTTGGTGCATCTTTTGTGATGTATCAAATATGAAGGCAGAAGTGTCAAGGGGTACAAAAAGCCTCTGGTAGCTGTGACAGAAGCAAGAGGAGGAGAAGGAAGTTATTTCTATTAAATACTGACAAAGCAAATCAAATAAACCCAAAAAAGCTTAGCAATTCTGGCCTTATTTGAGTCAGATTTTCCAATTTGCAGAAAAGGGGTTGGTGAAGGAACAGCAGCTACTCAGAGGTGCAGCACGAGGATGGGCAGTCACAAGTTGTGCAAAGGGAAATTACAGCTGGATTAATGAAAAATATCCTCAAAACTCAGCTGGATAAGGGCACAATCTGTGTATGGAGAGCTGGGAAAGTGAATGGGAAAAATTCAATAAGAGTGGGAAGCAAATCTGTGAATGCAGCCCTAAAACAGGAATAGGTGGAAAACTTCTCTGATAAAAGAGGTTTTTGCTCTGAATTCTACTTGTATCTCAATGAGCTCCTAAAGCCTGGATGGAGAGAAAAATTGGCCTTTCCCACCAGGAGAAATGACCTGATTTGTGAGTTCCATCCAAATTCTGAACCCTAATACATAGGTTTGGCCAATATAGAAATCTGAAAACACGTGTCAGGCATTTTTCCTGTCTAATGTATAGAAAAAAAAAATTAAGCCAATTATTTTACCGTGATGAAATTGAAAAGTTGATCTTGGGGTTTCTATGGTCACAGACCTGTTTATAGATTTGGTGCTCCCCCAGCAGCTAAAGTGGAGCCTGGTGACCCATAGGAAAGCAAGAGCTCATTCTCCACATTCCATTAGCTTCAGAATTCCACATTAAACGATGGCGTTAGTGCCATGTGGTGAAGTCTGATATGAAGAAGAACAGGGAAAAAAATTAATAAATACACAGGCGTGGACTTGCACACACAGTTATGTGTGAAATATCCGCGCATCCACATATATTTTGCACAATTAACCTGCCTGGTTTTCTTTAGGAAATAACAAATGTTGATGAAGTGAAGCAAAAATTTGGAAACCTTTGCACTGTTAAGGTTTGGTTCAGTCTGGATTTGGGGTTGGGATTTTTGTTTTAAATTGAACTCCGTGGACGGCCTTGCTGCAATTCTAATTTTCTGGAGTCAGCCTGGAAACCACAAAGTGGAATTCTTTCCAGGCACTGTGACTTCCAACACGTAACCTAAATAACAATGCTGTTTTTACCTAATGGTCTAAACATCTTAAGTATTAAATGAGGGATAAATTTGCCATGAGGTCAAGAGTTAAAAACTCTGAAATTAAAGAGCATTGAGAAATGTGAAAGACAGCAGTAATATGATTTCCATACGTCAATTTTCTTTTCAGATTGCAATTCCACCAGCAAAAATTCCCTGGATTTACGTTATGGCCGTTCCAAGTTTATCTTAAAACCACAAATTGGAAAGGTTCTGGTGTTCATGTGCTTTGCCTTCACCTGGTTCTTCTGACCAAGCCAAATTGAACTTTTTTAGGCAGAATAGGTCAAAAAATTGTCTCCTCGGTATCAATAATCCAAAAGTGGAGGGAGTTTAAAAGAAACAATCCTAATTGAGCTTCCTCACTTTGGAAAAAAGTTTTTAAAAGATGTACTTTGCTACAGAAAAAAAGTGAGAAAAAAAAATTTTTGGTTATAAAGAGGGAAGAAAGCTGCAAAGCTCTGGGTGAAATAAAGAATTTCTAAAATTATATAGAAATCTTGGAATACTTTGCTTTGGTGAGAATATGGACATTGACACCTGCATGGCTCAAATCAAAAGGTTCATTGACATTTATATACAAATGGATTATTGCTCCCAGGGGTAAATTCTACTTTTCCCTTGAGTTCTGCTCACACTAAAACTTTCTGCCAAGGAAGCACAACCTACAAACCTGTCTAAAATTAACTCCAGGGTCGTGTTTTTTGGGGAGGTTTTAGACTTATACTCGGTCTAAGGTTTTAATCCAGCTGCGAAGGGAAAAACACAGCTTTGAACAATCCTTACTTCTTTTTCTTTGAACAATCCTTATTTCATTTTCTAGCACCGACTTTCTCCATCCTTGAGCCATTCCCCATCAACTCTGAGGCCATTGCTGGATCCCAACATACCTAGACTGGAAATCTCCAGTAATGGGGGGTGTTATGGTTATCCAGAGTGATCCTGGCTGGAATATCTCCACGCTTCCCCAATTTCAGGTTGATCTGATTAGGTTTGGCACACCAAGATGGGGACAGGCTGAGTCAGAATTTGGCTGGAAGGTGACACTTTTCCCTACCAGACCCAACCGCCGCCACTCCGGGATGTGGTGCGGGTAATTCCAGAGGTGTTTTGCTTTTTTTCCAGTGCCTTTATTTTTCCCCTCAAGTTCCCTGCTCTGGCCTGGACACATCAGTGCTGAGCTCTCACAGCTGGGAAGTCACTCAGTGTTGAACAACCCTGAAGCCCAGGCGGTGTGGTGGGAAGGAGGAATGAAGGATCGCTTCCAAAGGAGGTCAGAGGACCACAATCCATGCTCTCATCCATTTTTCCACGGGACCAGCATTGACAATTCCTCTGCCTTCTCCTGCAATGCCTCATCTGATCTAAGGAGGGAATGTTGGGAGCAAAGCATTTATTGGAATAATGCATTTGTTGGAATAAAGGATTTATCGGGAGAAAGAGTTTATCTCAGACAAGCACATTCTCAATTCAAAATTCCACGTGGATGTTTTTGAAGCTGCTCCCTTTTTGTCTTCCTTAGTAAAGATTCCAATGAACTCCCACTGAGGTCTGACCAACTCTCCAATGAGGAGAACTTCAAGAGTTCCAGTGACACTTGGAAGTTCATTCCAATGCCATTCCAAGAGTGGAAGTCAGGAAAAACAAGAAAAAATTGTTTAGAGGAAAAAAAGGTTGAAATTTTTGCCAAAGATGCCAGAAGTTGCATCTCTTTGGCAGGGAAGACATATCAATGTTTGCTGTTTTCCAAAATTCAGCCTATTCTGACAGAAATGTTTCTGCTTCAAAACACAAAGGATTTCCTGTGATCCAAGAAAATGAAATTTTGCCTCATGTGTTTTACATAAAATAATGAAACAAAAAATTAATTCCTCTCGGGCACCTCCCACAATATTCTGAATTCATTGTTGCTACATCTTTAATTTCTTTTGGAAGGAAAAAGGCATTTTGCAGAGGAAAAAAGCTGCAGAAATATTTTCAAGCAGAAATTGGTGGTGCAAGCTCAGTGAAGAAGATCCATTGAGACAAGAACCATGGAAGCTGCATTGATGGGAATTCTCTGATGGAGAGGAAATCTCAAGAATTAAGTAGGAACATGAAGTTTCTATGGTTTGAAACAAAAAATCCACAATTTTCGACAAGTTTTGCCTGCAGTCCCAGATGTTATGCTTGGTACACAAAACTTTTCTTATCCTGTCATTGTTATCCAAATTATCTTATCCAAATCATTGTTTGATGTAGGAATTTTCTCTTTAAAGTTGGAAATAATGGAAGACAAAGAAGAACCTGGTGAAAGTATCTGCTGGATAGCAAAAGGACAGGAAGAGGAAATGGCAAAATTCCTGAAGTGGTGTGTGAATTAAGCTACAGGGTGATCTTTAATTAATCAAATGGGTTTTGGATAGGAACTGTAGCCAAATATATCCCAAACGTCTCCTGCAGGGAAAAAAAGGATCAGCCAGAAAAGATCTGAATTTGAAAGCTTTGGGTGTTATCTGCCTGAGCTGTAAATCTGGCATGGCTGATAAACATCTCCATGTTTAGGTGAGAAGAAAAGATGCCACCTGTCTAAGGTTTACACATCTCAGGAAAATAATTTAGGCAGAAGATGACTGGGATGAAAATCTGGGATCCGACCAACCAGAGAAGAAGGTTTGGCGTTGTTTTATAATTTTCCTAAGGAAGCAATCACAGGGAATCAGCTCCAAAAACATTGGAAGAATAATATTTTGTTCATGTTAAGAGCATTTCATCAATGCCACGGGATTTTTGTCAACCCATTGTGTGGTCTGGGCACAGAGTTCCTGGAAAATCACATCTCCAAGGGATGATTCTTTTTAGTTATGTTGGGATTTGGGAAGAATCATCAGAGGTGTTTATTTCTTCCTGGGCTATCCAAAAAACTTGGCATGGATTTTTTTATTCTTTGATAGATCAGCTTTAAAAAAAAAAAGGTGGAGAAGAAATAGATATTGCATGTTTCTGAATCAAGTTGCTAAAATAATTTATTTGCAACTTCAATAACAAAAGTTAAGAAATTAACTCACTTGCCTTTCCCTAAATCCCAACTTTATTTTCCTGAGAAACATCTACATAAAATAATGTAGAATATTTTGGTCAGGTTGATTTAGTCTACCACCACATCTTCAGCTGAAATATATCATAAGTTAGTTTTAAAAAGTTGAAATCTCTGTGAAGAAAAAAAAAGTATTTTAAAACAAATCTTCTCCGACAGACACATTTAGGCCCAAAATGCACAAAATTATAGGAAAAACCCATCATGGATGTCTGGGAAGCTTTGGCAGCTTAACTGGCAGTAATTTTAGTGGCTGTGGAAGTGTCTGGTTGAGCATCTCCAGGCTGTGCTAATCCTGGAGGTCAGAAAACAGCCAGACTTTCCATGTTCAGGTGACAACGTCCATGAGTCATGAAAAACACATTTGTACATTGAGACTCGAAGAGGGGAACATTCCAATTTTCCCCTGAATCCCCTGGTTCTTGTTGAGTTAAGAAGTTGAAGGTCCAGAAGGAGAAGTTTGGAGACCAGAAGGTCTGTGCTGGTTCTGTGGGATGTTCAGGAAGCAGAGGGGAGGAGCCCACATCACTGACCAAGAGTGGAAGGAGGCCCAGGTCCATTCTCAGGTGGAGTGAAGAACTCTGGGAGCCCTCTGATCTGAGTCAGGGAAGAGGAATGGCAAAGGTGGTGTCAGGTCAGCTGGGGAGAGTGGAAAATCCAACAGCACCATGGGAAAATCTAATCTGGGTTATCTGAGGAGGAAATTTTTCATCTTCGACTCCCCTTTGCGTTGTCATGATGAAACCAGGACAAAACTCCATGAATGGCTGGAGCTCCCTGAGTGTTTGGGGATCCCTGCTCATTAGAACAGTGTGGGTTTAATCTGAATGGCACCAAGAGCCACGACCTTTGAATTTGACTTGGCAGAGCCAGGAGGGCTATCAGTGTTCTGGGAAATCAGCTTGAATTCAATTGCAGCTCTAATCTAAAAAACCCGTGCCCGACCCGTTTTATTGCACTGAGCTCAGCACCAGTCCGGGGCTCCGGGGGAAAATGCGTTGGAGCTCTCACGTAGCCCGAGGAGACATCTGGTTCAGCAGATTTCCTCATCATCTTGGGGATGCATTCCATCACACAGAGCCTGGGAAGAAATTAGATTGGAATTAAGGTGGATTCTCACCTAACCTGATCCATTGGAGGGTTGGGTGTCTATTCAGAACCAACCATCTGCAAGTCTCCAGACAATGGAAAGACTGGGATGTCCAGAGGAAAGTTCTTCCCATATATTTTAGGCTCAGATTAATTCCTTTTAACTTTTTCCACTGGTTATATGTGATGCAGAGGTCTGTTGACTAAACATCTAAATTTTATATTACTGTAGCTGAGATATAAATCTATTTTTGGGCCACACAAATCTCTTTTTCTGAAACACTCAAAGTGTTTTTGGTCACGTTTTCAGGTGTTCCTGATCAAAAGCACTTTATATATAATTAATTTTATATAAAATTAAGATGAATAATCTTAATGAAGATAAATAATCTTATGTAATTGCAAGGGAATGGAGACTTCAGGTAAAATTCCACGTGTCACAACACAAACATTTAATGTATCCATGGTGATGACACTGCTGAGCAGAACTTACCAAATGCTTCTGTTGCTGTGGGAAGGAGGGACAGATTCCGTCTTTCTGCAGCTTCATGTGACTCTGGAATCACGTTTCTGGATGCTGGATGCAATTAAATCCATCAGCTATAGAGATCTCAGTGCCCCTAACCACACGCTGACACATTTTCAACCGTCAGGTTTTACCCAGCCTTTTCCCAAGAAATGACTAATTTTGAAAACGTTTTCATTTTTGCCCTTAAGGTACCAATGGTTTCCATTTATCCTCATTCACTGGCGCTGGATGCAAACTCCTGTGCTCATTTTGTCACTGATTGCTGCACAAAGTCTGATCCAAATATGAGGGAAAACTTCTTTACTTGGAGGATGAAGAGTATTGGGACAGGCTGGAACAGAGACCTCGTGGAGTCTCTCTGGAGAGTCAAAACACAACTGGACACGATCCTGTGGAACCTACTCCTTGGAGTTTGCTTTAGGATGAGGGTTGGCCTAGGTGTTCTCCAAAGGTCCCTTCCAATCCCAACCATGCTGGGATTGGGATTCTGGGGAAACAGCTTGATTTTCGCTGACATTGCTGAGATTCAGTCAAAAACGGGCAGGATACTCTAGAATACATCAAAATTTTGGACATACTCAAGATGAACCCACATTCTTTGTAAAAATTTGGTTTATGGGTTCATTTAGTCACCAACAAACAGCTCCCTCCAGTTTCATCTCAAATTTCTGGGATATAAAATGATGTTCAACAATCCTTTGGCTCTCAGACACAGATTGTCCATGGAAGAGGTGCCCCCAGGATCTCAGGTAAAGGTGAGCATCATCCAAACACACATTCAGTCATGATCTGAGTCAGGGCAGGCTTCTCACACCACGACTTGTGAGTTAAAGGGAATATATTGGAACAGGGTGCCCTGGGAAGCTGTGACTGCCCCTGGAAGTGTCCAAGGCCAGGTTGGAGAGGGCTTGGAGCAATCTGGGACAGTGGAAGGTGTCCCTGCTATGGCAGGGGTGGAACTGGATGATCCTTAAGGTCCCTTCCAACCCAAACCATTCCTGATTCCATGGTGTGGTGCTGGGTAATGCTAATAAGTGAAGGATCTATCACCCCATTATCATCTCGAGTCACCTCAGGTAAAATATGGGACAAAATATTTTCTCCATCCCAAACGAAATGGAGATTTCGGGCTGAATTCCTTTGTACAAGGGTGGGACTCTACTGCTCTTTGGAAAATCTTCCATTTCTGGATTTAACTTTCAAAGTCCCTTTCAAAACTTCTAAGGAATAAGTATTTGAAGGTACTTTACAATATTTGCCAGCCCTGTGTGTCTTCCCCTTCCCAGATGACACACAGCACCTGTGTAGGGGCAGGAATTGTCTTGCAGACCGAGCTGCCCACATTTATTTGTGTCTCCAGCATGGAGTTGGGTGTCGAAGCTGCCATCAAAGCAGAGCTTGGCTGGGGCAGGAGATCTGCTCCAAAACCCCCTCTCACCAGCATCCCTCCTCTCCATTGTCCATGTTCCCACATCACAACTGGCTGCTCTTCCTCCTCACCTTGCCAAATCCACAGAGAATTCACCTACAACCCATAACAGGCAATTTTCTGTCCCTGTTGAGTAGACCATGGCAGACCTGTCAGCGTCAGCACTCGCTTGCAGGGTGTCTGTCCTTCCCACACCTCCCAAGCACCCATTCCCAGCATTGTTTCCTAATTGTGTGCAGATTTCTGACCAACAGCCCCCCCTCTCTTCCACTCCTCTTCCTCAACTCATAATTGATCAGACACTGAACAGCTGCTGGCTATTTTCTCTTCCCGAGAAGCACACAGTAATTGTATGTATGGGCTCCAAATCCCTAAACATTTGGAAAGGAGAAGGACTTGAACAGGAGCCAGTTCTTTTTTCAGTGCTGGTACCAGCAGCAGTGGCAGGCATTTCAATCAGACCAGGAGGGGTGGTGAGGCTGGGGCGTGTTGGGGTTGTCAGATTTGCTGAGATTCACTTGGAGCGGGAAGGAAAAGAAGGGGGAAAATGCTCAAGAGAAAAAAAAACTGAAACCAGCAATCAACAAACCAGGGCAGCTCGCACAGTTGGAGTCTGTCCCAGCTGCAGAGCACTGAGATTACTCCCTAAACCAAAGGGCATTGTTTGTGCCCATGCTCCCTCCCATTTCCCAAAGTGTGGATTGCTCCGTGCCAAACGGGCCAGCTTGATCCCAGTTTGATCCCAGTTTAACCTCAGGGTGCTCCATTGGGAGCTTTTCCATCTTCAGGTCCCGTTCCAACCCCTCTGGAGAGGAAGAGGCCTCAGCAGAGGCAGCTCTCACCTGTGCTGGAGGTGTTTCTCCTGCTTTTTTTCGCTGTGTGAGCAGGGAAAGCCAACACCCTCCTCCTCAGGACATGTCAGCTTTGGGACGGGTTGAAGGGATGAATACAAGCGACCCGTGTGTGACAAAGCAAATTGAGAACGCAGAAGCAGAGTGATCGAGCCA
This sequence comes from Melospiza melodia melodia, assembly GCF_035770615.1. Lineage (NCBI taxonomy): Eukaryota > Metazoa > Chordata > Aves > Passeriformes > Passerellidae > Melospiza > Melospiza melodia. Next base: position 2,155,716 of record NC_086194.1, read on the forward strand.
AAAGCAAAAATTGCACCTCAGAAATATTCCTGAGCTCTCTTAAAAGAATTTTAATTCACATGGGTAAAGCCACCTCTTCACTAGGCTCTTTTGCCAATATTGACATGGAAATCTATGGAAGAATCAGAGCTACCATGGCAGTGGGATACCCTTCCACCCCTGCCACCATCCCAGGGTGCTCCAAGCCCCGTCCAACCTGTCCTTGGACAATCCAGAGATCCAGGGGCAGCTACAGCTTCTCTGGGCACCCTCTGCCAGGGTATCCCCACCCTCAAATATTAGGGAAAAAATGCCTAATATTTAATCTAAACCTACTCTCCTTCAGTTTAAAGTCATCCCACCTTGTCCTGTCCCTCCATCCCTTGTCTCCAGCCCCTCTCCAGCTCTCCTGGAGCCCCTTGAGGCCCTGGAAGGGGCTCTAAGTTCTCCTTCAAACCTTCCTTTCTCCAGGTGAGCATTCCCAGCTCTCCCAGCCTGGCTCTAGGGCTGAGGGGGCTCCAGCCCTTGGAGCAACTCCTGCACCTGCTCTGGACTCATTCCAAAAAGCCAACATTTGTCTTGTGTCATCTTCATTTGATCTGAAATGTAAGGGTGAGCAACAATAAGACCAATACCTCATATCTCACACTCTTTACAAAGATGGGTAAAGCAGAGGAGGTTTTGATTTGATTTTATTTGATTTGATTTTCTGGGGTTGTGTAGAATCCTGGAATCAGTCAAAAGTGCCACCCTTGAAACGCCTTTAGCATATTTAATTTCTTCATTACATTGGGCAGGCCCATCAACAGTATGTTAAAGGATTAAATTAAGGAAAATTAAATTAATTAAATTAAGGAAAATTAAAAGTTAAGGCAAGAAATGGCACAGCAATGAAAGGTATTTTGGGGGCTCTGTAAACTTGTCTTTTCCTGAAATCGTGAGGAAAAACTGAGGCCCATCTGCTCTGTGCCTTCACTCTCCTGAGAGCCTCTCCATGAAACATCTCACAGACACTGACAATGTCCTCAGCCTGTCCTGATCTCTTCCTCCATCTCACACTTGTGGGAGAACCATTTTTTTCCCCCAAAAAAGAACCATAATCATTACTGAACTTTGATTTTTAGAAAGAAATATTCAGCTCTATCACCAAGAATAAAGAAAAAAATTGATCCTCCACCACCCAAACCTTTCCCTGTAATTCTGTCATCTTTGTAAAATTTGAACTCCTGGGGAAAAGAACACAGCCCCTGATGTGAAAATTGACACCTGAGCTGCTGCCATTTCTGTTCAAAAAAAGAAAAAAAAAAAAAAGACAAAACAATATTGTAATTCCAGGAATAGCTGCTAAAATCTGATAATTTAATTTTTTTTTTTGCGTGGGCCCAGTAACCCTACCCTGGACGTTTGTGGCTACTTCCTAGAGAAAGAGGAGAAAGCAAAGAAAATTCCTCCTGGACAAACAGCACATGTAATACGACAATTGGCTCCGTTCCTGAGGGGTTCTCCATGCCAGCCATACAAAGAGTGAAACCTTAGAAGGGAGATGTGATTTCTGCCTTGGACCGAGCTTGCAGCGTGCTTAGACCTGGCCCAGGTGTAGCTGCCGTCCCAGGTAAGGCACAGCAGTCCTGGAATCACAGAACTGGAGAAGGGGATTAAGAAATCAGCTCTGCTGGGAATATAAACCGTGCCCACATGGCAGCTTAGCTTTCCTCCCAGAAAGTTCCCTCAACCACACCATTGTGACCACACAGAAGGGTTTATCTGTCACAGTTTGGGTCCATGAGGGGGTTTGAACCCCACTTGAGCCCAGTGCTGAGGGCTCCTCCTCACTCCTGATGGGCTGAAAAGCAGCCAAGCCACAAATCCTGAGCAGAAATCTTTCCTTGCAGCGCCGCGTTCGTGCGAAATGAAGGTTGACAGATACAGCCTGACATTTGATTTTGGACAGAATTGTAACGCTGCAAATGCTGCGCTCCCTCCCCCAGTGCTGGGCGTCTGAATAAATGAGCAAAATGAGGAAAAATTGCTTACAAAAAGCACATTTTTACAGCAGAGAGAGACACGTCCCCCACTAAAACACTGCAGCCTAATTTCTGCCTGCACGTACGTTGGATTTTGAAAACACTTACATTTTTTAGCATGTTTACTCTCTTCCTTTCATTGAGCAGACCCATCAACAGTTTGTTGAGGAGTTATAATAATTAAGGAAAGTTAAAAGTTAAGGCAAGGCAATCAGTGGACCTGCACATTCTCTCTGCAGAGGATTCATGATTTTCCCTCCTGTGTGTGGTTCTTGCACTTGACATCAGCCAAATAAAGTCATGTTTGCAAATTCAGACCAAATGATCACTGGGAATTAAGAGAGAAAGAGATTATGGGAAAGGCAACATGAATTTTGGGAAGTCAAATCAGTATTAGGGTGACCTGAAAGACCTGTCACCTTGGGCAGTGGCAGCAAACAAGAGGAAGCTCTGATAAAGAAGAATTTTGAGCCCTTCTAAACTGAAAGGCCAAAATGCAGCTGGAAAATGAGGCTGGAAAGTCCTGATTATCCTCCTCTGGGAATAAACCCCACCCAGAGGGAAGCAGGATGGAAAACACCAGATGTGGCTGATGTGAGAGGAATCCAGATTAGGTAAAGCTCTGCTGTGACTGGCGTGGAATTTGGTCCAAAGCAAAGGACAAGGTTGTTAACATCAGCTCTTCCCTCTAATTCTGGAGCTCTGGAAACCTTTCCTGGAGGATGGGAAAGATGAAATGGAAGGAGAAACTGGTACATTCTTGGCAAAAGAAGAAATTTATCTCAATTCACACTAAAATCTTGTCATTTGTGCTGTCAGCTCCCTTTATATTCCCTTTATTCCCACCAGGATTTTTTGAAGATGAATCCTTGGATCTATTGCAGGATTCCTCTAAATGATGAGATTAATTCAGTGCTAGAGGCCTTTGGTGAGAGCGATTTTAAAGAGAGACTGAAACAAAGATCTCAGGTCCTGGAATCATAGAATTTTCTGGATTGCAAGGGACCCTCCAGGACCATCAGGTCAAACAAATTGTTCTTGTTTTTCAAGGTCAGGTTGGTTGATTTTGAGGATGAAGTTGTTTTTTTTTTGGAGGTTGATTTTTTTTTGCTCCATCTGGGACTGCAACGACTCTTCCTGTCCTTTTGTCACCACGTGTGAATTCTCTGGTCTCAATAAAAGGTTGAAATCCAACTGCAGCCTTTGCCTCAGTGAAGAAACCAACAGGAAAATTCCCTCCTCTTCCAAGCTGATGGATTTCATCTGCTTTATAGGTACTCAATATCATCATGTTTCGTACCCCGTAATTAATCTTGGGTGTTATTGACGTTTTAATTCAAAACAAGAGGAAAGAGATGATTGTTTATTTGCATTTCTGACATCCAGGATTCCAATTCCATTGTCCAGAAAGAGACTCAAAATGGATCTGGTTCTTCAACTCATCAGACCTTGCATATAAACAGGGAATTACAGCAAGGCTGCAATCAAAAAGTCACATTAATTTTCGCAATTAATCTGATTGTCACAGATAAAGTGTCATTTTACTATGATCTGATTTCTCCTACCTTATCACTCCCTCCTCATTCCATTTGTTTGATATTTCATTCAACAAAACACATGGACAGGTCCCCCTCTGCTGCACCCCCAGCTTCTGCCCCAAAAATCCGAAGCAAATTTCAAAGCTAAACAAGGTTAAAAATAGGTTAAAAACAGGCCAGTCCTGAAGGGCATCGGCACATGTTTACACGGCTACAATGATTTTCCTTTCCATCGAGGCCACAGTTTCCAGCCCTGGCTCGTCGGGAGTTTCTTCAGGGTAATTATCCCATCCCCACAGCCCCTGGCAGCTGGAGGCACTCTCACCCTCCCAAATTGCACATTAATTTGGAAGCGGAGAGGACGTCACCGGGAAGCCGGGGCCAAGGGCAAATCCAAACACCTTGGATCCACCACTTCATCACGGAGCTGGCCAGAAACCTCCCCAAAGTTGCCAGAGAGGGATGAGGCCATGGAATGAGCTTCCCACAGATGGATAACGTGGGAGTGGAAGCGCTTACGAAAGGACCTGTTTGAACCTTCCCCAAAGCACAGCAGCAGAGCCACCGCAGCAGGTTGAGGGGGGATTTGGGGGATATTTGTGCTACAGCTGACAGGAATTCGCTGCCCTGGGGGTGCAGAAAGGAATTTTTTTGGGGAACAAATCCAAGCTGTGCCGGTGAGGGACTTGAAGTTGATTCTGCTGCATCCCATGGGGTCGTGTTGACCCCAGTTTGTACACGAGAGGGGACGTGACTCATTCTCTCTCTTTGGTCACTTCATTCTCCACTGCAGAAGAGTTTCCCACTGAAAATATCATGGAGACTGGAACATTTCTGGAGGGGAAAAAAAAAAAATCTTCCTTGTTAAACATTTAAATGAAGTATACCAAGAAACTTGATCAGTAGTTTTTGTCTAAATGTCCTATACAAAAAGACTAAAATCAGCTTTAAATCCCATCATGTTTTGAGAGGATTCGACTTTGTTCACCTGATAAATGGGAGGGAAAAAATATTTTATTCTGAAAATATGGTGTGGGTTTATTTGCTGGATTTTTTTGTGCCCACAGATCCTGAATATGAATAGCCATGGAACTTTAAAAACATTCCTTGATACTCATAACCTACACAGGGTTTTCCTGTAGAGTCCCCATGTGCATCTCCAAGGATGGGAGAGGAATTTTTTAAACAAACTCACAAATAAGGGACAGGGATTGAGGTCACCTTGTAGGGAGAGCTGACCTTCACCTTCTGGAGTCCTTTTGAATTTCCAGCCGTGAGCCATTTCCAGCCTTGACTTGTGATCCATAATTTGGTTTTCTCACCTGCAGAGCCATGAGGCACTGGCTGCCCTACTACAGAGGATGCTCCCAAAGGGCTCCCAATGCCTCTGGAATTATAATAATGGTGTTGTGAATAAATTACAAGAATTGTGTTCTTTTTCTGCTGGCCACGGGCAGCTTCCTATAATGTTTGACAACCCTTTACATAAAAACTTTCCTAATTTCCAATCGAAACCTCTCCTGGCACAGCTTGAAGTCATTTCCTCTCCTCCTCCTCCTGTCCCTGTTCCCTGGAGCACAGCCCGACCCTTCCCTGGCTGTCCCCTCCTGTCAGGAGCTGTGCAGAGCCACAAGGTCCCTCCAGCCCCTTCCCCAGCTCTATTCCCTTCTCTGGACATGCTCCAGCCCCTCAATGTCCTTCTGCTCATGAGAGGTCCCAAAGTGACCCCAAGATTTGAGGTGTGGCCTCAGCTGTGCCCAGCACAGGAAAATGATCCCTTCCCTGACCCTGTTAGGTACATAATTGCTGGTACAAGCCAATTATCACTTCCCAGCACTTATCAGTGAATCCAAAAAGTTGAGGAAAGAAAGGAGGAGAAAAACCTTTAGTTCCCTTCCCTTTAAACATCATTTCCTATGCATGCAAGTAACATGAACACTGCAATTACACGGCCAAGCAGGCTGAAGACAGAACAAGGAGGGGGGGAAAAAACAGGAGGAAAGATTTACAGCTCTTCCAAAGAGATGGAGTTGAAATATGTAAAAGAGGGCAGAGCCAATTGCCAAAATACTGGAGGTTTTCTTTTCCTTCCACCGAGCATTGTGAGCGGTGTTTGGAAGGGGGAGGAGAGCGGGGAAGCGTTGGAATCTCAGGGTTTTCATTTCACCATGAAACTTTAGCACGAGAAATTTTAATTGTGGATCCTTGTGGACAAGACCTTGAAATCCTACCCAGCCAAAGCTTTCTGGTCCCGGAGTGTTCTTGGAACTGGCCGTGGCTCCCAGTCAGTCACTTGGGTGCTTTGTCCAAGTTTGCTCCCTCAGCCCGTCCGCGGGACGCGCGATGGCTTTGGGGTTAACTGTTTGTTGGGACACCCCTTGGTCAGGGGCTGTTCCAGTGCCCCTCCTGCAGGCAGAGCCTTTCTGAGGATATCTCTGTGGGAGTTTGCTCTTTTCCCCGTTGGAAAGCAACGCTGTTGAACGCTGTTGGCACCTAATCAAGAAACCCCGGAGGAGGAACGCGAGCGCGGCCGCCCCCAGTAATTGATTGTGGCTACTGGTTGACTGCAGCAGGATTTGTGATAGTGTGAAATCCTATCTCTTGGAGGGCCTCAGAATTATCAGGGTATTTAATCACGGGCTGGGCATGTCTGGGCTGTATTTATGTGTATCACCATCAGAGGGTCACTTGGGCAAGGCGCTGAGATAATGGAAAGAAAAAGGACTCGGAAAATAAGGCAATAAATCCTCGTGCTGAGCTTGTAAATGTACAGAACTCCTTGGGAAGCACCAGTAGCCAACTAATGCACCTCCCCATGATTAATCTGCATTTTAGAGGGCGAGTATTTTGGTTCAGGTAGAAGCTGGAGGTGCCTCTGTGACATTGATACAGACCAGATGAAAAGTTGGCTTAGTTGCACTGAAAGGTGGGTCAGGAATCCACAGGAGAAATCCACATGAGCTCACATTATTTGGAGATTTCTATTTCCCAAGACCAAATATATTATAAAAACAGTCCCTCCTGCAGAATTGTCCTGGTTCCAGATCCCCCAGAAAACCTGCTGAAAGCTTTCAGAAGCCTGAAATCAAAAGGTGTTTTAGTTAAACATTTAGCAAAACTTTGTTTGTGTTTGAAGGAAATTTTTAAAACCATTCTTGAAGAAATACCAACATTTCCCAGGCCTCAATATAGATTATTTTTAATTCTTTTCTATATTTTCACACAATTCTTTTCTTTGCTTTTTCTGGGGGGGAGTTGTTTTTCTTTTTAATAAATGCAGTGATTAATTTCACTTCTCCAAACTATTTTTGTCATGAAGTTTCAATAAATCCGAATTTCAGGAAGCGAAACACCTTGATAACTACTTGGGGAACATTTTTAATAGCATTGCTAACAAGGTTATAAAAGTTTTACAGAGATGAATTTTTCCTGCCATCCCTCATCCACCTTCCTTCTGCCAATAGTTACAAATTCGAGTTGCAAAATCATGCAGGGATAAAAACATCAGGGCCAAAGACAAAAAGCAGATGGCACATTTCAATATTTGCTAATCCCATACATATATTGGATGTGCTGGTTGGGACTCACCCTCCCTATTTTTGTATTCCCAGAATTCCAAGTTTGGAACTGATTGTAGAGGTTTAGAGAGAATAGGTCAGGCTTGGACATGTAAAAGAAGGGGAAACCCAAACTCTGGGTGTTTTAGCATTCTCTGTTCCTCTATCCCCAAACAACCCAAAAAAAATCAGTTTCACCTCTAGGGAACACCCCAAAAATTTGATTATCCCCCTTATTCAGGTCCACTACATTCCCATGAAGAACTAAATGAAAAACTTACCCTTGATTGGGTCAAATGTTTTTAAACATACAAAAAAAATTAAAGTATTAAATTTTTTTTTCCTACTTCCACAAACATCTTCCTTGCTGACCTAGGACTTGGCCCATCTGGTGGCTGGAGTGTCGCTCTTCTTCTGGACAAACCCCTTGGAGAATTTGCTGCTGACTGATAAACCAGTGGGATTTAGGGACTGGCTGGAGGAGATGACCCTGATATGCCAAGGAATTAATTTTTTGTCACCAAAAAAAGCAGGAGAAGTGGCTTCAATTCCCACCCCAGTGCTGAGGATTTGGAGCTGCAGTCCTAGACCAGGTTTGGACAAAAGGCACAGGAACAAACTAAATTTTTGTCCCTTTATTTTGGGATATGCATGAGCAAGGAAAAGAAGGAAAGGATGCCTGGGGCGAGAAAAAAGAGGCAGAATCTTTAATGGAATGCTTAGAAAATTCACCTGAAAATCCAGAGCAAGGAAAGAGCTGGAGACTCCTTGGCTTCCACAATAAACAGCTCATCAGTGTCAGCTCATCGTGTTTGTTTCAAACTGACAAAAATTCGACTGATTTAGGACAGAGAAATGTTCCAGTCCCTGTCAGCCAAGGCTGACACATCTGATTTCCCCCATATTATCTGTCTTTCTTTCTGTCTGCCTCCGATGTGCTGAGTCATTCCTTTTTCACAGAAAACAGCATTTTCTCCTTGAAACTTGCACTCTCTGCTGAAAAAAAAATAAAAAATAAAAATGAAAAAGTCATGGAAAATGTAGCCGTAGTACTGGGAACTGCTGTGCCAGATTCCCACTTGGCCTGGATCTCTATACCTCTGCTGACCTCAATAATAATTTCACTTGAGGGCAAGCAGAGAACTTGGTGTTCAGTCCCAGAGTGACTGCAGCTGATCTGCTGAATAAATCAGAGCACACCAACCAGTTGCTCCCTAAATTCCCAGTAGCCCATGGCCAGTGAATTGCTCCCATGCAGTGGCAGAGCAGTTTAATTGGAATCTTGCATTATTATTGGTGGTGCTGTTATTTTTAAAGGCTTTGGCTTTTTTCCAGGGGTCTTTGCCAAGTTGCTCAATACCGTCACTGGCATCAACCCGAAGCTATTAAATTTTTCCCGATGTGAGCATGAGCTACAAATGTGGATTATTTCAGGGGGGAAAAAAAGTGAAAACCCCACTCCTTTACAGGCTCTTGGTTTTCAGCAGGGACAGCTTGGAATTTATCCTATCACTGAGAAGTCTACCAGCATTGATGGTATTCCAAATTTATGTCCCCAGATGCATCCATGACTTTGCTGAAGATCACAAATGAGCTTTGCACAGTTTTGCCTTCTCTCAGGTACCCAAGAACCTTTCAGTTCTTCGTTAATTGAAGTTAACAGAAAGTTTGTCCTTATTTTCCACAGCCAGGTGCCATTTTCCGAAGAGAGGGGAAGCAGCGGAGCACCTTCAAGGCCCTTCTTTCATGAAGGCACAGGAAAAGAGGTGGCATCACTCCCCAGCCTTGCCCTGCTTTTCCATGGTTTCTCTAATCCTTAGGATAGTGCTGCTGGGCAGGCTGAGCTTGGAAACGCTAATAAATATTCAGCTTGTCTGCTTTTTTGCTGAATAATGGAATATTTCACGTTCAGTTGGAGTCAGGAGCGGATTTGGGGCAGAGAGGGAGGCAGAGGGGGTGTGGGATTGAATTGCTTTCCCTGCTGGGACTGGGGTTTAGCTTTGTGGGGGTTTTTGCTGTCACGGCTCTGAAAGACAGAGGAAGGAGAAATGAGGAGTGGGGCAATATGGGGGAAAGACAAGAAATATTTCTGTGCTGATGCTGACTAGCTGATACACAGAGGAGAGAGAGAGAGAGAGGGGGGAGCATGTTAACAAATCTCTATTTAAATCCCAACTTCCAAGTGAAAATGTGTTGGCTCCTTCTAAATCCCTGCAGAGATTTGGAGCCATCGAAGCCAGCAGACACCCTATGATCATCCACCCTGACCTTTCTTAACTCGGCCTGGAAACCTTACCCAGGGATCCCTGGAATGGAAGGAATTATCCCCACTATGTGCGTGCATTTCTAAGATGCAGCTTTAATAAACTGACGATGGGGATCAGATTCCCGGTGATGCCATGGGCTGGTTCCTGTGTTCCCCTGCAGGAATGCAACCAATGGCTTGTGGTTGAGTTAAAGCACATTTATCCCTTCTTCCTGCAGCTCCTCCTAATTCTGCTGCTGCTGACAGAGCTGCCTGGCCCTCTCAGGCATGGGGAGATTCATACCCCCATGAATCACGGAGCAGAGCTCCAAAGATTTCCCACTTCTTCCCTGAGCTGAGCAGGTCAAGGTTGACCAATTTTTCTCTTGTCAAAACTCAAGTTTCAGCCCCAGGAATTCCGTGCTGCAGATCCCCTGGGATGCCATGCCTTGGATATGTGAGGATTTGCATTCTGGAGCGTTTTAAAGCCCCAGGTAATCTTGGCTCGTGAGCCAAAGACAAAGGTGGGCCCGTGGATATCCTGAAAGAGGATCCAGGGGTGCAGGTGGGTCAAAAGGCACAACCCTCTCCCCATGCAGCAATTTTACAGAACATATACTCCCTGTCTTATCCATTCCATTCCATTCCATTCCATTCCATTCCATTCCATTCCATTCCATTCCATTCCATTCCTTGCCTCCTGAAAAATCCGTTTTCAATTTTTCCACTTTCTATGAAATGTCTTCTTCAGCTACCCCAGAATTTCATCAAACATAAAATTAAAATTTGGCCATTTAGCCAGGACTTCCCTCCAGAGCAGCAGCTGCAGAATCCCCAGCTCTGGGGCAAAAAATTCCCCAGTTTTGCTGCACTGGGAAAATGACATTAACAGAGCCTGGATGATTTGTGGACGCACAGAATCATGAAAGGTTGAGCTTTTGCAGGTAAAACTCTCAGCACAGGGAATATAAAATCATGGCCATGCATCCTGCCCATCCTGGGCTCAGGGCACATGCAGGGCCTGGGAGCCACGCTCACATCCCTGGCTGGGGTTGTCCAGCTGAAATATGGCATCTTTCCCCTTCTGCCCCTCCTTATCTCGGTGTGTTGAGCTATGGAATGGGGGACTCGGCTCTCCTGAATGTGTAAAACAACAAAACTGGAATTGGAAGGGTCAGCTGAGGTTCTTTCAGCTCTTGGTGAAAATCCCTGCCTTTTGTACTCACCAGGTTCTCCCGTTTTCTCTGCATAAAGATGGTTTCCCTGCCCTTTCTGTTCAAAGTCACTTTGACCATTATATATGGAATCTGGATGGGACTTTTAAGTCTTAACTGGTCACTCTTGGCTTTATTTTTATTCTGGGGAAAAATCCAGGCAGCTCCAGAAAGGAGGAATCACTCTTTAGGGATGCATCTCCCACTCCATGGACGACAAAAAGAACCTTGGTGAGATGAATAATGAAGCCAGGCGAGATGAATTCGACATTTAGGATCCATTTCCCAACAGAAATCAAAGATGTATTTCAATTTCAGCATCACATGCTGCATGTTTCTAGAAATACTGGCTTTAACCATTTTCTAGCTTAAGAAAAATGGGTTTCATCATGCCAGAATGACTTCTTAATTCTCCCAAAGTTGGAGAGAATTTAGCTTTCTATTTCTTCCTGAGTTACCCCTTTTAACAGATGAGTGAAAAATAATAATTTCTCATTCACTGATTTGGTTTCTTATCAATTATCAGTTTCTATTCAGGATTGGAAGTTGCCAATCTCAGTTTTATTTAACATCAGGCCTGTCCTGTAAAAACTCCTTCTCTCTAATTCTGGCTAGAGAGAGAGAGAGAGGGAGAGAAAAAATATTATCCTAAATTTCTGAATAATTAGAAACCATTAATCTGAGTTTTCTCAGTATTTGCTTTTTACAATTGCATTGCTCCTGCGAGTGTTCTCCATGCATGGCTACAATTAATAATTTGAAGGTTTTTTTTTTAATTGCTATAATTTGCCTGGGGAAAGGAAGACTCTCAACTGTGGAATTCCTGCTCTGAAAGTCTCCTGAAGGAAGAAAGGGGGGTTCTAGGTCCACCAAGGAGATATTTGTGGACTCACAGTGCTGAGGTAGATTTCTTCAGCAGAAACTCCCAGGGACCAGATCCTCAGCTGATGGGAACCAGAAATTCTTCTGCCTGTCCAAATCCCATTTTATACCATCTGCTCCTACCAGATCACTGTAATGAAATCACTGGCAGTTGATTTTATCACTGAATTTTGGCAGTTGACATTTTCACTGCTTTAAAACAGGAGATGTTTGTTTGAGTCCTTGCAATATTTTGTCCTGTCCACAAAGGGGATATCAATTGAAATAATTTTAATATCATCAAAATGTCCGTATTCCATAAGGCAAAATAATCCTGCTCAGTGCTCCCTGTGTGGTGCAGCCTTTTCGCACAGATGTTATTTGGATCCCACCCTGAGCTTTGGGTCACTCTGGAGAGCAAAAGAAGGAGAGAACTTTACCTGGGAAAGCAAAGAGCAGCACCTTTGATAATTCCAATCAGAAATTCCCAGGCTGCTCAGAGGTGCTGTCGGCCTAGAGGTGAATTATGGAGCTCATGGAGGTGAAATGGAAGGATAAATGTAATTTATCCATGGCTCCACCACCTGCAGGAGGCCCGTCCTTGAGGACTGCCCACCCCCAGTTTATCCACCTCCCAGTGCAGAGGTGTTGGTGTTTGCAGGACTCAAAGTGCTGTGATCGATCACTCCTTTGGCCACCACCTCTCTCCCCCTCCCCTCAAGGAGGGCAGCACTCAGTGTTTTATTCCTCCCAGCCCTCATTTAAAGAACAAACCTCCTTTGTCCAGGGCTCCTGCAGGGGTGGGGATTCCCTGCCAGGGTCCCACAGCTGATCCCCGAGCGCACCACGGACCCTGGTGTCACAGAGATCCCACAAACACAGAGAAACCAGGCAGCCCTGTGTTATCCATGCCAAAATTCTGGATTTCCTGGCGCTCTCGAGCTCTTTGGACCACGGGGATTATACATTGCACAAGGTATCAGATGCCGAAGCGACTTTTGGAACAAAAAAAAAAAAAAAAAAAAAAAAAAAAAAAAAAAAAAAAAAAAGGAAACAAATCAGAATGACCTCTCCAAGAAAGGATCCTATAGAAGTGTTTTTAACAATAACAGAGCAGGAAACTTTGCCTTCTCAGGCATTTACCCAGCCTCTCTGCCTGCTGGCATTCCTCAAGTGCACTTGGACGCACGCTGGGCCACCGAGGGCCGGGATCCTCTCGGATTTCACAAACCGAGCAAGGTCAGCCCAGGGCAGAGGTTGGATGGGATTCCTCACTGAGAAACCCCCACTGCCCATCAAAGGTGCTGCTGTTCCATCCGCTGGCAGTGAACTTTGTTTCAGCCCAAGGTTGCTCCAGAACAGCTGGAGTTGTTCTTCTGGACAGCGCGTCCCACCCAGATTCCGCCGAGGTGCAATTTGCCCAACACTGGAATATCCACCCAAAATGGCTCTGTCAAAGTAATTTTTAGCTTCCATTCCACACTCTGCAAGGCTTCTGATAAATAAAATGCTGCACGAGGTATCCCTCTTACCGATTTTCCTTTTCCAGGGAAATCCTTGCACACCTTCCTTGCTTCCAGGTCAAACTCAGCTCAGAATTTGCCCCAGGCAGCAGCCACACAGATATTTCAGGAGTTAAACTGTGTTCGGGTGGGATTCAAGTAGCAAAAATAGGGATTTATGGTGTAGAAATCCACCTGAGCTTGTAACTCACAGCTCCTCTTGGAGTCAATAAGAGGTCTTTGGATGTAAGAAGTAAGATCTGTTGAATGCAGCCACTTTAAAGTGAAGAAAATAGTGCTGTTCCATCAACTGGCTAAGAAAAATGGCTGAATAAATTCATAAATAGAGTTCATAAATAAATTCGTTTAAAATTCATAAATAAGTTTATTTGTGGGAATCTGCAGCATTTCCAGGAGGCCTGAAGTCAGTTTTAGCATGATCTCAGCCCCTCAGGCATTTTAAACCATCATGAAGGAATCAGCCCTATTTTCCTCTGTCCTGTGCCACTGACTCTCCCCAAAGTCACCAAAAGCTCAGAACCTGAAGAGGAATTAACTCCTCCTTTGGGGTCTAGCAGGGAAAACTCAAACCAAGCAGGATCAGAAACACCAACAGCTGTAACCAGGACCCTCCACCTGCCCCCTCTGGTCCCAGTGGCCTGAGGAGCCTCTCTGCATGGGCTTGTTTTCATTCCAGGAACTGTCAGCAGCATCCTGGATTGCAAGTTATTCCACTCAGTCCCCTCTGGCGCCCTGGGGAATTTGTCTTTGTCACACTGGAGCCCTGCTCTGCTCCCCAGCCATCTCCCTGCTTTCCCTCCAGCCTCTTTCTGCCCCTGCCTGTATCTCATTCTCTCCCTGCCCTCCAAATTTTCCTAGGAATGCTCTGCTGCTTTCAGGAGTGCTGTAATTTCCATTTCCTCTCCTTGGCCCAAAGGGGAGCATCCCACACAAGGCAAACAAGCAGAGTTGTCTCCTGCTGCTCAGCTGCAAATTTTGTGAAGAGCTGTCAATTTTAGCACATCTATAGTGCCATTCCCCCTTTTTTCAAAACAAAAAAGTTCATTTTCCAGCTGTTCCCTTGCATGGACTTATTTTAAGGCTGCTGCCTGACATTACCAGTGCAAGGGAGAGAAGGGAACCTGCAGCCCCTAAGGGACAGGATTGCAGTCACAGACTGATATTGATCAGGATTTTAGGCTCCAAATCCATCATTTTGCTCAAGGCCAGAACTCTCAGGCCTTCCTTGGAAGAATCCAGGCTGGGAAGTTCCAAGTTTCATTGGAAAACTCAGGATTATGAAGACACCTTGAGGCATCTCAGTACTGAACCGCTCCCAAGCGCTGGTGACAAACAAACATAAAACAAAGATCCAAATTTTCCTTTGTCCTCACAGAGAGCAAGGAACCCCATAAAATGGGCATGATGAAACTCAGAGAAACGGATTACAAGAGGCAATTCTGGCTGGAATTTCCGGGATTTCTGGGAATTATGGTACCTGCAAATACCTGTACTAGCAGCGAGGGAGAAGCTGGTTGCTACAGCAGTGATGTGTGTTATTCCAAACCCCACATCCCTGATATGCAGTGCAGGGAAGGGCAGGGAGCTGGGAAAGGGAGAGATGTGGGAAGCCAGATGAAAAGTTTTATTAGGTGATTATTAAACTCTTCGGCAGTGCCAAGCGCGGCGCAAGGCTGCCAGCTCGTCTCACTGCAAACCCAAAATTAAAATAATGAGAGGGGCCCTAATCATGGGCTGGGTGGGGGCTGATTTTCTGTCTGGGCTGGCTAAAAAGCTGCACCTCCCTCATCAATCCAAGAGGGAAACTTGGAAGTGGCAGAGAAGCTTCATGCAAGGACAGTGAGTCTGTATCTGAGAAGGGAGCTGTTCCATCCTTTGTTTCAGCCCAGGATTATTCCAGAACAGCTGGAATTGTTCTTCTGGACAGTGGGTCCCACCCAGATCCTCCTGACTCCGTTGAAGACTTGGTACAATTTGCACAACACAGGAATATCCATCCAAAATGGCCCTGTCAAAGTAATTTTTAGCTTCCATTCCACACTCTGCAAGACTTTTGATAAATAAAATGCTACACAAGATAGCATTACTATTTCTGTTTTCCCTTTTATAGGGAAATCGTTGCACACCTTCCCTGCTTCCAGCATGAACAGTGCTGGCAAACCCAGCTCAGACTTTGGCCCAGGCAGCAAAGACAAACCCAGCCACACAGATATTTCAGGAGTTCAGCTGTGCTCAGTGGGATTCAGGTGGCAAAAACAGGGAAGTTTAATCTGGTAATGAAAAGTCTGGTAAGGACCCAAACCATCCATCAGTCAGGGCTCCCAGAATCTGGCTCCTTTCCCAGGGAATGGAGGAAGGTGGGACTGTCTTGACCACCTACTCATGGAGCCAAATCCTTTTGTTGTGACTGCTTCCCTCCACAGACATGGGGAGGGCACCCAGGAGCTCTGCAGAGGAGGTGGTTGGGATGATTCATCCCTGTCACACCATGAAATCCCATCTGGAGCATTTTCGTCCTCTTCGTGCCCTTTAACAGGTGAGCTAAATGCAATCCACTCTTCATGCATCAGATCCAGACACCTCCCGTGGAAAGAGACAGGATTTATGGAATCAAAGAACCTTAAAAATTATCCAGTTCTGTGACCGTGTTCACAGGGGTCTTAGGTTGAGGAAAGAGATGAGGATTTGACTCCATGTTTCAAAAGGCTGATTTATTATTTTATGATATATATTACATTAAAACTACACTAAAAGATTAGAAGAAAGGATTTCATCAGAAGGCTGGCTAAGAATAGAATAGGAAAGAATGATAACAAAGTTTTGTGTCTCGGACAGAGACTCTGAGCCAGCTGACTGTGATTAGCAACAACCACATGAGACCAATCCCAGATGCACCTGTTGCATCCCACAGCAGCAGATAATCAATGTTTACATTTTGTTCCTGAGGCCTCTCAGCTTCTCAGGAGGAAAAATCCTAAGGAAAGGATTTTCCATAAAAGATGTCTGCAACACAGTTCCAACACTGCGCCATGGGCAGGGACACCTTCCACTAGACCAGGTTGTTCCAAGCCCTTTCCAGCATGGCTTTGAACACTTCCAGCCAGGCTGGGAGACCAGAGCATCAGTTGTGAACAGGGATTCCCAATGTTTGCATCCAGACCTGAGAGCCACCATGAGCCACACCTGGTTCAAAGAGATCCAGGTCCTAGTTCAGCCAAGCCTTTTATGTCACAATTTGAACATAAATGTGGCTGCAGGGTCGTATTGTTTGACAGTGGCTTGTCAAAACGGGGTGAGAGATGAGACAAATCTGCTGTCCCTCCACAGTGGTGTAACCCTGGACTGGACCTGAGACATTTGGGGTGGGTGCACCCACCCATCCACCTGGACTCTCCTACAGAGCAGGCTGAGACCTTCTCCAGTGTGGATCTCATCCCTCCAAAGGGCTGGAACAAGCTTCCCTTTCTCTGACCCCACCAGCCCTAGGATTCTGCACACTGAGACAAACCCAGTTTTAAATAACACTGGCAATACAACCCTGCCTACATCACATCTCTGGGGACATTTCTGCTGTTTTCACAGAATTTCTTCTCTGCTGCAGGAAGATTTCTCCACACCAAGCTTTCACTTGCCTCAGCCTCCTGTTCATCTCATCACCCTGGTGGTGGTGGTGACCTTCTCACACCCTTGGAGCAGGTCCAGGCACAGGAGAAGGTCACCATCACCTCACCAGGTTGGCACGGAGAAGGCAGCGCAAGCCACGCGCTTCCCTGACCTATGATGCCGTCCACCCCTGTGAGCACAAATGTTCTGTGGGATGCGTGAGGTGGCTTTAGGATCTGGAGGCAGCTTTCCATGCCTGGAACAGGCAGTGCTGGTAATTCTCCAGGAGATGAAAGGCAGGAGGAACACACAGCGAACGCCGAGCGGAAAGGCAGAGCCGCTCTCGGGGAACTGCGTGGGGCTGAGGTAATGTTCTGTGCCGTGATACTCCCAGTAGGAACATCTGAGTTTGGGGTCACAGGTTTGCAGGGAGCCATCTTGTTAACGTCATGGGCAGCTCGGAGCAATCCAGCCTCCGTTTTTCCACTGCTTGTGTGTGTGGGAATTCGTGGGGCTTCGCCCGAGTCAACGTGCTGGCCCTCCTGAAATCCCTGCTCGGGATTCCCAGGAAAGCCTTGGATCTGCTGCTGCCCTTCCTGAAATCCCTGCTTTATCCTTTGATCCAAGGAAAGCCTTGGATCACAGATTTGGGATGAAGGGAAGGGAAGGGAAGGGAAGGCAAGGCAAGGCAAGGCAAGGCAAGGCAAGGCAAGGCAAGGCAAGGCAAGGCAAGGCAAAAGGACAATTCCAACTATAGAACTGAATAAACTAAAAAGCCACACGGAACATCACGGAAAAGAGCAAACAAAAGTATTAGGCTAACAAAAGTTAGCCTAAATATTAGCTAACAAAAGTTAGTGGCTCTGCTAAGCCGTGCCTGCGCAACTCGTAGCTGGACGAATTTGTGGGGCGGATGGAGAAAGAGACCTCAGGGCTTCAGCACTTGCAAATCCCACAGCAAGTTCCTATCTACTCCCACTCCTGCAGGAGCTCCATGGAAACGAGCTCAAACTGTGCAAATTGGCTGCAAAGTGTTTTTCTTGAGTCAGTAACACAATACTTTTTCTTTCTCGACATCAAATATTCACTTCACCCCCCCAACAGCCCTTGCCAGCTCCCAATGTGATAAGCAATTAGTTTGGTTAAGGCTTCTTTTTTTTAGGAGCTAAAGCTGTGGGAGTTGCTGGTCTTGGAGGAGATGTGAAATCTGCTCTTTCCCCATCCAGAGCGTTCGTGCAGAACTCCAGCACCTCACCTCCTGGGCACGGAGAGCCAAGGCAGCTGTTGGGCATGAAAAGCCTCTGGAAGCTGCCTTGCCTCAGAAGCCTTTCCTGCTCTGAAGGAATTTCTATTCATGATCATTACAGCAGGAAAAAGATTTGGATTCTCAGGTCATTTAGACCCAAACCTACAAAACTCTTTCCTTTGAAGCTCTAACTCTGCTGTTGTTTTCACCGAGACTCAAAATATCTATTTCATAAACAAAGGTGAAGAAGAAATTGTCAAAATGTGCTGTGGGTCAGAAATTTGAGGGCCATCAAGGTGCTCATAGGGCTGGAAGACATCAGCTATAAATACAGCATCAGGCTGGGAAAGCTGGGATTACTCATCCTGGAGAGGAGAAGGCTCCAGAGAGACCTTGGAGCCCCTTCCACTGCTTAGAGAACCTTCATGAGACCTGGAGAGGGACTTTGGACATCCCTTTGGACAAGGGAAGGAGGGCAGGACATGGGGGAATGGCTTCCCGCTTCCAGAGGGCATTGATGGATGGGAGATTGGGAAGAAAATCTTCCCTGTGAGGATGGTGAGGCCCTGGAATGGATTTCCCAGAGAAGCTGTGGCTGCCCCTGGATCCCTGGAAGAGTCCAAGGCCAGGTTGGACAGGGCTTGGAGCAGCCTGGGATAGTGGGAGGTGTCCCTGCCCATTGAATTGGGTGGGAATGGATGAACTTTAAGGTCCTTTCCAACCCAGACCAGCCTGAGATTCCAGGATTTTTTTTAAAACACAGCAAAGGTTCCTAATTCCCTTCCTGGTGCTCCTGTTCCATGTTCTCAGTGCAAATGCTGGACTTGTCTTTAATTCAGTGTCTGAGGTGGTCAGACTTAAAATGATGGTCAGATTCCACCCAAAATTTGGGAATTGGGAAGGAAAGGGAAGGGAAGGGAAGGGAAGGGAAGGGAAGGGAAGGGAAGGGAAGGGAAGGGAAGGGAAGGGAAGGGAAGGGAAGGGAAGGGAAGGGAAGGGAAGGGAAGGGAAGGGAAGGGAAGGGAAGGGAAGGGAAGGGAAGGGAAGGGAAGGGAAGGGAAGGGAAGGGAAGGGAAGGGAAGGGAAGGGAAGGGAAGGGAAGGGAAGGGAAGGGAAGGGAAAAGGACAATTCCAGCTACAGCATTGAATAAACTAAAAAGCCACACGGAACATCAAGGAAAAGAGCAAGCAAAAGTATCAGGGCAGGTCAGCAGCATCAATGCAGACATTATTTCCTCCATTATTCTGCCTCTAGGCAGAAAAACAAATCAAAAATTATGAAAGTCGTGTCAGCAGCAGAAAGTTGGCAGGAGCCAGTGCCTGCACGGAGTGGTGCTGGGCTGCACAAGAAAAGCTGCTTATCATGTGGAATCACTTACTAAGCCCTCAAATTTGACTCCCTCCCTCGTACCAGAGCAGCCTTTCCCCCGGCTGAAGGGGTGACAGTCCCATTATGCTTTTTTTTCCCCCACAGACTCCGAGATTGTCCATTTTGGATGCTAAATGGGTGCATCTAATCCGAACCAGGGAGGTCTGTCATGAGCAGACTCATTTATTTCTTCACTGGCAAAGCACAAAAAAGCATCAGAATAAATGGGACAAAGGAAAACCAAGTGGTTTTGGGGGAAATTCCCTGAGCTGGGAATTCTTGTGTGGCATTGGGCAGGTCTTGGACACATGTCAGGAGTTTCTCAGATTGTGGCTCACTCCTCGACACAGACATCAGGAATAAAGGTGTTTCCATTTGTTTGGAAAGGTTTGAGTTCAGATGAGTTCCCAGATGCTCTCCTGATATAATACTGACTTTTCAGTATTATATATATTATATGTAATACTGAAAAGATATAATACTGACTTTTCAGTGTTATGTATAATACTGAAATGATATAATACTGACTTTTCTAGGAGACAGCAGTTATTTGGTGGTACAGGGACAGTTCCCAACACCTTTTTTCCCCCCTGGCCAGGAGTCTCCCTCTGCTCTCCTGCCCCTGGTGCTCGTGTTCCTCCTTGTTCATTCCTCTCAGATAAAGTAACTCTTACTGAAGGCTGGAAAATCCTTGTGAAGCTTTTACTTCATGGCTCGGCTGAAAAAATTAGAGGCCACATCCTCACGTAGTATAAAACAGGAACCAGGCCAGTTTCCAGCAGGGAAAAATCCAACCCTCCCTGGCAAGAACTGCTCAGATGGACCCACGAGGGTTTAGGGGCTGCCACACTTCCCTTTTAACGTCACCCCCCAACAAAAGGAGAGCACAGAAAGGCAGCGAGAGACTTTTGGAGGGAGCATAAATATAATTCCAACCCAAGGCTGGTATTTCCCATGGTTTGCAGCAGAGTCATTCCCATCAATAAATGCACCTTTACCTTCTCTCCTGGCCGTCTTTTCCCCCCCACACGGTGCTTTAATTACTTGGTGCCTAAGAAGCATTTGGGACAGCGAGGTCTGTCACCCCTTAAGCTGCCTGCCCCACTCTTCATTTCATGAACAAGATCCACACAAACTCCCTTAGCCAATGGCAGCCTGGTCACACAAGTATTATGTTTTTCCTCTCGCTGTCTACTGTTTCACCACTGGAGGAATTACACAGCCAAGAGCCCGGTAGGAATAATGGCTCTATTCATTTCCCCCTGGGACTAATTCTTACAGATGGCAAGCACTGTGATGGGGCAAATTAGCTTCTTATTTCATTGGGAGGCTTAAAGTTATAAGCTCATTTTGTTGTTGTTTACGGGATAGCTCACGGCAGGACGGTGCAAGCCTGTACATTGCTGCTGGGAGGGGAGGAGGCAAATCCTGTGCCAGGGCAGCTCAGAGGGTAGGGAAGGGGACGCTAGGAGGGCCCTGTCACTGCTGAGCCCCAGCTCGGGCTGTGCTGGGCTCTGGAGCCCGGGCAAAGCTCTCTGGCTGCCGGGGCTCCCAGTCAGGTGCTGAGACCAACAGGAGGCTTAGCGCTGCTGCAATCCAGGATCACGGCCCCAGCACTTTGGGAAATGGGGATTTGCCAGTGTTTCTGGGGAGAGGGGGCGGTAAAACAGGCAGTTTGTGCTGCTTGGGGTGATTTGGAGCTGTGCTGCAGATGAGAAGTGGGGAGAGGGTTATTTACCTGAAAAGGCCAGCCAGGAGATCTGTGACGGTGTTCACAGGGGTTCTTGGATGAGGGAAGAGATGAGGATCTGACTCCATGTTTCAGAAGGCTTGATTTATTATTTTATGATATATATTACATTAAAACTATACTAAAAGAATAGAAGAAAGGATTTCATCAGAAGTCTGGCTAAGAATAGAATAGCAAAGAATGATAACCAAGGTTTGTGGCTCGGCTCTCTGTCCGAGCCAGCTGACTGTGATTGGCCATTAATTAGAAACAACCACATGAGACCAATCCCAGATGCACCTGTTGCATCCCACAGCAGCAGATAATCAATGTTTACATTTTGTTTCCTGAGGCCTCCCAGCTTCTCAGGAGGAAAAATTCTAAAGAAAGGATTTTTCATAAAATGTGTCTGCGACAGGGGGATGGATGCAGGAATGTTTTCTTTAAAAGTCATTTTCCTCTGGAGACAGCAGCAGTCTCAGGACTACAGAGGATCCTTGGAAAGGGAAGGACACCTTTTTGCCTGTGGTCATCACCGTGAGGCTGTGATTACCCAGTGAATTAGGTGCCACTGAGGTGCCTTTCCCAGATGGCATTTCCAGACGGGAAATCCCAGACTGAGCCTTCCCGTACAAGGCTTGTCTGATTTTCCAAGCAGAACACAGAGTCATGTGTCCCCAGCTTTGAGTGAATCAGCATCTCCCTGGAGATTCCAACTGACACCAGTCACCAATCTGGCCCATAATGTCACTTTTTTATAGGTTTCATGGTCAAAATCGTTTTTCATGAGTAGTGATGCACCATGAGGAGTAATAGAAGACGTTGGATGGGATTTTATTTGGCAAAAGTGTCTCAGAGGGAAATTTTCAGTGAAACAAGCAACCATCATTGCTCAGTCATCATTCCCCATCCCTGGAAGTGTCCAAGGCCAGGCTGGATGGGACTCGGAGCAGCCTGGGATAGTGGAAGATGTCCCTGGGTGGAAAAAATTGAGGTTTAAGGTCCCTTCATACCCAAACCCCAGAATTCCATGATCCATGATGTTATTAAGAGTTGTTTTCCTGCAGCTGCTGGTCTGGATAAAATATTTATTTTCTGCAATGTCTCAGGAGATCATAAGGGATGTGGAGAAGCTTAAGGACAGTGAGCCCAAGGAATCCTCCCAGTGAGATGGTTCCCAATGCATGACAGACTCCAACTTCAGATTCCCTGTCCTTTCTAGTGCTCATCCATCTTTACTTCCATATTTTGGCATGAATTTCACCCTGGATACTCCCTCTAGTATTGACTCATTCTCTGATCATTATGAACATTATAAATGGGGTGTCTTGTTATTATGATTATGTTATGATTATGATAATTACGCTTCATTATAAGTGGGATATTTTGCCCAGACCTGCACATCTACATTGTAGATGATCTTCACCTCCCATCCAGCATCCTCGTGCTCTGGGATCCTCTGTTGCCTTCCCACCACATTCCTGATGCCCTTCCTATGCCCACCAGACGCCTCCAGCCACAGCTCCACACTCCTGACATCCCTGGTAATTCCTCTTCCTTGTCTGCCTCTGAGACACTTCCAGGCGCTCATAAATATATGAACTTTTCTCTTCTGAAATAGTTCAAAATATTCAAGAAGAAAATCACTGTTGAAAATATGAAAATAACCTGTAATTTTTTTTTTTTTGAGGGAAGAGGACACAATAAAAACATGTAGATAGAAATAGAAAGCTCTCACATGTATGAAACAGATAAGGCCTGCTGTAATAATTTAAGGAATTATGATAGCTCTTACAGCATAGAAAACAGTCCTCAAAATGGAAAGTCACGACGACATGAAAATTCTGTTTTCTGACAAAGGTTAACCCAAAATGTTTCCATCCCACAAAATGCTACATTTGCATATGCTCAGACACTCACATATGTTTGCAAAATTCAGCCTGCTCCAGACACAGCTTTTTTTTTTTTTCTGTGAGTGAAAAAAAAAACATTTCAAAATACCAACCCTATTTTCATCGCAGAGATGCCTCTTCAGGAAGTGCCAGCCATGAGCGAAGGCAGTGGCAGAAAAGTGAACCTGGTTGTTCTGTAAAGCCACCCCACCATGAGGTAACGTTCCGGGTGCTGTAAATTACTCCAGAGCTCCAGCTACCTGGGGTAAGTATGGAAAAACCAATGGAATGTGTGGGGCTACAGCTTCTCCATGGCTTTTCTAGACACATCCACCAGCAGCACCTTGGCTTTGGAGGAAAAGTATTTTACATGTTCCTCAAAGTGATGGTTTTTTGCTCTAATGTGCGAGTGGGAGGTGTTTTTTGACCCTTCCAGAGTTCAGAAGGACCAGGATGGACGTCCCTGGTGCTTTTCCTGCTGTGGCAAGTTTGCCCTTGGATCTTTGGCATCTGTTGTAGGGAAACCACATCCACTTTCAACCAAGAGAGGAAAAGGAGGAGAGGGGAGTAAAAAGGAGGAGAAGGAGAAGAAAGATAAGGAGAAGAGGAAGGAGAAGAAGGAGAAGGAGAAGGAGAAGGAGAAGGAGAAGGAGAAGGAGGAGAAGGAGAAGGAGAAGGAGAAGGAGAAGGAGAAGGAGAAGGAGAAGGAGAAGGAGAAGGAGAAGGAGAAGGAGAAGGAGAAGGAGAAGGAGAAGGAGAAGGAGAAGGAGAAGGAGAAGGAGAAGGAGAAGGAGAAGGAGAAGGAGAAGGAGAAGGAGAAGGAGAAGGAGAAAGAGGAGAAGGAGGAGAAGGAGGAGAATGAGAAGGAGAAGAGGATAAGAAGAAGAAAGAGAAGGAGAAAAAGGAGAAGAAGAAGAAGAAGAAAGAGAAGTAGGAAGGAGAAGGAGAAGGAGAAGGAGAAGGAGAAGGAGAAGGAGAAGGAGAAGGAGAAGGAGAAGGAGAAGGAGAAGGAGAAGGAGAAGGAGAAGGAGAAGGAGAAGGAGAAGGAGAAGGAGGAGAAGGAGGAGAAGGAGGAGAAGGAGGAGAAGGAGGAGAAGGAGGAGAAGGAGGAGAAGGAGGAGAAGGGGATAAGAAGAAGAAAGAGAAGGAGAAAAAGGAGAGGGTGAAGAGGATAAGAAGAAGAAAGAGAAGGAGAAAAAGGAGAAGGAGAAAAAGGAGAAGAAGAAGAAGAAGAAGAAGAAGAAGAAGAAGAAGAAGAAAGAGAAGTAGGAAAGAGAAGGACAAGAAGGAGAACAAGAAGGAGAAAGAAAGAAAGAAAGAAAGAAAGAAAGAAAGAAAGAAAGAAAGAAAGAAAGAAAGAAAGAAAGAAAGAAAGAAAGAAAGAAAGAAAGAAAGAAAGAAAGAAAGAAAGAAAGAAAGAAAGAAAGAAAGAAAGAAAGAAAGAAAGAAAGAAAGAAAGAAAGAAAGAAAGAAAGAAAGAAAGAAAGAAAGAAAGAAAGAAAGAAAGAAAGAAAGAAAGAAAGAAAGAAAGAAAGAAAGAAAGAAAGAAAGAAAGAAAGAAAGAAAGAAAGAAAGAGAGGAAGGAGAAGAAGAAGAAGAAGGAAAAGGAGAAATAAAATCCCCACATGTTGATTGTGTTGAATCACAAAGCCAACATCACGCTGTGGTGGAAATTCCTCCCTCCCAAAGCCTCCCCTCCTGGCTTTCTGTCTTCACTTGGAGCCAGTGGTTACTGGAACCACCAATTCCTACATTTCGTCGGGCCAAGTCCTCTCCTGTGTCCACCAGCACTGAGCCCCAAGCCCTGGAGGGGAAAGCCCAGGCTAGAAAAGCCCTGCAAACCTCTGCTGAAAGCCCAAGTCAGCAACATTTGCATGGAGACCTCCCCACCTCGCTGGGTTCGTGATTCCTGTGGTGGCCTCGTGGCTGCTTTTACGAGCAGCTCAGAAAGGGGAGGAGGAGAGCAGGCGTGGAAGCCGAGTGACAAAACCAAGGCTGGCTCTGCCAGGGCATTTCCTTATGTAAGAGGAGCAATGGGATGGTTTCCTGCACCACTGCGGCCAAAGGAGTGCGGGAGCACACGGAAACGGATCCCGCTGGAGTCGGGAACATGCGTGGGCTGGCCCAGGGGATGAGGGAGCTGCTCCAGAGCTTCCCCAGCTCCTGTCCAAGGGATTAAACCATGCGCTGCAGGCCTTGCAGGGAAAAGCCTGGGGGAGCCAGCCAAAGGCTGTAAGCAGGCAGGGAGTTCAACTCAGGATTCCTTGCGAAAGGAGGAGAAGGGAACAAAAATAAAGTCGAATTCCTGCATCTGTAAAACAAAAATCTCCATGTTTTTCCAGGTTCCAGGGTGAAGGGCTTGTAATGCAATGCTGCTGCTTTCTGTGTTATTTTATTTTTATAAATCTCTCTCTCTCTCCCTCAGTTTTCCTCATTCTAACCTTTCTCACTGAGATCTCCAAAGCTGAACTGCTGTTACCTATCCATGCAATGCCCATTGTCCTCAGAGAATTATTAAAGAATTAAATTACAGAAATATTAAAGTGATAAAAATATTAAAAATAAAATTATTAATAAAATATAAAAAATTAATATAAAATATTAAAAATTAAAATATTTTAAATACTAAAATATTAATAATATTAGATTGTTAAAATATTTAAAATATTTAAAATTTGAAAATTTTAAAAGTATTAAAAATATTAAAATATTGAAAATATTGAAATAATAAAAGGTATTAACATGCCAACCAGCACCTATTCTCCTCCCTAAGGCAAGAAATTAGATTTATCAGCATTTCACTCCCCAAAAGGGCATCCACAGGTAAAGGGATTGAGCAATTATGATCTCCTGGCATCCCTTGCTTTATTATTTCCACTGATAAAAGCAGATATCACGGGCAATTCTGGCTTCAGGAAGTTCATTCTAGGAAATTAATTCCCCTCAGAGCCCGTTATAGAGGGAAATAAGGTGCTGAAATCAGCTGGGTGCACCTTGCTTTGGTTGCTGACCACGTTCCAGGTATTTCCTCATGGACTTTGCAACATCCCTGCCCTTTGGGGAAAGAAAATCTGGTTGAAACCAGGAGATGCAGCAGGGAGAGTCAGGGTTTTATGGGATTGGACATGCAGGTGAAACACTAAAACCAGATTTTCTCTGAGGGTGAAACAGGACCAGCAAGTCTGATCTTGGGTTCTCAAGGGCTCTTGACTGGAGCTGCTGGTTCCCATCCAAACTGCCGAAATGAAGTGTTTGGCATCACACCACAACCCATTAACTCTTCATGGGTGATGGGGCAGGAGCAGGGCAGGGAAACACCACTCCTGCTCCTGACATAAATTAGGAGCAGCTGAACACAGACATCTTGGCTTAGGTAACCAGAGATCCACCACCAGCCCCTTTTATTTCTACATGAACCACTGGAAAAAGAATTTAACATAATTATTGAGGGTAGTATTCATTACACAAAGCTATTTACTTGGAGAAAGTTTAGATCCCAGCACAAATTCTGCCCCATTGCCCACAGTGAGAGCCACAACAGTCCCCAGACTCTTTAAATCTTGGAATGAGGATCATGGAGTGGTTTGGATTGAAAGGGACCTTAAAAATCTTGTTCCAGTCCCTGCCCTGGGCAGGAACAGCTTCCATTATTCCAGGTTGCTCCAATGCCAGTCCAGCCTGGCCTTGAGCATTTCCAGGGCTGTGGAAACAGCAGCTACAACTTCTCTGGGAAAACCAGTGATAATTTTCTATTATTCCATTCTCTAAGGTAAGAGGAGCTGCTACATCAGCAGTGAAAGGCTGTGCATGAGTAAATGCAAAGACAGTTTTTGTCAGTATTTTCCTTTTCAATAATTTTCCAATATTCCAATGAACAATCCTTCTCTCTGAGCTTCTATTCTAAAAACTGCACATAATCCCAACACACTGCATCCTTCCTAGGGAATCCTGGAGTACTCAGAGGCCTTTATTCCATATTTGTGCTGTTCCTTGGAATGTCACAGCCAGCAGTGAAGCCTGGCCATGCCTGCTGGTAAATAAATGTCTGAGTTAAGGCACATGCAGGATTTCTGCAGTGTTGTATTTCAGTTTATCCCACCTTGGCTTCTCAGACCAAGTACAAATCAAACTGCTCCTTTGTTGGATCCACGTTCTGAGAATCCAAGCCCCTCTTTTTCTCCTCTGAGCCAAGTTCATGTCCCAGTGATTCCCCCAGTCAGCTCTTTCACCTGGTGTTGAAGATTGCAGTGCAAGTTGGTCTTCCATTACCATCTGTGTGGCAGATTCCCTTTGTCAAGTGGGCAGTTTGCCTTATCTCCCTCTTTGAGTGACCACATTCACACCTCCCTTGGGAGGGGACATTGCTGATAACAGCTATTGAATGTCCCTGCATGGCTGATAAGAACTGCAGCATCCCATTGGGAGATGGGAGCCCAGAGGGAGGAGCCAAGCATTCCTACCCAGATATAATCCAGAGGTTTTGAGACACCAGCACGGCTTCTCCACTGGATTCCCCAGAGGAACAGCAGCTGCCTCTCCTTCCACTGGATCTTCAGAGGAAGAACACATCCTTCTCTACAGGATCCCTGCTCCAGCAGAACCACCCCTGACACTGCAGGAGGGCTGAGCCACAATTCCAGTGGGACTGCTGCCAACACCCTGACCCACAGGGTGTCAGGATGGGTTCTGACTCTGTCAGTGTTGTTCTAGTGTACTGCATTGTTTATTTTATCCTTTTTTATTTTCTTTTCCCTATTAAAGAACTGTTATTTCCTGCTCCCATATTTTTGCCTGAGAGCCCCTTAATTTAAAATTTATAGCAATTCAGAGGGGTGGGGAGGGTTTACATTCTCCATTTCAGGGGAGCTTCCTGCCTTCCTTAGCAGAGTCCTGTCTTTCCAAACCAAGACACCTGGGTTTCAGAGGGAGAAAAGCCAGTTGTTTCCAGAGAAAGGGAATGACAATGGGCGGGCCAGTTTCAAGCTGGGATAGAAATGCAGCTTAATATGCTGTCAAAAATGATTTGAAACAGATCCCTTCGTGCCAGCTGATAAAACTGAAATGTTCTGCTTCGGGCTGAGCCACCGCAGGTTGGAAGCTGACTTTTTAACCTTTTCCCATGGAGAAAAAAAAATCAGAAAAACACACTTTTGGGGGGCAAAGTTTAAAAAAAACTTAATATTGAAGCCTTGCCTTGAAGTATTTCTAGAACTCCTGGAGTGAGGGGAAGCAGTGGAGTGTTGGTGTCAGAGTGAGAGGGCAAGGCAGGTCTTGTCCCAGGGAGGGACAATGCTGGTCCTGGTGCCTTGGGTTGGATGCCAAAATTCTGGCAGCAGAGTGCCACACATCCCAGAGATGGCTTTTGGGAATTATCCACCCCAGCCTGGAGTGTCTGCCAGAGGAATTACTGCCACCACAACACTGTTGTGCATCCAGCTCCTCCATCTGCCCAACCCAAAAAGGAGGGTGAGTTGATACCCCTGTCTGATTTCTCTTAAGCTAATAATAATAATGTCCTGATATTTTACTCCACTCATGCTCCAACATTAAAGTTTAAAAAGAGATGACCCAGCTGGCAAACTTGAAAAAAAAAAAAAAAAGGTAAATATTGAAGCATTTATAAAACTCCTGGTGTGAGATGAAGCAGTGGAGTGTTGGTGTCAGAGTGGGAGGACAAGGGTTAGGGGACAGTGGGACACTTCTCAGTGGGAAACTGCTGGCCCTGATGACTTGGCTGGGATGCCAAAATTCTGCCAGCAAACTGGAGGAGCTCTTAGGAATTATCCACCACAGTCTGGAGAGTTTGCAAGAGCCACCACAACGTTGGTGTGCATCCAACTCCTCCCCTGTCCCTTGTGCTGCTCAGCCCAAAAACGAAAGTGAGCAGATCCCTTAGTTTGATTTTTCTTAGGCTGATAACTTGCTCCACTCATGCTCCACAACCAAGGTTTAAAAGGAGATGACCAAGTTGGAAAACCTGAAAAAAAAGTTAATATTGAAGTCTTGCCTTGAAGCATTTATAAAACTCCTGGTGTGAGATGAAGCAGGAATGTGGAGTGCTGGTGTCCTGGATGGGACACTGCTGGCCCTGGTGCCATGGCTGGGATGCCAACATTCTGGCAACAAAGGGGGATGGCTTTTAGAAGTTATCCACCACAGTCTGGAGTATTTGCAAGAGCCACCACAACTTCCAACTCCTCCCCTGCCCCTTGTGCTGCCAGGCCCAAAAAAGAAAGTGAGCAGATCCCTTAGTTTGATTTTTCTTAAGCTGATAACTTGCTCCACTCATGCTCCACCACCAAGGTTTCAAAGGAGGTAACCCAATGGGCAAAACTGAGAAAAAGTTAATATTGAAGCATTTATAAAACTCCTGGTGTGAGACGAAGCAGTGGAGAGTGGAGTGTTGGTGTCAGAGCAGGAGGACAAGGCAGAGCTTCTCAGTGCTGGTCCTGATGCCGTGGCTGGGATGCCAAAATTCTGGCAGCAGACTGGAAAGGCTCTTGGGAATTATCCACCACAGCCTGGAGCGTTTGCAAGAGCAACTCATGGCCACCACAACGTTGGTGTGCATCCAACTCCTCCCCTGCCCAGCCCAGAAAGGAAAGTGAGAAACCAAACCCCTGTTTGGTTTCCCTTAAGCTGATAACTCGCTCCACTCCTGCTCCACCACCCGGGTTCCACAGGAGCTGCCCCAGCTGACCTCCAGCAGCATCCCCAGCCAGTCCCTGCCGGTTTATCACAGCCCAGCCCTTGCAGATCCCGGGCAGCAGGGGTTTGTGTACAAAGCTGTCACCACTCTCAGGAGTGGGTGGATTTTCCAGCTCATCTGTAACCTGAGTGCCACTCCAGCCCCGGGATCTTTCTTCCCAGTGTCAACAGCACGCAGCGGGCCGGGCTATCCCCTTACACATTATCTTCCATCAACTTGATGGACAGGAGGGAGCAGAGCCAGCGGCCTTTGTGACAGGCTGGGTGTTTTTACAGGCACAATGGTTAATGGGCTGGTTAATGTAAAGGATTAGCCCCTTCAGCCCCGGGACATCTGAGAGGGGAGGAAGGGGGTGGTGCTGCTCAGCCAGCCCCGCTAGGAAATGCCACGATGGGCTCCTCACCAAATAGCAGTGAATGGGGATAAAGGTTTTGGGTTTGGTGTGAGGGGATGGCATTTTGGGATGGTGAATGGCATTTTGGGATGGTGGTGGGCACACAACGCAAAACACAGAGCCCGAACATCACGGTCTGCAGGGAATGAGAATCTTCCCAAAGCTGCCAGAGTTCCAGGAGCATTCGGACAGCACTGTCAGGAACAGGATGGGATTTCTGGGATTGTCCCGTGCAGGGTCAGGAGCTGGACTGGATGATCCCTGTGTGTCCCAGCTCAGGATTTGGACTGGATGATCCCTGTGTGTCCCAGCTGAGGAATTGGACTGGATGATCCCTGTGTGTCTCAGTTCAGGATTTGGGCTGGATGATCCCTGTGTGTCCTGGGCAGGATTTGGGCTGGATGATCCCTGTGTGTCCCATCTAGCTCAGGATTTGGACTGGATGACTCCTGTGTGCCCTGTGCTGCTCAGGAGCTGCACTGGATGATCCCTGTGTGACCTGTGCAGGATTTGGACTGGATAATCCCTGTGTGTCCTGGGCAGGATTTGGGCTGGATGATCCCTGTGTGTCCTGGGCAGGATTTGGGCTGGATGATCCCTGTGTGTCCTGGGCAGGATTTGGGCTGGATGATCCCTGTGTGTCCTGGGCAGGATTTGGGCTGGATGATCCCTGTGTGTCCTGGGCAGGATTTGGGCTGGATGATCGTTGTGTGACCTGTGCAGGATCAGGAGCTGCACTGGATGATCCCTGTGTGTCTCAGTTCAGGATTTGGGCTGGATGATCCCTGTGTGTCCCAGCTCAGGATTTGGACTGGATGATCCCTGTGTGTCCAGCTCAGGATTTGGGCTGGATGATCCCTGTGTGTCCTGGGCAGGATTTGGGCTGGATGATCCCTGTGTGTCCCAGTTCAGGATTTGGGCTGGATGATCCCTGTGTGTCCTGGGCAGGATTTGGGCTGGATGCTCCCTGTGTGTCCCAGTTCAGGATTTGGGCTGGATGATCCCTGTGTGTCTCAGTTCAGGATTTGGACTGGATGATCCCTGTGTGTCCCAGCTCAGGATTTGGGCTGGATGATCCCTGTGTGTTCAGCTCAGGATTTGGGCTGGATGATCCCTGTGTGTCCTGGGCAGGATTTGGGCTGGATGCTCCCTGTGTGTCCCAGCTCAGGATTTTCTGTCATCCTCTGATTCCCTGAGCCACACAGGGAGGGATGAGAAGGCTGAATGGATTCTCCTCATCCTCAGCCAAGGGATAAGAAGGGAAAAGCTCAGCTGTGCCCTGGGACCACCAGCATTGCTGTCCCCAACCCTCCTCCTGGCAGAGGATGCCGACAGTTCCCTCTCTGCCTCGGGGGCTCCAGAAAGCGGCTGCCCAGAGGAATTTCTGAGTAGAAAAGGCACATTTGCCGCTTTTCCCGGGACAGCAAAGCCCGAGGAGCCGCCCCGAGGCTCCAGCCCTTCCATCAGGGCAGCATCACTGCCAGCAGCCCATCCAGTGCTGTTGTCTCACCGCTAAGTGCCCGAGCTTAGGGGATTTAGGGCCAGATGCTCGCACGGCTTCTGTGCTGAGGAGCTTAAAAACCCTTCCTCCAAATTCCTCAGGAGGGCTAAAACCTTCTGCCTGGCTGGCTCAGCTTACAGCAGAGACACGGCCCTGGAGAGAGAGACCCTTTGGGGAGAAAAGGGGATGGAGAACACCTCCTCAGGAGAAAGGAATTGGAGAATCCCTCTCCAGGAGAAAAAGGGATTGAAGAAATCTTCCCCAGGAGAAAAAGGGGATGGAGAAAATCTCCCCAGGAAAGCTGCTGAGCTTTATGGGGAAAAGGGGCTGAAGAAAACTTCCCCAGGAGAAAAAAGGGCTGGAGAAACCCTCCCTGGAAGAAAAGGAATTGGAGAATCCTCCAGGAGAAAAAGGGGGCTGGAGAAACCCTCCCTGGGAAGGATGCTGAGTTTTAGGGGGAAAAGTGCTGGAGAAATTGTCCCCAGGGGAAAGAGGGGATGGAGAGCCTCTTCCCAGGAGAAAAGGAATTGGAGAATCCTTCTCCAGGAGAAAAGGGATTGGAGAAACCCTGCTGAGAAAAAGGGGATGGATAAACCCCACCCAGGAGAAAAGAGGCTGGAGAGACCCTTCCCGGGAGCAACAGGGCTGGAGAAAACCTCCTCAGGAGAAAAAAGGGATAGAGAGATCCTCCCTAGGAGAAAAGGGATTGGAGAATCCCTCTCCAGGAGAAAAAGGATTGGAGACACCATGTCTGGGAAAGCTGCTGAGTTTTAGGGGAAAAAGAAGGTGGAGAGACCCTCCCTGGGAGAAAAGGAATTGGAAAATCCCTCTCCAGGAGAAACAGAGGATGGAGAAACTCTCCCCAGGAAAACTGCTGAGTTTTAGGGGAAAAGGGGCTGGAGAGACTCTTCTCAGGAGAAAAAGGGGATTGGAGAGACCCTCCCTGGGAAAACTGATGAGTTTTAGGGGGAAAGGGGGTTGGAGAGACTCTTCCCAGGAGAAAAGGGATTGGAGAATCCCTCTCCGGGAGAAAAAGGGGATGGAGAAACTCTCCCCAGGAAAGCTGCTGAGTTTTATGTGGAAGAGGGATTGGAGAATCCCTCTCCAGGAGAAAAAGGATTGGAGACACCATGTCTGGGAAAGCTGCTGAGTTTTAGGGGGAAAAGAAACTGGAGATACCCTCCCTGGGAGAAAAGGGATTGGAGAATCCCTCTCCAGGAGAAAAAGGGGATGGAGAGACCCTCCCTGGGAAGGATGCTGAGTTTTAGGGTAAAAGGGGCTGGAGAACCCTCCCTAAGAGAAAAAGGGGATGGAGAAACTCTCCCCAGGAAAAATGCTGAGTTTTAGGGGAAAAGGGGTCAGAGAATTCCTCTCCAGAAGAAGAAGGGGCTGGAGAGACCCTCCCTGGGAAAGCTGCTGAGTTTTAGGGGGAAAAGGGGCTGGAGAAACTTCTATGGGAGAAAAGGGATTGGAGAAAACCTCCCTGAGAGAAAAGGGGCTGAAGAAAACTTCCCCAGGAGAAAAAGGGATTTGGAGAGACCCTCGCCAAAAGCTGCTGAGTTCAGGAGAAAGAGGGGCTGCCAGAAGTCAGCGATTGTTGAGCTGCCCCGACCATCCCAGTGAGGCAGGGGAATCACTCAGAGGGGGAAACTGGGGCAGCACAGGGCTGCTGTCACTGACCCAAACCTGCCAGTGGCCAAACAGGTTTCAGATATGGTTTAGCTTCTAATTATTTAGGGTTTGTATCAGGATGCTGGGATTTGACCACTTGGTCAGGCCAAACCCTGTCACCTGCACAGCAAAGTGATGCTCAGTGTGATCACTGTGTCTCACGGTACCAACTACACACAAAAATAAATCAGTTTAAGTTAGTGAAAGCTCACAGAAAAAAAAATTAATTTCCTTCCTTTCCTTCTCTTCCCAAAGTGCAGCAAGAAATTAGGAAGTTAAATGTAGTTTCTGCTTAGCTGCTTTTCTTTTCCTCATTTCCACATATTTTAATTACTATTCCATATTCTGATGGTGAAGGGGAAGAATGCAGGAAAACATTTTAAAAGCAAGCTAATCTAAAAATTATTATTTATAATAATAATTTTATTATTATTTAAATTAGTGCCAATTCACTTCAGCAGCATCATGGGACAGACTGAGAAGTGAAAAAGAGATGGGCCTGCACCAGGACACTTCATCTGAACCTTGGGATTTGATGGCAGCAGGGATTTGAGCGCAGGCATGGGAGCTGATGGAGCCTGGAGAATGATTTTGGAGCAGGAAAAGTATTTTTTAATATTAAATTTATATTATTATTTTGTCATGATGACCTGTGGTGACACCCACCCTTCGTTTCTCCATTCAGGGTTCTTCTCCCTCTATCCCAAACACGATTTAAATTCTGTAAAAATACAAAATTGGTTTCTCCTTCTGGTTCATGTGCACAGAAAAAGATCCAAGTGAGCAGAGCTCAGTTTTCTGCTGAAGGCAAGGCACAGCCTCACAATTTTCTGCGTGTCCATCTGTGCAGAAAGGGACATTGCTGGGGTGAAATATGAGTGTGACAGAGGAGTCAGAAAGGAAAGGGCTTCTTCTGTTCTCCAGCAGCTTTCAGAAGATTACCCAGGGGCAAAACCCTGAACTGTGTCAATAATATTTAACTTTATTGCCATTTTCTAAGAGGAACCCATTGAATTTTGGGCACTGAATGGGCCAGGGGTGGTTCCAGCCCTACCTTAGGGTGAGAGCTGAGACATCTGCTGTGTTTTAGGGGATGTTGTGGTTGGCCCAACAAAGAACAAAGTCCTCACTCAGCCAGGGAATCCCAACAGTGATGGAGCTGGAAATCTCCCTGCATCAAAGGGCCCGGGCACAAAGCAACAATTATCATGGTCACTGCAGATCAAGGCACCAAAAGATGAAAGGCTGGATTCTTATAGATATAGAAATAGAAATATAAATGTGTGCATTATTCTGCCTTGATAAAGGGACCTTTAAGTGACACTTAATTACTCACAGTTATTATAAAACCTGTGCAAATCAGTGCAGAGTTGTCAGTGCACAGGGATGGGACAAAGGGAGCATTTTTCACATTTTCCATCAATTCATAAATAGGGTAAAGAGGTAACATCACATTCCCAAGTTACACAGGGAATTTGTGGCAAAGCTGCTCATGAAGCCCATGGAAACAAATTTTGATCAAGGTCTTGCCCTTTTCAGGGGATATTTTTTATTATTTCTTTTTCTGTAGAAGTCATTGAAACAAATTTATATTTTAGCAAAGTTTCAGCTGGAAGTGGCCTTTCTACAGAAAAATAATGTCCCAACTCTCAGCATAAGTGGGGAAAGGAAAACAAATATCCTCAGGAAACAGGTCCAGAAAATTTGTCACTTCACTGATAAAGTATTTAGGAGTTTAAATTAGACTCACCTCATTTGTAGACCTGGGTTGAATTCACCTGTGAGGGAAAAAAAAAAAAACAAAAAAACAAACTCACACAGGAATCACAGTTTTCAGCAACCTTTGCAATGTTTTGATTTGCCAAGCAAAACCCACCTCAGTTCTGTATTCAAATTTAATCAACATGAATCAAGATAATGTTTTTATTTAAGAAAGGAGCAACAGGTGGAGGGACAAAATGCAGGAGACAGTTGAGGAGAACAGTTAATTAATGTAAATTTGACTGGATCAATCCAAATATTGAATTTAATCCACTGAGCTATGGGGTTCTGCGCCTGGATCTTTCAGGATGCCTTCAACTCTAAAAAAACAGCAAAACTGGTTCAACATAAACAATTATCTATAGGGAAAAAAATGGCATGATTTAGGATTTATTTATAGAAAACAAGGTGAAATTAGAAGGAGCAGATAAGAGAAATTATGAGAATGAGAAATTATATGGGGGAAGCAGAAAATTAATTTCAATCAAAGCCTTGGTTCAGCAAAGGCTCTGAAAATGAGCTTCAGGTTAAGCCCACACTTAAGTTCTCATATGAAAGTCGAATAAATTACAGAAAAAAATTGCACTTTTATGCCAAAAGAACTGAAACATTTGTTGGTTTTAGTTAATGAAATAAATAATTCAATTTTTAGCAGCCATGTTGTTGAGATAATCCCTGGATCATGGAATCTCCTGAGCTGGAAGGGACCCACAAGGATCTCTGAGGTTTGATTTTTACCCAGGTGAGTTCTCACACCCTCATAAATTGGATCAAAGATCAAATGGATTTTTAAAGCCCTTCATCACACTCTTCCAATTAACTCAGATTCCAAAAACCCCAACAAGCTCTCACAGGCTGAGGGGACAAAGGCCATGGGCTGAAACCCCATGGGATGGGATGGGATCCATGGGATGGGATGGGATGGGATGGGATGGGATGGGATGGGATGGGATGGGATGGGATGGGATGGGATGGGATGGGATGGGATGGGATCCATGGGATGGGATCCATGGGATGGGATGGGATGGGATGGGATGGGATGGGATGGGATGGGATGGGATGGGATGGGATGGGATGGGATGGGATGGGATGGGATGGGATGGGATGGGATGGGATGGGATGGGATGGGATGGGATGGGATGAAATCAATTGGATGGGATGGGATGGGATGGGATCCATGGGATGGGATGGGATGGGATGGGATGGGATGGGATGGGATGGGATGGGATGGGATGGGATGGGATGGGATGGGATCTATGGGATGGGATGGGATCCATGGGATGGGATGGGATGGGATCCATGGGATGGGATCCATGGAATGGGATGGGATGGGATGGGATGGGATGGGATGGGATGGGATGGGATGGGATGGGATGGGATGGGATGGGATGGGATGGGATGGGATGGGATGGAATCCATGGGATGGGATGGGATCCATGGAATGGGATCCATGGGATGGGATGGGATCCATGGAATGGAATGGGATGGGATGGGATGGGATGGGATCCATGGGATGGGATGGGATCCATGGGATGGGATGGGATCAATTGGATGGGATGGGATTGGATCTCTGGATGAGTCATGATTGCAGAAATCCAGAACCAGGTGCTGCACTTAAAAATCACCTTTCTATGGAGGGGCTTGACAGCTGGCCTGGAAGCAAAGCTGAGTTAATGAAATAAATAACAATTGATGATTTTTGAGTGTGTCCATAGCAAGGAATAAGACAAGGCCATCAGCATGGGAACAGATTAGAAAAAATACATGACAATTTTTGTAAGCTAGGCTACGTGCATAAGTAGATGTGTATACATGCCTTATTAAATTTCTGTAAAATTTTGCCAATTAAATTGACGCTAATTGCTTTGCACCAATGAATATAATAAGTTATTGTGATGTAGTTAATGACTTAAGATCACGCTTTGTTAAGAGTGTATAAGCTGGAGAACACGCAGAATAAAAACCTGTTTCTTCTTAGACCCTGATCATGTGTATATATATCATGTCCAGCCTAACAGTGGCACATTTATAGAATCCCAGAGTGGTTTGGGTTGGAAGGGACCTCAAAGATCATCTCATCCCCATCCAGCCTGGCCTTGGACACCTCCAGGGATGGGGATGCTGGTGGCTGGGTGATGTTTCTTTTCTAAAGAAAACAATGAAGTGTTAGTTAAATTTTTTTTTTTTTTTTAGGTCAATGCAAAGAAGGTGGATAATGGTGGCCTTGCTTCTTGAAAAATTGGGCTGAACATAAAATGGTGATGTGAGGGATTTTTTATTTACTAAATTTTTTTGTTTCATAAAATATTTAATTATTTTTATTTATTTTTTTATTGAATAAAATGTCTGTTTATTCTCAGTCTAAAGACTGAGGGTCACAACAAACAATCTAATGGGTCCCTCTGGAACAAAAATAAAATATTT
Source organism: Melospiza melodia melodia (assembly GCF_035770615.1). Lineage (NCBI taxonomy): Eukaryota > Metazoa > Chordata > Aves > Passeriformes > Passerellidae > Melospiza > Melospiza melodia. Next base: position 2,192,956 of record NC_086194.1, read on the forward strand.
AAATAAAAATAAAAATAAAAATTTTAATAAAAATATTAAAAAATACAAATATTTTTTTAGTTTCAGTGATAATATTTTTTAAAATGAAAATTAAAAAATCAATTTTTCTTGTGATTTCTGACTTCAGGAAACCATTGAGTCCAGCACTGCTGGACACTGGCTTCCCACACTGAGATATTCCATCCATGGGGCAACCAGCTTGTGATCCATCCATGATCCCAGCTTCTCCAAATTATCCCTCCATGTTTTGACATCAGAAATGTTCTACTCAAACCAGACCATGCTGAGCAGGCAGGGAGGGAATGGATGGATGATGACCTGGATAAATGAAAACTGGCTTGTCAGGTCATGGGGATCCGTGTAAATGCTGATTTCATCCCAAATAAAGATGTGACCTGTAATTCGATCCAGTGCCTTCAAGCAGCAGAATTCCCCTAAGGAGAAAAAATAAATTCAAATTCCGAATGCTGGGTGTGGAGGCTGTGGCTTCTCTCTGGTGCAGGCATCTGCTCTGGACCTATGGGATAGGAGACAGCAAGGGGGTCTTGGTTTTGCCTTCATGACCCCATTGTGCAGATCAAAATTTTTTAAAAAATTACTCACTGTCAGCAGGGTGCTCCCATTGCTGTATAAATTTCATCCCAACATCTCCACTCCTTCTGCAACAGGGAATAACCTTGAGGTTGAGGTTGTTTTCAGACACGTGAAAACTGCTTAAAACTGCTGGTTTTAATTGTGATTTTTGACTTGGGTTTGATGGGAGAGAAGTATTGTATTTATGAAGGAAGGAATGATGGATCTGACTCCATATTCTCAGAAGGTCAATTTATTATTTTATGATACTATATTTTATTAAAGAATACTAAACTAAACTATACTAAAGAATACAGAAAGGATACAGACAGAAGGCCAAAAAGATAATAATGAAACCTGTGACTTTCTCCTCAGAGTCTGACACAGCTTGGCCCTGATTGGCCAAAGAGTCAAAACAATTCACAAGAATCCAATGGAACAATCACCTGTGGGTAAACAATCTCCAAACACATTCCAAAGGAGCACAACACAGTAGAAGCAAATGAGATAAGAATTGTTTTCCTTTTCTCGGAGGCTTCTCAGCTTCCCAGGAGAAAAATCCTGGGTGAAGGAATTTTTCAGAGAAGGTGAATGCCGCAGAGAAGGGGTGGGTTGAGAGGTGCAGCAAAAGAGAGATGAGATGGGAAGGCTAAAAGAGGAAAGCAGAGGAATTTGTGGGATTTGCTCAAGTTCATCCACTGATTAATAAAGGGCAAACCAGAAGTGACAGGGAGGTAACACTGAGCAGGCCTCGGCCATCCCACAAACCATCCCCCATCATTTCAGGGAGCAGGAACTCCAGCTGACAGATTTTTGGAGCTGCCACGGCGCTGTCATAGTATTGGGGAGAGGAAGAGGAGGAGGGGGATGGCTGGGGAGGGAGCAGAGCTCATGGAGAGGAGCGGGAGCAGGGCTGAGGTCAAGGCCGAGGTGTTGGGGCAGCTCCCGTTGCATGGAGACCAAATCTGCTGCTGGTTTGGGATGCCCTGGGACAAGGAGCACGTCATAAACTCCAGGCTGGAGCGGGGCAGAGCTGGGGAAGGCTGAGTCCCCTCCAGGGTGGCTGCTGGGGCCGCATTACCTGACATTTCCCCCGCCCCATCTCGACATGACTCAAGCGCCGAGGGTTGCATTAAGGAGGTGTGAACATCATGAGCCTGGAAAGCAGCCAAAGCTTTGGGAAGGTCAAGAGAGGAATTTTTCCACCGAGTTCAACTGGACTTTCAATCAATTCCAGCTTCACCCTGTGACTTTCCCTACGTGTACCCAAAAGAATGAGGTGACGTGCCACGTAACGAGTGAGACCACACAGGGCTGACTCACCCAGGGCTCCTCTCTCAGGCAAAGTTTGCTGAGGACATCTGGGAACGTTCTGTTGTGGCTGCGTGAAAAAGGGGTGTCCAAAAAGGTGTTTTGCTGTTTTTTCAAAGGAAGAAGTGGCCGAAAGTTGTTCAAAATTTGGAAAGAACACGAAAAATTAGGACTGGAAAGATGACAGCAAATGATGGGATGAGTTTATGGCTTTGGGGACATCTTCAACCACCAAGGGGAGGTTGTTCAGACAAGAATAACCTCAGCTGCTGCACCCTCACTCAGAAATACAAATCCCTGACAGCCCAAAAGGTGCTGGCAGGGTGACAACACCGAGGGAATTCCATGCTGTGATGGAGAAGCAGTTGCTCCATTTCCTTGGTAGGTCCTCGTCTGGTTCAGCTGCCTTTGCACATCTCACCCCAAGTGCTGAAATTCATCTTCAGCTTTGCCATCAGCTCTCCAATAAATTACCCTGGAGAGGTGTTTAGAGACCCCATAGCTCACAACGTGCTTGGGGAAAAGCACTAAAGAATGATGAAGAGCTGCTGAAATTTTATGTTACAAATATTTTTACAGCTTTAGCCCCTATTTTTAGTTAACAAATCATCTATGGACCAATTATAATTTCCTTCACACGTATTAAGTACACAGAAGAATTCGCCAAACACACTGGTGCTAACCCCAAACATTCAAAAAACATGAGTCAGCCCCTCTCGCTGCCTTCCCCCCTCCCACCCCGGGCTTATTATGGACCTAAACTTCATCAGACTTCTGCAAAAATAAATGTAGGCTCTTTATTTGCCTTTTCACACTGGAATTTTTTCCATTTTGCCTCTTTAAGGTTTCTTCTGCACCTCTGAGGAGTAGGAATTTATTTTCTTTTTAAAAGAAGCCTGATGTTTCCTCCTATTTACTTGTCTTCCAGAGTGAGGGATGCCTAAAAATCCCTCCAGGTAAAAACTGGGACAACAACTTCTGCAACAACTTCTGCAACAACTTCAACAACTTCCCTGGATTTCCCCATTTTGGTTGGATCCATGTGCTCTTACCTTGGTTTTCCTTCATTATATGGAATATTCAAGTGAAAAAATCATGTGGTTACTGCTCCATCTTCCCAGTGGGACTGAGGGCATGGTCAGACCTTCAAAATGTTGGAACAATTTTAAACCTTCCAGATTTTTTTAAAGGGAGAGTAATTTTCCTTTTTTCCAAGCTGGTCATGGGTGATTGAAGGCCTTTATTCCCTTTCCCAAACACCAACACCATGTCCAACACCATTTGAGATGCTCCTGAAAACCAAAACACCAACAGTTTTGTTTCTGTGCAGAACTATCTTTAAACATCAGAATTTCCTGATTTATTCACACCATACTTTTTTTTCTGAATTTCAAATATCCATAAATGAATTCTCTGTGAGTTTCCATTTTGCTGACGGGGTCACAATGGAAAAAATGCTCAAGGAATCCTTGTTTCCCTTAATTTCATCCATTCCAGAGTGAAATTCCAGAGTGAAATCACATTTAATGTCTGTACCAGAGGAAAAGTCCCATCCCCATCATCCAGCACTCAGGGATGTGAAGCAAAACCCCACAAGGATCCCAACCCTCTTTATCAGTGTGCACCAAATCCTTTGGAAAAGCAGGAGCAGAGGCCTGGATGAGTGCTCCTGGAAAAGCAGGACCATGGACACCTGGAGAAGGTCCAGATGCTTTGCAGGATGAGAAGGGCTTGAGAGAAAAGTGGAATGGGATCAGTTTTTCACATCTCCAAATCCAATCCTTGTCTTTCCAAGGGATCTGGAGATAATAACTCTCATTTTAAGGTCATAACTTTAATGATTTTTTAATCAAATATAGATAAAGACATCAGCTGGGTCTGGCTTTTCATGGCTGGAACATTTAAGAGGACTCAGGTGCTCATTGCACTTTGGGGCTTTCTTTTTATCTCTTCAGACAGGGCCACAGAAACGCTCAGCACACACAGAACCATCTGCACAAAGCTTCTTCCTGGACCAGTGCACTGTGGCAGACACTGAAGTCAATCCCTCCTGGCCTGTGTGGTTTTGTGAGAATCCAGGAAAAAAAAAAAAAAAAAAGGAAAAAAAAAGGTAAAAAGCAAAATTCACCAGATCAGCTTTCTAAGCAGTGACTTTCCCTGAGCTTTCCTAGAAACCCTGCTCTGCTTTTCCCGTCTCCTGCCAAGCTCTATAGAATTGGATGAGCATAATTTTTTCTTTTGCTCCTTCTCCACGAGCTTGTGCCAGTGCGAGGAAGTTTATTTTTGTAACTTAACCCCCTCTTGCAAAGTGCACTTAAAGCACCTGGCTTTCCATTTTGAATTAAACCAGAACTGACCCTACTTTGCTGAAAATGTGGCTGCTCTTTATTTGACTTTGCAGGGCTTTAAGTCAGCTGTAATGGGCTGGGGTTAAGTGAGTCTCTGGTGAGGAAAATTTGGAGAGGAGAGGAGAGAGCAGCTGGAAGTAAAATAGATTTAAAAAAATCCCTGAGATGCTCAGAGACAGCCCTGTCTGACAGCCTTCAAATTCTACCTGCTGCGAAGGAAAACCCATTTGGGGTGTTTGGGTTGCTTGGCTTTGCTTTTATTTTTCTTTCTAACAGGTTTCTAGAGGCCTTGAATGAAATTGAAGCTGGAGGCCAGGGAGGGAAGGGGTGTCTGGAGGCTGTAAAGGCAGAAATTGAGTGACTTGCACAGACTTCAATAATTTGCAGACATCTGATATTAAAATGAGAGAAATCCCACCCCCACCAGCACGGCCTGGGAACTGTGCCCTGCAGACACTTTTAATGGCTCCTGTGGCTCCATGCACCCCAACCTTCCAGGAATGCCTTTTGCTGGGATATTTATTCATTTTTCTGGATCTAAACAAAAGCCCGGGAAAGCAGGGGCGGCGGGAAAACAAACAAAAAATAATAATAAAAAAGATAGAAATGAGATGAAAACCAGCTGATAACTCAGCCTCAGGGAATTCTTAGGGCTCTCTGCAAAGACAGGCATCCAAGGAGACATGGCAGCTTCGTGGAGCTGGGAGAAGCAGGTCAGGACGTCAAGGGGAGTTAACAAAGTTGGAAAAATCACTGAGCAGGAGTCATTAAGGGCGCCCATCACACTAAGCCTGGTAATTAATCCTGAAGCCTCATCTGCTCCCAGTGAGAAGCCTGTGATCAAGAGCAGGGAATAAAAATCATAAGCTTCAAAGGGGAAAATTAGTTTATATCAGAATCTGGAGTGTCCAAGGCCTAATAATTAACTAATTTGGAGGTTTCTGTCGTTGTTATTGCGGAGTAAATTACTGCTTTAATGTTGGAAAAGAATTCTCAGCAAAACAGGTTTGCAGATCAGAGGTAATAGTCTGAAATGAAGTATTTAGCTCACTTTGATTCACCCCTCTTCCATTCCTAATTCTCAGAATGATCCTCTGACATGGATTCATTTATGACAGGATCTTCTGGAATCAGATAATTTGCCCTCTAAAGGAAAACATTAAAAAATTAATATATTTTATATAAGGTATCTAATTTTAGATGGGTAATATTGACTGAAATGAACATTACACCTCCTCTTTCCTTTATACCAACCCCAGTTTTCGCTCAGAGAATGAGGATGGTGTCATTGCACACTTCAGATGGTGCAAAAAGACACCAAAAAAAGTAATTTTGTAGCAGTGGAGACCTTGAAACCACTTCCTAGAGCAGCCAGACTTACCCAGCATTGTGTTCAGCACCAGATCTGTTCTTTAACTCTAATTTAGCTCTGGATCAGTCATTCTGTTCCCAGAATTCCATATTTTTATTCCATTCCCTGTAAACGATGAGCAATGCTGAACTCAGAATCCCCAGAACAAGAGAAACAAGGGCCCTTCTTGACAGCTTTGGGTCATTTTGAAACCAGAGGCTTTTCCAGAGGCCCAGAGGAATTCTGCCAGCCTGACATCATTGCTTGGCCCAGGGCTGGGGGTGACCAGTGGCACACCACCCTGCTTGGCTCATGAAAGGCCATCCCTCAATGTCAGATGGGAAATCTTTTCCTGTGTCCTTTTTCATCATCCTTTCACAAAAATTGGGTGTGAGGTGAGAGGTCACCCACCCAGCCCTGAGTTCTCCTCATCTCTGACCCTGCTTTGAGCATGAGGTTGGACAAGGTGAGCTGAAGCCTCCTCTGACCTGAATTTCCCCATTGTCTTGGTTTGGAAAGACAGGAGTCTGCTAAGGAAGGCAGGAGCCTCCCCTGAAATGGAGAATGTAAACCCTCCCCACCCCTCCCAATTGCTATAAATGTTAAATTAAGGGGCTCTCAGGCAAAAATATGGGAGCAGGAAATAACAGTTCTTTAATAGGGAGGAAAATAAAAATGATAAACATTGCAGTAAACTAAACACTGACAGAGTCAGAACCCAGCCTGACACCCTGTGGGTCAGGGTGTTGGTGGCAGTCCCATTGGAATTGTGGCTCAGCCCTCCTGCAGTGTCAGGGGTGGTTCTGTTGGAGCAGGGATCCTGTAGAGAAGGATGGATTCTTCCTCTGAAGATCCAGTGGAAGGAGAGGCAGCTGCTGTTCCTCTGGGGAATCCAGTGGAGAAGCCGTGCTGGTGTCTCAAAACCTCTGGATTATATCTGGGTAGGAATGCTTGGCTCCTCCCTCTGGGCTCCCATCTCCCAATGGGATGCTGTAGTTCTTATCAGCCAAGCAGTGACATTCAGTAGCTGTTATCAGCAATGTCCCCTCCCGAGGGAGGAGTGATTGTGGTCACTCAAAGAGAGAGATAAGGCAAACTGCCCACTTGACAAAGGTAATCTGCCATACAGATGGTAATGGAAAACAACTTGCATTGCAATCTTCAACACATATCTTATGGTCTGACTTCCAGGGAAACTTGTCTTGGAAGGGAGACAGTCAGTGCAGGTGATTGAGGTTCCCAGGTGCAGGGACTTGGAGGTAGCCTGGCAAACCAAAATAAGGAGAGAAAAGATGCATTCACACTTGGAATCCAGGAAAACTCAGCTTGGAGGGACTGAACCATGAGGGGACAACCATGGAATCAGGAAGGTTGGATAGGATCATTCAGATCATCCAGCCCAACCATGTCCACCAATAAATCATTTCTTGTCCAGAAATCTTTTAATTCTTCCAAGGACAGTGACTCTACTCCTTCCCTGGGCAGCCTCATCCAATGCTAAAAATAAGGTGAGAAAAGATGGATTCCCACCAGGAATCCAGGCTCCCACCAGGAATTTTGGAAAAGCTTGGAGGGGCTGAACCATGAGGGTACAACCATGGAATCAGGAAGGGTAGACAGGACCACTCAGACCATCCAGCCCACCCACATCCACCAATAGATCATTTCTTGTCTATGAATCTTTCAACACTTCCAAGGACAGTGATTCCACCACTTCCCTGGGCAGCCTCATCCAGTGCTAAAAATAGGGAGAGAAAAGATGGATTCCCACCAGGAATCCAGGAAAACTCAACTTGGAGGGGCTGAACCATGAGGGGACACCATGGCATCAGGAAGGTTGGACAGGACCACCCAGATCATCCAGTACAACCGTGTCCACCAATAAAACATTTCTTGTCCAGAAATCTTTTAATTCTTCCAAGGACAGTGATTCTACTCCTTCCCTGGGCAGCCTCATCCAATGCTAAAAATAAGGAGAGAAAAGATGGATTCCCACCAGGAATCCGGGAAAACTCGGCTTGGAGGGGCTGAACCATGAGGGGACACCATGGCATCAGGAAGGTTGGACAGGACCACCCAGATCATCAAGTCCAACCACGTCCACCAATAGATCATTTCTTGTCCAGAAAGGGACAAGAACCTTGCCCATGAATCTTTCAGCATTTCCAAGGACAGTGATTCCACCATTTACCCTGGGCAGCCTGGCTCGATGCTTGAGCACCCTTTCCATAGATAAATTTTTCCAAATATCCAATCTAAAAACAAACCCCATCCCATCTCCTGCTGGGAACAGCACACGGATGAGTCACTCCAGAGGCTGCATTCAGGCCTTGCTCCTGAGGCTGTTTGATCCCTTTGCTCCTTCCTAACCTTTGTCCTGCCTCCCAGCTTTCCATTTGTGTCTGCGCCGCCGCCGCTCCCGACCTTCGGCTGCCGTGCCAAATTTTTCTGTGACTGTATCACTCCATATCTGAGCTGCAAACCTCAACCACAGCTCGGTCCCCTGCTTCAAATCCATCAAGGGAACATATGGAGAGCTGCTTTTTATATTTTGGCCCCCAGCAATAACCTCAGAGTTTTCCCACATGCTGAGATGAGGCATCGTTCATTTTTAGAATCCGTCTTTTCTCTCCTTATTTAGAGATCTTTCACCATTGGCTCGTTGGGGTTTTTTTGTCAGTTCTGGGGCGGTTGGGTCACTTGGTGCCATCATGGGGCAAACAGAACAGTGAACTTTTATTTCCACATTATTAATCAGATCTTTTTACAACACCAGAGGTGCTGTGAACTGTGCTGGGAAGTTTTAATTATTCACTGACCCTCAAAACACATTAAGGAAGGCTAAAATTGTCCTTTTTCATATTTCTTGTTTATTCATCAAGATTTAGGGGGAAAAGGAAGAAGAGGGAAGGAGTGAGAAGCATCTGTGACATTTCCGCTATGAATAGCAGAGCAGAGAAGGCCACATTCAAAATTTTTAATAGAATTCCTTTTTAAAAGATTAAAAATGCAGCTTTTCTCCAGGAGCACGCTAACTTATCCATGGACCAGGTTGAAGGGGACTCGTGGCAAAGATGATCCCATGGTCCTGTTTACTAAAATAAAATCAGGAAAACCAGGGCAGCTGCTTCTCAGAGAGGGGATGGGCTTTTGGATGGGTATCCCTGAGAGGGAAAGGCCCACCCCAGGCACAGCTGAGCTTGCTCAAAATACAGATAGAACTGACAGACAGACAGACAGACTGTTCCTAGAGGGATCACAGCTCTCAGCCAGAAATCCACGAGGCCAACGTGTTCCAAGTACTGCTGAGCAAGGCCCTGTGAAAGGAGGAGAAATGACCACAAATATGCCTGTGCTGGAAATTCCTGAGGAGCTGGCACTGCTGGCAGGGCTGCTTGGAGAGGGAGCAGCCAAATCCACGAGGAGCATCCTCGGCAAGGGGGGAATTTGCCGAGTGCGGCCGCGCGTCCAAACCAATCCTGCCTGGAGCTGTTTGGAAATGGGATTTTCTTTTTTTACAAAACAACTTTCCCAATCTGTGCACATCCCTTCAAAGGAAGAGCCCACCGCTGTGGGCACCTGCAGGGTCTCACGAACCTCTGCTCACTCTCAGTGGATCAAAACCCAAAGTTGCAGCCTTAATTCAAGGAAATCACAACCTGGGAGACAGAAAGTGAGGAAAGGCAGTCAGTATCAACCAGAGAGTTTTCCAAGATCTGGTATCTTCCCTTCTCTTTAAATATAAAGAATCTGGGGGAAAATAAAATGGACTACTTTTTCTTGTGCTTTTTATTCTGGAGCTGACAATGGGGAGACCACGGAGGAAAATTCCACAGAGTACTGGGGGTTGAACAAACATATTCCAGAAAGAAAACATATTCCAAAAAGCAAACACATTCCAGAGAAAAAACATATTCCAGAAAGCAAACATATATCAGAGAACAAACATATTTCTGAGAACAAATATGTTCCAGAAAGCAAATATATTTCAGAGAACAAACATATTCCAACGTCCAGGAGCAGCACGTAAGATCAGCATGGGTGCCATAATCTCAGGAGAGCAATTTCCTGCTCCTTCAGTTGTCCATCCTTCCCCAGAATCTGGATTTAGGGTTGGGTCCCAAAAGGAGCCTCAAAGCCCTTGATAAGGTGTCTGTTCAGCCACCATCCCAAACCGAACAAGAAGTCTTTCTCCATCCTTTCATCATCTCTTCTCCGTCCTTTCTCCATCTTTCTCCATCCCTTTCACCATCTCCAGCCAGCACCACACTGATCTTTCCTGCTGCCACACCATGAAGTGTCCATAGCTAACAACACAGTTAATAAATTCAGGGAAATACTCTTTGTTCCTGGGCCACCATGGAGAGATGGTGTGGGAGCAGAGGCCAGGCTGAGCTTTGGGTTCTGCTTCCACCAGCACTGAAAGACCTGAAGAAACAGCAGGTCCTTGATGAGCACTTTGAACATTGATAATCACTCCATATCTTTGAATTTCCATGAGGACTGAGGAAGAAATTGCAGTTTTCCTTGTGGAGGAAGGGTTGTATGACATGGAACATCACTCTGGGCTCTTGTATTTCCATGAGGATTGAGGAAGAAATTGCAGTTTTCCTTGTGGAGGAAGGGTTGCATGGCCTTTCTCAAGTTGGGAAATGGGATTTTAGTCCTGACTAATGTTTTTTTCTTCTCTCTGCTTCCTGTCTCCTAAACTCCAGAGCATCAACCTTTTTCCTCACTGTGGAAAGATCCAAACCCCCATTTGTCCCAGATAACATATTTTGGATTGTTTGATACCACACTGCTGTGTTTCCAATTAGGTTTCCTCGCTTTTATCTTTTTCTGTGTAATCTATTCAGTCCCTCCCCCTAATTAGAACCTTATTTGCCTTTTCCCCCCTTTCAACAGTGTTTATCCTTCACATTGTTCCCTCCATCTCTGCTCAGCGAGACTGACTTCTGTTATCTTTGTTTTTTAAATATATGTTTAGGTTTTATTGGCACAGACATTTGTTTGAGCGATCCAACTATTCATTACAGACCTCATGATTTTCCACAGTAAATTTTCGAGACAATCAACACAGATCAACATTATTTCGTGTCTCATTCCACATTCTTTGGGAGAGTTATGTGTTATGAACAGCCCAATGCCTCAGATTATTACCTTCCATACACAAGATACCCTCGGAATCAGAGGATATCTGATGATATTCTGATGGCTAGACTTCCAGATGTTTTATTTTATTTATCCTACTTGGCTTGTTTTCTAGGACCGAGTCCAAACCAGCCTCGAATCTCAGGGGTTGCTCAACAAATTCTGTGAGGGGCTGTGAAAAGTCATAAAGCACGGGGGGGAAAAAGTCTTTGCACAACAAATAATTCTGCAAACTCCAGTATTGTCCTTGTGTATTTAAAATAAATGTTGATTAATAACATTGTAAGAAGATTAATAAGGAATTTTAACATGGACTTTTGGGACAGCATGGAAATTCCCAAAATAAACTGATTTCTTGCTGACACAAGTCAGGAAGAAACTTTGCAAGGGCAGCTTTCCCTAAGTGTTATTATGAATATTTTTCCTGTAGAAGATGGCACTTTGGGAGTCAGGAGAGCTTCTGGATGTTTATTTGAGTCAGGATATCAGCCTCCATTCCCAGAAAATAAATGGAACCAGGATGAGAGGAAGAAAACCACATGTTGTGGTGTCCTCCTGCCCAAGTGGAGCCTCATGGAGCTCAGAACCAGGAGCACCTTCCTGGAAGGAGGAGAAACTTCCTGGAAGGAGCTGCTCAAGGGAGCACATCCGGAGGTAAAAAAGAGGGAGAAGAGGCCCAGGGGACTCAAAATTAGAATAAGCAAGCCAGTAAGTTCACAATTAATAATTTCACCTCAGTGTGTAAAGACATTGACACATTTCACTTACTGATAGGCCAAGCGGGGTATTTTCATAAAATGAAAATTTTATGAACATTTTTAATGAAAATTTTTTATTGAACAATTTTATTAAATTTTTTTTCTCCGAGAAGAAACAATTTCAGTCCACTCTGCTTTCCCTGCAGTTCCTCCCTTGTTTTGGTATCAAATGAGGAAATTCAGGGGCTTGGAATTAAAAATTTGCATTTAGGTAGGGGGGGTTTTCACTTCCAGAAAAGCCAAATTGCACTAGAAAAATCAGCAAATTAATGATGGACACCATTGTGGTTTGGTTATCCCAAGAAAACCTGCATTGCCTGGCAGCTTTGGAGGCACCATCCCATTCCCTGGAGCTCATGGACTGGGGACCTCCCCAGGTAGGAGGAATCCTCTGATTCTGGATCTGGACTGGGAGGAAAGTCCATGGGTGGTGCCAGCCATCCAGATCCAGAAAATAAAGTGGTCTCATTTATCCCAGTGTCATCTCTACCCATTGGGAGCTAAAATCCAACCCTGGAAATGTCCAATAGATCTGTGGGTGTGGCGCCTGGGGACATGGGTTATTGGTGTGTTTGGCACTGCTGGGTGATGATCTTGGAGGGTTCTGCCAACCTCAATGATTCCATGATTCCACTCTGCTTCCTTCAGTGGGAATCACAAGCTCAGCCACAGGTGGGCAATCCCTGCTCACCTGCATTGTCCCTCCATGAATCCCATGGGTTTTCAGCTCCCAAATCGTGAATATGAGCTGAACCAACCACATAACCAAGCACCCAGCCCAGCCTTGTCAGTTTGCTCTGGGATTCCTCTCATCAGGTTTTGTGGCCTTGATTCCTCACAGCCAGGCCCTCCGACACCAGCAGGGCTCTTGGGAAAGGCAGCAAAATGACACAAAAGCAAAATGAGACAAAAAAGACAAAAAAGACAAAAAAACACCCCTGATTTTTGTGAGTGTTCAAGGAAGTTTTGAAGCCTTTTTGTAATTTTAGGCCTTTCCCTCCCAATTTCGTGTAAATCTCTTTCTGTTCTTTCAAACCAAGTTCAAGGCTGAAATTCACAATACCCCCCCTCCCAAAAAAAAAGGAGAAAAAAAAGAAAAGGTAGAAAAAAAAAGAAAAGGTGGAAAAAAAAGAAAAGGTAGGAAATTTGAGGATTTTCCCACCCCACCCCACTTTCAACAGCTTCCAAACCTTTTTACTACGACGGCCTGAGAGGGCTCTTTATTTTTACAGCTGCTGCATACCTACTTCTCCTCGCTGGAAGACGCACACGCAGCTCCAGCGATCCTAATCTTCTCATTCCAGGAAAGGAACCAGCTGTAAATCCACTGGAGCAGGATCAGGATACAGCACCGGGGCTGTTGTTCTGCCCTCCTGCTGCTTAAGACTTCCCCTGAACCTCTCTCACACTCAGTCCTGTCGTGGCTCCAGGAGCCTGTGTTTTGAGAATCCCTTCCCATCTCCCAGTCCAGCCCTTAAAGACACTGGAATTAGGATTTTCCAGAGCTGCTGAGACACCCCTGGAAAGCAGCACTGGAGTCAGGTTTGGGTTGGGTGGGGGTTTTGCTTTCTTCCAGGCTGAGAGCACCCGAGAGAGGGGCTTGGTTTGCATCCGCTCCCAATTTCCAAACAAATGGCAGGGATAAACTTTCTCCATGCCCCCTCCCTGTCCCTGGGTGATGCAAATGAATTTATTTAATGATGTGCAGCCCTTGAAAGCACAGCTTCTTCCCACTTTTACTCCAAGCAGGATTTTTCCCAATCCCTGCTGATGTCTTGTTATAGGGCAGGCTGTAAGAACAACAAAAATGCTGGCACTATCTGAAAAAAAAAAAAAAAAAAAAAAAAAAAAAAAGAATAAAATCCTATTGATGCTTGCAAAGAGAGAGAATTTCCCTGCACCCCTGGAAAACTGCTCAGGGAGTCACCTTGTATCCATGAAAACGTCACCTCCAGGCTGAGCCTTTCCCAAATTTTCGCGGTAACCTGGTGCGAGTGTGTACAAACACTCACAATGAGCGCTTAGCAACCCCTCCTGCCAGCCCAGGCAGGGGCAGAGGGAACAAAAATGTGTGGGGAGCTCTCCAGCCCTTCCTGCAAGGAAAATAAAGCGGCAAGGAACGGTAAAACCTGGGCTGGGCTGAAGGGGAGGAGGAGGAGCAGGACCTCTCTCCCTCTCTCCCTCTCTCCCTCCTTCTCCCTCTTTCCTTCTCTCCCCCTTTCCCTCTTTCCCTCTTTCTCCCTCTCTCCCTCTTTTCCTTTTCCCCTCTTTTCCTCTTCCTCTCTTTTCCTCTCTCCCTCTTTCCCTCTTTCCATGCTGTCAACATAAGCCTGATAAGCCTGGCTTTCTTGGGCTTGGCAAGTCTGATTTGGGGTCCAGAGAACCTCTGTCATCAGTAAAAGTGGAATAAATGAAACAAAAACAAAAACAAAAGAAAAACAAAACAAAATAAAAATAAAAATAAAAATAAAAATAAAAATAAAAATAAAAATAAAAATAAAAATAAAAATAAAAATAAAAATAAAAATAAAAATAAACATAAAAATTAAAATAAATATAAAAATAAAAATAAATATAAAAATAAAAAATAAATATAAAAATAAATTCAAATGCAAATATAAAAATTATAAATTTTTAACTATAACTACATAACTGTAAGTATCACTATATAACTATAACTATAGATACAATGATAGATATAAATAGAAATATAAGTAGATAAAAATAAAAATAGAAATTAAAATAAAAATTATAATATAAATAATATAAATATAAGAAGTGTAAATATAAATATAAGACATATAAATGTAAATATGAGACCTATAAATATGACTATAAATATAAATAATGTAAATGTAAATGGAGGTGTAGGCATGCCTGTTTTGTGAGGGGACGGGGAAAGAGGAGCAGCCCAGAGCTCAGGAGATCTGCAGGACTTTTCCACACTGTGCTGTCACTTCTTACCCTGTCTGGACCCAGGGTGTCCCAGCAAGAGGGAACGTGGCCATTGACCACGGGATGGGATCTTCACTCTCAAGGCCAGGGAATGAGGAGATCCCGAGCCCAAAGGCCACAACACAACCCCATGGATCTGCTGAGTGTCCTCCAGAGCTGTCCAGGCAGGACAGAACCCCACCCAAGGCTGGCCACAACATGACCCAGCTTTCCCACCTCTGGTCTCAGGGTCTCTGTGGTCAGGATGACCCCAAGGTGTTGGGAAATTTCTTTTTCCCAGCCCTGAGATCGACGGAGTCAGGGTTCTTCAGCTGTGGTTCTCAAGGCTGTTTATTCTCTGTTATCTACAATATTCTTTCTCTGACCTGCTGAGATCTGTCCAGCAGGTTGGTTTGTGGCACAGTGACCACCTTGGGGTGATGTTAGCTTTTTATACTAAGAAATACCTGTACTTCATTTACAATAATTTTCCAATACCTATCACCTATGTTTGACAGTCTGTCTCTACTCTAAACCAATCCAGAAGTGCCACCATCACCCAGAAGTTGGAGGCTAATAAGAAGAAAGAAGGATAAGGCATGCCCAAATCCCTCCATCTTGGCTTCTGAACCCCCATTCAAGAAACCCTAAAATTCTACTTTTCTATCTTATAACAAGCTAACTATCATTCTATTTAAACTCTCATGGCTTTTAAATCTTCACATAAGTTTGGTAATTTTCTCCATGGGTGGAAATCAAAGGCACAGGGGTCTTGGGCTCCGTGCCAAGGCCTCTGAGCCCCCTGGCAGGGTCTTGAGCCCTCCAGGGCAGCCAGAGGGATGTCCTGGGTTCTGACACTCTGGGATGTCCATTTTGATGTTTGGTGGCAGTTTTGGAGATGGGAGTGCCTTTATTGACTCAGGAGTGATATCCTGATATGGAGATGATCCAGTGCATCCATGGGGTACAATCCTTTGCCACATAAAAATGTTCAAAGACACAGACTCCAGTCTAAGAGCTGCCGGTCAGTTGTGGGCTGTGACACTCCTGATCCACCACATTTAAAGGAAATAATGTCTTTTCCCAACTCTTGCTGGCAATGTCACCTCATTGCTCACCTGGGGACAACAGTTCCTTGCTGAATCCTTCACCCTCACATGGCACCTCAGCACAAAACCTGTTTTTTTCACTTTCTGATAGGCCAGGAAAAAGAATTTCTTCACTGGGGGACAGTGATGGGAGATGTGCATGTGTGTCACCAGGATGATGCTCATTTGTCACCAGCTTCTCTTCTTTCCTGGAGTCTCCTGAATACATTAAACTGCCTTAAAATCCAGAGCCTGGAATGTGAAATGTTACTGAGTGGGTGTTAATGATCCCCAGTCAAAACCCAGCGACTCTGTGTAAGAAACACTGTGCAGTTTCTTAACAAGCGTTTAACAAGCACAGCAACCCTTGTGAGTTATGTTTGGAAAAACCCTTCAAATATTTGTGAGCTGGAATACATTTTAAATTACTCCTCTTGGGTAGCTCCTCCTGCTGACATCCTTCTTTCCTTTGCTGGAATTCCGCTCATGTTCATTCCCAGGTAACTCATCCAAATGGAAAGTTGACTGCAGGACACCCTCAGAGCTGGAGAAGAATGGCAGAATCTCAGATATTCACCTGCTGAAAGGTGAACCCTTAGCAGACCCTCTCTGGCGTCCCTTGAAGATGGATTTAGCGGAAGACATTTAAATTTCCTCCCATCCCAGCAGCATTTCAGCCTTGGGATCAATACCTGCCTTAGCTCCACGCAGATAACATGACACAAACCCATAAAAACGCAACCTGGACCACACAACACCAATTTCCTGCTCCTGTATCCCCCAATTCCATCCATGATTTGTCTTCCCTGCTGATGCCTGTGTGTACAAATGTCAGCTGAAAGGGACACCAGCTGCTCTGCAATCCTCAGAGGCAATTTCTAGGCACAGCTCATAAATACCAGCCCTTAAATTTGGCTCCGTCTGAGCCTTTCTAGCCCTGCTCTGCTGCCCTGCTCTCCACGTCTGCGAGGATTAAAGCTCCCCCCAGCCCTGCCCCTCCCTGCCTTTGATCCTTTTGTCTGGCCTGGAGAAATCCAAGCTGAGATAGAAAAGCATGTGGGATACATCAGCCTGGTAGAAAGCTCCTCCGTGTACTGGGCTTCTTCTGGAGGAGTGAGATTTTTGTGGTATGATGCACAGAGCCAAACCTGCCAGCATTCCCTGGAAAGCAAGGAGAACGGGGAGAGGAGGAGGAGGAGGGGAGGGTGGAAGAAAAATCCGAGCTCATTAGTTGAGACCTGAACGTGTCATGATACAAATATATCCTCGTCACGAAACAAAACATCCACCCAGCTGATTTCCCCACCGCCGCCTTGGCCAAGGGGCTCTGAGGAATGGGAGTGGAGTGGAGGCTGGGATCATTGATCCATTTGGAGGGCGGGGGCTGGGTGTGTCCGTGCTGGTGAGGAGGAACAGCTGGAGGGAGCATTCCCCAGCAGAGCAACAGCTGGATGGCCCTGGGTCCATCCCAGCCACATCTGGCACAGGCACGGCAGCGCTGCCACAGCTCTTGGGGCTCCCCATTCCAGGGCTGCTTCCGTGGGTTATTTCCCAAAAAATCCTCAGCATCCCTTTTCCAGCGCTGTTTCCCTGGGTTATTTCCCAAAAAATCCTCAGCATCCCTTTTCCAGGGCTGCTTCCGTGGGTTATTTCCCAAAAAATCCTCAGCATCCCTTTTCCAGCGCTGCTTCCGTGGGTTATTTCCCTCCCAAAAATCCTCAGGCTTGTCTTTCCAGTGCTGCTTCCATGGGTTCTTTCCCTCCAAAAAAATCCTCAGGCTCGCCATTCTAGTGCTGTTTTTGTAGGCTCTTTACCTCCCAAAAAATCTTCAGGCTCTCCAGTGCTGCTTCTATGGGTTATTTCCCAAAAAATCCTCAGGCTCCCCTTTCCTGTGCTGCTTCCATGGGTTATTTCCCTTCCATCAAATCTTCAGGTTCTCCAGTGCTGCTTCCATAGAAAATATTTCCCTCCCATCAAATCTTCGGGCTCCCCTTTCCAGTGCTGCTTCCATGGGTTCTTTCCCTCCAAAAAAGTCCTCAGGCTCCCCATTCCAGTGCTGCTTCCATGGGCTCTTTTCCTCCCAAAAAAATCTTCAGACTCCCTATTCTGTGCTTATTCCATGGGTTATTTCCCATCAAATCCTCAGGCTCTCCAGTGGTGCTTGCATAGGCTCTTTCCTTCCCAAAACTCCTTAGGCTCCCTCTTCCAGCTCCACTTCCATGAATTATTTCCCTCCCATCAAATCCTCAGGCACTCCAATGCTGCTTCCATGGGCTCTTTCCCCCCCATCAAATCCCTGTGTTCCCCTTTCCAGTGCTGCTCCCATGGGTTATTTCCCAAAAAAATCCTCAGGCTTCCTTTTCTAGCTCTGCTTCCATGAATTATTTCCCTTCCATCAAATCCTTGGGCTCTCCAGTGCTGCTTCCACGGGTTATTTCCCAAAAATTCCTCAGGTTCCCCTTTCTAATGCTGCTTCCATGGGCTCTTTTCCTCCCCAAAAACCCTCAGACTGCCTTTTCTGTGCTTATTCCATGGGTTATTTCCCTTCCATCAAATCCTCAGGCACTCCAGTGCTGCTTCCATGGGTTATTTCCCTCCCAAAAAATCCTCAGCCTTTGGCTGTTTGTCATCCTGAGTGTCCCCTCAGGCAGTGACACAGCACAGCCCCAGTCTCTGGCAGGGTGACCGGGAGCCAGGGATTGTGTCCATCCCATGGGAATGACCTGGAGCCAGGGATTGTGTCCATCCCATGGGAACGACCTGGAGCCAGGGATTGTGTCCATCCCATGGGAACGACCTGGAGCCAGGGATTGTGTCCATCCCACGGGAATGACCTGGAGCCAGGGATTGTGTCCATCCTGCAGGAATGACCTGGAGCCAGGGATTGTGTCCACCCCATGGGAATGACCTGGAGCCAGGGATTGTGTCCATCCCATGGGAATGACCTGGAGCCAGGGATTGTGTCCCTGTCCATGCCATGGGAATGACCAGGAGCCAGGGATTGTGTCCATCCTGAAAGAATGACCTGGAGCCAGGGATTGTGTCCATCCCATGGGAATGACCTGGAGCCAGGGATTGTGTCCATCCTGCAGGAATGACCAGGAGCCAGGGATTGTGTCCCTGTCCATGCCATGGGAATGACCTGGAGCCAGGGATTGTGTCCCTGTCCATCCTGCAGGAATGACCTGGAGCCAGGGATTGTTTCCCTGTCCATGCCATGGGAATGACCTGGAGCCAGAGTTTGTGTCCCTGTCTATCCCATGGGAATGCCCTCAGGCACTTCCAAACCCAGTGCCAGCAGCATCCAGGGGTGCCAGGGCCACTCCAGGAGCAGCAATGGCCCGTGGGCTCTGTCACAGGACATTCCTAAAGCCTCTGGGCTCCCTCCCAAGTGGAAAACCCTCCTGGCTGGAACAAACCGTGTGTTCAACCACACAAAGGATCCCTCTCAGCTCCCCCTCGTCCCAAAGCTCTGACAAATCACTTTGCCCTCCTCGTGCGTGTCACAAAGGGCTTGTCACCCTCCCTGGGTGACACCATCCCAAAAACCCTCCTGGCCAAGCCCTGGCACTCAGAGCCAGCCCACAAACCCTGGGGATGTGTGGATGACCTCTCCCTGCAAGCATCCCCATCCCACCACTGTGCCCCAGAGGAGGGCTCAGCTCTCCAAGCCCTGAACCAAGAACCCCCTGTGCTTGCTGCAAAGCCACGGGGCTCTCTGACCATCTGAAGGTTTCCTTAATTAAAACTAGAAATCAAAATCTCAAAAATAGATCCGGCTCTATTTTGGGATGAGCTCTGGGTTTGGTTTTGTCCTGGTCAAACTGTCTCCTTCTCTTCCACTGGCCCCCAGTGGAATCAGCTTATTATAAAAGTGCTAAACAGCAGAGAAATGATTCCTGAAATAATGGGACAGGACACAGGAGTCAGCTAAATTGCTGGGATTTTAGTGCTCTTGCCTTGCCATGTATTTGTCACCACAAAGAGTGGAGTGCTGAGGGCCTGAAACCCTTCTGGCACAGCAGGCAAGCTGCTAAGGACAATAAAGCAAAGGCCCTTAAAATCATGGATATTAGAAAATCAGGAATGACAGACTTTTTTTATTCACATTGGGGAAACTGTGGCAAGACAACTGACTTGTGAGAAGGAGGCTTAAATCACTTCAATGCACTAAATCCTTTATCTTGGTTATAAATCAAGTGATAAATGGGTGAGCAGGAGTATTACTAACATTGACTTCTAATTTAATGGTTTGGAAAAGCTCCTGGGAAAATCTAGGCCTAAAGGAAGGTGTTCCCAACCTCTGTTTTCACAAGGCTGAAGGTTGAGGAGTGCAAAGCCTTCCAAGATGGATGCAATGCCAACATCATCTGCACCTGGAACAGAGGTTGTGTCCGCCCATCCCTGGAAATGCCCAAGGTTGGACAGGGCTTGGGGCAGCCTGGGATAGTGGGGGTGTCCCTGGCCATGGCAGGGGATAGAACATGACCTCAAAGGTCCTTTCCAACCCAAACCATTGATTCTATCATTTAAATTCTATGGTGTTGGAACCCTGCTGAGAATTTCAGATTTCTGTGCTGCCAGGCACTGACCCCCAAGAGAACACTGCACTGACCTGAGGCCATGGAGAAGCTTCCAAAATGCAACGACAGAACTGGGATTGTGGGGGTGGAGTTTGGATAGAAGTGTGTGATATCACAGGGTGGGAAACTCAGAGTTTAAGGGTTTAGAATATAGAAACAGATATAAAGCAAGGTGGAGGTTTTACGGTGAAGGCTGGTCCCTCTACTTCACCTTCTTCCTTCTTCTTCTCCATGGGTTTGGGTGGTTTTGTGTAATTGGACAGAAAAGTCCATATTTCAGACTTTAGGTGATTAATTATTGGGTTAAAAGTAAAAATAATTTAGGTGTCATTTCTTAATTGGACAGTTTAGCCTTAAAGGCCCTTGTACCAAGAGACAGTTGGCCATTTTGTGCCTTGTTAGTGAAATACTGCAGAACTCACTGCTGTGAGACTGTGACATAGATAAGAAAAAATAAACATGTAAACCTGAATGTGAAATCCTGTCTTGAGAGCTTCAATCTTTACTTTGAGAGAGGTAGGAAAAAGAAGCCCAAAAGTGGCACTATGGTTTCCCTAAAACCCAACAACAATCCATGAGGGGCCTGAGGACATAATCCATTAACTACCCCACCCATCCAAAGAACCGGGGGATAAAATCCAACCTCAGCTGTCCTGGGAGGCAAATCTAGGGCAAATCTGGATGAGGATAAGACACCCCAGACTGGGGTGAGAACCAAAATCAGTCTTGAACAGCTACATTCCACCTTGGGATGGGAGAAGGGGAAAGGGAAGTGATTTAGGACATTGAGGGGCTGGAGCGCATCCAGAGAAGGGAACAGAGCTGGGAAGGGGCTGGAGAATTCCTGAGGGAGCTGGGAAGGGCTCAGCCTGGAGAAAAGGAGGCTCAGGGGGCCCTTGTGGCTCTGCACAGCTCCTGCCAGGAGGGCACAGCCGGGGGGATTCAGGATCTTATCCCAGGGAGCAGGGACAGGAGGAGAGGGAACAGTCCCAGGCTGGGGCAGGGGAGGTTTGGGTTGGATATTAGGGAAAATGTTTTCCCTGAAGGGGTTGTCAGGCACTGGAACAGGCTGCCCAGGGAAGTGGTTGAGCAGCCATTCCTGGAGGAATTTAAATTATGTGCGGATTCGGCACTTGGGGACAGGGTTTAGTCACGGCCTTGGCACTGCTGGGGCAATGGTTGGACTCGATGATCTCGGAGCTCTTTTCCGGCTGAGAATGATTCTGTGATTTCTCTCTGCTTTGCTTTATTTGGTTTGCTTTGGTTTTCCTCGAGGTTCAGAAGTGGGGATGGCTTTCTCCACAAATCCACACTTAATCAGGGTCAGAGCACCGTGCCTCTTCCCACTTCCCAACCGCTGCCTCTGCTCTGCAGAACACCATTAATTAACCCCTGCACCAGAGCTGGGTTTGGCTGCTCCCCTGAATCCCTGGGCAATTAAAGATGTTAAGGATGACACAGCCCCTGGGTGTACTGGGAAATGGGCTGAGACCACAAATTTGTTTCACGTCAGTCACCACCAACACTCCAGAGCCTTTGGCCACTGCTACCAAAACAGGCTGCTCCAAGCTAGAAGAAAAACAGGAGAGGGATATATTTTCTATTTTTCGCCATAAAAGTGGATCCAACTTCTTCGGTGGCACTGCTTGGTTGTCAATACTGGGACCCTTTCTTAGAATCTCCACAGATGGAATAAAAACAAACACTGACCTTTCTTTTCTAATCCAGACAAATAACAGGATGTGTTTATCTGGTGGACTTCATGAATTGCTTTCACAGCCATCTTTCCAAGGCAAATGCAAGTTAGAAGGAATTCTCTTAAGGGCCAGATCCAACCCTGGACATCTTTGGATATTAGAAATAAGAATTTTATAGGAATTCAAATAACAACAGGCACAAAGCTACCTAGTCCAGAGCAGGAGTAAGGACTGTTCTTATTTTATGGAATTACTCGAGAAATAACCGGAAGAGACGTGGTTATTATCTCCTAATGCTGTGGAGATATTATTATTTATTGGGATTTTCCCTTCAAAATATTTTTGACCTAGCAAAATTATAACTTCTTATTTAGAGCATGACAATCCTGCTAGATTAACCTGTAAATGCCACTCAGATAAGATTGCTTGGAAATTTGCTTGGCTCCAAAGGGCTCCTGGACTATTGTTTGTGATGGAAAATTTTCTAATGGAAAAATGTCATTTCATCACAGAAAAATTTGTTCTTTCAGGAAGATACTACCTTAGACCATGTCAGGTTCAGGGTAAAATTTCCCATCAGAGCTTGAAAAATATTCCCAAGCTTGGGAAACCAGAGTCAGTGACCAATTTCTGGGATTTATGATGATGCAGGAATTTTATTCTGTAAGCAGTCTTCCTTCCTAGCTCTTTGCCTTTGGTACTCCTTAGTTTCCTGAAAAGCTCTGCTGACTTCAGACAAAGAAACATCCAGTTTCTCAGGTATCCAGGTAGAACACAAAAAATACTGACAGCACCTTTCTGACAGCTATGGATTTTAAGAGAAAAGCTGAACTTGGCCCTGTGTTCCATTTCCTACCATTCAGACCCTCATGGTAATTCCAAATTCAGCCTGTTTCATTTTTAGACAAAGGTGTGAAGGACAAAGATATATCAAAGAAATATCCAATTTCTAAGTTATCCAGGTAGAAATCGGAAAATACTGGCAGCATCTTTCTGACTGCTATGGATTTTAAGAGAAAAGCTGAACTTGGCCCTGTGTTCCATTTCCTACACTTCAGATCCCCATGGTAATTCCAAATTCAGCCTGTTTCATTTTCAGACACAAGTGTGAAGGACACTTTTCCAAATGGCAGTGTATAGTCTCAGTCCTAGGAGAGGCCTCCTTTGGCAGAGTGAGGAGGAACAAGTGGAGGAAGGCTAAGGAGCCATTCCAACCTTGGATGCAGTTAGGATGACACCACACACCCTTCCTGGGTGCTCAGGGCCTCAGTCTTCCAAAAATCCTCAGGGGGGAATGTAGTAGATAGAGTTAAGCGCTCAAAAAATCTCGCGATATCACAAAAAACAACAAGACTCCTCTCCCCCTAACTCCTAGTAATAAAAAATCACCCAAAAATGTAATCCCCCCTAACATTAATAACTTTCTACTCCTTACTAACCAATTACAATAAAATAAAACCCCCTAACGTAAAAAAAAAAACTTTCCCAATATAAAACCCAACAAAACAAAACAATAAAAATCTTAAACCATCCACCATACTAATATCTACATATATTCTTAACCCAAATAACCCTAAACAATAAATCACCATACCATTTCCTCAAAACCAAATCACCTCACCTTACATCAAAAAACAACAGGGGAGGGTCTTGAGCTGTAAAATATGCATGTATTTTATTTACCATCTGTCAGAGCTGGGGCAGTTCTCTGCTGTCCATGGGGCAGTTTTTTCTTTCTCTCTCCCCCAGCCAACCCTCCCTGCAGGAGATCTCTGCTGTCCATGGCCACTGAGTGTCCCTGCAGGGCTGATCCAATCCCAGCATCCCATGGGGAGATGCTCCGCCCAGGGGAGGAGCCAAGCATTCCTGCCTGGATGCAATCTGAGCCTGGCACAGCACAGCAGCCTTTTCCCCCTGCACTGCCAGAGGAGCAGCTTTCTGCTGCCCTGCATGGCCAGAGGGAGCCCAGGCCCATCTGCAGCAGCCCTGGAGCTGCAGAGGAAAACTCCCCCCTTGTGCAGGATCCCTGCTGCAGCAGAGCCACAGCTGGCACTGCAGGAGGGCTGAGCCCCCCTGGGATGGGGCTGGGACACCCCCTGACACACAGGGGGACAGGGCACGCTCTGACTCTGGCAGTTTTTTTTTTTTTTTGTTTGTTTTTGGTTTTGGGGTTTTTTTGTGGGTTTTTGTTGCTGTTGTTTGTACCATTGCATTTGTATTTTTATTTCTCCTATTAAAGAACTGTTATTCCCACTCCCATATATTTGCTCAAGAGCCCCTTCATTTCAAAGTTATAATAATTCAGAAGGAGGGGGGTTGCATTTTCCATTTCAAGGGAGGCTCCTGCCTTCCTTAGCAGACACCTGTCTGTTCAAACCAGGGCAGGCAGGTAAATGAAGCTCACCATGGATTCCCCACCCCATGCCTCTGTCCTTGCCAAATCTTCCAGAGCCAAATCCCTGACTTACGGAGCAAAGTTCTTACATTTCTGTGGCACCTCAGGTTTTCCCACCCTCCTCCTTCCCAGCACGGTTTGTGCCCAATCCTGCCTTGCACCATGGCCAGCAGCAGGTGGAATTGCAGAGGATGGATTCCCCCAGCAGGGAGGGGGCCAAGGAGCACCCAGGAATTTCCCCCAAAAGCTCCAGGACTCCTCCAGCCTTCCCAGACATCTCCACATCCTCCACCTCCCAAAAGCTGCGGCCCAAAGAGCCCGAGGCTTTGTGCAGCCACTCCTGTGCTGCCCTGGGGGGAACAAGAAAGGCATTTTCTCTTCTTGTCCCTTAATTCTGTTGGCAAACATTCCCCACACAACACAGCTGGGCTGGGAAGAATGGCTGGAGGCACCATCTTGCATTTGCCCAATGGATTAGCTGGTAATTGCTTGGGTGTCTCAAATGCAAAAGGGCTCCTGACTCCCGTGCATGGCAGGACAAGGCTTGGTCTTTATTTAATTTATTGGTCATTATTATCTTCCTCCCCCTTTCTCACCCTTTCTGAGCTGTTTCCTAAATCCTTTTTCTCGGGAGGGAGAGGGAGGCAGGGGAGGGTTGTGGGGTTTTCATTAACAAAGCCTTGTGAGCCCAAGAGTGACTTTGGAAGGCAGGATATTGACCTTTATGGCTCCTAATGCCATGTTACAACATCTAATCCCACATTCCGGGCTGGAAAATGGGGAGAGGATGGGCAGAAGAGAAAATGCCACTCATTGTGCAAAATGCAATGAAGGAAACAGAGGTCATTGCGAGGGAGGGGCAAAGATGTAGCAAAAAAAAAAAAAAAAAAAAAAATGGAATAAAATTAGATTTAGGTGGATTTTTTGTGGGGATGTACAGAAATTTCCAACGCACAGATGAGCTCTGGAGTGATTAACCATAATGAGAATTTAATTTCCTCTCCTTGACTTCACATCACTCCCTACATCTTCCCAAAATTCACCTCCTTATGACTCTTATCAAGCATTTATCACCCAGGAGGTGAGGGCAGGGCGAAGCTGCCCAAACCACAACCAGGAGGTGGGCAATGATAAATACAGGGAAAGCTGGAGCTGCTCATCCTGGAGAAGGGAGAGCTCCCAGGAGACCCTTCCAGCCTAAAGGGAATTCCAAGAGAGCTGGAGAGGGACTTTGGACAAGGGCTTCGAGTGATAAGAAAAGGGGGAATGATTTTAAGCTGCAGGTGAGTAGGTTTGGATTAAATATTAAAAAGTTCTTCACTATAAAGGTGAAGAAACCTGGCATAGGGTGCCCAGAGAAGCTGTGGCTGCCCCTGGACCCCTGGAATTGTTGGACAGGGCTTGGAGCAGCCTGGATAGAGGAAGGTGTCCCTGCCCATGGCAAGGGGTGGAACTGGAGGATCTTTAAGGTCCCTTCCAACCTAAACTATTCTAACATTGCGTGAACAGCCCTTATGGATGAAAAGTGGAAAACCCCATTTGTTTTTTCCCTGTGGGAAATGCTGAAATACAAAACCTTCTCCCTTTGTCCAGGGAGCAAACAGTCTCACCCCACCAATCCATCCCAAAGGGTGACAGGGTCCAGGACAAGCCAGCTCTGTCCCCGTTATCCCCCCAAAATATTTCCCTCTTGTACATTGTATAGATATGAAATTCTGAACGCCAGTCTGTGCATGTCTGAGCAAAACATCACTGAAAATCTTGATTCAAGGCACTGTTACACACATAAACAAGGAAGTGGGAAAAAGAAGGATTTGGGCAGAGCAACCCTAAAAAACCAATAAACCATCAGTCAAAAAAGAAGAAAAAATAAAAAAGAAAGGAGGGGATTTATAACATTTGAAAGTCATCACTGATACCTGTGACCTAAAGAACATCTCAGAAATTTGGTTTGCGTCCAAAAAAGAGCCAGGGAGGTTTCCAGCACAGCCTTTCCCACTGGTGCTGACTGGGACATCACAACACTGTCTGACCACGTGCTGGTTATTTCTTACAGGGCTTTTTTACCAGCAGCAGTGACAAAGCAAGGAACAGTGACAAAGCAAGGAACAGTGACACAATATGTTAGAATCCTGGTGGCTGTCGAGCTCGTGAGAGGCTTTAATGTGAAAGTTTGTTTTTCATGTAAAAAGAAGGAAATATAATGTGAAAACAAATTGATTTTGAAAAAGCTTTATTCTAGGAAATAAAAAAACCAATAGAAAATTGATGCTTTAAGAATAAAATTTCCTCATCTGCCATGTGCAGTGTGGAATGATTCATGCTATTCAAGCAATCTGGGGGAGGAGAGAGGGTAAGGAAGGGGATTAACTTCTTGGGAAAGTTTACAGTGTTTTTTAAGTTCCAGAATTCTCTTCAAAGCCAGGGGCAGGCAGATCCCACACATTTTGTGTGCCTTCCAGTCTGCCTCTCTGTGCTGATCCATCCCCACGTAGAAACCCAGACATCCAACTAATAATTAGAGTTCATTACTGCAGCCTCAGGAAGGCTCCTGGTGTCTTTCTTAGAGCCCTGCCTCCCCTTCTTGTCTGGGGGCAAGTGAGAATCAAAGTTTGTGGCCGGAGATCTGAGAGCTGGGGATGAACACGCTGCTGGAAAACCACCCCTTGGTCCCTTCCCTTGATCCCATCCCGGCTCCTCTGCTCAGACACCCCACTTCTGAACCATTTTTGGTTTATGTTCCTGCGAATTAAACAAAATAAACCCAAGCCAATCAGCCCTGACTAGATTTGGGTTTGCTCCCTTTCCGCAAGACGCACACCAGGGCTTCGCTCGCAGCACAGCCAAAACCAAAGGACAATTAAACTCCAGGTTCCCTTTTAAATTAAACATTCCCTTCCAGGTCGTGGGTTCTGCTCCAAACCAGACAGCGAATCCACCAAGGGGTCGGTGAAAGAGTTCAGTGTTCCCTGAAAATCCCCCTCGCGCCGTGGATTTCGGGGATGCCGACCCCATGAACTTCGGGATGGGAACGTCCTGATTTTTCACCAGGTCTGTAGAAGGGGGAGGAAGGATGTTTGCTATTCTTTGAGGAATTTTATTATTTTTTTCCTGGATTCACAACAGCCCAGAGGCTTGGAGGAGCTCATTGCTTTGCTAATGTGTGGTTTGCAACAGGAGCTGCGGGAAGGCTCCTTGAGGGAAAACCAAGCTGGATTCGGGGACGAGCCAAGCCCAAGTGTTTGGGAGGGAAGAGGATGAGGAGTGGGGATGGGGAGAGGCAAAGCAGGGTAATAAGAGCTGTGTGTGGTACTTCCACACAGGAAAAAAAACTCCTGAGGAACGGATTTGGGATGCCTCCCTTTGGAAACGGTTGAAAAAAAAAAAAAAAAGGGAGCAAAAGGCTGCATTTAAGAAGAGGTTAGAAATGTTTAAAGAGCAAATAGACCCAAAAAACCCCAAACCATGTCCTTGAGGGCTCCTCTCCCATCAGCATTCCCATTCCAGGAGAGCACACTGGGTAAGGCTACGTGACCAGTGAATGTGTCCTGACCCCAGCTGCACCACAAGAATAATAGAACTCATATTGTGCTTTCCTCTGGTAGAGTTCAGAACACTTTATGGGAAAAGTTGTGTTTTCCACAAAAAAAAAAATGTTCTCCAACAGGAACTGGAACCGGGAAAACAAAACAAAACAAACCCCAACTTTTTGAAATTTTCCATCTGAAATGTAAAAATGGGAGGG
Source organism: Melospiza melodia melodia (assembly GCF_035770615.1). Classification (NCBI taxonomy): domain Eukaryota; kingdom Metazoa; phylum Chordata; class Aves; order Passeriformes; family Passerellidae; genus Melospiza; species Melospiza melodia. The sequence goes on from NC_086194.1 coordinate 2,220,890, forward strand.
AGAAACATTTGAAAGAAGGGAAAACAGTTTTGCTTAAAACCAAAACATTTCATTTCTGAGAAAAAAAAAACAAAAAAAAACCAACTAAACCCAAGGCACGGGGGAGGTTCAAGTGGCTTGTCCAGAATCCCACTTGGGACTTGCACCTACATCTCCTAAGCCACAAGTGAGTCTGTCTTCAGTTAAACTGCAACATCAACAGTGATTTCAGGCAAATATTGAAAAATGAGTCCAGTTTTACTGGTAAAGGCGCCGGGCCCTAAACCAGCCTCTGGAAAAGCTCTCCTTGCCCACACACGTTCCCCAGCCCTGGGGTGGAACAGCAGGGAAGGCAGGAAGAGTCCAGAGAGAGCATTTTAAACATTCAACTTTTAAAAATTTTGATTGCACAAATGACCTCTCTATCAGCCGGAGGAGCGTGCATGTATAGTTTGCAAAGACGGGTGAGGACAAAAAGTCCCTCTGAACACCCGCAAGCCTTTCCCAAGGCCCCCAAATCCCTGCTGCTCCACTTGGGCAGCTCCTGGAAATTAATTCCCCTGGATGACACCGAGTTTTGCCTTGCCCAGGACCTTCAGGGTTCCTCCTGAGCCAACAGCAAATCCTGCACGGAGTTTTCCCAGGGCACACGGATCATGGGGACTCTCAAGATGTCATCTGCCACTTCAGAGGGACTGAGAGAGCCAAGAATAGCAGAAAGCCAGAGCAGCACATACCCCTGGGTGCTCCACAGCTGTGCTCCAGCCTAAGACCTGTAATTTTCACACCATTTCTCACCACCCTACACTCAGACAGCTCCGTTTTCCCAGCTCTGCGGTCTGAACACCCAGATCTCCAATTTTTACATTGTCTTCTCTTTCCAAAGGGCTGGCAGAGCCTGGAGGCAAAGCGCTGTCAGTGTGCTGTGCTTCTTGCTCTGATTTATATTGGCTTCTGGAATTAATTCTTCTGTTTAATAATTATCTCGTTAAGCAAAAAGTGGTGAAAAATACCCAAGCAATGACATGGATGGGTTGATGGATGTTCCATGATGGTTTTACCACACAACAGCTCTGAGTGAGGTGGGACACTGAGAGTTGGAGAGGAACCCACAGTGGAGTGAGGCAGAAAAAGTCAATTCTACCTCCTTTCCACCTCCTCCTTTTGGGAGCTGAAGAAATCTTTGTTAACTTTCAGTCCTTTCCCATCTTTTCAAGCTAAACATGCACACTCTTCCAGCTGACAGAGGTATAGAGGTCATTTGTGTAATCAAAATTTTAAAACGGGGAATAAAAGGAGGAATTCTTTATTTGGAAGGTAAATTTGTAGCTTGGCTGTTGGACCATCTGTGCGGTGACCAGAGTAACTCATCTCTCAGCTGGACCCAGTCACATTCCAGCAATACCCTCACCCTAAATGAAGCAAATCTGTTCCAGATGGAGAGATTTCCAAAGAATCTTACACCTCAGACCAGCATGAGGTGTAACCAAGCTAATCTTTCATCCAGTGGGACAGTAGAGGATACAGAAAAACACCTTGTAGGGTGGGATTTCTTTTCCTGACTTGGTGGGAGTTGGAGCAGAAGTGTTGGATCTGCAATGAGACCTTGACACAAAAGCCAAAGCTTGGTCTCTGCAGGAGGATATTGTTGCTTTGGGTTGAGGAGGTATTGCTCAGACAAAGCAGTGTGGGATCTTGCCAGTGAATCCAATCTCCGAGGTTTTCAAACCAAAATGGGCTTAGATATTTAGATTTTATTTATTTTTTCTTGGTATCTAAGTGAGTTTAGGTGCTGGAGACTCAGTGAATGCTATTTTTAAACCTTTTGTGGACTTCTGGAAGTTGTGCTGGAACCAGCTCTGCAGCCAGCCCTGAAACACAGCCTGGCAAGAGAAGGGTTAACACAGCACCTAAGGAACGTCTTCAAAATGAAAATGGATTAAAAGTCAGACTTTGTGTTATTTACTGGCTGAAGCAGGCTCAGAGGAACATCATCCTTTACCAGTGCCTGTGCCAATGCTCATTGCACTCAATGATGCCTTGAGAGGCTGCCCTAGAGCAGAGGCTGCACAGAGCTAAAGAATAAAGCAGGGATTTATTAACAGGATCTCCTCCATGGATGCACCTTGGGCAGCACCAGAGCCCAGCCAGGGCTGCACCCAAGATGAACCAAAATGGCCCCAAAATGCACGAGCGCTCCCGGGGTCTCTCCCTGGGATCAGTTCTGCTCCATTTGCACCTTGCAGTTCATTGTCCCATTCCAGCTTTAGCCCAGGCAGTCCCACCCTGCTTGTTTTTCTCTCTCCAGCCCACGGTGTTTGTGCTCTGGGGCTGAGATTTGGGTCATTTGTCCTTGGTGCCCAGCTGGAGCAGGAATTGTTTTGTCTCCCTGCTCTGTGCACAGAGCTCACCATGCCCTGATATGAAGCTCAGAACTCCACACTAAAGCAGCACAGAATCTGAAAATATAAAAACTAAAGGCAATCATCAAATCCTCTCAGGCTCAGGAATTTCATAGAGCAGATTCCTGGTGTAATTATCTGCAGTTTTGTGAAGATGGGTCTTTCATAGAAGCCTAAAAACAAGCTCCATGTGAGGAGCTCGGAACTGAAGGGAACCTGCCAGGAACTGAAAGCAAAGAGAATCTGCAGACTGGCCTGGTCTGTCAGGGATGTCTTCTCCAAACTCCAGCTAATCAGGATCAAGGGAATATCTGTCTCCCCGGATTACAGCGAGGGGCCCATCCCAATCCTCTGAGTGACAGCCCTTGTGAGAGATGAGGGGTGAAGGTCAGCTCCAGAGGTTCCTCCCTCTCTCAGAGGAGGAAAATATTGTTGGTGGCACTCTGACAGACAGAATGTTCCTTGGGCTGTGCAGGGATCTGCTGGGGATCATCTCCTGCCCTTTTTGTCCTACTTTTGGGGTGGAAATGTTGTGTGAGAGGAACTGCACATCCAACACTCATCCATCTTAGCAGGGCACTTCCCAAAGGGCTCTCTCACCAACCTAAGGATGCCCATGAGCCAATAGATTTTGGGTCAAGATCTAAACCAAATTTACTCTTCCAGGTGCTGTGTCCATACCTAAAGCACTATGATGCACATCCTGGAATATTTGGGATGGAAGTGAGAGAGGGTCCCAGTGATTGGAACAAAAAGAAAACTGCACTAATTTAAATTAGGATATCTGTGTTGAACCAGTAGATTTTGGGTCAAGATCTAAAAAAAATGAAATTCGCCCTTCCAGGATCTGTATCCATCCCTAAAGCACCATGGTGCACATCCTGGAATATTAGGGGTGAAAGTGAAGAAAAATGTTTTTGAGAGAGGATCCCAGTGATTGGAACAAAAAGAAAACTGCACTAATTTAAATTAGGATCAGAGTTGCTCAGAAAATCAAATAAACACCAAAATCTATCTGTCAGTCCACATCTGAACTTTTCTTTTACTCTTAAAAAAATAAAGGAAAAAAAATACCAGTTTGGCTTGAACTGAACTGAGTTGAGTACGAAGACCAAAACCAGTCACTAATTAATGGTGTCTCGTTTTCTGGTATTTATGCACCATAAAAATTAATAAGGGACTTCTCTGGGAAAATAAATGGTTAGCTGGAAAGCCAGCTTTGGCCTTTGGTTTTTTTCCTGTTACTCATAACTCCTCAGTGAGATTCCTTGAAACTTCGGGCTGGTTCCTTCCCAGGAACTTTTAGCAACTTCCCAGAGCCAAAGTTTCAAATGAGGAATTGATGCAGCCTCCCTGATATCAGTGGAGAGAGACTGACTGTAAAATTTAACTGTTCATGCTGATTTCCAGACCTCATAATCTCAAAAGAAAAGAAAAAAATCAGGAAGAATACACACAAAATTTTCAGAAGCTGTGGATTTAGGTACATCTATATTTTTCTGCATTTTAAGATTTAGGCACCAAAGCTTCTGTTTTTAACAGTGGTAATCACCTGTAGTGGTCACATGGAAGGCAGCAGGGGTTTCCTTTCCTAAAAGAGGTCCAAAATTTGGGAACATCTCCAGTGAGCAATGGAATCTTACCCTGACACTTAGTTTTGTCCAATTTCCTCATATAATCAATTCTGGCACGATATAAGATATCAGCTTAATCCTTTAAACAACATATCTGGGATTAAATGTTTTATCTGAGCTGGAAACTTCTGCTTTCCAGAAAGTTTAGATGTGGAAACAAGAGGAGAAAGCCAGTCATGCAGCAAAGAAGAGATTTAGAGCACGAGCAAAGACCAAAAACTGGGATATCAGATATCACCCGCCTTGCTGGTGGAGCTCCCAAATTCTTTATCGGCCTCTCAGTCCCTCAAGAGGCAAATCCATTCTAGCACCATTCCACTGGTGGAAGTGACCTCCAGCAGCCTTGGAGGGCTGGAGAGGGGAGAGAGAGCACAGCAGAGCTTGGGATGGATCAGCAGAGCTCGGTGGATGTGGAGAAGATGAATCAGGAGCTCGTTTTTAGGGCTTCATGGGAAAAACCGCCACTGACTCCACATCCTTGCATGGCAAACAGGAGCCTCAGATGCAACATCCTGGGTCAAATCTCCATCTGGATTAAGCAGGGATAGCTTTGGACATTGTCAGAGCTTTGCTGGTTGATATCAGACCAGAGCTGGCCTGGGATCATCTTGATTTTTGTTGTGTTGTTGTTGTGGGGTTTTTTCCCCTCTGTTTCCCCTTGGTTTGAACAGACAGGTGTCTGCTAAGGAAGGCAGGAACTTCTCTTGCAATGGACAATGTAAACTCCTCCTCTCTAAATTATAAATTTTGTATCATTTTTAGAATTAAAATTTAATTAAATATTATAATCACTTGATTGATTGTTAAATAATTTTAATTTCATTATAATTTCATTATAATTTAATAAATAATTATTGTTTAAATTACAATTTTGAAATTAAGGGGATTTCAGGCAAATATATGGGAGAAGGAATAACAGTTCTTTACTAGGAAAAATAAAAATTAAAAAAAAAAATAAAAATGCAGTGATACAGAACAACCCTGCCAGAAATAGAGCAGTCCCTGCCCCCTGTGTGCCAGGGGGTGTCCCAGCCCCATCCCACGGGGGCTCAGCCCTCCTGCAGTGCCAGCTGTGGCTCTGCTGCAGCAGGGATCCTGCACAAGGGGGGAGTTTTCCTCTGCAGCTCCAGGGCTGCTGCAGATGGGCCTGGGCTCCCTCTGGCCATGCAGGGCAGCAGAAAGCTGCTCCTCTGGCAGTGCAGGGGGCAAAGGCTGCTGTGCTGTGCCAGGCTCAGATTGTACCCAGGCAGGAATGCTTGGCTCCTCCCCTGGGCGGAGCATCTCCCCATGGGATGCTGGGATTGGATCAGCCCTGCAGGGACACTCAGTGGCCATGGACAGCAGAGATCTCCTGCAGGGAGGGTTGGCTGTGGGAGAGAGAAAGGAAAAACTGCCCCATGAACAGCAGAGAACTGCCCCAGCTCTGACAGATGGCAATAAATACACATATCTAGCCACATCTTGCATTTCAAACCTAAAATATTACAATTCTTCTGGAATCTTTAATTCCAGCTTTTCCCCTTAATGAATCCTCTTCCTGAGCAGCCCAGCACTGGAGAAGGAATCTTGTTTGGGCATTTCTAGGCAGCCAGGTCTTCTCTGAGGCCTGTGGAGAGCAGCGGGTGTTTGGCTGGGGATGAAAGCAGGAATGAACAATGCTGGTTTATTCCTGATATTTTGCTGCAATATTTCAATGATGTCAGAGCCAAACCTTTCAGAAAAAAATATATATGTAGTACACAGGGTTGGGTCCAGTGGCTGGATTAAAAGAACAGGATTATTTTGATTACCTTGATTTAGAGCACCAGCGGTGCTGAATCATGTTCAGCCAAAGAAACATCACGGAGGCAAAATTTACTCCTCTGTACGGAGAAAAGCAGGAGAGGAGGAAGGCAGGGAGGAAAGAAAAATGACTCTGAATCAAAAGATGAAAATACACACCGGTTCAACATTTTCTCCTTGTAATGATTTTCTTTCTTAAGCAGGCAACCACAAAAGACAGAGATGTTTAATCCATTAAAAGTGCAGCTTTCTGGACAGCATAATCCGAGTTTTGTCAAGCCACCAGCCTGCTTCTCCCTGGGTGGGCCCAGGCTGGGGCAGGAATAGGTTTTTATTTGATTCCCTCGGAACAGGTCAGTGTGCACAGGCTTTAGGGATGGTATCAATAACCTCTCCTGGCAGGTTGTCAACAGGAGCACGGGGGTAAATGGATTTTCATCAGGGAGCAGCACAAATCTGAATTTTATCTGGCACCATGGTGGCAAGAGGGAGGATGACTTTGGGGAGAGGGATGAATTTCTGCTTCTTTTTCAATGGTTTTCTTCACCAGTCATTCCCGTTTTCTCCAAAGGCTGGAAAGGCAGAAGATTCCCCCACTTTCTGCAACACATGGACTCATGGAGAGAGGTTTAGACAGCCTGGCTCAGGTCAGAGCAGTGCAAATCATCTCTGGTGAAAGAGGGACTTGCCTTGAGTGTTAGCACAGGCAGGGACGAGGAATGGATGGAAATCTCTCCTGTCCCTTGATCCCCTCCTCTGGAATAGGGAGGACAAGGCCAGGATCACTGCATGGCAGAATTTATGTGCAAATTCTGAGGGCCTGAGTGGAAAATAACAATTATTGGAAGGAAAGAGAAAGAAGAAGAGAAGAGAAGAGAAGAGAAGAGAAGAGAAGAGAAGAGAAGAGAAGAGAAGAGAAGAGAAGAGAAGAGAAGAGAAGAGAAGAGAAGAGAAGAGAAGAGAAGAGAAGAGAAGAGAAGAGAAGAGAAGAGAAGAGAAGAGAAGAGAAGAGAAGAGAAGAGAAGAGAAGAGAAGAGAAGAGAAGAGAAGAGAAGAGAAGAGAAGAGAGAAGATAATCCAGGCTTTGCTGCCATGGCATGAGCACCACCAACCCATCACCCTCCCTCCAGGACTGGCCTGTGTGAGGCTGCAAATCATCTTGGACATGGGAGGTCTAAATTCCAATTTCAGCATATCCTTGGTTACTCTTGGTACCAGTTCTTGGGCTGCTCTCCCATGGGCCTCATGCCTCTGATATTTTTTAACAAGTGTTCAGAGAGCTCAGTTTTGTTTTGGGGTAAGAAAAGTGTGTGAAAGCTCTTAAAAATATAGAATATTTATGGCACTTGGGGAAAAAAAGTGTTTTCCTACTCCTGTTATTTATACCTTCTGCTTTCATTTGCAGGCAGGCTCACACAAATGTGGAATCACAGGATCACAGAATCATTTGGGTTGGAAAAGGCCTTTGAGATCATAAAGTCCAACTGTTAGCCTTGACAAAAGTAAAGAGGTTTTGCCCGTCTCTCCTTTGGGAGGGAAAAAAACCCAACAAAACAAAACCACAAGCAAACATACAAAATAAAAATCAGAAAGAAGGAACAAAAACACCTGAAAACAATTACAAGTTTCAAGTCTTCAGTTAAAACTTCAGTTAAAGAAGATTTCCATATCAAAATTAAATTTTGTTCTTATCAAAATGATCAACAAGTAGAAAAAGCAACCTTGATGCCCCCCAAGCCCCCAACACAGCAGAGAGCAGAGGAAACGTGAGCCGAAATAGAAATGCTCCATCTACAGAGCTGGGCTCTGATGATCCTTGTGGGTCCCTTCCAACTCAGGATTTTCCATGATTCCCTGGTTCCCAAGAGGTCTCCACGCTGAATCCAGTGCTGCCATTTATCCCAACCTCTGGAGAGAGCAAACAGCAAACACTGCTGCACCCCACTCTGGCAAGTAAGGGGCCAAGGGGGGAAGCAGGAAGGACTGACAGACAGAGGTTGAAGGTTGGGATTCCCTGGAAAGAAACTCAAGGAAAATCCTTTCTGGGGATTCCAGGAATCTGGCTGTGGGTCCTTCCTCACCAAAGTCATCCTACATTTCTATGTTCCTTCCTGGCTTTGGGAGGAGCCAGGTTTATCCCACCATGGGATTCACACAGCTCCTTATTCCCAAGGATTTGAGGATCAACCTTGGCTGCAGAGGCTCTCTGAATGAATGGACACATTCCTGGCCTTATCAAGCCATTCCTGATGGATAAAGTCCTCCTGATGGAGGGTTAGGACTGCCAGGTACAGGGACAAACCTTGTCGTCCCAAAACCACACCTGAACATGAGGGTGGAGCAGATCTTGCAATGTCCATCTGGTCCCGTGGGAAAGACATCTTCATTGCTGAGGATTTTCCCACAAAGGCTCCAAGTGCCCCCAAAATTTTGTGCATTACCCAGGCACTAAACCACACACAAACTGAGCCCCCAAGGACATGGAATTAATTGCTCATTTCCCAGAAACCTCAGGCAGTTTGTCACAGGCTAATAAAGAGAATAATGGATCATGGGGGAAAATCATAATTAGGTTCACCAAACGTAGCCTAGGCTTCTGTTTTTGTTTCAAATATCAGTTCCACCAAAGTAGGAGTATTTTGTGTTTCTATGATTTCCTGAGTAAAATTGGGAGGAAATCGTAAAATGCTAAAAAACACCCACAAATTCAAACTTCTTATCTTGACATGAAAATATTATTCAGAATCTCTGTGGATTGTTTTACTAATTTCCAAAATGGATGATCAAATACTGAGTGATCCCTCCATGGCTGCCAATATTTTTAATAGGCATCTTAGTCAATGTTAGTACAGCTGTCCTTTCAAATCAACTCTTCTGGTGACTCACACTTGGACTGGGAGATTTCCCGAGGTTTTATCTGCTCTTGGTGGGCCCGTCCTTGGATCCCGTCGCACGAGAGAGCAGGAGGTTCCTCCTCATCCAAAACACACAACCCACAGCGCAGTGAAAAGGACACACACAATTAAAAGAGGCAAGAAAAGAAGGGAAAAGGGAAAAAAAGAAAAAAGAAAGAGCGGCGGGGTCATTTCATGCTCCAGCAGATCGGCATTTTTATGTAAAACCCTTGGAATGTCATATTCCTGCAGCCACCCTCCCGCCTTACTCATGGCGAGTTCACATCACCTGTTTCCCCTTGGAGTTGACATTTCCAAGGGAGCTTTGGCTCCCTGACGTGCAGTTGGAAAACTGAAAGGCAAGAAAGTCTCCACGTTCTGGAGAAAACAGAAAAAAAAAACTTTGCCTCTTTGCAAAGCCTCACGGAAACGTCAACAGCCAACGGAAACGGAGACGAGGAGGCCGTGAGACAGTCGCCCTCCTGCAGAAAACAACTGGGAATGTTCATCTGAGGAATTAATATTCATTTCAGGCGTTTTATTCCTCAGATTGAACTTTTCCCAAGTCCATCTGACTGAAGGTTCCAGGAAATCTAGCAGCGCATTGACAGAGGGAGAAAACTTTGCCCTCTAAAATCTCATTTTTCAGGTGGAAAAGTGCTTTTTGACCCCAGCTGTGACACAAGAGAGGTTTTGTGTCAAGAGCTGGAGTTTTGTTACTGCCCAGATTGCTCTTAGTACTGAAAAAGAAAAATTAGAAAACTAAGGAGAAGTCTCTGGGCTGAATAATTTTGAAGCCTCCAGTAGCTTGAAATATCTCCAAACCTATTAAACCCTGAAACCAAAATAAACATTTTGTCCTCCCTTCATGGAAGCATAAAGAATGTCTCAAGGCAACCCGTCCACTTGCCTGCCAATCCCAAATTGCCCTCAAGAACATATTCTCCAGGGCTTTGTCAAATCAGCTTCAACATTCCTCCAGCAACAGGGGTTTCTACCACGTTCCTGGAAAGGCTTTTCCACAACCTGGTCCCGTGTCCTTTTCAAAAGCACCGTGAAGCACCCGTTACCTGTGAGTGCTGGAGCTGCAGAGGAATCCAACTTTCCATTCTGTGGTAAATCCCATGCTTTCAAATATCTTTCCAGTCTGGATGCAAGGGAAAGCAAAATATTTTCAAGATTTCCTACTAAACAGGGCTCTGAGGGAAAAGGACACTTGCAGCTGATATAAATGTCAATAAAGACAAAATTCGGGACTGAGTTGAGAGTTATTGTTTTTATATAAACAACATGCTGCAGCATCTAAAAAAATATAGGAATAAAAACTCTTCCTGAAATGGAAAACCAAAACTTTTCTTTTTAGAGAAAGCTTGTCAGAATTGATGTTTACAAACCATATCAGTTTGATCAAACTGGCTTTTTCCAACGGGAAAACATTCCTGCAGAAAATTTCCCATCGGCTCACAAGCAGGGCATTGCAATATCAAGGTCACAAAGAGTGGGTTTTGTTTCTGCTCTCCAAGAATTTCAACTGCCCAACTATTGCTTTCCCAGAAGATGCATTTCACAGAAAATTATTATATTGGAATTGAATCCTTTTAAATTGAAAGAATTTAAATATTTCAATCAGTGCATTCAGGAGCAGTGCAGGACCAATGACTAAATTCAAACAGTGTTTACATTGAGCCAATTCTTTATTTTCTCAAAATTTAAATTCTTATACCCTTGGTTTTCAAAATATATTGATTCAATTAAGAACCTACATGTTCCTTAAATTAAAGAAATGTCAATATACAACTTGAGCTACTCCAGAATTTCAAATTAAGTCTGGGCTTGAGGTGGATTCTTGAATCACAGAATGGTTTGGGTTGGAAGGGACCTTTAAAGGTCATTTACTACAACCTCCCTGACATGAGCAGGGACATCTTCAACTAAATCGAACTCTGTTCAACTTGTCCTTAAATGTTTCCAGAGATGGGGCTTCCACCACCTCTCTGTGCCAGCGTTTTACCACCCTCATTGTAAAAAAATGTCATTTTTTTCTATCTAATCTAAACAGCAATACCTGACATAAACACCCATCCCCTCAGCCAAAACCCAATTCAGGCTTCTTGAACTCCCTTCCCCACCAAAGCCCCACACCATTGATTAATAATTATTTGCAGAGGGAAGCTGCCTGCACTCTCAGCCCTTTAATATTGATTAAGAAGCACTCGGCAAGGAAAGGCTGGGTGGCTCCAGCTCTGGGAAGTGCCAAGGAAAATAAAGCTGGTATTAGTGATCCTCAGCGTCTTTGCTGAGAAAAAGGCAGCATTGTGGGCTGGGAGACTGCTCACCAAAGGCAGATCTTTTCCAGTCATCCAACAACAATAACAGCATTGGATAAATAGGTGGGATACTCACAAGGCGAACCGATGGAGGGAATTGAAAATGAGCAAAAGAAGCAAAAAGAAAAAAAAAAAAAAAAAAAAAAGAGAGGGAAAAAAGGAAGGTGTTAAGACTTTCCAGCATTCTGAGAGAACAAGGTTTTATCCTCAGTCGGGGGAAAAACAGATTTACTAAACAGGGTGACCTCACTTGTTTGCACAGCATTCAGTAACATGAATTTTATTACCTAGGGTACCTCCATGGGAGCTTGCAAAGCCTTTCCAGCAGCCCTGTGAAAGATGCTGAGTGTATGGAAAAGACATAAACCAGCTTGAGGAAGGAATGGCACAGCTGGGGGAAACAAAAAAGGACAGGCTAGAAACACCCTGGTTGGGTGCAAGTAAAATTGAGAGGGGAAAACCCTTTACTGTGAAGGTGGTGGTTGCCCAGGGAAATCGTGTATGGCCCTGGGAGTGATCAAGGCCAGGCTGGGTGGGCTTGGAGCAAGGGAAGGTTGCAGGGGTGGGATGAGATGAGTTTTAAGGTCCTTTCCACCCAAACAATTCTGGTTTTCAATGATCTGGTGAGCACTCTGGGATAACATTGCTCTGTTCTGCAAAGTGAGGAGTGTTTCGCTGGTGGTGAGGAGGTTTCTCCTTGTTGTCTGGGAGAAAAGACCAATCTCACCTGTCTACAGAAGGGCTCCCATGAGCTGTTGGGTGGGAGAAGCTGTCTCAGTGTCTCCTGGGCCTGAGAGCCTCTCGTGGATGGGAGAAGGGCAAGGACAGAGCATTTCCACACCCACTGGCCCAGGGCTGATCCAACAGGATGCTCAGGAACGCTGCTGCCATTCTCTGAGCAATCACCAAGGTGTGGGGACAGAAATTCCATGGGAATAGCTTGAAGCCAGCCTTGTTCCCAGCAAGCCTGGACAGTCCTGAGCTGTGAGGTGACCACAGGCAGGAGTGAACACTGACCAAGAAGTAGCGCATGAGGTAAATGACGACAGTGCTGTTCCTCTGTTCCACTACTCCTCTGAAGCCAGAGAATCCCAGAATCCCACAGAGGTTTGGGTTTAGAGACCCTAAAAGTCATCAGGTTCCAACCAGCCACACAGGAGTTCACAGAATTCCCAGAATTCCCAGAATTCCCAGGTTGGGAGAGACCTTCAAGATCATCCAGTTCAACCCAGCCCCAAGAGCTCAACTCAACCCTGGCACCCAGTGCCACATCCAGGCTTTGTTAAACACACCCAGAGATGGGGACTGCACCACCTCTCCGGGCAGCCATTCCACTATTTTATCACTCCATTTATCACCCTTTCTGTAAAAAACTTGTCCCTGATATCCAGCCTGTATTTCCCTTGGTGCAGCTCGAGGCTGTGTGCTCTGGGTGTGTCAGTGCTGCTGCAGACAGAGCCCAGCCCCAGCTGAGCACAGGCACCTTTCAGGAGCTGCAGAGAGTGATGGGGGCAGCCCTGAGTCTCCTTTTCTCCAGGCTGAGCACCCCCAGCTCCCTCAGGGCTTCCTCTCAGGGTTTGTGTTCCCAGCCCCTCTCCAGCCTGGTTGTTCCCTCTGGATGTGCTCAGTGTCCCAAGGTCCTTCCCAACCTGAGGGGCCAGATTATTCACTGCAAATTAAACAGTCTGTGATTTCCCCTTTTCTTTTTTGCTTTTCATGAGGAAATTTCCCTGTGAGAAAGACGAGAATTTTCTGTGAGAAGCACTGGGAGCAACCAGAAGAGCGAACAAAAATTCCTCCTTCTGTTCGTGCCGTCATCCTGGGGTGCTGTCAGCTGGCCCCTTCCAAGGAATTCTCTCCCAGCTCCACCTGGTGGCAAAAAGGACATTTGGGCCATTGCTGTGGTCATCAGGTTGGGCTCCAAGGGGACAGGGATCGTTTGTGCTGAGTCCCTTGTTCTGGGTGGCACCGATGTGACTCCTCCTGTGGGGTGGGAACAGCCCCTCACTGCACAGGGGAGCAAATCCTGTCCCCATTCCCTGCCCGTGGTGAGCGCCATGGGGCAGTCACAGCTGGGAGGAAGGAACTTGGGAGGAAAGCAGAGGGAGCCTGGGGCTGCCAGCTATTCCCAATATTTTCCTTGGGGTTGAATTTTTCTTGACCTGAAAGACCATCAAGAAGAGTTTGGACAACACCCTTGGGTGCAAGATGTGGCTCTTGTGGATGGTCTGTGTGGGGACAGGAGCTGGACTTGATGGTCCTGATGAGTCCCTTCCAACTTGGGATAATCTGTGATTCCATGAAGGCTTCTCCAAGTGGGACCAGAGCAGTGAAATCTCCCAGATTGGCCTTTGGGATGTCCAAGCAAATTCAGTCCTCTTTCCCTGCCCATGATGAGCGCCATGGGGCAGTCACAGCTGGGAGAAAATAACTTGGGAAGAAAGCAGAGGGAGCCTGGGGCTGGTGGCTATTCCCAGTATTTGCCTTGGGGTTGAATCTTTCCTGACCTGTAAGACCAACAAGAAGAGTCTGGACAAGGCCTTTGGGCACAGGGTGTGGCTCTTGTGGATGCTCTGTGCAGGGCCAGGAGCTGGACTTGGTGATCCTGATGGGTCCTGTCCAACTTGGGATAATCTGTGACTCCATGAAAGTTTCTCCAAGTGGGACCAGAGCAGTGAAATCTCCCAGATTGGCCTTTGGGATGTCCAAGACTGAACTCAGCTGCCCAGAACTGGGCATCTCGTGTCCTCTGAGATAACCTGAAGGGCCTCAACTGTTCTTCCCAGATGAAGGAGTGGAGGCTGCACCCCTGCCTCACGCTGGTGCAGATAACTTCAGCTTTATCACATGGCAGTAATGATAAGGGGTTGTAAAAAGATAAGATAAAGATATAGACACCATGAGATAACACTGGATCAGTGCAGGACCCTTCAAAGCCCTTTGAATGACTAAAAAAAATAAATCCTGATTAAAATATCTGCAGGATCAGGTCAGTTCCTGGTCCAGAATACAGCTCAGACCAGGCCTTAACACAAATTTCTCCAGACACAATTAGAACAGAAGCAGCAACATCATTGCCTGTTTTTTTTTTTTTTTTTGTTTTTTTTTTTTTTTGTCACCAACTGAGAGAAGGAAAGAGAGAAAGCATAAAAAAGAGAAGGGGAGAGAAAGAAACCAGAAAGAGAGGAAGAAGATTCCAAAGAAAATCCAGGTAGCTGCAGAAATGCAAAACATTCTCTAAAAGCAGGAATTAATAATGGCTCTTTTTTTTTTTTTTGCATACTAGAAATTTGATATTTTAAAATGTATAACAGAATATATTCCTGAGGAAATAAAAAATAAAGAAAAAGGAATAATGAAAAAGTCCCAACTTTTTCTTAAAAATAAATATCTAATTTCTAAACATCAAAAATTATCAAAAAATCATGAGCTGGCAAAAATTCCAGGGCCTGGCTCATGGCTAATTAAGATGTCACAGCCCCAAACATGCAATGCTTTGACTTCTATCATCAAGCTGATTCCAAACACTGTTATTTATGGCTGCTGGAAGTGGCTTGGGAATGCTGGGTGCATCCATTTGGGATCTTCCCCTGTCTTCCACATGCCAGGAGCTGAGGTCACTGGCGTGAAAAACATCAGGGTGTGGGAAGTGGAGCCTTTCTAGGGAGTAATGGGAGCTATAGGGGGAAATTCCAAGTTTGGAAGCACTGTGGAGAGACAATATGGAATCAGGAAGCGTGGGGAAGGGAGGCAGAGCCAAGGCAATAGTTCCTAAAACTCTGCATCTCATGGAATTCCATTTATTCTGTAAATTACCCCAGTGTGAGCTAAGGCCATGTGGAGACCAGCAGAGCAGATGTCCCAATGCAATCCCTACCCATCAGCATCTCCAGGGGTGTTTCCTGCTGCTCCACATCCTCCACCCATTCGGGCACATCCCTGTGGGAAGGGAGCGGTGCCCATGCCAGGATGGAACATGGAATGTTGTCCTGGGTTGTAAGATATGTGTGTGTGTGTGTTCTGTCCTCATCTGTCAGAGCTGGGGCAGTTATCTCTGTTCATGGGGCAGTTTTTCCTTTCTCTCTCCCACAGCCAACCCTCCCTGCAGGAGATCTCTGCTGTCCATGGCCACTGAGTGTCCCTGCAGGGCTGAGCCAATCCCAGCATCCCATGGGGAGCTGCTCCGCCCAGGGGAGGAGCCAAGCATTCCTGCCTGGATCCAATCTGAGCCTGGCCCAGCACAGCAGCCTTTGCCCCCTGCACTGCCAGAGGAGCAGCTTTCTGCTGCCCTGCATGGCCAGAGGGAGCCCAGGCCCATCTGCAGCAGCCCTGGAGCTGCAGAGGAAAACTCCCCCCTTGTGCAGGATCCCTGCTGCAGCAGAGCCACAGCTGGCACTGCAGGAGGGCTGAGCCCCCCTGGGATGGGGCTGGGACACCACCTGGCACACTGGGGAGCTGGACGTGGTCTGGCAGGTTTTTGGGTTTTTGGGGATTTTTTGTTTGCACTATTACATTTTAATTTTTAATTTTCCTATTAAAGAACTGCTATTCCTATTCCCATATCTTTGCCTGAGACACCCTTAATTTCAAAATTATAATAATTCGGATGGAGGGGGTTTACATTTTCCATTTCAAGGGAGGCTCCTGCCTTCCTTAGCAGACACCTGTCTCTTCAAACTAAAACAAATGTGCAATTGGCTCTTCTCTGGGGCAGGGGAGAGCATGGAGAGAATTCCCACCCTGAAAAAAGGAAGGTTTGGAGCCACACTTTGTCCCCCAACTCCAGAATAAAAGAAAACACTTGGGAATAACCACAGGGAAGTCAGGAATTGCTGATTGATTCCCAAGGATATTTGGCAGTTGTCATAATAATTCCCATTTCAGTTGAGGTGGGCATCCAGCAAAAAGTTTTTAAATAAATAAATAATTTATATACCATTCCCATTTTATGCTTTTCTTTCCTCAAAATAATCAGCAATAACTCATATTCCTTCCATTGGTGATTCCTACAGCAAATGTTCTACACAGATACTTTAAACAGGGAATTAAAAGCTCTGTGTAAAGCAAAAATATTCCAGAATGATCGTTTGTACAGAAAATAACAGGAATTTTAAAAACAACTAATTTAAAATGAATAATAATTAAATTATGAACCATATTTTCAGTTCTATAACTCCTGAATACTTAAATTATCAGGCCTCCCACACAGCTGCCTGTTTTGCATTTTGAGTGTGTTTAGCCTGCTAGAACTGGCTCTGGATTTCTCGGAAATTCACAATACAGAATCCAAAAATAAAAATGAAATATGGATTTATGTAAACAACCTTCCCCGTCTCAGAGTGCTGCAGCACATCTCAGATGTGATTTTGGGTGAGTGAGAGGTAAAATCGAGGTGGTTTGGGTGAGGTTGGCCTTGGGAACATCTTGGCATCAGGAGCCAAGAAATTGGATCAGGAATCTTCAGGATTCTCCTGCTGATCTCTGAGAATCCTCTTATCTGCAGAAAACCTAAAATTTCCCATAAATTCTTGCAGCGGAGCTACCTTTTTTAAATAAATTATATTCTGATTTTCATGGAAAATATTGCTTTTTTCATCAGATTCCCTCCTTGCTATCCTTTCCTTTGTACTTCCATGCACTGAAAGAATTATTTTAATTTTTTTTAATGAGAATTAAAACTCAAATATCTCTTGCCACTGCTGAGACACAGCCCAAACTTCCCGGCCTATTAATGTCCCATGGAGGGGACATTTCATCCATCAGGATAATCTGTTGTGCCCAGGAGACCAATCCATTGGGGAAAGTGGGAATGGAAATTGTTGAACTCTGATTTTTGAGGCATCAGAGCTGAATTTCTAATTATTTCCTCAGTTTTTCAACAAAAAAAAAAAAATTGCTTTTTTTGCACAGATAAAAAGTAAACAACCTAAAACATTACCCAATCCACGGTCCCGTTTATGCTGTTGAATTAACCTTTTCCAGCTCATTTTCTGTCACCAAACCTTTTCTGTCACCAGAAAAATTCACCTGTGCCTGTTTCTCCCACCTTTGCAGCCTCAAACCATGACTGAAAGTGGAAACCCTCAGCTCAGCTTCTCCCCAGCAAAGCCCTTCCACTACAGATCCCACTTTCAACTCAAAATCCAATTTATTGCCGCAATAAACCAAGGAAGATTCAACCAAACATGGTTTGGGCAAGGCCACCACCAGCCCAGAGCATCCAAAAAAAGTCAGGAATGGCTTCTTTATTCTTTATTCTTTATTCTTTATTCTTTATTCTTTATTCTTTATTCTTTATTCTTTATTTTTGCCAAATGGCAGCTGATAGAAAGGATTTTTAGCTGAAGTAGGATTTTTAAGAGGGAAAATTCAAAGTTAAAGGCAAATGCAATCCAGAAATAAAATTCATTTACAATCAAATCCCCTCCTCACTGTGGCCCTTAGTTTTGGAGCTGGGTTGGTGTCCCAGTGACTGTCACAAGGAATTACAAAGGAAAACAGGCACAAGTGAGGTCATTCCCACCTGAAGAGGGGAAAACTTTGATTTTATTGGAGTTTCCTTGCCTCAGGAGACAACAAATAGAGGAACAAGAGAGGGGTGGCTCATGGAAAACATGATTCCACACCAGCCTTGATGTTTGGGACATTTGGCCATTCATAACCAAGACACCAAATCAGACAAAATGTCCCAAATGTCTTTTTTATGCCTTTTTTAAAGCTCTGACCATGATAATTTTAGTTCTATGTTGTTAGACGTAACAAACCCCATTTTTTTCATCCTTAATTCTTACAAAAATAAGTGAAATTTCAGACACACCGGGGCTTCACCAAGCAGGGTTAACTGGTAGAATTTCCCAGCAGGTTTTAGGGAATTTCTTTAGGCTGGAGATCCCTTTGGTCAACACCTCAGTGCCCAACCACTTTATTTTCATTTTATTCCCTCAACCCTCCCAAAAGGCTGCCCAGTTCTCCTGGGACATCACACAGGGAGAGCCTGAAAAGCTTTAAAGTAGAATTTGCTTTTAGAAAGTAGAATCCCAGGTTGGTTCGGGTCGGAAAGTGTTATGAACAAAAATTCGGTTAATATTTTTTCTGTGAGAAAAATGTTACCACTACTGCTGGGCTGCTGCCTGTGCTATGGTAATTACGGGTCGTTGTTGTTAATGGTTGTTTTTGTATCAGTAAAAGCCCTGGCTGGGGCGAGGTAATGGCCCTTCTCTGAGACAGTAACGGGTGGGGACATCCCGAACAGTGAGGAGAAGAGACCTGGAGGGGAGGGTTATGCAAAGTGACTCCAGTGACCTTGCAAATTAACACTGCCCTAGGAAGCTGAGAAGGCCAGGAATGAAAGAGAACCCAAGACAGGAATACCATTCTGGGGAGTTCATCATCGAAGGAGAGGTGGGAAATGGATTAAAAAAACAGGCTCTGGGCTTGAATTCAAATATTTATAATTGATATTATAATATTTATAATATATATTCTAATATTTATAATTGATATTCTGGTATTTATAATTGATATTCTGGTATTTGTAATTGATGTTCCGATGTTTATAATTGATATTCTGGTATTAGTTGTGTGGATCTGAGATTCTGGTCTGGTCAGGAGCCATCAGGGTCTGTCTGTTAACTCAAGAAGATTTTGTGCCAGTCCCTGGGTTTGGAATTCTGCAGGGAATGCTGCCAGCCTTTACCTTTATAGGATATGGGAATGTAAATCATTAATGGGAATAATTTAGGATGGAAAAGACCTTTAAGATCACCAAGCCCAGCTGAACCCAGCACCACCATATTCACCATTTAACCACACCCCAAGTGCTACAGCCTCACATTTTTTGACCAATTTCAGGGAATTCAAACAAGAAATAAATAAATGAGTGCAGGGCCAGACACAACAACAACCTAAGGAACGAAGAGTGGAGGAAGAGGAGGATGAAAGGCAGGCATCATTCCCTCTAAATCCCACTGATTGTCCCAGGTGGAGGTTGCACCCCTGCATTCCTTAGATAGGACCTCATGTAGATAATTGAGGGAAGCTTTGGCTGTTCAGTCCTTGAGGATGTGGAATGAAGCCATGGAAGGGTTTTAAGGGCCTACAAACACTGATAAGCCCCCAGATGGATCACCCCCACTTTGTCATTTGATATGAGGCTTTTATCAAGGTCTGGCCACGTTTTATACAAAAAATCATGAGTTTTGTAAGCTCCAATTATATTTACTCACCATTACTTCAGGGGTAGCTAGAGGCTGATGTGCTGGAGCAGCTCCATGGACTTGTTCCTTGCTTTAATTCCTTCAGTTAATTCTTTAAGTCCAGCCAGGAAGGTCATCCTTCCAGAAATGTGGTTTCTCCACCACCATAATCAAAGAACCAACCCAAAACACTTCAGGCTTGGCTTATGAGAGTTATTTTCAGAGCACTTGAAATTCTACATTGATTTTAGCCTGTTTAAAAAGTGGCAAGGAACATTCCTGGGCAGTGGAACTTGCTCAAATAAATTGTTAAAATATTAGAAAATCCCTGGCGTGCTGCTGGCTCAGGTAAAAGCAGTTCCCAAGTAATTCCTTGGCATGGCTCAGGAGCTGGCACGGGCCAAGGGCCATTCCCAGGAGACATTTTGGATGGAGACACCTTGTTCTGGAAGGCCAGGACGTTTCACAGGTTGGATGTGGGCTGGTTTAGGCCAGGTGGCATCAGCAGGAGGGCTGTGTTTAATTAAATCATGGAGCTGTAGCCAAAAAGTCCAATCCACTCCCTGTACCGACAATAAGTCCTGGAAGCGGGAGCAGAGACGGTCTGGGAGAGGATGAGGAAGGTTGGATGGCTCCTCCTCATCTTTTCCAAGCAGCTTCCCACCACCTGGGTATCCCAGATCCTGAGGGAAATTCCCCATTTTGCATTTGGCAGCTGTTACACCCTGGAGCCACCAGCTCACGAGGGAGTTGCACCTTCACCATCATCTCCAGTTATGGTTCCCACTGCAGAAATGGAGGACACAGCTTCAAATAAATTCCTTGGGAAGCAGGAAAACCCTTCTGCTCTCCCACCCACATCCCACAGCACAGAGCAGGAGGTGAGCTCTGAATTGTGGCACAACTTGGGGCTCTGCCTTGCTCACCTGTGGTGCCCCCACATCTCAAACAGCATTGAGGGCATTTCCCACTACCTGGCCCCAGTTCTCAGAGTGATTAAGGGATGAGCTTGGCCAAGCCATGCGTCATTTCTGGCCCTCTTTCACCTCTCTGGCCCTGTGTTTGTCGTTCTGTTTAGACTAAAAAAAGTCCTTTAAGCAGCTCAGTTAGAATCTCTAAAAGGAGATGTTCAAAACGACTACACAGCTTGAGCTATGTTAATGGTGCTAATGATGTTAATGATGATTATGATGATGATGAAGAATCAATATCAAGTGTTTAAGGCCAGGCTGGAGCAACTTAAGTCCAGTGGAAAGTGTCCATCCCCATGGCAGTGGGGTGGAATGAGAGGAAATTTAAGGTCCCTTCCAACCCAAACCATTCTGTGATTTTGAGACTTGACTCTTCCATCTCATCTCTTGGTGATTAATTTTATTTTTGTCCAAATAATAGTCAGATTTTAGTCTTTCATGCCTGTTAAAAGGAAGCTCAGTATAAAGCTTGTCCCTTCATTGTGTTTTCTCTTTCTCCTCATTCTGTGTTTTTCTTTGCATGCTCTTCTCCACTCATCTGTGCTCCATCACTGGTTCCCCAGCTGGGTTACACAAAACTCCACACAAAACTCATCCCTCAGTGTACCTGAAAGCTTATAAGAGATTCAGGCAAGTCATTGTTTCTTTCTAAGCTAAAGGCAACTCTGTTTTTACTGGATTTTTCTTCTTATGCTCCCCTCCTTCTCAGCACATCCCCAGCTGCAGCCTGACACCACCTTCAAGGCATCTCAGTGATGCCGAGGGAAACAACGTGAGAAAAAGGAGGAAATAAACCCATTTTATTTTTCTGGAGGTGAAATCTCTCATGCGATCCTTGTTTTAATCCCAGATTCTTACAATGCACTCTGAGTCACCCACTTCCTCTGCGGGAACAGCTGTGAAAACCCCACCACATCCTCGGGCTCCTGCGGCTTTACAGCTCCCGTTAGCAGCTCCTGAAGGGGCTGCCTGTGAGGTTCCAGACCTGCCAGTTCCCATTACCCAACTGCCAGGAAGTGCAAATGGGAGGTCGGCTGGGAAGCTGAAGAAGGTTGCCCTGCAGGGTTTGGTGGGAAGCAAAGCCGAGGTAGATCCACCTCCCATCCCATCATCTCCAATTGTTCGTTCTTCTGGTTTAAACGCTGGTTTAGTGGAAGGTGCCCATGGCAGGGGATGGGAATTAGGTAATCCTTGAGCTCCCTTCCAACCCAACCTCTCGGGACTTCTGCTGCTCACAGTGACCCCAAGATGTGTCACAAAGTCTCTTTTCCCGGCCCAGCTATCGAAGAAGTAGTCAGAGCTCTTCCGTTCTTGTTCTCAAGGTTGTTTATTGCTTCTTATCTATAAAATTCTTCTTCTGGCCTGCTGAGGTCTGTTCAGCACTATTCAGTATATTTTTAATACTAAAAACTACGTGTACAATATTTACAATTACTTTCCAATACCTATCACCTATGTTAGACAGTGAGCTTCTACTCTAAACCAATCCAAAAGTGCCACCATCACCATCAAGATGGAGGCCAAGAAGAAGAAGGAGAAAGGCTGGACACACCCAGATTCCTCCATCTTGCCCCCTGAACCCCCATTCTAAAAACCCCAAAAATCTATTTTTCACCCCATGATAAATTCACTATCATTCTACTTAGACTTTTGTGGCTTGCAAATCTTCATATAAGGTTGGTAATTTTTTCCATGGGTCATAATCAAAGTCCCAGGAGTCTTGGGCTCTGTGCCAGGGTCTCTGAGCCCCCTGGCACGGGTCCTGGCAATCCAGGACAGCCAGAGGGATGTCCTTAATTCCAACACCAACTCATTCCATGCTTGTATGAAAAATACCTGGATCAAAGTGTTTGCCTTGTTCCTCTGAGCTTCAAGCTGATGTTTCTCACCATAAGAACGGACAAAGCAAAGCAAAAGCAGGAGGAGCATTGGTTGAGCAGAGTTTTCACTGATTTAGCAAACAATCCTTGGGTGAATAATCATCTGTGAGGAGAACAGCAGTGGGACACCATCCCAACGCCAGCACAATCCTGGGTAAAGCTCCAGCATTTCTGTCTGAGGATGGCAGCGCTGATTCTGTGCAATGGGGAACCAGCTCTAAAGGGGTGGATTAAAAGCCTGGGTGCTTTTCTCACAGCAGGAAATAGGACTGGAATGTAAAATAAATGAATAAATGCAAGAATTTTGTGTGCATGGGAAGGAGAGAGTTGAAAATCCAAAGGGACTTTGGAAACCCTTTGGAGACACAAGTGAGAGTTTTCAAAGCAACAGAACCGTACAATGGTCTGGGTTGGAGGGGATTTTAAAGATGGTCTTGTTCCAAGGTTTAGGTTGGATATCAGGGACATTTTCTTCCCCCAGAGGGTGCTGGCACTGCCCAGGGAATGGTCACAGCTCCAAGGCTACCCCAGCTCCAGGAGCATTTGGACAACACTCTCAGGGATGCCCAGGGTGGGATTGTTGGACTGCAGGATCCTCGTGGGTCCCTCCCAACTCTGGGTATTTAAAGCTCAGCTGCAATGAGGAACTGAACAGCTCCAGAGGCCCATTGTTAAGAAAAAGACATTTGATCAAGCAAGACAACGTGCCAGGCAAGGACACATTGACATCAACGGGTCAAGCAAGTCAGAGCCTGGGATAACAACAGGTTTTTTAAATTGTTGTCATTCCCCCAGACTAAATTTGGCCACATCCAACCTATTCTGAGCTCCAGGCAGTTATTTTGGAATCACATCCTGACAGGGACACTCTGCCAAGGTATCCTGACTTCTCCAGCAAAGTATGATGACCATGGAATCCCATGGAAGCTGATGGAGTCCCTCAGCCTCCTGAGCTTGTTTAATGATGTCATTTGCAATGGATGGAGAGGCATTTCTCCAGCTCAGGGCACCACTTTTGGGGCTTAAATTAGCCCCAAGGCCAGGCTTATGTTCATGAATAAGGCTGAAAGAAGGATCTCCCACAAACACTGTACAAAGACTTTTCCAACAGATGTGAAGAAAGAGGAGCACGCTTCAAGTATAATTTAAAATACATTTATTGTTTCATTTGTTCTTGCTTTTTTTCTTTTTTTTTGTTATACAAAGATGTTAAATAACTTAAATACATTCTCAACAGTCACTCAGAATCAGATTTATACCTACAAGCTGTACATATGAGGTAGAGAAAAATAACTTAGGCTCCCATAAGACATTGGAAAATAAACAAAACAAAACAAAAAGAAAAACAAGAAAAATACTAATCCTTCATGTTAGTATTCCCACCTCCCTTTAAAAGGAAATGCCATCCCAGGTGTGCAAAACAAATCCTAGACTTTACATTCCTGCTTCAAATTATTAAAGGTGGGGGTGGTCCAAGGGAAATTCCTGGGCTGGTTTGGTGATTGGTGTTTCAGATGGATCCATGCTCAAGGGGAGCTGGAAGGATTACCCACACATCTCCTCATTTTCCTGAATTCAATCTCACCTTTACTAAGCTGGATGTCCTTATCCCCTTCTACTGTCAGCAGGGAGAACTGGCACCTCCACATGGGCCAAGCACCTCCCAGAGGTGCCCCAGAGCTGCAGACCAGGGCCTCCTTTCCCAAGGGGGTGATTCCAGACCCACATCAGTGCCAACACCTCTCCCAACACCCCTGAAGGAAGTCATCTCCTGGCCTTTTGGGTCATCTTGCCCAGTGCTAAGAAGAGTTTTATCCCATTTCTGAAAACACTCAGCAACAACTGAGAGAAAGGCAAAATTCTGATCTTTCCCCTGACAGGTGAATTTGATGTGTCTGCATAAATTCTGGCCTCACTCCCCACTCCCTCCCTGCACCTGAGGAATTGTAGTTACAGGAAGCCAGAGTGAAACTGTGCTGCCAAATCCATTTTCCTTTCCTCCCCACCCACAAAGCCTCAAGATTCCCTTTTTTTCTTTTATTTGCTCTATTCAGAAATACTCTGCTTGTGAATAATTTGGTCAAATCCACTGTTAGTTGGTGAGAAATAGATCTAAAAGCTATTCAGTGGTAGTACCCATGATCAGGCTTCAGGGGGTTGAGCAGATCTAACCAGGAGGTTGGAATGAGACGGATCTTGTAGACCCCTTCCAATTCCAAACATTCCATGGTTCCTATGGTTCCTCTGGACCTGATCCTGTGCCGTACTGAGCGATGCGGTCCAGAAAGGCCACATCTTGCATTTCTTGTGGGAAAACGTCACTTTCTAAAAGTCATCACCTAATTAGCACCCTAAAAACTGAAATCCAGGATGAGCTGGCCACGGAAGCCAGACTCAACCCAACAGATGTGCCCGCAGAGCTGGATAAACCGGGAATGAGGAGCTTTACTGCACCTGTTCCACAGGGTACAGAACAGAACGGATTTTACTGCAGCATCAACTGAGGAATTTTTCACAGGCACCATAATCCACCAGAAAATCACCTTAAGCAGCATCTACTCCATGAAAGTACCCTTGAGAAATCCGTCCCTTCATCTGGGGTCTCATCCAAGCCTACCCCAGCCAAAACACCCGACTGTATGTTCCCTAAAACAGGGCAGCTGAAAAACCGCGGACAAAGGAATTCCAGACCTGGCCTGAAGGAAGGCAGATGTCAATGAGCTGCTTGACAACAAAATCTCCTCAGAAATTATTTTAGCCCCTACTCAGGTCTCCAAACCAGCAATCCCAAAAGTTCTTTAGAAAACAGGGGGTCCATAAATCATTCCCTGCTTCCCAGGGTGATGGACAAACTTCCCGACTCACGGCAGATCGAATCCCCAGCTCCCCGGTTTTACACTGCCCCATTCAAATAGATAAAAGTTGCTTGTGTTGGATCAAGCCTGGAATTTGGTCCTCTTCATTTAACCTTCCAATATACTCAGATTATCATTTTATTTTCCCCAACCCCCTTTTTAAGAGCTGTTCTTCCCAAGCCAGCTGAGCTCAGTGGCAAATCCCTGATAACTGCAAATAGATTTGGGATTTCCTCCATTCAGACCCATCTCAAAACCAGGATGTTCAGCTAAAAAAGGGTAAACTTGAAATTTTGGGGTAGATTTTTTTTTGTCTTTCCATTACAAGCTACTAATTTTTCATTTTTAGCATTAATAATGATAATCATTAAAAATCCCCTTTGATTAAGCACTGCTTGTTTCACCAACTGGAGTTTTTGATAACTGGAAGATAAGGAGAACATAATGTTTAGGACTTGTTTTGCATTTCTCCACATCCGGCATAAATGAGTCAGTCACACAGAATAGAAGCTTGTTAAAAAACAGATGACGGGTGCAACAATTATTTCTGTGGGTTTTTATTTCTTTTAATAGAAAATTCTAATATAAAACAGCAAACGTTTTCAGTTTGCCTTGTTTACAAAAATATTATATATTTTTTTTATATTTCTGACATAACTAAAATGCACTATTCAATAAAAATATTCTTCCATCAGCTAACTTCTCTTTTTAAAAAAATTAATAAAAAAGTTATATAAATAATGGTTGCACCCCCCCACCCCAAAACTGATCTGGCTGGATCAGCTTAGGAGAACCAACACTTTGACATTTTTGGGGGGACAGGGGGTGAAAGGGGGGTCAGGAACCAGAGATCTCCCCTCCACCCATCTGTCCTTCTCCAGTTACATCTGAGCAAAATCCTGTTTCTCTGGGGATAAGAAAAAGGGGGAAAGTTGCTTTGCACTTTTTTTTTTAATATTTATATATATATATATATATGAAATGACACCATGAAAAAGTTCAGGGACCCAAATCCACCATTGAAGTAGTTTTACAAAACCGAGCAATTTCACTGAATTGCACTGGAGATCCAATGGTGTGGTGGCAGAATCAGCCTCTCTGGAAAAATCCAGTTTAATCCAGCTGGGACAAAAAGGGTTTTACAGGACACTCCCCAGTGTTTTATACAGGAGTTCCCAGTCTCTTATTTAGGGTTTTCCAGACTTGTGGATGGAGTAGGACTCGTACTCCATGAATTAATTCAACCCCAACACATTTCCCACCATCAGAAAACCCAGGCCTAGCACTCCAAAGGGTTTTGAGATGGTTTGACAGATTCTCTCCCAGCTCCTACTTAAGCTCCACTGGATTTTTCCAAAAGGAGGCTTTTGCCCCAATTCCTTCTTCAACAATAAGGCAAACATTGGAAAACGCTGGAACTAAAGACCCCCCCACCCAAAACGCACCCACAGCGTGGTGCAGGGAGGAGAAGAAAAATAACCCACATTTGTTTCACCACCCTAGGTCAAAAGGCCAAGAAGACAAGTTCTCCTGATTTCAGAGTGTTAGTATATTTTATACACTGCCTATGCATTTAACACATGTGCCTCGCTACTATTTAGTTATTTATAATTTTTTTTTTAACCACAGGAGAATAAACCGTGCTATTTACAATATATAACAGGCAAGTACTATATCCACATGAACATAAATACAATTTGTGGTGTTTTTTTTCCTTGTTATTCATTTTTTTGTAATTATTTTTTGTCTTTTTTTTTCTTTTTTGTCTTTTTTTTAAATACTTACAGAAAGCATCCAGGCTTCAGTGCGTGAGTTATAATACACAGAAGAGCTCTTTCACTCAGTAGTTCATTCACTCTTTGCTGCTTCCTTCTAGACAAGCTTGGACAATCTGTCTGATTTACCACCCATCTCTCTCTCCCCCACACTGCTGAACACACCAAGCTTCCCTACCCCATCCCATCCCATCCTGGAATTTTTTTTGGCCAGGATATCCATGCCAACACTCCCCTCTCTTCTGCTTCTAGGGACTCATTCTCCTCTCACACCAGTGCAATGTGGAGTTACTCCAGCGAGGTCAACGGAGACAGAGACACCAGTGAAAAGGAGGAAAATGAGGCCCATGGTTTAAATATAACAATAATAATAACAATAATAATAATAATTAATAATAATAATAATGCACATAAATTGTGGCCCATCCTTTAATTAAGAACAGATTAAAAAAAAAAAAAAAAAAGAAAGAATGGTGCCAGAAATAGTAATTCAGACCCCAAAGTTCCTGTTTTGAGCAGGTTTGGATCTGGTTTTACTTTGAAGGGGAAGAGCTATTTTAGAACACACAAAAATGTAACAGTGAGTTTGCACATATGTGTGAGAGAGAGAGAGACAGAGGGAGAAAGAGAATTTAACATAATACCACATTGAAACCATAAGACGGTCCTTCTGAAGGGCTTTACAATAAATAAATGTTCAATATTTATATATATATATATATTTATGTGTCAAGGTGTGCATATATATCTATATATACACACTGAATAATAGGTTTCTAGGCAATTTATTTTTTAAACCATTAGATAAACTGCTCAGGGGTGACTTTCCCAAAAGCTGTGAGACCTTCCTGGTGCTTTGCTGGGGTGGAAGGTGGGAATTCCACATGTGGATTCCACTTTCACTCCTCCAGCATTATCCCAACCTCCAGAATTGTACAGCAAATAAGGAAACACCAAAAAAGAGACATTTTGCTTCACTCTGCAGAGCATGGTGCTATTAATCAGCAACACCCTGTCCCTCCCCTTGCCCCCTCCTCAAGATTTGATGCCAACGAGCCAGGCTGGACTGCAGGTATTTTTAACTAAGAAAACCCCAAATCTATCTTTTCTCTTCCCAGTAGATGCATATGAACAGCTTAAATATTAGTGGCTACAATTAGGGGGGGAAAAATTAAATAAGGAAAAAAAGACTTTGAAAAACAACGGTTCATCTTGGGAAATTGCTCTCTTTTTGTTTACTAATTTTTACTAATGTTTGAGAATCTCCTCTTTTGAACACCACATCAATGGCTTATAGAAACTCTGTGGAAATTGCTACTACTGGACAATCAAGAATTGCTACCAAAATTCAAACAAAAAATGCTCTGCTCCCCATTTTTTCCTTAGAAATCTTCATTCAGGCAATTCTCTGGCTGCCTCCAATCCACTTTTATATGAAGAATATTGGCACGCCAAGTCCAGGATTGTAAATCTCCTCTTCCAAGCAAAAAAGAAATGCTGGAGGTTGTCATGTGTTTCACAGCGTGGGAGTGATCAACCCCTGCAGTCAAATTTCTGGCTTCTCTCAGGTTGTTTCTGTGTCGATTGGTTATTCCAAATCCATGAGTTTGTTAGGATTTAGCAGGTGTGTTTTTTAAAGTACAGTTCTCGATCTAGTGGTTAAAAAAAACACAAACCAAAATCATCTTAAGGTCATAGGGTTTATATACAGCTTGTGTCATGTACCACTGCCATGGTTTAGAGTAAATGGAATGATGACCTAGGAAAGAAAAGTCAGCTCCTCCAGAGGTCTGATCCAGGCCAAAACGGCTGCTCCACAAGGCAAGACAGCCCCAGGTTCCAAGAGGCACTCGGATTCCTCTTGTCCTACTCAAGAGAAACACGTCCAAATTCAACTCAACGAGTTCCAGTTGGGATTTCTGACGCAGTTACCACAGGTTGACCTCCATCGGCAAGAGGTGGGAAGAGGAGAGAAAAATAAATCATGCGCCAAGTGAAAATGAAACAAAAGTATCTAGTGGTTTAAAAAAAAAATCAATTTAAGACAGCGATAGTGCTAAAGAGCCTGCATTTGGGTGAATTGTTTTAAATAAAGAATGGGATTGGACTGAAGGGGACAGGCACATCTGGTGTTCTGCTGTCTTCCCAACCTCTTCCTTGGATCTATTTCTGTCTGCAGCGTGGTGGACCCAACGTTTCCGAGCTGTACTGGTGACAATGCATATGGACAGGGAGCTGTCATTAAAGAGCTGATGCTTCCAGTGGGTCTCTTTGTCAGAGCCTGGTTTGCTCCATGTGCAGAAACTCCACTGGAAGAACCCATCATTCCCTACAAATCCCTCTTGAGTTTTAGGAGAAATAAATGTCCGGTTCCGGCACCACCACACTCAAAGCGGAAAGATCTTTTGTATCTGCTCAGCTCTCTGAGCAGTTGGGTGAGCTCCAGGAATAAAGAAGTACAGGATATTCATGCCAAAGGGAATCTCTTAGCCAGGGAGTTCATGGAGGATGGCTGAAACAATGTTCCAAGGAGAAATGATCCGTCAAACTACATAGACGACAAAGGTGAAGGTCAACTGGTGTCTAACCCCAGTGTGACAGGCACTTATTTCCACATGGTTGGACCTCATGAAAATTCAGTCTACAGGATAAACAAAACAAAAAAAAAAAAAACAAAACAAAAAACCCCAAAACGAAACAGCAACACAGCTGGGTCACCTGTACCCTACAAAGTGCTTATGTCTCAACATAGCTTCCAGATGCCAGAAGGTCAATCAAACCCTGTTTGTCTCCATAAGCAGTTCTCCAAGCTGGCCCAAGTGCAGCAGCAGCCGCGGGTCGTGTCAGTCCTTGCAGGTGTAAACCTCCTCCCTCTGGGTGCACTGCTTGCACTCCACATAGCAGCACCAACGCACCTGGCACTGGCACGGGCGCGTCACCACCCGGCTCTGCGTGTTGTGGCCCCGGCCGCAGCAGATGCTGTCGCAGTTCTTGTCCTTGTAACACTTCCGTCCCGACGTGCCGGGGGAATAGCGACTCATCAGGCAGAAGCTCGGGGAGTCGTCAATGTAGACGAGGTCCGTAGTCCTTGGGATTTGATCGCTGTGGCCGGGGATGGATTTTTTAGGGGGGGAAATGTCGCCTTCCCCCGTGGCCTCGTTGGTGGTGCTGCCCACCTTGAGCGAGGTCTCGTACTTCTGCTTCAGCTGCTTGCCGATCTCGTGGAAGGGGGAGAGCTGCCTCCAGCACGTCCGGACGGTGCAGGAGCCGGACACGCCGTGGCATTTGCAGGTGGTCTCCACACCGGCTTTGATGACCTGCAGACACACACACGGCCCCAGAGAGAATCAGTCATCAAAGCATCAAGTAAAACATGATATTTTCTAGAAGATGCTTCAGGGACACAAAGTTGATGACAATACATCTGTTGCAATCAGACAGAAAACGCATCCTACAAGAAATACTTGAAAAAGATCTCAGTTCCCAGAGTATGACATTCAAAACACATCCTACAGGAAATGCTTCAAAAGGATCTCAGTTCCCAGAGTATGGCATTCACCTGCAAATCTTTGCTTAATTGGCTAATTAAAGATACTAGAAAGGTGCACAAAGATTGTCCAGTGCTGCCACTCATTTTGTAGATAGAGATCTGAAATTTTGATACAACTAAGAGATTAATACATATTTTAAGACCTATTTATCTTTGTCAGTAATAAGTAAGTAAGATATAAAAGTGGAAGAAACAGAAAGAGGTGGGGTGGCACATGCTCCAGAACAGAAATGTGGATGATAGGAACATTCTCCACACCACAGGACCCCAAACCCAAGTACAAGAAGAAGCAATCTTAGTTTAGCATCATCAACTGACTGATGCCAAACAAAAGATCCAATTCTTTTCAAATCAATGTAATAAAGAAGTTTCACGGCACAAAACAACATCCATCTACTTAGAAACAGCATTGGAATGTTCCATCTCTGCTTCTCCAGAGAGAGATTTACCTGGGGTACCTCCATGGGCAACACACGAGCAGAGATGTTATTTGGACAGCCCACACATACCCCACATTTTGCCCACAGATTATGAACACAAATTTGTATTTCTAATTCTCCCACCCTGCCCCTTCCCCAAAATTAGATTCTGTTGACTTTAAATGGGTAAGATACAACCACCCCTTAAATCAGCAGGTGAGGACAGAGTTTGTTTGACAAAGCTGGGTCCTGACAAGGGACCAAAGTACTGTTGAAAGTGCCCTTCCTTTGGACACCTACGGTA
Organism: Melospiza melodia melodia; assembly: GCF_035770615.1. Lineage (NCBI taxonomy): Eukaryota > Metazoa > Chordata > Aves > Passeriformes > Passerellidae > Melospiza > Melospiza melodia. The sequence continues at coordinate 2,251,857 of NC_086194.1, forward strand.
CCTAAAAAAGAAGAAAACAACCTCCCCCCGTGCCCATGATGGCATCTGGCTCTGCTGTGGCCTCCTGACAGCAGAGGACTGGCTGCAGTCCATTTCCTGACCATCCAGTTCTTAATTATTTGGCTGCACAAATCCTGCTGAGCTCCATGTGCAACCGTGCAATAGGTCATGGACTTGGAATTGGGGCCTGGCCCAATTGTGATATTCCAGAAACATTTTTAGAAAGACAATATGCATAATGCAGCCTTCAGCAGAGCCTGTCCAATGGTCACACTTCATTCCTGTGACAGCCAAAGACCTTTGCGAGTGCAATCCAATAATACACAGTAGCATTCAGAGCGGTGACGGGTTACAGGGGGAGATGTGTTGCTGGTTATAGCGCTCAGCTGGGATGCCTTGGGTAAGGGCTGTCACGCTTTGTGTGCCAAAGTGTCTCGCCAAGTCCACAAGAAATCCCACAATGTCAGACAAGAGCGTGCAGAACACATTTCAACACCGAGGGGGAGGGGGGAAAACCCCAACCCTCACCCTGGTGTAAAGTCCCGTTTCGCTGCTTGTCCAGAAGTGAGAGCTGAGTTCGTGTGAAACAAAGCTCCTCCACCTGATTTCACGCCCACACCATCAGCAAAGCGGGCAGAAATTGCTGGGATACTTGGGAAAGGGCTGCACACTGCAGTCATTCATCACTTCAGGCTTTCCTCAACCTTTCCTCCTCCCACAGCGCATTTGCATCTGCTCCACCTGGAAAAGGAGGCAACCCCCATTGCCCAGGAGTTGGGAAAGCAAGAAACCAACAGGAACTGGCTCAGCTTGCAGTCCTGCTCCTGGGCTCGGAGCTGATTGAACAAGACAGGGTCATGAAACTCAGGAAGGGAACCTGGACTCGGGGCTGTTCTTGTCAGGAGCCACCTCTCTGGAGCTCGGTGGGAGTGCTGACGTTGCAGGAGCGCTGCAGCCAAGGCGTCCACGTGGGGCTGGTGGATACAGCCCAACACGTGTTGGAAAACCTGATCCTGATGGATTGGCAGCTGGCTGATGGCGCAGGACCTTCAGTCAGGTGTAAGCATGTAGGTTTAGGCACTTGAATCACACCGGCCAGCCAGGGTTGACCTCACCGAGGCAAACACTCGAGTTTAAACACCTCAGTCTGAGAAACACCTCAGAACTCTCATCGCAGTCAGGGCAGCCAGAGCAGGGCAGGACCTGCAGTGAGGCAAACACCTGCTCCACTGAACAGCTCTCCAGGCTCCCTCTGACAGCTGAGCACATCTCTATCACCAACAGGAGCCTGGGGACCCAGCCCACACAGAGGCTCCTTATTTCAGGGGAGTCTGTGAGCAGAATCCTGCCCTCTGGGTGAAACTCAGGTGTTTAAATATCTCCATCTAGCAGTAATTGAGGTGTTTTAAAACATTCTCATCACACCAGCTGTCCCTCCACCAGCATAAAGGTCCCTCAAGGGGTACTAATAAGTGTATTTGGGTAGATTAATTCTATTCTCCTCATCTGGGCTCAAACAAAGTTCCACATGAACCCCAGTCTGGATTTTCCTGACTCGCTTCTAGCTCCTTGTTAAGCAGTGGCTGGGACAGCTCTGGTGGACCAAAGCATAAAAGGTTTCCATTGTCCCTGTCCCCATGAATGCAGCAGTTCATGAAATCCAGCATGTGGATTTTCCTGCGGCTGCCGTGCAAGCGCGGTGCATCCTGACCGCCCCGTAAAGCTTCTCCTGGAAGGACCGGGAAGGGCTCAAGAATGTTACGAGGCAGCAAGAGTGAAAATCCTAGAAAAATTCCCTGCCCAGGCAGCCTCCCCTGCTGCTGTCAGTCACGCTGCAGCTCCTCGAGGCGCTGCGTGATGGGGAACTGCTGCCTGCAGCCCCAGCCACCCACAAGCCAAAATGAATCTTGGCAAAGCCCTTCTGGTTCCCGTCCCGCTCCCCAGCTTCCACAACGACCTTTCCTCCTCTTGGTGCAAGCTCCTGTCAGAGACACTTAAATCCACCTCATTTCTTCAGGAAGCAGAGCAAGACTGATCCAAGTCAGCAGGTTGCTTGGAGAAAGCTTTGCTGGCTGGATTCTGGGACAAATGTCTGGATCGTGCTTTCAAACTTGAAGGTCTTCTATCCTTCTTCCAGCAGAGAAAAACACAGTTTGTATAGCCAAAGAACTCTTAGTTAGATGAGGAAGAGTAAGGTTTTACCATATAAAATCATATTTCAAGAGCTGTAGCAGCTCCTGCTTTCTTTTCAAGGCTCATCACAGTTCAGAGCCTGATTTACCTCCATCCTACACAGACCTGAACCTGTTCTGAGCTCACCACTGAATAATCACTTCATCCACACCAAGGATGGGGCCACCTGCACCTTTGTCACAGATATGAAGCAGAATGGCTCAGCTTCCATGCAAGGCACAAAATATTTCATGCTCCCCATGGCCCCAACTCCACAGATACCACACAGGGTTGTAGTAACTCCAGAGTAGCAGCAACAAGGAGCATCCCTTTTGTACTGTGTGCTGTAGAGAGCTCCTACCATGAAATCAAAGCCAAACAAAGACAAGTGGTGGGTCAGGGATGGCATCACACATGGGTATTCTGTCCTCCCACTCTCCTCTGAACAAACACCTGGTCTGGCAGTATCAAACAGAACAGCTTGGGAGGAAAATAAGGATTTTTAGCTTGACATAGGAACACAAATTCCCACTGACCTTGCCGTGAGAACACCCAATACTGACAAAATCAGAATGAGGGAAACACAAAGCAAGACAGAACCGTTTTTCTTGGGGTTTTCCAGCTCGGAGGAAACCAGATAGCTCTGCTGGACTGCCTTCCCAACTGGCTTTACATGGGGAAAAGGGATCACAGCAGAGCATTGCTATGCAACATGTAATCCTTCCTCCCAACAATGGTGCGCCGCGAAGCTCAGACTGAGTGCCCCCGTCATGATCAGTCTCAGACATGCTGCAACACACAATTTCTCAGTGTTTTAGCTGAAACGCCGAGGACAGGATTCCCATTCATTCCCAGCTGGGTCACGGGGCTCTGGCAGCGGTTTTTTATTTTTTGTTGTTGTTTTTTTTTTTTTCAGACAACTCTTGTCTGGGCAGCAGCAGCCCAGGGCCGACACCCGGCCGTGGGAATTCCGCGCTCATTGCTCCGCTGTCGTCATGGCTGGGCTGCGGCTCCAGGGCTTCAAACCATTCGCTATGGTTTGGGGGAGAGGAGGCAGCAAAGCCTCCTCGCAGGCAGATCATCCAGGGAAAAGCCTTGCCTGGCTTTGGGAAGGGCTTTGGGATGCCTCCCCACAAATCCAATCCTCTCTGTCCCCTCTCCAATTTAAATAGGCTTAGTCATTCTCTCAGCTCGAGTATTAACGTTTGTTTGGACAGCAGCCACGGTCCCCACACACAACCAGTGGACCAGACTTGTCCCTTCACACTGGCCAATGCCACTGGCTAAACTATAAAAATTTCACAAATTGTTTGTTGTCATCCTTTATTTTTTTTCTTCTACCGTGTTAAAAACCCTTCTTTTCAGCCTGTTCTCAACCTGCTTTTTCAGAACAGTTTTCCCCTCCCACTACCCTTCCCTTTTTAAAAAATAGGAACATTCATATTTCAGTGACATAGGTATTAAAACACAAACATTTAAGCACGGAACAACATAACCCTACTTAAAACTGAGAACTTCAGAAGTATTTTCCCCATGCTCAGTATTCCTAGCATGCTTCCCATGCTAAAAAAGCTCCACATAAACAACCAACTGCAATCACTTATGGGACACAGCAAGTAATTTTTTTTCCAGAGTATTGATTTCCAGGCCTAAGAAAGGCTTTGGCTGAGCCATTCTCAGCCTGAAAGGAGAGGAAAATCCAGAGAGCACGCCTGGGCATTCCTACCTGTCATAACCTGCAGCAATTAATACCAGTGGTGGCCCTGAAAACTGATCTGTACATTAAGAGCTCTTCTCAGGCTGTTATTTGCTGGGTTTGATTTGTACCTTGGTAAACATGTGATGCCCCATTTCTCACTGCAAACACATCCCTAAAAAACTGCCAAGAAGGATGCTTTATGTCTTCTGGGTTTTTTGCATGCACCAAGTGGATTAAGGTCCAAAATAGCAATTATTACAGACCATGAAGGTGCAGCAAAGCCTGGAATTGGACTGGAACTGTGTTAATGAGCAGGAACTGTGTGAGACTGGATGGTCAGTGCTTGTAAACACTGTCTCTGCAACAGGAGAGTTGTGCCTTCCTCCGCCTGTGTGTGACCTTTAGTGAGTCACTTAATCTTTCTGGGTCTCAATTTCCCCCCTCTGCCCAACGGAGCTCCAGAAATGAAGAGGGTGGCATGCTCTGATAACGTGTTATGTGATAGCTCATGAAGTTCCTCAGACAGATGATAGCTGGGCAAACATCTCCCTGATATGGAGAGTGCATCTCCAGCCCTCCAGAGAGATCCCTGCCAGCGCTGCCTGGGGGGGAAAAGCCATTCCTCAGATGGAATTCCAAAATAAGCAAGTCAACAGCAAGGGAAAGACCAGGCACCTCCCTCTATCCTCTCCAGAGCATCCCAGATGGTTCCAGGTGTAGCTGTCTCAGGGTGGATCTGGAATTGAAGCCTACAAGGGTGACCAGGACCATGAAGGGCTTGGGACAAAGCGACCTTTAAGGTAGGTCCCTTCCAACCCAAGCCATTCCAGGATTCTGTGATCCTTCAGAAACACTTGCTCTGCACACACCAAAGCATCTTGTGCAAAAAACAATGAAGCCTCATGAAAGGAACCAGTTTTAAAGCAGGAAACTGCTGGAAGAGAGATCTTTTCTTCTTCTCCATCTCTACCTCCCCAAAATTTTGTATTAAACACTCAAGACAACTGTGGTTATACAAGGACTTCAGGCAAAGGTTTGTGGAAGGATGAAGGAAAAAGGCAGTGAGAACATGATAGTTTTTTCGAGGGTAACAGCAGCCCCTTTTAATTGTGCTCCTCATGAAAGGAACCAGTTTCAAAGCAGGAAACTGCTGGAAGAGAGACCTTTTCTTCTTCTCCATCTCTACCTCCCCAAAATTTTGTATTAAACACTCTCAGCTCCCAAGACATAAACTTCAGGCAAAGGTTTGTGGAAGGATGAAGGGAAAAGGCAGTGAGAACATGATAATTTTTTTTTCCTAGGGCAACAGCAGCCCCTTTTAATTGTGCCCCTTGGATCTGTAAGACATGCTTGACCAGACATACCTCTGGAAGAGGTCAGCACTCCTGGGATTAAGAAACTTAGCAACGCTCCAGAGAGGGAGTTGGAAAGTCATGTTTAATGATACTTGGCTGAGAAACTGGGCAAATTTAATTAAAACATCACTTACTCAAGCCCAGTGGAACTAATTGAGTGCTCTAATATTCCGCCTTTTCATTAATGGGTTACAAAAGAGGGCTGCACTTGTGTGTACAAGGGGGAAAAGGGGGGAGGATGGAGAGAAGATGAGAGCTTTAGCAAGGCTGCCTGGGCTTCATTTAATATAACTCAGAAACTTCATTGCTGGCAATGGAGCTTTAATACAGTTGACTTCTCCCCCCAAAACACCCTCTCCACCCAAGACCCCTCGGAAAGAATGGCTGAATGAGGGAGAGTAGATCTGGCAAAGGAAGGGAAATTGCTTTTTTAATAAGTGGTCTATTCAGAGCTCCTGCTTTTCAATAAAGAGAAGGCTGGAGAAGTCCTGGTCTAATTACCTCATCCTCACACTAGACAAGCTCACCCTTTCATTAACCACTGAGGTCATATCATATAACTTGGTGAGCCACCACGGGCACAACATGTTCAGTGATTATTTCACTGGTGGCAGCAAAATTACAGGCAGCCCATCAAGGTTGTAAAAAAGCAGAAGTGAATTCATAATTAAATGAGAACGTCTACCAAGAGACACTAAAACTAGGCGGGATAGGATCATGTCACCCTCACAGAAATACAGGGATTGTTTGCTGGTGTGACACCATGGAGAAACTGGTGTGGTGACCAGGAGGGGAGATGGTTGCTTGCCAAATTAGTCAGTCCAGCACAGGTCCTTTTTTTTTTGCTGGGTCTCAAGGGACTATTTGTATGTTTTGCCATGGTTGGGAGTAATTAGATGGGAGAAATGACACGTAAAGAATCAGTGAGAGACCACCAAGCTTGTGCTGTATCATTGGTAGAGACTTCTTCACTCTCTCAGTGAACACACACATCCACACACTGAAAGAACTTCAGCTCTAAACTGCTCAGCTCCAAAATGGCAAAAATCAAGGCTGTCTGCACCCCTCTACTTCCTCTGATCAACCCCAAATCAAACCCAGATGAATTATTGTTCCAATAACCACGGTAGGTGAGTCCAAAGGGGTTTCAGACTGCTGCAGTCACTGAGCAAACTCTGCTTGATAGTGGCAAAGTCTTTATGGAAGGAGTTGGTTGGTGGGCAGCCTCTCTGAAGGCACAGAAAACGTGCTGAGAATCATCTTTAACTCAGTACCTTCCTCAAGGGAAATATCCACAAACTCAGCAAGGAATGCAGTGGTGCTCTCAGCCTCCATCCCCTCATCCCTGCACTTGCAGTGGGAACAGGAGGAAGAACAGGGATCAAACCTGGTATTGATCCACACTTGAGAGCAAGCAGTGCCAAAGACAATCCATCCACCACATCAAGAAGGTCAAACTGGTTTCAATATTCTGGAATCTGAATTAAGCACTGCAAGTTTTGACTTTGTAGTCACAGAGCCAGCCTGGGTCCTCACTCTGATCATCATCTTAGTGACACCAAATCGTGCCAGGGGTTTAAAGCCAAATATCCTAACCATACAAATGTGTGTTCTCCTGATCTTCTACCACCATCCTCCTGAAAGTTTCCTCCTCAGCATTCCCTCCTTCTCTGCCTGGCTCCATGGTGGAGCTGTGAGCCTGCTGGGCTGCTTGGCTTGGCTTTCCACCATGCCATGGCCCAATGAATTATTATATCCAGCAGCACAAACAGAGAAATCATTTCAACTGCTGCTGCAAACAGGCAAAGGAGAGCTGTCACACAGCAATCCCAGCCTGACAGAGATGTTGTGGGTGGACGAAAATAGGAGCAGTGGATGACTGACCTGCAGCAGAGGTCTGAGACTTGGGTTGCCAGGAGGGCTCTGGGTGTCTGAACAACCGTCACAACTGTTACTCAGCTGTTCAGCTGCAGATACCACTGCCAGTGGCCACAGTCCCACTGTGCCAAGGGGAGTGCAGGCAGAGGATGCTGGAGAGTCCTGCATCTTCCCCTGGGAGCTAACTCACAAGGATCAGCACACAGAAGGGAAGGTTCAACCTCTCAGCTCATCCTTGGAGTTTGTTTAGCTCAGAGTTGTGCAGTGTAAAGCACAGATGATAATTAAGGACACGAATCTTAAATCCAAGAGTGGCCTCAGCCATATGGACATCCTGACTGCAGCTCCTGGGATTGGGAACACTGGGAGTTGGGCCAAACCCATCTGGGAGGTTTTTAGCCCTGCCACTGTTGGTGGATATTCCTGGAGCCACCAGAACGTGCCAGAGTCACATCCTTGGAGGTTTTGATGGGACTGTATTGTGTGACTCAGGAATGAGAGGAGAGCCAGGACATCTCAGAGAAACATCCAGCATGGAATCACAGCCTCCATGGGCCACCTTCTCCACTGCCATCCCATCTGCTGCACACTCAACTCCAAAAGATGGGAATGGAAGGAGAATGGAAGGAGAGCCAGGACATCTCACCGAAACATCCAGCATGGAATCACTGCCTCCATGGGACACCTTCTCCACTGCCATCCCATCTGCTGCACACTCAACTCCAAAAGATGGGACAGAGCAACCAACACCAGGGTTGAGACAAGTCCCATCATCCTGCAAAGCCTGTTTGACACGTCAGGGAGCTGCCACAGGAGCTCAGAGACACTGAGCCCTTTAATCCAGAGCAGGAAAGCTGTCAGCCAAAACCAGACACCAGCTAAATCCAGGATATTTCTAATCCTGATCTCAGCACTGTCTAGGAGCATCTGGTAGCGGGGAGAGGGGGAGACACTTTGCTGGCCAGCCCTGGCTGGTGGCATTCCCCAATGCCCCAATTCCGTCGCGAGGAATGACATTTTATACATAGACACAGCAACAACTGAGCTGGGGTGGCCATTCCTAGAATGCACAACTGGCTGGGCTGCATTTGCCTGGGAAACTGGAGACCCAGGTCCCCCATCCCAGCCCCAAGCCTGCATCCAATCACACAGACAATAACAAGGCTCGAGGGCTATTTCTGGCCCTGCAGTATGTCCCCCTTGGAGGTTGGTGCAATGAAACACTGATCCTAAGCACCTGTGCTGGCCAATCTGAGGGATTTTCGTGTTGGAGCAACTCTAGGCTAGGTACAGCCAAGCATTTTATGGGAGAAGGTGGAAAGCCTCTTCCTTTTCCCCTTGCTGGGATGACCCAGCACTCGCAGACACTTTGTCCTTTACATCTGTCACGGAAAATGCTGAGCTGGAAAGGGACCCACAGGGATCATCGAGTCCAAATCCTGGCCCTGCACGGGACAAACCCAAAAATCACACCATGTGTCCCAGAGCATTGTCCAAATGCTTCCTGAATTCTGGCAGTCCTGCAGAGAGGCCCCTAGGCAGCCTCAGAGTTGGTGTAAAGAGCAGGAAGAGAGGATAAAGATGGGAAAAGGAAAAAGGCACTCTATAACCATGCACCATCTCCCCCTCTAGGTGACACAGGAGGTTTCTGTGCTCTAGGTGGCACAGAAGACAAAACTGAAGGGGCTATTAGGTCTGAGGTCAGCCTGAAATTAATCTCTCCACCCTGGTTCCCTGCCAGCTGTTTCTCCAGCCAGTTTTAAAGAAACCTGGCCAAGGAGATGCTACACTGTCCATGCTCTACTCAGCTGCTGCAAGAGAAGCATCCCTCAAGAATGTTGTGGCAGCATAAAACCTTTCTTCCATTTCTACCTCATGTAAGCCTTTCCATCCCTTTGTGGTGTGAAATCCTTTCCTCCTTGTGGGGAACCAGCAATCTTTGTCTCCACCTCCTATTTCCTAAACCTGGCCAGTCCCATTTCTTTCCCTCTAGTCTCTCTCCGATGGTTTTGCACAGTCAAAACCAGAGCATAATCCCACAGCTCAGCCTTCTCCCCTCCAGAAGGAGCACGACTCCGTCCATTTCACCTCCAACACTCCTATTCCACACCCAAAACCAGCATAATTCCCTCCAAAACCCCACAGCAGCCCGACCCCACCACCACCACCGCCCCGCGGCGCCTTCAACGCACCTTCATGCCCACCAGGTTGTTGTGGAAGTCCACCCTGGCTCGCAGGTCCTTGTTGGGCTTCCTCCCCAGGAACTCCTTGACGAACTTGTTGCTGTACTTGAGGTTGTCCCCGCAGCCTCCCCACTGCCAGGCCTCCCTGTTCTCCAGGTCGGGCGCCTCGTCGCAGGTGCAGCGCTCCATGCGCCCCGCGCTGCACGCCTTGGCCATGGCGTGCGTCAGCCCCGCCGAGGAGATGGCGTACAGGAAGGCTGTCTCCTTGAAACCTGCAGGGACAAGCAGGGACAGGCTCTAGTTGCAGCTTAAAGTGTTGGGGGAGATGAAACAGGAAGGCCTTACGAATATGATTTTCTGGCAAAAGATTTGGAGAATATGGAAACTATAAGTGAGATGAAATGAAAGCTTTGAGATACCTCAGTTACTGAACAATGGGACAACAATGGTGTGGCTGGTTGAAGGTAATTCCCTTTTGATGAAACAACACCCTCTGCTTGCAGACAGCTCCAAGGGGCAGAGCAGACCCTGCCAGCTTGGCAGAAGGGGCCCAAAGAGGAGCTTTTAGGGTTTAAAATGTAACACAGTGTGGTAATGTAGTGATTATTATAGGCTGTATGTAAATGCTATAGGATTTGTATCTTGTACTAGATTGGTTAGTGAGAATCAGAATATTCAACACAGAAGATGATTTATTGTATTGTAACAGGAACTTCGCACTCTTACCTTTGTCTCTTAGCTCTTACCTCTCGTCTTTTACTTCTTGTCTCTTAGCTCTTGCCTTTTATGCTCTTACCCCTTTTACTCTCTTATCCTTTTACTCTCTTCTTACCCTCTCATCTTCTCTCTGCCTCTCTCAGTCCTGCTCCGAGCTGTGGGTGGCAGCTCCCAGCAGGGCCCTGCACCCAGGCCCTGTGCAATAAACCCCAAATCCCAGCAGGGCCCTGCACCCAGGCCCTGTGCAAGAAACCCCAAGTTCCACAACCTGGCTGCAGAGATCTCTCATCTCCATCCATACCGACCATGCTACCCTCCATCAATCCTGCTTTAAAGAAAGGAAAAACTCACAGGAAATGGAGGTAAAGCCTATCGGGAGAAGAGCGTGAGTTCCGTCACGGAGTAAGAGAGTGGTAAGGTTGGCAGGTGAGGCAATTCACAAAATCAGAGGGTTTTGGGAAAGCTGCAAAAGGCAGGCCCCAGAGGCAGCAGAACTGTGATTAGAGCTAAGCAGCAGCCATGAGATTGGTCGGCAGAAAAACTATTTAAACTATAGAAAAGCAAAGACAAATAGAACAATGATCTGTGTATTGATGCTTGTCTAGAATAACTCCCTAAGCTACAGAAAAGTTTATCTAGCGAGATATTAGGAAGTTTGAAGCTTAATAATGGAGCTCTGTGCATTGTGTTTTAAGGCTTACCAGCAGGCATTGCATTCAAAATAAGCAACCATTGTTTAACCAAAGGTACCTGTGCTTATAGTGGTTGGATGGAGCTACTGTCAATGTGCTTTTGCTTTGTGTGATTGGTCAAAAAACTTATAAAGTGAGTTGTAACATTAAGTTCTTGGTCTGCTGCCTGGGATGTGAGCTGGTGGCATCTCCCCATTGTCATAACCATGGAATGGGACTGAGGCTGGAAAATAAAACAGCTCAAGGCCCGTTCCACAGCAGCCCCATCCCGTTCGTGATTTGTACACAGCCCCCAGCTGGTGACAGAAGGGACCATGGTGGGGCAGTTGGTGGCTCCCACAGCTCAGGGCTCAGGATTGCATCCAGACTGCTCTGGAATATCCCCAGTGAGGGAGACTCCACACCAGGGCTCAGTCACTGCCTGGGAAAGAAGTTCTTCCTCATGTTCAAGTAGAATTTCCTGGGCACCAATTCCTGCCTGTTCCTCCTGTGGCACTGCTGGGCACCTCTGGGAAAAGCCTGGGCTGTGCCCTCCTGACTCCCTCACAGCATGGGAAACTCTGCTTGCATCACGGATGGTGAACAGGGCACAGGAGAGGGCAAGGAATGATGGACAGAGTGGCACAAAGATTCAGGAATGCACATGGAATCTTGCCAGCTCGGTGCCTGTCACTCTGTGTCACTCACAGTCTCTGCCTGAAAATGGAAAGAGTTGAGCAAGAGTTGTCCCATCCCTGGAAGTGTCCAAGACCAGGCTGGGCAGGGCTTGGAGCAACCTGGGATACTGGAATGTGTCCCTCCCCATGGCAGGGGGTGGAACTGGATGAGGTCTAAGGTGCCCTCAAAGCCAAAGCTTTGACTCCATGAAGAGTTGGACAGGACATGGAGGTACCACAGCTGCTACCAAAGGGACACCAAACTGCAGAACCCAGCAGAGGCTTCCAATCCTCCTCACTCTTCCCTTTCCTCCTGAATCAAATTACTGGGTCCTGCTCCAGACTGGCAGAATTGTTGACAGATGACACCTGAGGGCTGGGAAGCAGGAGATGTGTCACCCAATGCAGCATCTCACTCAAAAAACCCCAGTTTACACCTCAAACCTCCATGCACGGCCTTTCTTTACACCTCCACACTCACCTGCAGGGATGTGACAGCATCCACACCCCCGACAGGCAAGTGACACCCAGAGGGACCCAGGGTTTCAATCCAAATTATAAAAGCCAGAAATAAAAAGCAAACATGGCAGTATTTATAGCTGCCCATTCCCCAGCTATGGAAGCTGTAAACGACTGCATATTTGAGATGCAATTCCAGAACGGCTTTGGATGGGACTCAAGAAATCCCCCACTCAAAAATAACACAAGTGGATGGTGACAGTAGTGGATATATCTGTGAGCTGGTGTGTCAACCAAGGACATGCAGAGACACTGCCAGGTCATTTTTGGAACTGTTCCTTGGGAGGTTCATGACACTCCAAGCAAACTCATGTGGCCATTCCCAGAGTCTGCCTTCCCAAAACACTCTCAGGAGCAGGAAGACTGATGAAAATCCACCCCAGGACACTGAGGTTTGGTCCTCCCAAGGGTTTTGAGGTTCTATTTCCAAGTTGTGGTAGGAATTATCCAATCATTCTACTGCTCACCTGGAAAAGGAGAACAGGAACCTTTTCCTCTCTAGAAACGACGCTAAAATAAAGAAGATTCAGCTCTACATTCACTGAGGACACTGAAAAGAGTGGTGAGAGTTAAAATAACAAAGTTTCTTATTTTAATATTCTGACAGCCCAGAGACACCTTCAGCACTGCAAATACTCCACTGGAAGTGGAGTATTCTAAATTCATATATTATATATATGTGGAGTATTCTTCATATATAAGTGGAATATTCTAAATTCCATATTCTAAATTCACACAACAAAAACTCATGGGTACCCAGATACTCCTCTGGGTAGAAACTGCCTTCTAAGCATCTCTAATCCTTTGTAAACTGTGTTTTTTCACTAAAATCCTTGGTTTTCTCTAGGTTACACCCCAGGTTAGACTGTCAGGGGGATGCCACTACCAAAGCCAGCTGTGCTCCTGGATTGGAGAATTCTTGCCACAGCCGCACAGAATGAACAGGCACCAGTGTCAAACAGAGAATCCCCAATGGGATGGGGTGTGAAAACCCTGCCCTGGAGCTCTGAGCCTGCAATCATGGCATGGTTTGGGTTGGAAGGAACCCTGAGATCCATCCCATCCTGAGTAGGGACAACTTCCACTATCCCAGGTTGCTCCAAACCCCATCCAAGCTGGCCTTGCACACTCAACTCCCAGCCATCAGCCTTCTAAGCATCTCTCATCCTTTGTGAACTATGTTTTTTCACTAAAAGCAGTTTTTTCTAGGTTACACCTCTGGTCTGACTGCCCACATGCCTGTCAGAGGGATGCCACTACCAAAGCCAGCTGTGCTCCTGGATTGGAGAATTCTTGCCACAGCCACACAGAATGAAGAGCACCAGTGTCAAACAGAGAATCCTCAATGGGATGGGGTGTGCCAACATTGCCCTGGAGCTCTGAGCCTGCAATCATGGCATGGTTTGGGTTGGAAGGGACCCCGAGATCCATCCCGTCCTGGGCAGAGACACCTTCCACTATGCCAGGTCACTCCAAACCCCATCCAAGCTGGCCTTGCACACTCAGCTCCCAGCCACCAGCGTGAATTGCTGAATTGGGCAGCCCAGCTCTCCACCCTGCTGAATCCGGAGCAGTTGTGGAATCCCAGCAGAAAGTCAGCGCCGTGCGACCACAACGCATTCCAGACCTGACAGAAAGCCAGCAGGAGCAGCTCATCTGCCAGCTTCTCCCTTTCCACCAGCTTTGTCTCCTCTCCTCCCCTTCCCCACACCACTGAGAGCTTCCCAAATTCCCTGTGCCCATCAGCACGGGGATCATCTCACAGCTCCCAACGAGCTCCATGTGACATTTGGCTCTGGCCAGATTTTAAAGCCATCTCCACCACGCACTATTTGATTGCACCAAGATATTTTGTAACAAGATAATGAGCTTTAAATCAATGCAGGCATTCTAAGCCCCAGTGCATTGACAGTCTGCCGGGCCTGGCTATCCAGTTTCAGCCATTTCCAAAATTGTGCACGAGGATCCAAAGAGGATAACGAGTCCCTTAAACAATCCCCTGTTATTTTAAGAAACGGGGGCTGCATCAGCCCAAGCTGCAAACCAGCAGCCAGGGCGACCAAAGTGTAAAAAAGTTTCTGCTTTTAAGTGAAAAAAGTGGGGTTTTTTTCCCCTTTTTCCTTTCTGTTTGCAAAGTCCTGGAGGAGGAGAGCGACGGATTTGGAAAGCTGTGCCCTAGTGGGTGATACATGCCAGCCTTTGCCCTGGGGTACCACTTGCTGCAATGCTGAGCCAGGAACAAGCAGCTCCTGCAGAGGAGGAGGAGGAGGAAGATTTACAGAGCACTGTGTTACTGCTCAGGAACAGCACCTGAAGGATTTACAGCAGCGGGGCAGGGCAGAGATGCTGCAGGGATATAAACCACGGCAGAATGAGACAGCAGCAGAGCCCTGCAGCCCTCAGAGCTCTCATTTATCACCCAGATCCCTGACAACGGAGGGGTCTCCGTGGGGTTTTAACTCCAGGCTGCCCTGCCCAGGGCACAGGCAGGTCTGAAGGAACGAGCTGTGGCCTCCAGGTGTCAGCATGAGAAAGTGCTTGGCTTCCCCAAGGCACCACTAATCCAGGGACTCCTCTGGCATGCAGGGATATTTTTAAATGTCTTGCAGCTCTGGCCCGGAGCTCTTGGGTTTCATAAGGACTTTCCTTGTTTCCACCAGTCAGTGACAGTGCATTAGTTAAGCCCCGGGTGCTTCTGAATTACTCCTCCTCACTAATTAAGCCCTGCAAACCTCTGCTCTTATCTTTGAAGCCTTTCACACCCTGGCTTTTCCAGGTCCAGGCCTATTGCTGAGTGTGGGGTTTTCTGGAAGGCACTAAAGCCCTGGAGCCCCTCGAATGCTGTCTGTAAAATTGTGCTAAAATAAGAACTGGATTTTACTGGGAGGGTGGAAGAAACTGGATTATATGTGGTGGTACAAATAAAAGAACCAAAAATATCACCTTCTCCTCCAATAATCCTAATTTCTGGCCATCTCCACCTGAGTTGATGAGAACAGGTGATTAATTACCCACTGCTCACATCCTTGGCAATAACAGATTTATTGCAAGGATTTATTTATTATTAATTTGCAGGTTTTGCCCTGCACTGTGACAGGGCTCCCCTTGCCCCCTCTAACAGGACAGCACAGAACAGTCTGGTTTGCCTTATTTCCTTAAAAAAGGCGTTTCCTCAACCTTTTTCCTGAGAGACTGGCATGATAAACAGGAGAAATAAATTGGAAAAATGAGCAGGAGAAATAATAAAGAAAGAATATAAGAAAGAATATAAGAAAGAATATAAGAAAGAAATTAATAAAGAAAGAGGGGACAGCTTTGAGAGCTTCCCAACGCTGTCCTCCAGCAGCAGCTCAGTTTCCAGCAGAAATGGGCAGAAAATGCAACTGCAGAGAGCTGCACAAACAGCTCCGGCCTCCAAGGGGAGCAGCCAGGGCCAGCAGTGGGAAGCAGAGAGGGCAAGCCCATAAATTACCCCCATTAGCACATTCTCTGCCTGCCCTGCACTTCCAGGGATGAGCTCAGGCCTTGCACGGAGCCCGTGGTGGACCTTGGGGAAACACCACCAGCAAAGGATGGCCCAGACTGGCCATCAGGGCAGGATCACCCCCCAGACCCCCCAGACCCACCTCTCTTGAGGAACCTCCAGACTCATTTCTCCTGAGGAGCCCCCCAGACTCACCTCCCTTGAGGAGCCCCCAGACTCTCCTCTCTTGAAGAACTCCTCAGACTCACTTCCCTTGAGGAGACTCCTCCGACTCATGTCCCTTGAGGAATCCCCAGACCCCCCAGACTCACCTCCCTTGAGAAGGCCCCTGAGAAACCCCCAGAACCACCTCCCCTGAGGAGCCCCCAGATTCACCTCCCTTGAGGACCCCCTCGACTCTCCTCCCCTGAGGAGTCCCCCAGACTCATTTCTCTTGAGGAGCCCCCAGACCCCACAGACTCACCTCCCTTGAGGAGGCCCCACAGACTCACTTCTCTTGAGGAACCCCTCAGACTCACTTCCCTTGAGGAGACCTTCCACACTCATGTCCCTTGAGGAATCCCCAGACCCCCAGACTCACCTCTCTTGAGGAGCCCCCAGACTCATTTCTCTTTAGGATCCCCCTAAGGCCTCCCAAACTCACCTCCCTCAAGGAGGCCCCAGACTCATCTCCCTTGAGGAGCCCCAGACTCACATCTCTTGAGGAGGCCTCAGACTCCACCTCCCTTGAGGAGCCCCGAGATTCATTTCTCTTTAGGAGCCCCCCAGAGCCCCAGACTCACCTCCCTTCAGGAGGCCGCAAACACACCTCTCCTGAAGAGGCCTCCCCTCCAGACCTCCCTTGAGGAGGCCCCCCAGACTCATTGAGGTCACCTCCCTTCAGGAGGCCGCAAACACACCTCTCCTGAAGAGGCCTCCCCTCCAGACCTCTCTTGAGGTGGCCCCAGACTCCCCTCCCTTGAGGACCCCCAAGATCCCCCACACCCCCCACCCTCAAGGACCCCCCTGCAGCCCCCAGCCCCACCTCTCTTGAGCAGGCTGGCGCGGTAGCGGCCCTCGAGGGTGCAGTTCCAGCGCTCGAAGCGGAACTGGTACTGGCACTCCAGGGCGCTCATGCTGATGGCCTCCATCAGCGTCTCGGCCACGCCGGGGTCGCGCCGGCACATCCGGCGCTGCTTCTTCTCCAGCTTCAGGCGGTCACACACCTTGTAGTGGGCCTTGACGGCCGCCTCCTCCATTTCTGAGGTCAGAGGGAGGATGGTCAGGGGTTCGTTCCCCGTCAGCCTGCAGAGAGACACAGAGGGATGATGGTGAGGGCAGGGAAAACAAAAAAATTACTGTAAGAGTTCACAGAATGACAAGAGACAGAAAAGCAGAGATGGGTTTAGAGAGACCTTTCGGGATGGGGACAGTCGTGCTGCAGCCTTGGAGGAGACCTGTGTGCTCTGGCCAGTGCTTCTGCCCTGCCATTAAAACTCCTTCCTTTCACAGAATCCCCAAAATTCCCAGGTTGGGAGAGACCTTCAAGGTCATCGAGTCCAACCCAGCCCCAAGAGCTCAACTCAACCCTGGCACCCAGTGCCACATCCAGGCTTTGTTAAACACACCCAGGGATGGGGACTGCACCACCTCCCCGGGCAGCCATTCCAGAACTTTATCACTCTTTCTGTAAAAAAACATTTTCCTAATTTCGAACCTATACTTCCCTTGAGGCTGTGTGCTCTGGGTGTGTCAGTGCTGCTGCAGACAGAGCCCAGCCCCAGCTGAGCACAGGCACCTTTCAGGAGCTGCAGAGAGTGATGGGGGCAGCCCTGAGTCTCCTTTTCTCCAGGCTGAGCACTCCCAGCTCAGAAATTCTCCCCTGTGAGGGTGGTGAGGCCTTGGCACAGGTTGCTTAGAGAGGCTGTGGTTGCACCATGCCTGGAAATGTCCAAGGCCAGCCTGGACACTGATCTAGTGAGTGGCATCCCCACTCAGGGCAGAGGCTTGGATCTAGATGGTATTTAAGGTCCTTCCAACCCAAACCATTCTGGGATTCCATGAAATACAGACTGTGATAGAAATGGGATCAGGATCTCCTGGCTGAGCATCCCTGTGGACTTGATTTACAGTGGGGCTCCTCACAGTGTGTGTGCAAGGTGGCAGCAGGAAAAAGGTAAGAGGAAATATTTGGATTTATGCTCCCTACTGGATCTCACACAGAGCTTGTTTGGGCATAAATCCCTGGCCACCTCCACCACAGGACTGTGTTTAAAACTGAAAGTGGAAAGAAATCATTTCAGGTGCCTCACTGCAAAAATACACGAGCACCACTGTCACTGGGCATAAACAAAAAAATCATCTTAGCACAGCAAGCAGAGCCAGAACCCAGCTGGGGAAGGGACAGAGGAGATGATTTGTCCCTTCAGAGTCCAAGAGACACCCTGAGAAGGCACAGAAAGCCACCCTGCCCTCAGCAGAGGAGATCCTGACACAAAACCCAGCAAGCCACAGCGTGAGGCTGGAGTGCAGGACACACTTTCCAGTGTCGGGATCTCTCACTGCTCAGAGTGACCCCGAGAAAAGTTCCAAAGTCTCTTTTCCCAGCCTGGCGCTTGAAGAAGGAGTCAGGGCTCTTCATTTCTCGGTCTCAAGGTTGTTTATTGTTTCTTATCTATAAAAAATTTTCTCCTGCCCTGCCGAGGTCCATCCAGCAGGACAGTTCCAGGCACTCTGCCTGCCCCAGGGCAGTGTTATGTCTTTATACTAAAAACCACGTGTACAATGTTTACAATTCCTTCCCAATACCTATCACCTATGTCAGACAGTGAGCTTCTTCTCTAAACCAATCTGTGAGTGCCAACATCACAGCAGAAGATGGAGGCCAAGAAGAAGAAGGAGAAAGGCTGGACACACCCAGTTCCCTCCTGAACCCCCATACCAAAACCCCTAAAATCTATTTTTCCATCCCGTGATAACTTAATTAATATTCTACCTAAACTGTTGTGCCTTGCAGATCTTCATACAAGGTTGGTAATTTGCTCCACGGGTCATAATCAAACCCACAGGTGTTTTGGGCTCTGTGCCAGGGTCCCTGAGCCCCCTGGCAGGGGTCTTGGCAATCCTGGACAGCCAGAGGGATGTCCTGGCTCCTGACATTCCAGGAAACACTGCCAAAAGCTTCTACAAGACAGAACAAGCTCAAAACCTAAAGAAACCCCATAACCCAAAGAAATTCATGTCCCTTTGCCTCACCCCCTCCCTTCCCCAGCACAAGGTCCTTGACTCTACAGTGGGCAACAAAAGATGCCAGGGGACTGTTCCTGGTGTCAAGTGACAGCTGATGGCACAGGACCAGGCTGGCACGGTCCCCAGGAGCAGAGAGGCTGCAGGAACATCTGCTGGGCTCAGGAGAGCTCTGCTGGCCAGGCTGCTGTGCCCCACTGTGCTGGCTGTGCCCTGCTCCGGCCAGGTGCCAGTCCCACAGCCCATGGGGATCACCACCCGGGCATGAACAGCTCCTGCAGACACATCCCACAGCCAGAAAGGAAAAAATGGATGAAAAATATGGAAATTCAGGGCTGGGAACACGCTGGAATGTTGCAGTCCTGCACTGGGGAAGGCTGGGGACATCTCCATTGCTGCAGGAGCACTGGGAAAAATGGGGTGATGGGAATGGGAGGAATGGCTCACACAGCACCTGCGGACACATCCCACAGCCAGATAAGGAAGAATGGCTAAAAAATCTGGAAATCCAGAGCTAGGAACACGCTAGAATGTTGCAGTCCTGCACTGGGGAAGGTTGGGGGCTTGGACAACTCTAGTGCTGCAGGAGCACTGGGAAAAATGGGGTGATGGCAATGGGAACCCTCTTTGCTGAGATGCTGGAAAAGCCCCACCTGTCCTGCAGGAGCAGTGATTGGCTGGTTTTAATGAGTATTTCTCTGTAATTAATGGCACTGGGAAAAATGGGGTGATGGCAATGGGAGAGGAGCTTCTTCACCCTCTTTGCTGAGATGATGGAATGCCCTTAAAGCCCTACCTGTCCTGCAGGAGCAGTGATTTTAATGCTGGTTTTAATGAGTATTTCTCTGTAATTAATGGCACTGGCAAAAATGGAGTGATGGGAATGGGAGGGGAGCTCCTTCACCCTCTTTGCTGAGATGGTGGAAACGCTTAAAACTCCACCTGTTCCACACAGGAGTGTGGAACCCAGGGCATTCCTCTGACTGCTCTAGAAGACTCAAGACCCTGGCAAAGAGTTTAAAAACCTTGGCGCAGAGCCAAAACCACCTGTGCCTTCGATTTCAGCCCACAGAGAAAACTGCCAACTTTGTGTGAAGATTACAAGCCACAAGAGTTTAAGTAGAATGAGAGTTAATTTGTCACAAAGTGAAAAAGTAGAATTTTAAAGATTTAGAATGAAAGTTCAAAAAGGAAAATAGAGAGATCTAAGCATCTTATTCTTGTCCTCCATCTCCTGCTGTGATAGTGAAACTTCTAAATTAGTTCAGAGTAGACTGTCTAACATAAGTGGTAAGTATTAAAAAATTATTGTAAATAAAGTACATGTAGTTCTCAGTATAAAAAACTAACACCACCCCAAATACAGTCAGTGTGCCACAAACTGACCTACCAAACAAACCTCAGTGAGCCAGGAAAAAAATGTAATAGATAAAAAAAATAAACAACCTTAAAAACCAAAGCATCTTGACTTCTTCAGATGCAGGGCTAGAAAAAAAGACTCTTTAATACCTCAAAAGCCATTTCAACCTTTAAAAACCCAAGACAGGAGCAGTGATTTGCTGGTTTTAATGAGTCTTTCTCTCTAATTAATGAGATGCATCCTGCCAGCAGCACAGGCGCTCAGGATGCTTTAACTCCCAAACCTTGGTGCACAATGGGCATAAAATCCTGCCCTGAGTCCCAGCCAGGCACATCCAGTACAGATCCAGTCATTACTGAGGCATTGATGAGGTGCTTTAATATCAGATATATCTCACGGAGGGAGCAAAAATGGGATTTTTAGGACAAAGATGGACAGGAAAATGTTCAAATGTTCTCCTTCAGTTATACTCAAAGGTATTAATATCTCTAGAAAAACCCTGCAGTGATAAAAGCACAGAGGGATTGGTGGGAAGCATGAAAAATATCTTCCCTCAAGTTTTGCTGCCCCTCAAATAATAATAATAATAATGAAGAAGAAGAAGAAGTAGAAGTAGAAGAAGAAGAAGACGAAGATGAACAACAACAACAACAATAATAATAATCTGAAAGCCAAACAGCAAGGTCTATTTGAAGCATGTTTTAACCCTTTCATTTCTGGTCTGTTCCAGCTGCTCCCCAAGGAAAGGGGGACATCACCCAGCTCTGGTGCCTCCCAAAACTCCCAAAACTCAGCCAAAGCTCCCACTGAACAGAGATCCATCACTGCCTGCGTTACTGCTCAGAAGCACCCCTGGAACAAGCCAAGGAGTAAATTGAGGGGGAAAAGGAGTTTTCCCTCACCAGCATGTAGAAACTCTGCCAGGTGAAGAGCAGAAGCTTGGTTTTGGGATATTTCAAAGTCCAGTTTCCTACAGATCAGCCTTCCAAAACTGGCTGATAGCAATGGTGTGTGGGTGACAAAAGTCACCTAAATACACACAAAATAGAGATCCAGAGACCAGCAGATGGTAGGAAATGGGATTCAAGGTGCTTCACAGTGCCACAACTCTCCCACAGCTGGTGAAGAATAACCTGGGTAATGTGATGAACAGAGATCCTGCATTACTGCTCAGAAGCACCCCTGGAACAAGCCAAGGAGCAAATTGAGATGGAAAAGTGGTTTTCCCTCAGCAGCACACAGAAACCCTGCCAGGTGAAGAGCAGAAGTTTGGCTTTGGGATATTTCAAACTACACTTTCCCACAGATCAGTCTTCCAAAACTGGCTGACAGTGATGGTGTTTAGACGACAAAACTCACCTAAACACACACAAAATAAAGATCCATGGTCTAGCAGATGGTAGGAAATGGGACTCATGGTGCTTCACAGTGCCACAACTGGCAGAAGAACCACCAATGAAACACCACGATGAACAGAGATCCCATCACTGCCTGCATTACTGCTCAGAAGCACCCCTGGAACAAGCCAAGGAGTAAATTGAGAGGGAAAAGTGGTTTTCCCTCAGCAGCACACAGAAACCCTGCCAGGTGAAGAGCAGAAGCCACACACACAGACCCACACACACGTTTTCCCTCCGGGGGCCCTCGGCTCCGCACGCACATTCCAGAGGCCCTGGGGACAGGGCTGAGGTGGCACTTTGCAGAGCGTGGCATCAATAACAAAGCCCGGGCAGAGGCAGGGAGAGCTGCCCCACCTGACACGCTGCTGCATGGAGCCCTTCTAATCCCACAAAGCCCTTTTATGCAACCTCAGCTGAGCGAGGTCCTGTAAGGCAACGGTGTCAGTCGGACGCTTTCTCAGCTCCTCACAAAGGCCAAGCTGTTCTTGCCAAGGAAATGTTTCAGGGGCTGTGTGTGTGAGTGTGTTTTTGTTTTTTACACACCTAAGCCAAGGCTGTTACAATTGAACTGCCAGCCAGAGCCCTGTGATTGTGTAATTTTCCTCCAAGAAGGGGCTGAGCGGGAGATGGAGTGGACACCTCTATGTGGGAAAAGGTTGAAACTGGATGGTCTTAAAGCCAAGACCATCTAAGGCAAACTCAGCTGGTTCTAAGCTAAGAACCAGCTGTTCTAAGCCAAACTGTTTTAAGTTTTAAGATTCCAAGATTCCAAAGGGTTCTGTGTGTATGTCCACCAGGAACCTGGAGAGAGAGCAAACGGCTCATTGCACACAACCCAGGAAGCTTTACCTCACAGGGAGTTAACTCTTAGAGCAACATCAACCTCCAAAGTCAAGAAACTGTTCATAAAAGACAGGATTTTGAATTTCTGCTGCAGAATATTGCACCTCATGGGTCCAACTCAGGAGATTCTGTGGTTTTAATCTTTAATGCCCAATTTCTGCTCTGAGTGCAACATCCAAACCTCAGGATGGACCTGGCTGCCCCACCACCCTGACAGGAACCTTTGCAGGATCCTTTGTGCTATTCCCATTCCAGTTCCACCAGTCTGAAGCCAGGTAATCAGAAGGTTTATAATTAAATCAAGTGCCACTGGAGCTGGGATCCGAGGTGAGCTGTTTCCTCTGCTGCTCCCGCCTGGAATTACAGGACTACTGAAATTCTGCATTCCTATCCCACTTCCTCCTCTGTTAGGAAATTTCTCCTTGGTCCATCTGTACAATGACTGGATTAATTTTAGTTCCACTTTCCACATTTATCATTAATTGATGTAAAAAGCAAGACCCATCTGGTCTGCACACACTCTGCTGGTGTCACTTCCTTGGTCGTGAACTTCCTCTCAAACATTGCTAATTACATTTTTCTCCTGGAGTTCAATCACCCAAGGATTTGGGAGCGATCCCAAGCAGAGCCCTGGCCACAACACAGGCCAAGTTTTATCTGTGACATCATGGAATTGTTGCCCTTCCAAGAGGCAACTCAAGACAGATCCTGCTTCCCACTCATCTCAGGGGTCAAGAGTTTCTATGGCCTCATCAGCTCACACTTCCATCAGTGCCCCTGGATTTTCCCTTGCTCAAGTGGGGACTTTCCTGCTGAGGATTGGAGCAGGATGAGGCAGATTCAAGGCACCTACACTGACCTGTGAGGGCACCCTCATTTTTGAGGTGTTCCAGAGTTTCCTCTGCTGCTCCCACCTGGAACGACAGGGCTGCAGAAATTCTGCATTCCTATCCCACTTCCTCCTCTATTAGGAAATTTCCCTTTGGTCCATCTGTACAATGACTGGATTAATTCTAGTTCTACCTTCCACATTAATTTTTTCCTGTGGAATTGCCACGCTTTCAGCCCTTTTTCTTCTCTTTTCACCACTTTTCCTTTAATAATTAAAAAAAGCTTCTGGAAACTTGACAGCTTGACCACGAGTCTTCACCACAATACTTAAATTAATGATTGCACAGCCAAAGGAGTCTGAGTTATGCTGGACACCAGGCCTATATTATTTTATTTTGCACCCAAAACCCACCAGTTGCTCTCTCTCCCCTATCATCACATTCCCACTCCATGAATCTTTCCTAAATTGATTTATCACACTCCTCCTCCCACAAAGGCTATTGAATATTTGAAGTATAAAAACCAAAAGTCCAAGAAAATAATCTGAATTTCAAGGTGAGTAGTGAAGATTTGATATTTGGAAGAAGAGCTGGACATGGAAGGCTCAACCACCTCATTCTGCACTGTCCTGTTTGGGTTTTTAAGTGTTTAGAGATTAAAGGGCCCAGATGAACTCAAAAATATCCCAGATCTCTTTATATTACAGAAAAATAAGGCTGTGGATTCTCCAAACTTCAGGCTTCCAAAATGAAATCTCACCAAGTGCTCACAAAGATTGCCCTGTCAGAATTCTCCACTTCCACCTCACCCCTTTTCCAGTGTAATTTTCCCAGTGATCCCCTGACAGGATACTGTGACATTGTGAGGGTCAAGGAAGGTGACAGGAGGAAAAGTGTTTTTCCCAGCCTGAGGGAATCCAAACCACCCAGGCCTTTACAGGACAGAGCTGGAGCCCAGCCAGGAGTCAAACCCAGCTTTGCTAAAACTCATCTTTGCAAGTTCCACCGTCCCTCATGGCTGTGCCAGTTCTCCTCCCTCAGCTTCATTCCCTGGGCTCACCTCTCCCTGTCATTGTCCCCAAACAATGGCGCCTGGCTGTGGGAGACCAGAAATAAAGCAATTATAAACTCCAGCAAAGAGTGAAGCAATTCCCACCACAATTACGCCCAATGGCTGTTTTGATCCTTATCTTCCTCTCAATAGTGTGGCCAGAGCTTTCTGTAGGTGACAACCTCTCAAATGTCACTTCCTCCTCAGTCAGCAGTGCCCAAATCTCAGTTGGAGTTTCTAGAGGAGTCACAGCTCCAACGCAGAGGCTACTCCACACAGAATTCACAGAATCACAGAATGACCAGGTTGGGAGAGACCTTCAGGACCATCGAGTCCAACCCAGCCCCAACAGCTCAACTCAACCCTGGCACCCAGTGCCACATCCAGGCTGTGTTAAACACACCCAGGGATGGGGACTGCACCACCTTCCCCAGGCAGCTCTCCTGGTCTCTTCCTGCTCAGAGTGACCCCGAGATGTGTTAGAAAGTCTCTTTTCCCAGCCTGGCACTCGAAGGAGTCAGAACTCTTCATTTCTCAGTCTCAAGGTTGTTTATTGTGTCTTATCTATAAAATTCTTTCTCCTGGCCTGCCAAGGTCCGCTCAGTAAGACAGTCCGAGGCACTCTGACCACCCTCAGGGTGGTGTTATCTTTTTATACTAAAATCTATGTGTGCAATATTTACAATAACTTTCCAATACCTATCACCTATGTTAGACAGTGAGCTTCTACATTAAACCAATCCAAAAGTGCCACCATCACAGCAGAAGATGGAGGCCAAGAAGAAGAAGGAGAAAGGCTGGACAAGCCCAGTTCCCTCCATCTTGCCTCCTGAACCCCCATTCTAAAAACCCCAAAAATCTATTTTGCACCCTGTGATAAATTCACTGTCATTCTACTTCAACTGTCATGGCTTGTAATTCTCCGTATAAGGTTGGTAATTGTTTTTTCCAAGCGCTCAATCAAAGGCACAGGGGGGGCTTGGGCTCTGTGCCAGGGTCTCTGAGCCCCCTGGGCAAGGGCTTGAGCCCTCCAGGGCAGCCAGAGGAATTTCCTGGGTTCCCACAGGCAGCCATTCCAGAACTTTATCACTCTTTCTGTGAAAAACTTTTCCCTGCTCTCCAACCTGTATTTCCCTTGGTGCAGCTCGAGGCTGTGTGCTCTGCGTGTGTCAGTGCTGCTGCAGACAGAGCCCAGCCCCAGCTGAGCACAGGCACCTTTCAGGAGCTGCACAGAGTGATGGGGGCAGCCCTGAGTCTCCTTTTCTCCAGGCTGAGCACCCCCAGCTCCCTCACGGGTTCCTCAGGGCTTACTACAACATTACACACTCCGAAAAACACCAAGTAGGGTGAGAGGCCCTTTCAAGCTCACAGCATGCAGGTGGGAAGCAGCCAAACCCCACAGCCCTGCTCCAAAGGAGACCATGTGCTTGATGGGTTTTTCTAATGGAAGATTATGGAATTTTAGGACAGAGGGAAATCCTCTTAGGTCCTTGGATCAGCTTCTGAGCAATGGGAAGGAGGAGGATAAAAGCGACAGCACAGGGGAACTTCCAACCCAGCAGATCCCACTCACCAGGAAAGGAAGGACCAGTCTCCTTATGGAATCTGCTCAAACAGATTTTTGGTTTTGTTTTTTTTTTTTTTTAGGGAAAAAAGGTGCAGATTCATGTAGGTTTCAATCATTCAAGCTCTCTTCAACCATGCCTGGACAGATGCATACAGCAGCTTCCTCTGAGCCGTCTCAGGATGGACACATGGACATGAAAGAATCCACAACCTCAGGTCCTACCCAGAGTTATTCCAGCATCCAGCAAAAAGGGAAAACAACAGCTGCTTCTGGACAAAATAAACCAGTGGTGCAAACCTGCAACAGCTGCTTCTGGACAAAATAAACCAATGGTACAAACATCCAGCTTGTCCCTTTCCAGCACAGCTTTCCTCCAGCACTCAGCCACCACTCTGAGCCCAAAGTTCTTTTTGGATGCTACCACAGAGCTTCCCATTTTAGATGTAGATGAAGCTCACATGGAAGTTGGAAGATTTCCCCAGGCCTTCACTGAGGAGAACACTGGACTCCAACCACCAGCAGGTTTTTTTAATCAGTTCAGAAGGGATTTCTCTGGGAATGGGACTAAACATGCATGGTTTTCTCCCAGACAGAGGATGGTTGCTGCATGTAAAAATTAACTTCCATCAAATTTCCTGCCAAAGCAGGCCCTCACCTTCCCCTGGACAAATTACCAACAAGTTTGGCATGTGACACACATATAGAGGAAAAAACCTCTCAGTGGATGAGCAGGGAAGATGTGACCCAGCTCAGCTGCGGAGGGCTGGAGATGTTCCCATTCCTGCAGAGGATTTTATGGGATGAGGAACATGAGGAACAGCTCCATCAGGAGCACCACAAGCTCCAAGCTGCAGCAGCATTCCCCTCTCCTGCAAAGTAGGTCTGCACAGGTGATGAATTACAACTCATTGAAGGGAGGATTTGCCTTCCCTTCCCCAGTGAGGGGGAACAAACTCAGCAGAGAAAAGAATCAATTTTGGCTCTTTGGTGGCGCACCTGAACCACAAGACTGAAGAATTATCCTCTTTGCCCCCTCCTCTTTTTACACCAAACCTTATCCAGGAGGTTTCCAGCCCATCAGAGCAAAAGATAATTTGATTTTAGGTAAAAACCTCAGCCCCAAGACCTAATTCCCCTGGAAGGACCCACTCTGTCCACAAACAAGCAGAGAAAGAGGGCGGGGAGGGAAAGGTTGTGTTGTTTCCTCTCCCCTTCATCCTCTCAAGAATGAAACAGCAATCAGGGAGATTTACAAAGGATTTTCAACCCAACGGTGCCAGTGGAATGCACGGGCCAGGCGGCAACAGGGGCTTTCAGTGCTGAGTTAAGAGGCATTAGCTGTGGCCCTGGCAGCCTGTGCCAGGAATTATCCCCATAACACCATCCCCTCCTTGGCTGGACAGCTCCTGGACCCCCAGCCCAAACCCCTGCTCCTTGGCCAGCCACTGATTTTTTTTTTAATTTATTTTTTATTTATTTTTTATTTTTATTTATTTTTTATTATTTTATTTTAATTTATTTATTTCAATTTATTAATTTTAATTTTTTTAGCCAAACATTATTTCTTTTGGCCCGGAGCCTGCTGCAGCATAGGCAACAAGGAGTTGGGACTTTCATGCAGGGAAGCAGGAAAAGTGTGATGGAAGATGAAGAATTAACCCAGAGAAGAAAATAAAAGGTTTTTTTTTTTAACCCATTAACTCCACATGGTCTAGAGGGGAGAAAAAATAAAACAAAAGCCCAAATAGAGACAGATTTTTAAAATATTGGGGCTTTTGTTTGGGGCTTTTTGGGGGGAGAGGGGAATAGTTTGTGGGGTTTGGGGTTTTTTTTTTTATAGCACTGAATATCCTTTCATCCCAGGATCTCAGCTCCATCCCTGACACAGGGTCAGAGAAATTCATGCTCTCAGGCACAGGGTGAGATTGTTGAGCTGTCCTGTGCAGGAGCTGGACTCAATCCTTGCAAGTCCCTTCCAACTCCAGATATTCCATGATTTTTTATCTAAAATTGGGCTTAAAATGACATAAAAGCCAAAGGACATTTCTAGATGTCACTTATAGAAGATATGCATCACCACCCTGCCTTGCTTTTGAGCAGTTTTTGGTGGGATTCAGGACCAGGAAAGGACCACAAATGTCATGGATCACACAACAGAACACAGCAAAATAATTTATACAGGACTTTAAAGACAGGAGACCAAAGGAGGTGGCCCAGAGGCTCAGTGGTTTGAGTTTCTTGTGCCAAAGTTGAGCCCCATGGAAACCCATCTGCTCCCACCACAAATCCCAAATTCCTAGAAGCCAAAATGCCATCTATAAACCTGCAGAAATAGCTTTGATCTTCTATTCCAAGCAAAGAAAATCCAAGTTCATGATCTTTCTCACCAGCTTCCCTTATCTGGGAGGACATCCACAGAATAAATGATATTTGGCATTTGAAATCTAAACAAAGAGGCCCAAAAGCCCCATAAATGTTTGTTCCCTGAGCTTCTTGCACTGATGCTGCTTTTTATTCATTTATTTTACCAACAAGGAATCAGAAAGCACCACACAGGAGGAAGGAACATTCTTTCAAAAGGGTAATTCCAGCTCTCAAAACACCTTCTGCCCATCCTTCTTTTATAGATCAACTGTCCAATTAAGAAATGACACCTCAGTTATTTTGACTTTTAACCCAATAACCAACCACCCATGGCTGCAATGGGGACTTTTTATCCAATGACACAAAACCACCCAAACCCATGGAGGAGAAGGTGAAGGAGGAAGAAGGAGGAAGAAAGAGGAGCAGCCTCCACCCCAAACCTCCACCTTGCTTTATATCCATTACTATATTCTAAACCCTTAAACTCTGAGTTTCCCACCCTGTGGTATCACACGCTTCTATCCAAACTCCACACCCACAATCCCAGTTCTGTCATTCCATTTTGGAAGCTTCTCCAGGGCCTCAGGTCAGTGCAGTGTTCTCTGGGGGTCAGTGCCTGGCAGCACAGAAATCTGAAATTCTCAGCACCCAGGGTTTCAACAGGAACAGGACAAAGGAGGAATGGTTTCAAATAAAGAGATTTAGATGAGGTGCTTCAAAAAATTCTTGGCTGGTGACAAACAGGTTGTGCAGAGAAGCTGTGGCTGCCCCATCCCTGGAAGTGTCCAAGGCCAGGCTGGATGGGGTGGGAGCAGTCCCAGCAGGGCTCCCACCCACGGCAGCCCTGGGCACGCCGGGCTGTGGGCACGGCTCCCACAGCCATGTGTCAGTGTCAGTCTCCCCCTGCCAGGGAATGCATCTGACTTCCCACTGAATTCCTGCTTGTCTCCCTCACACCTCAGCCAGCCCTTTTGTCCACTTTGGGGAGTTGTGACGGTGTTCACAGGGGTCTTAGCATGAGGGAAGAGACGAGGATCTGACTCCATGTTCCAGAAGGATGATTTATTATTTTATGACATATATTACATTAAAACTATACTAGAAGAATAGAAGAAAGGATTTCAGCAGAAGGCTGGCTAAGAATACAATAGGAAAGAATGACAATAAAAGCTTCTGTCTCAGACAGAGAGTCCGAGCCAGCTGATTGTGATTGGCCATTAATCAAAAACAACCAACATGGACCAATCACAGATGCACCTGTTGCATTCCACAGCCACAGATAATCAATGTTTACATTTTGTTCCTGAGGCCTCTCAGCTTCCCAGGAGGAAAAACCCTAAAAAAGAGGATTTTTCATAAAAGATGTCTGCGACAGGGGGTGAAGGCTGCCCAGCTCTGCAGCAGCAAGGTCTGGCTGGGGCTGTCCCTGCCTTTTCCCATGTTTGGGATAAATGGTGCTGTCCATCCCCAACACTGCCCGGTCTGTTCCCAGCTGATGCTGCAGCCACAGAGCTGCCCTTGCCCAGACCACAGAGCCTGGCAGCCAGGCAGGAAACTCCTTGGAGCCAAGGCAGCAGCTTCCCTGTGCACACATACACGCTCCAGCAGCACAGCAGCTAAAGAGAAAATCAAGTTTACTCTCTAGACAACACAAATGAAATAAAACCTTTGAGTGCAAAGAGCTCATCGAGTTCATCTGGACAGAAAAACAACTGGAGAAGGAGTTTCTTCCTCCTTGCCCAGCCCTAGTTTTACATCCAGGAGCTGGAGGTCCCAGCTGGAAGCAGGGACTGGCTCTTGGTCAACTTCTGGATAAATGACAACTTCTAGAAACCAGCATGTGGATTCAGGGAGGAGGGGTGTCAGCTCCCCCTCCCCTCCCAGCGCTACCAGCCCCTATTAGATATCCCTGGGAGGTCAGCTCATGGAGGATTGGGATGGTTGGGCGGTTTGACACATCATCTCAGCTATTTTGGGAGCAGTTTACGGGTCTGCAATTCCTCCCCTGCGCAGCCCCGATAGCTTTTCCACTCTAATGTCACATTATCCTCGTGGCAGGTTTCAAAACTAAACAGGTGAAAAAACAAACATTTGGGGCACTGCACAGAGTAGGATGCACCAGAGGCTTTGGGGTGATGGGGTGCTGGAAGTTTATCCTCATCCTGAGCCCCAGCACAGGTTGTGGGAATCCCTTGTGGGCACAGAGGTTGATTCCTTACAAAACTCAACAGGAAGACACTCAAAGGATCTCTCAGGGAACTCATCCCATGCCCAAAGGTGTCTTGGGAATGACTTCCTGGAGGAGCCTTGCAGTCCTGAGGCTTCAAATGGGACTTTATTGGTCAAACCTCAGCTAAACAAAGCAGCCCTGGCCAAGGTTTCAAACTCAGGTGAGGATGAGACACCAGTGCAGGGAAATGTTCTTGCTGCTCCATTCTGACACCAACACCCCAAACCAAGTTCTGCTCCAGACTCAGGGGCACTGTGTGTTCCTTCCTTGCCCACCTTCCACCCACCCTGAGCACTGCTCTTCCCGGGGCTCCCCCAAATCCCGGCTCCTCCACACCTCAAGTGTTCCAGCAAGAGGAAAATGGAAAGAAGGAACAGTGTGAACATCGGCCCTCAAGCTCCTGATGTTCCTTCACCACTGTCCTCCAAGGGCTGCATCCAGGCCCAGCTCTGGGGAAGGGAAGCTGATGCTGGGGTTAATCAGAGGGATCAGATTAACCCCATTAATCAGATCAACAGATCAATATTGATGTTTTTACTAGATCTCAGCTATCTTTCCAATGTGACTTGACTGCAGAACAGTGGCAAGGACCTCAGCCAGAGCTACCCTGGCCAACACTTCAGGTGAACACCCTCAGGATCCTTGCTGAATTCAGCACATACCTGGTTTTTTTTATACTACATGAAGTCTGTCTGAACAAAGAGCCACATTAACCAAAACACCCCAGGCCAGGGAAAGCCACAGTTTTATTCTGTGGACTGAACAGCATCCATAAAAATGGGAAAAAGAGGGAGAGCCATTTTTGTTTTAAATACAGTGATAGGAAAAGCAGAAAGAGTTTTAAACTAAAAGATATTTTGATTAGATATAAGGAAGGAATTCTTCCCTGTAAGGCACCACACACCTGGAAGTGTCCAAGGCCAGGTTGGATGAGGCTTGGAACAACCTAGGACAGCAGGAGGGTGGAATTTCAAAGTCCCTTCCAACCCAACCCAACCCAAGCTCTGATTTTCTGATCCACTTCAAAGCAATGCATTTGTGCTCAGTAATTGAAATCCTTTGTGCATTAAAGCAGCACGTGGGGCACACTCCACCAACCAGTATTAAGGAAAGCATTTCCTTCCTGTATTGATCACCCACCCACCCCACAAAGTGGCATTAAAAAGGCAGAGGGGGGAGGACAACAAGCCAAGTGTTATACATAGCAAATTCTGATTAGATTATGAAACTTTAAGAAGATCTTAACAAGTGGACAGTGTGCATTTTACATAATTAGCTTGGTTGCTTATAAATGCCTCCCATAGTGCCAATGGCAGATTTTCACCACCTAAAATAGCCTAAAGCTGTCGGATTCAGGAGCTCCTGCCATCCCAATTTAGATCAACTCAAACACACAAAACCACGAGGTGGTTTCGTTACACCGAGATTAAGAATTGAATCGGCTCTTGTGTGCCTGGATGGTGGAAGGGGTAAAAGATTACAGAGGGCAAAGACACATTATGTCACCCTAGCCCAATCCCCACTGAATGTGGCAGCTGTTCCTCGCTGGGTTTTGGGGGATTTTGGGTCACTTTTGGGGGGGACAGAGCCCGGCTTTAGGGCTGGATGTGAAGCTGTGGGATGCCACAGCTGCATCCATATTCATGGAGCTGAGAGCTGCTGCCCAGCCCTGTGAGACTCATCCTTCATCAAACTGGGGCTGTTCCACTCCAATTCCAAGAAGCAGCTCGGAGCAAGCCTCGAGTTACAACCACTGCCTAAAAAAGGTGACCTCAGGAGCAGCAGAGCAGGTAAAGAAACCATTTGATTTGCAAGCTGGGGGTGTTGGAGAAGGAAGTCCCAACAAAAGCAGAGCTACACTGTGTTATTCCTCTGCCTTCCTCCACTTAAAGGGAAAAATATCTTCAATTCTAATTAAAAAGTGCAAGAAAACGTTGTTCCTCTGCCTTCCTGCACTTAAAGGGAAAAATATTTTAAATTCTAACTAAAAAGTGAAGGAAAATGTTATTCCTCTTCCAATCCTCTGCATCTCTGCAGTTAAAGGGAAAATAATTTTCAATTCTAATTATAAAGTGCAAGAAAACATGATAGGAAGTATCTTGAGGAAAAACCCTCATGAGAAGAGTGTCCACAGGTTTAGCGTTATCCCAGCAGGTAAAGATCATCCAGAACACCTTCTATCAGTCTGTGTGAGTTCCTATTTCCTAAAACAGCCATCAAAAGCTCAGAAAAGCAGCAGAGCAGAAAGACAGGACTGAAATCAGTAAAGCTGCCATGGTCTAAGACTGGTTCCTTTCAATATCCCACACTGGGCATTTCCAAGTGCCAAAGAACTTGAGGGAAAAGGGAAATGTTTCTGGTACCTTCTAGGGGAGCTGGAGAGGGACTGGGGACAAGGATGGAGGGACAGCACACAGGGAATGGCTCCCGGTGCCAGAGGGCAGGGATGGATGGGAGATTGGGAATTGGGAATTCCTGGCTGGGATGGAATTCCCAGAGCAGCTGTGGCTGCCCCTGCATCCCTGGAATGTCCAAGGCCAGGCTGGAGCACCCTGGGACAGTGGGAGGTGACCCTGCCCACATCAGGATAGTGTCATGATGTTGAGTTTTTATCTTTTATTTTTTTTCCCTATAAGGCTTTTTAAGGACAAATTGTCTAATTAAGAAATGATAGTTGAATTATTTTCACTTTTAACTTAATAACTAACTAGTCATGTTTCACAATGTGGACTTTTATCTAATTATATAATGCTACTTGAACTCATGAAGAAGGTGAAGAAGGATTAGTTTCTGTTTCAAAACTTCTATTTTGTTTTATATATATTACTACATTCTAAAATTTTAAATTCTAAGTTTTCCACTGTGTGATACTATACACTTTAATTCAAACTATACACTCATAATTTTAGTTTTATCATTTAATTTTGGAAGCTTCTCCACAGCCTCAGGTCAAATGCAGTGTTCTCTTGAGGGTCAGTGCTTGTCAGCACAGAAATCTGAAATTCTCAGTCACCAGGGTTCCAACAGCATGAGATGATTTCTCCTTTACCCTTCTAATCCAAACTATTGAGTGACTCTATGATTTCCCTTTGTTTTAACAGTTTTATTCTTTAGACCTCAGAAATGGGAGATTTGGAGGGTCTATTTCCCAACCAATCTCCAGCACAGGGTTTGAATCTTTTCCTTTGGAAAGATTGCTGAGTTTCAGCTGAATGGAAAGCATTAGGTTTCATCTGTGAGGAACTCCAGTGAGGCCACAAGTCCCAGCTGAGAGAGAGCCCAATAATTGACACATTTGGAAAAAGCCAACTGGTGCAATTTCTGCACAGAGCATTGACCCAGGAGGATGCTCTGCCTCACAACATAAAATGCTTGCGTTGAAAACACAGGATCCATTCCCAACCCAGACCTGGACAATCAGTTTGCTAAATATTCAGAGCTGACATCTCATTTGAAATAATTATCTGCATCCCTAAATTCCTCTGAAAACACCCAGAATGCTACAGAATCCATCTGTGAAAGAGATGAGGAGATTTGAAAGTTTGAGGTCTAAATTATTCCTTGGGAATGCCTTTGGGAGCTAGGGGTGGAAGAAGCAAAAGAAACAAAATCATTACAGACAAATTACCTGAATTTGAGCCACTCAAGGGCCAGGAAACATCAGCATAATTCTATGTATGCAGTAGGAAATCAATTCTACTAAAAATAATAGAAAAATGGCCATACTCTGCAAGGCAGCAGAATCCTTTTCCACATTCCCATCTTTTCTTAATTCCCTAAGGACAACTAAAAGGAAAGGAGGCAGTGGGCAATGGGAGGAGAAAACTCAGTTTTGAGAATTAAAATTCATTCTCATAGCGTGACAATAAAAAGCAAATTCAGGGAAAGAACATTCACAGTTGTTCCCAGGTCATCAGTATTCCTCATTTTCCCTGGCGTTAGGTTTCCCTGGTGTGACAACCAAATACAGGATGACCTATAATAACTCCAAGTACTCCAAAGTAATGAAAAGAAATCTGATTTTCAGCATCAGGAGCAATGCTGGAGTAAGTGGACTCTTGACAGCTTTCTCTGAGCTCTGTGTCAGACAGCACCTCAAAAACACCCATGAGGACCCAAATGTGTTTTCCATGGAATAGAGAACATGGATAATGTGTTCTAAATCAGCCCTGGGGCCAGGCAGTTAATGAGAACAGAAAAGAAATATTCAGTAATTGCCCATTCACTGCAAGGGGAGAGGAATTGCAGGACAAACCTCGCATGGAATCACGGGACAGAATCCCATGGCAGGGTGCAGGCACGGAGGGGATGACTGAGGTAACTCCTCTGCAGCTTCCCAAATTAAACTCTGAGCTCTTAATTAGCAGTAATTGTGCAGTAAAAGGTGTCTCCAGATACCTGGGGTGCTGGCATTGGATCACAGATTACAGCCAGATTCACTTGCAGATGCACTTTTGGTGGTTATGCTCAGTTTTTAATGGATTTGCCAGGAATTGTGTCCAGCACTACAAGGGACAAGCAAATTCCAGGGTGTACCTGAGTGTACAGACACATCAGGGAAATCCTGGGGTGTGAATAAATAAAAAGTGAATTTTTTGACAACACAGGTAGAATTTGTCCAATATGGAAGCACAACAACAAGAGGAATAAGAATTAAAATAAATATTAAAACCCTCACATTGGGGTATATTCCATAAGCAAGACAGCTTCGCTGCAAGTCTTCACAAACAACCTGAATCCTCCTTTTCAGTTCAGCTCTTGATATTCCAACACGAGCAGGGATAAAGAACACTGAGAACCATTCTTGAACTACTCCATCAACAGATGCTCATTAGAGCTAATCACAACCAGAGCAGCCCCAGCCTGAAATGGAGTTTCCATCTGTCTCCAAAATGCACGTGGGCTTAGCTGTACAAATCCCACATCCCACCTACTTCTGTGGATCTGGACACTGAGTCATTATTCCCAGGAGGATACAGGGCACAGCTACATGGAGCCTATCAGAATTAGAGTTAACAAGCTAAAAAAAAAAAAAAAAAAAAAAAAAAAAACCAGAAGGATCTAAATTAATTTCCAAGTGTCACAAAGGTGATCAGCTATTGAGTAAAATCTCAAAAAAAAAATATATTAATAATGATACTGGAGAAAGAGCAGACTTATATTCCCAATTAAAAATTAAAATAAAACTTGCTAATTAATAAATCTCCTCAGCAGGGAGGATAAGCAGAACTAGAGCTGCCCACTCAATACATAAAGACAATTCAGGGCAAAAGAAGTTAAAATCTATCTGAGCCCTGCCTGCACTCCAATTTAGCCTGAGTCATTATTTTTTCCCTGAATCCTGTGGCAAAACATATTTAAAAGGAAGGGTATGAATGTAAATTGAAAGGAAATTCAGGAGATTCAAGGAAACTTGGGAGTTTAAGCAGACCCAGGGTGAGATCTGCCTTTGGTTTCTTGGACAAACCAAACCAGAATTCCCAGCTCTTTCAGCAAATCCTACACAACCACGTTGCTGAAGCAGCAGCTGAAACCCAAGAGCTCTGTGACAGAACTTGGCCACGTCCTTGCCTGGGAGCCGGGATCACATTCCCCAGCCCCTCGCTCCGTCCGAGCCCGAGACTTTCCCGCTGGCCCCGTGACAAGAGCCCTGTCCCACTCCCAGCCTCGGTGGCTCCTCGCTGCCAGAGCCTCCTGCCAGACCTCCCTGAGGCTGGGGAGGTGTCCAGCATCCATCCCTGACCCTCACAACCCCAGGGACACCAGCCTGGATGTCCCACAGCTCGTTTCCGTGAAACCCCGCGAGCGATGGCACGGCCTGAACCGCGGGAACGACAGCGGCGGGAGCTTTGTGCTCCACATTTGTTTGCCATTTGTTTTCCTGGTGCTGGAGAAAGGAATCTCTCCAGTTTACCCCTGTCCAGCCCCAAAAATGTTTTGCTCACAGGCAGCTGGAGCAAAGAGAAATGAAACCAAAATCATGGAGATATAGGGAGGAAACGACTGGGAGACGTTCACTTTGTTGGTACAGGTCTTGGGATGAAGGGAGCAAGAATAACCCATCCTAGCCCAAAAATATTGCTATTAATCATCAAAATACTCTTTGTATTCATTTCTTCCACCTTGTGTCACATTAAGCAAGAACTCAAGACTATTTTCCCAGGATCATGACTTTCCACCCAACTTTCTGCATCCACACTGAGGGCTTTGACATTCCAGGAAAAAACCCTAATCCATTCTAGAAGCAAAGTGAAGTTTAGCAAAGCAAATGGCAGCTTCAAGGAGGAAAGTAATGCCCAAAGAACACAGAGATAAGAGGAAAACCTTTCCACCATAATTTCTTTGTCAATCAAAAGCATTCTTCACCCTGGAATTTTCCTCTGAGGTAAAGAAGGCCATGCCACTAATTAAAAAAAAAAACCCTCAAAGTTTCCAAAGCATTTCAAGGGATAAAACCCAAGTTAGAGCCTGAAAATAAATCATAACAGTAATATGCACACACTTGAGAGAAGAGGAGAAGGAAAAAAAAAACAAACCAGATATAAACCTACACTGGAAAAATCTTGCACTTAAGTGTAGCCAAAATGCCAGTTGCTACATGTCACATTTGGGCGCTCCAGGCAACGCTATCACAATGGCTAACAGGGGCAGGCAGAGCTCCAAGACCTGAGTCCAAAGCCCAAGAGGACACACAGATGCTCCTCGGAGAACAGGGATGGCATCTCAGGCTTTCTGCTGAGGCTTTCACACACGTTCAGCATCCTGAGCAGCGGCGCGAGCCACAGCAAGGCTGCGACCTTTGGGACGCCGTTCCCGGCTAATCCTGCCTGAAGGAGGGCCCCAGAAAACATTTAGATTGAAGGATCCGTGAGATTAAGATGTTTATCCATGCTGTGTCCTGCACAGTTGGGATTTCAGTGTCTCCTGGCTGCACGAGCTCGGGAGGACCAAGGGCCAAGAACGAGAGAGGGGAGGGATAGCAACGCTCACAACTGCTGCGAGTGTTTGCTGGAAACCTGTCCCAGGCTGCAGATAAAGGAGTAAAACAGGATCAGGGGAGATTTTCCCCACATGGAAACACCTTGGGAGGCTGAGCTGACACAGCTGTTGGGGCCAACAAGTGAAGAGCACAGTGTGAGACTCTGCAGGGTGAAATGCTAAAGTTTTACAGATGTTCGTATCTGGCTTTGGCCAGGAAAGGTGCCGTGAACCCCTAAAGGTCACCTCAAGCTATCAACAGCCCAAAGAGGACTCAGAACAAATGTTAAGGTCAATTAACTCCTGCTCTGGCTGGAGGAACCAACTGTGTGCAGAGCTGAGGGTCTCCCTCCCATTCCAACCTGTAAGGGCATTTGGCACCAGAGTCCCAACAGGGAAACCACATGGAGACACTCAAATCACAGAATATCCTGAGTGGGAAGGGACCCACAGGGATCATCAAGTCCAACTCCACCCCTGCAAAGACACCCCAACAACCCCAGCCTGTCCCTGAGAGCATTGCCAAATGCTCCTGGAGCTCCGGCAGCCTCAGGGCTGTGCCCAACCACCCTCTGGTGGAAGAAGTTATCCAACCTGAACCCCTCAACAGTCTCCTGCTGTTCTTCTGGATCCTGTCACTGGGCACTACAATGCCTCAGGTTTTGGCTTTTATATTTTCAGATTCTGTGCTGCTTTAGTGTGTGGGTCTGAGCTCCACATCAGGGCATGGTGAGCTCTGTGCACAGAGCAGGGAGACAAAACAATTCCTGCTCCAGCTGGGCACCAAGGACAAATGATCCAAATCTCAGCCCCAGAGCACAAACACCGTGGGCTGGAGAGAGAAAAACAAGCAGGGTGGGACTGCCTGGGCTAAAGCTGGAATGGGACAATGAACTGCAAGGTGCAAATGGAGCAGAACTGATCCCAGGGAGAGACCCCGGCAGCGCTCGTGCATTTTGGGGCCATTTTGGTTCATCTTGGGTGCAGCCCTGGCTGGGCTCTGGTGCTGCCCAAGGTGCATCCATGGAGGGTTTTAATAAATCCCTGCTTTATTCTTTAGCTCTGTCCAGCCTCTGCTCTAGATCTGCCTTCACAAGGCATCAACTACAGAGAGGAGATCAGTGCCTGCACCTCCAATTCCCTCAGGAGAAAGGTGCTGACTGCTTTCCCTGGAGGATAAGGCTGAGCCCTTCCAAATTTGCAGCAAGGGAATGAAGGTCTCCAAAGCTTGGCTACAGAAAAACACACCGTGGACAAAGTGGAGGAGAGCTGAGGTGATACAGCGGGAGGGAGGGTGAAGACAACAGCAAGAAAAGAGACTTCCCCAATGCACATGGAATGAGGAGACAGGGATTTATGGAAAAGTGAAAACCTTTCTATCCCACCTTCATGCTGGAACAATTATCCTTTAGATAGAGTGTCCGTAGCAGTTTGCAAACTCCAGGTTTAGGAACCTCACACAAGACAATTTGAGTCACAGGTGAGGAGACAGCCCAACTTGGTTCCAGCACAGAAAATCCACACCGGGCCACAACAGCACAGCAGTTCCTAGAGAGGTTGTGGATTCCCCATCCTGGAAGTGTCCAAGGCCAGGTTGGACAGGGCTTGGAGCAACCTGGGACAGTGGAAGGTTCCCTGTCCATGGCAGGGGGCTGGAATGAGATGGGCTTTGAGGTCCCTTCCAACCCAAACCATTCTGGAATTCTACAGAGTCATGCTTGGATGCTGCATGGCAGCAGATCCATGAAGGAACAGGACAAGGCAACCACTGCTTCCAGAATATTCCTGGCCCAATACCTCCTGTGGCTCATTTAGGATGATAGGAAGCAGGTCCTGGGCAAGGATGGTCCCTGATAATTCAATGTTCTTCCACATTTGGTCATAATAAGTGGATGGGTGAATCAGAGACAAACCACTGGACATTCCCCAGCAAGGTTTTACAGCTTCCAAAAAAAAAAAAAAAAAAAAAACCCAAAAAACCACAAAAAACCCAACCAAAAAGTCCCCAAAAAACCCCAACATTACTTCCACACTAAAGGTCCCAAAGCTTGTGAGGCAGGTTTAATTTTAGAGCACACTCATCGGATTTGCTTACATAATTTTCTTGATTTGGAAAGCTTTTTATTTTCCTTAGTGAGAAAAGCTGTCCAAATTTATCACGTTAAGTAGGGGGCTGCTTGCCCAAAAGGATCTTAAAATACATTGGCTGCGATTTTCCTTTTAAAGTTTGCATATCACAATTAGGGCAACATGGAATTAGAGCAGCTTTAAAGAGTGAGGTGGGAAAGAAACCATTAAAAAGGACAAATCCTTACCAAATTATCCTGGCACCTAAATGCAACAGCTCTCAGGTTGTCCAGAGGCTGCTGAAAACAGGGCAGCAAGAGATCAAGAAGTGTTCCAGTGTGAACCCATTAAGCAGGATGTATATAAATCCCACAGCAGAGATTTTGAGTGATTTTTAAGAGTTTTCAGTGATTTTGAGAACATCATCTCTCCCTTTGGAACTACTGGGGAAGATGCTGGCCTAACTGGACAAGAGTTTGGTGGGCAAAGGAATTTTCCCTTTGGATCCTCAAAGGGACAGGACTTGGCTGTGATTCTACCCCAGATTTAAATCTGCTCAGCTCCTCCACCCAACCACTAGTTGATCACAGCAAGAACTCATTAAGTTCTTAGGCTCTTCCTAGATTTGTTCTTCCCAACACGAAACCACAAAAAGCCATAAAATCCATACACCAACATCTCACTCAATCCATTACTCCCAATTTTGATGCTGATTAGTTCATTTTTGTAGATGGAAGTTGAGGATCTCCTCAGAGTTTCCATCCCTGTGGAAAAGCTGCAGGAGTAAAAAGAAGGGGGCAACTTCCACAGAAAATACAGAAAACTTCACCAATCCCACGAATGCCACAGGTCAGCATCCCTCAGATTGAAAGTTTACAGGAGGAAAAATCCAGTTTAGGTGTTGCCAGGTATCTTCTACCTACTGAAAGCTCATTTCTAGGGCCACTCCAGCAGATCCTTTATCCCCCACACCCAATGGCCACAGTAACACACGATGCAAGAAGTGGCACTGAAGTGAAATAATTTAATTTGGCTCTAAAATGAAAACCTCCCAGGACAAGCAGGTCTTGCATTTATGGTTCCAGCACTCCTGACTGCTTAGAAGAGCAGCTCTGGAGCTCTACAATCCCCCCACAAGGGATGGAAAATGACACTGGGCTGCCTTTGGATGTGAGCACTCCCACCTCAAAGGCAGCTTGTTGGATTCCCTCTTTGGATGATGGTCACAAACTCAAACTTCGTGAGCCTGACCTCAGAGGCCTTCAAAAAGCTACCCTAGAACAGAGAGAGAACCATGGAATGGTTTGGGTTGGAAAACACCTTCAGATCATCCAGTGCCACCCCCTGCCATGGCAGGGACACCTCCCACTGTCCCAGCTTGCTCCAAGCCCTGTCCAGCCTGGCCTTGGGCACTCCCAGGGATGGGGGCACTCCCAGCTATCCCTAAGAGAGAAGAAGGTTTTGATGTATTAATGCACCTCTTTAGAGATCCTGAGGTTTAAAACCAGCATCATTCCCAAATAAAAATGTGTCGTGAGGTGAGAGTTCTCAGCAACACCTCAGTGTCTTCTCAGGAATTTCTCAGTTGGACACCTAGATAAAATTGATGTGTTCTCAGTAGTCTTTCAGTATTTCCCAGAGCAAAAAGTCCCCAAAAGTCTTAAGAGATGCTAAAGATGAAGTTAATGGCTTTTTTGTCTTGAAGAAAACAGCAGCATCTCATGGTGCTAAACTCACCAGGCACTGTGAGCAAAACCTAGGGAGAAAGAGCTCTCGGCCCAGATAATTCAAAACAGTGTCATATAACTAAAAATTTAAATTAAAAAAGGTATTTATTTTTGTGGGTACTCTTTGAGCAAGAACAGACTTAGATTAGATATTAGAAAGAAATTGTTCCCCGTGAGGGTGGGCAGGCCCTGGCACAGGGTGCCCAGAGAAGCTGTGGCTGCCCCTGGATCCCTGCAAGTGTCCAGGGCCAGGTTGGGCTTGGAGCATCCTGGGACAGTGGAAGGTGTCCCTGTCCATGGCAGGGGGTGGAACAAGATGATCTTTAAAGCTCCTGCCAACCCAACCCGTTCCATGATAAGAATAAAAAAAACCTCCCCAAATCTGGCCTTGATTTCCATCACCGCTCCAGAAAACTTCACCAGAGAAACCAGGCTTGGAGCAGAACCACAGCAGCCACATTGTCACTGTTTGTGCCAAGCTCCAGCCAAGCCTGAAGGCCACCAGGGCCTGAGGAGCAGCTTGGTGATGTCCTTCAGCTGCTGTGGAGAGGGAAGGAGGAGCTCCTTGGTGGCAAGAAAATGGGATTAAATCAGCTTAGGGCTCAGGCAGAGCTGTAAGCGAGACACAGCCTCTGCAGGGCAGCACAGAGGGGCCTTTGAGGGATTTCTGAGCTGCAGCACAGAGAGGTCTCACAGCCCCAGCACATCAGGGCAGCAGCAGCAGCATCCATGTCCTGCCTGTGTGCAGTGTCTGTTCCCTTCTCCACAGCCTGCAGGGACCCTTCAGCAGAGCCATGAACAGCCCAACCTAAAGAAACTCAGGGTTTATTCACCAACCCCCCCCCCCCAAAAAAATCCCTACAGGGCTGCCAGCTGCTGCTGTGGCCACCCAAAGTGCTCGCCCAGCTCTGAAGGGATGCTGAACCAAGGAGAGGAGCTGAAATATCCTGAGCAGGAGGGGAGGGTGAAGTTACACAGGGCTATTAGTAAAATAAACCTTGCTCTGGCACGCTGGAGGAGCCTTACCCAGAGCAATGCTGGCACTCGCTGCAGTCACTGCGTTTAACCCTTCCTTGGGCAGGAAAGGTGGCAAAGCTATGCCCAGCAGCCATTCCCTCCACAGTCTGCTCAAAGTTGCTCCTCAGGGATTAAACTTGGGTGCAAAGCAGGGATCTGATGGGGTCAGGATGGTATTAGGTCAGAGAATGGGGTGCGGGATGAGGACAAAGGGTGCAGAGCCCCATCTGCAGAAGGGTCAGTGCTACATCTTCTCCCCTTCACAGTCAAAACGTTTAGGATCAGCATGAAGGAAATAAAAAGTCATGATATTTTTCTCCTCAGGGATCTTCCCTGGCAATGGCAGGATTCCCCTCTTCTCCTCCACACCCACATCAGCCAACACTCCAAATGCACAGGAAAAGCCCTGTCCCACCCAGCTCCCTCCAAAGCAAGAATTATCCAGGGCACCACATGGAGTGACTGTTTTTCACAAAAACTTGAGGAAAACTGAGGCCAAAAAGTCTTTCACAACCACAGCTCACCCTCAACTGGAGGGAAACTCCCCAGCTAAAGGAGGAGTGAGCTGTTGGTCAAGTATTCCCAGTTCATCCAGAGATTCAGGACAGCAGGGAAAAGCTGATGTGTGACTCACTGCCCTGCATTTTGAAGTGAAAAAGCATAAACGAGCTTGGGTTGAAGAGTTGAAGGGGAAAAAATATTTGGAAAAGAAAACAAAAAAAAAAATTACGGAGAGTAAACACCTGTAAAACACCAATTTTAAGCAGTGGCTCAGCAGATGCAGGAGGAGCAGGTTCTCACATGAGCTGAGGTGAAGTTTGCAGCTCCCTGTGTGAGAGGCTGCCTGCATTAGTCACCGGTAAGGGGACACTCCAGCAATGCTCAACTGGAACGAATGGAGGCCAGGAATGCAAAGTGGGGTGGTGAAACCACATCAGTTCTGGAGTGCCTCCTCCAAACAAGGCTCTGAAGTGCCCTTAATTCAGTTCAGCCTGCTTTGCATTGAAATCGAGTCTGTTAAAGTGAATTAAGGACCTTTAATCCCCAAGGAGAGCGTTTCCACCAGGGCTAGTTAAGAGTAATTGAACTAATCCACTTTAAAAGTCACTTCAGATTAGTTGTGCTAAGTGGCTGTGCAGATGAGGCCTGGGAGCACAGGGACTGTCTCTAGCATGCAATAATCCCATCAATCTGCCCCAGGGAGGACAGCTCAGGCCTGGGAGGGATCCAAACCACTCCAATGAGAG
Source organism: Melospiza melodia melodia (assembly GCF_035770615.1). Classification (NCBI taxonomy): domain Eukaryota; kingdom Metazoa; phylum Chordata; class Aves; order Passeriformes; family Passerellidae; genus Melospiza; species Melospiza melodia. The sequence continues at coordinate 2,295,118 of NC_086194.1, forward strand.
CACTAATAGAAATGTCTCCTGGTGCCTGACAGGTGCCACCTGGTTGCTACCAAAGGCATTTTCCACGCGGATTTTCTGGGCAGACCACATTTGCTGGGCACGGCCAAGGGGAAGTTGGGTTTTATGGGCAGCTCCCTGGTCCAACAGCATCTCCCACTGGAGCCATGCTCACATCCCCTCACTGAAATATCAAATACAGCAACCCACTCTGATCCAAAGGGGTCAGAGGATGGATTTGGGGTCTGTGCAGGTGGGAAGGGGCCAACTCCACCGTGCACTGATGGCTGGGGGTGATTGGATCCAACATTTATAGTGCTACCACACCCACCCTGCTCTTCTGCAAGCTCCCACTTCCCACTGCTTTTCATTCCAGCTTCTCCACTGCTTAGAGCAAAAGCAGGTCAGCCCCACACAATTCCCACAGAAACAGCGACCAGGAAGCTAAGAAGGGCAATAAAACCAAACAAAGGGCTACCAACCACCCCAAACCACATCCTGCCTCCATTTTTACCCCAGGTTCCCCCTCCCCAGAGCCGCCAGCAGCACAGGGCGGGCTCAGCCCAGGTTTTGCCTTTCTAGGAAACCACAGAGCCCCTGTTTCACACAAGCCACTGCTTCCCCAGCTAAGAATAATCCCCCCAGCTGCTGTTTGATGTTCCCATCGCCATGGACGCAGTGTTTTTTCTCGGGGACATCCACAGGGAGAGGCTGCGTGTGTTCGCTGCTGTTAATGTTTCCTGTGCGGTTCGGGCTGCTTTACCTCCAGGTATGTTTATTCCACTACTCGAGCAAAGCAGCAGACTTTTTAATGGAACTGTTGATATTTTTCCTGGCTGCTGCTCCTCCTGGAGAGGCGAGGCAGCGTACAAACGGAGTTCATTGCTAGCTCCAGCCCGGAGCTGCTCTGCTCCTCCTGGGACCGCGGGGAATTGAAGGTTTCCATTGCACTGGTCAGGTTTCCTCCTTCTCCCCAGCCTTCAAGTTTTAGACACACAAACAGAGGAGCTCGGGCAGCTGACAGGAGCAGGAGCAACGTGTGGCTGCTGCTTGAAGCAAGGGCAGCAGCTGCCCTGGAAATGCAGCCACGCATCTCCCAGCCAGGCTCTGGGAAAGGAGAGCAGGTGCAACGCTGCACCCCCAAAGTGAAGCCTGCACCACTCAGCTTGTTCTGCAGCCAGACCTCGAGGGCTGGAGCTTGGTGTTTCCTGATTTTAAACACTTCAGACCTCACCAATTCAGCAGGAAGATTTCTATAAATTTGTCTTTGGATCCCCCACAAATTAGTCTTTGGATTCCCCTAAAAATTTGCGTTGGTGTCCCCTCTATTGCTGCAACAGGAGAAACTCCACCCAGAGGGCTCTGCTTTGTCAGGCACATATTGAAAGCGTTTTTAAATAAAATCCATCGCCCCAAATCCTTTTGGGTCTTTAAAGGATGTGCACCAAATCCCTGACTCAGCTCAGAGCTGCTCCCTGTGAGAACAGCCCTGTGCCACAGCTGAAGGTACTGTATTTGTGGGGTGCCCTGTGGCAGGAAGGAATGATGGATCTGACTCCATGTTCTCAGAAGGATAATTTATTATTTTATGATTCTATATTATATTAAAGAATACTATATTAACTATACTAAAGAATACAGAAAGGATACTTACTGAATGCTAAAAAGATAATAATGAAAACTTGTGACTCTCTCCGGAGTCCCAACACAGCTTGGCCCTGATTGCCCAAAGAGTGAAAACAACTCACAGCAGAATCCAATGGAACAATCACCTGTGGGTAAACAATCTCCAAACACATTCCACGTGTGAGCACAACACAGGAGAAGCAAATGAGATAAGAATTGTTTTCATTTTCTCCGAGGCTTCTCAGCTTCCCAGGAGAAAAATCCTGGGTGAAGGGATTTTTCAGAGAATGTGACACTGAAGCACCCAAAGCCACGCAGACCATGAGCAACCTCTACTCCCTTCACCCACAACGGGGTAAAACTGAACATCCAGACAGGTCAGAGAGCAGCTCCAGAGCCACTTCAACCCGAAGCACTTGACAGGAGAGTCCTGGGAGCAGAATAAACAGCCTCACACAGGCAGGGAGGAGCAGCTGTTTGGGCAAAGCCACTGATGTGGCCAGCAGCACTGAGCATCCCTGGGAGCAGCTCAGCTCAGCCCTGGCTCTCTGCAGGCCCTGGGAGCAGAGGAGTCACCCATCACTGCTCACCATGAGTCTGTGAGGGGGCACATGCAGGCAGAAATACCCTCAGAGCCGTGGTGTCCCGGGGTCAGCCCCAAACTGAGGCGTTTGTGTGGCTGTGAGTCAGCCCAGGCCAGGCTGTCAGCTCAGCTGCCCCCTCCCAGCAGCAGCTCTCAGATTTTCCATCAGCCTGGAGCAGCCCCAGGGATGCAGGGCTGAGGGAGGATGCCCTTCTCCTGCCCTGGGACAGCCCTGCTGAACCGAGTCTGCTCTGGGAACACAAAATCCCACTGCAGTTACTCCTACGGCATCTCCACAACGTCAGATTTGTTTCTTCATCGTTGGGGATCCCTCTGCAAGCTCAGCTGATCCAGGATTATGCCTGGTCCCACCACCCTGCAAGCACCATCCCTTCAGCTCAGTGCCTGCCCTGCACCTTGCAGAGAAGCAAATCTGCCTGAAAACACATTTTCCTCAGCTCCACAAACCAGTTTGGACACTACAGCTCGTAGCACTGACCACAGGGACTGCTCAAAGCCTCCCTCACACCCTCCCAAGGGCAGCTCTTCAGCTCCAGCCCTCTCTCTCTCCAAACTCACGCTAAGCCTCTGGATTTCCAGAGTCAACAAGGGACAAGCCAGGAGATAGAAAGAGTCCCCAGGGATGCAGCACAGCTGTGCTAACGAGCCAGAGGAAGTGTTGGATCTTTGGTCAGACCCTGTAATTCAGCTCAAGTGGCTGCTTCACCTCTGGCCTCTCAGATCAACTTGTTAACCACAGACTGGGAAAGAGCTCCCTGCTTGCTCCCAGCAGGAGATTGATCTCTGGCAGGGGCTGAAAATGCTGAAAATTCCCCTGCCCCCCTCACCTTTGATTGCAGAGAGGCCCAGAGATGCAGAGAGAGAGAGCTGAGCTCCAGGTTTGCCAGGTATTTCAAGATCTCACCTTACACTGGGAGAGGATTAGGGCTAGAAAAGAATTTTGTCAAGATTAAGCCAAACAAGTCAGTTCTTTTAAATCAAATATCAGCTCTGGTGAGCTGTCCCCTGAGGGGTCTGGGCTGCAGGATTGGGTTTCTTGTCAGAGGAGAGCAGCTGATCTCCATGTTCCTGAGCTGGGAACGGTCCCCTGCAGCCATGGATTGCCCTGGGAGAGGCTCTGCAGCCAACACCAGTGGATCCAGTCCAAGGTGGACGCTCATCCCCAGTGCAGCCACTGAGCTGGCTCCCAGCTTCCCAATCCAGGGTGTAAAAAAGCTGAGAAACACCAAAACCCAGCAGCCTTTCCATGTTAACTCAAGTGCAAACACATTTTCTTTGATTATCTGGGTAATTTTCAAAGCCTTCCTGATGAGTCCTCAGCCACCACTCCCCACTACCCAAAAGCTTCAGCAGCCATCAACAAAAAGTACAGTTACACCACCAGGGCTGCCTGGCTTTGTTTTGCTGGAATACCAAACATCAGGTCATAAATCTTCAAAAAAAAAAATTAATCCAAAAAGATAATGAGAAATAACATTAATTGAATTACATTAATTATATTTAGTATTAATTATCCTATATTTAATTATATTTAATAATTACAACTAAATTAGTATATACATTTATACTTATTGTTTATACTATATTATATATTTATTGTTATTTATTAATATATAATATATATTAATATATATTACATTTAATACATATATATTATATATTATATGTCATACATTTATTCTTATGTATTAAGTTTATATTATATTTACATTTATTATATTAATAATTTATTTAGTTATTTAATTATATTAATATTTAGAGTAATTATATCATTGTATTCTATTGATATTTAGATTAATTATATCATTGCATTATATTAATATTTATAGTAATTATAGAATTATTACATTAATATTTCTAGTAAAATAGCAAAGAAACAATACCCCCAGCTCAGCAGGGGTTGGCAACAGGGGTTCCCACTGAGGTCTGCACTGGGAATTAGCTGCAGGAAAGCCATGAGGAGCAGGGCACAGCAATCCCTCCGTGCTGTTCCTTTTAGGATCAGGTGAGGGAAGGCTACAAAAATCCCAGCAAGTCATGAGGAGAACCTGCCATGGGACACCTTCCACTGTCCCAGGCTGCTCCAACTCCAACCAGCCTGGCCTTGGGCACTGCCAGGGATCCAGGGGCAGCCACAGCTGCTCTGGGCACCCTGTGTCAGGGCTCCCCATCCTCCCAGGGAGGAATTCCTCCCCAATATTCCATTTCTTCCTGTTCTCTGGCAGTAGGAAGCCATTTCCCTTTGTCCTGTCCCTCCATCCCTTGTCCAAGTCCCTCTCCAGCTCTCCTGGAGCCCCTTTAAGCACTGAAGGAGCTCTGAGGTCAGAGTTAAGAGGTGCTGAAGATCCAGAAGCAGAAATCCCAGTGCCAAGCTGTGGGCTCTGAATCAGAACAATTCATTTTGCCACTTGTGTCCCCTCCCAGGGGTCACACCCAGCACACCCCTCTGGGTACTTCAAAATAAGCTCTTAATTTTTGATATTATTTGTTTTTCCTCATCAATTTACCTCTTCCAAAAGGATTTGGCCTTGAAAACAGCAGTGGCTTGACCCTCTTTGTGCTGGGAGGCTGCTCCAGAGAAATTCAGAGATTTCAACAGCACACCGAGGTTCTGGTGAAACTTCTGCCCATTCCTGCCTCAGCCAGCCTGCAGGTGTGGCACATTCCCATTTTCTGGAAAAATCCCTTTTCCCAGGATTTATCTCCTGGGAAGCTGAGAAGCCTCAGAGAAAAGGAAAACAATTCTTATCTCATTTGCTTCTCCTGTGTTCTGCTGTTTTGGAATGTGTTTGGAGATTGTTTCATTGGATTCTGGTGTGACTTGTTTTCACTTATTGGCCAATCAGGGTCGAGACTCTGGAGAGAGTGACAAGTTTTCATTATTATCTTTTTAGCATTTTATAAGTATCCCTTCTGTATTCTTTAGTATAGATTAGTTCAGTATTCTTTAATATAATATAGCATTATAAAATAATAAATTAACCTTCTGAGAACATGGAGTCAGATCCATCATTCCTTCCTGCCAAGGGGCACCCCACAAATACAATAAGCAGGGAGGGTTTTCAGCTAAACCCAGATGTCCCTGTGGGTCTCTTTCAGTGCTTCACTCAGATCTGGAGGAAATCATCTGCTGCTCCACTCTGGAAGACCCCAAGAAATTTTTCCAGGAAAGTTTTGCTCCAGTTGGGAAATTCCTCCACCCAGCACATGGCAAATGCAGAAATCAGAGCAAGTTTGCCCCAGACTCCATGAGCAATTAATGCTGTTTTAATCAGCTAGGCCAAATGGATCTGCTCATGAAATTCCTGCCGACTCCCATCCAGCCTGCTGGGAATCAACAGGAATTGGGTGTTCCATGCTGTATCCCAGACTCAGCATTTCTGTCAGAATTTGTTGAGTTCGCATTTTCTGTGGTGGATGAAAAGAGGTTTTCCTCTGTGCTCTTCCCCAAAAATGAGTTTAGGTTTTTTTTAACCTGTCATTTCCCCTTCCCCCAAGATCGTTCAGCAACTGAATTAACAAAATGCTCCCCACACCTCAGAGAATGGTTTATAATAACAGACTGGAATGCTACAAAACACAATCAGGAGCTGCTGGATTCAATTGAAACAAGAGTTCCTGGTAAGAGCTGAGGGAAGAAAAAGAAAAAAAATAAAAAAAATCAGGATATATTCTTCTATCAGCTCCAGCAAATCCTGTAAGTGCTGTGTTTATCCACAGAATCAAAATACTCCCTGTTCCACTTGGGGAAGTGCAAACACGCATTACAATAAAATGTAAAGCTTGCTGAGCTGATAAACTTCATAAGTGTGTTTTATGACAGTATCTGCAGAGATAAGGCTCATTAGCACTTACAGCCAGCAGCTGAAGGAACCTTATAAAGCACAGTCACAAACAGGAGAAGAGGAAAAAAATTTGCATCTTGACGTCAAAAAAAAAAAGCTTCTTAAGGGTTAACCCTTTCCATAATAATCCTAATAAGTTCTGGGTCCTCTCAACTTGACCTGTGCTATGGAAAAAGCCAGGAAAGCAAATCCTAGCTGGCTGATGTTGGTCCAGAACCTGCAGCCACATTGTGCAGGAGGAGCAGTGGCCCCCCATGACCATTTAGGAGTGCAAACACCAAGCCCTGTGCTCCAGGGCTCCTCAGGTCAAGGAACCAAGTGTAGGAACACAGCACAAGCCACCAGAGAGCTGTTCTGGCTGCAGGGAGAAGGGGCTGCTCCAGTGTGGAGGGAAGCCAGGGGCTCAGAAGGTTTCAGGATGGATAAACAGGTCCAGGAGAGTTCTTGGATTGCTCAAACACAGCCCTGGGAGTTGGGAACTTGGGAAGTTTGTGTTTAACAGAAGGTTTCAGCGTGAACTTGGCACCATCCCACCCCAGAGGGGTCTCAAAGAAGCACAGGGACAGAAATTGAGAGAGAGCACATCAAGACAATTTGAATGCATCAAGTTCTCTCCTCAGTCATCAGGGGAAGCTTTGACCCCTTTCTCTTCCACAGAACTCAGGTAGTCACAGAACACAAGCCCTGAAGGGGCCACATTATTCCATGGAATTGGAGCAGAGAGGATCTAATGGAGCTTCTGGCATCAGAAGTCCTCCCACCTCTGGTAGTCCCCTCAGTGGAGACATTCTGATTAAACACCTGCAAAACCTAACTCCCCCTTAGAAGGCATCAAGGCACAGGGATGAAACAGGAGACAGGGAAGGCAAATCCAGTCTTGAGCTCTCCTGAGCCAAGATTTCCATGTGCCACCACCCCTGTGCAGCTCAGGACCACAAATGCCTCACACTGTGGGAACACCAGTGATGGTCACTGGTCCAGCACCTCCACTCGCTCCCCAGCCACCCCCACAACAGCTGAACCTTCACAGTTTCTTCTGACTCAGATTTTCCACTAAAAAAAACCTTAAAGAATATTTAAATACCAACATTTATTAGAAATAGCAACACTGTCAGCACGTCCTTAAATGAAGGGAATGGAACGGAGCATCCCTGGGCCAGGAATATCCACAAGAGAGCTGGGGAGAGCTTTTTACACAGGTAGATGGTGATGGGATTAGTGGGAATGTTTAAAAGTGAAAGAAAACAGGTTTAGGTGAGGTGTTAGGAGGAAATCCTTCCCTGGGAGGGTGGGAGGCCCTGGCACAGGTGCCCAGAGAAGCTGTGGCTGCCCCTGGATCCCTGGAAGTGTCCAAGGCCAGCTTGGACAGGGCTTGAAGCACCCTGGGACAGTGTGTCAGGGACAGTGTCCCTGCCCATGGCAGGAGGTGGAACTAGAAAATCTTTCTAACCCAAATCATTCCATGATTCTCCAAGAGGCACCTACACCAAGTCTGCCAGCACAATGAATTAATCCGACAGAAACATGAAGAAAGCAGCAAAAACTGACAAAACTTGCTCTGGTCAGAAAGATTCTGACTAAGCTGCATCACAGAGGCTTCTCCATGCAGTCTTGCAGACTTTCCACTTCACCTGCTCCCCCTTCCCAATCCCACAGCCTAATTCAATTACCTGCCACCAAATAAGCCTTCAGGCCATTCTCATTACCCCGATAAAGCACAAGGCCTTTAATTATTAAACACTCTGGGGCTCTTTGTGTTGGGGTTGCGGGGCTGGACTCCCTTTTATTGTTGTCAGCAGCTTCCAGAAATCAAGTTAATCATTGACCAGGCCTTTCAGCAGGAGACCAGAGTCCTGTGGATTCCTGGTCTCTGGTTCTGCATCACCAGTCAGGCTAAAGGAAGTCACCAGCCTCCTGCTTTGCCAGTTATCCACTCAATAGTCTCCTAACAACCCATCTTCCCCCTCCAAGGTGTCATTTACAGCACTGGGAAAAAGAAAAATGCAATATTTGGACATGGAGGCTGCAGCAGTGCTCATCATTAACCTGAGTTCAGAGAGGAACAGCTCCAAGGGAAGGAAACTGAGGCACAAGTTGGTGGTTCCAAAATGTCAAGCAATGTGATCAATCCACTACTTAAGCCAAAAAATTACTAATTCTTGTCGGAGTTAATGCTGCTCCATCCTCTGCAGGCAGGAGGAGCTTCCAGACACTTCCCAGCCCGATCTGGGACAAATCCTGCTCCCCAGGGATGAAGATGCAGGTCTGGCACAGTTATTTTTCCAAATATTCCTGGCTTTGCCACCACACTCATGGCACTTCATCAAATCCAGTTCCACTTCCAGGCACCTCCAAAGCAAATGCTGCTTCTGGGCACGGGGCTCCCTCTCCAGAGGAATGGAGGTTAAACACTGCTTTGAGTTGACCCAGAGAGGCCAACTTTGGGAGCCAAGCCAGGCAGGACTCACAGCAGTGACAACTCACCCAGCTCCAAAAAAGCAAGAGAAGGGGGGAAAAAAAAAAAACCAAACCCACCCACCCAAACCAGGCAAAGCCTTCAATTTTTCCAAAGAAAACCCCAAAAGCAGCAGCTGAACCCCGCAGAGCCGTGTGGGAGCGGCGGAACGCGCGGCTCAGGGCGGGATGGCCGAGCCGGCCTTTCCGGGCACTCCAGCTGTGTTTGCCTGCCTGCTGCATTCCTGCCTCGCCAGCCCAGGCCAGGTTTTGTTTTTTTGGGTCGTGCTGGGAAGCAGCTGCTCCATCTCACACACGCCAGAGCCCGGCGGAGCCGCCGCGGCCTGGAGCGGCCTGCACGTGGCCCCACACCACCCTCCAGTGACAGCCACACACACACGGGCTCTGCCATCGTCCTGAGCGGCCCACGGGCTGGAAAAATGGGCAGAGAGCCTGTGGGATGGCTTCTCATGGAGGGGACACTCCAGCTGGCAGAGCCCGTGGGATTGCTTCTCCCGGAGGGGACATTCCAGATGACACTCATGGTGACTTTGCGCCCTGCTCAGGAACCCGCCCCAGAGCGCTCATGGCACCTGAACTGCCCTTTCAAATCCAACATCCTGCTCTAAGTCTCTCCTAACAAAATCACACCCTGAAGGACAAGGTTTTTATCCTACAGCTGATGCTGGAACTCACGGTGACTTCATGCCCTGCTCAGGAACTCACCCCAGAGCGCTCACAGTGCCTGAACAGCCCTTCAAGTCCAACGTTTTGCTCTTTTCTAAGTCTCTCCTAACAAAATCATGCCCTGAACAGTCCTTCAAGTCCAACATCCTCCTCTTTTCCAAGTCTCTCCTAACAAAATCACACCCTGAAGGATGAGGTTTCTATCCCACAGCTGACACTGGAACTTGCAGTGACTTCATGCCCCACTCAGGAACCCACCCCAGAGCACTCATGGCGCCTGAACAGCCCCTCAAGTCCAATGTTTTGCTCTTTTCCAAGTCTCTCCTAACAAAATCACACCCTGAACAGCGAGGTTTCTGTCCTACAGCAGAGCTGGAACTCACAGAGCTGTAACTGATGCTGGAACTTGTAGTGACTTCATGTCCCGCTCAGGAACCCACCCCAGAACGCTCACAGCGCCTGAACAGCCCCCTCAAGTCCAATATCCTTCTCTTTTCTAATTCTCTCCTAACAAAATCACACCTTTAAGGATGAGTTTTCTATCCTACAGCTGATGCTGGAACTCACAGTGACTTCATGCCCCGCTCAGTAACCCGCCCAGAGCGTTCACAGCACATGAACAGCCTCTCCAAGTCCAACATCCTCCTCTTTTCTAAGTCTCTCCTAACAAAAATACACCCTGAACAGCCCCTTCAAGTCCAACCTTCTGCTCCTTTCTAAGTCTCTTCTAACAAAATCACACTCTGAAGGACAAGGTTTCTATCCTACAGCTGAGGCTGGAACTCAGGGTGACTTAATGCCCCACTCAGGAACCGCCCCAGAGCACTCATGGTGCCTGAACAACCCATTCAAGTCCAACATCCCACTCTTTTCTAATTCTCTCTTAACAAAATCACACCCCGAAGGATGAGGTTTCTATCCTACAGCTGACTCTGGAACTTGCAGCGACTTCATGCCCCGCGCAGGAACCCAGCCCAGAATGGTCACAGTGCCTGAACAGCCTGCAAATCCAACATTTTGCTCTTTTCCAAGTCTCTTAACAAAATCACATCCTGAACAGTGACGTTTCTATCCTACACTTGACACTGGAACTCAGGGTGACTTTGTGCCCCGCTCAGGAACCCTGAAGGTGCCTGAACAGCCCCTTCAAGTCCAACATCCCACTCTTTTCCAAGTCCCTCCTAACAAAATCACACCCTGAACAGCGAGGTTTCTACCCCACAGCAGAGCAGGGCACCTATCCTGCACCTGCCAAAGGGAATAAAAATACACAGCGCTTCCCACACTGCAAAGCCCGCAGTGAGTGGTGTGTTGGTAAATTAGGGCAAGCTATGCTTCCCCTGCCTCCCTCCCTCTCCCCCCGTGAGCATTTGAGGGTTCCTGTTGCCTGCGTGCAGGGGACAGATCAGTTACATTTATGCAGAACATTGCAATCTGTCAATATAAACACTATGTAAGCATGAGCCACTTGTAACATTACTACTGTCTTGACAAGTGTTTGCAGAGGGGGCAGAGCTGCTGGGATCCTTCTGCTCCCAGAGCGAAAGCAGAGCAAAATCCCAACCAGCAGCAAAAAATGTTCCTTCCAGCGAGAATTAAAAAAATAAATATTGTTTTTAAAGAAAAGAGGTGCATCAAAACTGAATCTGACTCCAAATCAGAACAGAAAATAGAGGAGTTGATTTATGGCCTGGATCACCTCAGATTCACAGATCAGGAAAGCAGAAGCTCCCACGGGTTGGTTTCCCTTCCCACCAGCACAGGGCACAGCACGATTGAAGTTCCTCGGCCCCCCTGTCACCCCAGCATGGCTAATCCTGTCACCTGCCACCTCCAAAGCCCAGAAGTGCAAGTCCCAGCACAATCCCCAGATGCTGCTCCGGCATTCCCACCACCCCCAGCCACCCCGGAGAGAGGAAAGGCAGGGAGGGAGGGGAGGTACCCACGCCCAGAGCGTGTCAGGCACCGGGAAAGCAAAGCAGGGAGGAAAACTGAAATGCAATGCTTCCTCAGGGATCCTGGCAGCCTGGGGCTGCTCCAGACTCCCCCCAGCAGCCTGCTGGAATATGGTGCAAATCAGTGCTCAGACAGCCCAGCTGCAGAGCCCGGGGCTGGACATGAAAGCAGGCTCACCCCTGGGGCAGCCAGTGCATCCCAGCGGGCTGACACAGAGCCCCAGGCAATGCCTCCCCCCAAAAATTCACAATTCCACAAAATTCAGCCACCACCATCATCCTCCTCCTCCTCCTCAAGGGCAGCTCCAAGTGCACAAAGAGCCAGCAGGGCTGCGCTCAGTTTTACAGACATGCTTTTTCCTCTCTGCCAAAAAGTTTCTTATCAGCCAAGGTTCAGGAGCTGCAGCATCACCACATCCCTGATCCCTGCAGCCAGGCTCTCCAGCTGCTTCCTGAGAGTTAGGGCAGAGCCAAAGCCTCCAAACCCCTCCTGAGCAGGTGCCTGCATGGTCTCAGCTCTGCTCAGCATCACTGCAGGTGCAGGAACCCTGGGTCCTGCTGGCACCTGCTCCAGGAGGAGGGCAGCGACGCCCAGCTGCCAGAATTCCTCTCAAGAAAAGGGAAAATCTCTCTCCTCCTCCACAGACCATCACATTTAGCACATCTCCCAGTCAGACAGCCTGGGGATGGAGCAGAACAGCAGCAAGAGCCCCACCTGCACCACAGTTTAACCCCCACACGTCCCAAACTCTGCTTCCAGAGGGCATTTATCCCACTCAGCCACTTGTGCATCCCTCCAAGAACACCAGGGCAGCACAGCAGCCTCCAGCCGGGGTGTCCCCAGCCCAGCATCCCCTCCTGGGACAGGCTCAGACATAACTCCATGCTGACACAATCTCATTACCCTGTAACCATGCCCCGTTTCTGTCCCTGGGCACTCATTCCCCACCAGGCCAAACATTTGGAGACGTGGAATTCTTTCCCTGAAATAAGACATTGGGGCTGGGGGGGGAAGGGATCATCCACAGCTGTCTCTGTCCCCCTCCAGGCCGAGGAAGGGAGCAGCCACAGTGTGACATCTGCTGAGCACTGCCTCGCTCCGTGCCCCACCACCTCCTCCACAGGGATGCCAGCACCCAGAGGGGCCAGCAGGCCACCAAAAAGTGGCTTTGCTTCGAAAGAAACATCCCTTTTTCCCTGCCTGGAGGGTGTAATTTAGCTCAGGTCATTCAGCCAAGCTGCTAGCAAGGATTTATCAGAATGAACAGATGCGCTGCCTCACCTGGAGCAGCTCCTTCATGCACGTGGCAGAAGAAAAAAGATCAATACCAGCCTTCCCAGGGCATTTGCAGAGAAAACTGGGGAGTACTGCAGGAACTCTCTGCAGTTCTACTTGCAGAGAAAACTGGGAAGTTCTGCAGGAACACCCAGCTTTTACCAGGTGGGATTTCTTTCCTTACCAACAGAGAGAAACCCACAGCAAGGAGGGAACAGCTCTTCCACACACACTTGTGGGGTATCAGGAGCTGGGATCTCAGCACTGACTATTCCCAGTGGCCCCAGCAGCTCTGCAAGTGCAACCTCTGCTCTTGGAAGAACAAAGAGGGGATCAGCTGCTCCTTCGCTGGGGCTTTAACCAGAAACAAGGAGGTTTTGCATAAGCAAACCCCACTGCACAGCACAGCAGCCCCAGAGTGCACATCTGGCAGCATCTCCTCTCTGCCAGGCAGGGAGTCTCAAACCAGAAACAGCAGCTGTACCAAGACAGAGAAAATCCCAAAGCAGTCAGGACAGACAGCAGACACTGCCCTTGGCTCAGAACGTCCCTTGCACAGTTAAAACCTCTCCAAGGCAAGAGAGAAAGCCCAGAAGGAACTGGAATGAGTTACCTGCTGCTCTAGAGCAGATAGCAGCACAGCAGGGATTAATGGGAGAGTTACAGCCAAGCTCCTTGCAGAGCCTGTCAGTCCCCAAGGCACAACTGAGCTGCACAGTGCCGGTGGTCCTGGGCAGACACACGAGCCAGCGGGCTGGGAACAGCCCTCTGCACACTGCCCAGGGGGAAAAGGGCTTTTCCTAAAAACCTGCACACACAGGACAGGCTGTTTCCGTAGAAAACCAGCCCCAGCAGCAGGAAGTGAAACGGTTGTGGAGTTGGAAACAGAAGATGTAAGTAGCGCTGTTTGCAAAACTTTGCCAGACCACAAGCAATGGACAAGCCTCAACACCAGGATTTGTTTTACTGGAAAGAAGGGGGGGAAACCTCAAGTCTGCTAAAACATTCTCCAGGGCTGGTCCAGTGGCTCCTACCAGTGGTCGCAACACAAAAAATCCCCCAAAAAAGGGGAAGAAAAAAAAAAAAAAAAGGCAGAATCTCCACTGTTGTGTAAACTTACACAAAACCTCTCACACAGGTGCTCGCGTCAAACTCCTCTCTCAAACCGATAATATTTTGCGACAAATGGTTTAAAATGAAGGATAAGAGGCAGCGACAGCCCAAAAAGCACAGAGGGAAAACCCGCACGGAGCTGAGGCGGCTGCGGGGGGCATCGAACGGGAGCGGGGCGAATTGGCTGGTCCAGCTCACCGCACGGAGCCGGGAAAGCGGGATAAGGGAGATAAAAATAGGGGGATAAACCCCCGGGATAAGAGGGATAAAACCTCAGTACAAGGGGGATGAAACCCCCGGGATAATGGGATAAATGCCCGGGATCGGGGTCGGGAAGGGACCGGGATCCACCTGCGCGACGCGCGCCGGGCCGGGAGCGCCCCCTGCCGGCCGCGCCCCGCGCCGCGCACAGGTGAGCGCCGGGGATGCGGCGCCCGCACCCGCGGATCCCCCAAAAAACAACCGGCAGCACCCCCTTGCCGGCACCGGGTGTTGAAACCCACGCTTTAATTAAGGGGAAAAAGGAGTTTTCTCCTCGCTGTCCCATGCTACGGGGGTTACAGCTCGCGGCTGGTGCGCTGCAGGTCCGCTCAGCGCGGGGAACCCGTGCGGGGAACGGGGGAACGAAGCGCTCGCTCGCCCCCGGTCCCGGGATACAGTCCGGCAGCTCCCGGAGCGCCCGGTCCCGCCTGGCAAATCCAAGGGGATTCCGAGCGCTGGGACGCCGGAGAGCCGCGGGCACAGCGCTGTCGCTGCCCCTGTCCCGGCTGTCACTGCAGGAGGGGATGCCCGCACCCCCGAGAGACGGAGGGTGCCCGCAGGAGAACAGCGGCATCCCCACCAAAGCGCAAAACCCCTCGAGCGTCAAAAAAAACCAAACTCGGGCAAAAGTTAAAGAGCAGGAGCGGGGGGGTGGGGGACACCTACCCGAAGTAGGCGGCGGAGGGCCGCGGGGCGCAGGCGAGCAGCCCTAGGAGCGCGCAGGAGGAGAGCCATCCCAGCAGGACGTGTCCATCCAGCATCTTGCAGCGGCGCCGGCGCTGCTCATCTCGTTCCCCCGCCGCGCCCGCTGCGGCCCCGCCGCCCGCCCCGCTTCTTATAGCGCGGCCGGCGGAGAGAGCCCGAGCGGCGGCGGGGCGGGCCGGGGAGGGGCCGCCGGGGGGGAGGGACACGGGGGAGAGGCGGGCTGCGACACCGGGACACGCCCCGGGAGGAGGGACACGGAGCGGAGGGGCGGGGAGAGAGCGGGGAACGCGGGCGGAGCGCGGAGAGGGGAGCGCGGGACGCGCTGGGGAAGGGGAGAGGGCAGGAGGGGAGAGAAAAGGGCGGGGGAGACAGGGATGAGTGTGCCAGGGTGGGTGTGCAAGGGATTGGCACCTGGGCATGGCACGGGCAGCAGGGCCAGGTGCGCAAGGCGTGGCTGTTGCAGGTGCCGGGGCTGCAGCAGGGAAGATGTGCAAGGGGTGGGTGTGCCGCATCTGGGCAGCTGTGCACGAATGGAGCAGTCCCGAAAGGGCTGGATGTGCAAGGGGTGGGCAGCTGGGCAAGAATGGAACAGTCCTGAAAGGGCTGGATGTGCCAGGGGTGGGCAGCTGGGCAAGGGCTGGATGTGCCAGGGGTGGACAGTTGTGCAAGGGATAGGTGTGCCACATCTGGGCAGCTGTGCACGAATGGAGCAGTCCTGAAAAGGCTGGATGTGCCAGGGGTGGGCAGCTGGGCAAGAATGGAGCAGTCCTGAAAGGGCTGGATGTGCCGGGGTGGGCAGCTGGGCAAGGGGGAGGTCTGGCACATCTGGGCAGCTGTGCAAGAATGGAGCAGTCCTGAAAGAGCTGGATGTGCCAGGGGTGGACAGTTGTGCAAGGGGTAGTTGTGCCACATCTGGGTGGGTGTGCAAGGGATTGGCATCTGGGCATGGCATGGGCAGCGAGGCGTGGGTGTTGCAGGTGACACCGCTGGGTGGCCGTGCAGGGATCAGGGAGGTTGTGCAAGGGGGAGGTTTGGCACATCTGGGCAGCTGTGCAAGAATGGAGCAGTCCTGAAAGGGCTGGATGTGCAAGGGGTGGGGAGCTGAGCAAGGGGGAGGTCTGGCACATCTGGGCAGCTGTGCAAGGGATTGGCATCTGGGCATGGCATGGGCAGCAGGGCCAGGTGTGCAAGGCGTGGGTGTTGCAGGTGACAGGGCTGGGTGGTGGTGCAAGGGTCAGGGAAGATGTGCGAGGGGGAGGTTTGGCACATCTGGGCAGCTGTGCAGAGGTCGGGTGTGGGAAGGCACAGCCCTTGCACACTCGTGCGCACACCCACAGCGCTGGGAGCAGTGCAGGCACACCGAGCAGGCCGGGCAGGAAGCAGTTAATGCCCTGAATGTCACCCCTGCGGCCGGCAGCGTTTTTCCAGGTCTGTCGATGTCACTGTCACCGTCATCCTGGAGGTAATTCCAGCTCCCGCGGACGGGAAGGTTCCCCTGCTGGGCGTGTGTGTGTCACACTGCTGAGCCAGCCGTGGGGACACAGCCAGGAGGACGCTTGGCACTGGGCTGCCATCTCCAAAGCCACCATCCCTGGGGGTTTGAGCTCAGCCCCGGCAGGTGACATTTGGTGCATGGTGAGCAGCAAGGTGCTCAGAATGGGGGCATTGGTGTTTCTGACCCCCAGAATGTGTGGGCAGAGCAGGTCAGGAGCCACACAGGGGGACGGTTCATGGGGATAAACCTTTTGTCCTGGAACAGCCCCTGGAGCGACACAGAGAGCTCAGTGAATTAATTCTCACCCCTGACGGTACCCTTGAGCATTTCCAGCCTTCCCAGCACTGTGCAAACTCTATGGATCCTGCTTATTTTTGGGGTGAGAAGGAGAAAGATTTTTTTTTTTTTTTTTAATGTTTAAAACATCTCAGCCCAGTCCCTGACCACATTTTTGCCAAAACAAAAGTGTCCTCGTGGAAAAGCATCGTTCAAAGCTTCCCACATCCACCCGGGCATGGGATGTGGGGCTCCCACTGTGGCTCTGCATCAGCACCCCGTGAGGTGGGGGCTGAAACTGGCTTGGGGTGGGTTCCAGCTTCCTCAAATCCATGTGATTCACCATTATCTGGGAATATCTCAGCTTCCTTCTCCCTGTGAAGTGGCACCGAGTCAGCCCCCTGTGGGTGCTGGGGGTCAGAAGCCCCGTGGGGCCGCCACAGTCATTTTATTTCATTAAAGCCCCATCTAGAGGCCTTTCCTGGAGGAGAATTCGGCAGATAGGACCAGCGCCAGGGTCATGCTGAGTGTCCTTATCCTGCCACCCGAGCCCTTCCAGCTTGGGAAAAGGCAAGGCAGGGCTGTAGGTGGAGGCCAGGACAAGCAATGTTATCACTGGGAGGCTTTTCCTGAGCGTTTCTCTGGTGGAAAAAGCAGCTTAGGAGTCATTTTCCACGCACATCCCCAAGGAGCTGGTGATCCCAGCACGTGGAAGGAAACTCCAGCTGCTCCAGGCAGCCCCTGTGGGTCACGGGAAGGCAGTGAGCCCCTTTGCTGTTACTCATTTTCTCTGCCAGACCCGGGGTGATGCCCTGGCTCTGTGTGTGACTCTTTCCAAAAATAGTCCCCACTTCTGCTTCCAGCCAGGACAAAAAGGGAAGCCCGAGCAGGCAGTGGCTCCCCCAGGGTGCTGCTGCCTGGGGACCACGCATGCAGCATCTTCCTGGGGCAGCTTGGTGGCTTCCAGGTCCTTCAGGTGACAGAAATCTCGGTGTTTCTGCTCAGGGCAGGGGCCTCGGGCGCTGTCCCCGCAGCCACCGACAGCAGAGGGCAGTGCCACATAGGAGCAGTGCCACACAGGCTATGGAAAAGAAAATTTTTCTCTCCGGGAGGGAAGGTTCCCAGCAGAGCCACGGGGAAGCAGCCAAGCACACAAGGGATTTGGTGGTGTAAGTGGTGTCGCAGACATCTTTCCATGAAAATCCTTTCCTTTGGATTTCTCCTCCTGAGAAGCTGAGAGGCCTCAGGAACAAAATGTAAACATTGATTATCTGCTGCTGTGGAATGCAACAGGTGCATCTGGGATTGGCCCATGTTGGATGTTTTTAATTAATGGCCAATCACAGCCCAGCTGGCTCAGAATCTCTATCCGAGCCACAAACCTTTGTTATTCATTCTTTTCTATTCTTAACCAGCCTTCTGAGATGAAACCTCTTCTTCTATTCTTTTAGCATCATTTTAATGTAATATATATCATAAAATAATAAATCAGCCTTCTGAAACATGGAGTCAGAGCCTCGTCTCTTCCCTCATCCTGGGACCCCTGTGAACACCGTCACAAAGTGGCAATTCCAAAGGGTCATAATTGTTTTCTTTGGGATGAAAAGATGCCAGGTGCAGGGATAATGCTGGACAAGGGGCCCCAGAGTTGTTGTCACCTCTGGTGTGGCAGCAGCACAAACCCTGTGTCCTCACCCTGTGGGAAATGCATTTGTAGAGAATTTTTAAATGACCACAACCTCACCGCTGTGCTTCTGGAATGCGCTCCTGCAGGCAAAGCAGTTGTGGGAGTGACCTGTGAGGATCCAAGCCTGGCATCCTGCAAAGGGTCCTGACATCCCATTCCCCGTGTCCCTGTCCTGTGGGTGACACCATCCCATGGCAGCTCAGCCAGCACTGCTGTGTCCACTCCAGCAGGCTCTTCCCAAGGGTGGCTGATTTCAAGTTTTCCTGCTCCATGACTCAGCTCTGGAGCAGAGCCTGCCTGAGGCTTCCCCATCCCACAGGAGCCCTCGCCCCCATCCATGTGATTTTTGCAGCTCATCATTTCTCCAGGGCTTCCCTTCTGTCAGGAGCCAGGACATCCCTCTGGCTGTCCAGGATTGCCAAGACCCCTGCCAGGGGGCTCAGAGACCCTGGCACAGAGCCCAGGATGCCCCTGTGGGTTTGATTATGACCCATGGAGCAAATTACCAACTTTAGATGAAGATCTGCAAGCCACAACAGTTTAGGTAGAATAATAGTGAAGTTATCACGGGGTGGAAAAATAGATTTTGGGGTTTTAGGTTTGGAGGTTCAGGGGGCAAGATGGAGGAATCTGGGTGTGTCCAGCCTTTCTTCTTCTTGGCCTCCATCTTCTGCTGTGATGGTGGCACTCACAGATTGGTTTAGAGTAGAAGCTCACTGTCTAACACAGGTGATGGGTATTGGAAAGTGATTGTAAACATTGTACATGTAGTTTTTAGTATAAAGACATAACAGTGCCCCAGGGCAGGCAGAGTGCCTGGAACTGTCCTGCTGGACGGACCTCAGCCGGACAGAAATAAGAATTTTATAGATAAGATACAATAAACAACCTTGAGATTGAGAAATGAAGAGCTCTGACTCCTTCTTCAAGCTCTCAGGCTGGGAAAAGAGACTTTCCAACTTTTCTTGGAGTCATTCTGACCAGCGAGAGATCCCAACACCCTTCCCTCCCTAAAGCTGTGCTCCAGGTGTTTTTTTCTGCAGTGCAACACCAGCTTCCACCCACCATCCAACACATCCATTGGAGAGCAGGGGGTTTTGCCCATGGAGGTTTCTCTGCCTCTCCAGGGCAGCCACTCCAGCTCAGCAGGAAGGACTGACTCACAGGAGGGTGAGAGGCAAGGAAAATACCGGTGAGCTCATCTCGCTCATCCCTCCCTGCCAGTCCTGCACGGATTCCCCATGAGATATTTGGCAGCCACTCCCAGGCTGGAGTAACCCAAGCAGGGCAGGAGGGGCAGAGACCTCACCGGGCTGGGCTGGGCCGGGTGGCCGAGGCCGTTCCTGGGATAGCTGAGAAGCCTCTGGTGGTGTTTCCTCCATTTGGAGCCACTCACATTTCCCTTTCTCAGTTCCCTGAATTAGAAGTGGGCCTGGTGTTTCTGTGCCCTCCGGAGGGAGGCTGAAATAACAGACAGGAGCCAGGAATGTCGCATTCACGTTTTCTGAAAAATGCCTTCACCCAGGATTTTTCTCCTGGGAAGCTGAGGAGCCTCAGAGAAAAGGAAAACAATTCTTATGTCATTTACTTCTCCTGTGTTTAGTTCATCTGCAATGTGTTTGGACATTGTTTACCAACAGGTGGTTGTTTGATTGGTTTCTGGTGAGTTGGTTTCACTCACTGTCCAATCCATGCCAAGCTGTGTTGGGACTCTGGAGAGAGTCAGGAGTTTTCATTATTATCTTTTTAGCCTTCTGTCTGTATCCTTTCTGTATTCTTTAGTATAGTTTAGTATAGCATTCTTTAATATAATACAGTATCATAAAATAATAAATTAGCCTTCTGAGAACATGGAGTCAGATTCATCATTCCTGCCTTTGTTGGGGCACCCCACATATACAACACAGGGAATGCTACCTGCCCACGGGACAGCGTTTGTCCCACTGGGATCACACCCTGCTGTTGGATTTGCAGGGATTCCCTCTAATTTAGGCAGTTGTTGCTTCCAAGTTAAACAGAAGGAAGCACCAATTCTTCACCTTTTTGCATGAAGTGACCTTGAGGTGCCTGCGCCTTCCTGAAGAGAATCATGGAATAAAAAAGGTTGGGAGGGGCTTTAAACTCATCCAGCCCCACCCTTGCCTTGAGTAGGGACAACTTCCACTGTCCCAGGGTGCTCCAGCCTGGCCTTGGACATTCCAGGGATCCAGGGGCAGCCACAGCTGCTCTGGGAATTCCATCCCAGCCAGGAATTCCCAATTCCCAATCTCCCATCCATCCCTGCCCTCTGGCACTGGGAGCCATTCCCTGTGTCCTGTCCCTCCATCCTTGTCCCCAGTCCCTCTCCAGCTCTCCTGGAGCCCCTCCAGGCCCTGCCAGGGGCTCTGAGCTCTCCCTGGAGCTTCTCCTCTCCAGGGGAACATTCCCAACCCTCCAGAGGAGGGGGCTCCAGTCCCTCATGTCCCTCTTTTTCTCTCTTCTTGCTTCTATTAATGTCCAATCCTTTTGTTCTGGCAACAAAACACATTTCCTTTCACTGATGTTTCCAAAAGCTGGCAAATTATTTTTTTAAAGTACCCAATTTTTTTTTTTTTTTTTTTTTTTTTGCCTCCTGCTTCCATGCACATCCTTCCTGAGCTGTGTTCTGCTCTTGCAAAGCTTCATCTTCATTACATCCATCCCATAAAAACAGCCCCTCTGAGAAAACCCAGGCAGGAATTCCTCACATGGAATTCACCTTTTTGCTGGTAATTTCATGGAGAATGATGGACTTTATAGTCTGAACCAGAATGCTTTTTAGTACAATTAATCCCAGTGCAAAATTGGGTCCCTTTTGTCTTTACGGCATCCAGACATCAGGAATGAAAGAATTTTGTGGGGCAGAGCTGCAGGAGGGATTTTTGAGCTCTGAAGGAGCAGTGCCAAGGGAGCAGGGACTCTTCCCACCTTCAGCCTGTGCTGTAAAACCTGCATCAACCAGCCATTATTTGAGGGACTGTGAGGACGATTGGAAAATTGTCATTTCCTTATGAAAATCAGGTGTAAAAGACAGACCTGGACTTGTGCACAGGGAGGGAGAAACCCCTGTGTGAGCTCAGCGCCTCTCTGAGCTGATTCAATCTGTTCTAGAACAGAATTAACATTGAAACCCTGAGCTATTCCTGAGCTGATTAATTCTGTTCTAGAATAGAATTAACATTGAAACCCTGCGATATTCCTGAGCTGATTAATTCTGTTCTGGAATAGAATTAACATTGAAACCCTGAGCTATTCCTGAGCTGATTAAATCTGTTCTAGAATAAAATTAACACTGAAACCCTGAGATATTCCCGAGCTGATTAATTCTGTTCTAGAATAGAATTAACATTGAAACCCTGAGCTATTCCCGAGCTGATTAATTCTGTTCTAGAATAGAATTAACATTGAAACCCTGAGCTATTCCTGAGCTGATTAATTCTGTTCTAGAATAGAATTAACATTGAAACCCTGAGATATTCCTGAGCTGATTAAATCTGTTCTAGAACAGAATTAACATTGAAACCCTGAGCTATTCCGGAGCTGATTAATTCTGTTCTAGAATAGAATTAACATTGAAACCCTGAGATATTCCCGAGCTGATTAATTCTGTTCTAGAATAGAATTAACATTGAAACCCTGAGATATTCCTGAGCTGATTAATTCTGTTCTAGAATAAAATTAACATTGAAACCCTGAGATATTCCCGAGCTGATTAATTCTGTTCTAGAATAGAATTAACATTGAAACCCTGAGATATTCCTGAGCTGATTAATTCTGTTCTAGAATAGAATTAACATTGAAACCCTGAGATATTCCCGAGCTGATTAATTCTGTTCTAGAATAAAATTAACATTGAAACCCTGAGCTATTCCTGAGCTGATTAATTCTGTTCTAGAATAAAATTAACATTGAAACCCTGAGCTATTCCTGAGCTGATTAATTCTGTTCTAGAATAGAATTAACATTGAAACCCTGAGATATTCCCGAGCTGATTAATTCTGTTCTAGAATAAAATTAACATTGAAACCCTGAGCTATTCCTGAGCTGATTAATTCTGTTCTAGAATAGAATTAACATTGAAACCCTGAGCTATTCCCGAGCTGATTAATTCTGTTCTAGAATAAAATTAACATTGAAACCCTGAGATATTCCTGAGCTGATTAATTCTGTTCTAGAATAAAATTAACATTGAAACCCTGCGATATTCCTGAGCTGATTAATTCTGTTCTAGAACAAAATTAACATTGAAACCCTGAGATATTCCTGAGCTGAGACACACCTGGGCTCACTGGGAGAGCGACTGGAAGGGGGAAATGAAGAAATTGGGGTTGTGGGGGCAGGAGTTGGGGGAGAAGAGGGGGAATCAAGGGTTACAGGGAGGGTGAACATCCCAGCGCTGATCTGGTGACCTGTCCCTCTGTCCTCAGGGTCACCCACCTCTGTCCCCCTGGGGGTGGAGGCAGGGGCCAGGGAGATGCCCCAGCCAAGGCTCTTTGACCTTGGATATTATACATTAAAGCATTTAATGCACAATCCCTGAGGGGAGAGGAGAGATGAGATAGTGTGGGAGAAAAGGGAAAGGGGAAAAAAGGGAGAAAAAGGGGGGGGAAAAAGGGAGAGGGAGAGGAAAAAAAGGGAGGAAAAAAGAAAAAAAAAAGAGGGGGGGGCAAGAGGAAAAAAGGGAGAAAAAGGTGAAAAAAGGGAGAAAAAGGGAAAAAAAAAAGAAGAAAAAAGAAAAAAAGAGAAAAAGAGGAGAAAAGGGAGAAAAAGAGGAAAAAAGGGGGGGGAAGAGGAAAAAAGGAGAAAAAAGGAAAAAGGGGGAAAAGAATAAAGAAAAAAGAGGAAAAAGGGAGAAAAAAGGGGAAAAAAAGAAAAAAAGAAAAAAGACAAAAAAGAAAAAAAGAGAAAAAGAGGAGAAAAGGGAGGAAAAGAGGAAAAAAGGAGGGGGAAAGAGGAAAAAAGGAGAAAAAAAGGAAAAAAGGGGAAAAGAATAAAGAAAAAAGAAGAAAAAATGGGGGAAAAAGGAAAAAAAGGGGGGAAAGAGGGAAAAAGGGGGGGAAAGGGGAAAAAAGGGAGGAAAAAAAAAAAGGGGAAAAAGAGGAAAAAAGGGGAAAAAAAAAAGAAAAAAAGAGGGGAAAAAGCAAAAAATGGGGAGAAAGAGGAAAAAGGGGAGAAAGAAAGGAAAAAGGGGAAAAAGTGAAAAAAAGAGTAGAAAGTGGGGAGTAGAAGCTGGAGTTCAGCTGCCCCTGGCTGTGGTCACTGCTGTCACCTTGGACAGAGGTGACAGAAACTTCTCTAAATCTCTACAAATTGATTTCTGGCTGAAGTCTTGCAACAGGTTCCAACCATCTCCATTGTCTGTGGGTGCTGCATTCCGCCATGGGTTTGGGCTTTTTTTGGAAATTCCTGTAACTGATTACCGCTCTGATAAAATAATTTTGGTGGGTTTTTTGGAAATTCTTCTAATTGATTACTGTTCTGATGAAATAATTCCAGTTTAAAAATCCTCTCTCCGTTGGATTCACTGGGAAGCGACATGGGATGTTGGATCAGTTTTTAGCACAGCAAAGAAGAAAAAATCATAAAAATAGTGAATGAGGAGCAGGTCTGGGCAGTGCTTTCTCTCTTTTTCTTTCTATTTTATTTTTTTTTTTTGATTGTTTGGTTTGTTTGGTTGGTTTTTGGCTTTGTTTGGTTTTTTTTAATAGTGATTTTTTTTTGGAAATGGAGATTGGCAGGGAAGAGAAGATATCCAAAAAATCCACATTGAAATTGTGTGGGTGGCACAAAAGGTGGGAGAAAATTTCTGTGGGGAAAAAATTAAAATATTCCCAATGCAGGTCCAAAATATCAACAGATTTCCTTTGATATTTCAAAATATGACCTTTTTGCCTGTAAATTACAGCTGGCTTTAAAAAAAATCCCAGAGTGCAAAGGAAAGGCTGGAAAGGGAAGAGTGAAATGCCCTCAGAAGGGAACAAAACTGAGCTCCATGGATGTCCTGGGCTGAGCTAAAGGACATCTGCTGCTCTCTGGTTTCATTTTTTGATGGAAAGCCTTGGAAAAGAAGATAAAAAGACCAAATTCCTTTGGTGTTTCCAAACTACCTGAGCTTCCTCCTGAATTTGGGCTGGTTTTGGGTTCTGGGAGACCCCACCTTGTCCAAAGCAGCTCTTGGGGGGCAGGAGTGTCCCCAGGGACGTGTCCTCCTGTGCTGCTCCATCCTGTCAGCAGCCACACTTGTTTCAACAAAAATGGGAAAACTGCTGCTCCTCAGCCCTGCTATTCCCAGCCTGAAATTCTGCAGAAAAAAATACATTTTTGGGGTTTTTTTTAAGGAATTTCTTTGAAGTTGTTGGCAGTTGCTGTGGCTCAAAACATTGGGATATTTCTAGGACATTTATCAGGGGAGTTATTCCTAGTGTCCACCATCCCTCCAAGCATTTTTGGGATGAGCAATCCCATGTTAGGGAATGCTGAAGGAAAAGGGATGCAGCTATAGTGGGTATTTTTGCTTTTGATGAAGGAGAGGCAGGATGAGGAGGACTTCATCTTATTAGAAGGTTAAATATGATTTTATATATAATATAATATAATATAATATAATATAATATAATATAATATAATATAATATAATATAATATAATATAATATAATATAATATAATGTAATGTAATATAATATAATATAATATAATATAATATAATATTATATTATATTATATTATATTATATTATATTATATTATATTATATTATATTACATTACATTACATTACATTACATTATATTATATTATATTACATTACATTGCATTACATTATATTATATTACATTTTATATTATATATTACATATATTCTATTTTATATATTTTATTTTCTATTATATATTTCATTTTATATATTTTATATTTGTATATTATATTTTTATATATTGTATTTTCTATTCTATTCTATTCTATTCTATTCTATTCTATTCTATTCTATTCTATTCTATTTATTATATAGAATACATATATAGTTTATATTATATATAAATAAAATGTATATATAATAAAATGTATATAAATACATTATATTTATATTATATTACATTTAAATTGAATTTGCTAAGCACTTAATTGTACTTTACTGTGCATCATCTTGTGACTGTCAGCTGACAGTCTTGATACACACACACTTGGATTTAATTGGTTAATGAATTAAAACACACTAGAATTTAATTACTAATTTTTTTTTTAAGTAAACAATCTTCTACAATGCATTTCCCTTGAGAACAAACACAGGCACAGCAAATCAGAATTATTTTTTCCTTTCTGTGAGGTTCGGAGAATATGAATCCCAGAAATATTCTTGGGAAGAATTGTGCCTTGCTTTTCTCTGTGAAGAGAAATGTGGCAGCATCCATCCAACCCTGGCAAGCCTTCAGCTGCAGAGCAGCCAGAAACAAACTGAGCAGAAATGTTTTTGTAGCCACAGCACCAAGCCCACCCCTTGAAAGTGTGTCAGGGATTTTCCAGCCCTGCTAAAAATTCTCCCTCTGCTTTTATTTTTGGAGGACGGGTGATGCTGGTGGTGTTATTTCACTTTTTTGGATGTTCCCTGCTAATAAAAGTGTTTTATTTCACAGGGCTTTGCTTTCTTTGAAGCTGGGCTTATGATTTCCTGCTGGAACTGAAATGTGATTGTCCTGAAGGCTGTCGTCTGCCTGGTGCCCAGCCAGAGTCTCTGGGAGCTGGGTGTTGTCACCTGGCCTGGTTTGTGAGCACTGCAGGTTCTGGCCAAGTTAGGAGAAGGTTCCTGTGAGTGATCCCTGTTCTTGTGAGTAAAATGAGCCTTTTGAAAGAAAACTCGAGTTCAAAAGTCCTTTTAACAAGGGCTTGGAGTGACAAGACAAGGGGGAATGGGTCCAAAATGAGAGAGAGAAGGTTGGGATGGGGTGTTGGGAAGGAATTCCTCCCTGGCTCAGATTCCCAGAGCAGCTGTGGCTGCCCCTGGATCCTTGCAAGTGTCCAAGGCCAGCCTGGATGGGGCTTGGAGCACCCTGGGATAGTGGAAGTGTTGCTGGGTAGAACTGGATGATCTTTAAGGACCCTTCCAACCCAATCTGTTCTGTAATTCTGGAGTTTCTGAGCACAGAGTATTTTTCTTGCTGCTCTGCCTGTTTACGGCCAGTGGTTTTGCCTCTCCGCCCAGCCAAAAATACAGAAATAATCATTTTACAAGTTCCAGTTGCTGCTCAAGTTCTTGCAAACCTCATCCCAGCCTGCTGCATCCCTGAAATCCTTTCCCAGGATTGCTTCCAGCTAAGCAGCAAAACAAAAATCCCAACTCTCAACAGGTAAAAATCTGAATATCACTGGGGCCTTCTGGTTTTGCTGTCATCCGTTTTCTTCTGTCCAAATCTTTGACCAAACCCAGTCTGGAAGACAACCAGAAGTCCTGGAATCTTGGAGCATCCCAATTTCTGTGCCCACAGAGCTGGGTGAGCTCAGAGTCCAGGGCTGTGTTGTCTGGTGGGTGTTTGGGATGGGACATCACCATGGGGGTTTGTGGATAGTTGGGAAGTGTCGGAACCCAGGACATCCCTCTGGCTGCCCTGGAGGACTCCAGACCCTGTCAGGGGGCTCAGAGCCCTTGGCACAGAGTCACAAACACCCGTGCCTTTGATTTTAGCCCATGGAAACAATTACCAACTTTGTGTGAGGAGTTACAAGCCACAAGAGTTTGAGTAGAATGATAGCGAATTTATCACAGGGTGAAAAAGTAGAATTTTTGGGATTTAGAATGGGGGTTCAAGAGGCAAGATGGAGGAATCTGGGCATGTGCTGTCCTTCTTCTTCTTCTTCTTCTTCTTCTTCTTCTTCTTCTTCTTCTCCTTCTTCTTCTTCGTCGTCGTCGTCTTCTTCGTTGTCTTCTTCTTTGTCATCTTCTTCTTCGTCTCCTTCTTGGCCTCCATCTTCTGCTGTGATGGTGACACTTCTGGATTGGTTTAGCGTAGAGACAGAGTGTCTAACATAGGTGATAGGTATTGGAAAATTATTGTAAATAAAGTACACATAGTTTTTAGTATAAAAAGCTAACGCTGCCTCAAGGATGGTCAGTGTGCCCCAAACCAACCTGCCAGACAGATCTCAGCAGGTCAAAGAAAGAATGGAATAGATAAAAGAAAATAAACAACCTTGAGAAGAAGAACCGAGGAATCTCAAATTCTTCTTCGGTCACAGGGCTAAGAAAAAAAGAGACTTTTTAATACCTTGGGAGCCATTTCAATCACACAAAACCCGAGAGGGAAGCAGAGCAATGGGAAGCAGGGCCCATCCCCAGTGGAAAGCTGGGAGGGTGTGCAGACTCCAGGGCAGGATACTCATCCCAAAGGTACTGGGTCACTCCAGATCTGGCCCAAAATCTGATTTCTGTCGTATATTTAGTTCATCTGAACAGGAATTTTTCAAGGAATTTGTAGGGGGAAGCAGAGATGACGCTCAATATGTAGGAAAGTTTCATCCTTATTTGTTTCAAATAAATGATTTTTTCAAAGTTTCAGTTTGGGAAATCAAAGAGTCATCAAGGCTGGAAGAGACCTTCAAGATCATCCACTCTAACAATGAACCCAACACCAACATAATCACCCCAAAACTGGATCTCCAAGTGCCACAAAAGCAGGATTTTCACCCATTTTTCACTCTTCCTCCCAGCCCCAAAAGAAATATTTTGTGTTCTGTTTTCATACTCACTGTTCTAAAGAACCTTGGAAATCTGAGTCAAATGGAACTCCAAGGATCTCTGCCTTTGGGGCATTGCCTGTTTCAGTATTCCTGGGAAGCCTGAGGTGCACCAGGAATATTCCATGTACCAAATGTACACACTGCAGAACATCCCCCCAGTCTGTATCCATGTACTAACCTGGGCAGGGGCAAAAAAGTGGGAATCTACCCATCTCAGTGTCCAGTTTTTGTGTCACATCCTGATTTTGATGACATCCAAATAGAAGAGTTCCCTCCTTGGTTTTATCACATCACCAGTTTTCCTTCTCTTTTGAAATCAGAGGGTTGGGAAATTCTTTTCCCTGATTTTCCAGTGGCACCCACCAAGGAGAATGCCAGGGGGTAAGTGTGGGACAGCTGAGCAGGAACAGACCCAAAATAAATCGTGGAACTGGGTGGTCTTCACAACACAGGAATGATGGAATTAGATGGTCATTAAAACACATTAGATGGTCTTAAAACACAAAAAGAGGGACTCTGAAACACACATCCAGATAGAACTGGGTGGATTTTAAAACACAGGAGTGATGGAACTTGGTGTTTAAGGATCCTTGCAACCCAAGCCCTTCAGTGACTCTGGGATGGTTTGATTGAGGATGAATCTGACAGACACAGCCAGGATGGGATGGAGCACCATAATTCCCAAAAAGATTTAATTAGTAATTATTATCTAGAGAGAAATGATTAATTCTGTCTCATGTATTTGGCCAATGCCTCCAGATAAGTAAATCTGGCTGACTTAGTGATGCCTCAGGTTTAGCTTTTATATTTTCAGATTCTGTGCCGCTTTAGTGTGTGGGTCTGAGCTCCACATCAGGGCATGGTGAGCTCTGTGCACAGAGCAGGGAGACAAAACAATTCCTGCTCCAGCTGGGCACCAAGGACAAATGACCCAAATCTCAGCCCCAGAGCACAAACACCGTGGGCTGGAGAGAGAAAAACAAGCAGGGTGGAACTGCCTGGGCTAAAGCTGGAATGGGACAATGAACTGCAAGGTGCAAATGGAGCAGAACTGATCCCAGGGAGAGACCCCGGCAGCGCTCGTGCATTTTGGGGCCATTTTGGTTCATCTTGGGTGCAGCCCTGGCTGGGCTCTGGTGCTGCCCAAGGTGCATCCATGGAGGGTTTTAATAAATCCCTGCTTTATTCTTTAGCCCTGTCCAGCCCCTGTTCTAGGGCAGCCCTCACAAGGCATCATTAGGAGCTCCTCAATTCCCACACAGCATTCCTGCAGCGTGCAAAAGGGAGGCTGGAAAACCAGTGGCAGCTCCTAAACCTCCCAAAGTTTGATTTGGGCAAGATCAGCTTCCAAGGTCAGCACAGGGCAGATGGAAAAGTGGGGAGCACGGGGTTGGCTGTGTGAGAGCCCAAACTGAGCCATTGCAAGGCTTTGTCAGAGAGGCACTTCCAGGATGGGCAGGCTGGGCTGGTTTCTGTATGGAGCCCATTGTTCAGCCCAGCTCAGGCCTTCCTCCCTGGTTAATGGCTCAGCAAAGTGTGTTGCTTTAATGGTTAATCATCTACTCACATTGTTCAGGAGGAAAGGCAGGCAGATAATGCCCCTGGCCGGCTGCTCATGTGACAGGCTGACTTCCCGGGCAGCAGGAAAGGATTTCACACTGGGACAAGCAGGGAGAGGGAAAATGCCAGGCTGGGAGGATTCTGGTGGTTACAAAATGAGTAAAAACACACATAAATCCATGTGTGGTTGTAGATACACACTCTGCTAAATGCATATGTGGCTGTAATACACACATTGTGTGCACAAAAATGTGTGCAGAGCAGAAACACACACAGATCCTCAAAATAAAATGATGAAATTATTATTTCTACCTTTCACTTGCAAGGTTGGATATTTGGTCAGGGCAGTGAGATTACCTTGATGATTGATGATTATGATATGATGACTATGATGATGATGACTTTATGTTTTATTATTATCTATAGTTGGAGTAATTGGTATGACTATTATGGTTATGTCTTTTATTATATATTATTCTCATTATTGGTGTGATTATGATTATTGATTATGATGATTATTGATGATGATGATTATTGATGATGATGATGATACCATATTATCATTACCATCTGCAGTACCTGAGCTGTGGGCACTGCCCCATAAGCTCCTCCAGGAATGCAGAAACCTCTGGCACAAGGGCACATGGAGGAGTTCCTGTCTGGTCTTTAAATTATTATTTCCACCCCAAAAGGTTTTCCAACAGTTAAATTAGATATCAGTTAAATAATTCATCAGATATCTGATAAATGATTATCAGATATCACAGAATCATAGAATGGTTTGGGTTGGAAGGGATCCTACAAATAATCTGTCCATGGGCAGGACACCTCCCCCTAGAGCAGGTGGAATTTCACACAAATGGTTGTGAGCTTACAGGCAAAGCTCACTCCAAATTCTTTTAGCAGCAAGTCAGAGTGAGAGCCATCACCATTCAGGGTTTCAGGGTGTCAGGAGTGTTTCCTCTTGCTCTGAATGCAAGTCCTGAGCTTGCACACCCCACCCTGCACCCTTTGCTGTCTGAATAGATCCATCAGAGATGTCATGGAGGAGTCAGGGGGCTCAGTTCTGCTCTCTGCTATCATTTTGGAGGAGTTTCTTGTTTGAACATGTCTCACACAGGGAATACACCAATATTTCAATTCCTGGGAGACCTTGGAGTCAGTGAGGTTGGGAAGCCAAGATCACCATCATTAGCCTGGAGAAAAGGAGACTCAGGGCTGCCCCCATCACTCTCACAGCTCCTGAAAGGTGCCTGTGCTCAGCTGGGGCTGGGCTCTGTCTGCAGCAGCACTGACACACCCAGAGCACACAGCCTCAAGGGAAATACAGGTTGGAGAGCAGGGAAAAGTGATAAAAGAGTGATAAAGTTCTGGAATGGCTGCCCGGGGAGGTGGTGCAGTCCCCATCCCTGGGTGTGTTTAACACAGCCTGGATGTGGCGCTGGGTGCCAGGGTTGAGTTGAGCTGTTGGGGCCGGGTTGGACTCGATGGCCTTGAAGGTCTCTTCCAGTCTTGTGTGATTCTGTGATTTTGGGAATCAAGCCCAACTATTCACCCAGCACTGCCAAATCCCCCTGAGCCACGTCCCCAAGCACCACATCTGTGTGGCCTTGGGGACATCCACCTGATCACCTCACCCAGGTGAGAAATCAGAGTTTGGCAGTGTCAAGAGAGGAGCCTCTGGGTCAAATTTTCTCCCTTAGTGTATTCAGCAAATATCAAACTCCATTACTGCATCCTGGCCTGAACATCTCTGTGTGGCAGTGACAAATGTGCATTTTCACCCCAAGTGGAGGGGCAGGCACTGAGTTTTTCTCTCTGTGACAGTGACAGAGGCACGGGACCCAGGGAATGGCGCGAAGCTGTGCCAGGGGAGGTTCAGGCTGGATATCAGGGAAAGGTTCTTGCCTCAGAGGGTGCTGGCACTGCCCAGGCTGCCCAGGGAATGGGCACAGCCCTGAGGCTGCCAGAGCTGCAGAGGGTTTGGACGCTGCTGCCAGGGATGCCCAGGGTGGGGTTGTTGGGGTGTCTGTGCAGGGTGAGGAGTTGGACTGGACGATCCTTGTAGATCTCTTCTAGCTCAAGATATTCCCTGATTCTATGATTCACCTTCATTTGACAGGAGTTTGATTCCACACATAATCATAATTAAGCATCCAACTCCACTCCCTTGAGCTGGGTCCTTCCAGAGCATCTGTCCCTTCCCACAAGGAATTTATAGGAGGAAACACCACTCCCAATACACTGGAAACATGTCCTTTATTTATTTGTTTATTTTAAATTTATTTATTATTAATTTTTTATTATTTATTTATTATGTCCTTTTTGTTTTTTACTTAATAACCAATCACTCGTGTCTCGTCATGTGGATTTTTTTTTTTTGTCTCCTGAAATACTCCTGAAACCCTTGAAGAAGAAGGACTAGTTACTGCTCAAAAACATTTATATCTATTTCTATATTCTAAACCCTTAAACTCTGAGTTTCCCACCCTGTGGTATCACACACTTCTATTCAAACTCCACACCCACAATCCCAGTTCTGTCATTCCATTCTGGAAGCTTCTCCACGGCCTCGGGTCAGTGCAGTGTTCTCTGGGGGTCAGTGCCTGGCAGCACAGAAATCTGAAATCCTCAGCACCCAGGGTTCCAATCCTTAATAACTCCCTCGATCCATTCCCATCACCCTGAGCAGGATATGACCATTTCCCTATCTCCTAAAACACACAGCCTGGCCCCCCAGGACCAGGAAACAACACCCTGGAGGGGAAAAAAGAGACACCTGAGCCACTCAGGGCTGACAGACCAGACACAGGACTACCCTCAGCAGCCTTGGGGCCTGTGTGACTCAGCAAGGTCAACACACTTCAAGTCCACTCCAGGAACAGCAGCGTTGACTTTCTGTCATCATCCCAGGAGGAAAGAGGCAGGAGGAGAGTGGTCTGCAAACACCTGGAGTGTTTGTTCCTCCCCAGAGGACACTTGGGAAGCACTCCCAGCCTTCCAGGGCAGGGATGAGTCAGCTTTGAAGTGCAGGTTCCCTTCCCACTCAGAGCGCTCCGCAGCCTGGCTGGATTCTGGTGTCACGGAGCTGATTTTGCTGTTGTTAAGCAGTGATGCCACTCAGGATGGTGGGGACAGGTCGTGGCCACCAGGCTGGAGAAGAGGGTCGGCAGTAGGAATTGATCCCTGTCTCCAGGGGGAAAATGTGCTGAGGGTTCTAAAATCAGGGGGAATGGGGCAGGCTTCTCCTCAAGGAAATTTAGAGTGAGGTAACCACAGCCAGGCTGAGCTGGCAGGGATCTGTTTGGCTGGGTCCAGACAGGAACAGCTCCATGGGCCCTTGTGCCAGAGGTTTCTGCATTCCTGGAGGAGCTTCTGGGGCAATGCCCACAGCACAGGTACTGCAGGTGGTGATGATAATCATCATCATCATCAATAATCATCAATCATAATCACACCAATAATGAGAATAGTGTATGCGGCACTCACATTCTCTGAAAAATCCCTTCACCCAGGATTTTTCTCCTGGGAAGCTGAGAAGCCTCAGAGAAAAAGGAAAATTATTCTTCTCTCATTTGCTTCTCCTGTGTTTTGCTGCTTTGGAATGTGTTTGGAGATGGTTTACCCACAGGTGATTGTTCCATTGCATTCTGCTGTGAGTTGTTTTCACTCTTTGGCCGATCAGGGCCAAGCTGTGTCAGGACTCTGGAGAGAGTCAGGAGTTTTCATTATTATCTTTTTAACCTTCTGTCTGTATCCTTTCTGTATTCTTTGGTATAGTTTAGTTTAGTATTCTTTAATATATTATAGTATCATAAAATAATAAATTAGCCTCCTGAGAACATGAAGTCAGATTCATCATTCTTTCCTTCATCAGGGGACCCAGCAAATACAATAAATATATAATAAAACCATAACCATAATAGTCATCCTAATAACTCCAACTATAGATAATAATAAAACATAAAATCATCATCATCATTGCAATCATCACATCATAGTCATCAATCATGATCTCACTGCCCTGACCAAATATCCAACCTTGAAGTGAATGATAAGGAAGTAAATCTGACATCAAAGGATCCCAGGGATGGCTTTTCTTCTGCTTAGAGACATTAAGTCAGAGCCCTCTCCCCCCATAGTCCTGGATCTGACCTGTCTCAGGACCCCATCCTCCCCCCAGCACAGGAATCCACCTGTTCCTCCCATCACAAACCCTTCCTGCTGCTCCAGGGAAGGATGTGGCCCCTGGAGAGGGTCAGAGCTGGAGAGCTGAGATGAAAGGAGCTCCCAGGAGATGCCCTGTGAAGGGCAGGGGAGGCACAGCCAGCCTTGTTTGGTGTAGGGGACACCGAGAGGTGAGGGGGTCACTGCATCCACTGGGAATGAACCTGTGCAGAGGGGAGGGAAAGCAGGCTGTGAATGCAGTGACACAGGCTGGAGTTAAACATTAGTGTGACCTGTCTGCAGGCCTGGCTGGCAGCAGCAGGGACAGGGCTGGGGGGTGGAGGGCTCACTCAGAAATCACCAGCAACCTCAGGACGCCCAGGAAATTCACTCGGGAGCTAAAATTCACCAAGGCAAATGGTAGAGTAACAAAGAGTATTTTACTCAAAGGAGCAAAGAGAAAATATCTCCTCGTCCTCAAGAGGGAAATGCAAAATAACACGCAGAAAAACCTCCCCCGCACAGAAAATGAACATGTTCAAAATAAACACAGTTTATTTTAAATAGACAATAAACTGCCTGTTTAAATACACAATAAACTGTCTGTTTGTCCCCTCTGTTTTAGCCCAGCTCCTCTCCATCCAATTGCAGCAAACCCTCCATCCTTTGGGATCTCATCCCCCTGAAAGACAGCTGTGCTCTGATTGCTTTGATTTCAAACCTTTGCTACCAGGCTGATTTATTTTTTACTGGCAATACAGGAAAAACCTGGCTGAGGAGGAGCTTAAATGTATTTTCAGGCCTAGGTACAAGGTCCCAGGATGGTCTGGGTTGGAAGAAGTCTTGTAGATCCTCCAGTTCCAACTCCCTGCCATGGGCAGGACACCTTCCACTGTCCCAGGTTGCTCAGCCTGGCCTTGGACACTGCCAGGGATGGGGCAGCAGATGAAAATCACAGGAACTTTCTTCAGTCTGACCAGCTACATCTTTTTGAGGCCACTTTTCCCTTTTCCAAGGGCTATAACCCATAAAATTCAGTTTCAATTCAGATCCCAACTCATTTTCTGCAAATGGCATCTACAAGCTACAGAAAATCAGTGTTTCATCCATCCATCAGTCATTTCAAAACCATTCCTCCCTGCAGATCACTCTGCTGCTTCCTGTAGCCACTCTCCACTTTCCCCATCTCACTCTTTTAAAACTTTTATTTTTTGTCTCCTTTTGCATTGTCCTAAAAAAGAAACTGAAACTCCTGCCTGTGCAAGGGAAGAGAAAGGAGATGATCCCCAAAAAATGCCCAACACGGATCATTGCCAACCAATAAAAGCAACCAGAACCTCTGTCCCCAGCCAGGTTTCTCTCTCCAGCAGGTCTAAATTGTTTGCTACACTAATTTTCTGCTAAATAAAAACTTCAGTGTTTAAATTCCCTGTCCTTTATGAAGCCATTGCTCTTGGCCACGTGTTCCCTGCAAAAACAGCTTGGGTACAAGGCTTGACATTGATCCTGGGGGATTCCCCTTCTGAATGTTCCTGCAGCAAATGGTTTTATTTTATCACTTCCCAATAAAACCGGAGCTCTGGGGCTCTCAGCTCTGTGGCCAAAGGAAAATCTGGCAGCAGCCCAGGGCAACTTGTGACTATTTAGGAAACTCTTGGTGCCAGAGTTCATGCCCAAGAAAAGGATGCAGAGGGTAGAAAAGCACCCCCAGGTCCCAGTGACCACAAATTCACCAGTTTGTCTGCTTTCTTCTTCCCTGCTGCCCTTAAAGCTCTGCTGGCCACAGGAAGCCTTTGGATTAACCTCCAGACCTTGAAGAATTGGGATTTGGTTGCACATTGAAATATCTAAATATTGGTGTCTGCACCTCGATGAGGTTTGACCACAGGGACTTCCTGCCACCTAAAATCCCCCACGGGCTGCCCCACCTGCATGCAGACATCCAGAAGGTTTGATGGCCTCCAGGTGGACGTCCCAGGTGCCCCACAGTGTCTCAGACAACATTAAACACCGCCATTGTGTCACATTCACATTCTCTGAAAAATCCCTTTGCTCAGGATTTTTCTCCTGGGAAGCTAAGAAACCTCAGAGAAAAGGAAAACAATTCTTCTCTCATTTGCTTCTCCTGTGTTGTGCTCACATGTGGAATGTGTTTGGAGATTGTTTACCCACAGGTGATTGTTTCATTGGATTCTGCTGTGAGTTGTTTTCCCTCTTTGGCCAATCAGGGCCAAGCTGTGTTGGGGCTCTGGAGAGAGTCAGGAGTTTTCATTATTATCTTTTTAGCCTTCTGTAAGTATCCTTTCTGTATTCTTTAGTATGGTATAGTATAGTATATTTTTCTTTTTATCTTTTAATATAATATTAAATATTATTATTTTAATATAATATAGTATTATAAAATAATAAATTGGCCTTTAAAATAATATAGTATCATAAAATATTAAATTAGCCTTCTGAGAACATGGAGTCAGACTCATCATTCCTTCCTGCCACGAGGGTCCCAGCAAATACAATAACATTGAGGCAGATGATTTGAGATTTGGGGGCTCCATGTGAGAGGGAATCTGAGGTTTCGTTATGATCTGAGGGGATCTGATCCCATCACCAAATGTGGGCAATCCCTGGAAAGATCTTCCTCCTACTCATGTCTGGGCCTTCTCAAGCCACTTGGAATGACTCAAATGTAAGGAAAACTCCCCTGGATTTGCTGGATTCAGAAGGTTTCTGGGAGGTTTCTGGCTCCCAGAGGCCCATAAGTGGCTGGAGAACTTGCACATCTTTGCCTGATGCCCTCAGCTTGGACATGGAGTGAGAATTTGACCTTGGAAGGAGCCACAAACCAGACCAAGTGTGGTTCTGTATTTGCATCTTTCCTTCCCCAGCTGCCAGGGAGGTTTAGGAGACACCTGATCACTAATTTCCACTTTATCTCCTTGTTACTTTTACTGTCCTTCATCTTCTGGCTTTTTGGAATAATTTCCTGCCGATAGCAGGAAAATGTTCTGCTGTGTGCATTGGAGCTGCTGAGCACTCAGGTTTCTTTATGCCCCTCCAAAACAGTCACATCACATCACTGGGCCATGGGCAGGAGTCCCAGGTCAGGTGGTTGGCTTGGGAATATTTTTCCAAGCTTTTTGTGGTTGCCTGAACCTTGTGCACACATGGAGCAAGGGATAGAATATGTTTGTATGTAGATGTGTTTCAACACACCTTTTTTTGGATGGGATCTCTGGAGTACTTTTAGGTAAAATGCATTTTCCCAGTAGCCAGTTTGGGGCAGCTGCCCTGTTTGGAGCGGGGACACCACAGAGGGGCCAGGATGGGCTTTGTCCATGCTCCAGCTTGGTTTATTTAGTGTCACAGGATCCTGGTTCACACCTCGGGTTTTTGGACAACCACAGGCAATGTTGGGACCGGCCTGGCACACCTGAGCTCTGAATGCAGTGAGATATTCTAAAACTGATGCAGGTTTGATGGGGAAGGTTCACTCCAGGTTCCTCCTGCAGCCAAGTCCCCATCACCCATCTGCCCCTGATGCCTTGTGCAGGCTGCCCTAGAGCAGAGACTGGACAGAGCTAAAGAATAAAGCAGGGATTCATTAAAAGGCCTCCATGGATGCACCTTGGGCAGCACCAGAGCCCAGCCAGGGCTGCACCCAAGATGAACCAAAATGGCCCCAAAATGCACGAGCGCTGCCGGGGTCTCTCCCTGGGATCAGCTCTGCTCCGTTTGCACCTTGCAGTTCATTGTCCCATTCCAGCTTTAGCCCAGGCAGTCCCACCCTGCTTGTTTTTCTCTCTCCAGCCCACAGTGTTTGTGCTCTGGGGCTGAGATTTGGGTCATTTGTCCTTGGTGCCCAGCTGGAGCAGGAATTGTTTTGTCTCCCTGCTCTGTGCACAGAGCTCACCACGCCCTGATGTGAAGCTCAGACCCACACACTAAAGCAGCACAGAATCTGAAAATATAAAAGCTCAAACCTGAGGCATCACCTTTCCCTCCTCTCTCTTGTTTTGGTTGTTCCCAAACTTCTACAAGGAGCACAAGGGAAGCAATCTGCTCTCCTCTCTCTGCTGGCTCCGAGTTGAGAAGCAGAACCCATGCCCTGCCCCATTCCCAGGGGATTCCATGCCGGCTGTAGCTGCAGTTTGCAAGGGCATTTTGGCCCCTGGCAGTGTGTGTGGGCATGCAGAGCTCTGCGGGCCTGTAAATCATTGTCAGCACCCACACACAGCAGGCCACAGGTCAGGGGCTGAGCACTGAAGCATCCCCTGCCACCAAGGCCTGATTTACGAGCAGGCCCAGCTCTCTGAGGTGGTTCCTCACGCAAGTGCAGGGGAGTGCCAGGCTCTGGGGAGCTCAGGGCATTTTCAGGGGGTTCTGTGGGTGCAGGAGAAGCATCCTTGCCACACTGAGATGCCTCAGACATGGGAAGTGCTGGAAAGGAGTGATGGAAAGGACACAAATCTCCTGCAGAGAGGCCCCTGGAGCACTGAGCTGCTGCAGGGTCACCTCTCAATCCTGAGACTGGTGTGGGTGAGGCATGGCCGAGGCACAGGACACCCAGAACATCTGCTGGGGGCTCCTTTGGGTGTTTTGCTGAGAGATTTTGTGCTTGTTGGTGTGAGCCTGAGCCAGGCAAAGCAGTGAGGGTGGAAAACACAGAAATCATCATGATCACCTTGCAGCTCTTAATCCCCTTCTTAACCTTCTTATCAGCCCAGGTCTTTTTTTTTTCCTCTATTCACACATTTTTTCTGCATCCAGCTCCAGGCCAAACCAGTATCTCACATCCAGCCCCCCAAACCAGGCCCCTCCTGAGGGGTCTCACATCCATCCCCCCAAAACCAGAGCCTTCCTGAGGGGTCTCACATCCACCCCCCCAAAGCCAGACCCCTCCTGAGGGGTCTCACCTCCACACCCCCAAACCAAGTTCTCATAAGGCTGATTTATTATATTATATTATACAGAATATAATATAATATCATATCATAATTATATATTATATTATACAGAATATAATATACTATAACATACTATAATATAATATACTATACTATAATATAATATATATATTATATATAATATAATATAATATAATATAATATAATATAATATAATATAATATAATATAATATAATATAATATAATATAATATAATATAATATAATATAATATATTGAAACCATACTAAAATATAGAGAAAGGATAAAGACAGAAGGCTGGAAAAGAATGGAATACAATAAAAATAAAAAAAAATAAAATAATGAAATAAAATAAATTGAATAAAATAAAATAAAATAAAATAAAATAATAAATAAGAAAATAATAAAAAAATAAAGAAAAAAAGAAAAAATCTCATTACTGACCAGAGTAAGTTCTCAGAAGGCTGATTTATTATTTTATGATATTATATTATAATAAATATGATACTATTTAATATTATAATATTCCATTATACTATATATTATGTTATATTATATTATATTATATATTAAAATTATACTAAATTATAGAGAAAATATACAGGCAGAAGGTTGAAAAAGAATGGAATAAAATAAAATAAAATAAAATAAAATAAAATAAAATAAAATAAAATAAAATAAAATAAAATAAAATAAAATAAAATAAAATAAAATAAAATAAAATAAAATCTCGTGACTGACCAGAGTCCCGATACAGCTGGACTGGGATTGGTCATTAATTAAAAACAATTCACATGGAACCAATCAAAGATGCACCTGCCACATTCCAAAGCAGCAAAACTCAGGGAGAAGCAATCAGATAATTATTGTTTACATTTGTTTTCTGAGGCTTCTCAGGAGAAAAATCCTGGCGAAGGGATTTTTCATAAAATATCATGGTGAAATTCCAACGTGTAGGAAAGAGAGGATCCTCTGCGCCCTGGCTTCCTCTACTGGGCACCTTCAAAAGCCAAAAAAGAAGGTGTGCAGCTTCCAAGAGCGTGTTCCTGCTGGCCTGGGCTGCTGGGCAGATAAAAGCAATTCCCATCCCATTTCAGCACTGACTTTAAATCCTCCCAAGTATGTGTGAGGAGGCCAAGGCTCGTTGGCACTTCCAGCACAGGCTGGACCTCAGCCACGCTTCCTTCAGGTCCTGTCTTGAAGCAAAGCCACACTGAAGGTTTAAAGGCTCCTGCAAGATGCAGCGATGCCTGGAAAAGCTGGAAAAGGCTGGGATGAATCTCCAGCAGCAGCTTTTATGGTCAGTGAAGATTTAGGGGCTGAGAGTGGCCTTGCTAGTGGAAGTCAGTGCTTCTGGTCTTGGCCTGGAGCAATAGGAGCCTCCTCCAGCCACGTTTCATCAGCTCTTGGAGGTCTTTTTTTCACTCAAGATAGCTCAGCTACTTTTGGAGGCATAAAATCATGAGGATGGCTTCTGTTGCAGTGTTGGAAACAAAAAGATTTAATAAAAGGCAAAATAATAAACTCTTTACAGAGAAAAACCAATCTAGGTGCAAGAGGTTCTTGCTCTTGCTAAAACACCTCACAAAAGCAATTAGTTTCTTTGTTCTCTTCTTTTTCTAGTAAATTGCCCAAGCAAAACTTTTTAGCCCCTGTCCAATTAGGTATCCTTAAGTTTGAAGTCCTCCAAGCCTGTAAAATGCCTTTTTCACCAAAGAAAAAAACTTCTAAAACTAAACTTCTTTCCTTTTTAAAAACCCCAAAAAATAGGTTTTTTTCATTCCATCAACACAAAACACATTCGAACAATAGGAGAAGCCTGAAATTTGGGAAGAGGATTTTGGGTGAGCCAGTTGGGAGGAGGTGAAGGACATGGGGACTGGGCTAACAGTCTTCCTCAGGTGCAAAATTGGGGTTTGCATTTTCTCCCTTATGGTCCTTTATTAAACCACAGTGTGATTTTGGCTTGTCCTGGGCAGGGCCAGGATTTGGATCTGTTGATCCTCATGGATCCTTTGTTCTCTTCCTTTTCTAGTAAATTGCCCAAGTGAAACTTTTTAGCTCCTGTCCAATTAGCCATACTTAAGTTTGAAGCCTATAAAATGCCTTTTTCACCTAATCCAAGGAAAAAACTTCTAAACTTCTTTCTTTAAAAAAAAAAACAAACCAAAAATTAGTTTTGTCACCCCATCAACAAAAACCACATTCCTACAATAGGAGGAGACTAAAAATTTGGGAAGAGGGTTTTAGGTGAGCCAGTTGGGAGGAGGTGAAGGACATGGGGCAACTCAGCCTCCCTCAGGTGCAAAGTTGGGGTTTGCATTTTCTCCCTTGTGCTCCCTTATTAAACCACAGTGTGATTTTGGGGTCAGGACCAGGATTTGGACCTGTTGATCCTCATGGATCCCTCCTGGCTCAGGATATTCTGTGATCCCAAGTGTGATTGGCAGGAACCTTGTAAAACTGCAGGACCAGCACTTACCTGTGCTGCTGGATCATGCCTGGGTGACTCAGCCTTGTCCTGGGCTCAAACTGCACCTTGCTGGGCTTTCCTTTGATGTTTGGGGTTTTTCTCTTTGCCTTGGGGGCTTTCTTTTCTTCCCACAGGTTGTGAGTAAGAATTCAGTGTTTCAGGCAATTAAATCCACACACGGGATGGAACCTGGCAGGCCAAAGCAAATCCCAGCACTGCTCTCTTCCATTTGGCAATTGAACAATATTTATTATTATTTATTTATTATTTCTTGTAATTTAAATTCTATTTTATT
This sequence comes from Melospiza melodia melodia, assembly GCF_035770615.1. Lineage (NCBI taxonomy): Eukaryota > Metazoa > Chordata > Aves > Passeriformes > Passerellidae > Melospiza > Melospiza melodia. The sequence continues at coordinate 2,336,264 of NC_086194.1, forward strand.
ATTTACATTTTCTTTATTTCTTAATATTCATTATTATTATATTCTTAATCAGCAGGAAGATTCCTGCAATAAAAAGTTGAATGCCTTTATTTTGCTTTTTACAGGTCGAGGTCTTAACACACAAGGGATTAAAAGTGTTGAAAATGGAATAAACGAGGGGCTCTTATTTGCTTCTGCAGCAAGTGTTTCTCTGCTTTTCCAGATGTGGGGCTGGGGAAAAAAAATGTTTTTTCTGCCTTTTTGATGGATTCTTTGCTGGTCCCTGATGCCCAGTCTGAGAAGGTCAGATACACACCAGGAATCACAGGATTCCCGAAGTGCCATGGCTCACTAAATGATGAAAAATTGGATTTTTCCAAGGCAGAGAGAAATCCTGCATCCCTACAAGTGGAAAGCTCAGGAACAGAGATGATGCACATGGAAAAAGTTGGGAAAATCTGTGCTGTTCTCCAGGCTGGCAAAGCACTGCTGCTCCTCTGAGTGAGGAACCACCACTGCCCTCGGGGAGATTTTCAGGTTTTATTGGCAGAACCGGCAGCTTTTATCACGGGAAAGAAGCAGAGGAACAGGATTTGTTGGAGACTTGCTCCTGCCTGCCTGCTGGCCTTTTCCACTGACCTGAAAGCTTTTCCTCAGCACATCCCATGGAAATTTCATTCCAGGGACTCCGGAGCCACCTTGCTGCGGGCACTGGGAGAAGCTGCTCTGAGGGATCTGCAGGAGCAGGGTGTGGAAATGGCCCCATCTGTTGGCCACAAACCTTTGGAAACCCAGGGCAGCACTGGGAATATTTCTGTGTCTGCTCTGGGGTGCCCTGACCCCCAGGGCAGCACTGACTCTGACCCTCATCCATGGAGAAAGTTTCCCAGACTTCAAGATAGACTGGAATCCACCAAAGTGTGCAATAGATTATAGAGAGCAGTGTGGGTGTGTCACTGGGTGAGAAATTGAGGGTTTGGGGTTTTTAGTGTGTTGTGGATGGCAGCAAGATGGAGGGCACAGGGTGTCATCCTGGGTTTCTTCTTCATGCTGCTTCTTCCTCCTTCTCCATGGGTTTGGGTGGCATTTTGTAATTGGGCAGAAAACTCCCCATGGCAGCTCTGTGGGATCAGTTATTGGGTTAAAAGGGAAAATACTCCAGGTGTCAGTTCTTAATGGGATAGTTTAGTCTGAAAAGGCCTTGGAACAAGAGATTGTTGGCCATTTTTGTGGTGCTTTTCCAAGATGCTGAGCCTGGTGCAGACAGCGTGCAAAACTCTAGATAAGATAACAACAAACAAGAACTTGGAGAACAAAAAGATCCAGTGCATCTCTTTCCTGACACAAAACCACTCCGGGAGTGTCTCTCCAGCCAGAGTGCCAGAAGTTGGGGAATAATGCAACAGAAATCCTGACACAAACCTGGCCTGGAGCACAGGGAGCTCCAGATCACCTTAAAATCACAATTGTTCCTCTATGACAGAATAAAAACCCATAATTCCCCACTTCTCCCGTGATTTTCATGGCCTTCTGGGAGCTCAAATGGGCAGATGAGCATCTCCAGCGTAGAGATAACCAGCAATTAATAAAATAATCCTTGCCAAGCTGAAGACATTTATTTATTTCAGGTGCTTTTTCTTCTTTGGAAAGAAGGCTTTGAGTCAAGGGAGTGAAACTCTGCAGGAAACAAAAATAACAAAAAAAACCCCAAATGAACAACCAAAAAGTGGCTTTTCCATACATTTACAAGCGAGGAATCCACTCTGCCTGCTCTGCACTTGTTGTGCAGGAAGAGCTGTGAATTCCAGGATATTCTGGGTGCAGATAAAGCTGCCCCGGTGCTCCTGATAAACCCAAAATCTGCGGGATCCCTGGGAAGGGCTTTAAGGCAAGCAGAGGAGCAGAAGCAGCTGGGACGGGTTGGGATGCACCTGCTCCACAGACGGTTCCATGGAGAACCAGTGCCATCTTCTGGCCAACGAGACCTGTCCCAGCACAGCTCCAGGTTTTGGGTCTTTTTTGGACAGGGAGATCTCCAGAGGATGCCCCGACTTTGCGTTGTCTCACACTCAGCCCTGTGTTGGGTTTTTAAAGGTTGTGTGCAGGTGAAGGATGAAATAATGTCCAGGGAGAGATGGAAATCCACCTCTTCTCCATGTCCATAAATTGTAAAATTCTGCAAGCTCAGTTTGGGCTTCTCAGAGGGAGATGGAGCTCAGTGACATTGGCTCACTTCAACCCCCACCATGAATGGAGCCACGTAAACCCACAGAGAAGGAAAAGAAGGAGAAGCCTCCACCCCAAAACCTCCATCAGGAGTTTTCTCCTGGAGAACTTAGTGCAGTCCCAGATGTGAGGAATCCATACAAAACTCCCTCCTTTGCGGATTCTTTGCTTCTATTTTGCCAAGGTGGGGATTAAATATGTGAGATGGAATTTTGTGTTGGGGCTCAGGTGTTTATCAGTTCTTATCTCTGTCACAGTCTCACAAACCCTGAGTTCTACAGCACTTCACTCTCACAAACTAAACATGGAGCCCCATCTCTCTCTGCAAGGCCTTTGAAGGATCAACTGTCCCATTAAGAAATTACACCGAAATTATTTTCACTTTTAACCCAATAACCAACCACCCGTGGCTGCAATGGGGACTTTTTTACACAATTACACAAAACCACCCAAACCCATGGAGGAGAAGGAGAAGGAGAAGGAGAAGGAGAAGGAGAAGGAGAAGGAGAAGCAGCCTCCACCCCAAACCTCCATCTTGCTTTATATCCATTACTGTATTCTAAACCCTTAAACTCTGAGTTTCCTACCCTGTGGTATCACACACTTCTATCCAAACTCCACACCCACAATCCCAGTTCTGTCATTCCATTCTGGAAGCTTCTCCAGGGCCTCAGGTCAGTGCAGTGTTCTCTTGGGGGTCAGTGCCTGGCAGCACAGAAATCTGAAATTCTCAGCAGCCAGGGTTCCAACATGGGACTAATTCTAATTCCAGTCCCATTTTCCTAATCCACTGAGAGCAAGGCTAAAATCTGGGATCTGAGACATGGCTTGGGGCCATCGTGAGGTAACTCAGCTCATGGGAAGGTGAGGGTGAATAGCTGGCAAGCAGAGCCCTGAATTACCCTCCTTTGAGCTGTGGGTTCCTCCCAGATGGCAATCTTTAATTTAATCACTCCAATCACTTAATTTAATCAATTTAATCAATTAATTAATGCTCTGATAACTGAAATTACTGCAGCTGGGTGGTTCAGCTCTGGCTGGAGCCACAGGGAGGACCAGAGCAGATTGAAACAGATTGAGATGGATAAATCCCATCCCCCAGACCACCTTTTCCATGGACAGGACAGCTTTTCCTGGGAATATGGGCAGGTCATTGGGGTGACCAGAGTCAGGAGTTATTCAGGTCTTATTGTCCCCCTGTACTCAGCCCTGGTGTGGTCACATCTCCAATCCCAGGGTCAGTTTGGGCCCATCATGAGCAGAAGGACATTGAGGGGCTGGAGTGTGTCCAGGAAGGGAACAGAGATGGGGATTCTCTCTTCCCACAGCCTTTTCCCACCCTTTTCTTCCCTCCTGAAGGGAAAAGATCCTGTGGGGTCTGGATTTCCCTGCCAGGAGATGGGCTGAGGTTCTTCCAGCTCATCTTTGTCCCTGATGGGTGTTCCTCTTCCTCTTTGGCATCTGCCCATCTGTTCTTTGATCTCCCACTCTGATTCTGCTCTTCCTGGTTCTCCATGGCTTATTCTTGGGATGAATCTGCCCCCGCCCTTTCTCTGTCCCTATTTCACTCCAGTTGTGTCCATCCTTCTTGTCCCATCTCTGCACAACTTCTCTTCTGAGTCCTCCTCCTCTTCCTCCCTTTTGGACAATAAGAGGATCCAGAGAGGATCTTTCCTCCTGTTGTTAGTTCAGGAGTGTAATTCCAACAGCTGGGTTGGGTGAGGCCAGGAATGAGAGAGGAGTGAGGACACTGAGATCTCCTGAGGCACAAGGAGGATCAGGATGGGGAGACCAAGATGTGGGAGAAGGGAGAAACCTGCAATGTGTCCAGGGCAGGGAATGGAGTTGGAAAAGGGCTGAAAAAATCCTGAGGGAGCTGGGAAGGGCTCAGCTTAGAGAAAAGGAGGTTCAGGGGGCACCTTGTGGCTCTGCACAGCTCCTGACAGGAGGGGACAGCCGGGGGGATTTGGGATCTTATCCCAGGGAACAGGGACAGGAGCAGAGGGAACGGCCTCAGGCTGGGCCAGGAGAGGTTTAAGTTGGAAATTAGGGAAAATTTCCTCACCAAAAGTGTTGTCAGCTGTGACTGTGTTCACAGGGGTCTTAGGATGAGGGAAGAGATGAGGATCTGACTCCATGTTTCAGAAGGCTGATTTTTTATTTTATGATATATATTGCATTAAAATTATACTAAAAGAATAGAAGAAAGGATTTCATCAGATTTCATTTCATAGAAAAAGAAAGAATGATAACAAAGGTTTGTGGCTCAGCTCTCTGTCTGAGCCAGCTGACTGTGATTGGCCATTAATTAGAAACAACCACATGAGCCCAATCCCAGATGCACCTGTTGCATTCCACAGCAGCAGATAATCAATGTTTACATTTTGTTCCTGAGGCCTTTCAGCCTCTCAGGAGGAAAAATCCTAAGCAAAGGATTTTTCATAAAAGATGTCTGTGACAGTCAACCACCAGAACAATCTTCTCAAGGAACTGGTGGAGTCACCATCCCTGGAAGTGTTCCAAGCCATGTGGGGACAGGAGTTAATGGTGAACACAGTGGTGCTGGGTTACTGCCTGGATTTTATGATTGTATTGGTTTGTTAATTTGAGATTTTTAGGTTAATGTATTAATGAATGTGGCGAGTTTAGTCTTGGTCAATTATTATATTAGAATGTGTTCATGGACAGGGCCTGGCCTAGCCACAACGGGGACTTCCTGTTACCTTCTTCCAGACCAGAAAAAAAGATCAAGTTTCTAAGTTTCTGTCATCTTTAACATGTGTTTTTCGCAAAAGTACACACAACTTTCTAATATTTAGAAGCTTTACATTACTTCTGTAAATATCTCCCATACAAAACTAAGACAATGTTCTTGGAAAGCTTCTCCAACCCTAAAAATTCTAGGGACACTTTGGTGAAGCTAAAATTCCCTTCCCACCTCCTCAAGAAACGTCAAACCAATGGACAATGAAATGACTCCGTATAATCGGGAATTCTTCACCTGGGGCCAGGTGCTCTTCTCTTATGGGGATTTTGGAAGGAATTTTGAATGAGTTAGAGAGAGTACCTCTGAGTTTTTAGATGGTGGGGTTTATTTTCTTATTTTCTACAGAGGCAGAAAGGGTGAGTTCAGTTCATGTCATTATAGCATGGTTCAGAAGGTTGCAAGACCCTTAGTTATAAGACGTTTTAACGATTTATTGACTAATAAAATACTTCTAACAAGGATATTTATATTTTTGACTCAATCCTTAAATATTTCATCTTATGGACCCATGCTACGGTGTAAAATTTCTTAGCCCATCTTGTTATAACACACAAGCTTACAGTATTGTATTATAAACTCCTTGTTTACCTCTGTAACTACTTTTATTTTTTCTATATTTTAAACTCTAAAACTCTAAACTTTCTTCTACTTAACATGTCTCTGCTTTAAACTACAAATCCACATTCTCACTTCTGTCACCTCAGTCTGGCAGCCCTTTCCAAGGTCTCAGATCAAATCCTGGGTTTAATTCTAAGCTTTGGCTGCCAGGCCCAAACTTCTGAGAACTCCCTGCGTTTTGGATTCCAGCAATCTCCTTTCTCACGTCCCCTGAAGAAGGCAGAAAAGGAATTTTCGGGAGCTGTTCCGTGGTCACTAGATGGCAGTGGCTGTTCACATTTGGCAGCTCCTGGCAGGTGAGGAGCGGCCCAGGTGAGAAGAACGAGTTTGTTGTTGGCAATTTGGGAACCACTAAAGGTTCGGTGCTGTTCCCGACCCCACATGTGAGGTGTTCCTACACTTCAGTGCTCCACACCTTGTCCATCTGCAGAACTCACTGCAAGAGGGAAAAAAAAAGCCCAGCCAATATTTTATTTCAATAAATAAACTGATTTACATGTTTATCCTCTTTGCAAAAGCATAGGAGAGATAATGCAGTGATGGGACAAGGGGAATAAATTCAAGGTGAAAGAGTGGAGATTTGGGTGGGATATTGGGAAGGAATTCTTCCTTCTGAGGGTGGTGAGAGGCTGGGATGGAATTCCCAGAGCAGCTGGGGCTGCCCTTGGATCCCTGGCAGTGCCCAAGGCCAGGTTGGATGGGGCTTGGAACAGAGTGGGGCAGTGGAAGGTGTCCCTGCCATGGGAAGGGTGGCACTGGATGGGCTTTAAAGCCCAACCCATTCCATTCCAACCCAACCCATTCCAACCTAACCCAACCCAACCCATTCCAACCCAACCCAACCCATTCCGTTCCAACCCAACCCATTCCAACCCAAACCAGTCTGGGATTCCATGATAACAACCACCAGCAAAATAAAAAATTAACTTTGTGACAAAGGTGAGAAAAATTCTCATTCCAGGAGAGAAAGAGGCCCATTGATGCTGTGTGTGAGTGGCCCCCCATGAGATCACTCCCGAGGAGAAGCCTTCATTGCACCTCATTTGTGACAGCAATTAAGGGAGGTAATCAACTACTCCAATTATGGTTGACCCAATGTTTGCACTCTCACAAAAAGATCTCCTGAGGGAGAAAAGGCTCAGGTGCTGTGGGGGACACCTGTGGGAATCTGGGACACCTGTAAGGACACATGTGGGAATCTGGGATGCCTGTAGGGGACACATGTGACAATCTGGGCCTCAGGACATGGAGGAACCTGTCGTTCCCTGGATATCCACACCTGGGCACCTTTGGAGCTGCTGAAGGCACATTGACACCCAGCATGGATGGGTGTCCATGGCAGGTCCTCCCCTGGGTTTGTCCTCAGTGCCTGGCACTGGTTTTCCCACCTCTACAAGGGTGATTTCTCTGGGATCTCCAGTGGACATCCCTGGGGAGCAGAGAGGGATGTTCTCCATCCACTGTGTTGGCTGAAGCACCCTGAGGGATGGAAAGGAGGAGGGGGGAGGGAAGGATCCACTCCCCATCTCTGCAAGCCCACAGTGCTGGTCATTGCCTTGCAGACAGCCCTGGAAAAGCAAAAAAACATCTTAAAAATTGGCTTTTCCCACAGTTATGGACCATCCCTCCCATCCTCCTTTTATTCTTGAAAAACCTGAGATAAAGTTTTAAAATTCATCAGACTCCAAAGAGGAGCTGGAAAAAACCTCCAACAGAGCAAGGCTGTCCTGGTGGTTGGGACTGTGAGGGCCTGCTCCAATAACAATGAGTAAATTAATTGGTTTTTTTTCAAAATTTATTATATTAATGGGATTTTCAATCGTTGCATTTCCTTGCCCAAATCTTGCCAAGTAGAAAAATTCTTTAAAATTTATATATATATAAATTTATATCTGTAAAATTTATATGTCTAAAATTATATATATATATATTTATTTACATATATATATATATATATATATATATATATATATATATATATATAGGATTGGCTGGTTTCGTTTTGTTAGTTTGTTAGTTTTCTAATTGTTGATTTTTGTGGTGGCTAGAGGAATTTTACAGCATTTTTTGGGATGGCCACAAGATTTTAATAGAAGCTGAGAATGAACCTCTCTGAAGCTGAGCACAGGACAGCAGGTGCTCATCTGGGAGGTGGATTTTTAATTTTTACTCTAATATCCAATCATAATCTATATTACCCCTGGTAGTCGATGAATATTCATGTATTGAGTGTGGGGGAAGGAAAATCTCTCTATTTGCAAGCTCACCTCCATTTAATCTGTGATTTTGTGATGACCAAGTGCCATCACTCAGAGCAGCCTCACAGGTGGCAGAGGCCAGATCTGAGCTTGGACGTCCTCAAGGGTGAAAAGCCCAACCCAGAGACTCCAAGCCATGCTGGAGCTGTTGTTAAACTTTTCCAAAAGACAATCTGGAATGATTTGATTTATCAAAGCATGAAAGTGCTGTTTCCCTGCTCCTGGGTTTGCTCTGTTATTATTAGAACCCCGTGCTGTCTTGTGGCAGTGAGTTGCTGGGTTTAATCATCAGCCATCTGTGGAGAAGGGGCTGCTTTGACCAATTTTAATTTCAATCCCATTGGGCTGGATCATGAGTCAGAACAAATTACAGCTCCTTGACTGATTTCTCTGCTGAAATTACTCACCACCTCTCAGCAATGAACCCCTGATATTTTTAACCTGCTCCTCTTTTCTATTTCTCTTCCTTTCCAATTTTGACAGAGGCTGAGTGGAGCTGAACAGTTTCAACCTCATGAGGCACCCCCAGCATTATTCCTATTTTCCTCCCAGATGGATTCTGACTCCATTTCTCTATTTTTGGGAATCAGCCCTGCACAGGGAGCTGTCCATCAAGGACACAGCTTTTTTTTGGAGCAGAATCCCTGCCTGGTGCCCACCAACCTGGCTTCTTCAAAGGCAGCATCAGCTGCTCCCTGTGCTTGGTGACATCAGCCTCATTTGCATTGTGTCATTAATGCGGTAATTAAACCCCAATTAGCCTAAACCATTTTTACCACTTTGCTCCCACGTCCATCATCTATTTTTTAACAAATTTGACCTGGATGATTCCTTCTTCCTCCACTTTAACAGAAACTGGGATATTCCCTCTTCTCCACCTTTTTGCTGCTCTTCCCATCACTTCATCTCTCCATTTCTCTCAGCAGAATTTTGGGGTTTCTTGCTGGTTTTGCTTTTCTTTTTTTTTTTTTTTTAATTCTGCTGGTTTCTCCATGAGCCACAATCACCCTGAAGCCTGGGAAATCCATAAATCCATCCCATATTCACAGTCCATGGTAACACTTCAGTCTGAATGAGGCGAGATGCCACTTGTACATCCAAGCTGACACAGAAACCTTGGAAATGCTTGAAATTTTTTTTTTTTGCACTTTGTTGGATGTTTCCATGCTCCTATGGAGATGTGGTTTGTGTCTTTTTAGGGATGTCATTGATGTTAAGGCTGAGGAAATTGGGATTGTTCAGCCTGGATGTGGTATTTGCTGGGTTTCCAGGATGAAGGAGGAATTTATGAATTTGACTTTATGTTTTAGAAGGTTAATTTATTATTTTATGGTAGTTTATTATATAAAATAATACTATACTAAAACTATAATAAAGAATAGAAAAAAGATACAGAAAACTTAACAAAATACTACTTAATAACTCATAACCTCTTCTAGAATCTCCACACAGCCAGACAGTAATTAATCATTAAGTAAAAACAATTCAAATAAACAATTTCTAAACCACATTCTAAAGTAACAAAACAAGAAAAAGCAAATGAAATAATATTCTTTTCTTTTGCTCTGAAGCTTCTCAGATTCTGAAAAGAAAAATCCTAAACAAAGAAAATTTTCCAAAAAATATAATTAATAATATATATAATATATAATATATTTATAATATGATATGTATTATTGTTTTATATATGTATTTATATATAATATATATGATATAATATATATATGTTTTATATATATAATATATATTTTTTTTATATATATATATGTATATATTCTATATATATATATAATTACACCTGGAGAGTAAAAGCTTTGGGGTCACCTCACTGTGGCCTTCCAGGACCTAAAGAGAGGTGACAGGAAGGATGGAGAGGGAATATTTCCAAGGGTCTGGAGTAACAGGACAAGAGGAATGGCTTCAAAATGGAAGAGAATAGATTTAGATGGGACATTAGGAGGGATGTTAGGGAGGAATTCTTCACTCTGAGGGTGGGCAGGCCCTGGCACAGGGTGCCCAGAGAAGCTGTGGCTGCCCCTGGATCCCTGGAAGTGTCCAAGGCCAGGCTGGATGGGGCTTGGAGCATCCTGGGATGGTGGAAGGTGTCCCAAGGAGCCCCAGGATGGACAAGAGCCCTGAGAAGGAAACCCTTAAAAACCTGAGGTCAAGGCCAGCTCCAAAGTTCTGCCGTGGTGGTTGAGGTTACAAAGCTCCTGAAAGTTCATTTCTTCCATGTCGCAGACATCTTTTATGGAAAATCATTTTCTGAGGATTTTTCCTCCTGAGAAGCTGGAGGCCTCAGGAACAAAATGCAAACATTGATTATCTGCTGCTGTGGAATGCAACAGGTGCATCTGGGATTGGGCTCATGGGGTTGTTTCTAATTAATGGCCAATCACAGTCAGCTGGCTCGGACAGAGAGCTGAGCCACAAACCTTTGTTATCATTCTTTGCTATTCTATTCTTAGCCAGCCTGCTGATGAAATCCTTTCTTCTATTCTTTTAGCTTAGTTTTAATGTAATATATATCATAAAATAATAAATCAGCCTTCTGAAACATGGAGTCAGATCCTCATCTCTTCCCTCATCCTGAGACCCCTGTGAACACCGTCACACTTTCCACCCATCCTAAAAATTCCCAGAGTTCCAGGGTTTGCCATGTCCAAAACTGCAGGGTTCATGGTGAGCACAGCAGAGCCGGGTTGAGGTTTGGAATTTGTGATTTCAGAGGTTCTCCCCAACTCCTGTGATTCTGGGAGGTGCCAGGCAGCCCCTGGGTGGGGATACATGACACAAAGCCAGTGGGACCAAGGTGGCTTCTTGTCCTCATCAGCAGCTCCCTCACACCCTCCCTTAACCGGGCTGGACTTGTCCCAATGGCCTAATTCAGAAGAGCTTCAAGGAGTGTTTAAAATTGCTGATTTCTTCCAAAAACTAAAAATATTTCAGAAAATTTGCATTATTGATGACCAAGCTTGCCAACCCCACCTTGTCAGTCACCATTTTTTATGCACTGTTCCCTCAAATATCTGTATCTCCCAATTAATTTAGCAAATACCTCAATATTTGACGGTATTTTGGGGTTTATTCACAACACAACAGCTTCTGGGTTGTGCTGTTTTGTGCAAACATCAAGCTCCATGGTGGGCAGAACATTTCAGAAAACACCTTCCCCACCTGTTTTTAAAATTACAAACTGGAAAGTAACTCGTGGCTCCAAATGTATTTGATTCCTTCAAATCTTCCAGGTTCTGAGAGAAGGATTCCACATTTGTGGAATTCCACATTTGTGGAATTTTGGGGACTTCAGGTGGAATTTTGGGGTGAATTTGTGGAATTTGGGGGGGGGGGGGGAAGGAAAGGAAAGGAAAGGAAAGGAAAGGAAAGGAAAGGAAAGGAAAGGAAAGGAAAGGAAAGGAAAGGAAAGGAAAGGAAAGGAAAGGAAAGGAAAGGAAAGGAAAGGAAAGGAAAGGAAAGGAAAGGAAAGGAAAGGAAAGGAAAGGAAAGGAAAGGAAAGGAAAGGAAAGGAAAGGAAGAAAATTAGCAGATTCCTGATGTCTGGGGTGCAAATTTCTGGGTGTCTTCCAAATTTGCAGGATGTGCAAATTTGTGCAGCTCCAGAGATGAACTCCATCCATGAATCACCTGCTGGGCTTCCCTACCAGCTGGATGGAGATCCAGCCCCAGGTCAGGCAGTGATGCCACCAGCCTCAGGGATGGGAGCACAACAATCCCTTTTTTGGGGAAAAACAGGGCTGGGAAGAGATGGGTCAAGCCCTCCCAGGAGAGCCAGGACTTCTGAGCTCACCCAAATATCCCCAACCCTGCTGTTCCTTCCTGCCACAAAGTTCCTTTCTCCTCCTGTCCACTGATTCCTGGGGAGTTCTGCAGGAGCTGATTCCTGGGGAGTTCTGCAGGAGTTTAACCAGGGCCTAAAAGGAGAAATAACTTTTTTAGTGGCTCCTACAGCAGCTCCAGAATTTAAGCCTTGCCTTGGTAGATAAAGGCATTTTCCAGGCTCATTCCTGCTGTGACACCAGCAGGGTAATGGCACATGGGTGACCCAGTGCCCTGTGAAGACCCAAACACTTTTTCTACCTGCAGAGAAAGAGTAGAATCCTTTTTTTTCTGTAAAAAAAAAAAAAAAATTAAAGAAAAAAATTCACAGCTTCCAACGGGGCCAAGCCCTGCAGATTTTCCTGCACGGAGCCAAGAGGATTTCTGGGCGGGATCAAAGCCAAGTAGGGCTGTTCAGAGGCAAAGTTCATCAAGCCCTGTGATTTCCTTGCCATTCCCATGAACAAAACCAACCCCAGCAGAGCCCAGCTCTGCTCCTTTGCAGGCTGCAGCCAAATCCAACCCACATTAAGGGAGTTGCTCCACATTCATATTGAAAAGGGGGCGCTTGCCAACCTTCAACTCCTCGTTTTCAACTCCTGAGCCCTGGCCCGGGGAAAGGATTGTGTGCAGGAATATGTTGGTGCAGTGCCTGGCACTGGGGGTTCTGGCTCATGACTGGGATTTGTAAGCAGCCCCTGCAAGCCTTGTGAAGCATTTGAAGTCTGGTTTCCTTGGGAAACTTGGGTGAGCTGATTATGTCGAGCGAGCGTCTCCATCCGCTCGTTTCCTCCCCTCCAACTCCTGCCCCCCTCGGCCAATCCCAGCCCACGCTGGCAGGGAGATAAAAGTTTCAGTGAGATTAAGTTGTATGAAAATAAGGGCACAGGTAGGGGAGGAGAAAAAAAAAAAAAAAAAAGCAAAAAACCAAAACCTTATTAGTGCATTTGCCTCCTTTCCCCCGGGAGAAAAGGGAGCTCAGCCCTTATCGGAGCCCGCAGAGGAAGGGGGAAGGTGCACCAAGCATCATTAGCTGCGTTTCCCACTGAATTTCTTGCTGCTAAAGCCACGTTGCTTCATGCCCAGGGCTTGGAAACAGCTTTTTAAAAGAGTGGGAAGAATGGGAGGATGTGGGCTTGATTTTGGTCCTGTAAACATGAGGCTGAGAGCGAGCCGGAGAGGTGCAGCCCTGGCTTTTGCTTCCAAAATGCTCCAAGTTCTGTGGCAAAATTCCCTCAGTAGAATCAGAGGATAGCTTGGGTTGGAAAAGACCTTAAAGATTATCTGGTTTCAACCATCCTACCATGGCAGGGACACCTTCTACTGTCCCAGGCTGCTCCAAGCCCCAATGTCCAACCCGGCCTTGGACACTTCCATGGATCTAGGAGCAGCCACAGCTGCTCTGGGCACCCTGTGCCAGGGCATCACCACCCTCAAAAGCCGAAAAAATTCTCCCTTATTTCAAATCCAAACCTTCTTTCAGCTTGAATTCTTTCCTCCATAGGAATGAACAGCATCAAATCCATCAACATCCCTGCCTGGGCATCTCCAGGGATCCAGGGGCAGCCACAGCTGCTCTGGGCACCTGTGCCAGGGCCTCAGCATCATCACAAGCCAAAAAAAAAATCTCTCTAATATCAAATCTAAACCTGTTTTCAGCTTGAATTCATTCCCCCATAGGAATGACCAGCATCAAATCCATCAGCATCCCTGCCTGGGCATCTCCAGGGATTCAGGAGCAGCCTCAGCTTCTCTGGGCACCCTGTGCCAGGGCTTCACCACCCTCAAAAGCCAAAAAAAATTCTCCCTAATTTCAAATCTGAACCTTCTTTCAGCTTGAATTCATTCCCCCATGACCAGCATCAAATCACAGAATCACAGAAATTCAGGGCTGGAAGAGACCTGTAAGATCATCAAGTCCAGCCCATGTTCTAACTGTTCAACTAGATCATGGCAGCAAGTGCCACATCCAGTCTTTTTCTGAATTCTTCAAGGGATGATGACTCCACCACCTCACTGGGTAAATGATTCCAGTATCTGACCACTCTTTCTGTGAAATATTTCCTTCTTAATTCTAACTTACATCTCCCTTGACACAGCTTGAGACTGTGTCCTCTTGTTCTATCTGTTGTCGCCCGGAGAAAGAGGCCGACCCCCAGCTCAGCACAGGCACCCTTCAGGAGAGACCGACCCCAGCTCAGCACAGGCACCCTTCAGGAGAGACTGACCCCAGCTCAGCACAGACACCCTTCAGGAGAGACCGACCCCAGCTCAGCACAGACACCCTTCAGGAGAGACTGACCCCAGCTCAGCATGGGCACCCTTCAGGAGAGACCGACCCCAGCTCAGCACAGGCACCCTTCAGGAGAGACCGACCCCAGCTCACCATGGGCACCCTTCAGGAGAGACCGACCCCAGCTCAGCATGGCCACCCTTCAGGAGAGACCGACCCCAGCTCACCATGGCCACCCTTCAGGAGAGACCGACCCCAGCTCAGCACAGCCACCCTTCAGGAAGTTGTAGAGAGTGATAAGGTCCATCAATATCACTGCCTGGGCACTCATCCCTTGCCCAAATCACCCCACGGACATCACACCTCCAGGCACCCGAGCAAAGAACCTGATTCGTAGCTTTTTGCCCCATTTTAATTCACGGATTAAATGGATGCTGGGCCAGAAACCATCTGCAGGTGTCACCCCAGCACACGGAGTGGAGGCAGCAGGAGGGAGCTGGGGACAGGTGGCCACCCTGCAAGGGCATGAAGACATCATAACTTGGAGTAATTTGTAAACAGGCTGAAAGAACATCCACCCTCCCTGGAAGGGGGAGAAGTGGCTCTTTAAACCCTGGGGATATGACCTCTTGTCCTCTCTGTTTATAAGAGGGAGGGGAAGAGGGGGGGAAAAGGAAAAAAAAAAAAAAAAACAGGAGGGAGAAAGGGAGAGAAAGTCAGACTTGTTGCCGTGTTAAAACCTGCCCCCCACCATCAGCTTTTGTGATGAAAATGGTGAGGGACACTCTGCAGCTCCTGCTTCTCTCTCTTTGTCATTCAGGCTTTGCAAGGGAGAGCTCCTTGCTGTTTATTTATCAACTGGGATCCCTTGTCAACACCTCCCTTGACTGAGGTTTTGGCACCTTGGTGGGGTTTTGTGGGTTTTTTTAACTGCCTCGGCCAAATCCTTCGGGTCTCGTCCTCCCCCGGGTGCAGGCAGATCTTTCCTTCCACGAATTTTGCAGGAGATCTTCTCCCCTTGGCACCAGATTCTCCGGCAGCAAAGCACCAGGGACAGTGGATTTTGGGGTGCAGGGGAGATATTCTATTATTCATTATTTACTTCATTATTCATTATTTATTTCATTCTTCATTATTTCTTATCTCACCATTTCCCCACTTCTGGCCCCCTCCAAGCTCCTCTTTCCCATCCTGTGGCTGCACCACAACTTTGCCACTGGGATATTTACAATTAAGCTGTTTTAAAACAAACATAATGCAAATAAAAAGAGAAAAAACCTAATCTAAAAAAAATTACATTCTGCACTTTTAAACCACATTTGCAGGTTTGAAGACCTCAACCAAGGCACCCGTGCAATATCAGGCAATAATGCAGATGCTCCCGTGCTCTCAAATTGTACCCTATGTTCCTATTAGTGATTTTAATGTATCTTAATTAACTTGCTCTGTGGCTGAAGAGAAGACACTCCAGTCTGGGCAGTTTTTCAGTCCAGTGCTTGTCAGCAGCCCAGAGTAATCCCTGTTTAAAATGCATATTGATTTGCAAACACGAGGCTGAATCCCAACATTCATCTCAGCGATGCTATCACTTGAGTTTCAAAGAGGGGGGTTAGGAGCGAGTTCACAAAGGGATCAAATTCTGGTTTAAATTTTAAATTTGTTTTTTCCTTTGTTTGCACCTGCAGCAGGAGTGTGGCCAGCCCTTTGAAAAGGAGTGATTTGAATTGGGTGTTAGAAAGGGATTAGAAAATTTCAACATCAGTGCATCCATGATTTAATAAATAACTGTTCATCTTATTGTTCTTTCTGTCTCACAAACACTTGGCTTCCCTCTCTTTTTCCTTCCCTTAATCCAGTGTGTATCTCCACCCTCAAAATAAATAAAGAGCAATCAGATAGAGCAAAGAAACTGCACTTTTAAAGCCAGCCCTTACTCCAAGTGTGAATTTGGAGGAAATCTTTGTAAAATCACAGAATATTTTTGGTTGGAAGGGACATGAAAAATCTAAGTGTGAATTTGGAGGAATTCTTAATAAAATTGCAGAATATCTTTTGTTGGAAAGGACATGAAAAATCCAAGTGTGAATTTGGAGGACCTCAATAAAATCACAGAATTTGGTTGGAATTTTTCATTGAAAGGGACATGAAAAATCTAAGTGTGAATTTGGAGGAACTCAATAAAATCACAGAATATTTTTTTGTTGAAAAGGACGTCAAAAATAATCTCATTCCAATTAATGCTGGACTTCAGCTTTCCTGACTTTGGGCATTTAGGTAAAAGTAGTTAATGAAGTAGATAAAGACAGAGGGGTAGAAAATAAAGATCCCCAAAGGATGTTTTAGTCCTCTCACCAAAATCTCTTCACTCCCAAGGAACTGAACCCCTTTGGAGGTGCATTTTCACCAAACTTCCATCCCTTCAGAGCCTGAGATTGGGCAGTAGGGATGTGGCCAGAAAGGGGTACAGGATTTGCTCCCAAGAGCCAAAATACCTGACCCCAAAATGCTTCTCTCAAAGCAAGAAGGCTGTTTTTTATTTTATCTTAATTTTTCAAAATTTATTCTCTTGGAAAGATTTCATTTCCTCAGTTAGTGGCACCCAGTCTCCTAGGGATGGTTGTTCCTACAATTCACAGCAGGTTTGGGGCCCCAGAGGTTATTTTCCACTGCTGTTAATGGGGTTTTAATCTGAATTTAGCCTGGAGAAGTTCCACAGGAGCAAACACAGACCACACACACGGGGCTCAGGTCATTTCTACATTTACTGAGTTTCCTTAGGGGCAACTGTCACTGATCAGGGTCCTCAGCTCCCATTTTGGCTTATTTTGGGTAATTTTCTCCATGATTCTGGGGTTCTTAGTGTGCCAGAAAAGCAGGTTTGCTCCTTATGGTCTCAGATGTGCCTTCAAATGATCAGTTTGCCTTAAAATAAATCAGTTTTCCTCAAACCTCATCTTTTAAGGAAGACCCCAAATTATTCTCTAGGGCACGTATTTTTTAGAGGGTGATCTCCACAAAGTGACTTTGCTGGTGGAGATCCCTGGAAAAATCTCCCTCAGCACCAGCCAAGCTCTGATTCCCCTTGCCATGGCCCCAGGAGGTTGTGGAAAGTTCTGGAGAAGATCACAGAGCCACAGAATCATGGAAGGAGTGGAAGGAAGCTTTAAAATCCCCTTGTCCTATGCCCTGCCATGGACACCACCCAGCCAGGGACACCATGGGACACCATGGGACACCATGGGACACCTCCCAGCCATGGACACCTGGGACACCTGGGACACCTGGGACACCATGGGACACCTCCCAGCCATGGACACCTGGGACACCTCCTAGGACACCATGGAACACCTGGGACACCATGAGACACCATGGGACACCTACTTTTTTCCTGGGCAGGTTTGTTCTCCCTGGGGAATGAGAGCAGAACCTATGTGAGGTTTGTTCTCCATCCTCCCTTTTCCCTGGGTTTGTTCTCCATCCTCCCTTTTCCCTGGGTTTGTTCTCCATCCTCCCTTTTCCCTGGACAGATTGTTTTCCATCCTCCCTTTCCTCTGGGTTTGTTCTCCATCCTCCCTTTTTCCTGGGCAGGTTTGTTCTCCATCCTCCCTTTCCCCTGGGTTTGTTCTCCATCCTCCCTTTCCCCTGGGTTTGTTCTCCATCCTCCCTTTCCCTGGGTTTGTTCTCCATCCTCCCTTTTTTCCCTGGGCAGGTTTGTTCTCCCTCTGCACCACTAGGTGGGCCAAAGCCACACGGGTGACAGTGCCACCTCTCCCGCAGGACACACGGGGCAGGTGGCCCTGCCTCATGCCGGAGGGAAGGGGCAAAAAGAGGTAGCAGAGAACCCCAGGTTCCTCCCTGTGCCCATCAGGAGAGGTGTGCATCCCAGGAGAGGGACAAAGCCACATCACAGAGTGGTGGCAAAGGCTCTGCAGAGCCACCGCCACCCATTCAACCCCTGTGTTTGTCACCTGCTGCCCTCCCAAAGCAGCTCCTGCCTGCTTTAGGACACTCCAGAAAGTTTGGCAGAGCCTGGAATGGAAGGAAAGGTCAGCACTGGTGCCTGTGGGGAAGCTGGAGGCACACAAAATGTGAGAGAACCCTCCTCAAAAGAAGATTTTTGTCACCAGAGGTTGGGTGGCAGAAATGGAAAAGTCTGAATCTGGAATTGCAAA
This sequence comes from Melospiza melodia melodia, assembly GCF_035770615.1. Classification (NCBI taxonomy): domain Eukaryota; kingdom Metazoa; phylum Chordata; class Aves; order Passeriformes; family Passerellidae; genus Melospiza; species Melospiza melodia. The sequence continues at coordinate 2,354,354 of NC_086194.1, forward strand.
GGATCAGCACCCGTGGCAGATGTGCTCTGGTGGCACCAGCCCTGAGCAGTGGCCGTGCACAGAGGAGGCCAGAGAAGAGCAGCACCCACCACTCCTCTCTTGGTGCTTCAGGACACTCCAGGGCGTTTGGCAGAGCCTGGATCCAAGGAAGGGGCAGCACTGGTGCCTGTGGGGAATTGGAGGCACACAAAACATGAGAGAACCTTCTCAAAAGAACATTTTGGGTTCTCTTGGGTTGGGTAGCAGAAATAGAAAAGTCTGAATCTCGAGTTGCAAAGGATCAGCACCCATGGCAGATGTGCTGTGCCACAGGTCTGGGACAGAGCAGAGCAGATCTTCGGCAGCTCTGCCTCCATCCAGTGATAGCTCCAACCCCTCCTGGGCTCATTCCAGCACTGGATTTACACTCCCAGACACCCCTCATTTCCCTCTGGAGCCCTGAGATCAGAGGATAACACAATTACACTGAAATGTTTAAAATGGGACTCCAGGAGCAGCCAAAATTCCGATTACACACGGAATGACCCAGGCACATCCCAGGGGGATTTGGGGCAATGTGCAATGTTTGCTGTTGCCTTTCATGCGTGCTGAGGACATCTCTTTGAAGCCTGAAGAGCTGAGAAGCACAGCCCAGTTTGCTCTGATCTGCTCAGAGCTATCAGTGCCTCCTCATCGGGGCCTGTGGGCACCTCAGCCAGCTCAGGAGATGGGAGCAGAGCAGATCCCAAGGGCAGGAATAAGCTCCAGGTGGAGCCCACCCCATCTCCATGGGCTCCATGAGCTTCTCAGGTCAGCCATGAGCTCAGGGGCAATCGAGGAGGAAAGAAAGGTGGAATTCTTTCAGGAAAAATCTCCTCTCCAGCATGGGAGCAACCTCCTCTGGTGGGCACAGCCACAGCCAGAGCAGCTGGGCCTGCCTTGGTGAGGGGACAGGGACTGAGCTCCAAACCCTCCTCATTGTCACCAGGGCTGCCCAGAGCCACCTCCCCAGCCCTGTGTCCTCATCTCCTACGTGCTGTCCCACTCTGGTGAGCTGAGGACATCTCTTTGAAGCCTGCAGAGCTGAGAAGCACAGCCCAGTTTGCCCTGATCTGCTCAGTGCTATCAGTGCCTCCACCTCGGGGCCTGTGGGCATCTCAGGCAGCTCCAGATCCCAAGGACAGGAATGAGCTCCAGGAGGAGCCCACCCCACCTCCATGGGCTGCATGAGCTGCTCAGGTCACCCTTGAACCTGAGGGGAACCAAGGAGGAAGGAAAGGTGGAATTATTTGGGGGAAAAACTCCTCTCCAGCACGGAGAGCCACAGCCCGAGCGGCTGGGCCTGCCTTGGTGAGGGGACAGGGACTGAGCTCCAAACCCTCCTCATGGCCACCAGGGCTGCCCAGAGCCACCTCCCCAGCCCTGTGTGCCATCTCCTGCCCCACTCTGGTGACCAAATTGTCACTTTTTGTGCTGTTGTGGCAGTGACACGGCTGAGGTGGATCTCAGTCTTTAGGGACGTTAAAAGTGAGAGAATAAAAATGGCGCAAGTCAACAGGGCCATGACAAACTCTGGCATCCTTCACTCCAGCAGACAGGAATCCAGACACCTAGCATGTGGATAATCTCATAAAAGTAAGAAAATAAAGTTTTGGTATATATTTTAAATAAATAATTAAATAAATAAATAAATAAATAAATAAGGGTGGGAAGGAAGGAAGGAAGGAAGGAAGGAAGGAAGGAAGGAAGGAAGGAAGGAAGGAAGGAAGGAAGGAAGGAAGGAAGGAAGGAAGGAAGGAAGGAAGGAAGGAAGGAAGGAAGGAAGGAAGGAAGGAAGGAAGGAAGGAAGGAAGGAAGGAAGGAAGGAAGGAAGGAAGGAAGGAAGGAAGGAAGGAAGGAAGGAAGAAAGGAAGAAAGAAAGGAAGAAAGGAAGGAAGAAAGAAAGAAAGAAAGGAAGGAAGAAAGAAAGAAAGAAAGAAAGAAAGAAAGGAAGGAAGGAAGGAAGGAAGGAAGGAAGGAAGAAAGAAAGAAAGAAAGAAAGAAAGAAAGAAAGAAAGAAAGAAAGAAAGAAAGAAAGAAAGAAAGAAAGAAAGAAAGAAAGAAAGAAAGAAAGAAAGAAAGAAAGAAAGAAAGAAAGAAAGAAAGAAAGAAAGACTTTTTTCTATAATATACAAAAATATATATTATATCTTTTTATATAAATATATCATATATATTATATTGTATTTTAAATATATAATATACATTTGTATATATAATTTTAAATAATATAACATATATTATAATATATTATATGTAAAATATAAACATATTTATAAAATGTATAATATATTTTATACATATATCTTATATATAAATATATAAACATATAAAAATATAATATCTATTTTATATATTTTATATTTTTATATATTTATAAATATAATTTTATAATATAATGTATTTTTATAATATTATATATAATTATATAAAATATGCTTATATTTCTACTTATATTATTTTATAATATATTTATAAATATAATTTTTTCTTCTTCTTTTGATATCTGTGTCTCCCACGTGCTCTGAGGGTTACACAGCAGGGCTGCTTTTGGGGAGGGAGGGTTGCTGAGTTGCCTCGTGGGCATTTCCTGGTGCTCCCAGTGCCCCTCATGATCCAGTTTGTGCCTCTGGGCACAGCAGGAACACCCGGCTGTGCCATCTTCCCACTGCCAGGGTGGCTGCGCCATCCCTGGAGAGCAGAGGGCAATGAGAGGAGCACAGAGGAGGTCAATTGTGAGTTGGGAAGGTGAACCACCAGCCAGAAAACTGAAATTTTTGAAATTTCAGCCCAGCTGAAATTAGCAGAAGCAGCAAAATCAGAATTTACCAGTGGGAATTCAGATGGGAAGGAGGGAAGGGCTGAATCACTGGTGTCCTCCACTAAAATGAAACAAAACCTTCATCCCCACAAGGAGTTTGTTCTGGTGGGGTCTCCATGAGGGTGATCCTCCCATCCTGCAGCCTCTGCCATGGAGGGCACAGGCACAGGGAGAGCAGGAGCAGTGACTCAGGGGTTATTTGGGAATTGTGACCAGTCTGGATTGCTGCAGAGCTCCCTCATCTCTTCCTGTGGGATGGGAACAGCCTGGATGAGCCTGTCGTGGGAGCAGCTGCTGCCTGTGGTGGTGCCTGCTCTGGGCATCACTCATGTCCCCAAATCCGGCTCTCCTGACAGGCTCAGGTGGCCCCTGGAGCTGCCAGGGTGAGTCAGCAGGACAGAAGCAGCACTGCCTCCACATTCCAGCCCCACGTGTCCTCCCATCCCCTTTTCCCTGTCCCAGCTGGGTCATTGGAGTTGTCCAGTTCCTGCTCCTGCTCCTGCAGCAGGTTCTTGAGGGGTTACAGAATCCTGGAATGGGTTGGGTTGGAAGGGACCTTCAATCCCATCCCATCCCATCCCATCCCATCCCATCCCATCCCATCCCATCCCATCCCATCCCATCCCATCCCATCCCATCCCAGGGTGCTCCAAGCCCCGTCCAACCTGGCCTTGGACACTTCCAGGGGCAGTCACAGCTTCTCTGGGCAATTTCTCCTCTGAAAACTCCCCAATATTGATGAGCAGGTCCAGGAGAGAAGTCAAACGTCCTGCCCATCCCAACGTGTATCTGATATATTCCCAAATATTTGGGGAAAAGGGACCAACTTGGCCTTAAATCATCCCTTGGGAGAAAACTCTGAGGCTTTGGGCAGCCAAACTCCAGCAGTGCCACCTTCCCTGCATCCCTAAGGCCCCTGGCAATTTTTTTTAGAGATTCTAATGCAAAATCCGACCCTTGGAGGTTGAGAAGTAACTCTGCTGATAGATATCCAATGCCCAGGAGCATTCCTGGGGCTGGGAATAACCCTCAGCCAGCCCAAACTTTGGGATCAGCATCACTAAAAGCTGCTGGTGTCAGAGCCAGCCACAGTGCTCACAATTTCCCAGATCCTCTGGGCACTTTCTCCCCTCAAAAAACTCCCCAGATATTGGTGAGCAGATCCAAGAGAGAAGAAGCCAAAGGTCCTGCCCATCCCAACGTGTGTCTGAATGATGTGCAGATATTTAGGAAAAAGGGACCAGCCTGGCCCTAAGTCAGCCTTTGGGAGAAAACACTGCAGCTTTGGCCTCACCTCCCTGAGGCTGCCCTGTATCCCTAAGGCTTGGTAGCTTTTTTTTTTTTTTTTTTTTTTTTTTGAGATTCTAATGCAAAACCCGGCCCTTGGAGATCCAGAAGTGACTCTGCTGACAGATCTCCAATTCCTGGGGCTGGGAATAACCCTCAGCCAGCCCAAACCTTGGGATCAGCGTCATGAGAAGCTGCTGGCGTCAGAGAGAGGCAAGGCGGCCCATCCCGGGCCGTGTCTGTGTGTCTGTCCGCCCCTGACAAAGTGGATTATCTCCATCCTCCTCCTCCCCAAGCCAGCGGCAGCTGCAGAGCCAAGAGAGGGGGGGAAGCAAAGAAAAGGGAGAGTGGCTGAATTTGTACCTGCAGGTAAAGCTGCTTCCTGCAGGGAGGGGCAGAGCCTTGGGGAGATGTTCGCAGGAACAAAAGGAGGGGCAGATTAGCCGGGAGGGATGTGTGTCCTGCCCCGTCCGTCCGTCTGTCCGTGCGTCCTGCCCTTTGGCTGTGTGTGAGTGTGTGTGTGTGTGTGTTCCAGTCTGCAGCGTGAGCAATTCCACTTGAAAAGACGGAGAAATCCCCTCCTTTGAAAGTCGCAGTGTTTGGTTCTTTCCAGTAATGCTATAATTGGATGGGATTTTCTCTAATACACAGGGAAAGTCCTTAAGATGATTTTTCACACACACACACACACCACACCACCACCACCACTCCTCCTCCTTTTCCCTCAATCCCACCTTATGCAATAAAATTCCCTCCTCCAGCCCCCTTGGGGGGTTCGGGGGAGCTGCCCAAGGAGGAGGGTGGATTTGAATTTAATACCCTGGCTATAATCGCGGCATCGACACGGCGGGGATTTGCTGGGGAGAGCAGCCTCGCAGAGCATCCGTTCCCCCCTCTGGAAGGCGCTGGGATCGGCTCCGCTCCGCGATTAAAATCTCGGAGCGCTTTGCCAGAGCTCGCATTTGCAATCGCTTGTCATCCAAGCCGAAAAGAAAATAATCAGGGCCCGACCCCTGCCAAAATTCCCGGCGAATTTAAATATCCCCGAATGAACTGCGTTTCTAGTATAATTTCACTAGAATGAATCTATCTCTCCCATCTAGCTCCACACAAACATATCTTTATAAATATATATGCATGTAAAAGCCCTGTGCGTGTAAATAGAAATATTCCCTACTCAGGGAAAATATAAATGCGGCTCTTAATGAGGATGAAAGCGCATTTTGATTTGAGTTAATGCGGGGTTTTGCGAGGCTTCCCCCAACAAAGTCATTAAAAATTGTGCCTCGCTTTGTTCCCTGCGAGCCACAGAGGTTTTTCTGATTCGCGGATAAAATAAATAAATTAATTAAAATATTTATTTTAATAAATAAATAGTAATAAAGAAAGAAATAAATGAAATAAATAAATAATAAAATCTCCTCCAGCTCGCTGAATCCTTTTAAAAAAACAACAAAATAAGTGATAAAACGCAGGGGAAAAAAAACCCAAAAACGGGCGGCAAGCAATACAACCACAAAAAACAAATTAAATATAAATATATATATAAAACCATGGAAAAGAGGATCGGGAGAAATCTCTCCTCGCCCAGGCAATGCCTCCATCCCCTCTTTTCGCCTCTCCAGCCCCTTTCAAATGAGCCAGGGGAAGGGGACGCCTGTCAGCTGTGGGTGACACTTGCTCCCAGCCCCAGCCAGCTTTCACCAATATGTTCCAGAGCAGCAGCAAATCCCACCACGGACCGGGAATCCAGGAGCTACATCTTTATAATAATATTAATGATGATTCCCCCCCATTCCCCTCTTTTTTTTTTTTTTTTTTTTTTTTGGTACTTTCTGCCCCCATGGAAAAAAAAAAAAAAAAAATCCGAATTTTTTGGGTACGGCAGAAATGCAAAATTCACCCCCCACCACCGGCGCTGAAAAGAGAGAAATGGGGACAATGTGGCGAGAGAGAAATTAAAAAAGAGCTCAATTACTGGTGCCCTGTGGGGTGGATCTGGTGGATGAAGTCGTTGCAGCGGCGCCTTCCCAAATGTCCGGGGTTGGGATTCCTGGAAATTGGGATGAGCTGAAGGAGCCCTTTGGAGATTTGCATGGAAAAAGTCGATTTTTTAGCAGATGTCTTCAGTGGAGCTCTTGGGTCTGCGGCTGCCTGGACTGCTGGGGAAGGGGCTGCGTGCCTGGGTGGAAATCCTCTTGGGTTTTTTTTTGGTTTTGTTTTTTTTTCCCCATGAAAAAAGGAGCAAAAAAAGCCCCCAAAAAAAGAGACCAAGCGAAAGTTTCTAGAAAGTTTTACTTCAAATACATCCCAACGGTCCCCGTGAGGAAATGGAGCTTTGAGAAGAAGAAGAAGACGACAGAATGGCAAGAAGGAGAAAATTGAGAAAATACTAATTTTTAAAAGAAGAAGAAGAGGAAAAAAAAAAAAACCAACAACCTTTCACACTTTTTTTTTTTTTTTTTTTTTTTTTTTTTTTTTTTTTTTGCATTTTAGTAGCTTCGACCCAGGGAGTGAAATCCGGGCAGGTTGTTATAGCTACCCAAATCCACAGGGGTCCCCCCTGTCTATTTAAACCCCCTAAATCTTCCTTCCCCTTTTTAAAACTACATTTTATCCCTTGGCTTGTGGGCCAACGTGCCCCCTAATGAGTATTAAAACACTATCTCCTCGCAATTAGCTCATTCCTGACTTCACGCTCCTGATTGACAGAACAAGCCAAAGCATCAGAATTCTCCCTTTGGCAATAAGTGCTGATTGGGTCCTTTTTAAGAGAGCTACTTCAAACTTTTTTTTTTTTCTTCTTCTTTTTTTTTTTTTTTTTTTTTTTTTTTTTTTTTTAATATTTGCCTTCAGTGTCTTGGCTGAGAGAAGAGTTTTTTAACCTCTCGGAGATTTTTTTTTTTTCCTTGAGAGTAGTAGAAGGAAGCAAGAGAGGATTTACCTGGTCGGGTTGAGTTCACTTCATTTGACTTTTTTTTTTTTTTTTTTCTCCTTGGTTTAAATTATTGTGCATTATTATTATTATTATTATTAAAATAATCATCCTGCCTCAGAAGAAAGGAAGATTTTTGGCAACTCTGGTTAACAAAAAAAAAAAAAAAAAAAAAAGAAAGACAACTTTTCATCAATGGCCTCTTTTGGATATTTCCTGTTTCTCTGTGGGTTGAGTCAGGCTCTGTCAAGTTACCCAATCTGGTGGTAAGTTTTTATTCTTCTTCTTTTTTTTTTTTTTTTTTCGCTCATTTTCATTTATTTTTTTCCCCTCCTCTGCTTTCTCTGCAACCCCTGCGCTTAAAGATGACTTGAAATTCTCCTTTCGTTGCCACTCAGCTAAAGAGGTGGGATTGTTCCAGCGCCAGCAAGTTCTTAGAACCTGCATTTCACCTCTTTTATTTATGCATTCACTTTGTTTATTTTGACTGGGTTATACCTGATCTCTCCTTCTCCTACTGTAAAAGAGAGAGAGCGAGAGGGAGCGATCGGAAAGTTTTTATTTTTTTTTTTTCCCCTCTCTGAGCGCTTTGATCCTCTCCTGTGAAGAACAAAAGGCGCTGCCTGAATTAAAGAGATAATGATAGAAGTTGACATGAGCATTTCAAGGTGATTTCGAGCCAGTCAGGTGGAAGGAGAAGGGGGGAAAGCGGCAAAACTTTTGGGTGCCTTTTATTTGCTTTTATTTGCTTTTATTTGCTTTTATTTGCTTTTATTACCCCCCCCCCCCCCTCCTTTCGCGTTAAGGAATATTGAGGGGTAAATTAAAAAAAAAAAAAAGAAAAATAGGGGTGGGGAAGGGGAAGGAAAAGGAGGTGAAGCTGCACAAGCCGGGCTGGGGGAAGGCGCAGCAAAGTCGGGGCTGGGGGAGACAAAATCGGCGCAAAACCCGCGCAGAATCCGCGCAGAACCCGCGCGCCCTCAGCGCGGCGATGCGCGCCTCGTTTTTTGGGGGGGGTTTCGCCGCTTTTCCTCCTTTTCCCCCCCGCTCTGCACCCTACGCCTTTAAGAGAAAAATCTCGCTCGCTCCCCCACGAAAAGCAAATGGTGCTGGGCAAGGCATGTAGGCGCACGATCGGCTCTAATTACCCGCGCAGCTAATTGCGCTCGCTCGGGGAAGCCCTAACGCGGGGAGGCTCCGCGGGCTCAGCCGGGGGGCTCCCAAGCACCCCCCTTAAAAAAACAACAACCAAAAAATCATCCCCGTGCTGTTATTCATTTTTTAATTGATTTTTTTAATCAATTAACCCGTGCTCCCCCCCCCGTCCGCGGGTGCGGGATGCGCGGTCCCCCCCCTTGTCCGGCGGTGCAGAGGTGAGAGGGTGGTGAAGGCAGCAGCCTCTGCAACTATTTCAGGTATGTCTGAAAGCAGGGAATTCGTTGGGATGGGAGGGAAAAAAAAAAAAAAAAGAAACGAAAAAAAAAAAAAAAAAGAGGGAAAAAAAAGCAGCAATAAAATGCAAATGTGCGCTTGGGAAGACAGGCAGAGCGAGAGGAGAGAGAGAGAGCACCTGGACGGGAGTCATTAAAAAGCAATCTTTTATTGCCAGCCACCATCTAACTTATAATTAGAAACTCTGCTCGCATTCCTGATTGGAGAAGGAAACGCATTCCTCTAATACCGACATAAATATTCGCTTGTCACCCGGCGGTCCCGGCCCCCCTTGTCCCCCCTGTGTCCCCCCTGTGTCCCCCGTGTCCCCTCGGTCCACGGAGCTGCGGGAAATGGGTAAAAGATGGGAAAATGCCGTGGGCATGGGGGCAGGAGGTGCCACCCGAGCGGGGCATCCCCAGGTGTGACAGCAGCGGTGACACCGCGGGCTCTGCTGCTTCTCCCCGGTGACACCGCGGGCTCCGGGGTGGCTTCTCCCCCCCGAAGCTCCCCGGGGCTCTCAGACGGTTCTTTCGCAAGGCCAAACCCCCCTCGGGCCATGGAAATGCAAAGCGGGGCTGGATCGGGCTGGGGGAGTCGCGGGAGAGGCCCGGAGCTGCTGCATTGGCTGCCCAAATTCCCCTCGCCCTCCCAAACCTTTCCCTCTTTATTCATCCCCAACCTTTCCCTCTTCATTTATCCCCAAACCTTTCCCTCTTTATTCATCCCCAACCTTTCCCTCTTTATTCATCCCAAACCTTTCCCTCTTCATTTATCCCCAAACCTTTCCCTCTTTATTCATCCCAAACCTTTCCCTCTTTATTCATCCCAAACCTTTCCCTCTTCATTTATCCCCAAACCTTTCCCTCTTTATTCATCCCCAACCTTTCCCTCTTTATTCATCCCCAACCTTTCCCTCTTTATTTATCCCCAACCTTTCCCTCTTTATTCATCCCCAACCTTTCCCTCTTTATTCATCCCCAACCTTTCCCTCTTTATTCATCCCCAAACCTTTCCCTCTTTATGCATCCCCAACCTTTCCCTCTTTATTTATCCCCAACCTTTCCCTCTTTATTCATCCCCAACCTTTCCCTCTTTATTCATCCCCAACCTTTCCCTCTTTATTCATCCCCAAACCTTTCCCTCTTTATTCATCCCCAAACCTTTCCCTCTTTATGCATCCCCAACCTTTCCCTCTTCATTCATCCCCAAATATTTCCCTCTTTATTCATCCCCAACCTTTCCCTCTTCATTTATCCCAAACCTTTCCCTCTTTATTCATCCCAAACCTTTCCCTCTTTATTCATCCCAAACCTTTCCCTCTTCATTTATCCCCAAACCTTTCCCTCTCCATTTATCCCTAACATTTCCCTCTTCATTCATCCCCAACATTTCCCTCTTCATTCATCCCCAAGTGAGATATGAGCCCTGGGGATGTGGGGTTTGGGGTCTGCAAGGTGGCCCAGGATGCACATCCCAAATTCCTTCTCTGCCAGGCCAGGTCCCAAATTCACCAAAATCCACCCTGCTGCTTGATTTGATTTTCATTTCATCGTGTCCCGCTCCTCCTTCTGTTTTGTTGTTGTTTTTGTTGTTGTTTTTGTTGTTGTTTTTGTTGTTGTTTTCCTATTTTTTATTTTTTGGAAGAGAGAATCAGGAATTTTTAAGTCTGGTCACATCCCACCCCAAGCATCTCCCTTCTATCAGCTCACAGTGATTTTGGGTGTTTAGAGCAGAAAATCTGTCATTTACCAGCCCCAAATTGTGCCCCCCTCCCCACTAAATCTAATTAAAGCATCAGCTCATCCTGTGGATATTGACACTTGGAGAAAATCCCTGCAAAAAGCAATGGCTGAGAAATGAAACTTTCCTGCGAGTTTTGCTAAAATGTTGCCCCAAAATGTAAATTTCTCATGGGGATCAGGTGTTGTAAGCTCTGTCTGCCCTCTCAGAACTCATTTTTAGGCTGAGCTGCTCAATTTGCTGCTCCCAGCACGGCACAGGGCACCTGTTGGAGCCAGACCCAGCAGATTCCCACATTCCTGGGAGCTTTTGGGAAAAGCTCAGTGGAGAAAAAAGGAAAAGATCCCTCCCTGATGATGCTGGGGGTGGGAGGGGAGGCTCTGTGAGTTCCTTAAAAAATCAAAAAATCAGCAAATAATTCATTTATAAACCGGGATAAAAAGAAGCTTTGGAAATAATGGTTTAACAATAATCCAAGGAGAGGGGCTGGTTGCTGTTGGGATTGATGTTTTGGGGTTTTTTGTGCCTCAGGAACCCCACGGGACCTTCCCCAGAGCAGTGCAGCACTGAGCTGCTCAACCTAGAGCAGCAACAGGCTCTCCCACACCCAGGGGCCAGATTAACTGCAAAAATCAGATGGTTTTCGGGTTTTGCTGCTTTTTTTTTTTTTTAAGTTAGTGCTGTTCATTTTTTGGTCTGTTAAAAAAAAAAAAAAAAAAAAGAGAGAGAGAGAATATTAAAAAAAAGAGATTGGGATGGGGGAAGGAAGGTTGAGGGAATTTTGAAGCAAAATTCCTGGGTGAGGGAGGATTAAATGTAACCTGTTCCCTGTCCTGGGGGGAGTCACAGGAGCAGCATGAGCAGAATTTAACCTTTTTCCTGTTGGTTTGCACTGGCTTGACTGACTCCACATGGAATTGGGGGGCTAAAACCCTTTAATTTTATTTATTTCATTTATCAATCTGTGCTAAGTGGCCTGACTTGGCCTGAACACAGCCAGTGGGCAGAAATGATTCAGAAGGGGGGGAAAAAAAAAGAATCCATAAAAATTAACACAGAGCTTCCATGCTGGGAATTTTATCCTCCTGCAGCCCAGGATGCTGCTCCCTCAACCTTCCTTCACTCATTCCAATCTCTTTTTTTTTAATTATTAATTTTTTTTTTTAACAAATCAAAAAAATGAACAGTACTAACTTAAAAGAAAGCAGGAAAAGAAGAAAAAAAAGGCTCTCTGGGCTGAGCTGGAAGTACAGGGAGAGCCCTTTGGTGTAGGAAAAAGTAACTGGCATCATTTCTGCTGGGTGTGAGGCAGCCTGGGGATGTGTGGGGTTAAATTCTGTGCCTGGAGAGGGATGGGAAGAGGAGTTCCAGTGGAACAAGAGGATGGGGATGTGTGTGCAGACATTTCCCCACTGTGGCTTTGCTCTCATTCCTCAGCACATCCACGGATTTCCTCACCCCTGCGGGATGTGATGTGCTGCAGGATCCCCTTTCTGCGAGGGCTGGGGAGAGGGATCCAGCAGCTCTTTCCTCTGTGGTTTTTTTTTGCAATTCGGGAGTTGTGAGGTCGAGGGGGCCCTGCCAGCAGCAGGGACATCATCCAGCAATGCTCAGTGCAGCTCCTGAGCCTGTCCCTGCTCTGTGGTGTGCAAACCCAGGGCACTGGGAATATTTCTGTGTCTGCTCTGGGCTGCCCTGACCCCCAGGGCAGCACTGACTCTGACCCTCATCCATGGAGAAAGTTTCCCAGACTTCAAGGTAGACAAGAATCCACCAAAGTGTGCAATAGATCATAGAGAGCAGTGTGGGTGTGTCACTGGGTGAGAAATTGAGGGTTTGGGGTTTTTAGTGTGTTGTGGATGGCAGCAAGATGGAGGGCACAGGGTGTCATCCTGGGTTTCTTCTTCATGCTGCTTCTTCCTCCTTCTCCATGGGTTTTGGGTGGCATTTTGTAATTGGGCAGAAAAGTCCTCATGGCAGCTCTGTGGGATCAGTTATTGGGTTAAAAGGGAAAATAATCCAGGTGTCAGCTCTTAATCACAGAATCACAGAATTTCTAGGCTGGAAGAGACCTTTAAGATCATTGAGTCCAACCCATGTTCCAACACCTCAACTAGATCATGGCACCAAGTGCCACATCCAGTCTTTTTTTAAACACGTCGAGGGATGGTGACTCCACCACCTCCCTAGGTGGATGATTCCAGTATTTGACCACTCTTTCTGTGAAAAACCTCCTCTGTAATTCTAGCCTGTATCTCCCTTGGCGCAGCTTGATACTTAATGGGATAGTTTAGTCTTAAAAACCCTTGGATCAAGAGATTGTTGGCCATTTTGTGCCTTCTAATGAAAAGCTGAACTCCCAGCAGTGAGACTGTTTTACTGATAAGAAACAATAAACACCTGAGTGTGAACATGAAATAACATCTCAAGTGCCTTCAGTCCAGACCCAGAGAAACCCACAGCTGGAGCCACCACACTGTGGCATCCCCACAGCAGCAGCAGGGCAGGGATGAGCTCCTTCCTGGTGCTCTCTGCTCTTTTCTGGGGTTTGTCCCCCTCAAGGAGGGTCAACAGCTCCTGTTTGAAAGTGAGAGAAACCCAATCCTGGTCTGCAGGACCAACCCAGCCCTGCTTGCCTTGGGGTGATCATCCCTGGGAGGTCACCTGAGGGCCAGCCCAGCTCCTGCTGCCATCTCTGGGGCTCCCAGGTGTGAATTGCATCTCCCCACTCCTCTGCTCCATTGGCTGGGGTCAGGTGCTGGAATTCACCTGTGTCTCCTCCCCTGCTGCAGCAGGTCATGGGGAGATGTTAAAATCCATCAGGGTATGTGGGAATTTGGGCTGAGTTAGGGACAGGACCTCTCAGTTGGTTTTGATGATGGAAAAAAAAAAAATTATTTTTCTTGTCTTCTACATAGGCAGGAAGGTCGAGCTCAGCTCACACCTTCGCTGCGTGGTTCAGAAGGTCACAAAACCCTTAGTTCAAGACTTTTTAAGGGGTTCTTGACCAATAAACCACTGCCATTAAGGATATTTATGCTTTTGATCCAATCTTTAAATATTTCATCTTATGTACCCGTGCTACAGTGTAAGCTTTCTTAGCCACTCATGTCATGACATACAAACCTACAAAAACTTCTTGTTACCTTTGTAACTACATTTATTTTTTTCTGTATCTTAAACTCTAAACTTTCTTCTACTTAGTTTAACATGTCTCTAAACTTTCTTCTACTTAGCTGAAAGTGTCTCTGCTTTTAACTATAACTCCACATTCTCACTTCTAGCACCTCAGTTTGGAAGCCTTTTCCAAGGTCTCAGATCAACTCCTGGGTTTCATTCTAAGCTTTGCCTGCCAGGCCCAAAGTTCTGAGAGCTCCCTGCATTTTGGATTCCAACAAGTGGAGCAGTGCAATTGCTCTGCATCCACCTCTGTGCCAAACCTTGGAGTTGCCTTTTTGTACCTGTGTTATCGCCACGACAGCAGGATCTCAGCCAGCCCTGTTTTTCCAGGCAGAGATTAATCACAGAGTGATGGTTTAGGCCCCTCTCAGACACCAGTTGGGATTTGGGATGGGTGCTTTCCACCCAAGCACCAGTGGGGTACAAGGAAAAGGGTCCAGGGATATTTCTGTGCAGATTTGAGTGGTAAAAACCAGTTCTTGTCCATGCTGTGTGCAAAGGGAAAGGGAAATAATTTCCCATCTCCATTTTTCTGATGAGACTGAAGAAACGAACTCTGGTGGTGTTTGTGTTCTTCCTGGCATAGTCCAGTTCTGTTGAGATTAATAACTGAACCAGGATCACACCAGGAGGTTTTTTCTCAGCAGGAACTGAAAGTTTTGTAAAGTTTTAGCAAGAAGTCCCTGTTTGGAACATGGGGAGGGCTGGGATTTCCCCAGAGAGCCCAGTGTGTGCTATAGAAAATCCCAAATCCCTCATCTGCTCAGCTTTCAGACTCATTTTATCAAATCGTGTTGTTCTGCTATGTATTAATTGATTTTTCCTTTCCATTTTAAGAGGACTTTATTAGAGAAATTAACCTGAAAACCAGCAACTCAATATTCAAAGCATTGGCTGAAGGAATTGCATCCAATAAAAAGCCTTTCCTAACTCAGATAAAGAAAAGTGAATCCTGTTGCTCCCCAGATATTTCCAGGTAACCCTGGAGGTGGAACGTGTCCTTTGCAGACATTTGAATTGAGAATTCTCTGACAATTCTCTATGGAAAGGTTTTGAGTGCTTGGAATAGTTTGGGTTGGAGGGAACCTGTTAAAGGTCATCTGGTCCTGCAGGGAGCGGAGACATCTTCAAGCAGGGTAGCTGGAGCTGAGGGATGGGAATCATACTAATTTCTGTTGGCCAAAAAAAGACTTCTTGACCATTCCTTCTAAAAGATTAAGGCTGGAGGAGCCTTGATTTTTACTCTGGTGTCTCCTAGAGAGGGAAATCAAGGATTTCGGATTGATTCTGAGAATCAAGGCTTGCTGATTGCAGCAGGGGAAGTCAGGCTGACTCCCTGGTGTCTCCATCCCAACCCTGCAGGATCCCTTTCCTGCTTCCATCTCAATTCCCTCCTACCCAGCTCCAGCCATGCAGCAACAATGCTGCTCCTGCAGCCCCTGCAACAATCCCTGCACCACTGGTGCTCAGCATGGGCACAGGAGGAGGGGATTATTCCACCTCAGACCTCATGAGGAGCAGATGTTTTTCCTTTGTATGCACAGGAGTGTTGTATTTGTGGGGTGCCCCATGGCAGGGAGGAATGATGGATCTGACTCCATGTTCTCAGAAGGGTAATTTATTATTTTATGATGCTATATTATATTAAAGAATGGAAAATATAATACTATCTATGTATGTATATATATAAAATATTATATATATATATATTATATACATATTATAAATATATAGAATATATATTATTTTATATATATATGATATATAAAATACTATAATATGCTATATATTATAGTATATATAATATACTATATATATTAGTATACAGTATACTAGTATACATAATATATTATATATAATATAGTATATATATAATATAGTATATATAATATAGTATATATAGTACATATACTATACACAATGCTATATATACTATACCATAGTATATAGCTATATTATATTAAAGAATACTATACTATAATACTATTTATCATATAGAAATATAATACATATAAAATATTATATATATTATGTATATAAAGATATATAATATATAATATATATTTTTATATACTATATTATATATATACTACTATAATATGCTATATATTTAATACTCTAATATGCTATAATACTATAATAAACTATACTAAAGAATACAGAAAAGATACTCAATGATAAAAAGCTAATAATGAAAACTCGTGACTCTCCAGAGTTCTGACACAGCTTGGCCTTGATTGGCCAAAGAGTGAAAACAACTCACAGCAGAATCCAATGGAACAATCACCTGTGAGTAAACAATGTCCCAATACATTCCAAAGGAGCACAACCCAGGAGAAGCAAATGAGAGCAGAATTGTTTTCCTTTTTCTCCGAGGCTTCTCAGCTTCCCAGGAGAAAAATCCTGGCTGCAAAGGGATTTTTCCAGAGAATGTGAATGCCACATGGGAGGGCAGGAAAATCCCACCGGGACGAGCAGGGGCTGTCCCTGGGCTGTGCCCTTGCTCTGGATTCCTCGAGTGCTGATTCAAAGGGCCCAGCTGAGTTTCAAAGGGCTTTGTTGGGGTAATGACAGCACCCAGCACCAGGGGAATCCTGCAAGCTCTGCACCAGGATGAGCCCCTGGGAGCAGCACACCTGGGGCTGACAGCCTCGTGCTACAGCAGGGATGGAAAGGTGCCACCCCATCCACAGGGAAATTCCCTTCCCAGAGCAGTGCTGGAGTCATGCTGGCTCCTAAAGAAGTCCCTGTGGGGATGAACAGTGTGGCTGCAAAAAGAGGAGGAGGATGAGGGAGGTCTGGAGATGGTGGATGGGAAGGAGAAGGCTCTGAAGAGGCACCCACGTTGTTCTGGTGGTGTGGAGCTCTGTGATTTCTGCCCAGACAGTTTAAACTGGGGTTAAACCCACTGGAATATGGGGAAAACAGCCTCAAGCTGCACCAAGGGAAATACAGGTTGGATAACAGGAAAAAGTTTTCACAGAAAGAGTGATAAAGTTCTGGAATGGCTGCCCGGGTAGGTGGTGCAGTCCCCATCCCTGGGTGTGTTTAACACAGCCTGGATGTGGCACTGGGTGCCAGGGTTGAGTTGAGCTGTTGGGGCTGGGTTGGACTCGATGACCTTGAAGGTCTCCTCCAACCTGGTCGTTCTGGGAATTCTGTGATTCTGGGAATTCTGTGATTCTGTGACAGGAAGGGGCTTTAATGGCAGGGCAGAAGCACTGGTCTTTAGAAGCACTTTAATGGCAGAGCACACAGGTCTCCTCCCCGTGCCCAGCCAGGGCTGCAGCAGGAGTGTCCCCATTCCAAAAGGTCTCTCTGAACCCATCTCTGCTTTGCTGTCACCACCCAGAGACACAGCCTGGATGGTTCAGTGGGGTTTAACCCTGGAACTGGAGGAGCACCCAGGCAGGAGCCTTCCCATGGGGAATCCATCAAAGCTTTGCTGGATCGGGTCTGGGGTTGGTCTTGCAGAAAAACCACTCATGAAAATGTCCATGCCAGCTGTTTCCATCCATCCTGTGCCATCCATTCTCTTTTCCCTTTTGTCCCTTTAAAAAGGACAGGATTTAACTCCTGTTGTCTTAGCACAACCTCTAAAAATCCATCAGTTCACTCCAAATTCTGCAGGAGCTCCCAAAAGCCAAGGGGAGGAAGCAGAGCTGATGCATCAACTGCCTTGTTCTCAGCTCCTAACATAGGGCACGGCTTTAAAGGCAGCCCGGGAGCCAGGGCAGGCTGTTCTGCATCACAAAGGTGCTGTTTGTGCCTCTTCCTGGTTTGTCACCTGCATATTCACAGCCCCCTTCCCATCTGGGTGCTGCTGCTGCTGCCCAGAGGGAGCTTTGCATTTGTAGAGACTGGGCCATCAAAGGAGCTCCAGGTGCCTTTGGTCTCCTCCTCAGCACAGTTTCTGACCTGGTGTCAAACCACTCAGTAATTCTTCCATGGATTCAGTGATAATTATTAGCTGAGATGCTCTTGCCCTTTCCCAAGGTGGATATTCCTTCATGCTGTGAAATTCTTTTCTCCTTT
This sequence comes from Melospiza melodia melodia, assembly GCF_035770615.1. Lineage (NCBI taxonomy): Eukaryota > Metazoa > Chordata > Aves > Passeriformes > Passerellidae > Melospiza > Melospiza melodia. Next base: position 2,371,804 of record NC_086194.1, read on the forward strand.
TGCACCTTTGCACTCTCAGGTTTTGCCAGCAAAGTCACATCAGAGTACGTGGTCAGTTCCCTTCTCCATCACCAGAGCTGCAAGGGGTTCCAGCTGTCTGGGAGGGTCATTTCTCCTCTCCCATGGGGTTCTGCAGGCTCAGAGTGGGTTGGAGAAGGGTCAGAGAGTGCCTCAGCTCTTCCTCAAGCTCAGACCCTCACATTTCCAGCCTGGCCTGGGGTTCATCACAGGTTTGGGAGATTTCCTGGTCTCCAGGCCCCATTCCCAGTGTTCCCAGTTTAAACAGGCCTCCCTGGAATGGCACAGATGGGCATGGCCAGGTTCCCACCAGGAGCCCATGCCAGGTTGAAGGGTTGGGTGACATCCTGGGCATCCCCAGAGGCCTGGCAGGGGTTGCACACAATCCATTAGTGACCTGCTCTGTCCTGGGCAGCAGCTGGAGACATCCCAGAGCATCTCAGCATCACTCCATGTCCATCTGCAGGCAAAACCTCAGGTGGAATTCACTTTATCCACCCCATGGCTGGAATTCCCATCCAAGCCAGGGGCTCCTGGCTCCTTTCTTTGAGGAGAACTGGGCACTTTCTCCTGGTGCAATTCCTGTCTCAGGTGTTTGATGGAGCCTGGCTGGTGAAACCCCCTGTGCCAGCTTGATTGAGGAGACCAGCTCAGAGGTACCTCCACCAACATCATCCAGATTTGCTCAGAATATACCCAAAAGTCTTTGCACACTTGCCCATTTCCTAATTGTTAAAATCTGTCATTCCTGCTGCCAGGCATAAATTCACATAGATGAAACCAAGTAATTAACTTTTTATCCATCATTTCTCTGTATTTTATAATCTCTTCAGTGCTCATTGATGTATTGGAATGGGTGCAGGAACATTCATGGCATCCAGGTTGGTTCTGAAAACCTCCAGACCACCCCTCTCCTCTGGAAATTCATCTTTTGTCCTGTCTCAGCCCAGCTGCTGAAAGCCTCAGCAGCTTCCTCTGTAAAATATTGAGGCTCTCGATATTTTGGGGCTTTTGAGGGTTTTGCAGCTTTCTCTGTAAAATATTTACTCCAGGACACTCCAGGGAACAAACGCATCCTCCTCGTGCTCTTGGGCACATCCAGAGTCCCCCAGCCACACCCACAAGTCATCACCTCCAGATTGTGATAGAACTTTATCTCAAAACTTCTTAAGAAGGAGAGATTTGAAGTGATTTCCCTGTCCTGACAGTTATCTTGGCAAAGGGACACAGCCACAGATGTTTGTGCATTTCAAGAATTCCTCTGACTTTGCTTTGCTCTCAGTTCACTGAAGTCAAGCCCTTTCCACCTTTTCCCAGTCCATGCCTCTTAATTTCCCTTTCCAGGTTTGTATTTCTGCTGGAAGATGCAGTTTTATAGCAAAAAATTGTGCACACCCATCTTTCCAGGGCAGCCAGCTTTATCCAACAGAATTCCCACCAGGGAGAAAAGCCAGAGCCCATCTCTGCTGCAGCTGAGCCTGGGAGACAAATCCAAATTTCTCTGAGCAGAGCAGGAGCTCCTTGTGCCTCCAGAGGGGTGCACCTTGTCCGATAGAGATATTTCTAATATTCTAATATCTAATAGAGATATTTCCAATATCTAATAGAGATATTTCCAATGTTTAATAGAGATATTTCCATTGTCTGATAGAGATATTCATAATATCTAATAGAGATATTGATAATATCTAATAGAGATATTTATAATATTTAATAGATATATTTCCAATGTCTAATAGAGATATTTCCAGTTTTTAATAGAGATATTTCCAATGTCTGATAGAGATATTTCCAATGTCTGGTAGAGATATTTCCAATGTCTGATAGAGATATTTCCAATATCTAATAGAGATATTTCTAATATCTAATAGAGATATTCCCAATGTCTAATAGAGATATTTCCAATGTCTGATAGAGATATTTCCAATATCTACTAGAAATATTTCCAATGTCTGGTAGAGATATTTCCAATATCTAATAGACATATTTCTAATATCTAATAGAGATATTTCCATTGTCTAATAGAGATATTTCCAATATCTAATAGAGATATTTCTAATATCTAATAGAGATATTCCCAATGTCTAGTAGAGATATTTCCGATATCTACTAGAGATATTTCCAACATCTTAATAGAGATATTTCTAATATCTAATAGAGATATTTCAATGTCTAACAGATATATTTCCAATGTCTAATAGAGAGATTTCCAATATCTAATAGAGATATTTCTAGTGTCTAACAGATATATTTTCAATGTCTAATAGAAATATTTCCAATGTCTAATAGAGATATTTCTAATAGAGATATATCCAATGTCTGACAGAGATATTTCCAATGTCTGATAGAGATAGTTCCAATGATTAATAGGGATATTTCCAATGTTTAATAGAGGGGTGGGAAGCGGGAATGGAGGTCCTTGAACACTTGCCAAGCTTTCTATTCAGTCTGTCCCTCTGCCCCCAGGACAACAACAATGGGGCCCGTTGCTAGCCAGGGCTGTGACAGAAAACAGCTCTAAATCCTCATCAGGCTGAGGGACACGAGGGAAATTCCCTTTTTTTCCCTGAGCCTGCTGTAGCTGGGAAGAAATGGGACAGTCTGGACAGGGAGGAGTCCATCCAAAACCCCCTGAATGTCAGGAGAATCCCACTGGGCATCAGATAAGATGCGCAAAATTTACTGGGAGAAACAAAAATATAGTTAATGCATTTTTTTGGGGAGATCTATGATTTGTTTCTGTCCCTCCTGGGGGGAGGATCTTCCTGAATATTTTGCAGTGAAGTTTCCTTCAGAGTTAGTGGTGAGAGATGGGATCCAGCTCATCGGACACCTGTCAGACATTTGCTTTGGGGTGAGGTGAGTCCCGTCCCATCCCAGATTCCCAACCATTGCCTGGAAGAGGATTCTGGATGACTGGGACAAAGATATCTCCCTTTAGACAGGTCAGGTTTGGCTTTGAAACACTCCTAAAATCAGGAGCATCTGGGCATTTTATGTTCTACATAGACATGTGGAATGATGAAAGGGGATGTCTCCATTGGAGGACCCTTCAATGTGAATCTTTAGTGACCAAATTCCCTTTAAAAAACTCTTCACTTGAAGTCCTGGCATTGCTTTCCACAGATGTAGAGGAACTGAGCAAAAATTCCATCTTTCAGAAGGGTTTTTGAAGGGAATTTTTGTGAACTTGCATCTGGGCATTTTATGTTCTATACAGACACATGGAATGCTGAAAGGGGATATTTCCATTGGGAGACTCTTCAATGTGAATCTTTAGTGACAAAATCACCTTTTAAAATGTCTCCACCTAAAGTCTGGTGTTGCTTTCCACAGATGTAGAGGAATTGAGCAAAAAATCCATCTCTCAGAAGGGTTTTTTAAGGGAATTCTTGTGAATTTGCATCTGGGCATTTTATATTCTACACAGACATGGGGAATGGTGAAAAAAGATATTTCCATTGAAGGACCCTTCAAGAGATATTTCCATTGGGGGACCCTTCAATGTGAATCTTTAGTGACCAAATTCCCTTCAAAAACTCTTCACTTGAAGTCCAGGTGTTGCTTTCCACAGGTGTGGAAGAACTGTGCAAAAGTCCCATCTCTCTGAAGGGTTTTTGAAGGGAATTCTTGTGAACTTGCATCTGGGCATTTTATATTCTACACAGACACGTGCAGTGCTGAAAAGAGGTGTTTCCATTGGAGCACCCTTCAATGTGAATCTTTAGTGACCAAATTCCCTTTAAAAAACTCTTCACTTGAAGTCTTGGAGTTGCTCTCCACAGGTGTAAAGGAATTGAGCAAAAATTCCATCTCTCTGAAGGGTTTTTGAAGGCAATTCTTGTGAACTTTCAATTTCTGGGAGCAGCCATGGAGATGAATTTGCTGTGGAAGAAGCTGCATTAGTGATCCAGACCAGGAGGACTGGGAACCATCCCAAATCCTGATCCCATGGATTTGGGGTGGTGAGGAGCCATCCTGAAGGCTCTGAGGGCAGGGCCCTTCTGTGGATCCCAGAATCCCAGAGTGGTTTGGGTTGGATGGGACTTTGGAGCCCATCCATGGGCAGGGACACCTCCCACCATCCCAGGTGCTTCAGAGCCCCATCCACCCTTCTGATGTATTCTATTATTTTTTATTGATGTCTTCTATGATTTTTCCTCAGTGAAGGATTCAGGGGCTGGGAAGCTCAGCCCAGCCCATCCCCTTTCCCAAACTGTGCTGATTTTTTAATCTGTACAGAAAGGACCTGGCAGCTCAATCTCCAGGCCCTGAGAGCTGCTGTGGTTGGGTCATCCCAAGAGGCTGGGTGGGAAGTTTGGGGCTGCTTGGGCAAATAATTTGTGCTTTACACCTCAGATTTATCAATGGCATTGCTGCAGAGTGATCAATTAGCTGATTTTATTGAGCTGCCCCTTGCCAGTGGGGTGCAGTGACTGCTCCACGAACACCCTCAGCTCATCCTGAGCCTGAGGAAAAGTGGATGAGCTCTGTTGCTTTTTTTAAAGTGCTTATTTCCTCTCATGGCTGAGCTATTTTTATCGCTCTCTAATTTTTGTTTTAATTTTTTTTTTATTCTTACAGTATGAGTATTTTTATTCTTACAGTATGAGTGTTTCTTACAGCGAAATATGGTTGGAGATTGTCCAAATCTGAAGTAGTTGCTCTGGGAGTTTTCCATAAAAACATATTGGCTAAAGGTCATGCTGTGTGCCATCGTATTGATTTTGTGTGGGGTGTTGATTTTGAGCTTGCACAAAACCAGGGTGAATTGAAGAAAACCATAAGCAGAACAAGGAGTTATTCTGTGGGCACTGAAACTGGTGAGTTTCTAGAGGTTTTCAGGCAGGTGTGAAAATTATGGTCTCTGCTCAAGGAGATGGGATATTGATGGAATATGAGGAAGGATGCCTTAACAGATTGCTGACACCTCTAAAACCTCTGACACCTCTTGCTGGTGTCATATGTGGTAACAGTTCAGATATTTAGACAAAGAATAGGGGGCTCTTTCTGTCATTTTTTGGCCACATATCTTCATTATTTTTATGTGTTTTCTCAGCTCTCAAAGTCGCAGGATCGGTCGGTATGAGTCCTGCTTTATCTAAAATGCATCTGCTCTGCACACAAGGAGGCTGTAGGGAAGGTTTAAGGAATATCTCTCACAGAGAGAACGGGCTTTAAGCAGCACAGATTTGGCTGCCTGACTCTCAGACACCTTGGGTTAGCTGAGCTCCATCCCACTGTGGGTTTGCAAAAATAGGTGTAACCACATCTCTACCACCGTTAAATCCAGAAATCGCCTCATCCATCCTCACGCGCTCCAGGCTGGATTAAATCTGCCTCAGTCAGAACTGCGGAGAAGTCCTGGATGCGAGGGCTCAGCTCACTCTGAGTCACTGCTAACAGGAATACCATCTTCGGAAGGAAGGAGCTTAGCGCATCACTGCTTTTTTGCTAGCAGGATGGCTCACGGATATGAGTGGATTGATTGCAAAACCTCGGAGTCACTCGCAGGAGAGCAACTGGGAGAAAATTGGGAACTGGGTTTGGTCTGGGTGAGGGCACGGCCCAGACAGATGGGGCAAGCAGCCCGGTTGAAAGGGAAGAGATAAGGCACATTAGCAGAAGATCGGGGATCAGACAGGGCAGTGCTAATTCCGTGGCCACTGAAACCCTTGGTGGAAGCTGCCCACAGGCAATTGGGAAGTCTGTGATCCCGAGGAGGAGCATCGAGTCCGTTTGTCCTGCTGACTCACGTGTAGTCTGGTCTGCTGGTGAATGAGAGGGTCAAGCCCAGCCTAACACGGGCTGTTCCCAGCACAGCTTCCTAACAGAGTCACAAAAACTGCAATTGGCCAGAAAATCTCCGAATTTTCTGGAGAAAATCCTCCAAAAAAAATTATCTTTTCTCCAAAAAATTCTGGAGAAAATTCTCTGTTCTCCGAACAGAGAAACTAATTCAGAATTTGTCCTGCTGACTCGTGTGTAGTCTGGTTTCCTGGTGGATGAGAGGGTCAAGCTCAGCCTAACAGAGGCTGTTCCCAGCACAGCCTCCTAACAGAGCCACTAGATCTGCAATTGGCCAGAAAATCTCCAAATTCTAACAGAGAAACTAATTCAGGATTTGTGTAGGCTGTATAGGCTTTATTGTATATATTGTTGTATTTATTGTATTGTATTTGTATAGACTTTAAATTTACAGCCATGGATGCCTTGGTGGTGGCTCCTGCTGCCCCTGCACTGGCACTCAGAATGAATTGAGGAATTCTGTCCTGCAGACAGGCTCCAGAATGGGGCAGGCCAGGCTCTTGTTGGATTCTGGCATGCAAGGGCCCATTTTGGCAATGCCAGAGAGCAGGGCAACCTGCAAAACCTTGACTATCCAATATCTGTGTGATTTACCAGGGGACGAGGCACTTCAGGAGCTAAAACACATCCTTGACAGCTCTGGCCGTATTTCTTCTCAAGCCTCGACAATTATCTGGGTGTCCTGGTCAGAGGAGAATCAGAAAATGAGAGTTTGCTACAGGAGCAGCTGCTCATGTCCCAACCCAAGGGACAGTGTGGGCTCACTGAGCAGAGCCAGGAGGAGAAGCTGGGCCAGACTCACCTTTGAGTCACTGTTTAAAAAAAACCAGCAATTTTTGGGTGAGGATAAGAGCCAGGACAGGGTTTTTGAAGGGAATTCTTGTGAACGTGCATCTGGGCATTTTATGTTCTACATGGACATGTGGAGTGCTTAAAAGAGATATTTCCATTGGGGGACCCTTCAATGTGAATCTTTAGTGACCAAATTACCTTTAAAAAACTCTTCACTTGAAGTTCCACAGGTGTAGAAGAGCAAAAATCCCATTTCTCAGAAGGGCTTTTGGAAGGGAATTCTTGTTTCCAGGTAGATTCACCTTGGCAGAGAGCACCCTCCAACCCAACCATGGTTCTGATCCCCAAAATCCCTTCAGCTGGACTCACCAGCCCCTGCTGCCTTCTGAGCCTCACATTTTCATGGTTCTGCTGACCTTGCTGATAAGATCTGCACAGATTTATTCATGCCCTTGTGCTGTCTGCTCCTGGAATTCCCAGACTGTTTCTGTTCCTGTGGATGAGGAAGAGTTGGGTTTATCTCCAATTTCCTTGATCTTAGAGATATCGGGAAAGACATCTTTGGAGCCAGAAGAACACAGTGGCATCAATGTAATGGGGGAGTGAGGGAAGTGATGTGGACTCTGAACTGGCTAAACTCCAGGTCTCTGCACAGGTTTTAAATCTGTCTGGGTCCTAAGTTAGGCATGAACTCAGCCTTGGGCATTACTGTGCTGAGTTAGATTTTATTATTAGGAAAATAATAATTCTTTCTTAAGAAAGAATAGACAGAGACATCTCGGGTGTAATTTGTGTAATTTTCAGCCACGTTGACCATTTTTTTGTGAAATTCAGGTCTTTGCAATGTGTTTTTTTATGCAGTAAAAGCTGTAATTGCTTGTGCAAAGGGCTCCTTCAGGCCCTGGAGAGGGATCCAGGCTGGGGGCAAGGAGGGGCTCATGGAAAGGTTTCAGATCCACTTCTGCCCTAATCCATCTCTCAGAACTGGTTTCTACATGATCCCAGGCTTGAGCAATCCTGCTGCCTCTTTGTCCCCATAATGACATTTAAACCTCTTGGCCCCGTGAGCTTCATTTGGCAGAGGTTCTGAGAAATGTTAAATATCCACAAATCTCACCAAAATGGGCAGTGAAATGGGGTAGAAACGTGAGCAGTGTCCTTCCAGGGGCTGGAGGGTGCGAGGATATGTGTGTGTGTGTGCATCCATGCTCCCTGGACATCCAAAATCCAGGCAGAGCAGTCAGTGCTCACCAGTTTCAGTGCCCACAGAATAATTCCTTGTTCTGTTTTTTGTTTTCTTCAATTCACCCCGTTTCACAGAATTACAGACCACAGGATGGTTTGTGTTGGAAGGGACCTTTGAGGTCACCCAGCTCCAGCCCCCTGTGATGGGCAGGGATGTCATTCACTGCTTCAGGTGCCTCAGGGCCCCATCCAGCCTGGCCTTGGACACTTCCAGGGATGGGGCATCCACAAGCTGATCCAGTGCTTCACCACCCTTCGAGTAAAGAACTTCCTCCTAACATCTCATTTAAATCTCTTCTCATTTAGTTAAAACTGGTTTTGTTGTCCAATCCCTGTCTGCCCACATAAAAAATCCCTCCCCCGCTTTTTTTATAACCCCCCTTTAGTTACTGTAAGGCCACAATGAGATATTCCTAGTTCTCCAGGATGAACAATCTTCAGAGGATGGTTGCTCCAGCCCTCTGATCATCAGAGAGTTCCTTTCCCTTTCCCTTTCCCTTTCCCTTTCCCTTTCCCTTTCCCTTTCCCTTTCCCTTTCCCTTTCCCTTTCCCTTTCCCTTTCCCTTTCCCTTTCCCTTTCCCTTTCCCTTTCCCTTTCCCTTTCCCTTTCCCTTTCCCTTTCCCTTTCCCTTTCCCTTTCCTTTCTTTTTCCTTCCCTTCCCTCCATCCTTCCTGAGATGTGATTTATGAGAAGAATGGGCCATGCCAGGAATCTCCTCACTGCTCTGCGTGGCTGAGGAAGGGATGAAGAGAAGGAAGGGATGAAGAGGAGGAACCTCCTCATCGGGTTTAAGGAGAGTGAAGGACTCCCATGCTTTGGAGGTCCGTGGTTCCCAGTCACAGTTGTGTGCCACTCACTTCTTCCCTGGTGGATTGGTGCTGACAGCTCCCAGTGATGTGTCCTAGAAAAGTCCAGAAGGTTGAACCTCTTCTGTGAGAGTTCTGTGGGGAGAAAAAGCATTTATTTTGAAGGAAGGTGGTCAAATATATAAATATGATTATATGTATGTGCATAGATAGGTAGATCACGTATCCCTCTTCTTAGCTTTGCCTTCTGCTTCAAAGGCAGTTGGAAGTCATGGAAAATCTTCCTTTGACTGTAACAAACTCTGGGACAGCCTATTTGTCTCATGCCTTGGACTCTGAGATCCTTCAGGATCCTACAAGTTGCTTCATTCCTTGATTCTGGGCCAGGAAAGTTCTGCTTTGGAGCAATTCCTTTGTCTCGTGTCTTAAGACTTTGAGCTCCTTTAGGTCCTGATCCTTCCAGTTGCTTCAACCTTTGATTCTGGGCCAGGAAAGTGCCATGTTTGCTTTGTGTTTATCCTTAAATACTGGGGCACTTCTGTTCATTTTCTGTTCATTTTGGGCACCGGGCTGGGTTGCAGGGGTTGAGGTGAAGCCTGGGAGCAGGGAGAGTTTTCCTGTGCTGGGCTGATGCACAGCAGGTTATTACCCCTGCTATCAGGGACACACAGAGTAATAATATATGGAAATTACAGGCATATCTGAGTCCCATCTCCCCTATCCCAGTGCAGGGCAGAGAAGAAGCCCAGTTAAGGCTTGTACATATCTGACAACGTGCAGCAAAACTTGGCTTGGAGCTGGATGGGGTTTTGGGGCATGCAAAGGCAGAATTGCAGAGCTTTGGTATCCTCCAGAGCTCACAAAATCCATTTGTGCACCCAGGTCTCAGCTGGGATGGGAGTTGGGAGCTCCACAGGATCCTGGCTGAGTCCTCAGCGTTGGCCAAGCCTCAATCCATGTGAATAATTGATTTGGTTGTTCTGGGGAATGGCATAATCCATTGGCAAGGGTGTGCTGCTGAGATTTGGGAAGCTTGGGCTCAAAACCCTGCTTGGGAAGGAGCAGAGGAAGCTGGTGAAGCTCATTTTCCCATCCCATGGGTTGGTGCCATAACCACGGAGTTGCTGACTCTGAGTATAAAGGGACATTGCGTCCTCCACCATCACTGGATGGGGTTTTGGGGCATGCAAAGGCAGAATTGCAGAGCTTTGGTATCCTCCTCATAAAATCCATCTGCGCACCCAGCTCTCAGCTGGGATGGGAGCTCCACAGGCTCCTGGCTGAATCCCCAGCGTTGGCCAAGCCTCAGTCCATGTGAATAATTGATTTGGTTGTTCTGGGGAATGGCATAATCCATTGGCAAGGGTGTGCTGCTGAGATTTGGGAAGCTTGGGCTCAAAACCCTGCTGGGATGGAGCAGAGGAAGCTGGTGAAGCCCATTTTCCCATCCCATGGGCTGGTGCCATAACCACGGAGTTGCTGACTCTGAGCGTTAAGGGGACATTGCGTCCTCCACCTTCACTTTGGGAATGGCACCTTAGGGGATGGGCACCTGAACAAATTACCAGCAGGTAAGGTAGGGTGTGAACTCATCAGATGCCAGTTTTTCTGTGGTAACTGCCCGTGTGAATGCTCTTTCCCTGCAATAAACACGAGGTGGTTCATATTCACCAGGGGGGAAGAACGTTCACATGGCTGTTCACATGGCTCACACCCTGGTTTTTGACTCCCAGTAACTTGGGCCTGTGCCTCTAACCTCAGCACCCTTGAGAAGCCATCCCAAAAAAAAAAAAAAAATAAAAAAAAAAAGAAAAATCCAACTCCTCTGCTTTACATAAACCACAAATTTTGCCATTTCTTCATTTCAAATTGCAATTATTTCGGTTCATCCCTGGTTTGCCAGAAAGGATTTGCTGAGATTGACTCCACTGCTCCTGTTCTGGCAGGAAACTTGAGGTCATTGAGGTCCTGGTGGCCAGGGCAGATAATCTACAGACACCACAGCAGCTTTGGTTGCCTCATAGTCAGAGACCTTCTGGGCACTGACAGAATATTAATAATCCCTGTTTCTCACAGCCAGCTCCCAAGCCCTGAAGAGATTTAAACATGTGGAGATATGAATTCAGGCACATAAAAAGCTCTTTAGCCAGTGGAGAAGGGTGGTGTGGTTGTGGGATTAGCAGTGCTCCCAGGTTGTCGTGAGGTCACCAGGTGTTTTCCAAGAGCTTTCCATAGATCTGGGAAATTTCACCAAGTGTTCTGAGGGAAAGACCTGGATTTTCTGAAGGAAAGGCCTTGGAACAGTGCTCTGTGAGTCTTCCAGTGCTGCACAGATAGAAACCTAGCCTGGGAGCAGACACAGCATAACTGTGCATGAGCCTGAGGCTGAGCAAAAGAAAATGTCTTTTAAATATTCCAAGAACTGGATTGAATGTTCCAGTCAAATAAAAATACCCACCAAACCCACAACCCACTTTCTTATGGGCTGGGACTTTGTCTCATGATGATCCCAAGGGCTGACTCAAGTTATCTGAGGCATCTCCTTTCAGGTGAGATGGGGAAGATGGAATTCATCCTCCAGGAAGCCTTGCACCAAATGGGGACAGCTCTGGTTTGAAAATGGGGTTTCCTCAGGATGTCCAAGCACTCCTTGAGTCTCCAAGCACTCCAGGAGTGGTATCTCTGCTCTGTTGGGTGACAGAACCTTCCCTAAGAGACCTCTGGATCAAATCCACTTAATTTTAGCCGTGTAATGCTCAACTATCTGAGCCAACCATCTTAGAAAGTTGGGCACCCTCTGAGGGCGATTCATCCTTCCTGAGATTGGGATCTCTTGAGTGGATGTGGTGAATCACTGTCTGGAGTTGCCTATCTCTCTCTATCCACTCCAGAAACAGCCCAAACACCTCCCTTTTAGACAGGTAAAGTGGGGAGGGATGACTGGGTGCCTGAGCACCCCACAAATGTCATTGATGTGATGCCAGTTGGTGTCTGGGAGGTTTTTATCCCTATTTTAAGAGAGGCTGGTGAGAAACCTGAGGTGTTTGTCAGGTCCTTGACCTTCCTTGCTGACTTTGCCCAGAGAAAAGAGGTTAAATACCAAAATCTTCTTCTTCTTCAAACTCTTCTTGTTTTAACACGGTGTTTTTCAATATATTTTTCCAGGCAATATTTACAGTTATTGCAAAAAATTCTGGATTGTTGTAGATAATAACAAAGAGTATTTTGGCACTTTCATTTCTGGGCTTAAAGTGACATCTGGCTAATGAGGGCCAGAATAAGATTTGTGCAAGGAAATGATGTTCCATGAAAATCCTGTGCAGGCACTTATATTTTTTCTCTAGAGCAGCTGGTTCTGGCCACTCTAGGGAAGGGTTGCTGACCTCAAAATCACATTTTTCTTTAGGACTGGACCATTGTTACCAGCCCAGCATAACCGTTTGTGGCTGTGATGGGTGCAGCCAAGACCTTGTAGAGAAAACAGAAGCAATTTTTCATCACTGCACCCTTGAGAGGGCAGCTCATTGTTTGTGACTGGCCAATGGCTGGGTAGAGCTTTCACAAAGCTTTGGAGAAATTTTGAGTTGCTGACAGTGTTTGTTAAGTGCAGAATCACAGAAAAAATAGAAGCATAGAAGGGGTTTAATTGGAAGAAAGGGTTTAACTGGAAGGGACTTTGAAAATCATCTCATTCCACCCTCCTGCCATGGCCAGGGACCTTCCATGATCCCAGATTGCTCCAGACCTTTCCAAGCTGGACTTGGACATTTCCATGGATGGGGCAGCCACAGCTTCTCTGGGCAACCTCACAGCCAAGAATTTCTTCCTAATATCTCATCTAAATCTCTTCTCTTTTAGTTTAAAACCAACCTGAGATTTGATTTAAAAACCTCTCCCCCTGAACTCACTGTTGAATATTTTTTTGTGCGTTGTCTATGGCTCAGGAGGATGAGATTCATCCTGGCCAGTTTTTGTCACCCAAAATGAAACCTCTGGTCCATAATCTCCATGTAGAACCCTTTTTTAGGGACTAACTCCCCCAGAGGGCAATTCCACCCACCTATTCCAGCCATCTATCTTAGGACAGAGCAAGCTGATCTTCTGTGGCCCTGATGATTCTGTTACAAGGTCAGAGAGGGTTTGGGTGATGCCATTAACTGAATTCCTAACTTCAAGGTGTTCCAGGGAGATTAGATGAACTCCATTGAACATTGGTTTCTGCCATGAGCATGTGTGAAATTCCAGTCCTGGTGAATCCAGAGGAGGTTTTTTTGTTCAGTATCTATTGAAGTCCTGCAGCCTTGAGAGCCTGTTTAAAGCTGGAATGGTGTGAACTGGCACAGCTCCATAGCCTGGAGGATGGGGACAGCAGGTGACAAATGTCACACTAACGATGTTACAGCTCAGAGGTGAACCCTCAGCTCGTTTGTGGCTGGGGAAGCTGCAGGAGCTGCTGCCTGCACAGAGTCAGGGCTTGAGAAGTCTGCTAGTACCTACACGTCCTCCCAAAATCTTAATTGTGCTAATCCTCCAGCAACCCTGACTCCAGGGAACTTTCTAACCGCGCTCTGGAAGCCTCCTTCTTGCCCTGCTCTGCTGTGAACCTCCCCAGTGAGAAAGCCTCTGTCTGCAGACTGATTTCATAAGAGCAAGCCTGGGTGTTTCATCAGGCTTTTGGGGATGTGTGCTCGGAGGAGCTGACCTGGAAAGAGGGAGGTTTCCCCAGAAAACCCTAAGCAAATGAAGCAAATCCTAAGCAACTGAGGGATATCATCACATCTGGTTTCCAGTGACCTCCAGAGCTCCATGGCAACTTGGTTTTATGGTGATTTCCCCATTCTTACCTTTATGCCAAAAGTGATTACAATTGAGTTTCTAAGTTAGTGCAAAATTTCAGCTCTGCAAAATTTAAACAGAATTTTCCTAATTTTTCTCCAGTTGAAACATCCATCTGCTTTCTTGTAGCTCCACAATGTCTGAACACCTTTCCCTTTGCTTTGCTGTTCTTTGCATCATGTGTCCCCTAGGATTTAAGAAACTCTTTCATTTGTTGGTGCAGTCCAATCCATGCCTTGTTTAGAAAGTCAGAGCAGAAGGTGGGAGCAGCAAGCTCAGCTCTTTAGCATAAAACAGGTCCATATTTCCAGGGCTTTCTTATAAATACTGACAGCTTGATCCCTCAGCTGACTGGGGTCTCCTGCAGCCCTGAATGGATGAGGTTTAATCACCAAATATTCTGTGTACAGTGAATTTAGTAAAGGCCGAATTAGCCCTGCTGGAAATTTTTGTATCCATCCATCCATCCATCCATCCATCCATCCATCCATCCATCCATCCATCCATCCATCCATCCATCCATCCATCATCCATCCATCATCCATCCATCCATCCATCTGTCATCCATCCATCATCCATCCATCCATCATCCATCCATCCATCTGTCATCCATCCATCATCCATCCATCCATCATCCATCCATCCATCATCCATCATCCATCCATCCATCCATCCATCCATCCATCCATCCATCCATCCATCCATCCATCCATCATCCATCCATCCATCCATCATCCATCCATCCATCCATCATCCATCCATCATCCATCCATCCATCATCCATCATCCATCCATCCATCCATCCATCCATCCATCCATCCATCCATCCACCCATCATCCATCCATCATCCATCCATCCATCCATCATCCATCCATCCATCATCCATCCATCATCCATCCATCCATCCATCCATCCATCCATCCATCCATCCATCATCCATCCATCATCCATCCATCCATCCATCCATCCATCCATCCATCCATCCATCCATCATCCATCCCTCATCCATCCATTCCTCATCCATCCATCCATCCATCCATCCATCCATCCATCCATCCATCCATCATCCATCCATCCATCCATCCATCCATCCATCCATCCATCCATCCATCCATCATCCATCCACCCATCATCCATCCATCCATCCATCATCCATCCATCCATCATCCATCCATCATCCATCCATCCATCCATCCATCCATCCATCCATCCATCCATCCATCCATCATCCATCCATCATCCATCCATCCATCCATCCATCCATCCATCCATCCATCATCCATCCATCCATCCATCCATCCATCCATCCATCCATCCATCCATCCATCCATCATCCATCCATCCCTCATCCATCCATTCCTCATCCATCCATCCATCCATCCATCCATTCATCCATCCATCCATCCATCCATCCATCCATCCATCCATCCATCATCCATCCATCATCCATCCATCCATCCATCCATCCATCCATCCATCCATCCATCCATCCATCATCCATCCATCCATCCATCCATCCATCCATCCATCCATCCATCCATCCATCATCCATCCATCATCCATCCATCCATCCATCCATCCATCCATCCATCCATCCATCCATCCATCATCCATCCATCCATCCATCCATCCATCCATCCATCTCCATCCATCCATCATCCATCCATCCCTCATCCATCCATTCCTCATCCATCCATCCATCCATCCATCCATCCATCCATCCATCCATCCATCCATCCATCCATCCATCCATCCATCCATCATCCATCCATCATCCATCCATCCCTGTGTTTGTCTCAGTCTGTGAACTGAGTCCCATCCCAGGAAATTCCAGCATTACTGACTGATAGTTTGACCCATCTGAAAGTGGATCTCAGATGTAAAGGTCTGTGGGCTCATTTTTTAGGATTGCAATGAGGATTCCACCACATTTTTCCCCTGTTGGGGAAATAGTTGAGCTGAAATGCATTTTTGGGAAGAACTATGGGTTGAGATCAGGAAGATGTCAACAGGTTGGGAGAATCCATCCTTTTTCTTGAGGGATTTGGCCACACTTCAGGTCTGCTTCTGAGCTGAGTCTGGTTTCAGTGAACTGGTTCCCATTTCCCTTCCAAACTGGAAAAAATGCTTTGTATAATCCGAGTATCTGGTTGGGAGTTCGTCATTTCAAGAGTACTTGGAGCAGATAATTCCAGCAGCATCCAATGGACCCTCTGGACCACTGGAGGTCTGGAATGAAGCGTTCTGTGCTCTGCCCCAGGCTGGTGAGGTGAGCAGGACCCTGCTCATGGTCACAGTGCTGCTGTTCACACCTGTCTTGGGAGCTGAGAGCAGAGGTGGGATGGGAGAGCAAAACTTTTGGCGTCTACCTTGGAAGTTGTCTCTTCTAACAGTAATGAGGTTGAGTTTGTGACTTAGATCTAACTGGACTATCATGGCACTCATGACTTTGGTGACATTCATTTATTGTTTCCTGCCTCAGAAGCAGAAGTCCTATTTAGTCCTATTTACTATTATTATTATTATTATTATTATTAGTCCTTTTTATTCAACTTAGCTGAATAAAAAACTGATTTATTTGTGAGAAATAGATGTTTTTTTACTGTTTTCTACTTGGCATGGCTCTGTTGTAAGGGATGCTGGGTGCTCTGGTGAAACAAATCTGCTGCTCTTTGATACAAGAATCTTTAATGCTTTAAGCTGGAGAAAATTAAGGACATTAAAGGTTTTTTTATTGTTACCACTGTTAGATTTGTACAAAGTGGAAAAAAATTAAGGAATTTAAGGGGTTTTTTTTTATTTTTACCAGTTAGATTTGTACAAAGTGGAGGGCTTTGGAGCAATACTGAAGTCCACCTTGTTCGTGGCACCTCCCAGCACGGAGGGGCACCTCTGTGACCTCTCCCTCTCCTCAAATACAACTTTTAGTCAGTTTTGTACTGCCCGAGGCCTCGGGAGAAATTAGAATCCAGGTCTCAGGGTTTGCCTGCGTGTGGAAGTCCCAGCAAATTAAAGTCCCGATCGAGTTTCTGCAGTGCAGCAAGTTACCACACATCAGCTGACCCCTGGTACCTGTCTGTGTGCTCACTAGCCTGCAGCTAGTGAGCTAATTAGACTTTGCTTACCCACAATAAAAAAGGGTTAATTTAAATCACATTCGCCAGCATTTGCTGTAGGCTAGAGATTCGCATGTGTGGGATTGCTGTGGGTCAGCTAGCACCAGGCAGTAATTTGAGCTGCTCTCTTGCTTGACCATGAGATTGAGCCCTAAGTGGGATTTGTTGTGGTGTCTGAGCAGTGATTCCTTCAGGATGTGCTCCAGGACATCCACGCTCAGACTTCTGCAGCAGAGACATCTCTTCCTGTCTCCTCTGTGGTTGATAAGGAGGAGAAATGGGTGATTGTAGTGAGACATGATTCTTACCCTGAAGAACTTTAAAAAAAAATAGAGTGAAAACACCTTGAACTGTGCCCTTAAATGGTGTTTGTTCATTCTCCTGATTGCTGAGAGGGAAAGCTGGATGGCTGTCTCCGATGGAGACCACTCCATGCCTCCTGGAGGTCATCAGCTGGGTGACAATGGACAAATGGATGACAAATGCACCTCCCATTACAATTTTATCAATCAGTTTTGTCACACATGATGAGGATCTTGTGCCGTCCTTGTGCCTCTCAAAAGGCCTCAGGTCTCCCAGAGATCCCAAGTCAGACCTGCTGATATCTCAGAATCTGTGGCCTAAATCTGGAGCAGCTTTCAAAGGAGAATTGCTGACTTTGAGGCATTCTGATGCAGATTATTCAATTGCTGCTGCCTGTTTTTGTTTCGGGGTTTGTGAGGGACAGGTAGGAATCTGCTTCCAGTCCTGGTTGCTCTGTGATGCTGTCCCATGTAGGTAAATCATTAGTGATTTCTATACATTTTATAGGTGTTCACAATGACTCAGAGAGCTGGGAATTCTCTGCAGGCTGCAATTCCTGCCTCCATGTGAGCCAAAATCATAGAACTGGTCAAGTTCCAAGGCACTGAGTGCACAGGAGATGAATGAACAGGCTTTGAGCTTAGAAACAATGTTCCAAGCACTTATTTACTCTTTCAAATCAGAATCTTTCAATAACCTGTAAAATGCTGCAAGTTTCCTTTCTCTAACATAAATAACCTTTTCCAAGTTTCTTTCCATGATACAGATAGTCTTTTCCATAATCTCAGTTTTGGGATTCCTAATATGCTTAGCAGGTAAGAGGACTAAAGATTTTAGTCCTGTGGAAATAGTGAATTTCCAAAGAGAGCAGTGATAACCCTCCCTGAGAGTTTTGATATTTGGTTAACTGCAGGTGATTAAAACCATTTGAGATTTCCCTGAAGTCCATGTGCAGCTTTCCCACAGGTCCCTCATGATCTTGTCTTGTGCAAGAATCTCATAGAGGGGTTTTCACATGGAAATATTTAGGAAATATTTAACTAATTGAATTGATTCCTGAGCTTCAGATCCAGATATTTTTATTTGGCTTTCTACCAGATTGATCCAAGTCAGTGGAGGTTTAAGGCTCCCTGTAGTTGTGCAGTGCCATCCAAAGGGGTGCTTTGTGTCCCCCCAGGAATCCGCATGATTTAGGGAGCCAGGCTGGAGCCAGGTGGGTGCTGGAAAGCAGCTCAAATGGTACTCAACACACCTGTGCTCAAGCAGTTGCATTCCAGCCTGAGAATTCAACATGTGATAAACTATGAGGGGGATAAAAGAAATAAATATCCAGAGAATTTCAAGCAGGCGAGTACAATTTCTCCCAAAAGGCAGCTCCTGGGAGGTTTGCTTTGGAATGTCTGCTGCCTGGCTGGAAATGGTGTTATGTGAAGTGAGGCCAGCTGACTTCTGTGCAGCAGTGAGGATTTATCCTGGGAGTAAAGGGAATGATGGCTGAGAGCTCTGCTAGCCTGGCCAGGGAGCTCTTGGACATCACAGGGAGACAGGGGGATGAAATACAGAACCAGGGAATTCTGGAATGTCATGGGGTTGGGATGGCTGTGGAGGATTATCCAGAGGGCCAGGCTGCTCCAGACCTTTCCAATCCAGCCTTGAGAACTTCCAGGGCTGGGGCATCAACAGCTTCCCAGGGCAACCTGAAAACAGGAAAGAAAAGAATGACCAAAATATGAAAGAAAGGAATGAACCCTGTGTTTTGGTTCAGCTAATTTGGATCAGGTTGAGCCAATGTTCAGGGAAGTGGAAGTTCATTTGATGTGTGGTGGTGAAGGAATCCCACACTTTCCTGACACTGCTGGTAGCCTACTACCTGCCACTGACCCTAAATTGACTTTAAGTAGTTCTCACTTTCAAGAGTAATCGAGTAGCACTGATTTAGATCTGGCTCTGATTATTGTTGGAGAGGAAAATTAAGGTGTTTGTCTTACCTAGAAGGATAAGTCATGGCGTTACACAGGATAATCTTCAATTTTCCACCAGAAGCAGCTGCACTGAAGGCAGGCAGATTATCAAAGCATTGAGCTTTCTTTGCAGCAAAAAAAAAAAATGCATCATCCTCAGATGACTGATTGCAGCAGAGCTGCTGTGGCTTGACACGTTCACAGCCCTGCAACACCTGTGCATGACCTCAGCTTAATCCAGAGTCAAGGGCAAAGGAAGGGATTTAAGCCTCGCCGTCTTGGTGGAGGCTCGGAGCACGCACGCATGGACAGTTGCAGCAGCTCTGCTGGCAGGCAGCAACTTGTGAATGGCTTGATCTCATTCACTGTGTGCCAGCACCTTGCTTCTCGTCACCTTGGTGAGCAAACAGAGGCAGGCAGGGCCGCGGCCTCCGCGTTTGTGGAAAGCGTTGCCGTGCCGACACGCGCATGCGGATCCAGGGCAGGGAACGGGCCCTGCACGGGCGCACAGCCCTCAGCTGGGTCTGAAATGAGGGGTGACAGGCCAGCAGAATCGCCAGGATTGACATCCCAGCCCAGGATGGGGTTGGCACGGTGATACAGCACACCTGGACTGCAGCACTGCCGTGCCAATGCACACAGGCGGACCTGCAGGAGGGAACGGGCCCTGCACGGGCACACGGCCCTCAGCTGAGTGGGAAATGAGGGGTGACAGGCCAGCAGAACCCACAGGAGACACATCCCAGCTCAGCATGGGGCTGGTGGGGTGATACAGCACACCTGGACTGCAGGGCTGCTGTGCCGACGCGTGCACCCGTGCACAGACCCATGGCAGGGAATGGGCTCTGAAAAGGCACATACCCCTCAGCTGGGTCTGAAATGAGGGGTGACAGGCCAGCAGAACCCACAGGAGACTGTTCCCAGCCCAGCATGGAGCTAGTGGTGTGATACAGCACACCCGGACTGCAGGGCTGCCGTGCCAATGCGCACACGCGCACGGACCCATGGCAGGAAACAAGCTCTGCACGGGCACACAGCCCTCAGCTGAGTGGGAAATGAGGCGTGGCAGGCCAGCAGAACCCCCAGGAGACACATCGTAGCCCAGGACTGGGTTGGTGGGGTGATATAGCACACCTGGACTGCAGCGCTGCCGTGCCGATGTGTGCACCCGCACGCGGACCCACGGGAGGGAACGGGCTCTGCACGGGCACCAAATCCACCCAGAGGTCTCCCCACTCCTTCTCCCAGCCCTGGCTGGACCTCGTGGCTCACTGCACAGGGGCCCTCGTGGTCCTTGGGCAGGAGCTCCATGAGGTGAGTCAAAAACATGGAACCTCCACCCCGATGGCCAAGCTGTGCTGAACTTGCTGAATTTCCCCTTCAGCTGAGTGGGAAATGAGGGGTGACAGGCCAGCAGAACCCACAGGAGACACATCCCAGCTCAGCATGGGGCTGGTGGGGTGATACAGCACACCTGGACTGCAGGGCTCCATCCCCTGCCCGTGCCAGGGAGGGGTTGACAAACCGGAGGGCAGGCAAAGAGCCAGAGGGATGGAAGGACTGATGCTGATGGGCAAAGATTGGTTCTAGGTGCTAATCTGGGCCAAAGAATGAGAGGATAATGGCTCTCAAGCATTTTCAGGTGTATGTGTGAGAAATGGATTTATAAAAAATTCTTAAAGTTTGATGGAAGGTTTACATGTATGCAGTAGGGGAAAGCAAGGAGGGATCGTTCTGCAGGGTACCAGGAGCACAACTTGGAGAAGGAAAGAAAGGGGAATACCAGCGAAATATCAGAGAAAACAACTTGCCTGCATGCTCTAGAATCTAGAATGTGCAACCTAGAATGACAGTGTAGAGGAGTGATGTTAAAATAATGAAAGTATCATTGTTTGATTTATTCAATGTGATCCCAGGCAAGACCTTGGGAATGTGTGATGTAGTTTCCATTTTATGGCTGGGTGGTACCAAGTGAGTGATGTTTTACTGGAATTCAGTCAGGGTTTATCTTCAGCTGGTGAGAATTACCCAGAGGTGCCCTGACTTCAGTGAAGCTGTTGCAGAATCCAAAGAAATGGGAGAGGCGATGGAAGGGCTGGAATTCAGGATATGACTGGATGGACTCTCCAGGCATTTATCTGTGCCTCAGCCTCAGGACTTGGGCATTCACTTGTTTGGATACAAAATGGTGAAATTGCCAATTTGTGACTTTGTGTCCCAGGGATAACAAACTGCACAATTATAGCTTCCCACCGACTGCAATAATTCACTGGGATCAGGTTTGAGTGCCTTCAAGTTAATAATGAAATTTATCTTCTGACCTGATCAGTCACTGTATTCAGTGCCCACAACATTGGAGAGGTGTGGGTTTGATGGGAGCACTGCTCAGTGTCAGGAATTGGTTGGATGGTCACGTCCAGAGGGTGGTGGCTCAATGTCCACATGGAGGTCAGTGACCCCCAGGGTTCCTCAGGGGTGTGTGTGGTGTCCAGGGCTGTGTAATTCCCTTATCAGGGACACGGATCAGTGGCATTGAAGGAACCCTTAGCAGACAGCACCAAGGTTGCCCAGAGATGTGGAGAACCCATCCCTGGGAGCATTCAGGGCCAGGCTGGACAGGCTGTGAACAGCCCCACCTGCTTGAAGATGTCCCTGGTCATGGCAGGGAGGTTGGACACAGGAACTTGTCCCTTCCAACCCAAACCATTCTGTGATTCCACAAATGGGAGTTCTCTCACTTGGGTTGCCATAACTGGGTTGTGATTGAGTTGCTGCCTGTGAGAACCTTTCCTTTCATCAGATCTGTGGGTGAATAGTCAGGCTGCATTTAGGTAATTACATTTTTAGGTGGTTTATGTTCGGTGAGATGGGTCCTACCTGAGCTGCAAATGAGCTTTTGAGAAGCTCCTGAGTGCATGGGAACAGGGAATTCTTTGTCAGAGCCCCTCAGCTCTGGCCAAAACTCTCTTTTAGATTTTCCTGAGTGGGGATGAGGTGAAGAATTGTGCTGGTGCCACTCAGAGGAGCAGGACACAGATACTCCCCTCCTTTGGGCACACCCTCAGCGTGTGAGGTGGTCATTTCTCAACTCCCCATTATTAAAGGGTGTGAAAGGGCTGTACCCACAGCAGAGGCACAAAGACTCTCAGGATCAGCATTCTTTAAGGACTGGGCCACTTCTCTCTTTAGCACCCTGCTGATAAGGAACCAGCATGTTCCTTAATCAAAGATCTGGTGTTTAAGAAGAGGCTCCTCACAGAAAATGGCCAAAAATGCACATAAATGTAGCAAACAGGGTTTATTGATTGACCTGGCAAGATACTGGTAGGTGGAGGGCATATGGAATTTGCAAACTGATTTTTGGGGTCTCCATGAGTGTGATGGAGCCCCAGTGCTCTTGGCTGTGGGGTTACATCAGATCCCCGTGTGAGTGCAGCTGGAAGGAAGGAGGAAGGGTTTTGCCATCACAGCCAAGGTGGGGCTGGCATCCTTAGGGACACACTAAATGCTGTTAAGGACCTGAGTGCTGGCTCTCTGGAAGTGCAGGAGTGCTGTTTGTCCCCAGGGAGCTGACAGGGATCCCTGGGTTCCAGCAGCCCGGCCATGGTGCACCCTGTGCTGCTCCAAAACGCCCTGGGATGAGGTTTGCACAGAAAGGACAGAGCAGGGGTGAATTGTGTCTGTGCTGAGCTCAATCCAGCTGAGGCAAGCTCAGCAGCAGGATCTCACCCTCCCCATCTCTCGGGTTGCTGTTGATCATTGCTGCCCCAAGATGTGCAGGATGTCTCTGCTTCAGCCCATGCAACTGAAGAACGAGTCTGGACTCTTCACTTTTCGCTCTTGAGGTTGTTTATTAATTCTTATCTATAAAATATTCTTTCTGCCCAGCCAGGATCTGCTCAGCAGGGCAGCCATGGGCACTCTGTGTTGTCCTTTTATAGTACAAATTGTGTATATCACATTTACACTTAATTCCCAATACCCATCACCTATGTTAGACAGTGCACTTCTACTCTACACCAATCCCAAAGTGCCAACATCACTGCAGAAAATGGAGAACAAGAAGAAGAAGAAAGGCTGGACACACCCAAGTTCCTCCATCTTGTCCCCATAACCCCATACCAAAAATCCTAAAATCTACATTTTCACCTTGTGATCATTTTGTTATTACACCATTCAAACCTGTGTGACTTTCACGTCCTCATACAAAGCTGGCAACTCGGTGCAAGGGTCCAAATCAAATCCTGAGGTGTTCTGGGCTGCTTGCCAGGGTCTCAGAGCCCCTCAATGGGGTCCTTGGCAGCTCTGGACATCCAAAGGGATGTGCTGAGTTCCCACACCCATCCAGCTGGCAGCCAGATCCACCCAGAGATCTCCCCTCTCCTTCTCCCAGCCCTGGCTGGACCTCGTGGCACAGGGACCCTCGTGGTCCTTGGGCAGGAGCTCCATGAGGTGACTCAAAAACATGGAGCCTCCACCCCGTGTTGGCCGAGCTGTGCTGAACTTGTCTCAGCTGGAAGCCACTGTTTTCATGTTTTCCCATAGCTACTGGAGTCTGTTTGATTCCAGGCTGAGGTGTGACACGCAGCTCCTGGATGGGAGCTGGCCCCGTGGATTTGGATTGTCTCCCAGGTGCTGAATTATCCAAGGGAGAAGCGCGTTTTTCTTCGCCTTCGTGGCGTGGTGTCTCAGGACTGGGGGTTTGTGAGGAGTTAAGATCTCAGGCATGCAGCATTTGGGGCTGAAGAAACCCTTTTTTTGACCCAATACCTGCTCTCACAGCCCCCAGGTGGGAGCTGTGTCAGGCTCATGGCAGGAGCTCTGCCATGCCTCAGCATTCCCCAGATTCCTGGGTCATCAAACAGCTCTGAGAAGCTCCAAGGTTATTATCAATTATGCTGGTATCTAGATTGGTCCCCGCTCTGCCACCTTATCAGTAACAAAGCCATAAAGCTGCCCTTTGGGATTCTTCTTATCTCCTCCCTTGGATCAAATCCCCAATCTTGGTTGCCCACTAAGGTGATCTCATCTGCTCGGGGTATCCAAAAGCTGCCAGCAGCTCTGCAAAGGGCCCAGGCTGTAAAACCATGACCAGAATCCTGATTTACTCAATCCAAAGCCCTCTGCAGCCAGCTCTTTCCAGGAAACACTGATTTCACTCCAAGCTCATTGAAGTGATGCCCTTCCAATGAGGGGAACTGGCAAAATCCTTTTTGATTTCCAATCTTCAGGAGCTGAGCTCCAGGTGGGGACAGCCTGACCACAATTCCTTACCTGTCTCTGTGAAAAAGAGGAGAAATAGCAGAAAAAACAACCTGAAGAATGACATTATCCAAAATCAGAGGTTTGACTTGGCTGCCCCAGTGGTTTTTTTTTCCACCTATCCTAAAAAACCCCACAAACAGAAGCTCCCAAGTGGTTTTGAAGGGGAGCTGGTAAAAGTAATAATTCCTTTGTACATTACTGGATGAATTCAAAAGTAAAGTGAGTGTGAGGCTCAGGGAATCTGATCTGGGTCAGGTTTGTGTGATTCTCTTAAGGCAAATCTGCTCAAGACTTTTGTGAGCACCAAATCTTAGACAATTGTCTGAGTCTTCCCTGGGTTCCTACCTGTGCTTTCTCCTGGATTTTTCCTGCTGGCCATCATTTAAGAAGTTATAGAAAGAATGGGTGAAAATACATTAAATATACATATTGTGCAAAGACACAACTGTGTCACCTCCCTGCTCTCATTTCCTATCTCAGTTTATTGTTTTGGGCTCCCCTTGGAGTCAGCTCCATCCAGCTGGAGAGGCAGAGGCTTCCTGGAGGACTTTTTATTGAAAATCTCTTACTCTGGAATAGATCTTGGATCAGGCTATGGATCAAGCTTTCTTTCTGCATGCCAAATTTTATTTCTGCTCCTGCTAAAGCATCCCTATAGATCTGTGTCAATTTAGCAACTGATATGAAAACAGTGGTTTTCATTAAAAACAAAATTTTAATTAAATCTCTCAGTGCATAATTTTGGTTGGTAAAGTAGAGCTGAACATGGATTTATCGGAAGTTTGACCTGAGAGGGGTTTTGTTGGTTTTGGTTCTGGTTTACTTATTTATTTATTAAAATTCTTGGAGATTTTCATGGTTTTAAATCATGGAAGTCTTAAAACACTCGGAGCAGCCATTTCTTCAAAGCAGGGTCCAATGCTGAAGCATCTAACACAGGGAAACCTGGGTCATGCGTGGGATTACTCATTTTCCTTGCTTTAAATCTAATCCTTATGAAAACTTTCCTTGAGCCAAACACTTAAACCACATGTTTAAGCACATGGGACATCCTGTCCTTTACATTCTTGCTTGTGTCTCATTGATCCATCTCTCAGGGTAAATCAGGAACAATTGGAATTGACCCAGGAGGGGGGAAAAGGAAATTTCCAGCCCCCCACCACCTGCCCTGCTTAGTAGAGTGAGTTGAAAGGTTGAAAACTTAAAAAAAAACCTCAGATCAGACAAGACTTGAGTGGAAATGCAGAAAACAACAGCGTTTGGTGTTGTTCCAGAGATTAAAAGGATAAAATTTATTGATGAAGTGGGGAGATTCCTAAATAGAAGTAGAAGTGAAGCCTCCCTCACCCAAAATTGTGTTTATAGGCTTACCACAGTGGAAGTGAGGTTTTCATAACCACTGACAAATAGCTGGTTGTAGGCAGAGACAGGATGTGCACCTCTGGAGCTCTTCTAAGAACACCCACCCAGTGATCCGTCAGCAGTTCACCACTGAAATGCACTAATGAATACTCATTCATTAATAATCCATCACCCACATGTCAACAGCTCTGTCCTTAATTCCCTAATGGAATGGCTGTTTCCACGGATGGGCATGGTGATATTATTCCCACTTCACAGGAAGGAAATTGAGGCAAACCAAAATGCCCCCAGCCCACAGTGCCATGCTCACACCTTAAGAACTACATCACCTTCTCTTCTAATTAAGGTAATTTGCTGGTAGAATTGATCCATGTGCACACTGGGGTGATTATTATCACCAATCCAGTGTTGGGACAGTTTCATAACCCACCCAATCTGTCAATGCTGAAGGTTCTCCATCTCCAGCAAGAGGGCTGAGCATTTTTGTTACTCAGTGCTCATGAGGCTCCTATGTGTGCTTAATCCAGAATTGGGACCCTGAAATTGAAATTATCACT
Source organism: Melospiza melodia melodia (assembly GCF_035770615.1). NCBI lineage: Eukaryota > Metazoa > Chordata > Aves > Passeriformes > Passerellidae > Melospiza > Melospiza melodia. Next base: position 2,397,875 of record NC_086194.1, read on the forward strand.
CTTAAGGTAAAACACACACACATAACACACACACAAAAAAAAAAATTCTGGGGAAAATCTGCTGCAGTTCTGATTGGCAGTGTTTGATGATTAAAAACATGATTCATCCAAAAACAACCCACGCCTTGCAGTCTGTTCCCAGAGCTCTGGCGCCAACCAAATTCTGGGTACCCAAGAGACATTTCTGTCCTGTCACAGCAAGCAGCATGGGAATTGCAGCAAGGCAATCCCTTCCCCTGTGCTGGCACAGGGTGTCTTTCACAACACCGGGGACCCAGGGTCCAGTCTCACTTACAGGAAAGCCCTGGGTGCAAAATCCTTTGTTGGGCAGGATGCTGCTGCACAATGAATGAGAGGGCCAGGGCTGAGGTGTTCCCAAATGGTTTTTAGTTGAGGACCCTTGCTGATAAGTGATTAGATGCTCTCGACAAAAGGTGGTGCTAAAAGGATCAAGGAGGAAAGTCGGTGCTGAGTGGGAGCAATTTGCTGGTGAGAATCCACATCCTTATTCCTGTAAGGCTGGAGAAGGCTGCTAATTCCAAGGCATAAATCCCTTTGAGGCTTGCCACATCCCCGGTTTCAGCCGACGCTGGGATGGGTTAAAAGCAGGAGGGGCAGCATTGTAAAGCCATGATCTTATCCCAGCCTCATCCAGCTCGCTATTTATATGGTTGTAGATATATTGCATCCCATTGTCTGGAGGCAGAACGTGGTGCTCAGCCCTTTGAGGGCTCGTGGGGAATGCTGCTCTGATCAGGGGGTTTTACAGCACTCGGTGATAGCGGGACTTTGTGGCCTGGAGCCGTGGAGCATCTCAGCCTGATCGTGTCAGATTCCTGCCCGAAAACAATGAGGGGCTTGAGTCACTACTTGGGTGGGAAAGCTCCAAGGAAATCTCGGTATGACTCTGTATCTTCAGGACCATTAGGAACATGAGGGCTACACCTGGTGGCTCCTTTGTCAGCTCTAACAACCCCTGTTTGAGTTAGAGCATTCAAAGAGATGACCTGGGTGGCATTTCCTAAAATTCCTGTGGCTCACACTCAATTCTTAAACCTCAGAGGAATTTATTGCAAACTACTGTAATGTCAAGGAATAATTCAGGTTAAAACTCTGGTTCTGAGCACCAAAAAGAAGTTCGGTGATACTCAAAGTATCTGTGTGTGTGGCTTGCTTCAGTCCCATGTCCAATATCCTCATCTGAAGGGATGATGTAGCAGATGGTATGGATCAGTCGTTCCTCTGTCATTTGGATGTCCTTCTGCTTTTCCAGGCCTTCTGCAGCTTTTCAGTACATCTGGATGCTCAGTAACATCTGGATGTGGCATTTGGGGTCCTGTCCTGATGCCTTGTGCAGGCTGCCCTGGAAGAGAGACTGGACAGAGCTAAAGAATAAAGCAGGGATTTATTCAAAGGATCTCCTCCATGGATGCACCTTGGGCAGCACCAGAGCCCAGCCAGGGCTGCACCCAAGATGAACCAAAATGGCCCCAAAATGCACGAGCGCTGCCGGGGTCTCTCCCTGGGATCAGTTCTGCTCCATCTGCACCTTGCAGTTCATTGTCCCATTCCAGCTTTAGCCCAGGCAGTCCCACCCTGCTTGTTTTTCTCTCTCCAGCCCACGGTGTTTGTGCTCTGGGGCTGAGATTTGGGTCATTTGTCCTTGGTGCCCAGCTGGAGCAGGAATTGTTTTGTCTCCCTGCTCTGTGCACAGAGCTCACCATGCCCTGATGTGGAGCTCAGACCCACACACTAAAGCAGCACAGAACCTGAAAATATAAAAGCTGAACCTGAGGCATCAGTGCTCCCCTGTGCTGGGTTCTGGGTCAGTCCCTCCTCCTTTGGGCTCCCTCTCCAGCCCTGCTGTGCTCAGCATTCCCATCCTGGGGCTCAGTTCCCAAATCCCCACATCCCCCTGTGGATTTTCCAAGGCTCCTGTCGCCGCCACAAGCCTGGCCTGGCACCTGGGGCACGGAGGTGGCTTTGGATGGTGACATCCTGACCCCTCTCTTTGTGCTGCTGCCCTGCCCGTGTCCTTCCCTCTCACCCCTCTGATGTTTCCACGTTCCTCGGGCTCTCTCAGTGATGATGTGGAGTTTTTGGGGCTGTTGGTAAGAAAGTTCAGTAGCACTGAGATGATCTCAAGGAGTTTCAGTTGAAACCAGCTTTGTTTGATGGCATTGCTCAGCAGGGTGACACTGGAGAGTTGTCACCTCCCCAAGTATTTCTTTTGTACTATGCTGATCCTAAGTGTGACCGTTTTGAATTCTTTATTCCCTCTTTTTCTTCATATTCTGACTAAAAATGCTGTACCAACATCACTTTTATCACCTCTGTTTAACAATCTCATTTAAAAATTGCACAAAATTAGTTTTCCATAGAACTGTGGTTACTACCACTAATTGTATTACAATTTTTCCGTCCTCTGTGGGTTCATTCTTGTATCATCCAATTCCCTTTTGGGCCAGATAACAGATTTACAGTTATCCATTTGCTCTTTAACAGCTCAGTGGATTCCTAACCTATTTGGCATTCTCTTGTTTTCCATCATCACTTGGAGATTTATTACAAATGTTAACAGTAGTTATCCAGAAATATCCAAGATTCGCTTCCTTCTTTATCTCCTTGTTTATCTCCAGGAGGTTAATACATTATTAGGGACTACAAATGTGTGTTTGAATATCTCTGTACGTTCTCTAACAACGCATTTAACAATTATTTATTGGTCATCCTCATGTTCTTAGCACTGCTGACCATGGATTATCCACTATGGGCTTTCCTTATCACTTATCTGCCTTTTGTGTGCTAATTTATATTCACAATTTCCCACTCCTCTCACCTGGTCTTTGAGTGAAAATCTTTGAGAATTGGGGTGAGTGAGATTCATGAGCAGTGCTGGGAGATTTTAAACCACCCCATGGGATTTCATCTACATTTGTTTTCTTGGGTTTTTTTGCAAGAGCAAAGGTGAATTAGGCATTCACTTTTCTTAAACTTCATTAAATACATTTATTTTCTAGTTTTTTTGTAAGAGCAAAGATGAATTAGGGAATTGCATTCACTTTTCTTAAACTTCTCATGCTCTACCTGGACAGGTTTTGCTTTTACCCTGTAGTAGTGCTCCTGTATCCCAGTCCCAGTAGAACCACTGATTTCTTAGAACCTGCAAACATGTCCTTTTGTTTTTAATCATTCACCAAACCAAAAAAAAAAAAAAAAAAAAAGCTTTCAAAACTTTTTCAGAGCCCTCCCAGCCCCCTGTTGTCATTTTGCCTTTCAGGACCTTCCCTGTTATTTATGATTATGCCTTAGCAGTTGCCAGTTCCAAGGAAGTGGAAAGGTTCCTTGTCCTGAGCACCCTGTGTGCACATAGCAAGAGACAGTCCCTGCCCTGCAGCACTTCGAATCTAATCTAAAGAGACAGAAAAAAAGGTGGGTGAAATGAAGAATTATTAGTATGGCACGATGTTAGCAACTCCTTACCCCGGATCCCTGGCAGCTTTCCAGCCCCCAAAAGGACAGGAGTGCAGGTATTTCTTTTCAAGGTAAATCAGAGCAGGGTTTTTTTTTTTGTGTGTGTGTGGAGGAAAGTTCTCCACCCTGATTTTGCCACAGAGGAAGGGTTTTTTATTCTTTATTCAGGGAATTTGGCATTTTTGAAGCAGGGGTCTAGCAGAGAGGAGGCAATGGCTGCGAGCAGCTGCTGAAGGCTCTCCTGCTGCTGTGTCAAAAAAAAAAAAAAAAAGAAAAATAACAGAATGCACATTTCTGCAGCTGGGAAACTGAAGGGAGCATTCCCCTTCTCCCTGTCGAGATTTGACATGTGTGGACACAGACAAGGAGAGGGGTTTGCTTGGGCAATGCACCAGTGCTGACTGCTGCTATTCTGCTCCCTGCTCTTCGCTCTCTCCTCGCTGCTGCCTCCCCTCCTGCCTCATTCCCGGCCCCTTCTCTCCTTCTTTCACCCCTTCCTGTCCTGCCTGAGTGCAGAAAGTGAGCTTTTTACTGCAGGAATCATCTCCCTGACGCTTCTCCACCAAGCTCTTAACACAATGGGAGCCCTAATCTCAGACTCAGGTTCAAGGCATAATAGTAATAATTATTGTTGTTATCGTTGTAATAACAATGATGGAAAGATTTAGAGAAAGCAAGGGGGAAAAAAAATGTTGCTAACAGCAAGGGAAGATTACCCTGATCCTGGAAAGAGGTGTGTATCAGCAACTTTTAATCACCAGATAGGCTTCCTCTTCCAGGGTGGGGTGATGCAGGAGTCTGGGAGCTCTGCTTGTGTTCCCTGATGGAGCATGTGCTGGGAGCTGTGGGAGTGGGTCAGTCAGGGTGCAAAAAAGGAGTTTTCCTAAATTCAGGCACCCAGAAAGCTGGGGAATGGACTGCAGGCATCTGTCCAGGTCCATCAGCAGACAGTGGCTCGGACCTCACAGCCACAGAGGTCAATGTTTGGCTGCTTATGGGGCTTGGAGCTCGGGGTTAACAGCCAACATGGGCATGTGGGGCTTTCTCCCCCTCTCCTTTCTTTGGAGCACAGCAGATAAATAGCTCCAGGTGAAGGCCTGCACATTCTTTATGAAGCAAAACGTGCTGTCGGTGTAAGGAGGCGAATGTGTGGCCCGGGGCACCATGTGCAATGTAATGTGTCTCGAGTCCCTTGCACGGGCTTGTTTGAAATATGTGTCAATAACAGCAGCAGCAGCTTGCTGCTCAGAAAGGAAAAGGAGGTGAGCTGTGCTGGGGAGAGAGGGGAAAGCAGGAGGGCAGGAAGGTCCCCTTGAAAACCCCAAAGCTTCCCCTTCTCCCCACCACCCACTGGGTGAGATCAGCCCCACTACAGTGAATACCCAGCACAAACACTTACAGCAGAGAGTTTCCAATGTGTTCACACACAAACTCCTTTTTACAGCAGAAGCTATAAATGATCTCTTGCAGGGAGAGGGGGAAGCCTCTAATTATTATTTTTAAGGGCGTCAACCAAGCCCAGGTTAAAAATTACGGGGGGCTGGCTGTCTTCCTCTTCTTGCTTCCTGTTCTAGACAGGATTCAGGTCTCGGTGATTTCGGCAGAGTCCAAATGAGCACCTGCAGGTGCCATGTGTGGAAAGCCACAGTCCTTGTGCACAAACCTCTTTGCCACCACTGCCATGAGAGAGTGGCTACAGCAGCTCTCACAGGAGGATGGGTCAGCGCATCCCTGGGGAAATGCTGGATTCCCTGTCTCTGGATATCTCTGCATCAAGAGTGGGCACCTCTCTGGAGGAGGTGATTCAGGCCACTGCTGTAGAGGAGATGAGTTAATGGGTGGTCTGACTTGGTAATTATACACGTTGATGAATCCATGAGATTACGGCGTTGTTGGAAGGGAGCTCGGCAGAATTCCTGAGCTTTTGTGACTGCCTCTCACCAGCTCCCCTGCCCCAGCTGAGGAAAAACCATCCCACAGGGAGGCAAATGAGTAGAACAGTGCTGAATCTTCATGCCAGAATTTTGTGTTCTGGTGAGGATGCCCCTGGCTTGGTCTACAGTGGGAATTGCTGGGCTTGGGGCTTTTCTCTTGCATTTGCTATAATTCCCATGCAGGGGGTTTCTACCCCACTGCAGCCCCCCTTCTGCTCTCAGCAAGTCTCTGTGGAGCTCAGAGCCAGACCTATGGCCAGAGGGTTTGGTACAGATGAACACAAACCTCTTGGTTCATCACCTAAAAAATCCTGAGGCTGAGGTGGGATTCATCCCACTGGACACCTTTGGCCAGAGGGTTTGGTACAGGTGAACATAAACCTCTTGGTTCATCATCTGACTAAATAATCCTGAGGTCGAGGTGGGATTCATCCCATTGGACACCTTTGGCCAGAGGGTTTGGTACAGGTGAACACAAACCTGTTGTTCATCACCTAAAATATCCTGAGGTCGAGGTGGGATTCATCCCACTGGACACCTTTGGCCAAAGGGTTTGGTACAGGTGAACACAAACCTGTTGTTCATCACCTAAAAATCCTGAGGTCAAGGTGAGATTTATCGTGTTGGACACCTTTGGCCAGAGGGTTTGGTACAGGTGAACACAAACCTTTTGGTTCATCACCTAAAACATCCTGAGGTCAAGGTGAGATTCATCGTGTTGGACACCTTTGGCCAGAGGGTTTGGTAGAGGTTAACACAAACCTCTTGTTTTTCGCCTGACTAAATAATCCTGAGGTTAAGGTGGGATTCATCCCATTGGACACCTGCACTGCCAGTAGCTCACAGCTGAGGAATCACAAAATCATGGAATGGTTTGGGTTGGGAGGCACCTTAGAGATCATCCCATTCCACCCCATGTTGTAGCAGGGATACCTTCCCCTGTCCCAGGGTGCTCCAAGCCCTGTCCAACCTGGCTTTAGACACTTGCAGGGATGCAGAGGTAGCATTACAGCACTAAACTGGACTTAACTCCATGACTCAACTCCTAGTTGTAACTGCTATCCTGACTAGGCCAGGTTGCTTATCTCCTAGTTGTGTCCAGTTCCTCCCACGGGACACCTGGGACCTGTGGGATGGCTGGCTCAGCTCTGTGTTGTGGCCACCCCCAGCAGTTGAGGGTCCCCATTGAGGCTCCCAATCCTGGTGGAGATTCCCGGTGGTACCTGAGACACCCAGGCAGGGCTGGAAGCCACTGCACGGGTCCTACAGAAAACCTGCGGCACTTGGGAGCCCCAGGAGGTGTCCCTGTGCACTCAGACTGACCCTGGCATGTCCTGAGATATCTCACCAGCTTTTGGAGACTTCACCCGTCCTGAGCTTCTGATTCCCAAGCATTATTAGTCACTGTTAGTAGGAAAAGGAGGTGTAAGAAGGAGTTCCTTGAGGGCACCCTCGATGTTTCTGGTGGATGCTTGGGTGCACCAGAGCAGAGAAATGTTCAACCAAGCCTCCAAACATGGGGATGTGTCAATAGGTGTGTCCATGCGTGGGTACACAAGGGAAGGGAAGGGAACAGAGAACATCTGATGGTGGCACCAGGGGTAAACACATCCTTGTGCCCATGGCTTTGCTTCCACTGCCGTTCTCAGCCCTGCAGTTGAGCAATCCCTTCCAAAGAAAGCGTCCTCTCTGCCCTCCTGGTTGGTGATAATTGGGATGATATCCTGTAGGTGAAGAGCTCAGAGACCTTTAAAGCCCTGGTGTCTTTGGGCTGTCAAACCTCCAGGTGTTCCTGCTTTGTGTAAAACAACTGAGCCCTTCCTATTGCTGCTAAATCCTCTTCTGTTCCTCTGAACCTCGGTGATAATCTGTGGAACTGAGTTCCACTAATTAATTAGTTCAGCATTGTAATAAACCCCAGAGTTGTGCTCTAAGACAGTAATTATAGAGCATCTACACCATGTAGGATGTTATTCCTGTAAAATTCCTTTAACACTGAACTTTCTCTTGTCCAGGCAGTATGGGCAGTTGAAAATTCCTGTTTAATATTGTTTAATTTAAAGAAAAAAAAAAAAGTTGCTAAAATCTTGAGTGATTTGTTCAGTTAATTATTTCTGGCCAGTCAAAATATCTCCTTTAGATCCCTCCTTTCCCACATTCTGGTGCATTTTCACTGGCACAAATTGGCCAGAGAGGTGGTGGGTCCCATCCCTGCAAACATCCATGGTCAGGCTGGATGGGGCTCTGAGCAGCCTGGTCTGGTTGGGGACATTCCTGACCATGACCAGGGGGTTGGAGTGGGTGAGCTTTGAAATCCCCAGACAAACCATTCATACCCAAGCCATTCCATGATTCTCTGATTGTGCATTTAGGGTTTAGGAACATGGAAAGCTGAAAACCAGGGAGTGAGCAGCTCTTTGGTGAGACAGAGTCGCTTCTGCAGAGGTCCCTGTGGCCTCTCAGAGCCCACATGAGATCCATGGATGGGTTTGCTTTGTCTCCCTTCCCACAGAATGGTTTTGTCACCGTTCAGATCTCCTGTGAAACCCAGTTATGAGCATTGCATAATCCCCCAGATCCACCAAGTGCTTCAGTTCTGCGCAGAAATCCAAGCTGGAAGGAATCCATCTGCTAAGCTGAGTGACCCTGAAGCTTTATTATTATTGTTATTATTATTATTATGCTGAGGAGGGCTCGTCTCTGGTTTCTAAAGCAAACACAGGAGGGATCTTGGCAGGGGAGCCTGCAGCAGAAAGCTGGGATTGCTTTCCCAAATTCTTGGCCGCTTCCCTCGCTGCATGTCAAAGCTGGTATCTGTGCCTAGCAGTGATGAGCCCTCCACGAGCTGATCACGGCCTGGCAGCCTGTCTGAGCTCCCCAGCCACTCTCAGACAGAAATCATTAGGGCTGGGATGCTCCTCAGGTGTGCAGGTGCTGCTGCTGCCACTGGAGAGGTTCCCAAATCCTTCCATGCCCCCAGCACTGAGGGGTCCTTGGCTCTTCACCCAAAATCTTGTTCCATCCCCCAAGTCAGAGGTTTGGGGCGGTTTATGCGGCTGCAAGGACAATTCCTGACCCACTTTCTCTCCTCAGAATCTTTCCCCTCCTGCCTGCAATGGGGATGGTTCAGCCTGGACAAGAGAAGGGTTCAGGGTGATCTAATTGTGGCCAGGACCTGAAGGGAGCTACAAGAAAGACAGAAATAAACCATTGACAAGGGCTGGGCAGGGGGCAATGGCTGTACACTGAAAGAGAATAGGGTTGGATTAGATCATTAGAAGGATTTCTTCCCTGTGAGGGTGCTGAGGGCCTGGCACAGGGTGCCCAGAGCAGCTGAGGGTGCCCAGAGCAGCTGTGGCTGCCCCTGGATCCCTGGCAGTGCCCAAGGCCAGGTTGGATGGGGCTTGGAACACCCTGGGATGGTGGAAGGTGTCCCTGCCCATGGCAGGGGGCTGAAATAGATTTAAGGTCCCTTTAAGGTCCCTTCCAAGCCAGGCCATTCTGTGTTTCTCTTTCATGATTCCTCCTCCTTCCCCAGTTTCTTTGCCGTTCACCAGCCTGACCCTTTCCAGAGGTTTTCCATCCAGGCCCTGCCTCACCAGCCAAGGAGTTTCCACCCTGGAGAGCAGTTCTGTTCCTCTGAGGGCCATCAGGGCACCACATCTGCCAAACCACCTGGAGAGGAAACTCCTTGAGCCCCAGCTCCCGGTGTGAGAGCATCAAACCTCAGCAGGTTTAGGGAGAGGAGCCTGGGGAGGAAAGCTTGGCTCTTTCTCTGGTGCTGCACACGTGGTGCCATAATGCTCTAGATGTGTTTTTGGAATTTAGACCAGGTCTAGAAGAACTTTTCATACAAATCACCTTTTTTCACCCAAGAGATTTGGAGAGTGGGTGACCTCACGAATGAGAGTCATGAAATCATGGAATGGTTGAGGTTGGGAGGGACCTTAAAGCTCATCCCATTCCACCCCTGCCATGGGCAGGGACACCTTCCACCATCCCAGGGTGCTCCAAGTGTCCAGCCTGGCCTTGGGCACTTCCAGGGATCCAGGGGCAGCCACAGCTTCTCTGGGAATTCCATCCCAGCCCATGCCCACCCTCACAGGGAAGAATTCCTTGGAACACCTAGTCTAAATCTATATAAATATATACATATATATATATATATATAATATATATGTATATATGGCTTCCTTTCTCCCAAACAGATTATAAAACCTTGACTTTAGGTCGTTGTCACTGTTGAGGGGTTGCCAGATGGAGGGATTTTGCTTAGCACCCCAAGAAAATGAAGCTGCCTTATGGCTGAAACCTCCCTGGCTGCTCCCTTCACAGCAGAATGAATTTGGGGCTGAAGGTGATCCAGCACATCCACTTCAGTAAACAGGAGCTATCTGCAGACAATGCTAAAAGTCAGTGCTGTAAAGCAAATTAAACCTTTCCCGTCCTTTCCTGCACCAGGTTTTATTGTGGTTGTTATTCTTTCTGTTGTGAGACATGATCTCTGAGAGAGAATTTTTCTCCCTCTCAAGGTGTATACAAATGCCAGGACATCCACTGGCATTTTTCCTGTACCTCTGAGCGACTCATCAGTCTGTACCTCTTTAATTTTACTGAGATCTAGCTGAAACATGTCAAGGAGCCATGAGGATTTTTTCCCATGCAAAGCAGTTTCTTTGCAAAAAAAAAAAAAAAAAAAATCCAGTTGTTCTGTTGCAGCAGAAATTGCACTTTCATTTGAGGAAAAAAAAAATCAGTTTATAAGCAGGAAAAAAAGTTGGATCTTTGGCCGCAAGGCAGTCTTGTTGCTGTTTTAGTGGTAAATAAGAGTTGTTTTCTCTTTGGGCTCTGGTGTTGTTCATGTCCTTCCTCCATGTGGGTTTTTTATTGCCTAATACCAGGTCATCTTTTGCTGCAGCTTTTCCCAAAGAGAGGGAAGGAGAGGATAAGGAGCTCTCTGGCTTCTGCTGCTTTACACATTTTTCTAAAAGCTGGAATACAGATCTGAAATGTATTTCTGGACAGAAGTTCATCTTCCCTGACCTCCTCTCATGTTCCTTTCCCTTATGGCAGGACCAGGATCCAGACAAACATTCCCATTATTTCCTCTGGGACAGAAATGGTCCTCAGAGAAGGTGCAAGATGAGTTTTTATCTATTTGTGACTCTGGAACAGCTGATTCCCTCTTGATCAGTCCTTGAGTCGTTCAGAGGCTCTGAATGAGAGGAGAATTGTGACATTTCAGGCCAAAGGAGGAGCAGGTTCCATGATGAATGAGTGATATGAAAGGAAGCACAACCATAATTTATTGCCAAGTACTTAGAAGGTATTTTGATGGATAGTGCAAGTAGATGAAAAGCCCTTTTGGGTTTGGGATTTTTTTTTTTTTCAGTTCATTAGTTCAAAGTGAAGCAACTTTTTCATGGTAGCAAAATCAGGCATGTGATCAGAAATCCTTTTTTGTTCCAAAAAAAAATCAAAACATTTCACTTTGCTTTGAGATTCTGATAAAGATAAACATAAAAGATTTTTACACAAAATACAATTGCTTGCAAATCCACCCTCTACAAAACAGCTATTTTTACATTGGTCAGAAAAATTAAGCTTATTGTGAGAGCTTGGCAAATATGCCAAACTCAGAAGATTTCAGGGTGTGTTTTTCTGTAATGTAAAAAAAAACTGTGCCCAGTCCTAGGTGGCAGTTTCAATAGAGTTGATAAAATAATGTAGGAGTTCGCCCTTCCTCAGATGTTTCAGATTTGGACCCAGTGACAATGAGAAATGGCAAAATTCCCGATGAAACTGGAGCTGTGCTGTGGGTCTGCAAAGGAAACAATCCCTGAGGTTGCCCAATCCAAACTCCTAATTTGGTATCGATAATTACATTAAAAAAAAAAAAAAAAAGCACCTAACAGTGTGACAAGTTCCTTATTGACTGTCTGGGTGCAATAAAAGTCCTTAAACAGATGCTCAGTTTTAAATATGTGCTCAAGCCCCTGTGTTAACGCGAGGCACTGGCTGAAGTGCTTCTCTAAATCTCCTGCATTTTCCTTAGGAGTATTTTATGACCAGAACAAAAAGTAGTTGTAAGATTCATTAGAGGGAAAAGAAAAAAAAAAAAAAGAGAGAGAGTGCAAAAGGAAGGAAAAACAAAGAGGAGGAAACTTTATGGCTCCGTAAACAGCTGTAAGCAATGTCTCTGGTCGGGTCAGACCGGTCTGAGTTGACAAGGCAGTGTCTCCAATTATATAGCATGCTGTAGCCTGTAAAAATGAAATCAATTTGTTATTTTTCTGGGAGAACATTATAGCATGAGTTCACACATTTGGTGAGCCTGATGAGTCAGTGAAAGCCAGAGGAGGAACTCTGTGCAGCCCTGTGTGTGTGTGTGAGGGTCTGTGTGCGCTCACCCAATACATATTCACAGCACCCTCTGCAAGGAAAGGGTGAGAAATGAGAGCTTCCAAGGAAAGGGTGAGAAGTGAGAGCTTCCAAGGAAAGGGTGAGGAACGTGAGCAATTTGCTTTACCAGAGCAGTGGACAGTGAAAATCCTGCTGTTCTTACCCAAAACCTCAAAATGACAATTCCCTCCATCCGTGGTTCTCATTTCAAAATTGGCTTTGCTGGCGGAGGAGTTTCAGGATAAAATTCCCCCAAGCACTTAAGCACTTAAGCAATTTAGAAGTCCAAATCCAATCTTTGCAGGGATCTGAGGTCTTTGAGCCCAGTCCTCCAAGGTATTTAGCACTGACATAGCCCAGGCCAGACCTCAGCGCAGGGGGATGAGCCTTAATGAGAGGTTTGAAACCACAAGATGTACTTTATATTGCTGAGCATTTAAAAAAGGTTCAAGTTGGGATGCTTTAGGGCTGGGGAGGGGGGGAACTGGGAGCATTAGGACTAGCCACAGTCCTAATTATTATTGAAATTCAGAGTAGGAGTCTAAATATCTTTGCATTGTGTAGGCATTTTTCATTGCCTAATATGTTGCTTTGTCCCTTCCCTCCATTCCTCTAATTTAGCACACCTGACCCAGAAAATTAGAGCTATTTTCACCTAAAACTTCATTCCAGTGCCCAAGTTATATAAGCATTGTGCTGGGGAGAAGGAGGCAGGTCCTTTTCCAGGCCAGCCAGTGGTTGCCTCACAAACACACATTCTTTCCATTTGTCATGAAACCCTGAGAGGGGTTAGGCTGGGAGAAGTCAGAAGTAAGGCAGCAAAGGTGTTTACATGAAACTTTAAAATTACTCCCCTTTCATTTGCAAGTAACTGTTGTTCCTCATCCCAGGTGAATTTATCCATCAGCAATATCATTAGATGAGTTCATTATAACCACGAGATTTACAGCGCTCATAAACTGCAGTGTAGGTGGCAGATTAAAATGTTAAGGCTTATGCATCTCTAAAACCCTGCACTGCCATCCTGGCACATTTGAGGAGGGAAATGGAGGCAGATCTCAAGTGGGGAGACCTCCAGAGAGCAGCCCCTGATGTAGGATGGGGAATGGAAGCAGCACCAGGGTCCCTGGGAGCTGGACCCAGGCTTGAAAACGTGGTTGGAGGGGCCATTATTCCACTGCCTGGGTTGTTTTTCAGATGACATGTGTAGCAAAGGAGTTAATTGCCTTGGGTAATTAAAGAGTTCCAAAGACTTTTTCCAAGGAACTGGGCTGTTAATACTTGTATTCTCTCTCCTCCTCTGTTCTGTAGATCCTAAGGGAAGACAAAGTCAAAGCAACATCTCTTGCGCTGCGAGTGGAAGGTGCTGAGTGTTGTGGTGTGCCTCAGTTCCTGTGGGAATTCTCTGTCCTGGCCAAACCTCAGCTCAGGGAATTTTGCTTTCTTAGCACCTACTTGAAGCTGCCACTGAGCTTATTATTTTTAAAATCCAGCCTCAAACCACTCTAAACAATCTGTTAGAGATAGCAAGGACCTTCCTTGGCCTCCTCTTCCAGCTCTCCAAGGATTTCTGAGATTCTGCCAAAAAAAAAAAAAGGGTGAAATTCCCAATTCCTACTTTCAGCTTGGGAAAAAAAAAAAAAAAAACCAAAAACAGGTGTCCAGTTTATGCTCTCATTTTTGCACAGCCAGTGCTGCCTCCTGGGCATCTCCAGTGATTCAGCCCCCCTATCTGAGGCATCTCTCCCAGGATGGGCTGAGTTGCCCTCTGGAGATGCTGATCTTGCTCCATGGATCCTGGTAGACAGCGAGCTTGGCCGAGATTCCAAACTCTGAGATGGTCACAGTGGGGTGAGGTGAGTCCCACGCTCAGAGATGCTCTGATGAAAGGTGCAGCAGAAACCCAGGGCTGCTGCATCATCACCATCAACCACCGCTGTTATTCATACAGGGCAAGGGTGAGGGAGTTATTGTGGGAGAAAAGGCACCTCCAAACCTCTGTGTGTGTGCAGGGTTGCACTTGGCCACACAATTATGGGCATACTTTCAGGGTTAGAGGAGGAAAGAAAAAGATTTAAATATAGCCCTTGTGCTGTTCTTGGAGATGGATGAAGAAGTATCCAGCATGAACAGTTAACTCCGTAGGTTGCTGTCACAGACATCTTTTATGAAAAATCCTTTCCTTAGGATTTTTCCTCCTGAGAAGCTGAAAGGCCTCAGGAACAAAATGTAAACATTGATTATCTGCTGCTGTGGAATGCAACAGGTGCATCTGGGATTGGCCCATGTTGGATGTTTGTAATTAATGGCCAATCACAGTCAGCTGACTTGGACTCTCTGTCTGAGCCACAAGCCTTTGTTATCATTCCTTCTTTTTCTATTCTTAGCCAGCCTTCTGATGAAATCCTTTCTTCTATTCTTTTAGTATAGTTTTAATGTAATATATATCATAAAATAATAGATCAGCCTTCTGAGACATGGAGTCAGATCCTTGTCTCTTCCCTCATCCAAGAACGCTGTGAACACGGTCACAGGTTGCAGCCTTTTTCTTTCCCAGGCTGGAGGAAAAAAAATCTGGAAGGACAGGATATGTGCTGTCTAATAGGCTTAGATTTCTTTCTGTGAACCTCTTTGAAATGTCTTAGTCTTGACAGCGAGATGCTCAGAGCCAAATGTTGAAGACCCCACCACAATCAATGTTGCAGAGAATCATAATTTCTGAATTAAAGTCTGACACTTCTGTAATTAGACTGCTTAGGCCTAAGCTTGATGGTTGCTGGTCCATGCAAATCAAAAGAAACAACCCCCAAACTGAAAAAAATATCTTTCATCGGAATCAGTTACTTGATTCATGTCTTCTAGAGCCAGACCTATCATTTTGCTGATCTGTGTTAAGGTGGTTTCCAAGTTTTCAACTAAAACAACAATTAAAATTGTTGCTATTGTCCACATTTTGTAGTTGCTTGGGTTTGGGATAGTTTTAATCTCATAGAATAAAACCACTTTGATTCAGGAGGGATATTAGTGAGCAGAACGATTTCCTTTTCCATTTAAAATAATGGGCTGTGACAAGTTCCACTTCTTTTAATTCTAAATTTTTTCAAGGTTTTGTTTTCATAGTAAAATGGGGAAAAAAAATCAAAGCCTATGCCAGAATATTGTTGTTTTCAGTGAATGTAGAATTAGAAGTTTTCCTGCCTGTCCACTGGCCTGGCCTCTGGGCTGGTGGTTCAAACCATAGAACCATAAAACCATAGAATGGCCTGAGTTGGAGGGACCTTAAAACTCATCCCATTCCACCCCCTGCCACGGGCAGGGACACCTTCCACTGTCCCAGGCTGCTCCAAGCCCATCCAGCCTGGCCTTGGGTACTCCCAGGGATCCAGGGGCAGCCTCAGCTTCTCTGGGCACCCTGTGCCAGGGCCTCACCACCCTCACAGGGAACAATTCCTTCCCAATATCCCATCTATCCCTGCCTTCTGGCAATTTGAAGCCATTCCCCCTTCTCCTGCCACTCCAGGCTCATAAATTGTCTCTCTCCATCTGTCTTGTGGGTCCCTTCAGTCCAAGAAGGCCACAGTGAAGACATTTTGAAATCATTCTCTTTTCCAAGCTGAACAAATACAATTCTCTCAGCCTTTCCTTGTAGGAACCATGGTCCATCTCTCAAATCAACTTTGCAGATCTCTTTGGGATCACTCCAGCAGGTCCATGTCCTCCCCATGTGTCTGCCCAAGAGTCTCATGGACATTTGTGTGTCCAGAGTGGAAAAGACACAGTTGGTCCAACTCCATCTCCTGTTCCTGGTCTCAGCCTCTGGGATATCCTTTCCATCTTCCAGTTGTAAATGTTAGATGGACACCACACTCCATGTGTCTTGTGGCAGCTCTGTGTGCTGAGGAATTTTGGGAATTGCCTCCAGATCCTTCCCCAACAGCCTCTTGACATTTAGTGCCATTAACCATGCATGGCAGCCCCCATTTTTGGAACCTTCACAGCCTTCCAGCTGCTCATTGCTCCAAAAAAATAAAACCCCAAAAAGTGGTTTTAGGCAGCCTCAGGTGCATGGATTTCATGCTGGTCAGCTTGGAGGGTTATGGTGAGAGATGAGACAGGGTCTGTTTGGGATGTTGTGGGATGGAGTGGGGCTGCCCACTCCTCACCTGCTTCCCTGTGAGCCCCTCTGGTGCCAGGAGAGGTGAGACAGCCTGGAGGGGTTTCCTTACAGCTTTTCACAAGCTATGGACACTTCTCCAGCCATCTGCTCAATTTCAGTGTTTTACGATCATTACACCACAGACGTGCTGTGAAAATACATCTTTTTAGAGAAACCGCTTTTCATAATTTGTCCTCTCTTTCATCACGTGGCTGAGATTCTTCTAAGGGATGTGTGGCACAACAGAGAGGCAGCCAAAATGAGTTAGAAAGGAACAGGGGCTGAGCTGAACATCTGGAAAGCTGGATGGATTGTAGGGAAGGATTTGGAGGAGGCATCTTGCTGTTAGGGGGCTCCCTGCAAAGGGAGAAGCACTGAAGGCATCTAGAAGAGAACATAAATCCCCTCTGTATGAGCAGATGAGCTTCTTTGATTTGACTTCTTCACCAGGACTAGCTGGACAAGAGGAGCAAAGTCACTCCTGGTGCTCAGTTTGTAACATTTGGTGGGATTTAAGTGCCTCAGGGTCCTCTTCAGGATAATTTGGCAAGTTGCAGCCTTGCTGTTCAGCATCGATAAATGAAGTTTTTTCCCCTGTGTCGGGAACCTGGAAGGACATCCCTGCATGAAGCTCTCAAAAAGCTTCTCCAGAATAAATAGCAAAACAAAGCTCAGGAATTAGAGAATTCAGGGACAAGCAGGCAGCTGTAGGAGTCTCCATACTCTGCTCCTGATGTGTCAAGGACTTGTGACACTCTGAGAAGGTGGTGACCTTGAAAAATCAGCAGAGTGGTGCTGTACAGTGAGGTCATGCAGAGCTGAAACCTTCTCTTTTTCTGAAAAAAAACCTCTGAGCAGGTATTTCCTGCATATTTCTCCCTCCTAACCTGGCTGGGGTGTCCATTCCAAGAGGGAGGGTCCATGTAATTTATTAAGAAGGTGGCCAGGTACTTATTTACAACGGCTCTGCTGAAGGAGCAGATCGATTGAGATAAGGGAAA
Organism: Melospiza melodia melodia; assembly: GCF_035770615.1. Taxonomy (NCBI): domain Eukaryota; kingdom Metazoa; phylum Chordata; class Aves; order Passeriformes; family Passerellidae; genus Melospiza; species Melospiza melodia. The sequence continues at coordinate 2,414,842 of NC_086194.1, forward strand.
TGAAGAGCTCTCGAGGTGTGTTGGCAAAGAAAAATGCTCACTGGAGGCTGAATTAAACACTCCAGGGCATGCAAGGCTTAGAGATAAGCTAAGAACTTTGGCTGTGGACATACAGAGCAGTGTTTTCATGGCTCCTCCTGTGCTAATGGGAAGAAAAGCCTGGTTGGTTTGAAAGGAACAACTCTTTGACCCTTTCCCCTGGTTCAGACTTGAGCAGAGCCTGTTCTGGGCATGAGTGTGTTTGTAAAATTGAGAGCTTCAGGAATTCTGCATGGAAAAGGAGAGGTTGGGGTCAGTGCATCCAGGAAGTGCTGGTGCTCAGGAATTTGAAGGTTAGACCACAGTAGATGACACTCGGCCCATTTCTCAACACAAAATTGCCCACATGAAGGAGATCGTTTAGGAGGAGAGCTCAGGAGAGTGGAAAAATGCAAATGCCAGGTTTGATCATTGGAAACAGTGAGGAGAAAAAAAAAATGAATGATGGGAGCCACGAGAGAGTTGAGCAACACTGAAATGAGATTCTGATCTTTATAGACTTTCCCAATCTTTTCTAAAGGTTTGGTTGTTGGGTTGTTGTTGGTTTCTTTTCTGGGTGGAGAAGAAGGTTGGAAGGTTCATGAGGTTCCCACCTGATGATCAATAATAATGACAGGGAGCTGAAAGAACTGGGTTTCTCCTAAAGATAAATTGACTTTTAGGAGAGAGAAAGTGTTTACAGCTGGAAGCAAAGTAGAAACCAAAAGAGGGTGCTCGGGGAGATGTTATCACAATCCAGGAGCTGTGAGCGAGCCAGGAGCAGGAGGAGGAGGAGGAGGAGGAGGAGGAGGAGGAGGAGGAGGAAGGTGCTCAGCTCTGCTCAGCAGCAGAGCCACTGCTGATGGGGAGATGTTTTGAGATTCCACCCTTCAAGTGACTCCACAGTGCCCCATGAAACACCAAATTTATGTTTCACCGTCTCCAGGCCTGATGACACCTTGAGAACAAGGCTCTCGCTGGAGATTGTCTTTTGCAGATTAAACTTTCCAGACTGTAACTCAGATCAAAGTCAGGTGTGACTGTTTCCCTGCTGTACCGAGCAGGGAGCAGTGTGGAAAAGCAATTAGAGATATTTCTATATGTTTTTTGGGTTTTTTTTTTTTTTTTTTAATCTTAGATAATCTTCCCAGCAATGAAAACGAATAGTTGAGGTCACCAACGTACAAACTCCTCTTCCTATGACTGATATTTTCATTTTACCACTGTAGTAACCACCAAAAAAACCCAACACAGAGACAGGCTTGAGTTTGGCTGTTCATATGATTAAAGTTTATGAGGTTGGAATCCTAAACTTCATCAGGGTCCTACTGATACAGCTCAAAAAATTCCTTTTGGCTTCACAATCTGCAACAGGTTGACGGTAACTCATGGATGCTTTATCTTTGTTGGGAACTGGGTAAGGGACTTTGGAAAGCTTTGGGAAGGATGTTGGTGGCTGCAGTTGATGTGGAAACAAACTCTACAGATGTTCCCACCAAAGTCAACCTCAGACACCAGAAAACATCCACATTTTGGACTCTCTGTAGTCAATGGCTGGAGGATGAGTAGGAACAAGTAGTCTAATGTTTTTTCCTGGAGAGTTCAATGAAGGCATCTCTCCAGATGGTTTACAGAGACAGGACCACTTAGCTCCCAATCCTAAAGCTGGGAATACCTCCTAAGTCCCAGTCTTGTGGGAGTTCAGAGGATTAAAATTTGGGTATGTGGCACCCTAAAACTCAATGAGGCGACAGAGGCAACTCAACAAGACAACAGAGGCAACACTCAACAAGTCTTCTGAAGACTGAAACAATGTTTTAGAAGGTGTCTTTAGTCCAGAAATTTTGGTCCAGTGCTTTGTAGAATATTTAACAGAGAAACAAGAACGTACACTTGGCATGGGCTCCATTTCACAGATGGCTTTCTGCCAGCTGTGCACCCTGAATTAATCTAAAGCTCAGAAAACCCCATATCTAGCCACTGAGATAAGGAAAATGAGTTTAATGGGTCCTTTCCTCAGCTTTCTCCTGTAGGTTCCTGCAGGAACTCATCTCCTTCCTCCAGCTGAGGTCTCTGCGTGTCCTTCAACCCAGGGCTGAACTTTTGTGGGTGGGAGAGTTTCAAGGAATTTACCCATGCTGGTTGACAGGGATGATGGTGTGATTCACCTGGAGACTCCCAGGGTGCACACATGCCCCAGCCACCCAGGGGGAGTTTGAGTCTGGCCAGCACAGCCAGTGGGGGCAAGGCCATGATTCACCCAAAGCACACAGCTCAGCTGGGCAGGGGCATGGAGATGTCTGCTGCTCCCTGATTGCAAAAGCAGCCTGGGGTCAGCTGGAGACACCCCAGCAAGCGTTGGAGGGTGGGTGACAGGGACACAGTTTTGAGCTCCTTCCTCCCTTTTAATGCAATGGAAAAAAGGGGCACTTCTGGAGGGCAGTTCATGCTGTTTGTCTCAGCCTCCCTCCCTGGGGTAGGATGGATTGTCCTCTAATGTTGAGATTAATCATCTCCCAGAAGTCCAGCAGAGGTGGGAAGAGGCATCTAAGTTCAGGAAATCAGCTGAAAATCCTTGGCTTGGGTTGTTGGGTTGTTGGGTTCTTGGGTTGTTCCACCTTGTCCATCTGAAGTTCACTTAGTGGAGGGCACGTTCTTGGCTGAGCTGATTATCCTGGTTCTGAACTCCTAGCTGGAGCCATTTGGGATCCAGATATGGATGTCCTTATTTGCCTGGAAAGAGTGGATTTGTAAGGATTAATCTGCAGTTGGCAAAGCCCTTGAGATGTGGCTCCTGACCATGTGAATGTCACCTACTTCTCAATTCTGTCCCCTCTAGACCAGGTCCCCTCCAGGAGTGGAGTTAATTGGCTGCAAGGACCCTTCTCTTTAAAACAAATCAATTTTAAAATAATTTTTATCCTAGCCTAGAAAACTGCTAAAGTCAAGCTAATTTTTCTTTGGCAACGATAGAATTCTTGTGTTATTTTTTAAGTCAGAGCAAAAGAGAATGAAGGCTTTAATTCCCTGACAGCCCTGTTGGTAATTTAAACACACCAGGCTGTTCCCAAATGAAAACCACACAGCAAAAAAATGAATGTAAACAGAAATACACACTGCCCAGGCAGGTTCCTCTTTGTCATTAATTCAGGGCAGAAAAGACAATCACGAGATTTAATTAGAAGAAAAGGAAATTATACTCTAAAAATCCCTTCAGTTTTAGTAATCAAGGTTATTATTAGAAGCACCAGTAAAAAACACTTTAAAAATCTATCTAATTAGCTGCATATCTGCTGATCTCCCTGCAGAGCTGACTTGTTTGTCTCCAAGGCCTCACCAACATAAAGGTTCATGGACACTCCTTTCAAGACTTCTACTGGGCTGAGCACAGAGTTTGCACTCAAGTTTAATTGGGATTGGTTTGGGGTTGTTGGTTTGGTTTGGGTTTAATTTCACTCCCCTCACTTTAACCAAAGCCCCACAAGAATGGTTCTGTTCCCCTTCCCAAATTCTTGGTGCTGCCTTTCCAAAGACTCAGAGCTCGATGGTTTCAGCTGCTGGAGTTATTCCTTTGGGTAGCTCCAAAAGTGCTTTTGACTCAGCTGCCAAAATTTCCTATTAAACATCTTGTAAGAGGTGTGCTTGTGTCTCAAAGAAATAAATGCGTCTTTGAGTCCCTGGTTGCAAAGGAAATTATTGGGAGGAAGGAAAGGAAAAGAGAAAGGAGAAGGAGAAGGAGAAGGAGAAGGAGAAGGAGAAGGAGAAGGAGAAGGAGAAGGAGAAGGAGAAGGAAAGGAAAGGAAAGGAAAGGAAAGGAAAGGAAAGGAAAGGAAAGGAAAGAAGGAAAGGAAAGGAAAGGAAAGGAAAGGAAAGGAAAGGAAAAGGAAAGGAAAGGAAAGGAAAGGAAAGGAAAGGAAAGGAAAGGAAAGGAAAGGAAAGGAAAGGAAAGGAAAGGAAAGGAAAGGAAAGGAAAGGAAAGGAAAGGAAAGGAAAGGAAAGGAAAGGAAAGGAAAGGAAAGGAAAGGAAAGGAAAGGAAAGGAAAGGAAAGGAAAGGAAAGGAAAGGAAAGGAAAGGAAAAGGAAAGGGAAAGGAAAGGAAAGGAAAGGAAAGGAAAGGAAAGGAAAGGAAAGGAAAGGAAAGGAAAGGAAAGGAAAGGAAAGGAAAGGAAAGGAAAGGAAAGGAAAGGAAAGGAAAGGAAAGGAAAGGAAAGGAAAGGAAAGGAAAGGAAAGGAAAGGGAAAATTTCACAGCACAATTATGAGTTAAGGCTTTGGGAGGATAAATAAAAGGAAAGGAAGATATTTTAAAGTAGAGTTTTTTGCCTTGGTGCCTTGTAGGGAACTTCAGGAGATGTTTTGGTGACAGATAACAATGAAAATGGTGTTTTCTGGTCAGGAGGAATGCTGAGGAACCAAAGACATTGATTTCCTGTCCCCATTCTTCTGCACCAAGCACAAAGGTGAAACCCAGCCTGACAGATCTCTTTTCCCCTGTTTCTGTTGCCCAGGTCCCTGGCCATTGGTCACCAGTACTCGTCCCTGGGCACCCAGCCCATCCTGTGTGGGAGCATCCCGGGGCTGGTGCCCAAGCAGCTTCGCTTCTGCAGGAACTATGTGGAGATCATGCCCAGCGTGGCAGAGGGGGTGAAGATTGGCATCCAGGAGTGCCAGCACCAGTTCCGAGGGAGGAGGTGGAACTGCACCACTGTCAACGACAGCTTGGCCATCTTTGGGCCCGTGCTGGATAAAGGTGAGTGAAGAGCTGTGTTCACAGGGGTTCCCGGATGAGGGAAGAGATGGGAATGTTGACTCCATGTTTCAGAAGGCTGATTTATTATTTTATGATATATATTATGTAAAACTATACTAAAAGAATAGAAGAAAATGTTTCATCAGTAGGTTAGCTAAGAATAGAATAAAATGGAATGATAACAAAAGCTTCTGTCTCAGACAGAGAATCCAAGCCAGCTGACTGATTGGCCATTAATTAGAAACAACCACATGAGATCAATCACAGATGCACCTGTTGCATTCCACAGCAGCAGATAATCAATGTTTACATTTTGCATTTTGTTCCTGAGGCCTCTCAGCCTCTCAGGAGGAAAGGATTTTTCATAAAAGTTGTCTGTGACATGGAGCTACGGGTTTGGGGAGATCTGTGGTGGAATTGGCAGCAGAGATCTTGAAAAACCTCCTGTGAGCTCGTTCCCTTCTGAAAAAATCCTGTAAAATGTCATGTATAGACATAGAACTTGAGCTGGATAAAGGAGTGGGGTTATCTGAGCTCCAGCTGGCAGCAGGAGGTTGGACTGGAGACCTCCCTGAGTCCCTTTCAGCATGAGTTATCCATGATCCTGCACCCTGGGAATGAGCACAGAGGGTTTCTGTGTTTGCAGTGCTTAAGCTGAACCTGGCTCCTTTTCTGACCCTGTGCTGTGATTCCAGCTCTTTAGGTGATTGCAGAGGGGCAGAGGGGCTGTTGGGGATGGTTCCTAGGGACTGGATTTAGCAGATAACAGCAGTTTTTATGCTATTATGAAATACAATAAAGATCAAAGGCCTGGGGAAATCACCATCAATTAATGCTTCTGTTTTCTTTGGTTGTGAGCAGTAAATTAGGACAGGGTGCAAATTCAGGCAACTCTTTCTGCACACCTTCATAGAAGTGGGAACTCTTAGAATTTTCTTGCCCTAGGTTGTTGAATCTTGTGAGACTTAGGACCTAAGCTAAGCTTAAGTATTTGGTCTTTTCCCTTATAAGTTGGCAGGAGCCTGTGAGAACTCATTTATCCCTCTTCAAACTCGTGTGTCTTTTAAAACCCAGTCTGGTCCTGCTGGTCGCACTAAGTCTCGGAGAAGTTTGGCACAAAGGGGTCCTTCCTTCCTTCCTTCCTTCCTTCCTTCCTTCCTTCCTTCCTTCCTTCCTTCCTTCCTTCCTTCCTTCCTTCCTTCCTTCCTTCCTTCCTTCCTTCCTTCCTTCCTTCCTTCCTTCCTTCCTTCCTTCCTTCCTTCCTTCCTTCCTTCCTTCCTTCCTTCCTTCCTTCCTCCCTTCCTCCCTTCCTCCCTTCCTCCCTTCCTCCCTTCCTCCCTTCCTCCCTTCCTCCCTTCCTCCCTTCCTCCCTTCCTCCCTTCCTCCCTTCCTCCCTTCCTCCCTTCCTCCCTTCCCTTCCTTCCCTTCCTTTCCTTCCTTTCCTTCCCTCCCTCCTTCTCTCATTGAAAAGATGAATGAATATCTCAAATATTTTCATGGAACCTGGTGTATGTAATTGATCCATATCCACCTTGGAGTGTGTTCACTGCTTCCCATCTGTTATTTTAGTTTTCCCTCCAAATCATAAATTTTGGCATTTCCTTCCCCCAGACCACATTGCTCCAACGCAGCCTTGAGGACTTCCAGGGATGGGGACTCTACGACCTCTCTGGCCAATGTTCTCCCAGACCCTCTGGGATTTTAGACCCCACATTATCCTCATGGACAAACTGCTCCTTGCCTCCCTGCTGACCAGAGGAGCCCCAATCCCACCATCTCCCAACTTCCCAAATATCCCCAGCAGTGCCAGCACCCAGGGTCTGTCCCTGCCCCACACTGGAGGCTCTCGGTAGCCAGGCTCAGGGAGGGAGAGGAGACTGGGACGATTTCATAACTGAAGAATGTTGTTCCTTGAGGGAGAATCAAACCACCCTTCAGTTTTGCTTCACCTACAGCAGGAGAGGGGGGGAGAAGAAAAAAAAAACAGCTCAAAAAAACAGCTCAGTCGCATTCTTGTGCGGCAGATCCCCCGGGGTAGGAACATACTTGAGCTCTTACCCTGAAAGAGAGAAGGGGAAAAGGAGAGAGAGAAAGCAAGGAAGCAAAAATCTGGTTTGCAGCTTGGATTTTAAGGCACCCAGGATCTGAGTGCAGCTCTGGTGTGGGTCAGTGGGGATCCCATTGTCCCTCAGCAGCTCCTACAGCATCTCCCTTTGCCTCACACACTATCTGCACTCCTTTCACTGAAAAGCATCAATTTTAATGCCTCCAGGAAATCCTTTCCAGGCCCAAATCTCACTGTCCAGGCTGCCCTTGCTGCTGTGGGAGCTCATTGCTCATTCAGGACTGGGCTTGAGCTGTGATTCAGCAGTGCCAAACTGTCACCAGACTCTGGTCCTGTTAAGAGCCATGTTCTGATATCTCCTCTAAAACCAGACTCTTTTTCCCCATCAGCCTTTTTATGGAGAAAGATCCCACATGTTTTAATTAAGACTATATTTATGTATAATTTTTTTTAGCCAGGCCTGATTTCCAGAGGTCCCTTCCAACCCTAACAATTCTGGGATTTTGGGGCAAATCACACATTAAACAGGAATGGCACTGATGAGCTCAGCTGCCAGGGAATGGTGATGTCCAGGGGATCCTGACCTGCTGCTATTGAAGGCCACACTTAACCGTAAATCCCCTTTTCTCTTTGTATGTCACCCAGGGCAGAGGAAGAGCAGAAATCCCCCATCCCACCCTATTTATTCAATTATCCAGAATTGAATTTATTCAATTATCCAGGTGTGGACTTTCTGTCCCTGGGAGTGTCCAATGCCAGGTTGGATGGGCTTGGACCAACTTGGGAAGGTGGAAGGTGTCCCTGCCTGTGGGATGTGTCCCTGCCCATGGCAGGGGTGTAATGAGATGAGCTTTAGGGTCAGGGCTGTGGAATGGGGTTTTTCTCCTCCTCTGTGTTCTTGGGAGTGTATGGGCAGGTGTGCAGCTTCATGGAGAAGCATTCAGAGAGGTGCCACTGTTGGGTCTTCCTTGCAAGTCCCCAGGAAATGGGAGTTTTGGTCAGTTTGGACTACTTGGAATGCAAAAAAACAGGATTTCTGTATGGGGAAAGAATTGAGTCTGATCTCTTTCTCTCCACCTGAACTTAATCTGCTTTTGATTTCTGATATAAAGACACTACAACTCATTTCTGGTCTCCCAGGAGCTCAAATCTCAGCTGCCGGACAGTAGAAAGAACCTCCCACTTGAACTTTTGCGGACAGTAGTATCAAAAGGCAAAATACTGTAATATTGAAAAGAAAAATACTGTTATTTTTTTCTCCACCTGTATTTTATCAAGTGGAGAAAACCATGGCAATGGCCATATGACCTGAAGTGACCACCGAGCCGCAGCTCATGCTCAGCCACTTGCCTGAGAGGCCTGGCAGTTTTTAATGCAGTTGTTGTATCTTTCAGTTCACCAAGGAGAAGGGGAGATTTTTGAGTTGCCTCTAAAAAGAGGCAGGACAAAACTTTGGGGGATGTAGGAGACGGACACCCCGTCACTGGCAGCAGCAAGTGAGCAGTGCAACCTGGCAGGCATTTTCCATCTCCAGCTGAAGTGCCATGCATTGGGAATCATGCCTTTTGCCTTTATTTTAGCTTTTGTGGCCTGAAGAGGCTGTTCATGCTTAAGCTGTGAGTTTAGAGTCTCTCAGTGCTGCGTGAGCTCCCTTTGAAACTCCTCTGGGCAGAAATATGAACCAATCTCAAGAGAAGTAACACAATTACAGCTTATCATGGGCCCTGTCTCTTTAAAGGACTTTGGCACATAATTAAGTCAAAATAAAAGTTTCCTCTCTCTCCTCCACCCCCCCCATTCAATAAAAGTAAATTACCTCCAACTATTTAAGCCCGCTGTTCGTTTAAATTTAAAAAGGGAGCCCTTGTCTATCTATTTCTTTCACTCACTCCCACCTCCTTCTGCTAAAGACTGGCCAGGGCTTTAAACCTGCCAGCTGGGCTGAGAAATGGTTAATAGTTATTGTGGAGGAGCAGCTTTTAATGAACTATTGAAGAATGATACATTGATGGAGTAATGGGAGTTTAAGTCTCTCTGTAATGAAACAGGTTCTCAGCGCCGACCCATTGTGGTGTAAATACGGCACGTCTCTCCCACTGTTTGGTCAGGGCTAAATAGCAGAGGCCACAGGGGGGTCTGCTGATGGGGTCTCCTCTTTAGTTAATCAATCTGATTGGATTAGGGTCACTGAGATCCCTAATAATGTCAAAGGTTACGCCAAACTGGATTAAATGCTTTGTTGGAGAGGGCTCGGGTTCTTTCAGCCCCGGCCGGCAGGGCTTGTTTATTAGACTTTAACACTCGTGTGCAGCCTTGGGAAGCCACTCCTGCCCTTTCTGTGTGCACAGGGAGGTGGGAAGGAGCCAGGGCAGGGGTGTCCCGTGGCTCTGCACCCATGGGATGAGCTCTGTGAGGATGCACAGCAAATTCCCCAGCGGACAAATGAGAGCCCGATGGGTGACCAAGGCCCAGGGGCGTAAATTCATTCCGGAAATGATGGCTGGCTGCTGAGCCTGCTCCGAGGCAAATGTCGAGAGTCACGGCAGTGCTGGGGTGACCCTCTGCTCGTGTTCCCCGCGGTTAATCCTGTCTGTGGCCAGCAAAGCCCTGTCCTTTCACTGAATTCACAGAATTCACGGAATTCATGGAGCTTACGGAATTCACGGAGTCCACGGAATTCACAGAACTTGCAGAATGGTCAGGTTGGAGGAGACCTTCAAGGTCATTGAGTCCAGCCCAGCCCCAACAGCTCAACTCAACCCTGGCACCCAGTGCCACATCCAGGCTGTGTTAAACACACCCAGGGATGGGGCCTCCACCACCTCCCCAGGCAGCCATTCCAGAACTTTATCACTCTTTCTGTAAAGAACTTTTCCCTGATATCCAACCTTGAGGCTGTGTGCTCTGGGTGTGTCAGTGCTGCTGCAGACAGAGCCCAGCCCCAGCTGAGCACAGGCACCTTTCAGGAGCTGCAGAGAGTGATGGGGGCAGCCCTGAGTCTCCTTTTCTCCTGAGTCTCCTTTCTGGTGCAGCTCCTGTTTGGGCACCCACCAGGCTGAGGATGGGATGAAATATGAAATATTTCAGACCACTGCATTGCTTTGCTGTTAAACTGGAGGATGTCTTGCCTTCCAGCACTTCCATCTCAAATCAAGGTGGGATGGGATGGGATGGGATGGGATCTCTCTGTCATCTTCCCCAGAATGACCACAAAGCCCAAACATTCCGTGTTGTCTTCCCTCACCATGTTCCTGCAGATGACACTGTCCTACAATGTCCTTCAGGATGTGACACCAAATAACCCCTTTGAAGGTCCCCTGGCAGTGGAGAGTGTGTTACCAGCAGGGATCTGGAATCCCTGGATTTCCAGTGCCTCATTCCTTCCCACAGCAGAGCACACAATGCCTGTTCGTGGCCTGACGTGACTGTCATTATCCAAGCAGGCTCCTTGCATGATCCAGACTGGAGAATTTCCCCTCCAGACTTCTGGAATGAAACCAAAATCTGAATTTGACTGCAACATCCCTCCCCAAAGGACATTTTGCCTTGACATATCAACAAGAGATAGACAGCCTCCTCTTTACAAATCTCCTCCACTGCTCTGGTGTTGACAACCAGCCCCTCTATTTTCTCTTCTAGCGCTGACCATTTCCTTTGCTTCTTCCTAAAAAGTTAAAACTGGGGCCTGCAGGTCAGCAAAACTTTGGGTCCTTGATGCCAGACAGCGAGACAGGTCGAGGTAGTTCCAGTTGTTGCTGGGGTCCTCCAGGGCATGATTCATCTGAGGTATTCCAGACAGTTTGGATTAAATTATTCACACCCTGACGTTTCTACATCTCTCCATCAATCACTGAGGGAATCCAGGGAGACCGGCTCTGGATGAGAAGACTCTTGCTCCCAGGGGCTGCGTGAAGGGCAGAGCAGGCATCTGTCTAGCTCCTGAGAGAGGTGGGATTCAAATCACATCCAGTTCCTTGTGGAATGCTGGGCACTGTCACCTTTGCTGCCAGGCTGGCTTTGGGCTCGGCTCATTTGTGAAGTTTGGTTTAGTTTGGACTCTAGACATTCTGGGGATGAGCCCCACGTGTTCTTTCTTTCAAGAAAGCCCAAACGAAGCTGTGTTCAAGGGTTGACTCTTCACCATTGTGGATGAGGAAGCTGATCTCATGGATCTCATGTCTGGTGAAATCCATGCGAGTTTTTCCCCAGATCAGGTGAGAATGGAGCCAGACTTTTAAATTCAGTTATCATCCCTTGGAGTCACAAGTCTCCTCCATATTTTTTTTTTCTTGCTGTGTCATAATAGCATGGCTGCCCAGGCTCCCTGATGGGCCTGATCCCATCTCCCAGAGTTAGCTGTCAGAGTCTGAGCAGTCACCCCAGGCTCCCTTTGCAGTCCGTGGAGAGCAGCCGGCATCTCCGGGGAGCAATTCATCCGACCTATCTCAGACACCTATCTCAGGATAACATGAATCATAGCAAGATGTTTATTTCTCTCCGTTGACTATAGAGGGAGCCTAGGGCTACAGCCTCAGACTTCCATGGGTGCTCCTTAGAGGCCCATTTTGGGGGCAGATTGTTCCCACTCCTCACATTTCTCCTGTTGGAAAGCAATCCTGACATCCAGCCCCAGCTGGAGAGGGAGTTCCATTTATTTTAATAATGGAACAACATGGAAAGGATCTCCTGGACCACGGAATGCAGCCAGTCCCTTGCTATTCAAGGCATAACAACATCTCATAACCATTTAAAATTAAGACACTTAGCAGATCTCATCCTATTTTCCTGATGGCATTCTGGCATCTCAGCAGGGAAAAGGAGACTTTCCCCTCCTCCTTTTCCCTGCTCTGGATCAGCCTTCTCCACTTCTGCAATAAAGTAAGGCATGAGCAGAAAGCCACAAGATACTGATCCATCCAGGAGGTTTGTTACATGTAGGAGGTACTCTCTCTCCTCTCTCTCTCATGAAACTCTTCCCAAGAGGATCTGATTTCCAGCCCCACCCCGTCTCCCTCCCCGCTGATGGCAATTTGGGCAGCTGCCCTGGTATCAACAACGGAGATCTACAAACTCTGCCCTGTAACTATGGGGAAGGAAACTGGAAGGATCAGGATTGAAAATGTGACTGTGCAAGCTCCTCTCAGCCAGCAGGATGCAGAAATCCAGAGGTTTGCCTGCAGAAATCCAGAGGCAGGACGTGCCAGCCTCTAGACAGGAGCTGCAGTTGGGTTTAGTGGAAATTGAGCTTGGAGTGGGGAATAATGCACAGGGTGAGGGGATGCTGCACTGCTCAGCCCATTCCAGGCCATGGAAATTGAGCTTGGAGATTCCAGCCTGTGGAAATTGAGCTTCCACTAAATCCAACTGTACATCCTCCAGACAGAAGCTCCAGTTTGGTTTAGTGGAAATTGAGCTTGAAGCGGGGAATACTGCATGGGATGAGGGAAAACTGCACTGTTGAACCCATTCCAGTCTGTTTAAATTGAGCTTGGAGTGGGGATTGCTGCATGGGATGAGGGAATGCTGGACTGCTGAACCCATTCCAGTCTGTTTAAATTGAGCTTGGAGTGGGGATTGCTGCATGGGATGAGGGAATGCTGGACTGCTGAACCCATTCCAGTCTGTTTAAATTGAGCTTGGAGTGGGGATTGCTGCATGGGGTGAGGGAATGCTGCATTGCTGAGCCCATTCCAGCCCATGGAAATTGAGCTTTGAGTGGGGAATACTGCATGGGGTGAGGGAATGCTGCATTGCTGAGCCCATTCCAGCCCACGGAAATTGAGCTTGGAGATTCCAGCCTATGGAAATTGAGCTTCCATTAAATCCAACTGAAGCTCCTCCAGACAGGAGATGCAGTTGTGTTTAGTGGAAATTGAGCTTGGAGTGGGGAATACTGCATGGGGTGAAGGAATACTGCACTGGTGAGCCCATTCCAGCCCATGGAAATTGAGCTTGGAGTGGGAAATACTGCATGGGATGAGGGGATGCTGCACTGCTGAGCCCATTCCAGCCCAAATTCCCAATTTCAGCATTCCTGACCTGGGTTTTGGGTGGCTAACCCAGCGTGTTGGAGCTGCTGCACTCTGGCCAAGCAGTTTGGGGAGATCTGAAGGAGTTGTGGTTGCATCCCACAGAGTCCTGTGGGGGATTTGCAGCTCCCCCTGAGCCTTGGGATGTAGCAGAGCTGTAGGGTGGCAAGGACAGCAAACAGAGATGCTGAGGAAAGGTGCCAAGGTGTTACCATTCAGCTTTTAGGAGCAGGAGTGCACTGGGGTGGTGAGCAGCTCCTTCTCTTGCTGCTGGAGCCAGGTGGGACCATCAGAGGGGTCACTTCCTCCTCTGGTGACTTCTGAGGTGTCCAAAGACAAGCCCTGGGCAGGGATGGCACCAGGAGACTGTGGATAGCATCACACCTGGCTGCATCTGCCTCTCCATCCCCACTGCTCTCGGCTTTTTGGGGTTTCTTAGAGGCTCTGCCCTCATCAGCTCCCTGTGATAAAGGGATAAAGATCTGGCTCCCGTGCATCTGGAGAGGAGACAGCCCATGGAAACAGCTGGAAACAGCTGGAAAGAGCCAACACCTGGTGCAGGCTGCAAACCCTGAGAGGAGTGATGGGGAAGAGGAAATGGCAGCAATTCCAGGAGCTGATCCCGTTTGCTCCCTGTGCTCCCTCCACCTCCCACTCATCTGTCAACCCTGACATGCAGGGGCTTCTTGCTTTGGTTTGGGTTTTGGTTTTGTTTTCATTTTTTGTTTGTTTGTTTGCTTTTTGGGGTGTTTTTAGGTTTTTTTGGTTGATTGTTTTAGGGTTTTTGCTGGTTTTTTGGTGTTTTTTTGGGCGGTTTGGTTGGGTTTTTGTTGTTTTTGTTTTGTATTGGTTTTTTGTGATGTTTCTTTGGCTTGCTTTATTTTGCTTGTTTTTGGATTTTTTTGGGTTTTTGGGGGTTTTTTAGGGGAGTGGTTTATTTTTTTGGTTCAGATTTTTGGGGCGGGTTTGTTTTTTGGTTTTGGGGGTTTTTTGTTTGGTTTTGGGGGTTTTTTGCTTGTTTTTTGTTTGCTTTTTGGGGTGTTTTTTGTTTGTTTTATGGTTTTTTGGGGGGGATGTTTATTTTTTTGTTTTGGGTTTGGTAAGGTTTGTTTTTTTGTTTTGGGGGTTTTTTTGTTTGTTTGTTTGGTTTTTTTTGTTTTGGGGTGGGTTTTGTTTGTTTCGGGGTGTTTTTTGTTTGTTTCTTGGGGGTTCTGGGTTTTTTTGTTCGTTTGTTTTGGGGGGATTTTTTTGGTTGTTTTTTTGGGGTTTTTTGTTTGGTTTTTTTTTTTGGTGTTGTTTTTTTGGGGGGGTTTTGGTGGGTTTTTTGGGAGTTTTTTTGGTTTGTTTTTTTGGGGGGGGGTTGTTTTTGTTTTTTTGGTTTTGTTTTTGTTTTTTTGGGGTTTTTTTTGTTTGTTTGTTTTGTTTTGTTTTGTTTTGTTTTTTTTCTGGCTACTTAACCATTAGACAAGGGATCAAGGGAAGGGAAAAGCACCAAGACAGCCCGTGGCTACAAACCCGGTGCCGTCTCTCGCGGGAGTCACTGGAACCTCCAGCCCGGGGCTGCGCTCACAATGCGCGGAATTACGGATTTATTTCCATCCCCCCCTTGCCCTCCTTCCCCCTTTCCCCGCTGGGTCCATTCCCCACAGAGGGCTCAGGTTGGTCGCAACAAGGAGCTCCCTCTGCCGCATCCCCAGAGTGCCAAGTCCAGGCGTGGGAGCTGGCCCTAGACAAAAGGGAACAGCAGAGGGAGCTGAATTAGCATCCCTTTGTCCCGGGAGAATCCCGGCCCCAAACGGGCCCTTGGCTCGCCACGGGAGGCACAAACACACACACACACACGCTCATGGATGGGAGCCAAGCAGGCAAACAGCGACAGCAAAGCCTTGGTCGCCTTCACCCGGATGCTGGGGGAAGGGGGATGAGCTGGGGGCTGCTTTGGGATGGCTCCAGAACCAACCAGCCCTGCATGGGTTTGGCTGGGTGAGGACAGAAATGTGTCTGCTACGTCCCAAAGAGGCAAAAGGAGTGGAAAATGTGTCTTCTATTCCCTCCTGACAAAGAGGGGTCCAAGCTGGTGAATGTGGCTTTTCTTCACCCGGAGATGCGTTGGGAGCTGGCAGTGCTGAGTGGAGGAGGGATTGAGGGCAGAAGGGGCTGTGGGATCATCTGGGGGTGATGCCTTGAGAGGCTGACCTAGAGCAGAGACTGGACAGAGCTAAAGAATAAAGCAGGGATTTATTAATCCTAATCAATGGATGCACCTTGGGCAGCACCAGAGCCCAGCCAGGGCTGCACCCAAGATGAACCAAAATGGCCCCAAAATGCACGAGCGCTCCCGGGGTCTCTCCCTGGGATCAGTTCTGCTCCATTTGCACCTTGCAGTTCATTGTCCCATTCCAGCTTTAGCCCAGGCAGTCCCACCCTGCTTGTTTTTCTCTCTCCAGCCCACGGTGTTTGTGCTCTGGGGCTGAGATTTGGGTCATTTGTCCTTGGTGCCCAGCTGGAGCAGGAATTGTTTTGTCTCCCTGCTCTGTGCACAGAGCTCACCATGCCCTGATATGGAGTTCAGACCCACACACTAAAGCAGCACAGGATCTGAAAATATAAAAACCAAAACCTGAGGCATCAGCTGGACTTTGTAGATGTTGTATGATTATTCCTCTACATTTCTATCTACTGATGAGGATCTTACTCTTCTAGGATATTAATTACAGTCGACTTCCAATCCTTAGAATCTGGTTTAAATCCAGAGAAGAGCAATAAACACAATCCTATTCACACTAGCCCTATCACTGACCCTAAGCATCCTCCTAACCACGCTAAACTCTTGACTCACCCAAGTAACCCCCAACAGGAATGATTTTCAGGAATGATTTTCCTCCTCTCCATCCTCAAGCAGACAAAGGAAAACCAGGCTGGATAAAGATGCCCTGCCTGGTTTTTCCTGTGATGGACTTGCATGGCAGAGGAATGGGAGAGCACCATGGAGTTTCCCAGCAGGATAATGCTTAACACATTCCCTGCTGAGCTCTGCTGCAGGAGGAATCCTGTGCCTGGATGGTTCAGCCTCTCTCACTCCTTGTTTCCTCAGCCTAATCTTTCTGGGAGCATCTCCTTCAAAGTGAGGACTTGAAGATCCACAAGGTTTAGAGTCACCAGGAGAGGGAATGGCTCAGGAGGGTTGGTGTGACTCTGGGTTTCTGCTGTGCAGGTGAATGATGTGCTCCTAGGAATGATGGGGGCACAGCTGACTCGAGGCTGAGCAGTGAGGACGAAGGAGGAAAGCAGGTTTTGGTGGGACTCCAAAATCTTGGGGGATGCAAAGGGGTTGGAGAGCTCCACCTGATGCAGGTGAAGAGTTTTCCTGTGAAAAGGAGGCGCACAGAAATGGCGTTTATTGGAAAGCAGCATGAGATGGGTGGAGCTGAGGCAGCTGAGGGCTGTGTGAAGCTGACCCCAAGCCATGAAGCTCTGCAGTGAGTGGTGCTGTGTCTCCTGCCCACCTCCTGTGCTCCCTGCCCATAAGAGAGGGATGTGGATATGTCACAGTCTGGAAATGCTCCAGAGAAGGGCTTGAAGGAAACTCTTTTGGGCTGGTTTTGGTCTGGGCAGGCTTTTTAAGGAGGTGGAAGGTGAGGTGGTAAACCCCAGGGAAGCTCTGGAGCTTTGGGTGGAGGTGACCCTAAAATCTGATGGCAAAGCCATCTATAGAATGTGAATTCAATAGAATTCATGTTCTTTTTTACTCAGAGGGTGCTGGGGCCCTGGCACAGGGTGCCCAGAGCAGCTGTGGCTGCCCCTGGAACCCTGGAAATGTCCAAGGTCAGGTTGGACAGGGCTTGGAGCAACCTGGAACACTGGAAGGTGTTCCTGCCCATCCAGGGGTGGCACTGGATGAGCTTTGAGGTCCCTTCCAACCCAAATATTTGTATGCTGCTGTGAAAACACAAGGAGAAATGCAGAAAGCCGCCAGACGCTGGGAAATGCAGAGCTGCCCTCAAGCCCTGGGAGCAGGTCCTGGCTGGAGAAACAGAAAGTGTCTTTCACTTTTAGTTTTAATTTGACTCATCTCACCCTTCCCAGAGAAGAAAATCGGTTTACAAAGCACTCAATGACCCAGCCAGGAGCAGTGGTGGGGAACAAGAGAGAAAAGAGGTTCTGGTTCTGGGGAAACAAGGCAGGGAAGAGATGTTCTGGTTCTGGTTCTGGTTCTGGTTCTGGTTCTGGTTCTGGTTCTGGATCTGAATCCAGCAGAGCAGATCCTCCTTCCTCTGCCTCTCCATTTCCCATGGAGCCACCTGGATATCCCAAAGTAGGTCACACACAGGGCCCTGCAGCTCCTGAAACACAACTCAGGCACTTTTATTGGCCTCCATGAGCGTTTCCCCTGCAGTTTGATGGACAGGGCAGCAACACTTCCCTGGTTAAGGCTGCAGTTTGCTGACTCAGCACCTGGCACCATTTCCTCCTCCCCATTATTTCCAGGTGCTAAATCACATTCAATGATAGCTGATAATTATGGTTTATCCTTTCCTAATCACGCTGCTTTCCCAGGGAAGCTGTTGCCACAGGGATGTTGTGGGAGTGTGAATGGGTGGGGAGGGCACCAGGAGATGTTTCTGCTCACCCCGAGCCATGAAAAAGTTGGAGACCCCTTAGGCTAAGCACACCAGATTCAGCCTAGGAGATCTTGTCTCTTGTCAAAAAATGTGTTTATTTATTTTTCTGAGCCAGTTTTCCAGCAGAAAAAGAAGCTGGACCAAACTGGAGATGTTTTGCAGGTTCCCCTTAATTTTCAGGAAAAAAAAAATCACAACTTTGTTTTTTTTTCCTGCCTTTTTAAAATTTTTTGCACATTTTAATTTGAATTATTGAAAATGAGGCATTTTATTTCTTTTTAATTTAAATGCAGTCTTATGCTAAAATAAAAATAATCATTAGACCATCGTAGACTCACACCTTTAGTATTTTATAGAATATAGAAGTGTTTTTATATTATTGAGGCTGAATGATTAGTGGGAGTAATTTCCTGATCTTTCCTCTTTCCTGCCCTTCTTTTTTCCTGCTCTCCCCTTTTCCTGCTTTTCCTTTTCCTCTTTTTTCCTCCTCCCACTACGGAGCCACCCAGGCTGGCTGGAAAATGGTCAGGAAGGACTGGGATGAAAAATAAGAAGTCGGAGAAAAAAAGGAGGAAAATGGGGTGATGACAGCGTTTTTTCAGTGGGAATAATTTCCTGATCTTTCCTGCCTTTCCCTTTGCCTGATCTTCCCTTTTCCTGCTTTTCCCTCTTCCCAGCTTTTCCCTCTTCCCACTCCGGAGCCAGACAGGCCAGCTGGCAAACGGTCAGAAATCATCAGGATGAAAACTAAAAAGTTTGGGAAAAAAGGAGAAAAATGGGGGTGATGTCAGTGGTTTTTCAGTGGGAACAATGTCCTGATCTTTCCTCTTTCCTGCCCTTCTTTTTTCCTGCTCTCCCCTTTTCCTGCTTTTCCTTTTCCTGCTTTCCCTCTTCCCACTATGGAGCCACCTAGGCTGGCTGGAAAATGGTCAGGAAGGATTGGGATGAAAAATAAAAATTTTGAGAAAAATGCAGGAAAATTGAGGTGATGTTGGTGGTTTTTTAGTGCGAGCAATTTCCTGATCTTTCCTGCCTTTCCCTTTTCCTGGGTTTCCCTCTTCCCAGCTTTTCCCTCTTCCCCCTTCATCTGGAAAAGGGTCAGGATCCAAAGGAAAAGATTGAGGAAAAAAGGATGAAAATGTTGGTGATTTTTGGAAGGGATCTTTAAAGGTCACCAAGTCCAAGCCTTGCCGTGAGCAGGGACATCTTGGGCTGGGTCAGATTGCTCAGATCCCCACCCAACCTCACCTTGGATGTTTCCAGTACATGTTAAAGCCACTGTGACATCCTTGAAATTCTCACTCCAACATGACATAAAGCCATAAAGTTTTTTTGTTTTTTTTTTTTTTTTAAGAAATAGTGAAGTGTTTGTTTTGTGAGTTGATTTTTTTTAAGGATTCCAAACATATTTCCATATTGAACTTAATTTTTCACATATACTTTGCTCCAACACCCACCAGTTGTTGGACAAGCCCCTTACACTGGTGCTGGCTACAAAATATTAATTATTCCAAGTCTGGAGAGCGGGGTAGATGCATTTTAAAACCATATGGATCATCATTCCAACTGGAAAAAAGCCTGTAATCACTGGTGCTGCAACTCAGTGAGGTCACTGCATCAAGCACAATTCACCACATGCATTTACCCATTTTATGGGCTTGACCACTACTGTGGTTGGCTAAAAGCTGGAGGTATATTGGGCTTTTCTTGGTAGGGATGGGTCTTCTGATATTTAAAAGGCTTGGAGTTGGTTTTTTAAATGCAGGGCTGCACCTTCTTTTGTGAGGGTTGTGACTCGTGGTGCTTCAGGCTTTTATTTGTTCCATTGGCGTTGCCAGAATAAGGAGGGTGCTCTTAGCTCAGGCTTAAAATGGCAGAGGAGATAAGCTTGGTCCTGATTGGGATCAGGCAGTTTGGGATGAACCTCAGAGGGTGGTGGTGGCTCCTCTGGAGCTGATCTGAGCAGGAAAACCACATCCCAGAGTGACCCAGCCTGCTGGGCACAGCCCTGCTGCCTACAGGCCACAGCCAGGCCAGAAACCATCCACAAAATATTGCAGAGCCACAAAGGGATCCAGGAGCTGCTGCTGGGGAGTCATTCCAGCCCTCACAGCTTGAATTCAGCTCCTCACCCAAGATAAAACCCAAACCTGCCTTGAACCTCACCCAAGCAGGTGGACAAACTGCCCTGCCATAAAAAGTGATTTAACCCAAGTGAGGTTTACAAGCTTGGGTGAAAGATTTGCCTTCCTTATGTAAAATTCACCATCTGGGAGCTCCTCATTTCAGTGCTTGACCTCTAAGCAGCTCTGTGAGACTGTGGGGATCTACAGGTAGTGGGGATTTTATGTCTTGGGTTAAAAAAAATGTATTTATTCAAGAGGATTCTGAGCGTCATGGGCTGCGTGTTGCACTCAGCACTAAAATAAGAGCAAGCACTGAAATTAAAATTCATTAATTAATTAAAATCAATTAAAAAATAATCAAATAATGAATTATTGAAATTAAAAGAATCCCTGCAGTTCCTCACCAAAATCCCTCTCTGCTTTGCTCAGCTGAGCTCTCAGTTCCTTAGCTCTGTGTGGAATTCCACCCATCCCCAAAATTAGCACCAAGGCTGGTGGTGATGCCCAAAGCACTATTATCCACAACAGAACAAACATGGAGATTGGAAGGAAAACATCCCAAAATTCCCACTATATCCAAGAAACAGCACAAAAAAAATTGTGCATCTTCAAGAAAGTCAAGAGAATGGTGAGACCTGGGAGGGATTTATGGGCAGGATATAACATTCATAACATTTCTTTTGTGCATCTTCAAGAAAGTCAAGAGGATGGTGGGACCTAGGAGTGATTGATGGGCAGGATATAACATCTATAACATTTCTTATCAGCATTGGCATTGTTCTGCTGCAGGACAGGACTGGGCAGTGTGTGGTGACCCAAATTCTGCCTCTCCACACCAGGAGGCCCAGCAGAGCCATGGCTGAACATCTGAGCAGTAATTTCCATCTCCAGAGCAGCAGTGTGGCCTCCAGGACAAAGCCAGGAGCCAGCCCTGATTTTCTCCACCCACGGAGAGCTTTCCATCCACCCTGCCCAGCTCAGATCCATTGTCAGCACAGGAAAAGGCCCCACATCCCATTGCCAGTGGCCTAATCCATTCCTTCCCTGCCCACAGCCCACACAATAACACCCCACTGAGGGGATCCACCTCCCAGGAAATCCTGCCTTAACACCCTCCAAAGGAGCAGCCAGATTTATCTCTGCTGTTGTTCTGGAGGGCTCAGTGAGGACTCATCTGTTCTAATCCCCTCTTTAAGGTTTCCAGTCGAGGCCTGTGCTCCCAGATTAGCATTTCTGACAGTTCCTGGGTGTGGCCTGCAAGGCTCCATGAGGGGAAATCACCAACCAGCAACTGCTCCAGGTACCCCACTGAAGGCACAGATGGAGGAGGTTTTGGAATGACCCCATAAAAATTCCTGAAATGAAGGCTTGGGTTAAATGGGCCTGGAGATCTTCTTGAGAATGAATCTCATGGTTCGGCCTTTGCTGGAGAGTTTGGGGACTGCTCCTTCCATGTGTCATTTTCATTGGGCTTGTTTTTGGTGTGGCAGATTTTGAGATTTCCCAGAATCAAATTCCTGGAGTGGTTTAGGTTGAAAGGCACCTCAAAGATCATCCAATTCCAACTCCCTGCCTGGGGTAGGGACACCTTCCACTATCCCAGAGTGCTCCAAGCCTTGTCCAGCCTGGCCTTGGATCCTTCCAGGGATGGGCAACTTCTGCCAGGGCCTTACCATTCTCTGAGTAAACAACTTCCTGACTTTGGTAGAATTCACATTCTGGAGGTGGCTTTGCCATCTGTTCTAGGGTCACCTACAGGGGGTGGGACATTCATAGGTTGAACATCAATGGCTTTAAGCGGAAGGGGGAGAGTGTTAGGTGGGATATTGGGGCAAAAATTGTTCTCTGTGCCCTGGCACAGGGTGCCCAGAGAAAGCTGTGTCTGCCCCTGGATCCCTGGAAGTGTCCAAGGCCAGGTTGGACAGGGCTTGGAGCAGCCTGGGACAGTGGAAGGTGTCCCTGCCATGGCAGGGGTGGGACTGAGTGATCTTCCAGCTCCTCTCCAGCCCAAACCATTCCATCATTCTGGGGTTCCACAATGCACCAATACATCCACTGAGCCCCTGGATGATATTGCCAACTGACCAGACTGTTTGGAACATGTGATCCCAACAGTCTCCAGAATTTCCACTCCTCCCAGCTGACCAGGGGGAAGCATCTACTTGTTGGGATGCATTTTCCAGCCTGGAACCATCAGCAGCTTTGTTGGGCCAGGACAAATCCCAGTTTTAGTCCTGCAAACTTTTAACTGGCGAATCTGGAGCTGCAGAGAAGACTTGAACTATTTGCATGATTAAAGGCTGCTGGACCAAAGTGATCAGAAAGATTCAACAGGTTCTCCAAGCCCAGCACGAGCCCAGATCCACTTGGGAAGGAGCTCTGGGCATGGAACTGGGTTTTCCTAAGAGTGGATTCCACGAGAGCTGGATGTTCTCAGCTTCTTTCAGGATTGATCTCTGCACCTGCAGAGAGAATTTCTCTAAATATTGTTGTGGTTTTGGTGGCTTTTCCTTTATAATATCAAAACCTGATGCTTTGATTAGAGATGGAGAGGTGGTGGTGGTGGGGGGGTGAATCTGACAGTGTTTTCTGGTATTTAGTCCCTAATTGAAATATTACCTTGAGGTATTTATAAAAAAAAAATTAAATTGGCCCAGATATTTTTTTATGAATAAGCCTTTAATTAACTTTTTACATATTAAATGTACATCAGTGGAAATAGTTAGACAAATAGCAGGGGTGTTAGTCATGCAGAAGCAAAGGGATGATTCAGTCAGGGACTGCTCGTGTTGCAGCAGCCTCTCCCTCTGAGGGCACATGTGAGAGATGCTGAGAGCGAAGGGAAATTAGCATCAGGAGCGTGGAGAGGGAACCAATTCCAAAAAGGGCCAGGAGAAAGGCGAGGTTCCCAGTGGAGTTAGAAATTGAGGAGCTCCCTTGCTTACGCAGGAATAACTCACAGAGCCCAGGGAGCTGAGCTCTGTTACACAACCCCACAGCTCCATCCTCCCCTTCCCTGCACTCCCACCCCCTCCAGGTGAATGGGACAAGTTCTCTCCACGTCCAGCCCGTGGAGGGCAGAGTTTGGGAAGGGCAGAGTAAGGGAGAGGGCAGCGAGGTGTGAGCAGGGATGGGAGGGACTCGGGTTGCTGTTGATCATTGCTGCCCCAAGATGTGCAGGATGTCTCTGCTTCAGCCCGTGCGGCTGAAGAACGAGTCTGGACTCTTCACTTTTTGGTCTTGAGGTTGTTTATTAATTCTTATCTATAAAATTTTCTTTCTGCCCAGCCGAGATCTGCTCAGCAGGGCAGCCACAGGCACTCTGTGTTGTCCTTTTATACTACAAACTACGTATAACATATTTACACTTAATTCCCAATGCCTATCACCTGTGTTAGACAGTGCACTTCTACTCTACACCAATCCCAAAGTCCCAACATCACTGCAGAAAATGGAGAACAAGTAGAAGAAGAAGAAAGGCTGGACATGCCCAGATTCTTCTATCTTGTGTCCATAACTCCCATACAAAAAATCCTAAAATCTACATTTTCACCTTGTAAACATTTTATTGTTACACCATTCAAACCTGTGTGACTTTCATATCCTCATACAAAGTTGGCAACTTGCTCCAGGGGTCAAAATCAAATCCCGAGGTGTTCTGGGCAGCATGCCAGGGTCTCTGAGCCCCCTGACGGGGACCTTGGCAACTCTGGACATCCAAAGGGATGCGCTGAGTTCCAACAGGGTGGGAACCCCAGCCTGGGAGGTTTTGGAGAACAGGTTAGACAAACATCTGTCAGCATGGCTCAGGAACACTGGGTCCTGCCTTTGGGCAGCAGGGTGAGAGGTCCAAGTCTGGGATCTGGGATTTTAGGGGATTCTGGAGCACATCTCAGGGTCTCTGTGGTCAGGATGACCCTGAGGTGTTGGAAAGTCTCTTTTTCCCAGCCCCGAGATTGAAGAAGGAGTCAGGATTCTTTAGCTCTGGTTGTCAAGGTTTTTATTCTCTGTTGTCTATAATCTTTTTCTGACCTGCTGAGATCTGTCTAGCAAGTCAGTTGGTGGCACAGTGACCACCCCAGAGGCAGTGTTATTTTTTATACTAAAACCTACATGTACTTTATTTACAATAATTTTCCAGTACATATCACCTATGTTAGACAGTCTGTCTCTACTCTAAACCAATCCAAAAGTGCCACCATCACCCAGAAGATGGAGGCCAAGAAGAAGAAAGAAGGACAAGACACGCCCAAATCCCTCCATCTTGGCTTCTGAACCCCCATCCTAAAAACCCCAAAATTCTACTTTTCTACTTTGTGACAAACTAACTATCATTCTACTTAAACTCTCAAGGCTTGCAAAACTTCACATAAAGTTGGTAATTTTCTCAATGGGTTTAAATCAAAGGCACAGGGCCATGGCAAGGTCTCTGAGCCCCTTCCTGTGGTCTTGAGTCCTCCAGGGCAGCCAGAGGAATGTCCTGGGTTCCTGCAAGCACAGGCTGAGCCCTGCCAGTCTATCCAGTGCAAAGTCAAAAGTGTATCATAAACCAAGTAAGTTTTTCTAGGAAAAAAAGAGTATTTTAACACCAAGATGCACTCCTAATTACACTGGCTAAACTTTTCTGCCACTTCCACTGAATTAGATCTAAATTACACCAGGCCAAGAGGAGAATCAGGCCACGTGTTTTTCTGCTGATGGCCAAAATATATATTTTTACTTGATTCAATTTATTCACTAACTGATTTGCATAGACATTTCCAAAGGCTGTTCAGTTCTTTTTTTTTTTTTTTTCTTTTTTTTTTCCCCATTTTTTTTGCACTTCACATGTCATCTCCCCCCCACTCATTACACAGGGCAGCAGCAGTGTTGCCACCAAGGGAACTCACATTTAACAGCAAGAGAGGAATCTTCAGCAATTCCCATCCCAGGGGACCGCAGGATGCGGAGCTTTGATTTTGTTGCTCTAAGATAGGCAGGGATGAAAGCAATGTGCACTGGCAGGAAATCCTCAAGGTGCTGGGTTCCTCCAGCAGCTTCACAAGTGCCTTTCCCTCCCACGAAAACCACCAAAATCAGAACAGGTCACCACCTCCCTTCCAATTAATATCATTGATAAGGAGCCGTGAGTTGTTCCCACCAACCCTGGAGAGCACAAACCCAGAGCTGGGGGGTGTGGATGCTCTTCAAGAACCTGAAACAGAACATCAGATGTCAAATCAGGAATAAAATCAGTCAAATCAGAAATAAAATCATGTCTAGTCCTCAAATAGGGATAAAATCAGTCAAATCAGGAATAAAATCAGACAAATCAGGAATAAAATCATGTCCAGTCCTCAAATAGGAATAAAATCAGTCAAATCAGGAATAAAATCATGTCCAGTCCTCAAATAGGAATAAAATCATGCCCAGTCCTCAAATAGGAATAAAATCAGTCAAATTGGGAATAAAATCATGCCCAGTCCTCAAATAGAGATAAAATCAGTCAAATCGGGAATAAAATCATGTCCAGACCTTAAATAGGAATAAAATCAGTCAAATTGGGAATAAAATCATGTCCAGTCCTCAAATAGGAATAAAATCAGTCAAATCAGGAATAAAATCAGTCAAATCAGGACTAAAATCATGTCCAGTCCTCAAATAAGAATAAAATCAGTCAAATCAGGAATAAAAACCTGTCCAGTCCTCAAATATGAAGGCAGGGTTGATGTAAGAGCAAACAGGCATTTGGTGAATTGACAGCAACAAGAATGAGAAGCCAAAGCTGGAATTGTGAATTTTCTTGCAATCAGGTTGGCAAAGTTCTGAAAAAAAAACTCACAATGTGAAAGAAAATAAGAAAATATATTGAAATGACACATAGCTTGAGCAAGGGAAGGGTTAATCAAGGGATCTGTTATCATTTGGTTTAAAATGGGTGAGCCCAGAGCCAGGGATTGACCCTGAACCAAACCCCAGAGCACCTCCCTGCTCTTCCCATTGTCCCATTGCCCTTCAGAGAGACCCCAATCCCAACCCAGAGATTATTCCCAGTCTGGTCCCCAGTGCTTTCCTTGCCTGGGAGGGCAAAATCCATGTGCAGGTCAGGCTGGAAGAGATCATCTCCAGAGCAAGAGGATTCCTGGATGTGAGGGCTGACCGGTGCATGGCACAGGGCATCTCTCTGATTAGAGGGGTCAATCTTTGAGCTGAAGAAACCTGGATAAAACAAGGGAAGCATTAGATAAATGAAATTGGTATGGCTTGTGAATACAAATGATGATTGATTAAGAAAATTATCTGGAGGTGTTTGGTGTCCTCTGCTTCTCCGGCAGGTTATTTGATTTTTTGGAGTTTTTTTGAGGTCAAGTAGCCCACTCATACTGGTGAATACAAGGTGAGAGCTTCACTGTTTTAAATCACAAGCAGATACAAGTTCTGGCTATTTTAGTGCTGTATTATTATCATTATCATTATCATTATCATTATCATTATCATTATCATTATCATTATCATTATCATTATTTAATATCTGTCTATGATTTGACAGTGAAGCCAATGAAGAGCCACCACAAATCACATTTCTATGGTCTTATATTCACCAGGAGCACAAGGTCTTATGAATATGTCTTATTCAGATTCAGAGGTGTTTGGTATCCTCTGCTTCCACAGCAGGTTATTTGATTTTTTGGGGGGGTTTTTTGAGGTCAAATAGCCCATTCTCATTGGTGAGAGCTTCACTGTTTCAAATCACAAGCAGATAAAAGTTCTGGCTATTTTAGTGCTGTTATGATTATTATTATTATTATATAACATCTGTCTATGATTTAACTGTAAAGCTAATGGAGAGTGTCCAAAAATCACATTTCTGTGATTTTATATTCTCCAGGAACACAAGGTCCCATGTCTTATTCAGGGTGTGACAGATTCCCAGGAGGTCCCTGGCCATGTATTCACTTTCTGTGCTTTGCTCAGCTTCCCAAACCCAACCAGTGACATTTTCAGCCCAACACAATAGCAGGCTGGCTCCTCTTGGTGGGTGAAATTAAACATTATTAGATGATGCTTTAAAGGGTGAAGTTCACTTTGAAATTGTGGTCAGGATAATTTTCCTCCATTTTTAACCTCTAGGATTTATTTCTCCGTATCTGGGACCAGTACCAGGCTGATCACCAGCTCATAGACTTTTCTCAGCCATGCTGGCAATGCACAACATGAGGAGGAAATTTGGTTTTTTCCACTTTTCCTGTTTTGATTATTTTGATTAGGTCTAATTAGGATTGCAAGATTTCAGGGAATTTCTCAGAATGCAGCTGTTGGTCAGGGTGAAAGAGCGAGTTGTGATAGGACAGGGGGGATGGTTTTAAGGTGCAGAGGGAATGGTCAGGGGGGACTTTGGGAAGGAATTCTTGGCTGGGAGGCTGGAGAGGGTGCCCAGAGAAGCTGTGGCTGCCCCTGGATCCCTGGAAGTGCCCAAGGCCAGGTTGGATGGGATTTGGAGCAGCTGGGACAGTGGAAGCTGTCCCTGCCATGGCAGACGGGTTGAAACCTGACTTTGAGGTCCCTTCCAACCCAAACCCCTCTGTGGTTCCGTGGTTCTGTGATAAATTTTCCTTGTTTCCAAGGGCCATACAAATCTCTGCATGACAAAGTTGTGAGTCTTTATCCACCAGGCCAGCAGATGTGTTCATGGCAGGTGGAGCTGCTGGAAAGGGAGCTGTAGCTCGGTTTTTGAGGTTCCTGCTTTGGTTGGGTGAGGCAGGGGATTTTTTGGATTTCCCATCTTTAGGAGCTGAGCTCCTTCAGCAGTGTCCTCACGTGCACTCCCCCAGTGATGGAGACATTTCAGACAAGTGTTCAATATATTTAACTCCCTTTTCTGCTTGAGATTTATACAAGGCCTCCGACTATAATCAAAATATCTGTCATCCACAGCTTATCTGCTGACTTAAAATTGCTTGTAAATCATCCACCCTGTGTCTGGGGCTTTGCAATTTCCTTATTCCTTAATTTCTAAATAGATCTGAAATTCCCCAGCATTGTCCTTGAGTGTTTGGGATTAGAAAATGGGAAGATAATGGTGGCTCTCCATCTCACAGGTGGGCAGCTGGGGCAGAGGAGCTGTTTGAAAGTCCTGTTTTGTAGGAGCCCCTTTTCCCTTAGGGACCACAAATCCAGCCTCCAAACCATGCTTCCTCTCATGAGCTATTTATAAAAAGTGGCTTTTATGCAATTTTATCAAAATTTTTCTGCTTCCCCAACTGGGTGGAACTGAAACCCATGAAAAAAAAAAAAAAAGAACCAAAAAACCAAAACCACAACAGAAAAACAACAACCAAAAAAAAAAAAAAAAAACCAAAAAAAAAAACCCACCAAAAAACCCACAAAAAAAAAAAAAAACCCAAAAAAAACCAAAAACAAAAACCAAACCAAAAAAAAAAAAAAAAAAACAAACAAAAAAACCAAAACAAAAAGCCCCAAAAACCCAGATTACCCAAGCCTGCTGCAGGGAGGTGAGCAGCTCCTCCAGCACCCAGACCCCCTCCCTTCTCAAAATGCAGCCTGTAAAGCAAAAATTTCTGCAAGCCGAAAAATTGCTTAATTGCCTCAAATTGATTCCATGGTTTTATTAAGATATTTTCCCAGCTCTATTATGGTTAATTATTTGTATTACAGTAGACTCTGAGGCCCCAAGCAGAGATCAGGACCCCATTGTGCTAAATAGTGTACAAGCACTTAATAACAGAACCATTCTTTGCCCCAGATAGCTGGCAATTATGTGGGGAGCTGCAGTGGAAACACACCACAGCTCACGTGAGCACCTTTTAGGAGAGGTTAATGTGGATTTTGGAAGGCAAGAGGGTCCCTCACGAGAGCCTGTGCAGCCCCACTCTTCCTGATGGGCTCCAGTGGGAAAACCTCAAAGGAGAATCTTGATGTTCAAGCAGGAGATGAACTCCCCACCTGGATTAAGGCTTTGTGAGGGGAATCAAGAGGGGAGAAAAGTGGGGGAAACTGAACAGGTTCCTGTGCTGCTTTCCCCCTTCACCCTTGGTTTGGGCTGAGGGAGGTTCGTGAGGGAGCTTGTTACCCTGGGGATTTCCAGCCCTGTCTTGCCGAGGCAGAGCTTTAGATAAATGCTGAGATCCAGCCTTGCAGGGACCCTGCTTCCTCCCAGTGAGGAAGTGGAGCAGAAATGCAGAAGTGTGTCTCCTTCTCCCTCCTCCCACCCCACCCTGTGACCGTGTTCACAGGGGCTCTTGGATGAGGGAAGAAACAAGGATCAGACTCCATGTTTCAGAAGGTTTGGTCTATTATTTTATGATATATATTACATTAAAACTATACTAAAAGAATAGAAGAAAAGAAGCCATCAGAAGGCTGGCTAAGAATAGAATAGCAAAGAATGATAACAAAAGCTTCTGTCTTGGACTCTCTGTCCAACCCAGCTGTGATTGGCCATTAATTAGAAACAACTGCATGAGACCAATCCCAGATGCACCTGTTGCATTCCACAGCAGCAGATAATCAATGTTTGCATTTTGTTCCTGAGGCCTCTCAGCTTCTCAGGAGGAAAAATCCTAAGGAAAGGATTTTTCATAAAAGATGTCTGTGACACCGCCCCATTCCAAACCTCTGTGGCTGCATCTCTCCCATTGTGGGAGACCTCATCTATGGAGGGGTCAGCACTGGGGGAGCTTTTCCACACCTTCGAGCAGGTGGGGAGAGTTTTGAGACCTCAAAGCCCTGCTGGAGGTGATGTTTGGGGCCAGGAGTGGGACAGGTTTGGGGTGAATGGGCCCCACCTAATTTCACCTTGGCTGCTTCCAGGGATGGGGCATCCACCACCTCTTTGGACAACCTGCTCCAGTCCTTCACCACCCTCATCATAAAAAATGACTTCCTTATGTCTGCATCCACATATTTTTAGTTTAAAACCATTGTCCCTGTTTTAGTTCAGCAGGCCCTGCTGAGAAGCTGCTGGTTCAAGCAAGGATGTTTCTTGCACCCCATGTGCTGCTGAGCTCTGGGTGACCCTCAGGGGCCGCACATCTCTGCATTGCCCACCTCTCCCCGGGGCTGAGAGGATGTGAAAAGCAGCAAACTGTAGCCCCCAAACCAGGGGAAAATCCAATTGTTTCCAAGCTCTAAGCTCAGGTCTCAAGCAGAGCAGGAACCTCTGGAGATAACGCCGTGTCTGTGTGTGTGTGTGTAAAACGGCCTCGCCGAATCCCCCAGCTTTAGCAGGGCTTTGAAAAAGATCTGGGTGGTGATTCAAAATCCAGGTTATGACCTGTGACCTTTGGATGAGAAATTGTTGCCATTTAGGATGTGTTAGGAGGTCCATCCTTTTCATCAAATGCGTGTTTCTTCTTGCTGCGGGAGGCAATCACACCGGTATATCATTAACTCGCAGAAAAGGAGGCTGTAAAAGAAGTTGATGGGGGACCTTAGCCCACACCCTGCTGGGGTCTGCTCGGAGCACAATATCCCAGCGACCATGAGATTAAGCTAAAGAGAAAAGTGAAAATGCTTTTCACGATTCACACGCCCTTTAGATTGTTTTATTAAACCATTTGAATAGGGATTTCCCTTTCGG
Organism: Melospiza melodia melodia; assembly: GCF_035770615.1. Taxonomy (NCBI): domain Eukaryota; kingdom Metazoa; phylum Chordata; class Aves; order Passeriformes; family Passerellidae; genus Melospiza; species Melospiza melodia. The sequence goes on from NC_086194.1 coordinate 2,445,030, forward strand.
CCGACAACGGGGCCCGGCCAATGCATAGTTCTAGGTTGCTATGACTTAGTTGGTGCTGGCTAATCACAAGTGAGGGCAAATTTCATATAAAATATCTCGGCCCATTGTCAGCCTAATGCGGCGTGACAGTGGCAGCACAAAGGGGGATTCATTCCCCCCAGCAGGTAATAAGGACGATTTGCCATACCAACCAGGCAGTCTCGAGGGGGGCTGTCAAATGCGATCAGAGCAGCGAAATGGAGCCTCGCATTCCATTCTCAGGTGGGCGAAGGAGATCCTTTTGTTTGACCATGTTGCTTCTGATAACGGAATACAATTATATTCTTCTTTTTTTTGTTTTTTTTTTAATGCTTCCCTGTATCCTACCGACCGTTGGGGCTGTTTTTATATGTGGTTTTTAGGGTTTGCCTTCTTTTTCTTGCCTTATTTATTTTTTTCCCAAAGCTAGGAGGGACCCCAATGACTCTTTAACCTGGAGAATTTCACCCCAGTCCTTCCCTGCTCCTTTTCCTCCTTCCCCTTTCATTAAGGACCCTGTCCTGGCACAATGAGAGCCCTGTATCCCTGCTAATCACCCCCAATTGGCACACACAGCTTCCTTTTGTCCGGAGCCTCCCAGGGATGTTGGGGAGACCAGGGGAAATTCGGGGCGGATGGACAGGACCGTGCTGCTCCAGGAAGATGGAATATTCAGGAGAAGGCATTCATGGGATGGAGGGAGGGGGGGATCAGAGCCTTTCACACATGACCAAGCCAACAGAAAGACAGATAAAGCACTAAGCAGGGTAGGCAGGGAGACATACAGGGCAATGATTAGATCAGCAGAGAGATAGGGCGATAGGGAGAGAGATAAGGGAGTGTTTGCTTTGCAGGTATCTGACTTGGGTTACTGATACCAGACCAGTCCTGCTGATTTGCCTATCTCGGGGGTCTGGTTACCTGCGAGATCACCTGGGGTTGTTTTGACAGTGGCTAATTAGGGAGAGCATTCCACCCTGGGCTCACAGGCAGGGCAGCAGGGAGCACCGGCCCTGGACACCAGGCTTGCAGGCTGGCCTGGCCTTGGGCAAGCTGGCTCTGCCTGTTCCAGGTACAGCCTGAAAGGTTTTGGGGTGCAAAAAATGTTTGGAAGTGCAAAAAACATTTGGAAGTGTGAGAAAGGTTTGGAAGTGTGAGAAAAGTTTGGAGGTTTGAGCACGACACTGGAGGTTGCAGCTCTGCTGTGCAACAAGAACCATGAGCAACCAACGGGGAGAAAGTGAAAAGAAAAAGAATGAGGGAAGACTCCCATCACTCAGATGTTTTGGGGGAACTTGGCCTTCAGGATTTTACAAACCGCGCTAATCCAACCTCCTTCAATCCAGCATTGCCTCTTATCTGGATCACCTTCATGTTCCCTGGCAGGAATTGCCCATTTAATAATTTCCCTCCAATGAGCTGAATCACTGCTAATCTGATCAAATGTCTTTTTAGGGCCTTTCATCTTCCCAGGGATGTGTTGACACTAGCACAGCTGGTTCAGAGGAAACAAGAACTCAATCAGAACTCCGTACAAAACACAGATGGGACCCAAACCTAACCTTTCCTTTCAGATATGCAAAAGTGTGGTTAACTTCTTGTTACTACGCATTTGCATAAATCTTTGCATTTAGGGGCCTGATTTTTAAGTGGTTAAAGAAGCCAGGCAAAGCCTGGAGCTGGATTTTGATGAGAAACTGTGCAGAGCCAGCTGGGCACGGAGCTCTCTGTGAGGAAGGGGACAGGCTGTGGTGCCACACAGAGCTATGGGACAGCTCCTGGTTGGCATCATCTGCTGTGCTGTGTCACTATAGGACACAAAAAACCACAAGATCACACCCCTGTTCTCAAAGTGAAGGAAAAAGGGAAGGTTATTTTCTGACTTCAACATCTATAGTTTTCCAAAAGTGACAGCGGGTTGGAGGGTGACAGTGCCACCTCTCCAATGTCACTGGTCAAACTAACAGACCATCAACTTTCTCTTCTTCCATAAAGGAATGCGAAACAATGAGTTATTTACAGAAAGTGTGTGAGAAAGTTCACTACAAGAATGTCAACATCAGAAAGTTTAGAAAATCTTAAAAAACCAAGGTAACAGTGCTGTGGGTGCTGCAGCTCTCCCAGAGCTGCAGCTGCTCTTGGAGCCACCCTCATCCCATTCCAGGGAAAGCCTCAGTTACCTGCAGCCCTCAGTAACTGCTGCTCTGGTGGAGTGGGCTTCCCTTGGTTTGGAGATAATCCCACGTGGGAATGCTGCTGAAGAGGAGGGGATGTGACACAAGGCAATGGGAGCAGGAGCTTGGGGAATGACTCCAGATCGTTCAGGCCAGTCTGTGCAACTGTGTGGAGACTGGAGCTGTGGATTCCCATCCCTGGAAATGGTCAGGGCTGGGCTGGAGGGGGCTCTGAGTAACCTGGGCCCATGGCAGGGGCTTGGAAAGAAACAATCTTGAGGTCCCTTCCCATCCAAACCATTCTGATTCTATAATTCTCTGATTGCAGTGTCACAAAGAGATCTTTGAGGAATGCAATTAGTGATCCTTCTGCACCCAAGGGATCCCAGGCAGCCATTTGGGCTCTGCTCCTGTTCAAAAGCTCCCAAGGTCCTCAGGATAAGATTGATGGGGTTTATATAACCCTGGGCACACCTTTGTGCAGCACAGAGCTGCTCTGGAACACCCTGAGCTGCTGCCAAGATCTGTAACCAGATGAGGTGCTGGCTAGAAAGTCTCCATGTCATGGAATAATGGAATGGTTTGGGTTGGAAGGGACATTTAAAGGTCCTCTAGTCCCACCCCTTTGCAATGAGGTGACCACAACTCAACCCAGGGGCAGCTCCAGGTGCTGAGAATCTTCTGGAAGGCTCCATGGATAAACAGTGATCCCAGCATCACTCATGGGGTGCTCAGGCATCATGCAGCACTGGCTGAGGAGAACATTCCTGCCCTTTTCCCCTCCCCTGTGGAATGCTGCAGGCTGAAAAGGTGCCCAAAGCTCAGGCTGGAGAGGGCAGCATGAGATGTCTGCCCATTGCTTTGCAGATGGGGAAACTGAGGCAGGGTTTTGGAGTCACCCTTGTCCAGAGAGGTCCTTGGTGCAGCCAACAGGCTCTGATGTTCCCAAAGCCTCTGGAGGCTCCTCAGGGCTCCACAAGGGCTCCCTGGTGGGTCAGACAGAAAATCAGGGTCAGGGCACTTGGTGGTTTAGGCTGGGAGGGACCCCAAGGAAAGAAACAAAAGTTTAAAAATCTCAGAACCTCAGGATCTCTTCCTTAAGCTTCCACTTAGGGAGGTGTTTTCCAGCACAACCAGGATGAAATGGACACTGCTCACACTGCAGAATTTGGGAATGTGCTCTGTGGAAGGAATCTCCCTCCCACCAGGAATTCTGATTCCTTTTAGAGTCCTGGTGCTGAGCACATCCAAGGGTGGAAATCTTCCATGCTAATGGGTGGAAAGCAAACAGCACATGTGGGACGAGGAGCCCCTTTTTAAGGAGTAAAGGGGTAATTAAAGAGGTCTGAGGTGCTGCAGAAGGTGAGGATGGGACAAGGGAAATGGGAACTCTGGAAACAGAGGGAAGCTGAGGGGAGCTGGAGGCTGAGCCAGGCTTATGTAAAACCTTTTGGTTGCTTTATCTGAGATGGGATCCTCTCTTGTACAACCCAGAGGAATGTGGGGAAGCTGAAGCTCAGCTGCCTCCGAGGCTCCCAGTGCCAATATTTGGTTTCCAACGTTCCCAGTGTTTTCCCCTTGAGCACTGCCAGGGTCCCAGCGCCGTGACACCCCTGTGATCCTCCTCCTCCTCCTCCTCCTCCCCTGTGATGGGAACAGAGCTTGTTGCCCTCCAGCACTTGGGCACAGCCTGTGGATGGATCTGTCAGCCAGCCTGTGCCAAGGAGTTCCCTGTTCTCTGCCTTCCCCTGGCGCTGGGCCAATATTTAATAGTTCTGATTGGCAAATGATTTCCTGCTTGGTGATCATTCAAAAAAAAAAAAAAAAAAAAACACTTCTAGCATTTTTTCTTTTTCCCCACCTTCCCATCTTCATTCCTTTCCCTCGGGAGAAATATGTCCTGTGAAAATGTGAACCTTCATTTCTTAGTATGGTTTAGGTTGGAAGGAAGAGACTTTTCCAATGGATCAACTTGCTCAAAGCCCCACCTAATTTCACCTTGGCTGCTTCCAGGGATGGGGCATCCACCACCTCTTTGGACAACCACCCTCATCATAAAAAATGACTTCCTTATGTCTGCATCCACATCTTTTTAGTTTAAAACCATTGCCTCTATTTTAGTTCAGCAGGCTCCACTGAGAAATCTCTCCTCATTTTTCTTGCAAGCCACCAAAGAGCATCGTGAGGTGGGGGACGCCATCCCCATATCCTGAACTCTCAGGTTTTGGCTTTCAGGGATCTGCTGCTCAGGAATGTGCTGATCTGCTGCAGGTTCAGCAGAGCCCAGCAGTGCTGAGGGACTGGGGTATCCTCTGCTGGAATCTGGGGCAGCCTGGGCTGCACTGCTCCTCCTGCACGTGGATCCCAGGGCCAGCAGGCAATGCCATTTGTGTTGGTATAAGCCAGCAGTGATGCCTCCATGTGCTTTTGCAAATCCTGGGAGCTCTGACTCACTAGTCCCTCTGGATTTCGCTCCTGCTGTTCAGAAAGCAGCTGTGCCTGCAAGGCTGTCAGAGCCCAGAGGAGCTCCTTCTCCCAAGGGCCACCAGCTCCTCAGCCATCAGCAGGCTCCTTCTCTATTAATCTTTTCTGGGATTCTTCTTTTTCATCCAAAGTGATGCAGTGTGGGCTTTCATTCAGAGCCTGCTGGTTTATCTTCATGGAGATGTTTCTGGGTGGATTCAAAGAGAGCACAGCGTGCTGAGAGAAGCTGGGTGGTGATCTTTGTAGTGCAGTCAAAACCCAAATTCACAGAATTCCCAGAATTCCCAGAATGACCAGGTTGGAGGAGACCTTCAAGATCACCAAGTCCAACCCAGTCCCAACAGCTCAACTCAACCCTGGCACCCAGTGCCACATCCAGGCTTTGTTAAACACACCCAGGGATGGGGACTGCACCACCTCCCCGGCAGCCATTCCACAACTTTATCACTCTTTCTGTGAAAAACTTTTCCCTGATGTCCAACCTGTATTTCCCTTGGTGCAGCTCGAGGCTGTGTGCTCTGGGTGTGTCAGTGCTGCTGCAGACAGAGCCCAGCCCCAGCTGAGCACAGGCACCTTTCAGGAGCTGTGAGAGTGATGGGGGCAGCCCTGAGTCTCCTTTTCTCCAGGCTGAGCACCCCCAGCTCCCTCAGGGGCTCCTCACAGGGTTTCTGCTTCACCCCACCTCAGTCTAAGCCTGGGCTTCCAAAGCTCCTCACAAATTCCTCACCACCTTTTTCCACTGGGCAGCACCTTCCAATGCCTGGGATGCTAAAGGTGCAGAAGGACCACAGGAACCAGGAAAACTGAGCCCATTGTGTAAAAGGCTGCGTTGTGCTGCTCCAAATACCACAAACACCAGCTTGTTCCCAGCTTTATTTCCAGTTTCTTAGTTCTTAGGGTTTATTTTGTTTATTTGGTCAGGTTTTTTCCCTTTTGATCCAGAGTCAGTGTAGTGTGTCAGCTGTTGTGCAAATCTTAACTGGCAGCTGTGGGTTTCTATCCCCTGGAGCCAAGGAGGGAATTGAAACCCTTTCTCACACTCTCTGTGTACCTAAGGAATCGGCCCAACCAGAAAGATGTTGGGAAGCCTTGGCACCTTCCACCCCTCTAAGATGGGGGTTTCAAGAAGCTGGAGCTAGAGGTACTTTCTGTAGAATTTTAGCTTTGAAAAACAAAGCTCAGAGGAGCCAGCACGACTCCTCCCCAGAGCCCTGCTAAACAGATAAACCATTTCCTCTATTTCACCCCATTTTTAGCAAAATGCCTCTCCCAAGGGCACTCCAGAGGTCTGTGGTGTCAGAAATTCAGGGCTCATAGTCACACATTCCCAGTGTCTTTCCAATCATGGAATGGAGTAGGATCCTCTCCTCAAGAGCAGACATGGCTGGGAATTCTTTCCTTCATTGTCTGGGACATTTCTGTTCTTTTCCATGTTGTTTATACATTATCCAGCCCAAAATGCACAAAATCAGTGCTTCACTCCAAGGACTCTGTTTCAAAAAGGAAAGATTTAGGGTTTCAAGAATGGAGAATGGCTCAGTGTTGCAGGATAGATGCGATAAAAAGGGATTTTCAGAGCAAAATAAACCATTCTATTCACCCTCACCACAGTCCATCTTGCCACATATCTGGGACACCTACCTGACCTGGGGTTCATAATTTCATCATTCAGGGAAAACAAGTCACTGTCTGGGCAGAAGAACACACGAGAGCAGTTGCCACATATCAGACAGCTGAGATATTCATGCAGTTATTCATTTGCCTTCCCCATGCCACAATCTCAGAACCCTCTGCTGGGCTCCAATCCCTTCTCTTTACAATTCTGAAGACATCACTGAATTTAGCATTGCAGGCTCCTGGGGAGATAAGCAGGATTGTCCTCAGGTGTACAGATAAGGAAGGAGAAGCACAGAGCTACTGAAGGGTTTGCCCAAAGTCACACAAAACAGCCCTGTCACAGCAGAAAAGCAAATCTTGGGTCACATCATCCTCAGGCCTCTGATTGTCAAAATTTTACTCCTCAGCCAAGTGTTTTTGCATCTGAGGTGGGTTTGGTGCTGGGACAAGTGGTCAGAGAGGTTCTGCACGGAATATTCGGGGGATGTTCATTTTCTCGGATTTCAGTCTGGGCTTCTTAGAAACCCTTTCCAGAGAGAGAGAGAGCTCTGCTCTGGTGGACACCCCTAAGGCCCTCTGTAAGTAATTTTTTCACTGATATTCAGTCCCTCAAGAATGGAGAGGGAATTGTGGAGAAGCAGCAGATATCCAACTCTGCGCCCTGCAGGGAAGCTCAGGGAATCAAACGAGCTGAAGGCAGAGCTTGGTGACCAAAATAAAGCGGTTAAAATGCTCTGAAGTCAACATCCCCGTGAGACTGTGGTCCCTGCTCACCTCCTCCTTCCAGGTGACTTTCCAGAAGCTCTCCAAGCCCCAACCACCTCCTGCCACCAGAACCACCCGGAGAGGAATGAGGCCTGACAAACACAGGGCACTTTCCTGCTATCTTCACCAAATCTCTCGCATTTTTATATGGCACCTTAATAACCCCTCATTTCCATCACAAGTGCATGCTTTCCTCCTGCTTATCTCCATCTCCACGCTGCTCCCGCTCCGTTCCTGCAGCCGCGCCGCCCCCGGCTGCATCCCGGGGATGTTTTTGGGATGCTCGGGGATGCTCGGGGGAAGGCAGGACATGTCCCATGGCTTTTGGGAGGTGGCAGGACGTGACTCACAGCATGGCACGGCTCCATCTGCGTCAATATTGAACCCGCTGCCTTAACTTAGCGGGGTAGGAGATGTTAAAGCCAGTGCCCTAATTTCGTGGAGTCATTAAGGGACCTGGCTGCGACTTTCTCAAGAGACAAAACTCCTCAGCTCGGTGCCCCGGGGCCAGAGCTGAGCTCCTTGGGCCTGCCTGCCTGCATTCCCCAGGTAGTTGCCATCAGATACAAGGCGATTTGCTTCCTGTTGTGTGCTCTTAAGTGGTGGCTGCATTTCAAAAGCAGGGGAGTGATTGAGTCCTGTCCCAGGCTGTAAAAGGCACCCGGCGCTTTCTGGGAAGAGCAGAGCTCGCTGTAATTGGTGCTTCTTAAGGAAAATCCCATCAATGTCCTCCTGGCTTTCAATGAGGGCTAAAAACCGTGCAGAGTTTAGGGGATGGACCTGAGATTTAGGGTTTGGTGTCTACAGACAAAATTGTCCGCCTGGAATTGCTTGTGGCCAAGTCTGGCAAATATGGGAATTCTCCAGGCTGTGCTGCCTGAAGCTCCCCGGGGTTTGAGCTCTGCACCTGGACAGAATCACTGGGTTGTAGAATCCTTAAGGCTGGAAAAGACCAGCAAGGTCACCGAGCCCAGACATGAGCCCAGCTCTGCCACAGAATCCCGTGTCCCCAAGTGCCATATCCTTAAAATCCCTCCAGGTGACTCCACCACTGCCCTGGGCCTGACAAGCCTTTTAGTGAAGAAATTTTCCCTAATATCCAACAAAAACATCCAATTTTCCCTAAAATTTCACAAATTTTCCTTCTTGACACAGCCTGAGGCCGTTCCCTCTGCTCCTGTCGCCGTTCCCTGGAGCAGATCCCAAATCCCCCCCTGACTGTCCCCTCCTGTCAGGAGCTGTGCAGAGCCACAAGGTCCCCCCTGAGCCTCCTTTGCTCCAGGCTGAGCCCCTTCCCAGCTCCCTCAGCCTCTCCTGGTGCTCCAGACCCTTCCCTGAACACTCTCCATCCCCTCAATATCTTTCTTGTAGTGAGGGCAATGCCCAGGGAAACACCACTGGGCTGATGGCTCCTGCTGAATCCAAACCATGGACTCCCAAGCCAAGGCCACCCCTCTCATCCCCACCCAGGAGAAGTTTTCCTGCACAAACACCATCTCTGTAGACATTTTCTCTTTGGTCCAAGCTTGGCAAGGCACAGGAGGTTTGCAAACATCATTTCAGCACCCACAGCTCCTTCCCAGGCCTGGACCAGATCCCTCCTGGGCAGAGGAAAGGGTGATCCCCAAGAGATGAGAGCTGGCCTGACCAAGGAACTTTAGGAAAGCACACTATCCTTGTCTCTGGTACCTGGGTTTGATGGATGGGCCACCTGGTGGGTCAGGAATTATCTGGATGGTGGCACTGCAGTGGTGTTCCTTGGGGCTTGGGGCTGGCACTGGTTGCTGGTGATAAGGACAGTGGGGTCCAGGGCACCCTCAGGAGCTTTGTGACACCAGGCTGAGGGAAAGGATGGAGATGTGGCTCTGTGCAAACCTCATGAAGCTCAAGGCCAAGTGCAAGGCCCTGTGTTGGAAAATCCCAGCTCTACAGAGACAGGGCAACTGAGAGGTGTTTTAAAAGATTTTATTCCATTATCAGTCTCAATGAAGGGTGAGACAGATGAAAAACTGAACACCAATCTATCAGAAGCCAACCTGTTTCCTGGTTACCTTATAAATATTACTTTACAGATATATACCTTATAATTATTTTTCAGCCTATTAGCTTTTGCCAGCCAATGCTGCTAATACTTCTAACACCAATCACCTATTATTTTAATCACATATAATCACCTATTATTCTACCCCACGTGGTCTTGCTACAATGCATCTTTCACAGTTCTAATTCTCTAAAATATCTGGTCTTTTTTCAAGGCCATCTTCTGAAACTGGTTTTTAGAGATTTAGAGATTATCATGGCATCCACCCCTCACTTCACCTCACTGGCTTTTGTGAGGAGCCTTTCATTCTTCAGAGACCCCAAAGCTGGTCAGAAATGTTCTTGGAGACCTCATATGAAGCACTGCACCCCCAAAATTTGGTTTCTGGATCCCCACCTGGACTTAGGCAAGTGTCAGATGCAGAGTCCCCATTCCTGTGTGAACGGGGCTCTCCTGTCCATGCTCCAAGCTGAGCTTTCACAATCAAGAACTGCATGGTCATCATTTGCAGGACGCTGGCATCCTCCAGGCTGGCCAGATGCTGGGCAAGGGTTTTTCAAAATCACACTGGCGACCTCAGGGTTCCTGCATTTTCCTTTTCTTTTTTTTTTTTCTTTTGGTTGTAGCCCTCGGTGAGTTAATAACCTCCCCAAGTGCCCTGGCAAACATGTTCCAGGACATTGCTCATCCCTTCAGCCTGTAAGGTCATGCACATTATGGGATTTGCATATTGTTGTGTTTGGTAGCCTTCCCAAAGCAAAGCTTGAGTTCTTGCTTAAGCCTAAAATCCAGCCAGGACTGCCCCACAGTCGTGATTGCTCCCCAAAAACATGTTGAGCTTTTTTGGCTTGGTGCATTAAACTTTCTTCACATTAGCAAAGCCTGGAAGCATCTGGAAGGCAAAGATTAAGCCAAAGTGCCCAAGGAAAGCTCAGATCAACAAAATATGGTGCAGGGAAGGTTTAAGTGGTTTTTGAGCAGTCAGGTGATATAAAATTCATTAGAAGCTTTGGTGAAGTTGCATCGACTGAAAATGTGACCTTGTGACTTTATGGATCCATTAATATTTCAATGTCTCAATGGAATAATATAAAAAGTTTCAGGGACAACACAATTTCTAGGATAAGTGCTCTATAAGCACAGGGTGAGTGGGGAATAATACAGGAGGTTAAGGGAGGCCTGTTATCAGAATCTTTGTGCCTGCTTAGAATGGCCCCAAAGGTTTGAGAGCAGCCCTGTTCATGGTAAAAATCCCATTTTTACCCTTCTGGTGTTTTCTGAGGTGTGGTGTTGAACTGCAGGGTCATTTCTTGAGAGTGAAGAAACTAAAACCGTGAGGAGAAAGGGAAATAAATTCGATATCTTGGGGTGCTCCCCACTTGCAAAGCAGTTTGAAAAGTTTGGTTTTCATTTTCATGCATCCAGGAAAGCCTTCCCTGCTCCCCTTCCCTGCCCAGCTCTCCCTGGCATGGAAGGCTGTGAGGGAAGTTCTCCACAAAGACTAAAACTCCTCAGTCCTTGGCCACGACATCTTCTGGTGATTCTGGTGGGATCATTGTGCCGATCCCACTCTCCAGCCTGAGGCTGTGGGCACAAGGGAAAGCTCATTTCCCTCATTTCCCTCATTTCCAGTCCCCTTGGCAGGGACCTTGGTCAGGCAAGGGAGGAGAACTTGGGGCAGGTGTAAGGTGCATTTTGAGTGCTGTCACTGAGTAAAACACTCAGCCTTGGGGAAAAGAGATGGAGGGAGGGGACAAGGCTTGTTTCACATCCTGAGGATTGAGGATGTGACCATCCTGGCATTTTCCTACCTTCCAGCCACCAGCACCTCTCCCTGTCAAGGAAGAGGAGCTTTACCTGGTGCTGGTCCCAGGTTGTTGTTAAGTGTAAACCTGCATTTTTAATTTTTTTGGGAACATATCCAAATTCTGAACCAAAGCCCACAGCTCAGGGTCTGGCTATGTGGTGCATTGGCTGCACAGTACCAGATAGAATATTCCCCTGAAATTCAGGTTTGCACAGCTGTCTCTGCTGCCATGGCCCTCTCCAAAGACCTGAGGATGACCCCAGTCAGAACTTTTTGGCTGACCTCAGTGGCCTTGGATCAAGCCTGGTCCTGTCTGCGCAGAAACTCATTTCCTAGCAAAAAAAAAAAAGTCTTTGGAGTAGGTCCAAGCCAGACCACAGGGAAGAGGAGGATTCCCTGGCCTTCTGCCATGCCCTCCAGAGAAAGTGTTCACAGCACTGACCAAATCCATGCTTCACTGGCCCTTCCTTGTTGTGGTGTTGTGAGGGTCCCCAGGACGAGGTGAGAGATGAGAATTGACTCTAAGTTCTTAGAAGGCCTGATATTATATTATATTACATTACATTATATTATATTATATTATATTATATTATATTATATTATATTATATTATATTATATTATATTATATTATATTATATTATATTATATTATATTATATTATATTATATTATATTATATTATATTATATTATATTATATTATATTATATTATATTATATTATATTATATTATATTATATTCATTACATTACATTACAACATTATATGATATGATTGATATGATATGATATGATATGATATGATATTAAAAGAAAATGATATACTAAAACTACACAAAAGAAAGAGAAAGGAGACATCAGAAGGCTAAAAAAAGAATGAATTATAAAAACCCATGACAGACCAGAGAGTCTGACACAGCTGGACTTGGATTGGTTACTAAGTAAAAACAATTAACATGTTTGAATAAACAACTCTCTAAATCACATTCCAGAGGAGCAAAACATGGGGAAGCTGAGGCTCCTCATCTCGCCAGGAGAAGAAATCCTGGCGAAGGGATTTTCCCTAAAATATCCCAGTGACGTTTCCTCTCTCTCGCAGCCACCAGGGAGTCGGCCTTCGTCCACGCCATCGCCTCCGCCGGGGTGGCATTCGCTGTCACCAGGTCCTGTGCCGAGGGCTCGGCCACCATCTGCGGGTGTGACACGCGCCACAAGGGCTCTCCTGGCGAGGGCTGGAAGTGGGGAGGCTGCAGTGAGGACGTGGAGTTCGGCAGCATGGTGTCCCGGGAGTTCGCGGACGCGCGGGAGAACCGGCCCGACGCGCGCTCGGCCATGAACCGGCACAACAACGAGGCTGGAAGGACGGTAAGGACGCTTCATCTCCTCCTTTCCTGCTGGTGTTTTCTTGCCTGAGAGGATGAGTGGTGGGAGGGGATTAAGGGGGCTCAAAAGGCCGAAATCTGGGCTAATTTGTGTCACAAAATGGTAGTACCTGTCTCATGATAGGTCTAGATCTACGTGCTTGGTCTTTGAAAGCTCCGCATGAATTCACCCACACAGATGTAAACACCTGCCTGGGAGTCAGCTGCCAGATCTCTTTTATGGAGAATGGATCAAGGCAGGTGAAGGCTGCGATTTCTTCCCATCTTGCGAGGATACCTACCCCCAGAAGATGGGATTTCGTCCCAGCTTAGGAGGATATCTACCCTCAGAAGATGGAATTTCAACCCATCTTTTGAAGATATCTACCCCCAAAAGTTGTGGATGCCCCGTTCCTGGAAGTGTCCAAGGCCAGGTTGGACAGGGCTAGCAGAAGGTGTCCATGCCCATTCCAGGGTGGTTGGAACTAAGTGATTTTTAAGGTCCCTTCCAACCTAAATCATTCTGTGATTCCACTATTAGAGTTATTAACCCTTATTCCACTATTAGAGTTATTAATAATGTCCTAATTGTGGTTGTTCCCTTCCACTGAGTGTGCACCTGAAGTTTTGGTGCAATTGTCCATTCCCCTTCTCTGCAGCCTTGAGGGAGGAGAAGGGCCAGGAGAGCTTTTCCCACAACCCATCTTCTCAACTCTGTTCTATTTCCCAGGAAATATTTAAACAAAATTAGAGGCAATAGAACTCTGGTGCCTCCTGATTAAACTTGGATCATGCCCTGAAGCTGTTTTTACTTCAAACAATCTTGGAACAAAACGTGTTGGGGAAAAGAAGGCACAAAATCTGCCTTATACACAATGAATCTTTTCCCTAGGTGGAATAATCCCAAAAGGGGGATATTCCTTTTTTTTTTTCCATCTCAAGAATAGCCCATAAATCCAGAAGAATGTAATTTGTGGGAAACAATTTGTAGAACTGTTAGAACCACAAAGCCCTTTCTAACAGAGATTATGCCACAGCTTTTCTGAGATAAGAAAGGACAGGTTAATGTGGTCTTGTCCTCAGGTCTTGCACATATCCAGGAGGACATTTGTGCACTGAGCTGTACCAAAGCCACCACAGCTGCTGTGCTGGGACACGTCCTCAGGCAGAGAACTCCTGAAGTGGATGCTGTAAATTCCCAGTGCTGTTATCCCACCCCACACCACAGCAGAGCTGTTGGAATACAACTTCTGAAAGGGAAATACCACCAGAAACCAAAATTGTCTGCAATGGAGATGACCACAAGCAATGATGTGGTTTCTTCTGGCTCTGGCCTAAATTATCCCAGGTACCCCCAGGGATGGGGCAGTTACTGGGATATGTAATGGGAAAAAGAGGGGTTTCCTTTAAAGTGAGAATCTGTTTTAAAGTGAGAATCCTTGGAAAAAAACAAACATGTGGTGGTGTTTGCAGGTCCTCAGGATGAGGGAAGAGATGAGAATCTTGACTCCATGTTTCAGAAGGCTGATTTATTATTTTATGATACATATTATATAAAAAGAAAATGATATGTTAAAACTACACTAAAGAAAGAGAAAGGAGACATCAGAAGGCTAGAAAAGAATGAATAATAAAATCTTGTGAGTGACCAGAATCGCAACACAGCTGGACCTGTGATTGGTCATCAAGTAGAAACAATTCACAGGAAACCAATCACAGATCCACCTGTTGCATTCCACAGCAGCAGATAATCATTGTTTACATTTCTTTTCTGAGGCTTCTCAGGAGGAAAAATCTTGGCAAAAGGATTTTTCATAAAATGCGTCCGTGACACAAACATCCCTGTGACCACAGGCCTGCAGAGGTCTTTTTACTCTAAGTTTTGTTCCTTGACTCTAGGACATTTTACAGGTGTCAGACCATGACCTGAAATCCCAGAGATATCACACCACGACCCGAAATCCCAGTATTTTAGAAAGCACTGGTGTTTTCCATCATCACCATTCCAGCACCCATGGGACAGCTCTTCCAGGCCTCCACACCTGAGTGTTCCCAGCTAAACCTGAGCCATGGGCAATGTTTCCTATCAGTTCCCACAGGAACTCCAACCCTACTGCTCCTCCAGGAGTTTTGATTAAGCTCAGGGTGATTATATGAGCAAAACCTTCTGCGGTTCTCCCTCCTCGCTAATTGCAGCCAGCTCTGTGGCGGGTGATACTCGGTAAATAACACAGGAAAACACCTGGTGAGCACCAAGGTGCTGATTCATGGCAAATCTCATGGACTCAGGCTGGCACTCGCCTGTTCACGTACCCAGAAATTTGCTGATCACTCTGGAAATGCAGATTATCAAGTTGCATAAGGTTGTCTCCCACCCCAGAGTACTGGAGGGCAGCACCTCTGTTTATTTAAACTCGTTATATAAGAGGTAAAAACAAGTAGCAAAGCTTCTGGAATCAATAATCACCCTCCCATTTATCCCAGGAAAGTGTTTTGTGTTGAAGCCTGAGCCTTTAAAATCAAAAGTAGGGCTCTTATTTTTTTTTTTTTTTGTCCTTTGAAGTGATTTTAGAAAAATCATAACCCTGGCTGTAAAATAAAAACAAATCCCTTTTCTGAATATAGCCATAGCAAGGTTTGAACCTTGTTTGCTTAAGTAAGCACAAAACATATGTAAAGGATGGAGTTCTGTTCTAGATAGTTAGGACACTTCATCTTCCTATTATTTCAAACAGAAAAACTGCTATTTTCATTTATGAGGGCATTGTTTGAGTAACTTTGGGTGTTCTTTGCTTCTCTGCCCACATGTGTTTGAATTCTTTTCCTGTGTGACAGCACTGTAATATTCCCACATGAACATTGATAAGACAGAAGTTAATGAATCTCCTTGGTGAAAGTTTTTGGTAAATCCTTAAATTTGAGCTGGGAGTTAGAACCAGTCACTGAAAACCGTAAAGTACAGAAGTTTTATGGTTTAGACCCAGCAGTGACTGGGGAAATAGGAGGGTTTTTGTTCACAAGAGTATAAATACATCTATGAAAACATCCATAATTCCTTGGAAAATCATGCCAAGTGGCAGAATGTCATAAAGAGTTTTAATTACAGGTAACTGTCACAGACATCTTTTATGGAAAATTCATTCCTTAGGATTTTTCCTCCTGAGGAGCTGAGAGACTTCAGGAACAAAATGTAAATATTGATTATCTGCTGCTGTGGAATGCAACAAGTAGATTTTTGATTGGCCCATCTTGGATGTTTATAATTAATGGCCAATCACAGCCCACCTGGCTCGGACAGAGAGCCAAGCCACAAACCTTTGTTATCATTCTTTCTTTTTCTATTCTTAGCCAGCCTTCTGAGGAAATCCTTTCTTCTATTCTTTTAGCATAGTTTTAATGTAATAGTCATCATAAAATAATAAATCAGCCTTCTGAAACATGGAGTCAGATCCTCATCTCTTCCCTCATCCCTCAGACTCCTGTGAATGCCGTCGCAGTTAATGTCTTCCTTCTCCTTTGCCTTTCTTCTCTTTTGCAGTCCATCATTGAGCTGATGCACCTCAAGTGCAAGTGCCACGGGCTCTCGGGCAGCTGCGAGGTGAAGACCTGCTGGTGGTCCCAGCCCGACTTCAGGGTCATCGGCGACTACCTCAAGGACAAGTACGACAGCGCGTCCGAGATGGTGGTGGAGAAACACCGGGAATCCCGCGGCTGGGTGGAGACCCTGCGGCCCAAATACAACTTCTTCAAGGCCCCCACTGAGAAGGACCTGGTCTACTACGAGAACTCGCCAAACTTTTGCGAGCCCAACCCCGAGACAGGCTCCTTCGGGACCCGCGACAGGATCTGCAACGTCACCTCCCACGGCATCGACGGCTGTGACCTTCTGTGCTGCGGCCGCGGGCACAACACGAGGACTGAGAAAAGGAAAGAGAAGTGTCACTGTATCTTCCACTGGTGCTGCTACGTCCGCTGCCAGGAGTGCATACGAGTCTACGATGTCCACACGTGCAAATAAATCGGGCGTAAAACCCCACCTTGGCCGGGCTCCGAGTGGAGAAATGGATTTTTTGAGCCTACTTCCTCTGAGGTTGCATCCGTGAGAGAAGTCTACTTTTTTTGGATATTAAAAAAGAATAAAAACTGGACAAAAAAATTTAAAAAATAAAAAGGCTAAAACTGGTTGGATAGAATAGGTCTAATGACTTCTGGGCTATCCCGAGGTGCATCTGGCAGTCACACAAGTTCTGCCCCGACGCCGATGCCTCCGGAAGGAGAGCAGCTCTTTCCACCAGCCCACAACACCGAGCTGGATGGAAGAGCATTAGCAAAAGCATGGATTTGCTCTGCTCCCACCCACCTGAAGTGACTCGTGTGATTAAGTGTCCTTTGAAAGACTTGCATCTTCCTAAGCATCTCCTTTTCCCTCAGCCAGGCAGAGGCTGTGCTGAACAGCAGCACTGAGCACTCAGAGAGATCTCTCTGCAAACCCCAATGGCCAGACTGTGTGATATGAGCAACAGCAGCAAAAGAAATAAAAGCAGATAAATTAAGGATTTTTAAAATAAAAAACATGACTACTTCTTTGCTTTTGCCTTGGAACCAGAGAAGTCTACAAATATTTAACAGAGCTGGAGAGTGGGCAAGCTCTTGATGTGAACTTCTTAGCGTAGTAGCTTCTGCCAGATTGGACATAGGATCCTGTGACATCTGTAGAAAGGGAAGGAGGGAGAAGAGGAGGGAGACAAAGAGAGAAAACTGCTGATGACTTCCTGTAAACTCCCTGTTGGCACACAGGTGATGTGCGCAGTATGGAAAAGTTCAGTGTCTTGTGTGTGAAGTGAAGAGGACTCTGTGTGCATTGAGGCGGACACAGTCCCACAGCTGGGAATGCTGCTCCAGCTCTCCAGCCTGGCACGTGGCTCAGCCGGTGAGTTTTCCTTGGAAACGTGGTGCAGTGAATCTCTGGGGCTGTTCACTCACTCCTGAGCACAGGACATCCCTCTCCTCAGCACCCCAGGGAAAGCATGGCAAGGGACGGTGTTCACCCTTCCCACCTCGCTGGGCAGGTCTGTCACCAGCAGTGGAAAGTGCACTTTGTTCTTCCACTCTCTGCACCTGATGCAGGCTCCCCAGGCACTTGGCAGCAGCCTGAGCCCACAGGTCTGTTGGGAGCATGGATCTGAAGGACTCATTGCCACCCATTAATTGACACGAGGGTGAAGCAACCCACCACCACCACCAAGCTGGAGCAGTCTCAGACTCAAGCCAAACCTTGTCCCACAGCTAATTCC
Organism: Melospiza melodia melodia; assembly: GCF_035770615.1. Lineage (NCBI taxonomy): Eukaryota > Metazoa > Chordata > Aves > Passeriformes > Passerellidae > Melospiza > Melospiza melodia. The sequence continues at coordinate 2,462,590 of NC_086194.1, forward strand.
TACAGCCATTCCCACCTGTGAAAGTGGCACAGATTAAAATGGACAAAACCCAGAGTGTGAGCCAGCCCAGAGTTTGGGTAGGTTTGGACACGGAGCCAAACCCCAGCTTTGCAACGCTGGCCCATCTCTGCTGCTCACCCCTGAGTGCCCATCCTTGCATGGTGCTCTGCTTCCAATTCCAAATCAGGATCACAGTTCACAGAAACAGGTCTCACCTCCTCCGTGGGCATCAGGAATTCCTGCAGGGGATCAGGCATGAGCTCAGCCCACCACCTTGGTGTTTACAGCACTGGAACCCTGCTTGGGCTATTCCTGGTCAATGCTGGGATAAATGAGAGGTGAACCAAGCACAGTCACAGCCTGTTTTAGCCCCAGATGCACTTGCCCTGTGTCCTCTCTGCCTCTTGCTCTTGGGTTCCTATCCTGGAAAAAGGACAATGGATGGGTGTTTATTCTGTCTCTTCAGCACAGGAAGGGAAACAGGGCATGAGTTAATTCCCATTTCATGGCGAGGTAATCATGGCCGTTGGCTGGATCACTCCTGGAAATCTTTGTAGAGAAATCAGAGTGCTGCTCTCTCTGTGTGTGTCAGCCTTTTCCCAGGAACCAAAGGAGGGAGTGTGCAGAAGAAGAAGGGAACAAACAGAGCTTAATCCCATCAGAGAGAAAACAGGAGGAAATGATGCCTCCAAGGGCTGGCTCTGACTCACAGCGTCTCCTGGGACTACTCCTAGGCTGGTGCAGTTTATGCATCACCCATTTGTCTCAGGGCTGTGCCCAAGGGCACAAGCAAGATTTGCTTATTGATGGAGGCACTTCTATCAGTGCTTTGCAAAAAAAAAAAAAAAAAATGCTGCAGTGAAATGAGAGCAGAAGGAGAGAGGAGATCGAGAGAAGCAAAGAAAAATATGGGGAGAAAAATCAATCTGTGACACCTGTCCATGTGAACACTGCACATCATCAATGGCCACACACCACGTGGAGAAGGCAATAGGTCACTGAAAACTTAAATGAAGATCAATTAAGGGATGTATAACTGATTTTCATAATGCAGTCTTGGAGAAAAGGAAAACTTAATCATGGGAAATAGAGAAGGAAGCCACTGCAGGGGGAGATTGCACCTGTAACCAACATTCAAACACAATCTGTCAGGAAAGCAAATGCTCCAGAAAGCCACACAAGGGGTGGAAGACATTGATAAATTGGAGAGGATGGGATAAGGGAAGATACATCTGATTTACCTAATGTGATGCAGCGCAAGCAGCCACAATGAGAGATGTCAGACACGTCCTACCAGGAACTTCTGCCTATAAATGGTGACGCAGCAGTGGAAATTCAAATCACTGCAGGCCACCACAGTCCCTTCAATCCGTTGACTTCAGCGGGGTCACACCCACAACTGGTTCTACCTTAAGATTTTTAAGCCAAGTGGTTTCAAACTCCTTCTTTTGTATCACACCAGTGAAGGAATGGGCTGCAGGATTTGGCTTCCATGAGTGGGAGCTGGAATCTGCCCCCAGCCCTTCCACAGCGTGTTCACATCCACCATTTCTGCTTTTGCACCAGAGCAAGCCCAGCATCACCAGCAGGTGAAGCTTTTTGGGAAGCAGAGGGGAAAAAAAATTGAAACTGGGCATTTGCTGAGCAATTGCCTCTAGAGGTGAACAAATTTTGACCGCAACAGTGGGATTTACTTCATCCGGTCTAAGCTATTTATCTAATTTTCTGCTGGGATCAATGGCAAGAAACAAACTCAGAGGTGATTCATGGTGTTTAGGATGGTACCTAAGTTATGTTTGGTTAAGTGCCCTCTGGGTGTATCTGTGACTTCAGCTGCTGAGCTCGGAGCAGATAATGAGCTCTTCCATGGGTCCAGACTGATGATGTGAAATCCACCGTGAGTCAAGGAGGCGAAGCTACAACCTGGTCATCATCTGAGATGGGCTGGAAGCTGTGCTCCTTCCCTCCAAGCTGGGGTCAGGCTGGAACCAGCTCAGTGGTTGGGGACTCCTCCCCATCCAAGGGGATTTTAACAAAGCCTGTGGGTGCTTGTTTGGGTTTGTTATGTAATTAATCATCCCTGTGGTGATCCAATGTAAGGGGCTGAGCAGCTGCTACTAAAGTCGATGAAAAATGCCTGAGTGAATTCTGTTCATCACCCTGAGCACACCCAGGGGGTTCCAGTCCTGGGTGTGACACTCCCCATCCCTGAGGGGGAAAAAATCCTGCCAGGGCTCTGGGAGCTGGGCCCATGGTTTTGGAGGAGGGGGCTTGGGCCATTGCTCACTGCTACACATGAATTTGGGAGATGTCTTTGGAAAACTGAGATCCCTCTCCACTGCCCACACTGGGTGTCTCAAGTCAGGGTTTCCACTGCACCAGTGAGAAAATTTAGCCAGTGATGAGTGAGGTGCCATCCTTCCCTACAGGAGATGGTCTGAATGCCACCCAGAGGTGCCTTCTGCCTCAGCTTCTCCTGTGAAAACAGCAGGACACTACTTATGGAAGGGTCTTGGCATTTCACTCAATAATACAAACATCTGGTGACATTTTACAGGTGCCCTACAGTGTCCTATTGGGGTCCAGATGTTGTTTCAATGGCCTAAGACCCACACAGATCATAAACCTGGGCAGAGACCTATGGGTGTCCAAAATAACCCAAGATGTGTTTGTGTAGCCAATTGAACTGGGCGCTTCTCTGGATGTGGTTTTCTGTCAGACCTTCTCCCTCACCTTGGTGTAGGGCTCCAGTTTATAACCAAAAGGAAAACATCATTGATTTCCCACAAATGGGACTGGCCATCTTCACCTCTGTGCTCCCTGGTGTCCTTCCCTGGCGAGGTTTGTCCTCAGGCAGATGGTTTGTACCAGGGGTGTCTCTGGCAGAAAGGGGGAAAGGGACAAGGTGTCACCCAACAAAGGAACAGATGTGAAAAATAAAAGTGAGAAAGGACCATAACTCCATCCTCTCCCATGCTGCTATCCAGCCTCTCCTTCAGCTGAACAGATGGGCCCCATCAGTTCCACATCCAGCTTATTCAAGACAGTGGCGTTACCTGCGAGAGGTGAATTTGGCCTCATCTCTTTTCTTTCTATGAAAGAAATGGAAAGTTTAGGAGTTTGGTTGTTTTGTTGGGTTTTGCTCTTTTTTTTTTTTTTTTTTTTTTTGCCCTTAGTTTGGTTTAGTTTTAGAATTTGGGGGCTTCTCTTTCTCAGAGAAAATGAAAATATGGGGAGGGAAGAACATTTTTGATGCTTGATCCCAGTTATCTCTCTCACTGAGTGTCGTGCCCAGCACTGGCAGTCTTCTCCAAAGCATTTTGAAATCTCCCAAATTGCTTCCACTCCTCATGGGAAGCTTCACGTGCAGAACTAAAGCAGTTGGGATTTAATATTTGGAGGGGATTGCAGAGACAACCACACCACAAAATGCAATATGGCACAGAAATCCCTGAGTCAGCACCGACCACGTCAGCCCTGCAGTGCTGTCGTCTAAGCTGAGCTCTGCAGATTTTCTGTATTAACAAACCCCAGAAAACAATTTCTTCTGCCTCTCAAACTGAAATGTTATTGGTGTTTTCATTGCATTCAGAGGTATTGCCACAGAAATGTCCCTGGATCATAATCCATTACATTTGTTATGTGTCTTCATATTCTAATCATGCCCACATCCTTAAATTAATATACAGGAGAAAAACTCTGAGCTTTGGGTCACTTTTTTTTTTTTTTTTTTTTTTAGCTTCAAATTGGTTTCAGTGCTGAAAATCTGGTGTTTGATGTCGCTGGGGATATTCAGGGTTGCAGCATGAGCACTCTGCAGGAGCTGGGAGCTGTGAATCCACTCCCAGGGTCTGCACTGTGGAAATTGCTCCAGACTTCCCTTGATGCTTTTACAAAATCCATTTGGGAGGATGAAAACAGGGCCATGAAAGGCACCAAACCCAAGTGCCCTGCTCAGATCTGTCATTCCTGAGCTCCAGCAGCTGCTGGGATGGGATGTCAGGGAGTGTTGGATGAAGGGAGAGAAGGTGGGCTGGGCAGGACAAGACCTCATCTCTTCTTCATACCTATAATCTCCTATTTTCTACCTCCCTCCAAGCCAAATCTTGGTTGCTTTAGTTGTGACTTTTCATCATGGGAGTCTCTCTTTTTTCCAGATTTCCCCTCTCTCACTGGAAGCAGCGGTGGCATCTGGCTGAATTGTTTTATCCGCACCTCAACCCTTCCATCCTCCTGTTCCCTGCCCTCCCTGGTGTTCTCCAGCAAAGTTCCTGCTCTGCAGCTCCTCACTCCCAGTTCAGGTCTCCATAAACAGCTGTGGGGTGCAGATTCCTCAGTTTGGTGGGAAATGGGGGCTCCTCTGGCCTCCATTTCAATGAAAGAGTGTTTAATCCTCATTCCCGCCCCTCTCAGTGTCTTCCTGGCTTGGTTAAGTTTCCTTAAGTTTCCAATTTCCCACTTTCCTGCATTTTCCAGAGGGTTCTTTGGTGCATCTCCACTTTGGAGGAGGAGACTTTTTTCTCAAGCATGAACAAGAGGCCAGGAGTTGATTCCCAGGCAGTGGCACCTACAGTGGGATTTGGAATACAAAGTTAGATGCTTAAAGGCAGGTATCCACATGTGTGCTCGGTGCCTAAACCCCCATAGAAACCAAATTATGGGCTCCATTTGCCTAAACCCAGCGCTTAGGGCTGAACTAAATTATTGAAATAGGTGTCTAGAGCCATCTGGGATGCTCCAGGGTACCCCAGGGGCTCCTGAAAGCTACTCTGGAGGAATGTGGGATTCCCTTGGATACCAGGCCGTATTTGGAAGGCCCATGCAGATGGTTCTCCATCAGAGATGGGTGTTTAGATGTCTGAATCCCATGCAGACACAGGCTTGTGTGTGTCTTCATCCATGAGCAGGATCTCACTCCAGATTCCAAACTCTCTTTAGATTCTCTGAGGTGGAAAACTGGTCATGGTCTCAATTCTCACTTAAACCAACCAAAATCAGGCACAAGTGTCTCAAGGGGAGCAGAAGGTGAACCTGTTCTGTAAAAATAATTGTTTCAATCTACTTTACTGCCTGGTTTATCATGGCTGTGACCCCAAGGGAGCATCTCTGCTCTTCCTGCTGAGGAGCAACATAAAGGGAATGGACAGGTCCCACCAAATCATCCACAGGCAAAATCCTGCCCTTAGCTGGACACCACCCAGATGGAGAAAGCTCCTGAAGCCCCAAGGGTCTGTTCCACCTCTGTGATCTCCTCCTCTGTCTCTGTGGACCTTTACTTACACCAAGGAAGGTCTTGGACAGCCCTGCATGGAAGCGGGGAAAGCGTGAGGAGAAGCTTTCCCCGTTTCCGTTCCTTTTACGAGTTTCTTCTTATTATTTATTAGTATTTATTTATTTCTCTCCATTCATTCCACTCCACCAAAAATCCTGAAGGCAGATCTGCTGCAGACACGGGCTGAGCAAGCAGCTGAGTGTCACCCATGGTTTTGAGGGATGGTGTCAGAGCTTCTTGCCAGCATTTGCCACCTGCTGCTGCCCCTTGGAAAGCATGAGAGGTTTGAGATCAGCCCCCCAAAAACTCCAAAATCAGATAAAATCCTCCTGATCTCTGCTGTAGTCCTGGTTGTCCCTGTCCCCAGCTGATGGCAGCTCAGCCTTCACCTCCTCATCCCAGTGGGATCCCACTCCATCAGTCCCTTGTGGCGTCACTTTCTGTCCCTCCCAGGACCCAACCTGCCCAAACAAGCCCTGCTGGAGCTTTGGACTCTCTGACAAGCCCACCAGCAGTGTGGAAGGCACAAAACACAAAACCTGTAGCACCCCAGGGGATTCCCCCACGGTACAAAACGTGCTTGTCCAGCACTCAGGGACAAGTCTCTTCTTGTGAGTGGTTTTTTTTTTGCTGTTGCTTTCCCTTCCCACAGACTGTCTGCCTGATTGCATCGCCTCCTTCAAAGCTCCATCACTGTCTGTGACCCCTGCCCTCACCCCCGTGTACAGATTGCATGTATGATACAACCTGGAATTCCAAAGCTATTGTACAAAGTAGAGTTGTCACCTTTTTTTCTTTTTTTTTTTTTTTTTTTTCCTCCCTCTCAGTATTTTGTTAAGTCTGATGATTTTTTTATGATTATTTATTTTATGAATAAATGTATATATTAGTAAGAGTATATATTTGCTGAAATAACTCATCGGGACAGTGTTGTTGCTCTGCTGTTGTGCTTGTGACCTCATTGGCTTTTACCCCATTTTCTACTGACAGCACATTAGCAATGTCTTGTAACTGTTTTTTTGTTACCAGTTAAGTTTGATAGATGTGTTAACTTTATAATTAAAATCTAAAAAAAAAAAAAAAGTGCATTAATTTTAATTAATTCTGCGTTTGGGTGCTTTTTCCCAGTGTTCCCTAGTGCTGACTGGATGGAATTTCATATCACAGGCTGAAATTCAGCTGGGTTATAAGAAATGAGAAATAAGGTTATGACAATAAGGTTATGAGAAATAAGAAATAAATATGACTTCCTCTTGTGGGACAGGAATTGTGTGCTTTGGAAGAAGAGATTGTCACTTCTACTGTCACCATTTAACTCGTGAACAGTTCCTGTGGGAGGTGACTACACAAATATAAATAAAACAAATCCATTTTAACTGCCATGAGTCCGTTTCTCAGCTGAACATCACCATTCTGGGACCCAGCTTCTTCCCCCAGAGCAATAAAAAGCCAACATGGCAAAGGGATGAGTTTTCACAATGTCTCTGGAAGAAGAAGAAATTTCATGTTGGTTTTGCCAATTCTAATCACTCCTTCCTTCCTCTGTTATTACTTTAGGTTGGGAGCCTTGAACCTGCTCTAAAACCAACCTTGATAACTTCTTTATAACTGACAGAGGGATTTAAACACATCCAGAGATTTATTCCAATTATTTAAACCACAGACCTGAGCTGGAATAAATCACCTTCTGGAGAAATCTGCTTTCTTACAGAGGCTCTAAATGAACACATCTATAAATGTGTTCATTTATAATTTATTGTGTAAATGTAAAACAGCTTTTTCCTGGGAAGGGAGGTGGGCAGCATGCTGGGACAGAATATCCCCCTCCCAGAAACACCCCCCATGCCTGGCTTTGAGCAACACAGGCCAAACACCACAGAGAGCTTTCAGCATTCCGGGCTCAGCATATTTTCCAGAAATAAATGATAAACATTCTTATTAAAGAGCACTTGAGATAAGCGTATTTGTTAAGCTGTGTTGCCTGCTTTGCCAGGTTTGGGCAAGAATCTTTTTTTCCTTTTTTTTTTTTTTTGAACCTAAATAGGAAAAACTAAGACATGAGTGGACATCTCAGTTACTCTCAGCTTACAGATACTGTGAGCCCCTCCAGATCATTTTAGGAATGAAATAAAACAGTCTTATTAACTTACTGCTGCCTCATGACCTGGACTTTTCATTATTAGGGAAACTCTTGAGTTTCCTTTTGTTTTTGTAGAATTATTCCCCCGTGGGAAGGCAGCACAAACCATGGTCACATTTAGCCATGGCAATGGCCTTTGCTCAAGACAAATCAGCTCACAAAAGTCACCCAAAACTGCTCCACAACCAAGTAGGAGATATTTGACACGAGAGCCAAGAGTCAAACCTCATCCCCAGGCATAATTTAAGGACTGAGGTGCTGCAGAGAGGTACCAGGAGCCTGACAGCCAGAAGATTTGAGAGCTCCATGTTCCTTTGAGAAACAGTGCACTGAACCTGGTGAAGCTTGGTCACCAGCAAAAAAAAAAAATCATAGAATTAGAACTGGAAAGAGAATTAGATTTAGAATTAGAATGAATTAGAATTTTAGAATTAGAATTATTAGAAATAGAGTGGTTTGGGTTGGAAGGGACCTTGAAGTTCATCCAATTCCAACCCCCTGCCATGGCAGGGACACCTTCCACTGTCCCAGGCTGCTCCAAGCCCTGTCCAGCCTGGCCTTGGACATTTCCAGGGATCCAGGGGCAGCCACAGCTGCTCTGGGCACCCTGTGCCAGGGCCTCAGCACCCTCACAGCAGAGAATTTCTGCTGTATCTCACCTAATTTCCCCCTCTTCGAGCAGGAAGACGTTTCCCATTCTCCTGTCACTACAGTTCCTGATGAGGAGTCCCTCTCCAGCTTTCATGCAGCTGCTTCAGATCCTGGAAGGTGCTGCGACCTTCTCCCCAGGCTGAACAGCCTCAGATTTCTCAGCCTTTCACCTCAGCACTGATTGAGATACTCCTCAGCAAACCATGGCCAGGTTCACCCTTCTGGCAGCACTTCATCCCCTCTCCTGACTGCTTTCCATGCACAAACAGCACCTCAAACCAGCCTGGGATGTGCCAGATCCACGGGAACCATGCAGATTGTTCTGTACCTGAGTTCTTTGCACCAGTCTGGTGGAAACCAACCACTCCCAATGTGAGTGATGCCTCAGGTTTAGCTTTTATAAATTTTCCAGATTCTGTGCTGCTTTAGTGTGTGGGTCTGAGCTCCACATCAGGGCATGGTGAGCTCTGTGCACAGAGCAGGGAGACAAAACAATTCCTGCTCCAGCTGGGCACCAAGGACAAATGACCCAAATCTCAGCCCCAGAGCACAAACACCGTGGGCTGGAGAGAGAAAAACAAGCAGGGTGGGACTGCCTGGGCTAAAGCTGGAATGGGACAATGAACTGCAAGGTGCAAATGGAGCAGAACTGATCCCAGGGAGAGACCCCGGGAGCGCTCGTGCATTTTGGGGCCATTTTGGTTCATCTTGGGTGCAGCCCTGGCTGGGCTCTGGTGCTGCCCAAGGTGCATCCATGGAGGGTTTTAATAAATACCTTATGCTTTAATGCTTTACACTAATGAATACTTTATTCTGTAGCTCTATCTAGTCTCTGTGCTAGGCCAGCCTTCACAAGGCATCCTGAGCAAGGCCCCCAAAACCTCCACGAAGTCACAGCCTTGCCCCACAGCCTCCATGGGCTGCAGATCATGGATTGGGGCATGGATGGAGTGGGGCTCAGCTCATGGATTCACCCAGCCCAGTGAAGGAGCCCGCAGAACCACAAACAGGCACGGGGATGCCCTCCAGGCTCTGCCTGTCCTCTGGGTGCTGCTCCATGGGTCTGTGTCATGTCTGGGAGCTCCAGGGAGATGTCTCAGATCCCTCAGGATATTCACCAGGCATTAGACACTCCAGCCAAGTGACTGAGCCCAATTTGCCTGAACTTGAGGTCTGACTATCAAGTTCCTGTTATTGTTCACACTGAGTTCAGGGATTCATTTCACCATGAGGGGTGAGTGCTGCCTGTATCCTGTCACAGACATCTTTTATGAAAAATCCTTTCCTTGGGATTTTTTCTCCTGAGAAGCTGGGAGGCCTCAGGAACAAAATGTAAACATTGATTATCTGCTGCTGTAGAATGCAACAGGTGGATCTTTGATTGGTCCATGTTGGTTGTTATTTCTTAATGGCCAATCACAGCCCAGCTGGCTCAGACAGAAAGCCCAAGCCACAAACCTTTGTTATCATTCTTTCTTATTCTATTCTTAGCCAGCCTGCTGATGAAATCCTTTCTTCTATTTTTAAGTACAGTTTTAATGTAATATATATCATAATAAATCAGCCTTCTGAAGCATGGAGTCGGATCCTCGTCTCTTCCCTCATCCTGAGCGCCCTGTGAACACCGTCGCAGTGAAATCCCTTTGGAAATCTGGATTTGGCATGTACAGACCCTCTGGGAGGTCTGTGTCCTTCTGGATTGGCAGGGGGACACCCAGAGGGACGACAGTGAGACACCACAGATGGTTCTGGACACCTGTGTTCAGTCAGGCACCTGGAAAATCCCATCTCCACTGGCTGCAGCAGGAGCTCAGAGCTTTGAGCACGAGCAGGCAGCACTTTGCATCCTGCCACCCAAATGATGATGTCTTCGTCTGCAAGTTGGATCCCGCTTGAGCAATCAGTCCAAGCCAGCATCCTTTGAAGCTGTGAAATCCAGCTGAAAGCAGCTCCTGACCAGCAGCTCACCAGGCCATAAAGAAACACTCTGTGACCCAATGGAATCTGAAAGCTCTGCCATCTCACTGCTACCCAGCCTGGCTCTGGAATTTGCTTACTGATGTCTTTTATTTGCAGGTGTGGAAGGGTTTTTTCCCCCCACCATGCAGTCATTTGGAGGCACAGAGCCAGGTTTGCATTCCACAGGGCTTCAATCCGGTCTGGGATTTGCCTGGGAGTGTCAGCAGGTGAAGTGCTCACTAATGAACTCGGTGGTGGTGTTAGGGTGAGGTCAGCTCAGTTCCTCCTCAAGTTGGTTTTGTGCAAGGGCAGCAAGGTTAAATCACTTTAATGGCGATTTAGAACAGATCTGTGGTCTGGGCTTGACCCTCTTGAGTCCTTGTGCCATTCCTCCAGGTTCAGGAACATCCCAAAACCCTGAATTCCATCTCCTCTTTTGTCAGACAGGAAGCACAGCAAGGCTGTGTTGGCTACACCTCACCAAGCCCTTGAGCTCTCAAAAATCCACTTGCTCTGTAATTTATTTTTTTTTTTCCTGGAATATGTGAGATAATTCTCAATCCTGTGTGTGGGAAAGAGAGGTGGTGGTGAAGAAATGCCAGCTTTGCTGCAGTGAGAATTTCCTTCATGCAGGAATCCAGGGAGAGCCTTGAACCTGTTTGTTCTGTCCTAATCAATGCAGCTGCTTTGTGCAGGAAGCGCCTTTCATCCTGGGAATGTCAAGGCCTTTATGGCAGCATATGGAAATCCAGGTCCAGGGCTCCCCTCCCTATCAGACAAAGGCTTGAAGCCCTCTCTGAGTCACCAGGGACTGATAACTCCAGCCTGGTCTTGAGCAACCCCGCAGGAATTCCAGTTTCAACAAACTGCTGCTTTCCAGAGGACAAATGCTTCCTGTGGAATTTCTGCTCCTCAAGCTGCTCCTTCATGAGCAACACACCCAGATTCCAGGTGTGTTTCCAGATTCCAGAAATTTATTTATTTCTAAAAATGCCTATCAAAAATAAAGAAGCAGCTTGGGTCCTACTTGTTTTTCAGACCCAGGGTCACAGAAGGGACCACATGGGAGACTTTGGTTAATCAGGATGAAGATGGGGGAGTTTTTTTGACCAAGAATTGTCACTGTGAGTGCAGAATTTAATGAGACACAGCCCCTTCAAGCACCTACAGATGGTTTTACCTTCCACATTTCCATGCCAGGACTTTGCAGGGGATTTCTCTCTGCTGTGCTTCCCTCAGTGTCCCTTGGGACAACGCGGTGTCGTGATGAAGTGGGGAGGGCAGGACAAGTAAATAGTCCTGAAGTGGGGAAGGGAAGGACTTTGGCTGACACTGAACAGCTAAATCAACAAGGAAACTCGTTCCTGGTCCAGCCATGGAGTGGGAACACCACCCTGCAAGCACCACAGTCACACGGGAGGAGTTTGGCACACGAAGCTAACCTTTAGGCTTGTTAATGAATGATAATTGAGTGGTCCTCAAGAGCTCTGAGTGAGTTCCCCAGGTCCCAGCTGTTGTTCCAGGCTGGCAGGGGCTGATAATTGAGTGGTCCTCAAGAGCTCTGAGTGAGTTCCCCAGGTCCCAGCTGTTGTTCCAGGCTGGCAGGGGCTGCTGGGCACACCTTGCCTTAGCAGCAGATGTTGTTCCTGCTGGGGGAAGCTAAAGGTTACTCATTAAAAGGCAGCAGGCACTCCAAACACAGAATAAAATGTGACCAAAGGACTGGCTGTGCAGCTGGGATGGATTAGTTTCCCTCCCCTTTAATCAGGATGTTTTGATAGCTGGGGAGCACAATGAGATCCAGGTGTCATTGTTGCTATCACAGCCTCCATCACAATGATAATCCTTGTTTTGTGGTGGTGCCTCTGGGCTCATCACCATCCTAAGACCATCCCTCATGTGCTGGGTGATGCCCAAACACAGCACAGGGTGGTGGACCCTGCCCCAAAGAACTTCCAGGCCCAGGGATCTGGTTTGGGCTATCTCTGTTTCCATCCACAGTGATGCTGATAATTAAAACCAGTTCTCAATCATTGCTGTGGGCTCAGCCATTTGTCTGTAAAAACAGCTGTACCCAAGGTGGACACACAGCTCTCCACGTCAAGAAGATGTCTTGCGAGTCACCTAAATGTAGCAAAACATCAGATTATTAACAGCACAATGACTGGTTAACTAGAAAAAAAGTCAGGTCCACCTTTCACCATCATTTATCAAGCCTGTAATGTCAAGGAAATGACTTTTTTTCCCCTTGTGGCTTGCAATTAGTACAAGCCAATAAAAATCTGAACGTTCTGCTAGCTCATCAGGTAGGTGGTTAGAGCTTGCTGGTATGGAGAAGGTGGGAACTGCTCTGTAAGCACAGGTTACGTGGTGCAAGCTGGCACAATCCACCAAAGAAATCCTCGGGGCAGCCAGGCTTTGGGACACAGCAGTGCTGAGAGGTGAATGTGGATCCAACACCCATTTCTCATCATATTACACCCAGGAGACATCCACTGTAATTAGGGTGAGAGCAACAGAAAGGAGGTTTTCTGCTCATGGGGTTTGATGGCAGAAATCTCTGCCACAGGGAGGTGTGGGTATTTAAATTTATCTGAATTTAAGAAGCAACTGGGCAGCGTTCAGCAAAGAAAGACACGTGAGGAGGTTTTACATGAAAGATTCAAATCTTCCATGGGAAATCCATGGGAGTTGGGTGGAAGTGTCACCATGGGTTTGTCCTCTTCTCCTTCCCTTTTCCTACACCTGGCCTGTGTCGGAAACAGGAGACGGGGCAACACAACCTGATCCAGCCCAGCTGATGATAAATCCATGGACATAAATGTGAAACAGGTCCTGTGAGACTACTATTCCTTCAACACTTCATGGCGGAATGGCTTTCAGAAAAAGGCGATTTCTTCTCCCAGTCTGACTGAAAAAAAAATGAAGACAGTGGTCATTCCACCTGACTTTGAAAAGATTAAAATCCTGACAAATCTTTACAGCCAAGGAAAGAGCGGGACATGTCCAGCAAGGGATTTTCATGGCCAACCCTGGGTGTCTGTTTCAGGAGATGAATCTCCCCTTGGGGTGACTCTCCTCTCCTCTCCCCTGACCACAAAACAAGCCTGGGCTGACTGACTTGGACCTGGAATCTCACTTTTAGAGGTGCAAATTAGGGTTGATGAAACCTTCCCAAAATTGCATGAATCAGATTTGCAGGATTCTCCATTGTGAGGCGGAACTTAGAGAAAGTTGCCTCAAATGTTGGATTGTACTGTATCCAAAAAAAAAAGTATAAAACACTAAAGGAAATGCACATATGTTTCAGAAGTGTTTTGCATGAGTTAAATAAATTTTGGTATCAAAATTTCCTTTGAACATGTCGGCTCCTGGCCCAAAAATGGTTCTCCCTGAGAAGTCTACAATGCCTCCCATAAGAAGGAAAACCTCTTGATAATCACAGGACCTGAAGAGTGAAGGCCACCTCTAACTAGGGAGAAACCTGCAGCTGAAGACACCAAAACAAATCCAATTCTTTACCAAAAAATGCCCTCAGTGTCTGCCCAGGCTATGAAATAATAAATCCTTAATGACATTAATCTGAACAGCTGCTGAAGAAGCACAAAAGGCTTGAGTTGAGTCAGCTGGATTTCAACTCCGTGGCTGCAAGGAAGATTCAGACCTTGCAGGAGGTGCTCAAACCCAGCCCTCACCTTGCTGGATCTTTCCCTGTGTGCCAGTGGTGGAGGGTGGGCTCCTCTTCCAGATCCAAAGTCATCAGAGCTGCCGTCTTCCACTTGCACAAGGATTTCTGTTGGATTTTTCTGTTGGATTCAGGAGCTAAATCCAAATTGGGGGTGATTTTGAAGAGTAAATTTAAGGGGCTGTAAGTCCACGAGCTCCGCAAACTCAGTCCATTCTGCTATTTTTAAAGAAAAATGTGGATTTTCCATGGAAAAAGAGAGGAAATTCGGGACATTTCATTCCTAACCTGCTGCAGACTGACCACCAAGCAGAATTAAATGATTAAATGATTTGTGAGGACAGAGGAACTTCCACTTATTCCAGTTCCATGACCTCTTAGTCTCAGAAATGTGCAATTCCATAGGAAAGTCCTCATTTGTTGGGAATACTCTGAAGTGTCCAGATCACACGATGGTCTTTAACTTTAAACTTCTCAATACAAACAGAAAGCAAAAGTTGTCTCAGACTTTGGATAGTTTGAATCTTGGATATTTGACAGATTAAAAGCTTGGGAATCAGCAGTTTGGAGAAACAGCGGAGATTGGAACTGAATCTTCTCTAGGTGTGTTCTCCACGCTCTAAATTCATGGTTGGATGTTCTTTGGGGACTCCACTCCAGACTGGAACTGAATCTTGTCTAGGTGTGTTCCCCATGCTCTAAATTCATGGTTGGATGTTCTCTGGGGACTCCACTCCATCTAGGACACTCCTCACTTTGAAATCCCTGCATTAAAGACCATCTCTTCCTTAATTTTCCTCTGACCTCCAAAGTGACCTCATTGGCACCAATTTTTCAACAGTGCCACCATGGGCAAAAAGAGCTCCATAGACAATTTATTCCACCCTCTTCAACCCATGGAGATGCCTCAAAACCCACCCCTGAAGCAGAGTACCCACTGAGGTGGTGAAAAACCAACTCCAAGCATCTGGTCTAACAAGGACGAGAGCGCAAATCCATAAATAAGCATTTTTCCATATGATTTGACTTCCATTTTTTGTCCTCCTTGCTCGCCAGGGCAGCAGGGAGAGACATCTGGTGGCTGAATGATTTCCTGCAAGGAAAATTGCAGGAGATGTGTGTTTGGGGAGGTGTTTTGGGAAGGGGGATGTCTCAAGAAGAACGTGTCCCTTAAGAGATGTGACGCCACTGAGTTTGCCTGAAGCACCATCGTGTGCTGCCACATCTCCCTCTTCAATAGCAAACCTTCCATCTGTTCCTTGGGGCAAAAAAATGTGCCAAAATGTGCCTGTTGATACTATGGATCTCTTCCTGTTGCCTCAAATGTTGGATTTTACAGCCTGTATGTCTCATCCCAGCCCTCTCTCATTTCAGCTCAGAGGGCATCCAAGGGGTGATAATCAATCCCATCTTGATTTGTCCTTTTCTAAATAAAATATTGGGGAAAAAGAAGGTTTCTCCCACTAGGCTTCAAAAGAAGCTCTTCTGCCCTTGGCAGCAGAGGTCCAGTTGGGGCAGAGGGTTGATTCATCCCTGCAGTCCTGCAAGACAAAATCTGGCTGAAGAGAAGAGCTGCAGCACTAAAACCAGGATCTGGAATTGAATCCTGAATCAATAATTCCTCCAAATTCTCCACTCTCATGACAGGAAACCTTCTCAAGAGCTCCAGGTGTTAGAGCCAGGGCATTGATGATCCAGACGCACCTTAGATGGTTGTAAATCCCTCCAGACTCTAAACCTGAAGAGTCACCAGCACAGGGATCAATTTGATCTTGATTTTCCAGATCAAAAATTCCAAATTGACCTGGAATTTTCCTCTCAGAGGATAAAAATAATATGGAAGAAAAAGTGCCCCAAATGAGCTGTATTCTGCACTGTTTCCCCACACTATGTTGTTTTCCCATTGCTCCTGACACCCCAAGATCTGAAGTGCTGCATTTCCATTATCCTTATTTCATTTTCTTTTTCTGGGATTTGCCGAGGTACCTGGAATTTCAGTGGCTGTTGTAGGCTGTAAAGTGCCCATCACCAGAGGTGCTTCCACAGAGACAGAGACTCTTTGCTCCTCTGTGTTGGACAAGGTTTTCAGATCAACATTTCTGAGGTCAGTTTTGGGCGTCAACCACCCACCAGTGCCAACAGTCCTTCTCCATGCCTTCCCACCACTTTTCCTTTTGATAATAAATCATGGTCAGGGACACTTTCCACTAACCTGGGGTGCTCCAAGCCCTGTCCAGCTGATCTGGAGCATTTCCAGGGTTGAGCAGCCAAAGTTCAGCTGTGTGACCACATCACACACCTCAGGTTCTTCATCACATCTCCATCCACACCTTCTCTGTGATGGAGCAGAGGCTGCTCACCTTTATTTTACAAGTGAGGAGCAGAAGCACAAAGAAACCAGGATATGGTTTGTTTCACTTGGTTTTGGTCTCCTAAAGCTGAGGAGTTGAGTCTCTTGCTGCCTTCTGGAGAGGCAGATGGAGATGTCTCATTCTGCAAAAGCTGCTGAAGTGAGGCTGATGTGACACACCAGGCATTAGAGTCATCCTCTGCCCCCAAAATGAATGGAATAAATCTCTTTCCAGACAACCAGAACTCTATAATTAAGCAGAAAGTGAAAGACTACCTTGGACTAGACATCAATTTTTGGTAAATAATGTGAGATGGGTCCCACAGCAAATAACTCCCCCAGTGTTGCACTTGCATTGCAGGGATTGAATCCCCACATTCCAAGGGCCAACTCAACCCTTGTAATTTGCTTTTTGCCAATACTTGATCCACATATTGGCTCTTGCAACACACTGGACATGCAGCCCGTGCTCTCCAGAGCCATCCATCCATATCCTCAGGGACTGCAGAAATGATTGCAGCAGGAAAAGGCCCCTGAGGTTCATTCTGAGCATAACTTGATGAGATAAGGCTCAGCCTACGTCACAGATGGGAGGCTGCAAACCCTCCACCACCACAGGGCACAATCTAATCTAACGACTCCGTTTGTCTGATCTCTCCTAATTTTTGCTGATCTAGATGAGAAGGAGATCTTGTCTAGCCAGAAGCACATTTCTCTGCTCTGGCCATATCAGATGGCCCAATAAAAGATATTCACCCTCTCCACAAATTCTTGAGTGGCCTTAATCCTTGGTAGGGTTGATTTTCCCCCTGAATTTATGGAGCATCTTTCAGGGGATGGACCAATTTCCCTAACAATACTTGACTGGGGAACATCCTCACATTCCCCCCACAAAAAAAAAGCTAAGAATATTTATTTTCCATCAAAATGAGGGAACCCATGCAGACATCTCTCCTCTGGGGCAGTTGATATGGAGGCTCTGTGGCTCAGAGATGCTGCCTGAACATGTGCTGTGTGTTTTTATCACTCCCCATGGGCCACACATGGTTAAAAATCCACAATCAGCACCTCCACCAGGGACAGAAGGGATATTTCTGCAGGCAGGGCAGTGCCAAGCATTGGGGGCCAGCTTCCCACTGCTTAAAAACATTTTAAATCCAGGGCAGAACATGCATGTGGAGGGACCTGAGCCACACAAAAGACAATGCTTGGCAAGAGGTAATAATGGTATGGGGGAATTAATGGGAAGGTGGCAATTTCTGAGAAACCCAAGTACACCACTGAACTCAGGTGCACAGATTTTGCCCACAGGTGTCCTTCTGGCATCTTAAATGTTCATCTCAGGGACTGCAACAGCTTTTGTCTGAGGTGTTGTGATGGTGTTCACAGGGGTCTGAGGATGAGGGAAGAGATGAGGATCTGACTCCATGTTTCAGAAGGCTGATTTATTATTTTATGATATATATTATATTAAAGCTATACTAAAAGAATAGAAGAAAGGATTTCATCAGCAGGCTGGCTAAGAATAGAAAAAGAAAGAATGATAACAAAGGTTTGTGGCTTGGACTCTCTGAGCCAGCTGACTGTGATTGGCCATTAATTAGAAATAACTGCATGAGACCAATCACAGATGCACCTGTTGCATTCCACAGCAGCAGATAATCAATGTTTACATTTTGCTCCTGAGGCCTCCCAGCTTCTCAGGAGGAAAAATCCTAATGAATGGATTTTCCATAAAACATGTCTGTGACAAGGTGTTCTCACCATAGAGAACACAACCTGTACCTGATCTGAGCTGGCAGGATGAGTCCCATGTCCTGTCTGAGAGGAGAGGTTACCTGAAGGAGGATTTGTTTCATCACCACTCTTGCAGTTCTAGATTAAGCTGTGAATTTTGGCTTCCTTTTTAATCAAAGAGGGGTAAAATTTTATACAAAGCAAATTTTTCACTCAAAGATGGAAGAATTGGGTGGAAGAAACAGCTGAGATCCTTCTGGAGGAGCCTCTCATCCCTTTACCTGGTAAGAGACGCAAGGTGTGCAGCCCGTGCTGAAAAAGGTATTTTAGTAAAACACATTTTAAGGAGAATTACTCTATTTTTCCCACATGCTGCTGCAGATAAGACCATGATCTGAGCACGGCATTAATGTGGCCTTATCACACCTGACCCTCCTCATGTCAGATATCTCTGGGCGTTTCCATGCGCTGCTCTACCCATGACGCGTTTTGGCTGCAAAAACAGCAAGCGCCCTCCTCAACGGGGTAATTCATCTGGAATAAAATCTCTTTCCTCTGGAGTAGTGACACCATAGAAAGCTAATTCCAAAATAGCTATTCTGGTCACATTTGCCACGAAGACAAGTCCCAAGTTGATGTAAAACTGGCACCACAGACCTCGGCGTCGTGTCCCCTGTAGAGAATTCCTCAAAGAATTCCCATTGTCCTGCCTGCCTCTGACTGAGAGGTGACAAAACCAAGGAGCCGAGGGGAGCACAGAAAGGGAAAGCTCTGCTGCCTGGAGTATTCCACGTTGCATGGGAAATCTGGGGCTCTTTTCTGGCAAATGTATTTTAATTACCTCCTTTTGTTTACAGCCTTGTTTCGTGTAGCGCTGCCCTTGCCAAGCAGCCCAACAACCTCTCCAGGCATTTCTCTGCCAAAATCATCAGATCTGCTCAAACATCCTGACACCTTAGAAATAATTCATGCTGGATCCATGCAGTTTGTTTTCTGAGTTTTGAGTCTTCACGTGCATATTTCTCCAACTTGGTTCTGAGTGCTAAAAATCAAGAGAAATGGTTTTGTGGAAATCCAGGGAAGAGGTTTTGTTTCTTTTCAGCTCCGTTTATCACATGGCTGAGAATGTAAATGTGAGGAGAGGTTCAGATATATAAAAGGTCTGTAGTTGAAGCAGAAAGTGCCATAAGCAAGAAAAAAAAATCAGGCAAAAAGTAGCAATAATTCAACAGGGCACACAAAGTTATGCACAGAAATAAATGAAAATCATATTTGTTCATCCTGATCCTGATGTAGATAGAAAAGACACCTTTAATAATTCTTGTCCAGTGAAAAATGCAAACAAACATATGTGAGAGCCTAGGAATGAAGCTATTAGACTTTTTCTGAGGTTACACAAAGTTATGCCCAAAAATAAATGAAAATCATATTTATTCATCCTGATCCTGATGTAGATAGAAAAGACACCTTTAATAATTCTTGTCCAGTGAAAAATGCAAACAAACATATGTAAGAGTCTTGGAATGAAGCTGTTAAACTTTTTCTAAGGTTACACAAAACCTTTTTTCTACATTGCAAAAAGATTTAAAAATGCTGTCAGTGAGATCTCTGCTAACTCTGGCTTTAATGACTACCCAATAATTATGACATTAAGATTTGTAGCCAAAGGAAAGTAATCATCTGGCAAATTCTCTTTGCCAAATTGTCATCTTTAACCAGAGTCTACCTCAGGGAAAGCAGTCAGAGGCTCAGTGCAAGGGGTATAATTGATTCCAGGGAAATTCAGGAGCCATCCAAAACAAAAACCATATTTGTGTGAATGAACAGAGGAATAATTTCTAACTGGGACTCATTTACTCATGGATCTATCCACAAATGAAAAAGAAAGAGGAAGATTTGTGACTGCCGAAGGTTTATTACTATCCTGGCTTCTATATTCCATTTATCCAGGATGGTCCTTGTAGCTCTGCTGGGTTTAACAGGAATTTTGCATGAGAAAGGATCAGCCCAAAAAAGCTCTGCTCCTCCAGCTATCTCCAGGGCAGGGACCTTTCATTTCTAAATTGTTAATAAAGGGACGTGTGCAGCACCGACAGCCACCACCCACCTGTTTAACAAACCTAACTGTGAAATTGGATCCTTCCCATTATCCTGGCTTTGCCTTTGATGCAGTTCCAGAGCTTAGGTTGCCTTATTTGCCTTTAATTTCTAATCCAGGCTTACAGCCAAGTTTAGGACACACTGTCTCTTGTATAACAGCATCTTCAGCATGAGCTGTATCAGCTCCATGAGCATCCTACAGCTTGAGAAGAGCTCTCATGAATCAACCAAAAGCCCCTTGAGGTGCAAAACTCATCTCCAAGAGCAGACCAAAGAGGACCACAAGAGACAGGGAACTTTGAGAGGGTTCCTGTGATGCTCCTTGTCTGATCTCCAAGCTTGTGGTGAGGAAAGCTGAGTGTCACCAGGATGAGAATGTCCTTGAGAAGGTTTTCTCCAACAAACACCCTCAGTCACCCCTGCTTAGCCCCTTCCAGGTGTCCAGCAAAGGGTGCTGGGGAGTGGTTGTGGGGTCAGCAGTGGGAATCACAGCATGGAAGTCATGGAGAGCCCAGTGGATAGTGCTGGGTTATCTCTGGCCAGGGTTTATGTACAAATCACAAATGGGACAGGACTGCTGTGGAACGGGCCTTGAGCTGTTTTATTTTCCAGCATCAGTCTCATTCCATGGTTATGACAAAGGGAAGATGCCAGCAGCTCACATCTCAGGCAGCAGACCAATGTTACAACTTTATAAGTTACAACTTTAATGTTACAACTTTATAAGTTTTTTCACCAATCACACAAAGCAAAAGCACATTGACAGTAGTTCTATCCAACCACTATAAGCACAGGTACCTTTGGTTAAACAGTGCTTGCTTATTTCAGATACAATACCTGCTGGCAAGCCTTAAAACACAACGCACAGAGCTCCATTATTAAGCTTCAAACTTCCTAATATCTCACTAGATAAACTTTTCTGCAGCTTAGGGAGTTATTCTAGACAAGTGTTAATACACAAATCATTGTTCTATTTGTCCTTACCTTTCTACTTCTTACATAATTTTTCTGCTGACCAATCTCATGGCTAGTGCTTAGCTCAAATCACAGTTCTGCTGTCTCTGAGCTGCCTTTTGCAGCTTTCCCAAAACCCTCTGATTTTATGGATTCCCACACTGAGTGTTCTCTCCTGCCATCCACAGGATGTGGCGCTCAGTGAGGGATAGGTGACATTCCTGAATGGGTGGAGAAGGATCCAGGACAGCAGAGTACTGGTGGTGAGGTTTGACTAACAAGGAAAAGGCATGTGAGGCCCTGAGCTAATGTCTGAGGGATCTCCAGGGTAGGATTCCTTTGGAGAAGCTCTTCTTATCACCTGCTCTGAAAGATCCAAGGATGTTTTTACACTTGAAAAAGGCCAGGAGCAGCATTACACCAAGGTGGTTCAGGTATTTTTCTGGGACATTCCCCCATGACCTCAGACAGAAAGCACGATGATGCTCCCTCCTTCCTCGGAGCAGAGTGAAGAGGAAACATCCTGAGGTGGGATGGGGAGCAAACACTGTAAGAGTGTCGGAGGGTAGCATGGTGGGGACGGTCAGAGACGAGACATCTCTGCAGCCAGGGCTGGAACTTGGGGTTTATTGCACAGGGCCTGGGTGCAGGGCCCTGCTGGGATTTGGGGTTTATTGCACAGGGCCTGGGTGCAGGGCCCTGCTGGGAGCTGCAGCCACAGCTCAGAGCAGGACTGAGAGAGGCAGAGAGAGATAAAGAGAGTGGTAAAGAGGATGAGAGAGTGAGGTTCCCATTACAATACAATAAATCTTCTTCTGGTCTTGGAACTTTTGGTTTATTGCACAGGGCCTGGGTGCAGGGCCCTGCTGGGAGCTGCAGCCACAGCTCGGAGCAGGTCCCAGAGAAGAGAGGGGCAGAGAGGATGAGAGTGTAAGAGAGTAAAAGCATAAGAGAGTAAAAGAGGTAAGAGAGTAAAAGGCAAGAGCTAAGAGGCAAGAGAGCGAAGCTCTCGTTTCAATACAATAAATCATCTTCTGTGTTGAATATTCTGATTCTCACTAACCAATCTAGTATAATATACAAATCCTATAGCATTTACATACAGCCTATAAGAATCACTACATTACCATACTGTGTTACATTTTAAACCCTAAAAACTCCTCTTTGGGCCCCTTCTGCCAAGCTGTAGGGTCTGCTCTGACCCTTGGGCCTGTCTGCAAGCAGAGGGTGTTGTTCCATCAAAAGGGGATTACCTTTAGCCAGCCACGCCATTTTTTCTCCAGTTGTTCAGTAGCTGAGGTATCTCAAAGCTTTCATTTCCATCTCACTTATAGTTTCCATATTCTCAAAATCTTTTACCAGACAATCATATTTGTAAGGCTTTCCTGTTTTAACTTCCCCAACAAACACCTTGTCCAGAGGAAGATAATCAACATCTCCTCTGTGTCTGCCTCATCAGCAGACATGTCAGTGTCTTGGGCTGCAGTGTAACACCCACCAACACTGGGCTGACTCACTGGTGAATCCCTCAGCACCAGCACGGCGCTGCAGCACATCCTCCCTCCTTCTCCTGCCATTGTAGGTGATTCAAGCAAGCAGGGGTGGATTTGTCCTCTCAACAAGTGCCAGGAGAACCACAAAAAGTCCCCTCCCAAGCCAGCTTTATGCCAGGGCTAGGGAGGTGTCGGGATCTTTAGCTGCTCAGAGTGACCCTGAGATGTGTTAGAAAGTCTCTTTTCCCAGCCCAGCGCTCGAAGAAGGATTCAGAGCTCTTAATTTCTCGGTCTCAAGGTTGTTTATTGTTCCTTATCTATAAAAAATTTTCTCCTGCCTTTGGCGCTGGCAAGGGGGTTTATTTACAGACTACGAATGAGACGGGGCTGCTGGGAAAGTGTCTTGAGCTGTTTATTTTTCAGCATCAGTCTCATTACATGATTATGACAATGGGAGGATGCCAGCAGCTCTAGCCAGGGCAGTGTTATGTCTTTATACTAAAAAGCATATATACAATATGTACAATAACTTTCCAATACCCATCACCTATGTCAGACAGTGAGCTTCTACTCTAAACCAATCTGTTAAGTGCCACCAACACAGCAGAAGATGGAGGCCAAGAAGAAGAAGGAGAAAGGCTGGACACACCCAGTTCCCTCCGTCTTGCCTCCTGAACCTCCATTCTAAAAACCCCAAAAAATCTATTTTTCCACCCCGTGATAACTTCACTATTATTCTACCTAAACTGTTGTGGCTTGCTGATCTTCATCTAAGGTTGGTAATTTGCTCCACGAGTCATAATCAAACCCACAGGTGTTTTGGGCTCCGTGCCAGGGTCCCTGAGCCCCCTGGCAGGGGTCTGGGCTGCTCAGGACAGCCAGAGGGATGTCCTGGGTTCCCACAGGGAGACAACTCTATCCCTGGGAGCACACACAAAGGGGATTCAGCTCCAGAGCACACCGGGATAATGCAACGCCTGCCTCCTCCCGGCTGGCACCTCCCTGGCTCCCTGAGCCCTTCCCCCAGCTTAAAACATCTCAGCCTTCCTGGCTCAGCTTGGCTGAGCTCTGAAAACATGAATAAGCTTCCCCTGTCCCAAAGCCAGCTGGCAAGGCTGCCTTGGATGGGACCCTCTGGCTGTGACAGGGAAAACACAGGAGCTGTCCCCTTGTTCAGCTGCTGGGGACAGGGGGACAGAAGGTCTGTTTGTGACAGTCTGTGACACTGTCCAGTTTGTGACACTGTCCAGTTTGTGACACGGGTTTGTGACACAGGTTTGTGACACTGTTCTGTTTGTGACACTGTCCAGTTTGTGACACTGTGTCCAGTTTGTGACATGGGTTTGTGACACTGCCCAGTTTTTGACACTGTCCAGTCTGTGATACAGGTTTGTGACACTGCCCAGTTTGTGACATGGGTTTGTGACACTGCCCAGTTTTTGACACTGTCCAGTTTGTAACACTGTCCAGTTTGTGACACAGGTTTGTAATTCTATCCAGTTCGTGACACTGCCCAGTTTGTGACACTGTCCAGTTTATGGCACTGTCCAGTTTGTGCCATGGGTTTGTGACACTGTGTCCAATTTGTGACACTGTCCGGTTTTTGACACAGGTTTGTGACACGGTCCAGTCTGTGGCACTGTCCAGTTTGTGACATGGGTTTGTGACACTGTCCAGTTTGTGACACTGTCCAGTCTGTGATATTGTCCAGTTTGTAACACTGTCCAATTTGTGACACTGTGTCCAGTTTGTGACATGGATTTGTGACACTGTCCAGTTTATTATACTGTCTAGCTTGTGACACAGGTTTGTGACACTGTCCAGTTTGTGACATGGGTTTGTGACATGGATTTGTGACACTGTCCGGTCTGTGACACTGCCCAGTTTATGACACTGTCCAATTCGTGACACTGTCCAGTCTGTGGCACTGTCCAGTTTGTGACACTGTCCAGTTTGAGACACAGGTTTGTGACATTCTCCAGTTTGTGACACTGTCCAGTCTGTGACACAGGACACACAATGCCCCCCAGCCCCAAACACACATTAGTGGCCCCAAACCCACCCCACTCACTGAGATGACCCAGTTTTGTTATCAGAGGTTAGAGCAGAGCAAAGCTGAGGGAGAGTACCCAGATTAGAGGGACCTCCCACAATATGACAGAAATACCCTTTTTTGCCTTATTTTCACCCCCAGCCCCTGATACTGAGCTTTCCATCAATGCCATAACTTGGAGGGTTCCAACCTCATGCAGTTTAAGTCCAGCTTAGCTCTGCTGCCATCAGCTTTACACCAGGACAAGATCTGGCATTGTGTCCCTGCTGCTGGCTTCTTGGCATAGAGAGGTTTTGTTTTGACAATTTGATTTTTCCCCCCTCTTTTCCTCCTTCTGCTCCATCCCTGAGAAAGCCTGGAAAAGGTGGCAGCCACTTTGTTGGCAAAAAAAAAAAGGAGTTTTGACCATGGGCATCCACCCCCCAGGAGAGTTGGGGTGCTACACATACCCCAGCCCCAGTTCCTCAGGGAGCTGAGGTTCCACACCCACGCTGTGCCCAGCAGCCTTTTCCTCCCATCCCTCACACAATGCCTCTCCCCAGTGCATTCAGGATTGGTGTGTGCAGAGGAAAAATAGCCCAGAAAAAGAGATGGATCACACAGGAAAAGCTACTTAGTCCCTAAATAAAAGAGGACAGTGATTAAACTGCTTGTCTGTATCTTCCCTGAGGAGTTGAGGATGGACAGACAGACATTTCCTTAATGCCATTACAATATGCTAATTAAACACTTCTCTAAATTTAAAATGCATTGACATTTAAAAACATGACACATTTTACAACCAGCCCTCTTAACAACACACTAATGATTTATTAACTGCTTCTAAATGTTAAAAATAGAAGCTTGAAAGAAAACGCTTCCCTTTCCTCTTCCCTTTTCTGGTGGCAACTGTTAATAAAGGATTTAATCACCCATTTTACATCCTGTTTAAAAAAGAAGGGGCTTTCCTGATAACAGATGCCCCTCTGGCCAACTGGCAAGGGAAAGGGGAATGTATGAGGGATATAAATGTATTTCAGAGGACAGCCAACAAAAAGAGGGAGAGGGGGAGAGAGAAAGAGAGGGAGGAAGAGGAGGAGGAGGAGAAGGGGGGAAGGAGAAAAAAAAAAAAAAAAAGAACCTGAAAGGATTAGAAATTAAAAAGAAGGTATTTTGTGCTGAGCTAAATATTATTTTGTTTCCATTGAAAGGGTTAAGAAAACAAAGACAGAGTTGACAATTTCTCCCGACTGGAAGCTGGGAATGGCCCACGGTGGCACAATGCTATTATTCTTGCATGGGCCCATTCTCACTGGATTTTCCACAAAATCTTTAATAATTTGATTCTTTTCAGCCTCAGCAGCCAGCTGAGCTCTTTAAGAAACAGTAACAAAAACCCAGAGAAAAACCCACTACTGAGAGGGGAGCTTTGGCGGAGAGCTGAGCTGAAGCCGATTAGTTTGGCCTGAATAGAGCAGCCGGGTCCTCGAGCTCCTGCTCAGCCTGGAGCCCTCTGGCTCATTCATTGCAGTACAATATCACCACCAGAGCCCAGGCCTAGACACTAAATTACACTATTATAAAACTAGATTGATACACAAACTTTCCCTCCCAGGCTGAGTAGGGGACTTTTTTTTTTTTTTTGTTTTTCCCTCCAACAATTTTTTTTTTTTCGGGGGGGGGGGGGGGGGTTTCTTCTTTTTTTTTTTTTTTTTTTTTTTTTTTGTGGTAGGGGCAAGCTCGGGGTCTATTCAGGGGGTTTTGAAGTATGGCCATTCATATCGAGCATATCAATTCTTAATGGTGCCACACACAGGAATCGCAAGCACGGGGACGCAGCGCCGGGGGGAGGGCGGCAGCGGAGCCTGGCGGGGGTTTGGTCGGGGTTATCTCCCCCAAGACCCAGCAGGGCAGGAGCCTTTCACGGGCCTCAGGCAGCTCTCATTGTCCCCTGGAATTCACATCGGGCCAGGGATGGGGCTGGGTGGGAAAAGCAGAGGTTTGAGCCTGCCCGAGCCTCCCTGGGTGTCACCTGTCCCCACCTCTGGCTGTGCCGTGCATCCTTTGGTGCATCCCTAGGTGGATAGTGTCTCTAAATGGGCATTTTGGGGGGGGTGAAGAGAGAAAAATAAACATCCCCATGTCACCTTTAGGGACCATTCTCTTTCATTTTGAAATGGGTTTGGCCACATGATCCCAAAAAAACAGAGATTTTGCACGGTTGGCTCCGGGTGCTGTGTTTTAACCACAGCAAATCTCAGCAGCTCGGGTGGTAAAATCTGATTAGATTGCACAGAATATTTTTACAGCTTCCCACAGCTGCTTTTGGGGTGTTTTTAAACCCTTGAGAAGTACTCAATCCTTCTCTAGGAAAGACGAGGGTCCTCAACATTGTCACCTCCTTCAGCCTGCAGGGAAACTCCTCTTTGTAACAAGTTGCTCATTTCGGGCACTAAGACATGAAATTCGGAAATCCACTTAATTTCAGCATATTCCTACAGCTACAAACCTTCCCACGGCTGCTTTTGGGGTGTTTTTAAACACCTCTCACTGTCCCCTGGAATTCACATCGGGCCAGGGATGGCGCTGGGTGGGAAAAGCAGAGGTTTGAGCGTGGCCCAGCATCCCTGGGTGTCACCTGTGGCTGTGCATCCCTTGGGTGGGGGCATTTCTAAATGGGCATTTTGGGGGGTGAAAAGAGAAAAATAAACATCCCCACATCCATTCTCTTTCATTTTGAAATGGGTTTGGCTGCATGATCCCAAAAACCAGAGATTTTGCAAGTTTGGCTCCTGTGTTTTAACTGTAGCAAAACTCAGCAGCTTGGAGTGATAAAATCTGATTAGATTGCACAGAATATTCCTACTTCTACAAACCTTCCCACAGCTGTTTTTGGGGTGTTTTTAAACCCTTGAGAAGTACTAAATCTTCCTCTAGGAGAGACAAGGGTCCTCAGCATTGTCACCTCCTGCAGCCTGCAGGGAAACTCCTCTGTGTAACAAATTGCTCATTTTGGGCACTAAAACATGAAATTAGGAATTCCGCTTTGGAAAGGAGCAAGCGGGAAGTGGGGAGGGCAGGGAAAAAAGGGATTTTTATATATTTTATAGAAGAGAAAACATCCCCATCCCATACATCCTCATCCTCATGGACAGGATGCAAAACACCATCTGAACACACAGGGCACAAGGATGTCCATGGAAAGATCTCCATAATCCTCTTTCTATTAATTTTTCCAGTTTGTTTTTGGGTGAGGGCTGCATATCTCCATGAATCCTTCTGATTAATCTTTCTCTGGAATTTATCTACTTTAATCCCTGTCTAGTTGTTTAGTGGTTTTTATTTTTTTTTTCCTTGCTCTTGCTGCAATTATTTCTATTAAAGCAGGTACTATTAAAAAAAAAAAAAAAAAAAAAAGGAGGAAAACTAGGGTTTTGCTTATTTTTCCTGGGAAAAATGTGTGGAAAAAAATAATCCATTTCCTCTTTTGGAATTTATTTTTCCCAATTTTTCACTTTCTTTTCTCAAAGCCAGATCCCATCAACGGAAGCAATCTCCCCCTCCTCTGCCTCCAAACCTCAGGCTCCCCAAATGCTCTGAATATATTAAAAAGCAACACAAAAAGAGCAGCAACCCAACATGCAAATTAAATTAAAACTTACTCTCCACAAGGGGGAAATAAACAAACAAACAAAACCCCCACAGCTTATATCTGCACAAAGAGGAGAAATTAAAGGAGATTTAACAGTTGGAGGAATTTGGACTCTTGTCAATGGTTTTTCTGAATGGGATCTGTTCCATGACATCAGCACCAATTCCTATTATTGTCTGGAAGAGAGAGAGAGAGATTTTCCCAAATCATTCATGAACTGGGAAGTGTTTGGAGTAGTTTCCAATTTGAATGTTTTGCATATTGTGGATAAAAAAAAAAAAGGAATCTTGGCTATCATCAATGCAATTTTCATCATTCCAAAGTGTTAATGGGGCAAATTGGGCACATGGCTGCAGCAGGTTTGGAACCCCCTAATTAAGACAGCGCAATTAAGAAATGACACAACCCATGGTTTGCTCCCCAGTGTCTCTTTTTTTTTGGTTTTGTGTTGTCCTGAGTGTGGCTGTGGGGAGGGTTTCTCATGTGAATTGGGTGTCCTGGGTGCCTGGGAGTGATATGGAAAAGCCAATTAGGGCAGGAGAAATAATTAGCATTGCAGCACATGGAGGAATGACCCTAAAACATCTGAAAGCTGCGGCTGCTTGCAGAGAGAAACAAAAGAGAAGAAAGCAGCAATTAGAAAGGAGAGAATGAGCTGGGGTGTTGAACCACAGATCTGTAAATGGACACAAATTGTCCTGATTTTCCTTTTTTTTTTTCCCCATGCTTTCCTCCCAGGGACTGAAGCTTCAGGAAAAGTCATTCAGGCAGGATTATATCAGAACTAAAATCCAACTGCCAGGACCCAATCTCTGCATTTTAAAGGCTGCTGAAGGTTCTTGGATTTTCATAAATTAATTCTAATATTCAACCAGCTCCATGGAATAGATGTCTGGGAAGCAGCCAGGTATTTTCCTTCCATGCCATATTTATCGGGCACAGTACGACTGCAAATTTCTTCTCAAAATCCTTCTCCACATTTCAACGACTCCACAGCTTCAGGACTGAAATTATTCCTGGCAGAAAGAGGCAGAGGCAGTGGTGGCTGAGAAGTGGCCCAGCAGCTGTTTGGCAACATCAATCAATGAGCTGGCTCCGGGTCAGGGCACAAGGCAGCTCCCTGCTCCCAGGTCTTGTTGATCAAAAAACCCATCCTGACCCCAAAACCAGCTGTGTCATTCCCTGGCAGTGGAGCTGAGCAGCAGACTGCATTGATTTTGGTGGTTTGCTTAATAGGGAGGATAGGTATCCCAAAAGGCTCCAAAATGGGAGGAAAACACCTAAATCTGGCTATTTTTGGGCATCCCTGCCTTAATCTGGTGTCCACAGGGAAATTCATGACAAAACTCTGTGGAAACCCAGGGCAGCACTGGGAATATTTCTGTGTCTGCTCTGGGCTGCCCTGACCCCCAAGGCAGCACTGACTCTGACCCTCATCCATGGAGAAAGTTTCCTAAACTCTAAAATAGACTGGAATCCACCAAAGTGTGCAATAGATTATAGAGAGCAGTGTAGGTGTGTCACTGGGCGAGAAATTGAGGGTTTGGGGTTTTTAGTGTGTTGTGGATGGCAGCAAGATGGAGGGCACAGGGTGTCATCCTGGGTTTCTTCTTCATGCTTCTCCTTCCTCCTTCTCCATGGGTTTGGGTGGCATTTTGTGATTGGGCAGAAAAGTCCCCATGGCAGCTCTGTGGGATCAGTTATTGGGTTAAAAGGGAAAATAATCCAGGTGTCAGTTCTTAATGGGATAGTTTAGTCTGAAAAGGCCTTGGAACAAGAGATTGTTGGCCATTTTGTGCCTTCTGATGGAAAGCTGCTGAACTCCCAGCAGTGAGACTGTTTCACTGATAAGAAATAATAAACACCTGAGTGTGAACATGAACTACTGTCTCTGGTGCCTTCAATCCAGACCCAGAGAAACCCACACCTGGAACCACCACACAACTCTTCTTCTGCTGCCAGAATATCCATGAGCAGGTCCCAAACTGACTCCAGACCCACCTGGGGGAAAGCCATGGTGGGAATCAATGAGAAAACAAAGTGGGAATGACAGAAACCAAAAGGTTTCATCCTCCAGGGAGATGGGATTTTCCATTCCAGCAGTGGGGCACCATGGGCAGGAATCGTGTCCTGCTGCCCAGTGCCCACCCTGGCACACCCAGCGTCCCTGGCAGGGCACAGCTGGGCGAGTGGGAACAAGGGGCCATTGTGGAGATGTGGCTCAGGCCTGGACTGTGTCATTCCAAATGGCTCTGCCACCTCAGCCACCTCCCCAGGCACTGCCATCCCTCTGGGGATGTCCCATGGCAGCAAGGAAATCCAGGAATTTGGAGATGCTGCCATGCCAAGCCAGCTCTTTGTGTTTATCCTCAATGTGCAAAATTAGGGGGAATTATAGAAAACTCTTACTCTGCTTCACCTATTCCCTGGGACATGAGCACTTGTGAGCTTCCAGAGGCACAAGCACTCCTTTACTCCTGTAAATCACTTTATTTCTCCTTTATTTCCTCCCCCCTTTCCGTTTTTATGATGGCACAGCCAGGAGTTGCCCAGATGGGGACAGAGCAGCACAGCTGTTCGTGGCTCGTGCTGGGTTTGCATCCCTGATCTGCACTCTGACAGGAGCCCAGGTGATCCATCCTCTTCAGGAATGCCTTTCATGCCACAGCCCTGCCTCTCCTAACACAGCAGACTGAATTTTTTCCTCCCAGCTCCTTTTGTGGAGCTGCAGCACCACAGCAAGACAGGTCGTGCCCTGCACGAAATCCCCCAAAATTTTGGTCTCCCCTTTTGGGGAAGTTGGGCAAAGGGCAGATGCAGCCCTGGGGTTCAGGGTGACCTCATCCAGCAGGGAAAATCCTCCTGTGTGTCCCCTGGACTAAACCAGAATGGGATCCCAAACCGCTTCCCCACACCACCAACCCCCACACCCCCACAATTTGTTTTTTTCTCTGCATTTTTTTCTGGCATTTCCCAACGTGTTTTTTCTTGTGTAGCATTTTTCAAGAGGCAAATCATTATTAATTCCTCAGGTATTTGTCCTGATACAATTAACCCCCAACACACCAGGCTGCACTTCCTAAAGAAACCCCTAATCCACATCCATCCCCACCACCTCCAGGGTGGTGCCTAAAACCCAATCCATGACCAAAAAAAGGTGAGAGAATGATCCAACCCTTCATCCCCTCTCAATATGGAAATTTAGAGACACTCCAGGAGCCCATCTGCATTTTTCCAAGGTTTTTAAGTGACTTGTCCCAGGCTCCATGCCCTCAAATCATGCACTGTCCTCCACAAAAGGCATCAAAGCCACTTGGAGGATTTTCCAGCCCAAAAATTCATCTCCACCACCTCCAGGGTGTGTCTAAAACCCAATCCATGACCAAAAAAAGGGTGAGAGAATGATCCAACAGTTCATCCCCTCTCAATATGGAATTTTAGAGACACTCCAGGAGCCCATCTGAATTTTTCCAAGGTTTTTAAGTGGCGTGTCCCAGGCTCCATGCCCTCAAATATTGCACTGCCCTCCACAACAGGCATGGAAGACAATTGGAGGATTTTCCAGCCCAAAAAATCAGGGGAAATCAACAGCAAAATCCCTATTTCTCTTCTGGGAAAGCCAGGAATGACACAGCCAAATTTTGGGGGAGCCCAGACAATCCTTGCTGCCTCATCCAGGTCAGAAAGGCGTTCCTTTAGATTTCTCTGATAACTTCAATTTTTTACAGCTCTCGCACTGCCACAAAACCTGACGCTTTCCCCAGGAAATAGGGGTGGGATCCCTGTCCCTGGTGGGGAGGTTGGAGCTGATGACTTTTAAGCCCTCTTCCAACCCAAACCATTCTGTGGTTCTGGAGGAAAATGAGCAATTTTTTGCTACAAAACACGCGGGATGGAGTTGTCTTTATGCCGGGATTCACATCTGGGATGCAGCAGCAGCCGCTGCCCAGAGATGCTGGCAGACATCAAAGGGCAATGGGGTGCGACCATCCCGCTTTTCCCGGGGAAAGCAGCCGGGCAGGGGTGGATATGCAGGAGCTCCGTCCCTCGGGATGCTCCCCGCCTCGGCCAGGGGAGTTTGTGCGGGGCTGGGGGCGCTGATTGCCCCCCGAGCCTTTTATATGGTCATTAGGGGGGCAGAAGGAGCGGCTGCGGGGCTCCAGCCCCTCTCTCAAGTACCTGCTAACAGGTCCCTGCCTTTGGTCTCAGCCAGCTCCCAGGGCACCATTTCCTAAGCTAATAGGTGTGAGGGCAGCCAAGAATGTCACTCTTTTTTTTATCCTTTTTTTTTTTTTTTTTTTTTTTTTTTTTTTTATAGGGCTTTTCAAGGCAGGCTGTAAACCTCTTGTTTTCCTCCTCCTCCTCCTCCTCCTCCTCCTCCTCCTCTGGGTTTGTTGCTCTGCTTCCTTCCCCTCCTCCCCTCTCCCAGGTGGTGTTAAAAGTCAACAAGTTCCTTTATCTCGGGGCTGGCTCCTTCTGGGGGATGCTGGGGCAAATCCACATTGCTGGGAAGGTGGCAGTCCCACATCCTTTAGGATTTTCCAGCTCCTCACAGGGACTTTCTCCAACCTGGCTGTAGCTGGAGGAGGTGGCAGTCCCACATCCTTTAGGATTTTCCAGCTCCCAATTGGGGCTTTCCCCAGTTTGGATGTGGCTGGAAGAGGTGGCAATCCCATTTTGTTTAGGATTTTCCAGCTCCTCACGGGGACTTTTCCCAACCTGGCTGTACCTGGAGGAGGTGGCAGTCCCACATCCTTTAGGATTTTCCAGGTCACAACAAGGGTCCTCAGCTTGGCTGTAGCAGGAGGAGGTGGCAGTCCCGTATTCTTTACGATCCCATATTCCTATATCCCATATCTTTAGATCCCATTTTCTTTAGGTCAACCTGGGGCTTTACCCAGCTTGGCTGCGGCTGGAGCTACCCAGGCTTGGGGCAGGCTCCTTGGTGTGGAAGCTGCAGCCAAAAAAAGGCTGGAAATTCTCATTTTCCTTCAGTTTGCAGTGGCGCAGCTCAAGGAATGCTGCAGGACTAGGGCTGGACTGGGTGACCTGAGAGGTGTTTTCCAAATTTAATGATTTTATGTGAGTTGAGAGATGCTGAGGACAACCTGGCAGGGGATGGGAGCTGAGTTTTTCCTCCTGCCCTGGGTGATCTTTGAGCTGGAGAGATCCCAGTTTGCCTTTTAGCTCCAGAGCAGCAAACCCAGAGCATTTGGAGCCTGGCATGGAGCTGATCCTGCTCTTTATTCCCACTGGGATAAAAGTGCTGTGAGCTCTGCTCCCAGTGCAGCACGAGCAAGGAGAAATCAGCCCCAAATCTGAGGCTGTTTCAGTGAATTTGGCCCAACACTTTCTTTGGATTCCAACATCCCAGGTCTGGAACAGGGTTTTCTCCCCTCTCAGTGTAACATTGGGGTGAATATCCTTTGCTGTTACATTTTCCCTTTAGGAATTACTGGATGGTGTTGAGAAAATTCCTAATTTCCCAGCCAACTTTGCAAAGATCTTCTCCTTCAGAGGACATGGATTGGGCTCTGCTCATTAAAAACCAGATTTTAAAGCTGTGGCTGCTGGAAAAGTAGCAAAAGTAGTTGCAGGGAAGTCACATAGGAAGAATCACCTTGGTTTCTCCAACCACCACAGTAAAAAAAGAAAAATTATATTTATGAGCATTTCCTCACTTGACAGCGAGCAGGGTGGTGTCAGAAGAGTAAATGTGAGCTGTCAGGGGTGTTCTCCTGCTGTCTGAGCAAATTTGCCTGCCTCAGTTTCTGCCTGGAAAAGGAAGGATGGAGAGGCACAGCTCTGCACTCTGGCTTTGTCTGAAAGGGCTTTGAGTTCTCTCCCCTCCTGCATCACCCCACTGCAGGAGAAGAATCAGACTGGAATAATTTTCTATTCCAGTGGTGTTTTTTCGTGGCAAACTTGACTCTGAACCCTTCCATGTGCTGTTTCTAATTTTGAGATGACATCCAGAGATATCTCCGACCATCACTGCAGGACTGTGCCTACATCTCACCCCCTGGCAGCTCCATCCACCTCCACGGCTGGAACACCAAATCCCCTCCCAAGGGGAGAACATTTCCCATGGAATTTCCCATCCCACCACAATGCTCTCCTGAGGGACGCAGGGAGATATTCCACATAATCACGGAACCACAGAATAGTTTGGGTTGGAAGGATTGAATAATACTTATTCCAATTGTTTGGGGTTTTTTTCATGGCAAACTTGTCTCCGACCCCTTCCATGTGCTGTTTCCAAGGTTGAGATGACATCTAGAGGTATTTCCAACCATCACTTGCAGGACTGACTGTGCCTTTTTGGGGCCATTTTGGTTCATCTTGGGTGCAGCCCTGGCTGGGCTCTGGTGCTGCCCAAGGTGCATCCATGGAGGCCTTTGAATAAATCTCTGCTTTATTCTTTAGCTCTGTCCAGCCTCTGTTCTAGGGCAGCCTGCACAAGGCATCACCATCACAATCAGAAGCCAACTATTTCCTAATTCCAATACATTAGAAATGTTTCCTGGCCTGTCAGCTTTAGCCACACCACGCTGAAAATGCCTTCAAGCCAATAATCTAAAATTACCCCTCATGGATCTCACTACAATGCATCTTTCACAGTTCTATTTCTCTATTTCAAGTATCCAGTCTTATTTGCAAGGCCACTCTTTTGAAACTTATTCCTGGTTCCAATTCTCTCTCAGCAATGTCTGTCCTATTCCATGGCATTTCTAAATCAGCATTTCCTATCTCAAGTTTTCATACAGATGCACACTACATCAACCTTCTATCAAACTTTGAGGATTCTCTACCAATCCATTTCCCACAAGGGAGCAATGCCAGATCCTGTTTTAATAACCAAGTCACCACCTGAGGGTCCCTCACCCGTACATCCATGCCATAGAATTAATTGATTGACGTTTGGTAGTTTGAAACATGATCGTTCCAAATTTTGGAAGTACCTGGAAGAGGATCTCAGCGCATGGCTGAGGGGCAATGAGATGTTGTGGGTCCTTGAAGAACAGCAATGGATTGAAAAAGATCTTTAATGAAGCTTTAAAGAGGCCAGACAATCACAGAAAAGAGGGAATTCTCCTGAATTCCCAGGAGAAACCACACTTTCACACCCCTCAGTCTCCTAGAGGCACCCCAGGAGAAGAACAGAGCCCTGAGCTGCTCAGGTACATGAATGGCCTTTGCAGAAATGTCTTTGATGTTTTTTTTCTCTTCACAAGAACAGCTGGAAGTTCAAAGCATTTATCAGAAAGCCAAAGGAATTCCATCACTGTGTAGATCTATGTTAAAAAAAAAAAAAAGAAAACCAACAAATTTTAATAGGAGTTGCTGGGAAGGCTAATCTGATTTTTCTTTCTCACTTGAAATCCTGAGTACGAGCTGTATCCTGCTGGTAAAATGGCAAAGTGCAGCTCTGAGATGGAAAAAGCTTCCCTTGGAAACCTCTGCTGTGCAGGAACATGGATGAGATGCTGTTTAGCAGGAGATTTCCTGTCCTCCAAAAAGCTGGTACAGGAAAAGCCCTCTCAGATGTGTCCACATGAGCATTGGCAAAACCGTACCAGCTCTGGTCACCTTCTCCCTCTGGAGGGGTTTAAGCCCTTGAGCTGAATTTCAACTACCCAAACATCAAGTTTTGAGTTCCCACTGCCTGGAAAAAAAAACATTTTGGCCAATTTGGAAGAAGGAATAATCTCAATAATTTTTCTGAGGTGCAGACCTGAATTTCCCATTCCAAAGGTTCAGAACTCAGTGCGAAGATGGAAACACCCAGCTCTGGTTTTATTCCTGTTTCAGTGGTCCTGATCCCCCTATCCAGCTTTACTTGCATGGATTTATTTTGCTGTTGATGCAAAGGCTCAGTTTGTGATCCCAGGCTTTGCTTCATCATCTTCTCCCTGGCTGTTTAATGACATCCCAAACATAACCTGTTTACATTTTGGACATTTATCCTGGCCAAGAAGATTGTCCCAAATCTTTCTCTTTGCTGGAGGCAATCAGCTGGGCTTGTTTTCCCTCCTGGGGCACCTCTGTCATATTTCTATTGTGAATTAATCCACATTTCCATCTCCCACTGTCTGTTTTTGGGCAGATTGAAGAGCCTTTGAGCAGGCAGTGCTCATTCTCCAAGGCACATTTTACACCACCCTTTGAAAAATCCACAGAAGGATGGTGGTGGGAGGCTCTGAAGCAGAAAAGGGTGGGAGAGAGGAGGTGGTTTGGGGAATGGAGCCATCACCCCAATGACAATGACAGTGTCATCATTGCTTGGTTTTGCAGGACACGGGGTCCAAGGTTCCATCCTTTGAAAAATCCTCAAGCGCTTCCCAAAAGATGGTGGTGGGAGGCTCTGAAGCAAAAAAAGGTGGGAAAGAAGAGGTGGTTTGGAGAATGGAGCCATCACCCCAAAGACAATGACATCACCCCCAAGGACAATGACAGTGTCACCCCCAAGGACAGTGTCATCATTGCTTGGCTTTGCAGGACACGGGGTCCAAGGCTCTGCTGGAGGGTCCCAGTTGAGTGGTGTTCTCCCTGCTGAGCCCAGCCAAGGGGATCTGCTCAAATTTTTGCCTCCAGCCCCCGTTCCTGGGCCTGGTGCCTCATTTCTGATCCCCAAAAGAGCACCTCTGCCTTATTTCTATTGTGAATTAATCCACATTTCCATCTCCCACTGCCTGTTTTTGGGCAGATTGAAGAGCCTTTGAGCAGGCGGTGCTCGTTCCACAAGGCACATTTTACACCATCCTTTGAAAAATCCACAAGTGCTTCCCAAAAGAGGGTGATGGGAGGCTCTGAAGTAGAAAAAGGTGGGAGAGAGGAGGTGGTTTGGGGAATGGAACCATCACCCCAAGGACAATGACAATGTCACCATTGCTTGGCTTTGCAGGACACGGGGTCCAAGGCTCTGCTGGAGGGTCCCAGTTGAGTGGTGTTCTCCCTGCTGAGCCCAGCCAAGGGGAACTGCTCAAATTTTTGCCTCCAGCCCTCGTTCCTGGGCCTAGTGTCTCATTTCTGACCCCAAAAAAACCACCTCCTAATGGGATTTACTGTTTCCTTCCTGTTTTGCAGCTGCTGTTTGCTGCTCCTACAATCAGAGCAAAAGTAACTCGGTGGGTCTTGCACACAAGGACAGGAGAAAAAA
Organism: Melospiza melodia melodia; assembly: GCF_035770615.1. NCBI lineage: Eukaryota > Metazoa > Chordata > Aves > Passeriformes > Passerellidae > Melospiza > Melospiza melodia. The sequence continues at coordinate 2,499,775 of NC_086194.1, forward strand.
AAAATTCCCCAGCCCATAAATAAATAAAAAAGGGAAGTATAAAAGGCAAGGCTTTCTCAAAGCAATGGCTTGCAGCTAAGCATTTTCAGTCACCTCCAGTGACCAGACAGGTTATTCAGAGTAATTCCAGCCCTGGAGATGACATTTGACATGACATGTACATGAGATGTATCATTTAGGTCACTGTGCTAAAGCACCAGACACCCCCTCCTTCCTCCTCCTCTGTGCCCCTCAGGGAATCTGAGAGTTCAGGGTCTTTAAAGCTGAATTCCCTGCACAAGAGTTCAGCACCTTTCAACCTTTCCAGACCTATTACAGGAAGGGAACTGAAGGGAAGGAGTGTGGAGGGCAGGAGGTTGTTTCAAGGCAGGTTATTTACAGGCAGGCTTGGAAGCTGAAGAGAAAAGAGGATTTTTTGCATTGGTTGGAAGGGAGATAAAAAGTCCCTGGAATGGTTCATTTCCATGGCCTGTGGCAGAGCACAGGCTCCCCCTTAAAAGACTTATAACTCTGCAATAATCCCTGCATAATTGGGAGATAAAGGCAGCAGAGTGGGATATCACCATGGGACTGGTTTAAAATTAAGAATAAAGACATCAGGGGGAAATAAAGCAGCACAATATAAATCTAGCACATTTGGGCTGAGTTTGGGCCATTTGGGCTGGCACTGAGCAGCAGTTTGAGATGGGAGGTGCTCATTGACCTCAGACAAAGCCATGAGCACGATCAGATCAGCTGCTCCCACCAGAGCCTGGTGTAGGAGGATCACCCATCCACAAAAATCCATTGGGATTCAGATTTTACTTTATTTTCTTTCCCTGCACATGTTCATGTAGCTCTCTAAACCTCCCAGCTCAGAGGAATGGATAAAACTGTTGGCATGTGAAGGATGCAGCCCTGAGTGGGATCAATTCACAGAAACACACAGGGAAATGGTGGAATTGCCGTCCCTAGAGATGTTCAAAAATCCTGTGGGTGTCCCACTTGTGGACATGGTTTAGTGGTGGCCTTGGCAGTGCTGGATCAACAATTGGATTTAGTGACCTTAGAGGCCTTTTCCAGCCTCAGCAATTCCATGATTCCATGAAATAGGAACGGTTCAGAAGCTCCAAGGAGGCAGATGGGACACTGTGGTGGACAAACATTCCCTTGTCCCACCAGGGAAAACCTTCTGTGGTTACACCTGCAGGGAGCACAGGGACGGGGAGATGGAGCTGGAGGGGAAATGAAGGAGCTGCTGTTGTGTTGATGTCACCTCCAAACCATGGAATATCTGCCTGGCACTGGCTGGGAGCCTCCAGAGGTGACACTGAAGGGCTGGCCAGCAGCAGGGACCTGGATGGACCTTCTGGGAGGTGTGTCCACCTGTCCTGTGGGGGCAAAACAAGCCAGGGCCTTCCAAAAGCTGTTCTAAGTATGGCTCTATCCAAGGATTTTGGGGATGGAGCCAGGAGGGGGTTCACAGTGGCTGTGCTGCATCCTGGGTCCCGGTTGCTCCCCACTGCAGGCTCTCATCAATGCTATGGGATCCACCTTCTGGCCATGAATGATTCCTGAAGTTCTCCTGAAGCTCCAAGAGCTCTCAAGGTGCTGTGGGATCCACCTTCTGGCCATGAGTGACTCCTGAAGTTCTCCTGAAGCTCTGAGAGCAGAAGGAAACAGTCATTGCAGGCACACAATGAATTTTTGGAAAGTTGGATTATCCTGATACAACCATTCCAGAGCGATCACTGTAAGAGGTCCCTCCACGTGTCAGAGACCAGCAGGGAGGTCTGGGCAGGTGGTGGTGGCAGAGATGACCCAGACAAGGCTCCACTGCACCTTGCAGAGGTTCCCACACAAGGGACAAGTGTCTCCATCCTTGTGTTTTTCCCCACGGTTTGTCCAACTCCACAGGACTTAAACCAGGAAACCTTCTCCTGCTTTCCTCATGGTTGGCTCATCCTGCAGGCTTCACTCTCCCCACAGAGCCAGCTGTGGGGCACAGCTCTCTGGTAAATGTGTCCCAAGTTCCCCCAAAACCAGAATATTCCCTGCTCCAAGGTATTACATGTCCTGATTTTGGCCACACCAGCTGTTCTCACACTTGCCATGCACTTGTGTTCGGCGTCACAAAAATCCTGATCAGTATCCAGGGCTCATTCTTTAAAATTTGGGTCTTGTTTGGGTCTCAAGCTCCCTATCTCACCATGTTACTCCATATGGATTTTTATTGCTGCATGTGGATGAGTTATTCCACGTTGATTGTGATCAATTTTGCACCTGGAGAAACTCAGATCCTGGATGCTGAATTTCATGGACTGGCAGTGGAGACCAAAACATCATCCATGGGCAGTTTGCATTTTGGAAGGTCCACCAAGACCAGCAAAACCTCTGCCAAGTGGACCACGTGTTTTGGAAGGGAATATCTTTGAATTTGTCAAAAGTTGGAAATTAATTAAAACAATCTCTGGTTGTTCAGCTGCAGTTTGGGATTTAATAGTGTCAATTGGCCTTGTTCAATTAAGGAGAATTAATCCAAGAATTTCATCCCATCTGAAGGGCAGAGAAGCATCCTTAGAGTTGCCTGCTTCCAGTAATTGGGTATAAAAGGAGAGTGAGGAGCCCTGTTTGGCATTAAATGTTTTGACAGCTAAAGACAGGTAAAATTATTCTGTGGCAAAGTTTCTGGAAGAGCAAGTTTCCTTTGCAAGACATTTGATATTTTTGTGGCTTCACCCCACATTTTTTTTGCTGTGTCCTCAGTCAGTATTTTTCTGTCCCTGCTCACTCCAGAGCCCATAGGAGCAAAGCACACACTTCTAATTTCCAGAAATCCAAGGAAAAAAGGGGTTCTCTAGGTTAGGCAGATTAAAAAAAGGTAAACATAGGCCTGAAACTATGTGAATGCTCTAGAAATGAGGACAGCTCATTTGAATGTGCAAGAAATGGGCACAGCTTCATTTGGATACAATTCCTTGGATACCAAAAATTTGTGTTTCCCCATAATCATTTCCCCTATACCTTCTACTTAAAGGAGAAAAATCTAATTTTGGTCATGTTACCTTCACACCTTACATTTAATTTCTTTCTTTGAGACTGTGGACATCTTTTCTTCATGTCCTCCTGCAGCAATTCTTGCTCCACTCATGTTTTCCAAAGGCCACCCAGACCCTTTGGAGGCCTTTTGCTGACCACAGGGCTTGGAGGCAGGTGGGGAACATCAAAAAATAACCGTATGGAATTAAAAAAAACCCCCAATAATGAAGCATTTCCTTCCCAGCCTCCCACCCCACCTTGTCCCAACCCATCTGGCAGATATAAAAGAGCATCCATAATCTAATTAATCTGAGCAGCGCCTGTCACGGCTGGAAGGCAATTCCGAAAGACTATCGCCCTGTGTTTTACTCCAGAAGTTAATCTCCTCAAAGCACGGGGACTTCCCACTCCCCCCAGCCCCACGAGCGTTCCTCTCCCTCCTGAACCAGGGGCTGGGTGGAGGAATGTGGGAGAGGGAGGCGTCCCCTCCTCCCCTCGTGCCGCACAAAAGACGATTTGTGAGAGGAGCTGCTGCTCGCCCCTCATTGTCCCACCAGAGCTCCCCAGCCTCACTCTGTGCCCAGCCTATCTCCTCCATCATCCTTTGCTCCTTCTTCTCCTCTCTCCCCCCTTTTTTTTTTTTTCTCTTTTTGGGTGAAGATTAAAAGATCTCACATGCTCGGGGAGAAGAAAGAGCCCCCAGTCCATCTCCACCTTGTCAATTAGAAGCGAGGGGCTGGGGAGGGCTGCACACTGTTATTGACTCGGGCGCTTTGGAAAGGTCATCTTCAAGGTCTGAACCTTCCCTCTGCCACCCCAAGCTCACCTGGGCCCATTAGGGAGGAATTTCTGGTCCATCCCCTGTTTTCATTTTGGGCACTTCTGAGGGCTGATAGACAAGGTGGGGAGGGAGGAGGTGGGATGGGGGCACCCAGGGGAAAATGAAGACAGGTGAGGGGAAAGAGGAGTCATTGAGAGACTTCAAAGTGGAACAAAGGCCCATCCAGATGTGAATAATTGCTAGGTCAGCACGTTAATCACAGGCAAGGGCTCCACTGCAGGGCATCCCTGGTCGCTTCACGGGGCAAGGAGGGGAGGGGGGGGGACAAAAAGGCAGAGATATAGAAACAAAGCTTTGATACAGCCTGAGAAAAACATTTTCCAGGCGATTATGTGAATAATGAGCCAGCCTGTGTGCTATGAAGGGCACGGGCAGCCCGTAATTGCAGAGGAGCTGCAGCTCGGGGGGCAGAGATGGACACACCACCCTCTCCCAGAGCCCACAAAAACCCCATCTCCCCACCTGGCAGAGCGTTTCCTGCCCTGACCGACACAATACCTGCCCTTTCACATCTCAGCCTGGTGGGAGGGAACGATTAGGGTTCTGTTCTTGTGCCTTTGAGTGAATTATGACTCCAACAGCCTCTAACCCAAGCTTGAGAAGATGCTGGCTCGTCATCTTTGCTTTGGTTTTTTCTTTTTTCCTTTTTCCCAATCCCGCGTTCCCGTGCCACAACACCAGCTGTGTTTATCTTGGAAAGGTCTTTCTTCTACATCAAGCCACAAGGTTTCACTCTCTGCAGACAAAACACCTTCCCACGTGGCTCTTTGCTGTGTAAATAAACATCCAGCATCTAAACAGCTCCAGGAGATGCCACACTGCTGATGTTTGCATGTTCTCTTATTATAAAAGGAGTTTCTTATTGCAATTGCAATATTATTTCAGGGTAGCAGCTGGTATCTATCCTTGGCTGTGCCCATTTTCCAATTGGTGTTTTTTATTTAAAAAAATCATATTTTTATCCAACATTCTTATCATAATATCTGACCCCTTTCTCAAATTAAATGTCATGGAATCTGTTCCACAAAACCTATGAAGTCCCTGGATTTGTAAGGAATTTGGATTTGTAAAGGAAGGGCAGAGACTCCTCTTGAAGGGATTCTCTTTTAATGTAATTTGGGAATTACTGTGAGATACTCATTGAGAGTGCAGACATCAGGGAGCTACAAAATCTGGAGCCAAGAATAACCAGAAAAGAGAGAAGCTCCTGACTCTAAAAGTGTTTATTGATTAAGCAACGTGAAAGTGAACAGAGTCAATGGTTTAGTTTTGGACACACAACTTTAAGGCGTAGACAAGCTGGAAAAGGGTAAAGAAAGGAAAATTCTAACTTACCTAGGGAAAAATTGACTAAAAGGAAGAGTAAAGAGATTTTGGTCTGGAAAAGAGGAGGCTGTAAATGAGAAGCAGAGGCCCTCACTCAGCAGAGGGTTTGAGGACAAGTGTCTGCCCCAAACACCTCGATTTTTGATGGAAGACAATTATTGATAAAAAATGTTTCTCCCATAAAGTCCTTGACAGTTCTCACTCCTGTCCTTTCCATGACCAAGACCTTTGTAGGATCTCCACAGCACAATGAAGAACGTGATTTATGCCCAGATAAAGAAACCCAAATCATGCCACACTTAAAAATAAGTGTTGGAAGCACAGGAGGCCTCAAACTACGAGAGGAGAAGAGCTCATGGGGGAAGGTCTGAAAGAACACTGCAGTTCCTACAAGGACAGTGAAAAATCTGGGATTTCAGGCTGTTCAGAATGGTGAGGAAAGGACACTGTGGACCCTGATTATCCATGGAGATCAGTGCCACACTCTTCTTCTCTTTTCTGTCCTCTTTGCAAAGAGTTTCTTGCTCAGCTGCCGGAACCTGGGCAGGGTTCAGTTCTTGCCCATCCATCCCACCTCTGGGTTAATTGCGAAGAGTTCCTCATCAGGATTCCCAGGGAGTGCAATAATCTCCCTCTGTGGAGCCCCTGGAGAGATGGGGCTGTGCCAGTGGTGCCTCAGAGGTGCAGTTTGGCTTTGGCACCGCCGCAGCCTCATAAACACCTCCCTGGCCTCCGCCTCATCAGCATCTCATAAACAACTCCTTGGCTTGCTGTGGCTCTCCAAATTAGTGTTTATAGCCATGCACAGAGCAAGCTGTTTGCATAAGTACTCCTTGAAGCAAATCTTGCCTTCTCAGCCAAAAAAAAACCCCAAAAAAACAAAAAGGAAAATAGCTCAGCTGCATCTCCTGAATTGCTGCACGTGCTCAGGGGACATTGGTGCCACCAACACAAATGCTCCTGCAAATCAGGCTCTGATTCCTCGAGTTAAGGAGGACTGTATTTCATTTCCTAGGTGGATCTGTGCATTCCAGGAGCCTGGGAATAGTGAAATCACACAGAGCTGAACAGGCCTGGTGTTCAAGCTGGCACAAGCCAGCAGGGTGCAGGCAGAGGGATGGGATCCACTGCAGCTCACCTCAGATGGGAGCAGAGCCCTCCCCGGGTCAACAGGGAGAAATAACAGTTAGGGAATAATTTATCTGGTTTATCTTAGATGGTTGTGCTTGGGCAGATAAACCCTGAACAGCACGGGAGGACAAGGAGCAGAAATGCAGAAATGTAGAAGCAGAGATTGCAGCACTCGGGGAATACAGCGACAAAATTTGGGATCTGTTTCCCTGCAGCAGAGCTGTTTGAGTTGTGTGAATATTTTCTCAGCTCCCTGAGTTCCTGTGATGATGAAAACTTCATTAAAATAGTCCAGCTGCTGTCATTTGCTGGTTGAAGTGTCACTTTTGGAGCTCTGAGCCCCCAGGGAAGCTGCAATTTGCTCAAAACTTGCAGCTCTTATCTAATTTTCATTATTTCCACCTGCTTGGTGGGGTCAGTGCTGCCATTTATGAGTCTGAAAACAATTCCCTGTCAGCTCCTGGGATATCTGTGCCTGCCCAGCTGCACTCAGGGCACTGCTGTGTCCTTCCTCCCCCTCTCCATCACCTTCATCACAACCTCTTTCAGTTAAAACTGCCCCTCTTCAGCAGCACAGTAAAGGCATGGATTTGAGGATTATTCATGTGTGATTGAATTTTTAGCCTGGCCCCTGGCACTGATGACCCTGTCCAGTGGCTGGCTCGGTTTGGGAGCCTGAGGAAGGCGCTTGGGGTGCAGCTGCACTATTTTCAGGGAAAAGTCAGTTTTGATGCCAGCCAGGTGGCTCCAGCTGCCTGCCTCACTGAAGACCAGCCCCTTGCCCATGCACAAATGCACAATTTAAGCTCCTGCACAAAACCAAGCACAGTGGAGAGTTGCTTTCATTGAGAATTGAGATAAAACAGAAGTTTTTAAATGGCAACATAATTCAGTTTCCAATCGCCTGTGGCTCATGGACCTCTTAGCCAGGGTCCACCATCATGTTGTGTTCCAACACCAACACAGCATTTCTCAGGAATAATTATCAGTTTGGGGTTTCAGAAGCAGAAGAAAACATGGCTAAAGGGAGGGGGAGTTTATCTGTAAAGATCAGTCAAGGTTAGGGGGTAGCTCAAATGAACCTGTGTTTATTTATTCTTGTTCAAGAAAAATTTCAGGAAGTGAGATAATGTTGTGTACGAGTGTGTCAGTTTGGGGGAATTCATGACAAAACAGAAATGCTGCTCTTTCCCAACTCAGTTTTGATGCTCTTCTACGCTTTACTGCAGCCATCACTGTTTCATAAAGCCACCAAGTCAAATGAACAACTTGGATTTTTTTAAAAATTTGCAATCCCAATAAAACACCCAGATTTTGGGTGTCTGCAGTGTTCCAGAATCACACAATGTCCTGAGCTGGATGGCACCCACAAGGACCATTGGAGCCAACTCCTGGCCCAGCACAGAACAACTCCAACACTCCCACCATGTGCCTGATGCTCCTGGAATTGATTCCATGACCATTTCCCTGGGAAATCTGTTCCAGCCTGGGCAGCTTTGTCCTCATTGAGAAAATAAAAAACTGCACGTAAAATTATGAGAACCTATCAAATATATTGTAACTCATATTGTATAAATTGTAATATATTGTAAATAATCCACAGCATAGAGTTATTTTTTGTGTTCTTCTTGGAGCTCTGAACATTTCTACAGCCACAGATAATCCTGCTCAGAAGACCTTGGAGAAATCTGCTCAGTCTCTCTGCTCTAAGCAAAATTAACTCTATTTTAAATATAAAATCCCCTCAAGGATGTCCCTAATTGGCTTGTTCTTATCACAGTCATTCAGTTTCTGCAATACAGCATGAAAAGGGGTGGTTTTTCTTTTTTTCTTCTGCTGTCAGAGAGGAAATGTGACTCATTATGATGAATTATAGATTTGTGCAATTAATTGTCCTCTCAGAAATTCCAGTTTCTGTGACATCACTTTGGTCTATTCATCACATCCTTCCTTGGAGAAGAGCGTGCTGCATCCCAACCTCTAAAAACCTTCAACTAAAAGGTCATCAATGGGATGAAGGAAATTACAGAAGGATGTGAGGGTTTTTCTTCCATTCCAAGTGGGATGAAATGAATATTTTGTGGTTACAACTGTTACAACTTTTAACTTTTGTGGGTTACAACTGTCCTGCTGTCCTGGAGCAGATCTAGTTTTAAAGTCCATCAGGTCACAAATGTCCTTTAAAAACACCAGTAATTCTTTTATTCAGTTCAGGAATTTTGAGTTAGAGTCAATTTTAGTTTTGGTCAGGCAGAGGTCTGTAAGGTTTCTACATGGAGGCACTCTTGAGGTGTGGGAGAGAAAGATCTCATCCTTGGTGGGCCACGAGATGGAAAGGGCTCCAGGTCCTGCAGAAAGCTGCCAAACCCCTCTCAGACCCTTTGCCTCTTTGGGAGTGCCCAGGGTTTACCTCCATCAGATTTTCAGTGCCCTTTCTTAGTGTTTTTTACCATTTACTACATTCAAAGAAATCCGACCGTCTCAAAACCTTTCAAGCAAATTTCCCTTTTCATTGCTTGAGTCTCTCCTTCCTAAGCTTGAGTATTTAACATAATAAACAATATTCCCTGTTTACTATAAAATCTATGTTCTGTTTCCACAATGCCAGGATCAGTTTTGATCAGGCCATATTCAAAAATTTCCTGTCCTGAGCCATAAATTTATAGAAAAACTGAGTCAGAAGAGAGCTGACCCTGAGCAGGAGCTTTCATCAGAATCTGGAGGAAAAGCAGGGATCACCATTCCCACTGTACAGAAGAAAAGAAGATGTCAAGGGGGTGCTGATTGTCTTTGAACAGAAATTGGAGCTTGTGTGAGCAATTTCAGCCTTGATTAATGAGGCCACCACTCTCCTCACCATTCTCACACCACGTTCTACCTGCACCTCGTGGAAAGTTGCCATTGCCCCTGAGGGAAATGCTCCAAGGATTGGGAACTGGGTTTGGGATTCTCCTCCTTTTCTGGGATGTTCGCTCCTGTTTGGTCACCCAGGGCTCTGCTCATGGGGACACCTTTGGATCCCTCCAGATTCACAGTTTGGAGTCTCTGGTGGGTGCACCAAGGCTGCCAACTTTCCTGCCTGTTGTAGCTCCTCCAAGGTATCTCAAAGGGTCTCGGGGTCTCTGTGGTCAGGATGACCCCGAGATGTGTTGGAAAGTCTCTTTTCCCAGCCCAGCAGCTGAAGGAGGAGTCAGGAGTCTTCTGTTCTGCTTTTCAAGGTTGTTTATTTGCTGTTATCTGTGACATTCTTCCTCCAACCCACTGAGATCTGTCCAGCAGGCCAGATCGTGGCACAGTGACCACCCTTGGGGTGGTATTAACTTTTTATACTAAAAACTACCTGTACTTTATTTACAATAATTTCCCAATACCTATCACCTAAGTTAGACAGTGTGTCTCTGCTCTAAACCAATCCAGAAGTGCCACCATCACAGCAGAAGAAGAAGGAAGGAGGACAAGGCACACGCAAATCCCTCCATCTTGGCTTCTGAACTCCCATTCTAAAAACCCCAAATTCTGCTTTTTCACCCTGTGACAAAATCACTATCATTCTACTCAAACTCTTATGGCTTGTACATCTCCACACAAAGTTGGTAATTGTTTTCAAGGGCTAAAATCAAAGGCACAGGTGTTTGTGACTCCGTGTCAAGGTCTCTGAGCCCCCTGCCAGGGTCTTAAGTCCTCCAGGGCAGCCAGAGGAATGTCCTGGGTTCCAACAAAATTTTGGAGAAATCTCATCTTTGTAAAACTCCCATTTTGGACAAATCCATGTGGTTCCAGACTCTGTGGCCAGTGGGAAAAGCATCCTACCTACAGAGGATGCAGAGAATGATGGAACCATCAGATGGATCCCAGAGTGGTTTGGGCTGGAAGGGACCTTTGGAGCTCATCTCACCCAAACCCTGCCATGGGCAGGGTCACCTCTAAAGGATCAGGCTGCTCAGGGCTGTTGCAGTAATCTTTTCACTAAAAATCCTTTCTTGGGATTTTTTCCCTTCTGAGAAGCTGAGGCCTCAGGAACAAAATGTAAACAATGGTAATCTGCTGCTGTGAAATGCAACAGGTGGATCTGTGATTGGTCTGATGTAGATGTTTGGATTTAGTGACCAGTCATGGCAGAGCTGGCTCTCTCTCTCTGTCCAAGCCAGCTGCTTTTGTTTTCATTCCATTCTATTCTTAGCTAGCCTTCTGAGAGGAAACCTTTCCTTCTATTTCTTTTTAATATAGTCTTAATGTAACATATATCATAAAACAATAAATCAAGCCTTCTGAACATGGAGTCAACATTCTCGTCTCTTCCCTCATCCAAGAACCCTTGGGACCACTGTCACACAGGGCCCTCTACAAACTGGAATATTCCCACGAATGGGACACCCACCAACCTGTTACAGCGTTCCACAACACTCATAATAGAAGCCTTCTGTGTTAACCCTAAAATCCCCCTCTCAAGGCGCTGCCCGATCTCCATTGACCATGGAGACACCTGGAACGAGCAGCTCAGAGCGAAAACTTAAATTTCAGGGGGCTGAGCTGACTTCTGCCTGCCTGATCCCACCTCCAGGAGCGGCCGCTGGTGGGGTTAGGGCTGCGACCACAAGCGTCTGACTCCTGCCCGTGCTGCAAACCTGCTCTGGGCCACCTGCGTGTCCCTTCTCGCTCCCCGGCCCCGGGGCCACCAACACTTCCTTTGTTGTCTCCCTTTGTGTCTTATTTAGACTCTCGGAGCTCGCTCTCTCCTTTTGGAGCGCCTCAACCCCGCAGGACTCGGATCATGGCAGAGCCTCTCGCTGCAGGAGTAAATAATAATAATAACATGCATTAGCTGCTAAGTAGGGGAATTAGGGGTTGGCTTATGTGTAAGCACCGTGCATGCTGTAATGATATCCTCGTGCTTAATGCAACTGGATCCTGCCATTATTAAAGCAGCAGGAGAAGTGATGTTTGATCTACAGGGCTAATTCTAGTTTTTGGAGACATCAAACAGCTGCTTTTCTTTTCTTTTCTTTCTTTTTTTTTTTTTTTTCCTCTCCCTTGGCAAATGCGCATGTTATAAGCAAATCTGAAATTACCAGGTTCACAAGTTGAGTTTCATGCAGAGAAATGTTTACTTTGATGCCAGAGGACCTGGCTCATTTCCATTTACAGTAAATGAGGAAGAAAATTGATTTGCAGCAGCAGGAGGGGTGTCAAACCTTTATTGCTGCTCAGGACATGTATGCACTGCTAACCAGGAAGATAATTAACCTAAATTAACCTTCTGCCTTGAGATGAGTCATAGTTTGGGGGGGGGGAGGTGGGAAGCGGGGGTGGAGAGGGTGTAGGGAGGGGAGCAGTGCTCTAGAGCTGTATGGACACGTCCTGTGCATTTCCAAGCAAAAACGATGGGCCCATGCAGCAACTGATTAGATTGAAATGGAAATTCTCGATGGGCACGAAGGGATTAAAAAAAAACCTCAGTGTATAAATTAGGGCTGGACTGTGAATTGCATAAATTGTGGCTGTAAAGTGGGGCAGAAAAGTGCATTTCCAGGTGCTGCTGAGCCAGGAAATAGCAAGTTCATGGCTTGGACTTGCCATTATTTACTGGCCTCATCTGAAGATCTTATCCAAGGGTGGAGGAGATGCCAGGGGTGGGAGCCTCTGCTCCAGAGGGCTTGGATGAGGAGGCTCCCAACTGGATGTCAAGGCAAGACCCATGTTGCTGTTATCCACCTGCCCAATTACTGAAATCTGAATTTCTTTATTAATTCAAAATAAATAACCATGCAACCATTCCAGGCAGTTATGGGGGATGGAGGTGGAAAACTGGTTTTGATTCAGTTTTGTTTGAAGAGCCTAAAATGTGGATCCTTCATTAACGATGTTTGTACGTCCTAGATCCAAAAAGACCCAGCAGCCAAGTGCTCCATTTCCTAGGAAATCAATCCCCAAACCTGACCATGGAACAGCTTTTGGGCATCTTGGAGGCCTTCTCCAACATCAATGATTCCATTATGATGGAATGGAATCACTGATGTTGGAAAAGCCCTTCAAGATGCCCAAAAGCTCTTCCATGGTCACTCCAACTTCCTCCAGGGTGAGCAGCAGTGGGGCTGAAATCTCCTTTATGTGGGTCTAGGCCCTGGACATCATTTGGGTCAGGGAACAGCTGAGTTTCTGCTTCCCCCTTCCTCCACCACAGAATCAGCAACACCTCCAAAACCATCGAGTCCCAGCATCAACCCAAACCCAGCACTAACCCCTGTCCCCAAGTGCCACATCCAGCTGGATGTGACTTAAACCTCTCCATGGATGGTGACCCAACCACTTCCCTTAAAATCCAGGCAAATTCAGACAAAACCAAAGCTGGATTTCTTTTATTTAGGGTTTTTTGGAGTTTTTTGGGTTTTTTTTTTTTTTTGTTTTTAATGGAGCCTAAGGATTTCAGATGCCCAAATGCCTTTGACATAAAAACAGTCCTTTAAAAACACCAGGAATTCTTTTATTCAGTTTAGGATCACCTCCAAAATCACCAACACCTCCAAAATCATTGAGTCCCAGCATCAACCCAAAGCCACCACTAACCCATGTCCCCAAGTGCCACATCCAGCTGGATGTGACTCAGACTCCTCCATGGATGGTAACCCAACTACTTCCCTGGAAAACCAGGCAAATTGAGACAAAACCAAAGCTGGATTTCTTTTATTTAGGGTTTTTGGAGGTTTTTTGTTTTTAATGGAGCCGAAGGATTTCAGATGCCCAAATGCCTTTGACATAAAAACAGTCCTTTGAAAACACCAGTAATTCTTTTATTCAGTTCAGGTATTTTGAGATAGTCAGTTTTAATTTTAATTCCCTCTCTCTGCTCATGGGTCAGGCAGAACTCTGTAAGAATCCTGCTTGGAGGCACTCTTGAGGTGTGGGAGAGAAGATCTCATCCTTGGTGGGACACAAGCTTCCATGGGAACAGCTCTGGATCTGTGCCCACAGCTCTGCATACCCCCCACACACCATAAATCACCCTACAAACCTCCAAATCACCCCTCACACCCCCTAAATCACCCCTCACAGCCCCCAAATCACCCTGCAGACCTCTAAATCACACCACACACCCCCCAAACCACCCTACAAACCTCCAAATGGTGGAGATAATCCAGGTGTGAGGATGCAGACACTGCCTGGTGGTGAGGAGTGGGTCAACATCTCAATATCATCACCAGCCAAGCCTCCAATTCTTCTCTGTCTGAAGGGGAGAAGTTTTCAGTGACCCAACACAATTTTGGTCGATTTGTGGGAGAATTTATGATGATTTAAACAAAAGGCTCTTGGGGAATTGGGGGAACATCTCAAAAAGTCAAACCTTGATTTTGTTTTCACTGGGCGTGAAGGTTTCTTGCCTTCAAACACAATCCAATATTAAGTAATTGAAATAATCCAAATCTTCAAAGCAGCACAAAATGGGCCATTCCGCAGCATTCCACTCATCTCCAGGCAAAACGGTTTTGACGTTTTTTGGTTCTCTGAGCAATCTGGGAACCCAGTGAAGCAAAAAAGCAGCAGTTGTGGGCACCACCCTCCACCTGGCCAGCACAAACACCAAGAGCTGGGAAACCTGATGTGGGAGCAAATGCATCCTGCGCCTCTGGGTGCATCCCAACCTGTTGGCTCTCAGCAGGGGTTTTGGGATTTTAAACCACATAGGACACCCCTCATTTCCCACATTAAGTTTTTAAGCTCAGTTTTGGCTAAATCCAGCAACAATTTAGCACTCCTGTTAATGGAAGTGGATCCATGCAAGAAGAGCGCTGCAGCCCAAAGCGGGGTCTCCCCTCCTCCAGAGACAAACAGCATTTTCCTTTTGAAGTCTGGATGTCTGTTCCTGGGCCAATAAAGCGCCCCATTTTCCCAGCAAGAAGGTAAAGGTGGTGGAAGGTGTCACGAACACCTCCTTGTGAAGTGCAATTAGCAGCTGGGTGCAGGGGGGAATTGCTGGCACCACAAGGGGCGGCGGTGGCCGTGTCACCTCGGTGACGGTGTCACCTCCATGGCTGTGTCACCTCGCTTGGGATGGGCCAGATGGGCCACGCAGGAGCCCCAACACCAGCCCTGGAGACAGTCTGGCCCACTGGAGCCCTCTGGGGAGGCTGAGGGCTTTCCTTGCTCCATATCCCATCCTGCTGGTGGCACTCAGAGAGGGTTGGATGAGCAGGGGAGATGGAGCTGCTTGTGGAGCTCAGAGCAGATATTTGGTGTGACACAGAAAACAGGACCAGGGTAATCTTCTGTGGCTCTGTTGGGTGTAAAAATTGGCCATACAACCAGCCCCAAACCCATCTACATCTACAGGAAAATACATTCCTTACATCCTTCACAGACAGTAGGGGCTGTTTGTTGGTTTTGGTCTTTCTTGCCTCCTCTGTTGTCTACAAAAGAGGGAAACAGCTCAGAGTCACAAACTGGGAGGAATCAGGACAGAGGGGGGAAATGTGGCTGCTGTGAGAAAAAGGACATGGAAATGTAGCTCTGGTAAAGATATTCCAGGCCATTTTACAAGATAGCAATGCTTGTCTGAAAAAAAAGGGAGTGAGAGGAAAATGGAAGAGTAGTGCGACTCCATAATGTAATTTCTGGTGTCTAATGCTGTCGTGGTGATATTTTATGAAAAATCCCTTCACCAGAATTTTTTCTCCTGGGAAGCTTCAGCTTCTCCCTGTTTTGCTGCTTTGGAATGTGATTTGGAGAATTGTTTATCCAAACATGTGAATTGTTTTTAGTTAATGGCCAATCACAGCCAGAAGTGTCAGATTCTCTGAGTCTGTCACGAGTTTTTATTATTCATTCTTTTCCAGCCTTTTGATGTCTCCTTTCTCTTTCTTTAGTATAGTTTTAGTATATAAGTATAATATAATATAATATAATATAATATAATATAATATAATATAATATAATATAATATAATATAATAATAATATAATATCAGCCTTCTGAGAACATGGAGTCAAATTCCCATCTCTCACCTCATCCTGGGGACCTCACAACACCACATAATGCTCCAAAAATGATTCCCACAAAGTTCTCCCTAAAGATGGTGGCAGTTTTGTTGCAGGCTTGGTGACAGACCCTAAGTGACACAATCTGCTGGGGCTGCAGCTGTTGAATTAAATGAAATCAGTATTAAATGAAATCAGTCTCAAGCAAACAGGAGAACCCAAGGACACCCCTAGGGTCAAACCATAATCACACCTTTAAACCCAAACCCAGCTCACTGCACCCAACTCCATCACATCTACACAGCAACCCTCACCCCAGGCTGCCAGCTGGGGAGAAAATATCCAATTTTGGGGCTCAGGTGGATCAAACATTCAAGAAATCCGGGGTTTGCACATCTGCTGTTATCAGCAGGCAGCTCACTTGTACAAACACATCCAGTCCAAGGGCAAGGCGAGCCCTCTCCAATATTAAGCCACTAAAAGACAGGGGAATAGGTTAAGGACTGGCTAGCAGCCAATGAGGTTTGCAAAGCAGTGAAATCTAATAAAAATAATTGAAATATTTAAAGGCAGTTGCTTCACTTTATAAAGAAGCACCTGCAATGATTACCCAAAACATTTGCAGGTGGAAAAAGGGCTGAGCACGTCATTGGTGTTAATCTCATTTATGCTCAGAGGGCAAATTAGGCATTGTAATTGTCAGGAACCATTGGAGCTGTTTCAATAATGGGATGAGTCTGATAATGAGGGATGATTCCTTTAGATCACCTTCAGTGTGTAACAGTGCAAAGCCAAGGCTTGGGTCGATTAAAAACCTGACATCAAGGTGAAAGGGGCTCTCTGCAAGGTGTCATTTACCTGGGGAAGAGGTTTTACAGCAAATTCTGTGAGCCAGAGAGAAGTTGGATCAGAGGATCCACGTTCGCCCCTGAAAGAATTTTCTACCAAGGTGGTTGACATAGAAACCAAGAAAGAAAGGAGGATAAATAAGAGAAACTGCAACTGCCTGTTCCAAGGAGCATTTGTTTGTCTCTCCTTGACCAATGAGTAATGTACAAAGTTATGAGTTTTGTAGGAATGTATAAAAAAGCCTGCATGCTGCAATAAAAACAGTTTGAAGCCTTCTGAAAACTGAGTGTGTTGCTTTGTATTGTCTCCATCTCTACTACAACATTGACCTGCTTCAGCCTGGAGAAAGTCTGGAGAAACTTCGTGTCCCGTTCTGGAGAAAACAGAGACAAATTCACCTAAAATCCCTCCAGCCAACCCAGCTGATACAGCTCAGTGCATCTCCACTGACTCTGTAGGAAGCTAAAATCCCATCCCAGCATTTGGCCCTTTGGATTTTGGTTTGGGTGCTGATCCAAAGCTGATCCAGTGCCTGGGTCCTGGAGCTCAAAGGGGTCGCTTCAAAGAACAAACAAAAGGTAGATGGACGTGCACAGGGAAGGGGAGTTTGACTTCCCCATCTTTTTATCCAAATGGAGCCACACGAACAGCCAGGCCCCAGCCATGGCATCAGCCTGTCCCCAAACATTTTGGAAGCAGAATCACCTGTTCTCTTTTAAAATAGGTGTATTTCAGCACATGCTCCACCTCACTCTCCTGTGTTCCCAGTTGGATACAGCCACCCCTCTGGACCTGATAGGAAATCCATTAATTTCCATGGAAAGACACTTCATTTCCTATAAAATTTACTCCAAGCACTATTAAAATTCATTCCAAGAGCTGGCAAGTAGGAGGGGTGACCCTCTGCTTGTGGCACCAGGCAGTTTCTTGGCATCAAAACCCAAATGCACTGAAGAGCCTGGGGCACACAGAAAATTGTGAGCCCAATTTGTGCCATCCCAGGGCCAAAATCACTTAGGAAGTAAAACATGGAAGAGGACAGGCAAACGTTGTTTGGTGCCTTGCTACCATTTTTTAAAAATCCTGTTCTACAGATGGTGCCTTGGGTGTTTTCCATCCCAGGAGAAAGATGACTGGAGGGGAATATTCCTTCACCTGAGGAGCACTTCAGCCTTTATAGAGGATTCACAAATTTAGAAAAGACTTTTCACACAGAAGCTGGAGAAGACACAGTAAAAACACCATAAATAAACACAAAATAAAACCCTCTGGCTCTTTTTGTGGCCCTCACGGACACCTTTGAGGGACCATGGAGATCTGGGTAGCACCATCAGTACAACCAGATCCCAAACCTCATCCTTGATTCTGGCTCTGAGGGTCTGAAAATCCTCAGAGGGGAAAATTGTCCTGCAGGAGGCGCAACAAACGTGAATTCCAGAGTATTTTAATAATTTTGGTCCCAAAACTTAGAGATTTGTCCCAGTTCTGGCAGTGGCTGACCAATGAGCTCTGCTGAAGAAGCTCATCACAGCATCACCATCACCACCATCATCTGGGATACAATTCCTTTCCAAGGAAGAGGTGTCCAAATCCTTCAAGTCCTTAAAGACTTTGAGCTGTTGCTCATCACTTTAACAAATTAGTCAAGAAGAGCTTCAAAGGCGGTTTAACCTTAATTTAAGGGGCTAAAACGTTTGCCAGGAAGTTTCCCAGATTATTGGGGTGAGTGGAAAAGTTGGATTCACCTTTTCCTTTGAGGATTTGAGCCTTGGTGCCCACGGGTGATGGACAACTAAGCCAGGTATTTAGCCAGATTTTGTGTGTAGGCATCAACCTTTCCCAGAGATCTGCAAATTCCTTCCTAAAGCAAATATCTAAAATTAAACAGATGACTCAGTAAATCAGTTGGGGCTAGAAATAATCAGCTTTCAACTTGGAGTGGAATTAATCTGTTAGTTAATGAGATAAACTCATTAAATCACAGAATCACAGAATGGTTTGGGTTGGAAGGGACTTTAAAGATCATGCAATTCCAATACCTGCCATGGCAGGGACATCTTCCACTGTCCCAGGTTGCTCCAAGCCCTGTCTAACCTGAAATTGGGCATTTCCAGGGATCCAGGGGCAGCCACAGCTGCTCTGGGTGCTGTGTCATGGCCTCTCCACCCTCACAGAGAAGAATTTCCCCCAATATCCCATCTAAACCCGTTTTCTTTCAGCTGGAAGCCATTCCCCTTGATTCTCTCACTGCACACCCTTGTATAACCAATTCTGTCCTTTTTTCCTGTGACAAATTTTGGATTGGTATTTAAATGAATTCGCCAGGAGGAGCTGGTCTTGTACAATGCCATGCATCACAAGATCCTTTGTGTTGTTACCCACCAGTTTTAGGGATCTAAAAGTTTAAATCTTTATTCTTGAACCTTACAGCTCAGAGTCTGGAATTGCCTGGAAAATTGGCATCATGTGTGGTGGGATTTGCAAAAATCAGGAGGAGAGGAGAGGAGAGGAGAGGAGAGGAGAGGAGAGGAGAGGAGAGGAGAGGAGAGGAGAGGAGAGGAGAGGAGAGGAGAGGAGAGGAGAGGAGAGGAGAGGAGAGGAGAGGAGAGGAGAGGAGAGGAGAGGAGAGGAGAGGAGAGGAGAGGAGAGGAGAGGAGAGGAGAGGAGAGGAGAGGAGAGGAGAGGAGAGGAGAGGAGAGGAGAGGAGAGGAGAGGAGAGGAGAGGAGAGGAGAGGAGAGGGATGGGTCCAGTTGCTGCAGGGAATTTTGCATCTGAACATTTTCCCTCGTGGCAGGACACAGCAAGAGAGAAGCCTGCTCGTTCCCAGGAGACACTTGCCTAATTGCACAGAGTCAGCAAGTTGAGGCCTTTGGAATAGTTTTGGATAACTTCCCATGCCTCTCACCTTGCACAACCGTGCCCAGTGCCCTCCAAAGCCTGCTGAAGCCTTCTGCAGCACCAAGGGCTGTTGGAGCAGGTTCACAAACCCGAGCACAAACCATTAAGAGAAAATCCTACCAATATCAGCACTCTCCTCTCACTTACACCTACTTTGCATTTTAAATGCCAGTAAATGACCGCCCAAGGGAGCAGAGAATCAGACCCATCAATGTGGGTATATTTCAGCAACCCAGACCCCAGGAATTTTGGAAGTGCACCAGCGTTAAGCATTATTAATGCCTATTGAAAAATAGCTGGAAATCTCCCCAGCATTGTTAAAGAATCATTTAATTATTATTAACTGAGTCACGGAGGGCAGGCAGGCAAGTTTATGAAACCCATGCACTGAGTAACTGTGGACTCTGGAGGATGAGCTGGCTCCGGTGCCAAGGTTTGTAATTAAACCGTGGCCCGGGTGCTGATGCATTCAGCAAGTGCCCTCTGCTGGACTCCCATCCCAGCCAGGATCTTCCACATCCATCCCTCGCCCTGCTCCTTTGCAGGGCTGGCTGCACCAGGCGCCCTCCTGTCGGAACTCAGCACATCCCTCCGGGTGCCCAGAGCTGCCAAGGACCCCATTGAGGGGCTCTGAGACCCTGGCACGCAGCCCTGAACACCTCAGGATTTGATTATGACCCTTGGAGCGAGTTGCCAGCTTTGTATGGGGACGTGAAAGTCACACAGGTTTGAATGGTGTAATAACAACATGATCACAGGGTGAAAATGTAGATTTTAAGATTTTTGGTATGGGGGTTATGGGGAGAAGATGGAGGAATCTGGGCATGTCCAGCCTTTCTTCTTCTTCTTCTTGTTCTCCATTTTCTGCAGTGATGTTGGCACTTTGGGATTGGTTTAGAGTAGAAGTTCACTGTCTAACATAGGTGACAGGTATTGGGAATTAAGTGTAAATATGTTATACGTAGTTTGTAGTATAAAAGGACAACACAGAGGGCCTGTGGCTGCCCTGCTGAGCAGATCCTGGCTGGGCAGAAAGAAAATTTTATAGATAAGAATTAATAAACAACCTCAAGACCGAAAAGGAAGAGTCCAGACTCGTTCTTCAGTTGCATGGGCCAAAGCAGAGACATCCTGCACATCTCAGGGCAGGAATTATCAACAGCAACCCGAGACCCTCCCTGCCTGACTTCCAGCCCTTTTGCCAGCAGCCACCTCCCGTTGGTTTTCTCAGCAAGAGCGATTATTCAGGGAAAAAAAACAACCCAAACCCAAACCAACAAAATGAAGTTACAACCCCCTGTCACCACAGCTTGGTTGGGCTTGAAATGGGGAGTTCATCACCCTTTCCCACCCCATTCCCAGCAGGGACTGGGAAATGTCCATCCTCACTGGTTTCTCCTCGATGACTAAAGCAGGTGGGGCTCACCTGGGTGAGCAGATATGATGTGAGAGTGCAATTAAACAGCAGAGCTTTCACCACCCAGCTCCCAGGGCCTTATTTAGCTAATTAAGAAAGCTGCGCTTTCATCCCCCTGAGGTGTTTCCAGCTCCCTCAAGAGCACTGCCAAGGTCAGCTTTGCTGCTGACCATTCACAACGGTCCGTGCTGACCATTCACAATTCTCAATGCCAAGCCACAAGAGCTTGGATTACAGAGTGTCAGGCTTCCCTAACTGGGGCACATAACAGTCCTAGGCCTCTAACTGGTCACCAGGAGTCCAGCACTCCGTGCGCTGCCAAGTGAGCCCATATTTTTGTGGAAAAATTCCCATTTTCCATGCCCGTGGCCAGGTCTGGCTGCCAGGTACTCAAGGCAGGAACGGTCTCTCGGTGTAGGACCCAGCACTGCAAGGCCTCTAGGCATGCTTATAATGCAAACAGAGAGATTAGATCGAGTCTGGCCTCTCTCTCAGCGCTGCAGGCAGCACAAGAGTGGAGTGTTTGCCTCTTATCTGGAGTCTTGGGGGATTGGCCCAACATATTGACATAAACTCCTGCCAATGTCAGTTTACACTGAGGAGAACGGGTTGTAAAATGTGCTGGCTCGGGAGCAAGATCAGAGTCCTGGTGAGGCATCCCCTCTGCAGAGCCCAGAACCTCCCACAGAGAGAAGGGACCATCCAAGACACTCAGCTTTGGGCCCCTAAATGGATGGGGGGGCTGTAAATCAGCAAGGCTCCAAAGGCCAAGAGTGTGGGACATTTCCTCGGTGGGCTTGGGGTCCTCCAGAGCAGTTCAGAGACATGCAGAAAGCAATTCTTGGCAGTCTTGTGGAGAATTCAACAGTTAGAGGAGAAAAAGGTAAATTTCAAAGGGATCTCAAATGAAAAAAGTACAAAAAACAAAAAAATAATCGTTGCGTTTTCACATCAACAATTATTGTAAGAAAATCAAAGTGCAAGAAAAACTTCAGTGAGTCAGAGCAGGAGTAAGGGTAGCTCAGGAGCCTGTGTGGCACCCCAGAAACAAGAGATGCTCTCCAGGGAGGGCACTTTGTGCAATTATTGCCCTCATGCTGTCCCAGCAGCACCTCCATCTCACAGGGATGCTGGAGAGATGCACTTTGTGCACCTCTGTCACAGACATCTTTATGGAAAATCGTTTCCTTAGGATTTTTCCTCCTCAGAAGCTGAGAGGCCTCAGGAAAAAAATGTAAACATTGATTATCTGCTGCTGTGGAATGCAACAGGTAAATCTGGGATTGGTCACATGTGGTTGTTTCTAATTAATGGCCAATCACAGCCCAGCTGGCTCGGACAGAGAACCGAGCCACAAACCTTTGTTATCATTCTTTTTTTTCTATTCTTAGCCAGCCTTCTGATTAAATCCTTTCTTCTATTCTTTTAGTGCAGTTTTAATATAATATATATAATAATAAATCAAGCCTTCTGAAACATGGAGTCAGATCCTCATCTCTTCCCTCATCCTAAGACCCTGTGAACACGGTCACACACCTCCATCTCACAGGGATGCTGGACAGATTCACTTTGTGCACCTCCATCTCACAGGGATGTCCCTCTGCTGCTTCTCCACCCATGGCTGAGCCTGGTGTCCATGAATTTTTGACCCTGATTATGTTATGTGCCTCAACAACTTCCTGTAGCAACAGATTCCAGTTTTTTTTTCATGCTTAGGAATTAAAATTCATGGAATCAATAAAGCTGGCAAAGATCTCTGATGCCATCAAGTCCAACTGACCAAAAACCTCCATGTCCAGCAAACCCAGAGCTTCATTCCCAGACCCACACCCACGTGCTGGCTGTTTCCAGGGGTTGGGGGCGTCAGGGCCCCCCATGATTCTGTCTCAGAATCATGGAATATTCTCAGTGGGAATGGACCCACAGGGATTGTCAAGTCCAGCTCCACACAGGACACCCCAACAACCCCACCCTGGGCATCCCCATTCTCCCAATGCTCCTGGAGCTCTGGCAATGTTGGGAATGTGCCCATTCCCTGGGGAACATGGGCAGTGCCCAACCACCCTCAGGGGGAGGAATTTTCTCCTGACCATGGCTTCAAAAGGGAGCAGGGGTCCCCCAAGCCCTGTGAGGAACCCAGCTGAGCGTCTCAGGAGAGATCCCAGTGCTCACAGGCCTTTCTTTATCTCTGTCATCACTGGGAAGTCTCAGGCACAAGCTTAAAAGCTGAGGGCATCTAAATGTGGGTGCCCAAGTCTGGTGCTCAAACCTACCTGGAAACGTATTTAAATTAGAGGAGAGATTATTGAAATTTAGCCAAATTTGAACATTTTGGTTTTCAGATGCTGTTTTTTGTTTAAAAACAGGGAAGATTAACCAAAGAATATTCTTAGAGCATAATTCAGTTTGGAAGGGACTCTATCACTCCTCCAACCACCTGCTCCAAACAAGGCCAGCTGTGAGGTCAGACAAGGCTGCTTCAAGGAGCAGAACACAAAATCTGGAAGCAGATAATTCCAAACCAAGGCCCAGAGCTAAGAAGCAACGTGGCTTTGAAGCATGGCCTGATTGCCAAGGTCCCTGGCAATAATTTGGAAAGGGAAAGCTGTGGATGAACACACAACAGCAGCACCAGGTAACTGTCCACAGCCACAATGACAATGGTCCAGAGGTGGAAAGGAAGGGACCAGCAAACCTTCACAACCACACGAGAAGGAAGAGCAGGTCGGGGGTTAACGTTAATTAATGACAACCAGGTTTCAGTGAAGAGCAAGACAACCTTGTCCTCCAGCTCCTTTGCGCTCCATGAAGGACACTGGAAACACACAGGTGGAAGCTGAGTGGTGTAAAATGGACCAGAGAAACACCTTTAACATTTCAAATTAAGGATGGTCAGGATTGATCCATCACAGGTTGTGTCCCAGGGAGAGGAATTCCCTGCAACCCTGGTCTGGCAACAAAGGAGGAACAGATCCAAGTGCCCAAACAGCAGCAGCTTCAACAGGAGAGGCTTCACATGAGTCAATATGTGAACTATTCAAGAGTGTTTCTGCTTGCTGATTTAAAATCTACAGCCCTTATCAACGAGGAGAGGGACCACAGTGGCTTTTCTTCAAGGCAGATTAAGAAGGAAAGTAAAAGCAGGTATTTAAGATAAGAAATAAAACAAGCGAGCTGTTGTATTAAAATAAAGCCAGGATAATGGATGGAGTCAAAAAGACATTTTTGTCCTAGGTAGAGCTCAGGAGTGGGGAAAATCAATAAGGGAAATAAAGGACTTGAAGAAATATTTATAGTCAGCAGAGTCAAGGTTGAAGAGAAGGCACTTTTCTTGTGCAAGCAACAAAGAAACCCTGACGAGAGCATTAATTTGTTACTCCAGGGGAATGGTGGAACCATGGATAATAACCAAGAAAAGCCCTGGGTATTCAATAAAGACCTCAGCTCTGCACGTTGAGAAAAAGCTGCACAAGCTGCTTCTACCACACTCTGCTGATGATCACACTCAGGGCTCTAACCATAAGCAAGGAGATGGTAATCAGCATCTCCCACAGCTAGCCATTAATAAATCTGCAGATTCAGATCATTTACATCCAGCAGGTTTTAAAGAGCTGGCCAAGAAGGCATTGGAGCCTGTTCAAAAAGTCTTTGAACCCCAGGGAAGTTCTAGAGGACCAGGAGAAAATGAGTGTTTTGTCGGTGTTTTAAAAGAGGACAACACGGGTTCTAGAGTGCCAGCCTGCCATTAATCCCAGCAAAAAAAAAAAAAAACCAAAAAACAATAATAGAATAGCTCATATGAGATTTGTTTATTATGGAATCAAAGGAAGGTAATATAATTGCTGCCAATCAACTTGGGTTTATGAAAAATAGATCTTGTCAAATTAATTTGATGTATTTTGTGATAACAGCACCAGCGTGGTTAATAAGGGGAAGAGTGCTGATGTAATTTTACTTGGATTTCTCCTCAAGGCAACTGCCTGGGTACTGCATGATATTTTGATTAAGAAGCTGGAGTCCCAAGCATGGCACACATTAAAGGGATTAAAGAGCAGCTAACGTAGGTCTCGGAGCGTTCCTCTAAACAAGGGATCCCTGCCAGATGGGTGTGTCTGAGCCAGGTCCCACAGGGAACCGTTCTGTTTTAACACTTTCTCCACGTCCTGGGAGAACAAAAAAATTAATAAAATTTAAAAATTGCTGATGACAACACAAGGTTTACTGGATCAGCAGGTAAGGAAAGAGGTTGAGGTCAGTGGGGTGGAGGTGAAGGAGTCCCTTGTTCAGGGGGGTGAAGGCAGGTGAGGGCCAGAGGTACAGGCAGATGTGCTGAGGAGGAGAAGGTGGCCGTGTTCCCCCTCCTGGGAAGGAGCAGTGCAGGAGATATTGGGGCATCACAGCAAGCAGCCATAGGAGGAGAGGCTGAGGGGGCTTGGGTTGGTCACTGAGGTCAGACCCCAACGGGAGCTGCAGCTCATGCAGAGGGACAATGGAGAGGGGCTGGGAACACAAACCCTGTGAGGAGCCCTGAGGGAGCTGGGGGTGCTCAGCCTGGAGAAAAGGAGACTCAGGGCTGCCCCCATCACTCTCTGCAGCTCCTGAAAGGTGCCTGTGCTCAGCTGGGGCTGGGCTCTGTCTGCAGCAGCACTGACACACCCAGAGCACACAGCCTCAAGGGAAATACAGGTTGGTGTGCAAACCCAGGGCACTGGGAATATTTCTGTGTCTGCTCTGGGCTGCCCTGACCCCCAGGGCAGCACTGACTCTGACCCTCATCCATGGAGAAAGTTTCCCAGACTTCAAGATAGACCGGAATCCACCAAAGTGTGCAACAGATTATAGAGAGCAGTGTGGGTGTGTCACTGGGTGAGAAATTGAGGTTTTGGGGTTTTTAGTGTGTTGTGGATGGCAGCAAGATGGAGGGCACAGGGTGTCATCCTGGGTTCCTTCTTCATGCTGCTTCTTCCTCCTTCTCCATGGGTTTGGGTGGCATTTTGTAATTGGGCAGAAAAGTCCCCATGGCAGCTCTGGGGGATCAATTATTGGGTTAAAAGGGAAAATACTCCAGGTGTCAGTTCTGAATTGGATAGTTTAGTCTGAAAAGGCCTTGGAACAAGAGATTGTTGGCCATTTTGTGCCTTCTGATGAAAAGCTGCAGAACTCCCAGCAATGAGAGTGTTTTACTGATAAGAAATAATAAACACCTGAGTGTGAACATGAAATAACATCTCAAGTGCCTTCAATGCAGACCCAGAGAAACCCACACCTGGAACCACCACAGGTTGGATATCAGGAAAAAGATTTTCACATAGAGTGACAAAGTTCTGGAATGGCTGCCCGGGGAGGTGGTGCAGTCCCCATCCCTGGGTGTGTTTAACAAAGCCTGGATGTGGCACTGGGTGCCAGGGTTGGGTTGAGCTGTTGGGGCTGGGTTGGACTCGATGGCCTTGAAGGTCTCTCCCAACCCTGAGATTCTGTGATTCTGTGAATGGAGGGGCAGCTCTGATCTCTCCTCCCTGTGACTGGTGACAGGGCCCAAGGGAAAGACTAGAGCAGTGTCAGAGTTTTCACTGATTTAACAAACAATTCCTTGGATGGATAACAACCAAACAATACCTACCTGTGAGGAGAACAGCAGTGGGACACCATCCCAACGCCAGCACAATCCTGGGTAAAGCTCCAGCATTTCTGTCTGAGGAGGGCAGAGCTGACTCTGTGCAATGGGGAACCAGCTCTGAAGGGGTGGATTAAAAGCCTGGGTGCTTTTCTCACAGCAGGAAATGGGACTGGAATGTAAAATAAATGAATAAATGCAAGAATTTTGTGTGCATGGGAAGGAGAGAGTTGAAAATCCAAAGGGACTTTGGAAACCCTTTGGAGACACAAGTGAGAGTTTTCAAAGCAACAGAACCATACAATGGTCTGGGTTGGAAAGGACCTTAAAGATGGTCTTGTTCCAAGGTTTAGGTTGGATCTCAGGGAAATTTTCTTCTCCCAGAGGGTGCTGGGCACTGCCCAGGGAATGGTCACAGCTCCAAGGCTGCCAGAGCTCCAGGAGAATTTGGACAGCTCAGGGACAGGCTGGGATTGTTGGATTGGACTCCGGATCCGTGTGGGCCTCTTCCAACTCAGAATATTCCAGGATTCCATGATGCAGCCCAGTCTACCTGCAGGTTTATTGATGAAATCTCCAGCACTCTTAGGTGCTGGGAAGGAGGAAATATTGAATTTTTGGGATGTGCCCATGACCCCACACTCCTGTGAGAGCCTCAGATGCCCCTGGGTTGGTCCAGCAGGCAGTGGAGGGAGATGTTCTTGATGTCAAAGCATCAAAAGATGTTCTTGATGTTCTTGATATCAGGGGTGGTGAAGGAGGTTGCTGAGGGGTCCTGTCCCAGTGCCGAAGCCAGGCCTCCCAGGCTGCAAACTGGGCACAGCTGAAATAGCAGGAGGTAAAGCCATGAAAATGTGCCATTAAACCAAAGAGGAGCTGGAGGAGAGCCCCAAGAATGGAGGCAAGGGTGGAAATCATTAGAGCAGTTCAGTCCACCAGCTCCATGGGCAGAAGGATGGTAGTTTATGAGCCCAGGAATTGTCCACTGAATGGATGTTCAGAAATAAAGAGCTCTTCAGTCTGTCACACACAAAGGTTGGAGGGGATTTAAATGCAAATAAGCAAAGTTAGCTATAATAAAACACCAAACACAGCACCTGAACTTGATTGTGTGATGGGAAAATGCAGCAGAGGGGATGAGGATTCACAACACACAGGTTTTAGAAGAGACAGATATTTTATCTAATATAATATGCATTAATGTATTATAATGTCTAATATGTCTAATATATTATTATCTAGTTCGACCAGGATTTTTCCTTCTCTGCCTTTTATTTACACAAGAAGTCTGGCAGAAGAATCCCATTAAAACTCCTTTTTAAACTCCTTCCCTGAACTGAGGCAGAGGATGCGGAGGAGAACCATGGAAGGATCAGCACATGAGTCACCCCAGCCCAATTAGGCTTCCACACAGACACCATCCCATGGGAATTTGTCATGAATTGCCTGGAGACAGAATTACACCTGTGAAGACCACGATTCTCAGAAATCCTCTCATCCTTTCTGTCAAGGGAAAGCTTTCTTTGATTCCTCCCATTTATTTGGACTCCTCCTCTCCATTGGTGTGTTCACCTAAACTCATTCCACTGAACCTCTCCTGTGAGGGAAGGCTGAGAGGGTTGGGATTGCTGAGCATGGAGAAGAGAAGGCTCCAGGGAAAAATGGTTTAAAATGGAAAAAGGGGAGATTTAGATGACAAATTATGAAAAAATCCTTCCCTGTGAGGGTGGGCAGGCCCTGGCACAGGGTGCCCAGAGCAGCTGTGGCTGCCCCTGGATCCCTGGCAGTGCCCAAGGCCAGGCTGGAAGGGGCTTGGAGCAGCCTGGGATGGTGGAAGGTGTCCATGTGTCCATGCTCATGGCAGGGAATGGGACTGAAAGGGCTTTACAGTCCCTTCCAACCCAACCCATTCTGGGATTCTATGGAACAGCAGCACCTTCTCAGAGCAGCACGGCCAGTGGCAGCTTTGGTGCCTCTGTTAGGAATGAGGACCCACATCCATTTGCCTCCCCATTTCATCTCCTGCCTTTGCTCAGACTGATTTTTGGACTCTTATATTGATTAAAGCAGCCCCAATCCAAACCCCTCAATGGTAACTGGATTAAGGAGTATTTAATTTCATTACTGTATTACTTAGAAACCGTGTTATATTTATAAATATAAAGATATAAATAGAACTAGTAAAAATATAAATATAATATAATAAAATTCTAATATTATATAATGCAAAATGCATAATAGATCATACATATTCTATCACATATATTATATTGTATATCATATATCATATCTCATATATCCTATATATTATATATAATGTATATATTACACTATATATATTATGTAATATTGCTATTATATGATATTATTCTATATTCTAAATATAATAAAATATATAATATATAATGTATTATATGCAATGTACCATATATTATAATATATATTTAATTTTAGTTATAAAAATTATATTGACTGGATAAATATAATATATATAATATAAAAATAAATATAATATAATATAATATAATATAATATAATATAATATAATATAATATAATATAATATAATATAATATAATATAATATAATATAATATAATATAATATAATATAATATAATATAATATAATATAATATAATATAAATTACATTATATATATGATAAATAGTGATACAAAATACAAAATGATAGATAATAGATAATAGATAATAGATAATAGATAATAGATAATAGATAATAGATAATAGATAATAGATAATAGGTAATAGATAATATTTTTTGGATAAATATTATATATTCTGGATATTTATAAATATCCAGAAGCTCGACAGGAATTCAGCTCTGGACCAAATCTATCAGAAGAATAAGCCCACCAGAATCAGATCAGCCTACAGGAGGGGAGGCCTCTGGAGCAGGGAATGTTCTCCCCACTGCCATGCCCCATCTTCTCCCATCTCCTGCCCATGGAGCTTGCCTTCTTCAGGCTTTCCTTGTAGAGGACCTACCTCAGACAGGTCCTTTTACCAGTAAGGACCTGAACTCTCCTGGCAGGAACAGCCATGAGAGGACTGGGAAGGAGGATTCCATGGAGGATTCCATTCCCACAGTCCATCCCCTCCCAGGGGAGCAGAGGGAAGGGCTGGGACGAGCCCGGGGCTCTTCGTGCCAGGCTCTGGGAACAGCAGTGGGGTCACACCCTGCAACCACAGCTCAGGGTGGCACCAGGGTCAGGGAACAGCGGCACCCCAGGGCCATCCCTCACCCCAAACCCCACAGCAGGTACAGCCTGTCCAGGGCCATTCCTCACCCCAAACCCCACAGCAGGTACAGCCTGTCAGGGGCTGGTGGGGCCCCCAGGGCAGCTGCTCCTTCTGATGCCTTGTGCAGGCTGCCCTGGAACAGAGGCTGGACAGAGCTAAAGAATAAAGCAGGGATTTATTAAAACCCTCCATGGATGCACCTTGGGCAGCACCAGAGCCCAGCCAGGGCTGCACCCAAGATGAACCAAAATGGCCCCAAAATGCACGAGCGCTGCCGGGGTCTCTCCCTGGGATCAGTTCTGCTCCATTTGCACCTTGCAGTTCATTGTCCCATTCCAGCTTTGGCTTATGCAGTCCCACCATTAAATATGAATGTTAAACATGGAGGTGTTTTCAAAAGAGACAGCAGGGTTTTGAGCTTTATTTACTTGACAGCTGATAAAATCTGGGGACTTGTGATAAAATTTTGGGACTTGCTGAGCCAAGGGCAAGGTGTTCATTGCAAGAGCCAGTGCTCAGTGCCAGGCAGGGCAGGTGATGGCTGGGGAGCAGAGGGTGGGAAGGTGCCTTTCCTTAGGGAAACACCACGCCTGGCAAGGGATTGCAAACACCACTGGGCTGGGGTGGGCCTTCAAGGTCTCACCACACCAAAACCCTCACCACCTTGCCTAAGAGAAATTTAGATATAGAAATATATAAATTCATATTATATATATATGAATATATATATGAATATAAATATATATATTCATATAATATATATATGAATATCAATATATATATTGCATATACATATATACATATGTATATTATATAAATATATGTTGTATATAAATATATATTTATATATCTTATTTATATATTGTATATATCTTATATATATCTTATATATCTAAAATAATATATATAATATATAAATATATATAATAATATATAGAATAAATATATATAATATAATAGAAAAATAATATATATAATATATTAAATAATATATAAAATTATATATAGTATATAAAATGTATAATATAATATATAATTATTCTATATAATATTATATATATAATATATGTATAAATTTATATATTATATTATATTATATTATATTATATTATATTATATTATATTATATTATATTATATTATATTATATTATATTTATTATATTTATTATATTTATATTATATTATATTATATTATATTATATTATATTATATTATATTATATTATATTATATTATATTATATTATATTATATTATATTATATTATATTATATTATTTAGATATAAATTTAGATATATAAATAAGAGAAATGCCACACCCTCACAGACACCACATATGTCCCTTCAGGCCCAAACCAGCCACGAGGGAGGGCTCAGGGTGTTCCTGGCTGTGCTCAGGGCTGAGCTGTTTTCCCCCAGCTGTTCCCTCTCCCCAGTGTCACCATTCCACTGGGACACTCCATCCCTGCTCCCCTCACTGCCCTTTGAAGGGGCTGAGCCCTGGGTTTATGTCCAGGATTTTTCTAATGAGCTCTTAAACCTTCTATCAGTGACACATTCCATCAGTGGATCTAAGGCACCTAAATAAAATTGACATAAGGCAAGGCCTTTTAATTATCCAATTATTTTGTTTCAAGCAGCAGCTGGTAAAAAATAAAAAGACTTAGTGTTCTTCTTTCGTCTCTGTTGACATAAAATCAAGGATCAAAGCACCTTAATTTTTGGCCTCTGATTTTTCTTTCCTTGATTTAAACACGCCTGTTATGAGTTCAGTGGCCTTCCTGCCCCTTTGCTTATTTAGCAGTGATTAGTGAGTGCTGAAGCTGCAAAGCCTCAGAGTTTGCTGTCCTGGGATGAAGCCCCTGTGGCACTGGGAGCTGATGCTGTGCAGAATAAGCCCTCACCTGTCGCAGACATCTTTTATGGAAAATCCTTTCCTCAGGATTTTTCCTCCTGAGAAGCTGAGAAGCCTCAGGAACAAAATGCAAACAATGGTTATCTGCTGCTGTGGAATGCAACAGGTGCATCTGGGATTGGGCTCATGTGGTTGTTTCTGATTAATGGCCAATCACAGTCAGCTGGCTTGGACAGAGAGCCGAGCCACAAACCTTTGTTATCATTCCTTCTTCTTCTCTTCTTAGCTAGCATTCTGAAGAAATCTTTTCTTCTATTCTTTTAGTATAGTTTTAATGTAATATATATCATAAAATAATAAATCAGCCTTCTGAAACATGGAGTCAGACGAGGATCTGACCCCTGTGAACACGGTCACACAGAGCACCCTGTAGATCCAGCTTGGATCTCCCCTGGGTTCCTTAAAGAACAGACACTCTGTGGAGGCACATGGTCAGATGGATTTTGCACCAGGCTTCATCTGCAGGATGAAATTTCTGAGGAAACCTCATCCCAACAAGCAGTTTGGACCAACCTGGAGAGATCTGTCTTCCCAAGGGGATGGTGATTCCAGGTCCCAGGAAAGTGGGAGAGACCAGGGCATGAGTTTTACCCAAGTGTAGCACAAAAACAAATACCACTCAGTTTCCTGATTTCTCCTTGCAGAACCTGGACCTGCAGGTGTGGTGGGCTGTGAGTGTCTAACATGGGATGCAGAGTCCATCTATCCAAGTGGATTCATCTGTTGGAGCCCTGGCTGCTGAGAATTTCAGATTTCTGTGCTGCCAGCACTGACCCCCAGAGAATACTGCACTGACCTGAGGCCGTGGAGAAGCTTCCAAAATGGAATGACAGAACTGGGATTGTGGGTGTGGAGTTTGGATAGAAGTGTGTGAGATCACAGGGTGGGAAACTCAGAGTTTAAGGGTTTAGAATAAAGTAATGGATATAAAGCAAGATGGAGCTTTTGGGGTGGAGGCTGCTCCTTCTTCTTCTTCTTCTTCTTCTTCTTCTTCTTCTTCTTCTTCTTCTTCTTCTTCTTCTTCTTCTTCTTCTTCTTCTTCTTCTTCTTCTTCTTTCTTTTTCTTCTTCTCCTTCTTCTCCTTCTTCTTCACCTTCTTCTCCATGGCTTTGGGTGGTTTTGTGTAATTGGATAAAAAGTCCCCATTGCAGCCATGGGTGGTTGTTTCTAATTATTGGGTTAAAAGTAAAAATAATTGAGGTGTCATTTCTTAACTGGACAGATTATCCTCAAAAGCACTGACAGATCCAGAGCACACAGCCTCAAGCTGCACCAAGGGAAATACAGGTTGGATAGCAGGGAAAGTTTTTCACAGAAAGAGTGATAAAGTTCTGGAATGGCTGCCCGGGGAGGTGGTGCAGTCCCCATCCCTGGGTGTGTTTAACACAGTCTGGATGTGGCCCTGGGTGCCAGGGTTTGGTTGAGCTGTTGGGGCTGGGTTGGACTCGATGGCCTTGAAGGTCTCTCCCAACCTGGTCATTCTGGGAGTTCTGGGCATTTGAGTCCCAAAGGTGCAGCTGACAATGTCAAATTTACTCTAGTTAACATGTACAATTCACACCACATTCAGCCACTCCGTCACTTTGGCTACACCAAGCTTTGGACTCACTGATCCTCATGGTCCCTCCAATCCCAAGATATTCCACAATTCTAAGAACACAAACAGAGCCCAGCTGCTGTGTTCACTGTCAAAACCAAGCCCACATGGAGACAAAGCCCTTGGGAATGGTCCAACCCTCTGAACTTTGAACATCCACAGAAGGATGGCAGCTCCTCTCGTGTCTCTTCAGGCTGAACCTTTCCTCAAAGCTTTCCTGTTTGTTTCTGTGGGCAGCACAGGGCAGGTGGGCACCCCAGAGTGCCAAACCAGCCCCGTGGCCAGCCAAAGGCAGGTGAGTGAACACCATCCTCACCAAACCTGCTGCACTTCAGCCCAAGCTGAGATTGCTCTGAGCTGCTGCCAAGGGCGGCTCCAGGTGTCCCAAAATCCTGATATCCAGGGGAATGGATATCCACAGAAGGGTTGGGACAGCAGAAAGTCAGGGGCTCGTGGTTTAAATCTGAAAAACCCCAGATGTGGCATCACCTGAGGACTTGGGGAAGCCCAAGGAGCAGAAAACTCAGGCCTCAAAGTAAGAGTCCATCTCTGAGGGAGCAGCTTCATCTGGGGCTGACAGGAACAGGATTTGGGAAAAAAAAAACCTCAGAAATGGGGTTGAAGCACTTCCATAAACCAGAGTTTGAGGTCTGGCAGCCTGCAGACACAGGCTAGCTCAGATTGAAGGTGTATGGAGAATTGGGGGTTCCAATTAATCATATCAGCAATCCCCAGGTTATTCCTTTCAAAACTGAAGAATCATTACTTTCAAAATTAAAGAATCATTAAAGAATAAAGCCAAGGCAGAGCTCAGCACTGTGTCTTGCTCAGAGGAGCAGGAATTTCACACAGCAGACCCAGGAATGACAAGCCATAATTAACATCTGGGAGCAAACAGCGAGGACCTGGAGAGGCAACGACTCCTTGTTGTAAATTAAACATCACTTTGGTCAGGGGGTCAATAAAAATGGGCTTTCACCTGCTGCTAATTATTTCCCCCCCAAGCAACAATAGCTGCTTGTTCCCACTCAGGGCTGTGAGACAGAGGGTGCAGAGGGCGGAATTCACCTCTCTGAGGCAGCTCAAAAGGTGCTTAAAGGTGCTTTTTACCCCCGTGTGAAGCTCAGAGCAGCTGGAAAATTGCATATTTGAATGTGCTGAGCCCGTGGCTGGGCTGCAGCTGCAGAACCTGCCCTCCCTCCCCATGTGTGCTCGTGTGCAGGCAGTGTGTGTTCATGCAGCCATGCAAATGCACCAGCGGCAGGGGTTTTTAATGCATTCAGATTTCATCGCAGCTTGAAGTTTAAAACAAAAAAGCACAAAAAAAAAAAAAACAAAAAGAAAAAAAAGGAAAGAAAAAAGGAAAAAAACAAGAAAGAAAAAAGGAAAGGAAAAAGGAGAAAAATTTTCTAAAAATTAAAAAAAAAAGAAAAAAGAAAAAAAGAAAGAAAAAAAGAGAAAAATAAGAAAGAAAGAAGGAAGGAAGGAAGGAAGGAAGGAAGGAAGGAAGGAAGGAAGGAAGGAAGGAAGGAAGGAAGGAAGGAAGGAAGGAAGGAGCAAGCAAAATAGAAAAAAGAAAAAAAGAGAAAAATAAGAAAGAAAGAAAGAAAGAAAGAAAGAAAGAAAGAAAGAAAGAAAGAAAGAAAGAAAGAAAGAAAGAAAGAAAGAAAGAAAGAAAGAAAGAAAGGAAAAAAGGAAAAAAAAAAGCAAACAAAATAGAAAAAAGAAAGAAAAAAAGAAAGAGAAAAAAAGGAGGAAAAAAAGAAAGAGAAAAAAAGGAGGAAAAAAGAAAGAAAAAAAAAGAAAAAAGGAATGAAAGAAAAGAATAAAAGAAAGAAAAAAGAAAGGGAAAAAAGGAGAAAAATAAAAAAGAAAGAAAAAAGAAAGCGAAAAAGAAAAAAGAATAAAGTAAAAAAAAGCAAAAAAGAAAGGAAGAAAGTAAAGGAAAAAAGAAAGAAAAAGGAAAGAAAAAAAGAAAAAAGAAGGAAAAATGAAAAAAGGGAAAAAAGAAGGAAAAGAAGAGAAAAAAGAAAAAAAAAGAAAAAAGAAAATAAAAGGAAAAAAGAAAGAAAAAAAAGAAAGCAAAAAAAAAAAAAGGAAAAGAAGAAAGAAAAAGGGGAGAAAAATAAAAAAGAAAGAAAGAAAAAAGAAAGAAAAAAAAAAGAAAGGAAAAAAGCCCCACATTTTTTAAGCCTTCCAAACAAACGCCCTTTTCAACCCACTGGCAATTATGGAGAGGTCCTGATCCTTTCTGCATGTTACTGTCAAACAAGTTTTCAGTAGGATTCAATAAAGTGATCTGACATTTCTTTGGAGATCTTTACACACAGTAGCTCAAGCCACGAAAGAACTTCACTTCTGGCAGCTCTGTGAATATTTTATTTTGCCCAAAGCTAGACAGGTGTGATCAAGAAGAACAGGGGGGGAAAAATATATTAGCAAAAGGCCTTTCAGTGGCAATACAGGTGTTTGCTGGAGTGCACTCAGTTTGGGTTGTGTGTGTGTTTTTTTAAAGGAGAAAATCTTGGTAGGGTTAAGATTAAAGGCACAGCACATTTCTTTCTCATAGAGTGAGAGTCGGGGAAGCATTTTCTAAAAGAAAATTTAGGGGTTTGCCCCTGGAAAGGGCATTTTGAACGGATCTGAAATAAGGATGAAGCTCCTCATTCCCATAAGCTCAAAGAGATTTTTGGCACATTGGGTATTCCCTGGATCCCAGCCCTTCTCACCGAGCACTGGGGAGTCACTAAAGGGTTAAATGAGTTTATCATTCCCAGAACAAGTCAATACATTCATTCAAACAGTTACAGAAAGGTCACAGGCTGGGATGCCTGAAACCTGCTTAAGCAACAATTTTTTGCTCCTCAGGTAAGGCGAAAGGCAGGGCACATTTCCTGGAGCAGAAATCACAGAAATCAGGCTGGAGATCCTCCAGCACAGGGGGGAGAAGCTGCTCTGGGATTTTTTGGGATCTGGGAGACCTCCTCCCAAGCGAGAGGCTGGGGAAGTTTGTTGGAAATGCGAGGTGGGTTGAGAAAATGGAGTGAAAGAGTTTAATTCAATGTTGACGACAAAATGTGACAGAGGAGCTGGGGGCAGCAGGAGGGACACCCCCAAACCCCACTGCAGGCCCTGTCCGGGGGTGTGGGACATTCTGGGACCATTCTGGAGCCATCCCTGGGGGTGTTGGACATTCTGGAGCCATTCCTGGGGGTGTGGGACATTCTGGAACCATTCTGGAGCCATTTCTGGGGATGTGGGACATTCTGGAGCCATTTCTGGGGGTGTTGGACATTCTGGGACCATTCTGGAGCTATCCCTGGGATGTGGGACATTCTGGGACCATTCTGGAGCCATCCCTGGGGGTGTTTGACATTCTGGGACCATTCTGGAGCTATCCCTGGGATGTGGGACATTCTGGGATCATTCTGGAGCCATTCCTGGAGTTGTTGGACATTCTGGAGCCATTCCTGGGGGTGTGGGACATTCTGGAACCATTCTGGAGCCATTCCTGGGGATGTGGGACCGTTCTGGGACCATCCTGGAGCTGGATCCAGGCCAGGGAGGAAGGAGAGGGATGGAGGGCCTGGAGCAGCTGGGCACTGGATGATGGAGGAGGCAAAACTGATGGTCTGAGCATCTCCAGCTGGTTTGGTCTTCAGAGATCCTACAAAGTGTCAGCTGGACCCTAAACATTACAGAATTAGGCTCTCAGTGCCTGAGTAAGATGCTTGTACACAGGTTTTCTTTCGCTCTCCCAGAGGGATGGACAAGAAATTAACCTGCAGGGGTTTCAAAAGTGAAGGACAGCAGCCGTGGTGAGGAAAGAGAAAGGCGAAAAATGAAGATAAAATTTAAAAAAAAAAAAAAAGTAAAAGAAAGAAAAAGAAAAAAAGAAATAGTAAGGAAAAGAAAAAGAAAACAAAAAGAGTAAAAGATAGAAGAAAAAAAAGTAAAAGAAGAAAAAGAGACAAAAGGAAAGAAAAAGAGAAAGAAAAGGAGTAAAAGATAGAAGAAAAAGAAAAAGAAATAGAGTAAAAGATAAAGGAAAAAGAAAAGAGAAAAAGAGTAAAAGATAGAAGAAGAAGAGTAAAAGAAGAAAAAGAAAAAAGAAATTAAAAGAGGAAAAAAGAAAAAGAGTTGAAGAGAAAAAGAAAAAGAGTAAAAGAGAAAAAAAGAAAAAGAAAAAAGAAAGAGAGTAAAAGATAGAGTAACAGAAAAAAAAGAAAAAGAAAAAGAAAAAGAGAAAAAGGAAAAAGAGAAAAAGAAGGTCACAAGAGGGAAGTGGTACAATTTTCTTTAGGCTTTCTCACTCTGCATTGATCACATGTACAGAGAGGCACGAAGGATCCCAGCTGCCATAACCAGAGAAGAAATGTATTTAAGAACCTTCAGAAGAATTGAAAAATGATCAGGAAAAATTATCAAGAAAAATTATCAGGAAAAATGAGGTGTCTCTGGGAGCCAAGTCAGGGCAAAACTCCACCCAAGGAGCTCCAAACATCCTTCTGGATGGAGTTCTTCAAGTTCTGCAAGAGGCAGATGCACCAAGGGGTTTTGGAGTTTGAAATTTATGTTGGATATCAGCAGAAAGTTTTTCACAGAAAGAGTGATAAAGTTCTGGAATGGCTGCCCGGGGAGGTGGTGCAGTCCCCATCCCTGGGTGTGTTTAACAAAGCCTGGATGTGGCACTGGGTGCCAGGGTTTGGTTGAGCTGTTGGGGCTGGGTTGGACTGGATGCCCTTGAAGGTCTCTCCCAACCTGGTCATTCTGGGAGTTCTGTGATTCTGTGAGTTCAGTCACCTCACTGAGATGCCTCCATCTGACCAACATTTACTCTGTGGCACCTTTAGGGAGTTGGCCCATGTCATGTCCTCACTTTTTCAGCAGGAAATGGAGGATTTGGAGCTGATGAGCACAGATGGGACAGCAGAGGATAAAGAGAAAGAGAGGCGAGGCTGTTACTCAAACACAGCGAGCTCTGGAGGTATCTGGCTGGGCTCTGCCATCTTTTGGGGCTACAAAGGGTGTCAGGACCAGCAGCCCTGTTGGGACTTGCTGCAAATATTGCCTGGATTGCTCCCAGACAGCCTTGCTTTGCTGCGAGGTGAATTTCAGACTGACCACAGCCGTGTCCTCCCTCAGCCACGGGCAGAGTGCGACCCACAGATGCATAAATCACACCTGGAGGTCAGCCCCAGGTGAGCTGCAGGTGAATCATGGCTGGAATCAACCCTGCTCTGGGCAGGGGCGGCAAAAACCCAGGAGAAACCACACAGCTCTGGGGACCCTCACCAAAAGTCGCTGCTCTGGTGGCATCAGAGGAATTGGGCCACCAGGGTTACTTGTGGCACCAAAGGCCGCGGATAAACGGCACCCATGGGGCAGGAGAGGTGGCAGCAGGACACGTGGCAGGTTCTCCATTTGGGAAAAGGGAGGAAGGAGGCTTTGCCCGTGCTGGAGGCAAGCAGAAATGAAAAAGAAGAAGAAAAAGGAAAAATAAAAAAAAAAAGGAAGAGAAAAAGGAAAAGAAAAAAAAAAAAGAAGAAAAAGAAGATTGTGAAGAAGAAGAAGGAAAAGAAGAAGAAGTAGAAAAAGAAGAAGAAAAAGAAGAAAAGAAAGAAGAAAAAGGAGAAGAAAAAGAAGAAGAAAAAGGTGAAAAAAAAGAAGAAGAAGAAGAAGGAAAAAAAAAGAAAAAGAAAAAAAAAGAAAAAAAGAAAAAGAAAAAGAAAAAGAAAAAGAAGAAAAAATAAAAAAGAAAAAAGGAAAAAAGAAAGATAGAAGAAAAATAAAAACAAATAGAAAAAGAAAAAAGATAGGAAAAAAGAAAGAGTAAAAGCTAGAAGAAAAAGAAAATGAGAAAAAGGAGAAGAAAAAGGAGAAGAAAAAGGAAAAGGAAAAGAAAAAGAAAAAGAAAAAGAAAAAGAAAAAGAAAAAGAAAAAGAGAAAAAAGCAAAGATAGAAGAAAAAGAAAAAAGAAATAGAAAAAGAGTAAAAGATAGGGAAAAAAAAGAAATAGTAAAAGATAGAAGAAAAAGAAAAAGAGAAAAAGAGAAAAAGAAAATAAGAAAAAGAGAAAAAGAAAAAAGAAAAAGAGAAAAAGAAAATAAGAAAAAGAGAAAAAGAAATAAAGAAATAAAAAGGAAAACAGAGTCAGTGGAGGGAGGTGGCACATTTTCCTTTGCATTGATCACAGGCACAGTGGGGCAGGAAGGGTGACTGAGCCACCTCCAGCCTCACAGCAGGCCTGGGTTCCTCACCTGCAAACCCACTCTCCACATCTCCAGAGACGGTTTATGATCCTAAAAATGATTTTTATTTTCTTTTTTTTTTTTTTTTTTTTTTTCTTTTTTCCATTGGTTCTGTCTTATTCTCATGGCTGGGA
This sequence comes from Melospiza melodia melodia, assembly GCF_035770615.1. NCBI lineage: Eukaryota > Metazoa > Chordata > Aves > Passeriformes > Passerellidae > Melospiza > Melospiza melodia. Next base: position 2,538,994 of record NC_086194.1, read on the forward strand.
AGTAGCCCAGTGCTTCCCTGAATTACTGAAAACTCCTGGCTCTATTTTGGGGAGGAAAATTCACTTTTCTTGCTGTTTATGCAGCAGAGCCCCACACGAAAGGAGGGCTCAGGATCTTGGGAGCCTCTGCAAAGCCTTTTAATTACCTTTGAAATAGGACAGGTCTCTCTCTTTGGGGAGCATCACGAGACCTGGGAGCAGAAAAAAGCTGAGAGAGCTGGTCCCACCGACTCCCAGCTCCAAGCCAAACAGGTTTGGCCAGCCCTAATTAAGGTAATTAATATCCCCAAGCCTGTTATTAAGCAAGAAGCAGTACAAGGGAGTCTCCCCTTTACCTCGGGGTCCTGCTGAGCACCTCAGCCCAACAAGCAGCTCATTGTCAGCCCCAGGGCTGGATCCTGCTGCTCAGGGGACCCCAGGAAGTCACCAGAGGAGCCCCCAACCCTTATTAGCACCATTGCAGGCCGTGTTCCAGTTGTGCTTTGGGCACAAATGTGCAAACCCAGGGCACTGGGAATATTTCTGTGTCTGCTCTGGGGTGCCCTGACCCCCAGGGCAGCACTGACTCTGACCCTCATCCATGGAGAAAGTTTCCCAGACTCCAAGATAGACCGGAATCCACCAAAGTGTGCAACAGATTATAGAGAGCAGTGTGGGTGTGTCACTGGGTGAGAAATTGAGGGTTTGGGGTTTTTAGTGTGTTGTGGATGGCAGCAAGATGGAGGGCACAGGGTGTCATCCTGGGTTTCTTCCTCATGCTGCTTCTTCCTCCTTCTCCATGGGTTTGGGTGGCATTTTGTAATTGGGCAGAAAAGTCCCCATGGCAGCTCTGTGGGATCAGTTATTGGGTTAAAAGGGAAAATAATCCAGGTGTCAGTTCTTAATTGGGGAGTTTAGTCTGAAAAGCCCTTGGAACAAGAGATTGTTGGCCATTTTGTGCCTTCTGATGAAAAGCTGCTGAACTCCCAGCAGTGAGACTCTTTTACTGATAACCTGAGTGTGAACATGAAATAACATCTCAAGTGCCTTCAATGCAGACCCAGAGAAACCCCACCACACACAATGATGCCTGGTGGGGTTTTGGGGCAGTGGGAAGTGCTGGAAAGGTGGCCCAGGTTATTCCCTGCTCCCCATGAAATGGGGTAGGTGAGGTGGGACCATCCCTGGGGCAGGGTCAGGTCTCCATGTCACCCCCCGAGAGCTGGAGTCTGAATTTGGAGCTAAATTTAGGCCTTCATGGACATGAAGCAGCACTGGAAAGGGAGCTCCTTTCAAAGACCCTGGTGAGCCTTCAAAATAATAATATAAATTGAGAGAGATAATTAAGAAGTACCATTTAAATAAGAAGCAGCTTTTTCATTGTGAGGGTGGTCAAACAGGGCTGCCCAGAGAGGCTGTGGAGCCTCCATTCTTGGAGAGGCAAAATCCAGTGGGAAATGGTCCTGGACAAGCTGTTCTAGGTTGCCCTACTTGAGCAGAGTGATCTCCAGAGATCTCTGCCAGCCTCAATTCTCCCATGATTCTATGAAATTAAATATACATCAAATAATGGTATGCAGCAAATTCAAAGAGTCATAGAATCCCAGAATGGTTTAGGTTGGAAGGGACCTCAAAACTCATCCAATTCCAAACCTGCCATGGCAGGGACACCTCCCACTGTCCCAGGGTGCTCCAGCCTGGCCTTGGGCACTGCCAGGGATCCAGGGGCAGCCACAGCTGCTCTGGGAATTCCATCCCAGCCAGGAATTCCCAATTCCCAATCTCCCATCCAGCCCTGCCCTCTGGCACTGGGAGCCATTCCCTGTGTCCTGTCCCTCCATCCTTGTCCCCAGTCCCTCTCCAGCTCTCCTGGAGCCCCTTCAGGCCCTGCCAGGGGCTCTGAGCTCTCCCTGGAGCTTCTCCTCTCCAGGGGAACATTCCCAGCTCTCCCTGCTTTTCCTCATAGGAGAGATGCTCCAGCCCTTGGAACGCCCTCATGGCCCTGAAGATACATAAATATACAATAAATTTGTGTATATATATAAATATGCAATAAATTTGTATATATATATATATATATATATATAAAAAATTTCTGTATATACATACATATACAATGAATTTGTGTATATGCATATATATATAAAATAAATTATATATATATATAAAAAATATGGCTGTGAATATACATAACAAATAATAAAATATGGCTGTGACTATAAATAAATATACAATAAATTTGCGTATATATATAAATATACAATACATTTGTATGTATATATATTTGTGTATATACATAAATATACAATAAATTTGAGTATATATATATAAATAAATTTTATATATATATAAAATATGGCTGTGAATATACATAACAAATAATAAAATATGGCTGTGAATATACATAAATATGCAATAAATTTGTGTATATATATAAATATACAATACATTTGTACGTATATATATTTGTGTATATACATAAGTATACAATAAATTTGAGTATATATATAAAAATAAATTTTATATATATATAAAATATGGCTGTGAATATACATAACAAATAATAAAATATGGCTGTGAATATACATAAATATACAATAAATTTGTGTATATATATAAATATACAATAAATTTAAATATATATAAAACTTGTGTATATATATAAACCTACAACAAATTTGTATATATATATATAAATATACAGTAAATTTGTGTGTATATATATGATAAATTTGTGTATATATATAAATATACAATAAATTTGTGTATATATATACAATACATTTATATTTATAAATAAATATATATAAATTTGTGTATATACATAAATATATACACACATTTTTATATATTTTTATATATAAATATAAAGAAATCTGTATATATATAATAATTTGTGCATATATAAAAATATACATACACAATTTGTGTATATATAAAAATATGCATACACAATTTGTGTATATATAAAAATATACAACAAATTTCTGTATCTGGATGTGTGATGTACACCATGGTGGCCCACAGTGTATTCCAGTTTTCTCTCATGATGGGGCTCACCCCTTCAGCTTCTCCAGGAAAACACCACCAGGCATCCAAGGAAACAATCCCTGGTGCCCAGCAGATGCAGGAGAGATGCTCGACCACCAACCTTCCCTTTTGCTTGTACAAAAATAAAAAGGACCTGATCATTTTTTTAACCTCATTCCTGTCTGTTCAAGCCCTTTTTCCCCCCCTCAGCACCCCCAGGTAGGAAAATTTCTCCCAGAGGAAAGCACTGTTGCAATCCATTTTGTTTCTCTGTCAAGTACAAGAGTTTGGTATTTTTCCACTGGAAATTCTTCTCTGATGCCTCCTTTCAGACGTGCCCAGGAGGAAAATTTTGCTTTTGCATTGCTGGTCTGTGAGAGCCCTGGGTGTGAGGCTGCCCTGCAGGAATGTGGGGTTGGATGCTGCGGGAGAGGGAGCTCCAAGGGGATGAGCAGCACACCCAGGGAATGGCTGCTGCATCCCAGAAAGCCTCAAAGAGGGAAAGAAGGGGCATGAGGGCTCAGGAAAGCAGCAGCAGCAATGTGATTTTGGATGGTTTTCCACAGGGGGATGGAATATCCCAATGTGTGCTGGGATACCTGCAGACAAGAGCTGGGTCTATTCAGCCAAAAAAAACACTTTCAGTCCAAAAATGCCAAAATTGAGGGATATTTCCTATAGCAGCTGATATTCTGAGCTTGAGAAATTCTATCCAAATAATTCCACTTCCCTGGAAGTGTCCAAGGCCAGGCTGGATGGGGCTTGGAGCACCCTGGTCTGGATATCCCTGTCCATGGCAGGGCTGGAATGAGATGGTCTTTAAGGTCTCTTCCAGCCAAAACTGGGATTTTGTGATATTCTTCAGGGTCTGAGTTCCCTTTTCAAGGAGATTTATATCTCCATGGGGTTTGTCCAGCCTTGCTACCCTCAGGGACTTCCTCAAGCCATAGATTATAACCACTGAAAGGGGAAGTCACTGAAATGGAGAGCTAAAAACTCTGACCAGAACCATCCCAGCACCATCCCAGCCATGGCAACGGCTCTGTGCTTGGAGGGTGACCCATGAGGATGGGATCTGGCAGCATTTGGCCTTTGCTCTTTAATTTGTTTCTCCTGGTCACGTGCAAACAGGAGTTTTCCAACCTGGACAAGGACAAAATCCTCACTAAGTTTCATTGCAAACTGGGGTGGGAGATCTTGCCCCAGAAAAATACCAAAAACAAAGTTTGAAAACCAAATTCTGGGGTTGGGAAGTGTCAAACCAAATCCCATCAGAGCTGGACAGAGCCCAGGGCAAGCTCCAGCCCTCTGCTCTCCACCAGCCTCTGTGCCAGGACCTCCCTCACACTGGCCAGGCACTGCACCACCTTCATACCCTTCAGAGACGGAGAAGAACTTGAATTAATTCAAACAAAACCTTCCAAAGCTTTATAGCAACAGGCAAAACACCGATTTACCTGTGGAAAAAGATAATAAAGGAATATTATTATTTGAAAATTAGGCTTTGTCTGAGGTGTGGGGTTGCCCTGGGGAGCAGAGAACAAGATCCCAGCGGGTTTGAGGAGCAAACTGGGCATTGATGCAGATGGAGATTCAGGAGGGTGACCCCTCTGGTGCCCTCCAGTGCATTTCAGGGAGGGGATTTTGGAGACAAGTTCTTTCTCCATTTGGAGATATGGGGGTGGATTTTGGAGATGAGTTCTTTCTCCATTTGGAGATATGGGGGGGGGGGGATTTTGGAGACAAATTCTTTCTCCATTTGGAGATATCTGCTGTCTATTGTTTTGCTGCTCAGGTCTGTGGGCTCAGAGCCTGATCCGGTGAGCAGCAACTCTGCACTGACTTCAGGAAGTTTTGGATCAGGCACGGAATGAGCTCAAAACCAACATCTTGGGGCTTCCTAAGGAGAAAAGCCCTCTCTCCACATTTCTGAGGCCAAGCAAACACTTTAGCACAGTGGCTGCTTTCAGGGCTGGGCTCAGGTACACGGCCTCAAGTGCATTTGCCACAGCCAAGGAGGAAGCTCTCCACATGAGTGGGGGCTTTTCTGGCTGCTGGAGGAGAAATCTCTCCAGCAGAAAGTGTCTGGCTGCACAAACATCCTCCCTCAACATCGTCCAGCCCTGATAAGGTCCCAGCACCAGACAGGGCAGAATCTCTGCAGAAAGGTTCTCAGATAACTCTTTCCCCTCTTGGGCAGGTGCCAGTTGCTCAAGCTGGGTAATAATTTGCTTTGTGAGTGAGAACACCCAGATCTCTCGTGCTTGACCTGTGTCCTGCCTGGAAAATTCAGAAGAGTGATCCAGGACCCACACTGGTGTCAGTGTTGAGATGGTTGTGACAAGCACAACGCCCTGTGTTTGAGGAGGATTCACTCTTTTATTTTAGCAGCATGCTGTGGTGTTTGTGAGGCTCCCCAGGATGAGATGAGGGATGAGGAATCTGACTCCATGCTCTCAGAAGGCTGATATATTATATTATATTATATTATATTATATTATATTATATTATATTATATTATATTATATTATATTATATTATATTATATTATATTATATTATATTATATTATATTATATTATATTATATTATATTACATTATATTACTAAAGAAAGAGAAAAGGATACATCAGAAGGTTTAACAAGAATGAATAATAAAAACTTGTGACTGACTCCTCAGAGTTCAACACAGCTGATGGTGATTGGTCATTAAGTTAAAACAATTCACATGAAACCAATCAAACTTGCACCTGTTGGTAAACAATGTCCAGACCACATTCCAAAGCAGCCAAACACAGGAGAAGCAATCAGATAATTATTGTTTTCATTCTTTTCTGAGGCTTCTCAGCTTCCCAGGAGAAGAAATCCTGGCAAAAGGATTTTCAGAAAATATCACGGTGACACCATGCTGTCTTTTATACCCTCTCACCAAGTTTGTACCTATTCATGGGCCACAACAGATCAATATAATGTTCATTGGCGCAGGGTGGTCCCCACCACTGTTTTTTACCAAAATCCAACTGCAGGGTCCTCATTTTTCTCTCCTTCTCCGCCATTTCCATATTAATGGCCTTGGTAGAGCTCCTTTCAGGGGTAAAGGTGACTTTTACCATCTTCTCCTCTTCAGCTGACTCTTCCTGACTCACAGACCAGTTGTGATCTCCTTCCCCACACCAGCTGCTCCCATGGAACGTCCACGTTGGCTCATCCATCCTCTCCTGGTGGCTTGGGATGGAGGCTTCCAGCACACCCAGGATGCTGACACACAGCTGGTGTGCAAAGCCAGGAAACCAGTGCTGGAAAAACCTCTGGGAAAAGCTGGGTTCTATCATAAATTCCTGGCTGGGGGAAAAGGGGAGGCAGCGGTGCCAGCAGCCGGGGATCCCAATCCCGCCGGAGCGCGGAGCCAACAATCTGTCCAGGGAGAGGGAGGGGAGGTGTACCAGCAGCAGATCTGTATTTCTTAAAGGGATTAATTAAATCAAACCAATTCACATCGCTTCGCACAGTCAGCAGCTCGTCAGGAAGCCAAACAAAGGGAGGGAGGGAGGGAGAGGAGGAGCAGGACAGGCCAGCTCCGCTCCCTGTGATGAACCGGAGCAAATCCTGCAGGAGGCTGCCAGCCTGCCCTCCGTGCCCTCCCGAGGGATGCCCGGCGCTGGGCAAGCACATCCAGCTGCCTGCAGGGAGACACAAGTGGCTAATTAGAGTCCTGAGCATGAAGGGCACTCGGCAGCCTGGGCCCAGGCCCCAGGATGAGCTGCCAAAGGGAAAACGCGCCAGGCGCAAGCTGGGAGCTTCGGTCACCCCTGGTGTTTTTCCCAATTTTTTTCCTCTTCCTGGCAGTGTGATAATATTTTACTAATTATCTGTGACTGTGTTCACGGGGGTTTTCATATTGGGGAAGAGATGAGGATCTGACTCCATGTTTCAGAAGGCTGATTTATTATTTTATGATATATATTACATTAAAACTATGCTAAAAGAATAGAAGAAAAGAAGCCATCAGAAGGCTGGCTAAGAATAGAATAGCAAAGAATGATAACAAAAGCTTCTGTCTTGGACTCTCTGTCCAACCCAGCTGTGATTGGCCATTAATTAGAAACAACCACACGAGACCAATCCCAGATGCACCTGTTGCATTCCACAGCAGCAGATAATCATTGTTTGCATTTTGTTCCTGAGGCCTCTCAGCTTCTCAGGAGGAAAAATCCTAAGGAAAGGATTTCTTATAAAAGATGTCTGTGACAATTATCAACTTGTGTTGTTTGAACATCCCAGCAGCATGGGCTGGAAATTCAAATATCCATCAGCTGTCGAGGATTTGAGCTCCTCGAGGGATGAGAAAGTTGGGATCAGTGAGGATTCCAAACACGTGTAATGGTTTTTGCCACCTAGACTTTGGGCACGGCCCCTTTTCCCTCTGAATTCTGAATCTGTAACTTTTCCAAGGTGTGTTGTGCTTCTCCATGAGCTGAAAGCTGCTGGTTCCTCAAGAGGAAAGTCATGACTTCTCCAGAATTTCAGGAGCCCAAAAGTTGGAACAGTGGAAGGAGAAACATCAGGAACCCCAAGAATCACACAGAGGTTGGTAATGCTGAAACCAAATTCCCAAGGGGAAATAAAAAAGTAAAAATCTGGAAATAACACTGAAAATAATTAATAGGGAGAAAACCCTACTGAGGTATTCTCTAAACCAGTGGTATTTATTTTGCAGTTCAGAATAGCTGAGGAGCTTTGAAACTGCTCCTGGCATTTTTAGTGAGTGGGAAACTGGGGCTCAGAGTGATCAAATCATGTTTCTGAGCACAGAATTTGGATTTTTTGTCATGGGTTTTTTCCCTCCCTCTTTTCTCCCTCTGGCTGCTCTCATTTGGACTTGCCTTGGGAGACATCACTAAATTCAGCTTTGGTGATGGCCCTAAAACCAGCATCTGTTTTTCAAATGCAGAATTGAATTCAAATGAAGTAATTTACCAGCAATGATTACAACAACCTGAATTTCTCACCCTTGGCTTGACCATATATCAGAGAGGGCAACCAAATTTTCCACAGGTGAAACTTCACTCATTCCTCTCTCACACTTTAAAATTTCTTTGGAAGAAGTCCCTATCTCCATTTTACTTTTTGTCCTCAATTTTCCCCCTGAAGTCTCCAGCAGAGGTCACAAATGAATCATTTCTGCCATGGGCTAAACCAAACCCTTACTTGCAGAAATCCAGAAGTGAAAGGGCTTTTTCAATATTTTTGTACTGTTTTGCTAGTTTGTTCCACTTGGGCTCACCAGGATAAAATTATCGCCCAATTTAGGCCACCAAAAATGCTATTCAGAGCAGCTGAGAGTGAGTTGGTCAATTTTTGGAGCATTTTTTATTTCATAAATTAATTTAACTGTCTTAGGCGCATCCCATTTCCCACCAACCTTGTCAGGAAATATTATTTTATCCCAAAATTTCTGATTAAAAGCAAAGGAGAAATATTGAAAGAGCAGTTTTTGTCTACTCTAATGAGAAATTAAGGGATTGCACCATCCAATCCGTCCCTTCCTTGTGGATTTTGTGATAAGGACAAGGCAGAGGGAAGGAGAAGGTTGAGTTTGTATTTCTGACCTTATGAAGGGCTGATCCTCACACAGAGCTGCTCTTTGTCCTTTTCTTGGTGGCCTGGACCTCACCTTGCTGAGGAACAGGAAAAATACAATTATTGCAATAATTTCTCACCCTGTTCAAGCTGGAAGGAACCTATTCGACCCACAGGGCCCTGGGCTGGATGGGAATAAAAATTAAATTTTTGTTCCTTGTGCAAGATCTTCCCAAGGCACTGGAGAAGGGGACACAGGAGCAGGAGCCTGGGTGGCCCTGCCAGTGCCAGAGCAGCTTTTCCAGAAGCCCTGAAATAATACTTAGGGCTGGATCTGCTGGCACATTTTTTATTTATTTTAATGCAAAACTTTTCTTTCTTGGCATTCAAGAGGCATTGAATCCATGAGTTAATCCATGACTTAATTCTGCAGATCTGCACCAGAAAATCATCCAAGTGTGTTGGCCAAAAGGGGTGGGGAAGCAAAATAAAAGAGGGGGGAAAAACATCAACAACTGGTTTAAAGTCTGAATGACTGTGTCAAGTGACTGCTGCAGGAGTGAGGTTGAAGCCCTGAGAGGGAGATGAAGGGAAATAGGGCCAGACCACAGAGCTGGTGTGATGTTTCCCACCCCACGTGGAGTGGGAGAGGGAAATCGGGATAGACGTTCCAGTGAAGAATTGGAGCTTGGTCCCATCTCTTCTAATTGCAGCTGAGGGGGAATTCATCCCACCTGATGGTAGGGATGGAAGCCAGCGGAGAAATTTAGACCCCCAAATTGAGGTGTTCATGCAAAATGTCTCCTTTGGCATGTGGTGTTTGAGCTCCCAGAGGAAAGAGCGAAGATCCAGGCACTCAAACCTCAAATAATTCAATCTGAAAGATGTTTTTCCACAAGGACCTGAGCTTCTGAGCAAAGACCTGTTGAAAACCTCTGCTCTACTGATACCTTGGGTTTTAGCTTTCTATTTTTTTCCTTTTTTCTTCTTTTTGATTTTATGCTGCTTTAGTGTGTGGGTCTGATCTTCATATCAGGGGATGGTGAGCTCTGTGCACAGAGCAGGGAGACAAAACATCCAGACATCTTTTATGAAAAATCCTTTCTTTAGGATTTTTTATCCTGAGAAGCTGAGAGGCCTCAGGAACAAAATGCAAACAATGGTTATCTGCTGCTGTGGGATGCAACAGGTGCATCTGGGATTGGGCTCATGTGGTTGTTTCTAATTAACGGCCAATCACAGTCAGCTGGCTCAGATTCTCAGCCCAAGCCACAAACCTTTGTTATCATTCTTTGCTATTCTATTCTTAGCCAGCCTTCTGATGAAATCCTTTCTTCTATTCTCTTAGTATAGTTTTAATGTAATATATATCATAAAATAATAAATCAGCCTTCTGACACACGGAGTCAGATCCCTGTCTCTTCCCTCATCCTAAGACCCCTGTGAACACCGTCACAAAACAATTCCTGCTCCAGCTGGGCACCAAGGACAAATGATCCAAATCTCAGCCCCAGAGCACAAACACCGTGGGCTGGAGAGAGAAAAACAAGCAGGGTGGGACTGCCTGGGCTAAAGCTGGAATGGGACAATGAACTGCAAGGTGCAAATGGAGCAGAACTTATAAAAATATGAGATCTTGTGCCCGTCTTTTGCTTCCATTTTGGAGCCATCTGGACAGACCCAAAGCCATGGCTCTGGTACTGCCAGGGTGTGGCCTTTGAAGGCACCTCAATAAATGTCCTTTTATTCCCCTTAGCTCTGTCTAGCCTCTGTTCCAGCTGTTTAAGGCATCACCACCTTCAGATCTCCTCCCTGCTTCTCACCTGGGGATCAGCAGCTTGCACAGAGGCAGGCTGAAGCATCACCAGATTTGGGATTATCCATCTGCTTGGATTGGCTCCATGTGACACGAACACAAGCACGCTGGAAATGCCAGGAATTGCCCCATTTTGCCCCAGGGAGGGCCATAATTAGATCAGGTTGGGGACAAACCACAGCAGTGCAGAGCGTCAGAGGCACTTCAGGGCCAGCTTTGTCACTCAAGAGGAAAACGATCCGGGGGAAGGTGGTAGCTTGCCACAGAAATGTTCCCAGTCCTCACGTGGCATTCAGAGCTCAGTGCCTGGGACGTGTCCCGACATGGAACTCAATGTCTGACACGCTCCACAGCATTGCTGGGGAGATGGAGAGGCCTGGAGTGGACAGGAGTCTGTTCAAACCTGGGGAATTTCAGTGGAGAAACCAAATGTTGCATGAGAAAAGGGCCCAGCCCAGAATTCCCAGAATGACCAGGTTGGAAGAGACCTTCAAGGCCATCGAGTCCAACCCAGCCCCAACAGCTCAACTCAACCCTGGCACCCAGTGCCACATCCAGGCTTTGTTAAACACACCCAGGGATGGGGACTGCACCACCTCCCCGGGCAGCCATCCCAGAACTTTATCACTCTTTCTGTGAAAAACTTTTCCCTGCTATCCAACCCAATGGATTCGAGCCTGGGAATTGCACTGAAGGAAGTTTATGTCAGGATCTCACTGGCCAGGGCCACACCAAGCACACCCAGCAGTCCCACAGGGACCAAAATGAGCCCCAGCCCAAGTCACAATGAGACTCCAACATCAGCTTGCAGGGAACTTTTGGGATTTGAGCACCTGAAGAGGAACATGCCAGAATTTTACCCTTCCTCACAAAAGCAGCAATATTCCCAAATAACCAGCTCACAGTGTCCTTGTATTCAAATTTCTTCAGGAAGCCCTAAGTCATCTTTTTTCATGGGGGGAAGGTGGGGATGGTCCCAGCTGGCTTTGCAGGGGACACAAACTGTCCCATTGGCCTTGCAGCCCTGATGGCCACCACAGAAGTGCCCAGGGACTGTGCTGGGTCCGTCCCAGCAGTGTCAGGACACAGAGGGACTGTGATGCTGACAAATCCCATCAGCAGGGTGGTTTTGGAGAGGTATTTTCCACATCTGTTGTAGAGATGGAGACAACACAAAGCAACACACTCAGTTTTCAGAAGGCTTCAAACTGTTTTTATTACAGCATGAATGCTTTTATACATTCTTATAAAGCTCATAAGTTTGCAGTTTACTCATTGGTCATGAGAGACGAACAAAGTGCTCATTGGAAAAGGCAGTCGCAGTTTTATTTATCCTCCTTTCTTTCTTGGTTTCTATGTCAACCACCTTGGTAGAAAATTCTTTCAGGGGTGAACGTGGATCCTCTTATCCAACCTCTCTCTGGCTCACAGAAGTTGCTGTAAAACCTCTTCCACACAGATCCTATCAAAAGATAGCTCAAGGAGTGGGAAAGGCTGGACAGAGCACGTGGAGGGAGGCTGAAGCAGAGTTTGGAGCCAGCAGAATCTGCAGGATCCAAAGGGGGAGAAGGAAAAAGTGCCCTCCCTGCTCAGCCCCTGCCCAGGGGGAATCAGGGTTAACCTGGCCTGGAAAACACCCACGGATAGTCCACAGGGCCTGGACACAAGGCATGAGGCTTCTGTTCCAGACTGCCACATCCAAGCTGCCTCTGGCATCCTCAGTTCCCCCTCCTGGCTCTGTTGGGAGCAGCTGGAGGAGTTTTCTCTCCCATCTGTCCTCACCTGCACAGCTCCAGCTGAACGCTGCTCGGGAGGATGTGATAAGGGGATGTCAGGGCTGCTTGCCAGCCTGCCCAGCAGCCAGCAGCTGCTTTGACAGCCAGGAACAACGGGGAAAGAGCAGAAATGTGCCTGGCTGGCTGCCCTGGGAGGCACCGGGGATGTCCAGGGGATTTATCTGAAATAAAGATGTTACGGATAGGAGGGGAAGGAGGAGCAGGGGTGGTCCACAGATCCTTATGCCACGCAGCATCATTCTCCAAACCCCAATTCCCTGATCCAGGGAATGTTTTAGTGGATAAAACTCCAAAAATTTGCTTGTCCCTCCTGGTCACCAGGGTGGTGGGTGAGAGGGGAGGTTTTGGAGGGTTTGAGCATCACTGGAGTCCGGGTCAGTCCCCAGGCACTTAATGGCATCTCCTCAGAGAGTGGCATTTGCAGGGATGTTGTAGCTGAGACAGATCAGCGCCATCATAATTCCATTTTATTTACTTATTTAATTTTTATTTATTTATTTAATTAAAAAAAAAATTAAAAATAATAATAATGGTAAAATATTGCTAACTGCTCTAAGTTATTACTGAAGGTGGCAGTGGAAGGGGTGGAACAGGAGCATTTTGTATTGCTATTTATTTATTATTATTATTACTATTATTAATAATAATAATAATAGTAAAAATATTGCTACCTGTAACTGCTCTAAGTTTTACTGAAGATGGCAGTGGAAGGGGTGGAAGAAGAACATTCTCTATTGTTATTAATTTATAATAAAACTAAAAATAGTAATACTAATACTAATACTAATACTAATACTAATACTAATACTAATACTACTACTACTACTAATAATAATAATAATAATAATAATAATAATAATATTGCTACCAGCAAGTGCTCTAAGTTATTACTGAAGGTGGCAGTGGAAAGGGTGGAAGAGGAGCATTCTCTATTGTTAACAATTTATTTATAAAATAAATATAATACTAATAATACTAATATTCATACTACTACTACTACTACTACTAATAATAATAATAATAATAATAATAATAATAATAATAATAATACTAATACTAATACTAATACTAATACTAAAAATAATAATAATAATAATAATAATAATAATAATAATAATAATAATAATAATAATAATAATAATAATAATAATAATAATAATAATAATAGTAATAAATATTGCTACCAGTAACTGCTCTAATTTTTACTGAAGGTGGCAGTGGAAAGGGTGGAAGAGGAACATTCTCAAGACAAAACCAGTGAGTTTTATCCCCTGATCTGCCTCACAGGGACATCTCAAAGCCTTCGAGGTGAATTTCACAGTGAATTTTTAGTTTCTCTGTGCTCTGCTCTGCATTTTTTGGCTGCAGCCGGGACTCAGGAGCTGAGGTTGCAACCTGGATGTCCAAAAACCAGGAAAAGCATCTCCAGAGGAAATGCCCAGCCGAGGATGGCCAGCTGCTCTCACAGCTGAGGAGTGACACAGGCATGAAGGCGGTGGTTGCTGTTGGATGGAGCCCATCACTTTAATATTAATTTTATTCTCCTCAATAATCAATATTGTTCATTATTATCACCACCAGCCACCACGCCTCACCCCCGTGCTGGCATCCGTGTGCTCTGAAAGTAAATTTGCTTTGCAGGGAGGCTGAACAACGCGCACTTGAAGAGGAAGGGAATAGACCCAACTCGTTTACACAAACAAGCAGGAGAACAGGCTTGTCACATTCCAGGCGTGTTTCCCCTGGCTGCTGGCCCCCTCCTGCTCCCATGAAGGGGAAAAAAAAGACTTTTTTCAAAAGAAATCCAGCATGGAAATCACCCCATCCACAAAAATCCTGAGGGGGATCTGTTTGGGATGTGACCTGGTTCTATCTGAGCTCCCAAGGTGATTTTTTTCCGTCCTTGCCTTGGCTTGAAACACGAAGGGAAGGGGTTGAATTTTCCCATTGGGAGGGCTGTCATCATCTCAGCCCCTTCCCTGAAGGACATGGGATGGCTCCTGTCAAGGCTGGGGAAACTTTTTGGCGTTCAAAATACAGAGGCTGTTCCCTCTTTTGGGGCACGTTCAGATTCCAGCGAATCCCACCAGCACCTCACTGATGCTCCCTGGGGATGTCTGGGTCTGGCAGCCCTGAGGGGAGGCTGAGCCTTGGTTTGCAGGGCTGGGGAAGAGAAAACCCAGGGGGGGAAATCAGATAAAGCACATTCCTGGGAGCACATTACTGGAATGACTCCGCGTTGCAGCAGCGCCAATGCCCATACTTGACCGAGGAGCTGCAAAATCCATTTGATTTATGGAGCAGAGGCAGCCTGGGGAGGGATGGTGTTTTCCCACCCCCTGTGGAACAGGGACAATGTCTGTGCTGTGTGTGAAGTGCTCTGGCAGCAAAAATGGGAAATGACGGCAGGGAGATAAGCGCTGAGCTCGGTGCGTGTCCATCACTCCTCAGCTCTTTATCAGGCACCTGGGAGAAGGGATCTGCTGGCTCAGGGCTTGCCCTTTATCAGGCACCTGAGTGAAGGGATCTTCTGGCTCTTTATCAGCCACCTTCATCATCAGCCTACTCCTAGGAACAACCATTACTCTCTCAAGGAACCACTGAATTATGGCCTGGGCCGGCCTTGAAATCGACACACTCGCCATCCTCCCGTTAATCTCAAAATTCCAAGGGAAGGGATCTGCTGGCTCAGGGCTTGCTCTTTATCAGCCTCCTGGGCTCCTGGGTGAAGGGATCTGATGGTTCAGGGCCTGCAGAGGTGGGAAGGACTCAGTATTAATGAGGGGGAAAACAGCTCAGCCTCAGCCCAGAGCACGGCGTTGTCCCTGTTTGTGGGAACCCAGGACACCCCTCTGTCTGTCCTGAGCAGCCCAGACCCCTGCCAGGGGGCTCAGGGACCCTGGCACAGAGCCCAAAACACCTGTGGGATTTTTTATGACCCATGGAGCAAATTACCAACCTTGTATGAAGATCAGCAAGGCACAACAGTTTAGGTAGAATATTAGTGAAGTTATCACGGGATGGAAAATTAGATTTTGGGGTTTTTAGAATGGGGGTTCAGGAGGCAAGATGGAGGGAACTGGGTGTGTCCAGCCTTTCTCCTTCTTCTTCTTGGCCTCCATCTTCTGGGTGATGTTGGCACTTTTGGATTGGTTTAGAGTAGAAGCTCACTGTCTAACATAGGTGATAGGGATTGGGCAGTAACTGTAAATATTGTACATGTAGTTTTTAGTATAAAAAGATAACACCACCCTGGGGGCAGGCAGAGCCTCTGTCTGTCTTGCTGAGCTGACCTCGGCTGGGCAGGAGAAAATTTTTTATAGATAAGGAACAATAAACAACCTTGAGACCGAGAAATGAAGAGCTCCAACTCCTTCTTCAAGTGCCAGGCTGGGAAAAGAGACTTTGAACAATCTTGGGGTCACTGTGACCCAGAAAGGCCCCGGGACCTGTTCACCCCACAGCCACAAGTGATGGTCGACTTCCACCCCTCTCCATCATCCCCAGGTCTTCTCCACCCACATCTCAACACCAATTTGGTTTTCTCTCTTTTTGCTGGGAACTTGGCAGAGATAATTTCAGCATGTTGGAATTATGTTCAGCACAAATCTCACAGTGGTTTGGGTTGGAAGGAACTTTAAATAGCATTAATTCCAACCCCTGCCATGGGCAGGGACACCTTCCACTATCCCAGGTTTCTCAAAACCAATACAGTCTGGCCTTGGGCACTTCCAGGGATCCAGGGGCAGCCACAGCTGCTCTGGGCACCTGTGCCAATCCTTCATCACTCTCATATTCAGGAATTTCCTCCTAATAACTAATTAAAAATCTCCTTTGTCAGTTTAACCATCATCCCTGTGGATTGGCTTGATTGGTCTCATTTTGCAGAGGAAACTGAGGCACAAAAGAAACGGGATGATATTTGTCCTCTGGATGAGTGACCAGGCCTGAAAATGGGCTGGAATGGCCTGTGGTGATTCTTCAGCTTCATTGGGAGAAATTTCTTTCCCTTCACACCTCAAGCTGGAGGGGGAATTCATAAGGGTCTGATGTGAAAAGCCCCATTGGGATCCAGCCCTGAGAGCTGAGATTTGGGGCTGTTTATTTGCTGATATTTGGGGCTGTTTATTTGCTGAGATTTAGGGCTGTATTTTTGCTGAGATTTGGGGCTGTTTATTTGCTGAGATTTGGGGCTGTTTATTTGCTGAGATTTGGGGCTATTTATTTTCTGAAATTTGGGGCTGTTTGTTAGCTGAGATTTGGGGCTGTATTTTTGCTGAGATTTGGGGCCATTTATTTCCTGAGATTTGGGGCCATTTATTTCCTGAGATTTGGGGCTGTTTATTTCCTGAGATTTGGAGCTATTTATTTTCTGAAATTTGGGGCTGTTTGTTAGCTGAGATTTGGGGCTGTTATTTGCTGAGATTTGGGGCTGTTTATTTGCTGAGATTTAGGGCTGTTAATTTGCTGAGTTTTGGGGCTGTGTTTTTGCTGACATTTGGGGCTGTTTGTTTGCTGAGATTTGGGGCTGTATTTTTCCTGATCCCAAGAGAAATTGGGGTAACACAAGGACTCAGAAACATGACAAACACGAGCCGCCAGCTCCTGTATGCTCTCTGCCTCAGTTTTTCCACCTCCCATGGGATGAATTCTGTTTTGATCCCCCCATCCCAGCAGAAATCCAAAGGAAATGCTGAGATTTCACCCAAAACCAAAGCTGGCAGGGTGGCTCCAGCAGCCTGGGGCTTCCTCAGCAGTTCATGCTCAATCTGCCCTGGGCTCAGCTCTCAGCACAGCCCAAGGTGCTGAGATTATCACCCCAAACCCATCCTTTGGGTTGTTCTGCTCTCATCTCAAATTCCAAGCCCCTGACCAGCACCTGGTGGGGTTTCCTGGCTTGCAGCTTGTTTGCACACATTTCTGAGCCAAGCCCTGAGTCAGGCCTCAGGTATTTGAGAATTTGGTCATTCCTGAGCTCAGTCACCTTCCCAGCACTGGGAGGGACTTGGGCAGTCCCCAAAGGTTCCCACCAGCCCTGGCTGTGGTTTTCCCTGTGCCACCGTCCCGGAGTGATGGAGAAGCTTGCAAGGGATGATCCCAACCTGTCCTTGACGCCAGAGGGAGATTTTTGGTGCTGGGGCCAGGACAGAGAAACCAGACCCACATCCTTCAGGTCCAGCTTGGTGAAACAGCAGCAGCAGCAGCATCTCCTTTAAGGCTACTCTGATGCTTCTGGGGTGGAAGGCAGGAGGTCCTGGGGCTCCAGGGTTGGGTTTGGGATGGTGTGGGACAGGGACACAAGGTCCTGCACTGAGCCCACTGCTCCACAATTACCTCTGTGGAGATAATTCAAAGCTACATCAATGCCCAGATGCAGCCAGCAAAGAGCAGGAGCTTGGACATTTGGAATTGGACATTTCCTGCAGCCCAGGCACCTCTGGGCTCCAAACAATCCCTCTGAGCTGCAGAATTCCAGGGAATGGCACAAACAGGAGCTGGAAACAGGCACGGCTGCCAAAGGCATGAAATCCAGGAGCGGGAAATCCAAAACTGAGCTTGATGGGATCCAAAACTGAACCTGATGGATCCAAAACTGAGCCTGACTGTGGTGGTGTTCGCAGGGGTCCCAGGACGAGGGAAGAGATGAGAATCTTGACTCCATGTTTCAGAAGGCTGATTTATTATTTTATGATATATATTATATTAAAAGGAAATTATATATTAAAACTCTACTAAAAGAATAGAAGAAAGGATTTCATGGGAAGGGAAGGGAAGGGAAGGGAAGGGAAGGGAAGGGAAGGGAAGGGAAGGGAAGGGAAGGGAAGGGAAGGGAAGGGAAGGGAAGGGAAGGGAAGGGAAGGGAAGGGAAGGGAAGGGAAGGGAAGGGAAGGGAAGGGAAGGGAAGGGAAGGGAAGGGAAGGGAAGGGAAGGGAAGGGAAGGGAAGGGAAGGGAAGGGAAGGGAAGGGAAGGGAAGGGAAGGGAAGGGAAGGGAAGGGAAGGGAAGGGAAGGGAAGGGAAGGGAAGGGAAGGGAAGGGAAGGGAGAAAGGAGAAAGGAAAGGAGAAAGGAGAAAGGAGAAAGGAAAGTAAAAAGAATGGAATTATAATAAAATCTTGTCACTGTTCACAATCTCTGGGTGAGCCTTAAGGTCCCTTCCCACCCAAACCATTCTGTTATGAGGTAAACTGAGGCACCAGCTTGTGGGGAGCTCCATCCTGGATGTTCCTGCTCACCTGCCACAGGAGGTTATTTCCTACAGACACAACTGAGGGAGCACAGCATGAGTGTCCCCTTGAATCACTGACAAAAAGCCCTTTTTGCATAAATCTACCCCATTGTGTCCAAACACAGATACCCCACGTGGACGAGGGGTGGGGAATCCACCAGGGAAGGAGGAACATGCAAACAGGGGACACCTTCCACCACCCCGGGTTTCTCCAAGCCCAGGCCTTGGGCACTCCCAGGGGCTCTGGAGTTCTCTGCTTTGTCCAGAGCTCCTGCAGCAGGTGGGGACACACCAGGACAGCCCTGTGCCACCTCAGGATGAGAGATCCACGGCTGCCCCTCATGCCTGGAGGGAGCCCAGCAGGCCCCTGCAGCCATAGAGCAGGAGGGCAGCCCACAGTGACCGCTCTGTGTCTGGCCAAGCGTCCGTCTGTCCGTCCATCCCCTCCTAATCCCCAACCCCTGTGACCTGCTGCCTTTGCGCTGCCCAGGGAACACAGCCCTGCTGAGGCAGCACGGAAATGACCCCGAGCATGATCCCCCTGAGCCCTGATCCCCTTGATCGCCCTGATCCCTGCTCCACCTCCCAGGATGGGAAACGTCCCCTGATCCCCCTGATCCACCTCCCCTGATCCCCCTGAGCCCTGATCCCCTTGATCACCCTGATCCCTGCTCCACCTCCCCTGATCCCCCGGAGCCCTGATCGCACTGAGCCCTGCTCCAACTCCCAGGATGGGGAACGTCCCCTGATCCCCCTGATCCACCTCCCCTGATCCCCTTGATCCCCCTGAGCCCTGATCCACTTCCCCTGATCCCCGTGAGCCCCCTGATCCTCCTGAGCCCTGCTCCCCCTCCCAGGATGGACAATGTCTTCTGATTCCCCTGAGCCCCCTGAGCCCTGCTCCACTTCCCAGGATGGGAAATGTTCCCTGATCCCCCTGATCCCCCTCCCAGGACAGGCAATGTCTCCTCATCCCTCTGATCCCTGCTCCACCTCACAGGATGGGCAATGTCCCCATATCCCCTGATCCCTCCGATCCCCCTCCCAGAATGGGCAATGATCCCTGAGGCCTGCTCCACCTCCCCTGATCCCTCTGATCTCTGCTCCACCTCCCAGGATGGGAAACATCCCCTGATCCCCCTGATCCTCGATCCCCCTGATTCCTGCTCCACCTCCCAGGATGGGCAATGTCCCCTGATCCCCCTGATCCCCCCGATCCCCCTCCCAGGATGGGAAACATCCCCTGATCCCCCTGATCCTTGATCCCCCTGAGCCCTGCTCCACCTCCCAGGATGGGCAATGTCCCCTGATCCCCCTGATCCCCCCGATCCCCCTCCCAGGATGGGAAACATCCCCTGATCCCCCTGATCCTTGATCCCCCTGAGCCCTGCTCCACCTCCCAGGATGGGCAATGTCCCCTGATCCCCCTGATCCCTCCGATCCCCCTCCCAGGATGGGCAATGATCCCTGAGGCCTGCTCCACCTCCCCTGATCCCCCTGCTCCACCTCCCAGGATGGGAAACATCCCCTGATCCCCCTGATCCTTGATCCCCCTGAGCCCTGCTCCACCTCCCAGGATGGGAAACATCCCCTGATCCCCCTGATCCTTGATCCCCCTGATTCCTGCTCCACCTCCCAGGACAGACAACGTCCCCTGATCCCCCTGATCCCTCTGATCCCCTCCCAGGATGGGCAATGATCCCCGATCCCTGCTCCACCTCCCCTGATCCCCCTGATCTCTGCTCCACCTCCCAGGATGGGCAATGTCCCCATATCCCCTGATCCCCCTGATCCCCCTGATCCCCCTCCCAGGATGGGCAATGATCCCTGAGGCCTGCTCCACCTCCCCTGATCCCCCTGCTCCACCTCCCAGGACAGGCAATGTCCCCCCAGCAGCCAATGTCCCCCAATCCCCCTGCCCAGGCAGGGCTGCAGAAGAAGAAAGATTTGTACAAAAGTCACAGAAGAAGATTTGTACAAAAATCACAGAGAAAGGCTTTATCATATCAGGCCTGCTCTGTTAAAATCAGTGGCTGGCCTTGTCACAGCTGGCATTTTGCAGGTTCACACGTGAGAGCAATCCTGGTGTGAGTAACTCGTTAACATAACATATTCCTGGGTAAAAAAATAACTTGCACCTGGCATAAACTGTTTGTACACTATTAAATAGAAAAATGAAAATTATGTCTCACAAACAACTGTCCCTGCACACAGACACAGAGAGTTTGAGCGGTCAATCAATACAGAATAACAATTTGTTAATAACCAATAAAGTGATTGGCAAGAAAGCTCCTGACCAATTGGAGTCCCATACAAAATCTGTAAAACTGAATAAAAAGGAGTTTTTATGTGGATAAAGCAGGGGCTTTTTCCACCATGTGATTTATTCCCATGGGACAGGACAGCCCCCAGCAGAGAACACTGAGCATCCAAGGAGTGAAGATCTGTCTGAGTGCTGGAAAAAAGCTATTCTGCCCCAAATCCTTCCAAATCCATCCCAAATCCTGCGCGGCCGAGGTGGAAGGTGAGGATGGAGCAGATAAACCACGAGCAGGATTTTTGTTCCTTCATGTCTGGGGCCACTGCTCCATCTAGTGTTGGAAAAGTCCCTCCAGCAGCCGGGAAGGGACAAATCCTGGAAAATAAAAATTTTTGGAGGAGCGCAAAGTCCTGGTGACTTTATTCTGTCCCCCTGTTCTTCTAAGCCTTCTGATGTTTACATTCTTGTAATGAAGTTTCTCATGCATTTTTCTGTAAATAATTATTTACAGAAAATGTAAATAATTTCTTTAATTTAATAATAATTATTAATTTAATTATTAAATTAATTTAATTTATTAAACCAATAAATTATTGGTTTACATTCTTTTCTGGAGGATGAGAAATTTGATGGACAGTGTCATTGTTGGTTTGTCCACTTTCATCCTCCAATCCACCGTTACTTTTGGAAATCTATAAATATTGAAATCAGAAATTAAACTTCCCTTCTTTTACCTTGGAAGCTCCAGTATCTGCATAGTTTTATTTAATGTCCTAGAGCGACATTATTCTGTTTGGCTTCTTGGAGTTTTTTGTTGGTTTCTTTTTTGCTTTTGGAGTTATTTTGGTTTTTGTTTTGTTTTGTTCTGTTTTTGTTTTGTGGGGGTTTTTTTGTTGTTGTTTTTTGGGTTTTTGGGGGTTTTGGAGGGTTTTTTTGTTGGTTTTTTTTTTTTTTTTGGTTTTTTGTTTTGTTTTGTTTTGTTTTGTTGTTTTGTTTGCTGGTTGTTTTTTTGGTGGGTTTTTTTGGTTTTTTTAATTATCAGGAGGATGTCTCTCTTTTCCCTTACACATCCCAAAAACTTTGCCAGGTGATCTCCAAAAATGCCATGGAAGGAGCTGGAGAGTCACATCAAATCTGAGCACTCAAGTGTGGATGCTCACTTCATTCCCAGACCTCAAACGTGACCCTTTGAGCCCAAAATGAAGCTTTGGGCTCGGGGGAAATCAGGAAAACCCTCTGGCATAGGTGACACCAAAAATGCCATCAGCAGGGCTCAGAGTAAAGAGTTTCTCATTTTGGGAGGGCAGCTGTGCCTCTCTCCAAGGGGTTTGAGCAGCAGAGATGATTTGAAACCTCTCTGTAAACCTTGCACTTATCTCACATCAACCTGGGAATTGAGAATTTAGACATTCTCAAGTTTTGGGGGTGATACAGAAGAAATTGGCTGCTTTCTCAAAAATAGCCCAGAATGTCCATTTGTGACTCTCCAAGGGGTTTGAGCAGCAGAGATGATTTGCAGCCTCTCTGTAAACCTTGCACTTATCTCAGACCAGCCTGCGATCGAGATGCTCTCAATTTTTGGGGGTGAAACAGAAGAAATTGGCTCCTTTATCAAAAATACCCCAAAATGTCCATTTGTGACTCAGCTGGCTCTGCCATCCCTTGGTCACCATCCCTGCAAAAAGCTGTGGGAAAGGGAGGAAAGGAGGCCCTTATCCATCATTTCCAGGTTTTCTCATTTTCGGCCTTTTTTGGAGGGTTTTGATGCTGCTCCTGGGGAAGCAGGGTCAGGTCACACCATGGGGGCACCCAAACTGCAGAGCTGATGTGGGGAACCAAAAATGCCTTTTCCTGTCAGCAGAGTGAGATGGGCTCTGTTGGGGCAACTCTGGGTGCAGCTCTGGTTTGAAATCTCTGGATACAAATGATACTATTGAAGCATTTCTAAAAAATAATATAAAAAATAAAACCCAGCCTCCTCCCCACAAATAATTATCTGAAACAGTCATGCTCCCAAAATAAAATGCACTTTTTTCCCCTAGCTTGCAAACAACACTGGTTGCTTCCAAATTGTTTCGATGAAATGTCTGATTAAATGTCTGAAATTTTTAAGTGAATTTTCATATTTTTTAAGTGAATTTTCATTTTTAAGTGAAATTTTTAAAATGCTGGAGTGGGAGAGAAGTTTTAGTTGTTTAGGAAGCACCACACATGGATCTGGGTTGATGCCAGAATAGAACCTGCAGGACCTTGGCAGAGCCTTGCAGTACTGAAAGGAGGCTTAAAAAAAAGAGGGACTGTGAGTTTTACATAGGCAGGCAGTGACAGTACAAGGGGGAATAGTTTTAAACTAAAAAAGGTGAGATTTTGGAATAAATCCTTTCCTGTGAGGGTGCTGAGGCCCTGGCACAGTGCCCAGAGCAGCTGTGGCTGCCCCTGGATCCCTGGCAGTGCCCAAGGCCAGGCTGGACAGGGCTTGGAGCAACCTGGGACAGTGGAAGGTGTCCCTGCCATGGCAGGGGTGGAATGGGATGATTTTTAATGTCCCTTCCAACCCAAACCATTCTGGGATTCTCCTTCATGTGGGAACCCAGGACATCCCTCTGGCTGTCCTGGATTGCCAAGACCCCTGCCAGGGGGCTCAGAGACCCTGGCACAGAGCCCAGGATGCCCCTGTGGGTTTGATTATGACCCGTGGAGCAAATTACCAACCTTGTATGAAGATCTGCAAGGCACAACAGTTTAGGTAGAATAATAGTGAAGTTATCACGGGGTGGAAAAGTAGATTTTGGGGTTTTTGGTATGGGGGTTCAGAGGGCAAGATGGAGGGATCTGGGTGTGTCCAGCCTTTCTCCTTCTTCTTCTTGGCCTCCATCTTCTGCTGTGATGGTGGCACTTACAGATTGGTTTAGAGTAGAAGCTCACTGTCTGACATAGGTGATGGGTATTGGGAAGTAATGGTAAATATTGTACATGTGGTTTTTAATATGAAGACATAACACTGCCCTGGGGGGAAGGCAGAGTGCCTGGAACTGTCTTGCTGGATGGACCTCAGCTGGAGAGGAGAAATAATTTTATAGATAAGAAGCAATAAACAACCTTGAGACTGAGAAATGAAGAGTTCTGACTCCTTCTTCGACCGCCAGGCTGGGAAAAGAGACTTTCTAACACATCTCGGGGTCACTCTGATAAGCTAGAGATCTTGACGCCTTCAGAACCCCCAGGTGCCAGGACAGACCCAGGAGCTCAGCTCCTGCCTTTGGTGAGCCCCTCCAGCCACCACAGGAACAAGAAGAGCCCCAAACCCAGGGTCAGACAGGACAGGAGCAGAGATGCCTCATGTCTGAGGGCTGTGGGGTGGCTCAGGTGGGAAGGGAACCTCAGAGGGGCTCCAGGGCAATCTCTGACCCCAAACACAAGGGATTGGGCCAGACCAAGAGGGGCAAAATCACCCAGGAGGGCCCTTCAGGCTCACTCTGCCCTTTGCTTTATTCCTGATGCCAGTGAGGGAATGAGGATGGAGGAATTGCTGTCACAGGGCAGGTGGTGACCAGCCATGGTGGGGAAGGGATTTTGGGATCCAGGGGTTTGAATATCACTTTTCACTCTAGAAATCACAGAATTCCCAGAATGACCAGGTTGGAAGAGACCTTCAAGGCCATCGAGTCCAACCCAGCCCCAACAGCTCAACTCAACCCTGGCACCCAGTGCCACATCCAGGCTGTGTTAAACACACCCAGGGATGGGGACTGCACCACCTCCCCGGGCAGCCATTCCAGAACTTTATCACTCTTTCTGTAAAAACTTTTTCCTGATATCCAACCTGTGATGGTTCCAGCTGTGGGTTTCTCTGGGTCTGGACTGAAGGCACCAGAGACAGCAGTTCATGTTCACACTCAGGTGTTTATTATTTCTTATCAGTGAAACAGTCTCACTGCTGGGAGTTCAGCAGCTTTTCAGCAGAAGGCACAAAATGGCCAACAATCTCTTGTTCCAAGGGCTTTTCAGACTAAACTATCCAATTCAGAACTGACACCTGGAGTATTTTCCCTTTTAACCCAATAACTGATCCAACAGAGCTGCCATGGGGACTTTTCTGCCCAATTACAAAATGCCACTCAAACCCATGGAGAAGGAGGAAGAAGCAGCATGAAGAAGAAACCCAGGATGACACCCTGTGCCCTCCATCTTGCTGCCATCCACAACACACTAAAAACCCCAAACCCTCAATTTCTCACCCAGTGACACACCCACACTGCTCTCTATAATCTATTGCACACTTTTGTGGATTCCAGTCTATCTTGAAGTCTGGGAAACTTTCTCCATGGATGAGGGTCAGAGTCAGTGCTGCCCTGGGGGTCAGGGCACCCCAGAGCAGACACAGAAATATTCCCAGTGCCCTGGGTTTCCACACCAACCTAAACTTGCCTTGGTGCAGCTCGAGGCTGTGTGCTCTGGGTGTGTCAGTGCTGCTGCAGACAGAGCCCAGCCCCAGCTGAGCACAGGCACCTTTCAGGAGCTGTGCAGAGTGATGGGGGCAGCCCTGAGTCTCCTTTTCTCCAGGCTGAGCACCCCCAGCTCCCTCGGGGGCTCCTCACAGGGTTTGTGCTCCCAGCCCCTCTCCAGCCTCATTGCCTTCCATCCCCAGAACTTTATCACTCTTTCTGTAAAAAACTTTTTCCTGATATCCAGCCTAAATTTCTCTTGGTGCAGCTCGAGAAAGGGAGGAAAGCTGCAGGAACAGGAGCTGGAAGGGAGCACAAGCCCCTCTGCCCATGCCATGTCCCAGCACCACCAGGGAGTTTAATCAGCTCATACCTTAAAGCCAGGGATGTACCAGGAGGAGCTGAATGCTCTTTTGGCTCCCCCCTGAATGCAATTTCCCAGCAAATGGTTCTTTTGAATGGAAGGCTTGCCCAGGACATGAGCTGGCCCAGCCCTGGGGTATTTCTGCTGGAATTACACACTCTGAATGCTCCCAGACAAGAAGTTACCCAGAGAACCCCTTTTGTCCGCCAGCACAATCTGCTGTTTTGTTCCAAGGGGGGCCGAGATAATTGGAGCTACCTTAACGCCCTTCCAGCAGTCATGGGCTTAATTCTGGGCAGAATGCGCTCCCTGCAGTCATTGCCATAGAGCAAGGCAGCGATTCAGAGAGAGCCCTTTGCACTCAGCAGTGCCGGGGGGACCACCCAGGAGCGGCGGGACAAAGGCACCGGGCCCTGCAGCTGGGGCAGAGCTGAGCCGGGCTGTGGGGAGGGACCCTGGTGCTCTGGACCCGGTTTGGGATGCAGGGATGCAGGGTGGAGCATCCCACACGAGCGGAACAGAAAGGGATGTTGTGCTGCTCCCCCTCCCCCCGTGCTGCTCTGGTCCCCCCAGTTTGGGATGCAGGAAGGAGCCCCAGAGCATCCCACACGTGCAGAACAGAAAGGGATGCTGTGCTACTCCTCCTCCTCCCCTAAGTGACATCCCTGAGCCACATCCCTGAGTGCCATCCCTCCTTGTGGGGACGGACCCTGCTTCTCTGCTCCTCCAGTTTGGCGTGCAGGGATGCCGCTCGAAGCCCCAGAGCATCCCACACGTGCAGAACAGAAAGGGATGTTGTGCTGCTCCTCCTCCCTCGTGCTGCTCTGTCCCCCCCCACCATTTTGGGATGCAGGGATGCAGGAAGGAGCCTTGGAGCATCCCACACGTGCAGAAAAGGATGTTATGCTCGTTCCTCCTTCCCCGCGGGGAGGGACCCTGCTGCTCTGGTCCCCCTCAGTTTGGGATGCAGCTCTGAGCCCCAGAGCATCCCACACGTGCAGAACAGAAAGGGGTGTTGTGCTACTCCTCCTCCCCATAGCAACATCCCTGAGTGACATCCTTCCCTGTTGGGAAGGGACCCTGCTTCTCTGGTGCCCCAGTCTGGGATGCAGGGATGCAGCTGGAACCCCAGAGCATCCCACACGTGCACAAAGGGTTGTTGTCACAGACATATTTTGTGAAAAATCTTTTTTGCTAAAATTTTTCTCCTGAGAAGCCTCAGAAAAGAAATGTAAGCAATAATTATCTGATTGCTTGGAATGTGGTCTGGAGGTTGCTCACCAGCAGGTGCATCTTTGATTGGTTCCATGTGAATTGTTTTTAATTAATGACCAATCCCAGTCCAGCTGTGTCAGGCTCTCTGAGTCTGTCACAAGTTTTTATTATTCATTCCTTTCTAACCTTCTGATATCTCCTTTCTCTTTCTTTAGTGTAGTTTTAGTATATAATTTCTTTTAATATAATATATATAATAAAACAATAAATCACCCTTCTGAAACATGGAGTCAAATTCTCATCTCTTCCCTCATCTCAGGGACCCACAACACCACAACAACTAATAACCACACCCCTGTGTCACAGACATATTTTATGAAAAATCCTTTCCTTAGGATTTTTCCTCCTGAGAAGCTGAGAGGCCTCAGGAACAAAATGGAAACATTGATTATCTGCTGCTGTGGGATGCAACAGGTGCATCTGGGATTGGTCTCATGTGGTTGTTGCTAATTAATGGCCAATCACAGCCCAGCTGGCTCGGCCTCTCTGGTGAGTCACAAGATTTTATTACCATTCTTTTCCTTCCTTAGCCAGCCTTCTGATGAAATCCTTTCTTCTGTTCTTTTAGTATAGTTTTAACATAATATACAATATATAATATATAATATATAATATATAATATATAATATATAATATATAATATATAATATATAATATATAATATATAATATATAATATATAATATATAATATGTATTATGTAATATATTATATGTAATATATAATATATAATATATAATATATAATATATAATATATAATATATAATATATTATATGTAATATATAATATGTAATATATAATATGTAATATATAATGTATAATATAATATAATATGAACACCACAGGGGTTGTTGTACTGCTCCACCTCCCCCGTGGGGTATTGGAACCCAGGAAATTCCTCTGGCTGCCCTGGAGGGCTCGAGCCCCTGCCCAGGGGGCTCAGAGACCCTGGCACAGAGCCCAAGCCCCCCCTGTGCCTTTGATTGAGCGCTTGGGAAAAACAATTACCAACCTTATATGGAGAATTACAAGCCATGACATTTTAAGTAGAATTTTAGTGAATTTATCACAGGGTAAAAAATAGATTTTTGAGGATTTTAGATTGGGGGCTCGGGGTCCCATGATGGAGGAATTTGGGCATGCCTTGTCCTTTTTCCTCCTTCTTCTTGGCCTCCATCTTTTGGGTGATGTTGGCACTTTTAGATTGGTTTAGAGTAGGAGTTCACTGTCTAACATGGGTGATGGGTATTGGGAAGTTATGGTAAAGAATGTACACGTAGTTTTTGTTATAAAAAGCTAACAACACCCCAAGGTGGTCAGAGTGCCTCTGTCTGACCTGCCGGACAGACCTCGGTGGGTCAGAGAAAGAATTTTATAGATAAGAAACAATAAACAATCTTGAGAACAAGAATAGAAGAGTTCTGACTCCTCCTTCATCCCACACGTGCACGAAGGGAGGTTGTGGTCGCTATGGGGCTTGAGCAAAGGCTGGGGATGGAGGGATTTGATTTTAGGGGTGCACAGAGGCAGCCACCCCCTCTTTGCCACCTCTTCCCCACTTCTGTGCTCGTGCATCAGCTGCAGAGGCGTTTGCCAGCTCAGGCATGCAAACCTGTGCATGTAAATCCATGGAAATATATGTTAAGGGGGGGGGGGGGGGAATTAATCATTTTTTTACAGCCATTATCTGGTTTGTACTCACAGGGAATGGGACTGGGCAGTGTCCCTTTCTCCCACCCTCTTGTCTCCAGGAGCGGGTCATGCTCAGACATCAGCTCCCTGACCCCACAAAGAGCAGCTGTCCTGAAATATCAATTGATTCTGGCAGAAATGAACCTGGAGAAGGGCTGAGCCACTTCCCTAAGCCATGTCCCCTGAGCCCCATCCCCGAGTGACATCCCTGAGCCACATCCCTGAGCCAAATATCAAATCAAATATCATCATTCCCCCTCCAGGAGGAAATACTTTTCAATGGGACAAATCCTCCCTTTGTGAGGCTGTAACTCATGGAAAACAAAAAGAGCAGAAAAAGACCACGCTTGGTGCTGTTTCTTACTGGAGAAGAGTGGTCAGAACATTCCAATTTGAATTTCTTTTTTTTTTTCTTAACTGCCCATTTGTTTTCCTTTTTGCCCCCAAATTGTCCATGGTTTCCTACTTGATCTCAAGCCAGCTGGGACCAGGATGTGCCCTTGCAAAGAGCTGCCAGGTGTTCTTTGACCCCCAAATTTAAATTTAATCCAGAGAGTTTTGTTTTTGCTTTCATACCATTTGGAAAGGGAATACAAGAAAGAAGGAGGAGGAGGAGGAGAAGGAGAAGGAGAAGGAGAAAGAGGAGGAGGAGAAGGAGAAGGAGAAGGAGAAGGAGAAGGAGAAGGAGAAGGAGAAGGAGAAGGAGAAGGAGAAATGAAACTACAAAAAGGTTCTCAGAGAAGAGCAAGTCCTGCTCTTGTCCTGTTCTAATGCAAAGAGCAGCTGGGGCTGGACCAAGGACATAAAAAATGTTTATGATCTCCCTAAAATGAGGGGAGCAGCCAAAATCATCCCAGCACATCTTTCAATTCCCTGCAAACAAGATTGGATCTCAAAGCTGGATTTGGGATCTTTGTGGGCTACAATCAGAAAATTCATGATGATGGTTCCTGGTTTAGGAAATGTTCTGGAAAGCTCCAAGGACCTCTTGGAGCAGCTGCTGGAGGGATTTTCAGCCAAGGAAAGTCTCTGCTGTAGCTTGTTCCTTGGAAAATGAGGATTTGGGCCCAGACTCCTCCTGAGAGGTTGAGCTGGAGTCAGTGAGAGCTGGAGCAGGAGCCAGAGGGGTGGA
This sequence comes from Melospiza melodia melodia, assembly GCF_035770615.1. Classification (NCBI taxonomy): domain Eukaryota; kingdom Metazoa; phylum Chordata; class Aves; order Passeriformes; family Passerellidae; genus Melospiza; species Melospiza melodia. Next base: position 2,568,589 of record NC_086194.1, read on the forward strand.
GAAGCTTCAAGGGTGACTCAGACTCGGGAATTCATGGATCAACAGCTGCTCCTGTGTGGCCAGAGGGGACTTTCCCTCACCAGAAGTCTGCACCCAAGGAGAAAAGCCTTTCAGGGCACCAGAGGCTGGAATTGAGCACTTAACAGCCAAAGAAATTCCAGGTGGCACATCCCAAACCAACGTCTTCCACTCTGCTGAAGCCACCAAACAGGAGGAGAAGACTCCTACAGCCCAGGGAGCTCATTGTGCCCCTGCCCTGGGCACTGCTGGGGTCACACCTCGAGGGCTGTGCCCAGCTCTGGCCCCTCAGCTTGGGAAGGGCCTGGGGACACTGAGCACATCCAGAGGGGCTGGGAACACAAACCCTGTGAGGAAGGGGCTCAGCTGGTCTGTGAGTCAGGGAGACTTGAAGAGGAGAAGATGATAAGAGTCGCCTTTGCCTCTGAAAGGAGCTCTACTGTCGCTGTGATATTTTCTGAAAAATCCCTTTGCCAGGATTTCTTCTCCTGGGAAGCTGAGAAGCCTCAGAAAAGAATGAAAACAATAATTATCTGATTGCTTCTCCCTATTTGGTTCTTTGGAACGTGGTCTGGACATTGTTTACCAACACATGCATGTTTGATTGGTTTCATGTGAATTGTTTTTACTCAATGACCAATCACCATAATCACCATCAGCTGTGTTGGACTCTGAGGAGTCAGGAGTTTCTATTATTCATTCTTGTTAAGCCTTCTGTCTGTATCCTTCTCTTTCTTTAGTATAGTTTTAGCATAATTTCATTAATATAAATTATATTATATTATATTATATTATATTATATTATATTATATTATATTATATTATATTATATATAGTATAATATATATAATATAATATAATATAATATAATATAATATAATATAATATAATATAATATAATATAATATAATATAATATAATATAATATAATATATAACATGTATTTTAGATATATATAATATAATTATATATAATATAGTATATTATATATACTATAATATTACATTATAGTAATATAATATAATATAATATAATATAATATAATATAATATAATATAATATAATATAATATAATATAATATAATATAATATAATATAATATAATATAATATAATATAGCTGCTCCTCTTGTTCACAAGTGGAACGCATTGTGGGAGATTGTTTACCTGAAGGGAATTGATGATTGGATTCTGGTGTGTTTTAATTCACTGACCAGTTGAATCCAGGTGAGTTGGTTGGGACTGTCACTGAGATTCTGGGCAGTTGGAGTGCAGTTGTGTGCTTGGCACATTTAGTTTAGATGTAGTGTAATATAATATAGAATAATTTAGTATAATAAAGTAATTAATTAGCATTCTGATAAGATGGAGTCCTCCTCATCATTCCTCCCGAACATCGGGCAAAAATATCACTGATAAGTTTAGGTTGGATATCAGGAGAAAGTTTTTCACAGAAAGAGTGATAAAGTTCTGGAATGGCTGCCCGGAGAGGTGGTGCAGTCCCCATCCCTGGGTGTGTTTAACAAAGCCTGGATGTGGCACTGGGTGCCAGGGTTTGGTTGAGCTGTTGGGGCTGGGTTGGACTCGATGGCCTTGAAGGTCTCTCCCAACCTGGTCATTCTGGGAATTCTGTGAAGAAAACCTGTCCCCAGCTGAGCTTTACCTCCGGGCAGCACCCAAGGGACCCATCCCAATGCCACATCCCCACCACGCTCAGGCCATGCCCAAAATCCACCTGGAAATGGTGTTTTCCTTACCTAGTCGTAATTACCTCCAGAAATCCATAGCTTCAGGTCCTGGATGCTGGCTGCCAGTGATTAGGAGAGCTACTCTCCAGTCCAGGGCCTCAAATCTCCATTTTCCCCCCATTTTGCCATGCCTGCCTCTCACAGTGATGGGGAGAGGTGCTTGGTCCCCTCCAGCCTCTCCATCCCAGCACCTCATCCCCATGATGAACTCATATCCATCCCTGCAGAATAAAACAGGGAACCAAGCTCTGTTTTATTGTCACATCCACTTTATTTAGTGACCAGCACATGCCTGGCCAGTGGATCAGGGAAATGTGGATCAGTTTTGGCAGCTCTGGAATAAATGACAGCATTTTCTGCTGTGTGCCCAGCTCCCACCAGGGTGAGTTCATGATTAAAAACCTGATTCATTATGTTGCTTTTGTAGCTGCATCACGGGCACAGCCTTAAATGTTAATTGCAATCTATTTCTCAGGATAAATCAGCTGTTTCCCTAGAGATGAGTGTGGCACAAACCCTGAAAATATAAAGGAAATGGGTGTTTTTCCAAGGGATGCAGAAACCAAGAGGACAGATTTTAGGTTTTACACTGAATCCCTGTTCCATGGGGTTTATATACAAACCTACATGTGGGTTTACAGCTGTTTCTTGCCTCAGAAGCTGAGGCTGGATCTGTGCAGCCACTCTTGCATTGATCCTGATTTATGTTTATGGACACTGTGTGATTTTATCCCTCCTTCATTTACCCACATCCATTAACCCTTCCACACCTGACTGCCTGTTAGATACCAACAGACAGAAACAGCTTCATGGCTGGATTTTCCCTCATTCTGTCCCTTAATTCACCATTAAAACTTCATTATTATTGTGATGGTCAAAGGCTCAGTTATTCATTATCACTGTCCCAAAGGCCAGGCAGATCCCCTGGGCAAACACTGGGCAGATTCAAGCACCAGGGCTAAATCTCATAGGGTGATGCAGATTGGAACAGAAATTATTTCCTGCTATCCATAATCCTCCATCAGAAAAGCAACATTTATCTGTCTTTGACTGACAAAAACACATGATTTGAACAGGACATCCAAGCTGCAGGTACAGGATGCCTCACCCACATGGCACCTGCAAAAGATGATCTTTAAAAGCTCTGTTCCAACTCAAACTATTCTATGATTTTTGCAATATCTGTGGCCAATCCTAATTTCTCATGCTGGGAGGGAATTTTTGGCATGCGTTGGAAGGCAGCAGGCTGGAGTTTGGGTGGGAGGATAAAGGATCTCAACCATGAGGTTGTCCCTTGGCCAGTCCTTGCTGATAGATCAAGCCCTTACCCTCTGCCCTGTGGGTTTGGGTAAGGAGATGTCCTGGAGGTGATTCCTGAACTACAGAGACCTCTCAAAGTCCTCATTTGTGATGTTTGTAGGTGCCACATGGAGCTATTGATAAGTTTTATGGCCAGCTGCTGCCCTTGAGGGCTTTCTCCTCCTGGGAATTCTGGTGGGTCTGGCATATTCCACCCTCCCCTGCAGTAAATGGGAGGATGCTCAAGCTCTCCTGCACCACACAAGCCATGAATCCTGGTTATTTCACACCAGAATTTGCCATTGACTTCAGCAGATTTGCCCCTTCTCACTGCAGGGCTGCACTAAATGTTCTTTAAAAACCCCTCTGAGCCAAACCATCCCATTTTTCCATGATTCAAAGGGAATGAACTTGTCAGGGGATGGCTCAAAATGGGATTAAATGACCCTGTCCTGCTGTGAGTTAGACACTCAGCACTTTTGGACCTCCACACCTTTCTCCTACCCCCAAACCCTCCTCCATTTGATGGTTTCCATAAATTGAATCTCTAGCACATAATCCATTGATAATGGATAATAATCCAAGTGATCCATTCATTCTGCAAGGAAAACCTCATGATTTACATGGAGGCCTGGATTTCTGCAACTTCTGAATTAAGAAGAAAGCTGAATACACGAATGTTGTAAAACTGAAGGTACAAATAGCAACATATAGAGATTAATCAGCTCCTCCATGGCCCTTCCCCAGTCCAACTCCTCCTCCCATGCTGGAATTCCTCCCTCCTACATCCTCATCCTTCCACAAAACTCACAACAAAGCCCTTCAAGATGACATTTTTCCACGATTCAAAGGGGATGAATTTGTCAGGGGATGGCTCAAAATGGGATTAAATCACCCTGTCCTGCTGTGAGTTAGACACTCACCACTTTTGGACCTCCACACCTTTCTCCTACCCCCAAACCCTCCTCCATTTGATGGTTTCCATAAGTTGAATCATTAGCACATAATCCATTGATAATGGATAATAATCCAAGTGAACCATTCATTCTGCAAGGAAAACCTCATGATTTACATGGAGGCCTGGATTTCTGCAACTTCTGAATTAAGAAGAAAGCTGAATACACGAATGTTGTAAAACTGAAGGTACAAACAGCAACATCTACAGATTTATGAGCTTCTCCATGGTTTTCCCCCAGTCCAACTCCTCCTGCCTTGCAAACCAACCCTTTCATGCTGGAATTCCTTCCTCCTGCAACCTCACCTTTCCACAAAACTCACAACAAAGCCCTTCAAGGTGACATTTTTTCACGATTCAAAGGGAATGAACTTGTCAGGGGATGGCTCAAAATGAGATTAAATGACCCTGCCCTGCTGTGAGTTGGACATTCACCACTTTTGGACCTCCACACCTTTCTCCTAAAACCCTCCTTCATTTGGTGGTTTGCATAAACTGAATCATTAGCACATAATCCATTAATAGCACATAATCCATTAATAATGGATAATAATCCAAGTGATCCATTAATTCCGCAAGGAAAACTTTGTGGTTTACATGGAGGCATGGATTTCTGCAACTTCTGAACTAAAAGAAAGCTGGATGCACAAATACTGTAAAACTGAAGGTACAAACAGCAACATAAAGAGATGAATCAGCTCCTCCATGTCCCTTCCCCAGTCCAACTCCTCCTGCCTTGCAAACCAACCCTTCCACGCTGGAATTCCTCCCTGCTGAAACATTCCTCCTCATCCTTCCACAAAACCCACGCTGCCTGAACAAAGCCCTTCCAGGTGACATTTTCCCAGCCTGGAATCAGCAGCTGGACCCCAACCACCACAGTCTGGGAGTTTTTTCCCCCCTCTCCATCAGGCAGGTGTCCAGTGTGGGCTGCGACCTGACATGGATGTTATAATTATGCTGTTCCCATCCCTCCCCTCCCAGAGGAACAATTCCAGCATTCTTGCCGGCGGTCAGAGTTCACCCAGGGCCAGGGACAGCTGTGACATTGATTGGCAGCTCCCAGGGCAGCCACCTTGTCAGGTTTGGGCTTATCAATTAGTGCCTGCACGGCTTAATGAGGTTTTGATGATGGAGGGCGGGTGAGGTTTCGTTCCCAGCCAGGGAACACCGTGGCACAAACTTTGCTCCCTCTGTTGTGATGTTCCCTTCCACAGCAATGACTTCATAGGGAAAGGAGGAGCCTTTCTCCTTTTTTTTTCCAAGGAATCCTGGCTGGAAAAGTGTCCTGAGTGACAGGATGCACCATTTAGAGTTTCTGAGGTGGCAGCTTTGCTGGGCTTTCAGAGCACTCTGCTGATGGAGGGCAAATATTTCAGCTGAGCTTTAAAAAAATCCAGATTTTCTGTCAGGGGGCATTAAAAGCAGGAGGATTCATGCCACAAGAAATCCTCTACAGCAGCGTGGTGCCCTGGGGATGGTCAGACAGCTTTCTCCGATGGAGCTCTGGGAAACTGCACAGAGATCTCCAAATGGGATTTTTAATGTTCCCAGCTTTTGGTTTTAATGCTCCCACCTTTGGGTTTTAATGCTCCCACCTCCAGGGATGGAATGGGGAATATTTAAAATCCCTTTCAACCCATTCTGTGATTCTATGACAGCACAAAAATCAATTTTTCCCATCCAAGCCACCTTGTCTGGGTACCAAAAGGCCCCACTAAGGCTGCCCAAACAGGGCATCACCATCATGCCTTGTGCAGGCTGCCCTAGAACAGAGGCTGGACAGAGCTACAGAATAAAGCAGGGATTTATTCAAAGGATCTCCTCCATGGATGCACCTTGGGCAGCACCAGAGCCCAGCCAGGGCTGCACCCAAGATGAACCAAAATGGCCCCAAAATGCACGAGCGCTCCCGGGGTCTCTCCCTGGGATCAGTTCTGCTCCATTTGCACCTTGCAGTTCATTGTCCCATTCCAGCTTTAGCCCAGGCAGTCCCACCCTGCTTGTTTTTCTCTCTCCAGCCCACGGTGTTTGTGCTCCTGGGCTGAGATTTGGATCATTTGTCCTTTATAGTAAAATCAGGACCCCCAATGAAGGAATGATTGGCATCTGACTCCAAGGCTCTGGAATGCTGAACATTCACTTTATTAAAATTATATTATATTATGTTATAATATATTATATTATGTATTATATTATATTATATTATATTATATTATATTATATTATATTATATTATATTATATTATATTATATTATATTATATTATATTATATTATATTATATTATATTGATAAAATACCATACTATATCATACTTTATAAAGAATACTTTATAATTCTTATTAAAGAATGCTAAAGAAAACTCATTACTGTCTCCTGACAGGATACAGCTTTGTGTGATTGGTTAAGGAAACAAAACAATCTTCAGTAGAATCTAATTATCAAATTCTTTCAGGTAAATAATCTTCCAACACATTCTGCATGTTCACAAACACAAGAGTAATAAATTCATTTAAAACTGTTTTAATTATTCTTTTTAATTATTATTTTCTCTACTTTTCTTATAGCTTCTCTCTTCTCAGAGGGCACATGAACACCACAGTCCTTGGTGCCCAGCTGGAGCAGGAATTGTTTTGTCTCCCTGCTCTGTGCACAGAGCTCACCATCCCATAATATGAAGCCCAGACCCTCACACTAAAGCAGCACAGAATGTGAAAAAAATATAAAAGTTGAAGCCTGAGGCATCCCAGTTCCTTCCTGAGGTGCCACCACCATCTCCTCACAGCCAGGTCACCCTGCATGCCACCGAGACGTGAAGAGCAGCTGCTTCCAAGAGAATGAGGATGAAAAACGAGGCAGAGAGAGCTGAGGCAATTTCCCCACCATCCCTGGAGGCGGTGTCAGGAGCACGGAGCTGATCTGCTCCCTCTGCTCTCAAAGGTTCTCCAGCTGAGTGGGTCCTTCTGCCACCTAAACCAGCTCTGGGAGGAGAAGCCACAGCAAAATAAAAGCTCTGCCCGTGAATATTCTTGGTTTTCCTGCCTCTCCATGCAGCTGTGAAGAGCTTTTCTTGCTTTCCTCCTCTTTCCACCTTCCTTTCCCCTGCAGGATGGTGAAACACGAGCAGCAACATTAGCTCTGTCATCTCTCCAACAGCCCAAGCCCATCTAGAGGTGACCCCAGGAGCACAGATCCCTGGAATCGTGGCTATTTTGGGTAGGCAACACAGCAAATTGCTGGAGGGGGGTGGAGGGTGCTGTAATTTCTCAGCTCCTGTGCGTAATTGCAATTCTCACCTCGAGGTGAGAGACTCAGAGGTGAGAAATCCTCAACCTGACAGCAGCCAGGAGCTCCAGGGCAGCAGAAAACAGAGCAGTGAGGGGTCCCCATGTCCTTCAGCCCCTTCCATCATTCTGGGGTCAGTGTCCACCCCAAAATTACTTTGCTATCACCACCAGAAGGGATTTAATGGTTGGACATTGCTGCTCAGGGGTTTCCACCACCCCAATATCTCAAATATTCTCGCCAAGAAATCCTCAACCTGACAGCAACCAGGAGCTCCAGGGCAGTAGAAAACAGAGCAGTGAGGGGTCCCCATGTCCTTCAGCCTCTTCCATCCCAAAATTACTTTTCCGTCACCACCAGGAGGGATTTCATGGTCAGACATCGTTGCTCAGGGGTCTCCACCACCCCTTTATTCCAAATATTCTCTCCAAGAAATTCTCAACCTGACAGCAGCCAGGAGCTCCAGGGCAGCAGAAAACAGAGCAGTGAGGGGTCCCCATGTCCTTCAGCCCCTTCCATCATTTTGGGGTCAGGGTCCACCCCAAAATTACTTTTCCATCACCACCAGGAGGGATTTAGTGCTTGGACATCGCTGCCATCTGCTCAGGGGTCTCCACCACCCCAATATCTCCACCACCCCAATATCCCAAATATTCTCACTAAGAAATCCTCAACCCAACAGCAACCAGGAGCTCTAGGGCAGCAGAAAATGAAGCAGTGATGGGCCCCCATGTCCTTCAGCCCCTTCCATCATTTTGGGGTCAGTGTCCACCCCAAAATTACTTTTCCATCACCACCAGAAGGGATTTAATGGTCGGACATTGCTGCTCAGGGGTTTCCACCACCCCAATATCTCAAATATTCTCGCCAAGAAATCCTCAACCTGACAGCAGCCAGGAGCTCCAAGGCAGCAGAAAATGGAGTAGTGATGGGTCCTGGTGTCCTTCTGCCCCTTCCACCCCAAAATTAGTTTTCCATCACCACCAGGAGGGATTTCATGCTTGGACATTGCTGCTCAGGGGTCTCCACCACACCTTTATCCCAAATGTTCTCACCAAGAAATCCTCAACCTGACAGCAGCCAGGAACTCCAGGGAAAACGGAGCAGTGATGGGCCCCCATGTCCTAGAGCTTCTTCCACCCTTTTGGGATGGGTTCCCACCCCAAAATTGCTTTTCCACCACCACCAGGAGGGATTTAATGCTTGGACATCGCTGCCACCTGCTCAGGGGTGTCCATCACCCCAATATCCCAAATATTCTCACCAAGAATCTTCTCAATAAAGTCAGCTTGCCCACACTCGGGAGAAAAGATTATTTTGGGGGACCCTGAAGCAAGAGCAGATCCAGCCTGTGGTGATTTTCCCTGGGGGAAGAGGCAGAAGGAAAAGCACAGCTTGGGAAGAGCTCCGAGACTCCAGGTGATATTTTTATAACCTCAGAAACCTCCTTGCACAAACACTTTTTTTTTTTCTTTTTTATTTTTTTTTTTTTTTAATCCAAAAGGGCAGCGAGAACAGGGTGTAGCTCAGCTGCAGATTTGTCATCAGAGGCTCCCAGCAGGGAGGAAAACTCTCCAGCTCCAAAGGGGCCATCCAGGAGAATCCAAGGGGTTTTCTGGAACCCTGGGAGCACCCAGAAAAATGAGCAGATCTGCCCTGTTTTGTCCTTCTCCCAAAAAGAAAAAAAAAAAAAAACATGTTTTTTTGTTTTTTTTTTCCTTAGGATGGAGGAAGCAAAGGGCACTTCTGAAAAAGAAACTGAGGCCTCTTTTCCTTCCACGAATGCTGTGAGTCACAGGGCAAAGGGTTCCAGCCAGGAATGAATCAGAGGGATGAGACCTCGAGCTCAGCGTCCACTGAGGACGAGAATAATGAAATCAGAGTTTGAGGATAATGAAATCAGATCTCCCTGGTGATGGCTCATGGGTGATAATGTGAAATAAGAAATAACCTCCCCTGAGCTGCTCTGCAGCTGGACTCTCACCCCAGCGGGGCTGAGCATCTTCTCCCCTGAGCGAGCTAAAAGGAGGAGCTGCTCTGGGTTAAAAATAAAGCAAAAGGAAAAAGCTAAAAAAAAAAAAAAAAAAGGAAAAGAAAATGAGAGAAGGGTTATTTTTAACTCAGAGCAGCCCTGATCTGGTTCAGTGCCCGGGCATGGAGACAGGGCTGGGAAAGGAGGGCTGGGAAACAAACGAGGGCTGCTCTGCTCAGCTGTGCCCAGCAGGGATTGGGGATGTGTGACCGTGTTCACAGGGGGCTGAGGATCTGACTCCACGTTTCACAAGGCTGATTTATTATCTAATGATATTTTTAATGTAATATATTACATTATAAATATCATTAAATAATAAAATATATTATACAATATATTTTAATGTAATATATTACATTAAAAATATACTAAAAGAATAGAAGAAAGGATTTCATCAGAAGGCTGGCTAAGAATAGAATAGCAAAGAATGATAACAAAGGTTTGTGGCTCAGCTCTCTCTCTGAGCCAGCTGACTGTGATTGGCCATTAATCAGACACAACCACACGAGCCCAATCCCAGATGCACCTGTTGCATTCCACAGCAGCAGATAATCAATGTTTGCATTTTGTTCCTGAGGCCTCTCAGCTTCTCAGGAGGAAAAATCCTGAGGAAAGGATTTCTATTTGGGATTTTGCTGCTGATTTGGAAGCAGCTTCCTCCTGCCACAGACACACAGAGCCTCCCAGCTCAGCTCCTGCCCCAGGGCTACCCAAAATATCCAGCAATATCCAGCTCCTCCCCAGGAGCCCTGAGCAAGTGCAAAATCTCCTTTTTTCTCCCTAAATCTCACTGGGTATTTTTGGTCCAACTCTTACAGCAGCTCCCGGGGGCTGCTGTGTCCCAAACAGGTCCCAAATGCAGGGATAACCAGGGGACAGGGACATCTGTGATGCCAATGGGAGCTGTCCGTGCCTGGGCATTGAGGTGGGCACCAATCTGTGCCCTGGAACAGCTCTCCTCTTCCTGAACCCCCATTTCAGCCAGCTGAAAAACAGGATTAATTTGATTTTTCAGCCTGTCCTTGCTGTCACTTTCTCAGCCCATCGGTGCTGCTGGTGCTCAGTGACCCTTTGGGAAGATTTAATGCAATTTAGGGGCTTTTTAAAGCAAAATAATAATACAAATTTAAACCTGCTGTGCCTGGGGGTGGGTGGTGCCTCCCTGGAAGAAGCCCAGGGTTGATTTTGCCTCCTGGCACCTCTCAGCCCTGTTGCTGCCATCTCTCTTGAGTGTGACCCAATTTTTTAAGGAAAAGAAGATTTTGGGCTCACTCCCATCTGCCTTCTCTGTAATTCTGGGTGATTTCAGCCCCATTGGACAGGGGATGGAGGTCTTTGAGGCACTCATTTCCTATGAGCATCAGGGGGAAATTTGGAAATAAGCAGTTTTGGTGGCTTCCTGCTTCTCATTAACAAAGGATTTAGTATTTAGCCTGGAACAGCGCACTGCCTTGATTTATCTCAAATTTAACCCAAAACAGAGAGCAGATAAGTCTAAATTCATTGTGCACAGTTGTTTTTACAGCAACTTCTTGAGCTTTGGAACCATAGGCATTATTCTCTTTTTGGAACCATGTGAATTATTCCCTTTCCACGTGGATTTAAGATTCTGCTGTGCTGACCTGTTCCCTCTGTGCTGTGTGAGGTAAAATAAATTAATATTAGTTTAAATAATGAAAATTAATTGCTTAGGTAAAAAATAAAAATAAAAATTAAAAGGGATTTTCCCTGCGTGGGGAAACTGAGGCACAGAGAGGCTGGAGAAGCAGCCGGGGTGGGAGAGCTCAGAGAGGATTGCTGGTGGATTTGGGAATGGGGAATGGGGCAGGGAAAGGGGAATGGTGTAAGGAAAGTGGGAATGGGGCAGGGAAAGGGGGAGTGATGAAGGGATGAGAGGAACAGCGCAGGGAAGAGGGAAGGAATGGTGCAGAGATGAAGGAACGGTGCAAGCAAAGGGGAATGATACAGGGAACGGGGTAATGATGAAGGGAAGAGGGAAGGAATGGTGCAGAGAAGGTGAAGGAATATGCAGGGAAAGGGGAACGGGACAGGGGAAGGAAGGGTACAGGGAAGTAAGAATAGAGCAGGGAAAGGGGAGGAATGGTGCAGAGAAGGTGAAGGAGCGCTGCGGGGAAAGGGGAACGGGGGAAGAACGGTGAAGGGAAGCGGGAACAGCGCAGGGAAAGGAGAACCGTGCACGGAAAGGGGAGGGCACAGTGCAGAGGAAGGGGAGCCGTGCAGGGAGGGCAGGCACGGTCCCGACTAACCCCATCCCATCGATCTGATCTCATCCCATCCCATCCATCGATCCCATCCCATCCCCGCATCCCGCGGGATCCCGGCCCCGCTCCCGCTCCGCTCCCGCGCCGCAGAGTGGGCGTGGCCTGTGAGGTGGCCACGCCCCCGCGCCTTCCAGGAGTGGATACTCCCGCTATAGCCACGCCCACTTGCTCCAGGCCACGCCCCCGGTCTGTCTGATCTGTCACTCACGCCGTGGCCACGCCCACTGCGTCTCTACGCCACGCCCCCCGCGCATCCCGGCCCTGCGGCAGCCCGGTTTGGCCCCGCCCCCTGCGCGCAGGCCACGCCCCCCGCTCCCTCCTCGCCTCCCCGTGGTGCCTCGCGCGGGGCGGGCACTGACGTGGCCGCATCGCGCCGCCATCTTGTGCTCCAGGGCGGATCGCGGCCGGGGCGAGCGGGCTCCGAGCGGGACCCTCCGAGCGCAGCCAGACCCACGGCCCGCGCCTCCCGACGACGCCGGTGGGTTTGCCGACACCTCCTTCTTCCCTCCTTTCGAGCCTTTTTTCCCCCCTCCGCCTCGCCTCGCCGCGCCCCCGCCCGCATCCCGCGGCCTTGGCGCTGAGGCGAGGCGGACGCTGAGGCAGCGGGGCCGGGCTGTTCTTTCCTCTTTTTTCCTTCTCATTCCTTTTAATTCCTTCTCACTCCGTCTCATTCCTACTCATTCCTTTTCCCGCACAGACCCTCCAGGAGCGGTGCTGCCCCATCCGTGCCCCCCTGCACGTCTGTGGGGCCGGGGGTGGGGGGGTCGGGCCTTTCGCTTCCCTGCCGTGGGTGGGATGGGGTGGGAAGGGCCGGGATCCGGGATAGGCAGGGCTGGGGAAGGGGAATCGCTCCAGCTCGGCAGCAGCTGCACAAGGCCCCTCTCCGCTCCCTCTAGCGATGGGAGCCGACGGGATGGGTTTGTCCTCCCTTCCCCAAACTCGCTCATTCCGGCCCCTGCCCCGCCCGAGCAAGGAGCGGCGTTTCCTCCTTGTGCTCTCCCCCTCAAACCCTCGTGTGGCGGGGGAAAGCAGCCTCGGCTGGAGCTGCTGGGGCAGAGGTTGATTCTCTGTAAGCCCTCGGCTGCTGACTTGGTGCTTTTTTTGCCGGGCAGAGGAGTTGAGCTTTATCGTGGAGCAAACAACTCTTGTTTGCCGTGCATCGCCTTGCGTTGGGCGCTGTGGGAGATCAGCTTTCCTTGGCCCAGCAGCTCCCGGTGGGAGGATAAGGATATTAAATTCTGCCTGAAAACACTCCGTCGTGCCTCTGTGCGAGGCCAACGTGATACTTCGGGGCTGATAAAGTGATGGAGTGATAGCGCAGCGAGGCCAAAACTCAGCCTGGCCATAGAAACTGCCCCAAATGTTGTTGTGGTGCTTTTGACATTGACCTTGTGGCTCTGCCGCTCCGCTCCTGCCAAAGCAAATTCCGCAGGTTGATTACAGTCCCGGCCAGAGGTCTGCTGTTGAAATTGTGGCTTTGTCAATAACGAAAATTCCGAGTATTTGTTTAATACTTTGAGCTCTGTCTTGCACCCCTTGGCAGGGTATTCCATTAACCTGATTTTCCAGGAGGAGAAACTCGAGGCAAAGTGGATTTTTCCAAGGTCATTCAGCAATCTTTCTTGCTATTTTTGCTGCTGATTTAGAGCGCTTCTGGGGGGGAAAAAAAGGAAGTGTGGCTGAAGTGGAGGATTGCCGGTTTGCTTTTATTAATGGGGTTTATAATGGAATAAAACAGGAGTATGGATAAAGGGCTTCTCTGAAAGGAAAGTTTTGAGGGTTGGTTTGATGCCACTGATTTTTCTCTGCTACAAACACGTCTGCAGTGCTGCTGGGCTGCTTTCCCTGTCGGAATAATTGCTCTGGGTGAAAGGGTGAGGAAACTCACCTCGAGTGAACCTCTGCAACTCCAACCCCGCAGCTTTGCCAAGTCCCTCGGTGCTTCCTGCACCGATGGAACATCAGGAATTCAGACGGCTCCAAAGCAGGGCCGCCCTCCGCTCCGAAGAGCTCTGTGTTTGTGATGGAAATCCTGTTAAGAGTCCAAGCCCTGGGTGTAAATGGGCTGAGGAGGAGCTCGCCCGGGTTTCTCAGCGTTTCCTGGGTTGTGAAATAGCTGGAATGTGGCAGGGCCTGGCGGGAGCCGCGCTCCCTGTGAGTGTTAGTCACGCTGACCGAGCGGGGGGAGCACCAGGGAGCTTGGCGGGCTGTGTGGGAGTCGGGGCTGCGTTCTGCTCCTGGGGATTCACCAAACTCTGCACGGGGTTTGTGCAGATAATTATCAGCTGAGCCATTGATGACTGAATCGGTGGAAGGAGGAGGAACTCCAAACGCAGGATTGCAGCTGAAATGGCAGTGGTGAAATTTAAACAACCAGCTTTACACATCCCAGAGGCTTTTCTTTCTCTTCTTTTTTAAACGTGGGCTTTCAAGCAAGAATTCTTCAGGATTTCAGCAGCCTTCCCAAGCATCCAGCTTGCTTTCCAGCGGATAAATTTGGTGAATGTGAGCTAACTTTATCTGAAAAGAAATACTTCTGATTCTTTTTTTAGAAATCTCTTGGAAGTTCTGCTCCTGGAATGCTACAGAGCCTGTGCTATTCCCTTTCTTTCTTTAACTGATGAGTAAAGAAGTTCAGAATCAGCTTCCTACTAGAGCAGCTGTTTTTTCTGTGTAATTCAGCATTTTTTCCTTTCCGATTTTATTCCTTATTTTGAACGCACGCAGACGTCGGAGGGGCTGTGCTGGAGCTTTGCTGATGTTTCAGTTCTCACAAAACCCTCGTGTCTGACAGCTCTCCTTCAGCCCCTGCTCCTCTTCCTCACAGAGGCTCTGCTCTGACATTTCCCCCAAACCAAACCCAATTTCATTGCTGGATGGAGCTCTCCCGTGAGCCTTTGCCATTTCTGCTAGCAGTGTAAATGTTGATTTAGTGCCCAGTTCCCAGGAATGAATAACAGGATATTTGGCTTAAAACTGGAGATTTTGAGCTCAGGAACAATTCAGCCTCAAAACTAAAAAAAAAAAAAGAAACCCACCCCAACTGTGCACTGCTTATCTTAAAGAGAAGAAATCCTCTGTACCCACCAGTTCTCACACCAGTGTGCCCAGTGCTGAACTGGTGAGCAGAAAGCAGAAACCCCAAGGCCATTCTTGGGGTTCACAACTTCATTTTTGGCACCACAATATTTCCTGAGTGAGGAGAGCATGGATGCAGCTCCCTCTGTGCTTTTCGCCTGTCAGCCTGTCCTTTTTCAGCCCAGATATTTTATTTTGCTTTTATTCCTGGGGTTTATAGTGGAATAAAACAGGAACACAGCCATGTGGATAAAGGGGTTCTCTGCAAGGAAAGTTTTTGGGATTGGTTTGATGGCCCTGATTTTGTCTGCAGTGCTGGAGGGCCCTGTTGGGCTGCTCTCCCTGTTGGAATGATTGCACTGGGTGAAAGGGTGAGGAAATTCACTCACCTGTGTCCCTTCTGGTTTGTGTGCTCCCAGGTGTATAAATCTGTAAATAATTGGAAGTTTGGTTGTGAAACAGCAGCAGTTTGCTTTCCCTGCTTGAGGGTGAGAATGAGGAGTAATTCTGATTTGGGGTTTGAGTATCAAGTCAAGCAACCCACTCTGATCCTGGAACTTTTTATTCTGGGTGTTTTAGGAGTGAGTTGTTCTCATGTCTGAGAAATAGGCATGACCCCAAGGGAAACTTTCCCCATTTTATCCTTGTTTTGATATTGTAAGTGAAATTGTTTTGTGTTTTCTTCCACTTCAAGGCCAGTTCTGTCAGGAGAATGTTCCAGCATGAGGGAATGTCCTGTGTGGGGAAGGTGTGTGCACAGGGGGTGTTCAGTCCTGTCTGGGGAAGGTGTGTGCACAGGGGGTGTTCAGTCCTGTGTGGGGAAGGTGTGTGCCCAGGGGGTGTTCAGTCCTGTCTGGGGAAGGTGTGTGCACAGGGGGTGTTCAGTCCTGTGTGGGGAAGGTGTGTGCCCAGGGGGTGTTCAGTCCTGTGTGGGGAAGGTGTGTGCCCAGGGGGTGTTCAGTCCTGTGTGGGGAGGGTGTGTGCCCAGGGGGTGTTCAGTCCTGTGTGGGGAGGGTGTGTGCCCAGGGGGTGTTCAGTCCTGTGTGGGGAGGGTGTGTGCACAGGGGGTGTTCAGTCCTGTGTGGGGAGGGTGTGTGCACAGGGGGTGTTCAGTCCTGTGTGGGGAGGGTGTGTGCACAGGGGGTGTTCAGTCCTGTGTGGGGAGGGTGTGTGCACAGGGGGTGTTCAGTCCTGTGTGGGGAGGGTATGTGCACAGGGGGTGTTCAGTCCTGTGTGGGGAAGGTGTGTGCACAGGGGGTGTTCAGCCTCCCTGGGTTAAAGCTGCTGGTCAGGGAGCTTTCCTGTCCCCTGGAGTCCTGTCCTCCCCTGCCTTGGGCACGCACATTGCTTTTGGAGCCCTTTTCAGTTGAGCCCTGCAAGCCTTTGGCCACCAAATCCAGCAGTTGTGTGTGTTTAACTGGGATTTCACTGCTTTTTCCCTCAGATAACCACTTATGGTCCTTCAGGACCTTTCCCATCCCAGGCTTGGCAGAAACGCCCCCAGTGTAACCTGGGGAAAAGGTGCCAGTGGTCAGTGTGGATCTCCGCAATTCACACTCCTCTGGTTCTAATTATTAAAATGATCAAGGACTGAGGACTGATATTAATGAGGATATTAATGAGGAGCTGTGGGAAGATGATGTTGCCATGGCCTTTCTGGCAGAGCTGTTTGTGCAGGATCATGAATCACCTGGTGAACAAAGGGCTAGCCTGCCTGCAGCTCTCCCACATGTAATCCATCCCTCCTGGTGCTGGTGTGGCCCACAGAGCTCAAATAAAAATGATCTCAGCTCAATTGCAGTGTGCAGGCCCCACAGTGGAAGGCTTTGAGTGGATTTCATCTCTCAGCTCAGCAGATGTGCAAGGGCAGTAAACAGTTCCTAAAAATAGTTGAATATAACTGTACTGGGATAGTGTTGGGCCACCCTGGCTATATATAAAGAGGTGTTTCCAAAATTTGCTGTAACAGAACACTCGAATCTGTAAAGAAATGGTTTCAAGTTGAAGAGAACACATCAGTGCTGTTCCCTGCTGAGTGGGGGTGTGAAACTCTGAAAATCCTGAATTTGAGCAGTGTTCTATTCTTGTTGGATCTCTCCTCACATTCTCCTTTAAATCACACTTTATATCGTTAATAAGCTGTCGGGTTAGGTTTGCACTTGAAATTATTTGCCAGTTGTTCTTGAATGTTACACCAACAGCTGTTGGAGTTGCATGGGTTCTTTAAAAAATGCATTCTCACCTCTTATTTGCACATTGCTTTGGTGATCAGTTGTGTGAATATTTTGCCTGTCTTGATAATTTAATTTAAAACATTCTAGAATGCTATAAATGAGAAAGAATGATCCAGGCCAAGCAGTGACAACTGGCTGAATTTCAAATCAATATTTCTGCTAAATGGCAAATTGATTCATTTTTATTCCCTGTGACTGATAGAACCTGTATGTTAATACCTGGTTAGGAATTCTGGATTTGGGGCTTTTCTAATTGGTTTAGACATGGAGCTAACAAGTAGATTTTCCTTTAAATTGAGCTGGAATTTTGCTGGTGAATCCATTGCTTTTCTAAACAGGCCAGTTTTACTTGCCAAGGTGCAGGAAGGAGATTTTTGGTAAACCTGCAGCTTTTGGGGGTTCTCCCTGTGTTTAATATTTAACATTGAAGCTGTGGAGCTCAGTGTGTGCCACTGGTGCTTATCTCTCTTTAAAAATGGCACTGAAACAGGATGGGGACAGCAAATACCCCACGGACAGCAAATGCCCTCTGTCCCTCTGGGCAGGGGAGGAGCTGAGGCTTGAACTTGCCTTGATTTTATCAGCACCATAAAATCCTGGAATGGTTTGGCTTGGAGGGGACCTTGGAGCTCTGCTGGTTCCACCCCTGCAGTGTTCACGGCTGCCGGGATTCTCACATTGCCACAATGCTGGGTTGGAACACGTGCAGAGTTTGGAGCTTTATTTATTCCCTGTGGGAGCCTCGTGTGCTGAGTGCTGTGTGTAGAAGGGAAATAAATGGATTTTGTACTGCGGTATAGTTTGTAATAATGCATGTGGTATCCTCTCATTTTGGCTCTGGTGGGTTTAAAGAAATTTAAATGGAACGATTCCTGTCTCAGGGAAGTCTGATCTCTAACTTTTCCTGAGGTGTAGAGCTGAGGGTCTGTGGGAATTTTGAGGTTTTTTTGCTCTCTTTGGTCATACACACCTGGGGGTGTTCACCAGGCTCACCCAAGGAGTTTGCAGGTCAAGCAGCACATTGGACATCTCACGATACCAGCCTGAATGAAATGACTTTAATGCATTTAAACATAAAATTCTGCAGCATGATGAATTGTTTAGTGCTCTTTGGCCTTGAGCTATCCCTCAGAGCTCTTTTTCTAACCACCTCCAATTAATAAAAGCAGATTCTGCTTTTCCTCATGGGCCATATCACTGTAACAAGGCCGGGCTGCTGCTGCTGCAGACTCTCATTCATTTTTAACTCCTCTCTGCCAAAGGCTGCCTGTGAAGGCTCCCCGTTCTCCTCATGGCTCTCTCAGTGTGTCACTTACCAGAGAACGGGCAGCTGAAAACAACTTTGGTTTCATGAAACGAAACTGCAATTTCCCCTTTGAAACGCGCTGCTGTTTACCCACCCATGGCACACTGTGCCTCGGCCCAGGCTGCCCGACGGCTTTAGCGCTGCTCAGGGGCAGTGAAATGTGTTGGAGGGACAGACAGACGGACACGCTGCTCTGGCATTGCTCAGGGGGAGTGAAATGTGTTGGAGGGACAGACAGACGGACACGCTGCTCTGGCATTGCTCAGGGGCAGTGAAATGTGTTGGAGGGACAGACAGACGGACACGCTGCTCTGGCATTGCTCAGGGGGAGTGAAATGTGTTGGAGGGACAGACAGACGGACACGCTGCTCTGGCATTGCTCAGGGGCAGTGAAATGTGTTGGAGGGACAGACAGACGGACACGCTGCTCTGGCTCTGCTCAGGGGGAGTGAAATGTGTTGGAGGGACAGACAGACGGACACGCTGCTCTGGCTCTGCTCAGGGGTGCTGAGGGAGAATCCACACCGAGCTCTGTGAAAATCCTCGGTGCCGTTCATTCAAATCGTTCCCTTTCACACTCGGATGTTCCCGCTCAGCCCGATGGATCCCTCCTTTGAAGATGTGCTCGAGCACTACAAGCAGCTCACAAATCGGAGTCTTTTATGTTTTCAGGAGTTTTATCCAACTTGTGCTCCTAAAAGGGTCGGTGGAGCAGTTACTGACAGCATTCAGGAGGAAGTTAAATTCAGTGAGGAATACAGGAAGTTAAATTCAGTGAGGAATTCAGGGCAGCTCACAAATCGGAGTCTTTTATGTTTTCAGGAGTTTTATCCAACTCGTGCTGTCAGCAATTACTGACAGCATTCAGGAGGAAGTTAAATTCAGTGAGGAGTACAGGTATTGGTGAGACAAGGGGTGATGGTGATAATGCCTGAAAGATAACAGGTTTTTTTGTTTGATAAATGAGAAAATGGAAGGCTTTTCAAGCCGTGCACGTTCTCCCGGTGCAAGCAATGGGCTGGGGTGGGAATTGAAGGCAGAGGGAGCAGTCCCGTGATCCCTCAGCTGAGCTGAATTAACCCGGGCGGTTCCCGTGGCTCTGCAGGGAGAGAGGGAGCAGCACAAACCTGAGTGTGAGTTCCTTCCTGTGGGAAAAGATTCCTGCTCAGGGACCCTGCCCCAGCCCCGTCCAACAAAACCC
The DNA here is from genome assembly GCF_035770615.1 of Melospiza melodia melodia. Lineage (NCBI taxonomy): Eukaryota > Metazoa > Chordata > Aves > Passeriformes > Passerellidae > Melospiza > Melospiza melodia. The sequence goes on from NC_086194.1 coordinate 2,588,028, forward strand.
CCATGGGAACCAAAACAATTTGTTTTACTGATGGATTTCTCCTGGTTTTTTCTTCTTTTAGACAGCAAGGATTCAGCTACTTTTTAGTCAACTTGTAAACATGCTTTTCTTGCAGGAGTGGGCTGTAAACTATACTGTGCTGCCTGTAAAAATAAATGTGACTTTTTGTAATGCCACCTACCCTGAAGCACCAAATAAAGTTACAGACTCGCTTTGGATAGGAGGGATGGGGAAGAGAACAAGAGGGGAGCTGGAAACCAAGTGCTTAAATAGATCTTAACTTCTTAATCTTCACAAAAAGTAAAAATAGGGAGGCTGCTGGTGTAAAAGCAGCTTCAGTGGCAAAGGGCAGGCTTGACCTGGAAATTGCTGCCAGGAAAACAGGGATCTAACAGGATTCAGTGCTGGTAGTGCCAAGTACCAGCAGCTTGTTCAGCAGCCTGGGCTCCTCCAGTGTGTGCAGAGCTGGCCTGGATGTAAATGACAGGATTTTGTAGGATTTTTGTCTTTTTACTAATTACTGTGATCAGTCCAAGCATCTGATAACTCGTTGTGCTTTTAAAGGTGTGCAAAGCACAGAAAGGCGTTCATTGTGCAGCCCTCTGAGCTTCCCTGGCCGTGAGGGTTCCTGCAGGCAGGATCTGTGGGCTCTGCTGAAGGTCACAGGCCAGGCCTGGCTGCTGCTCTCCAGATGAAGCAGGGGATGGAGTGGCATGAGCAGCAGACAAAGGGAAGCTTTGCAGCCTCCCTGCCCTCCAGCACGCTGGCATGGGAGATTTCCTGCTGTGGAGAAACCAGGACTGCAGCAAAACTGTTTTCTCTGCTTCCTAATGAACCTTCCTGTTTATACAGCCTTCATATATTCCAGCGGGGGTGGGATATCCATGGTGGTGTCGCAGAAATACAAAAGGAAATTGTACAATAATAGAAGCTTGAAACCTCCCCTTTGGTTTTAATCCCCAGTCTGGTTTGTAGAGGAGTTGAGTTTTAAAGCTTCAGTCATACAAAATAAACAAATCTTTGACTCAGCTGCTGTGTGGGGATTGACGTCCTGGAGTGGACTCTGAACTTGCCTGTGCAGCTGGGAGTGCTCACACATGTGGCTTGCTTAATGGGACAGAGTTGAATTTTGGGTTCAAAATTGTGTCCAGAAAAGCTCATGAAGAGGACAGAGCTGCTGAGCCTCTCCCAGTGCAGGCCGAGGCAGCCCCAGACTGGGCAGAGTGGGGAAAGGAAAAAGGAAAAAGCTTTTGTGGTGAGCTGTGCTTGTCAGTCCAAATCCTGCTTTCGTGTTCCTAAATAGATACTCTGTAAAGAGAAATAGAATATATATTCTCTAAAGATAAATAGGTATTCTGCAAAGATAAATAAATAGATATTCTGTCAAGATAAATAAATAGATATTCTGTAAAGATAAATAAAATCGATATTCTATAAGGATAAATAAATAGGTATTCTGCAAAGATAAATAAATAGATATTCTGTTAAGATAAATAAATAGATATTCTGTAAAGATAAATAAAATCGATATTCTATAAGGATAAATAAATAGGTATTCTGCAAAGATAAATAAATAGATATTCTGTCAAGATAAATAAATAGATATTCTGTAAAGGTAAATAAATAGATATTCTGTCAAGATAAATAAATAGATATTCTGTCAAGATAAATAAATAGATATTCTGTCAAGATAAATAAATAGATATTCTGTCAAGATAAATAAAATATATATTCTATAAGGATAAATGAATAGGTATTCTGTGTAGATATTCTGTTCTCTTTCTAGGGAAAGTTTCGCTTCATCATGAAATACAGAATATTTCCAGAGATGATTCAGACTTCATGTTATGCTTTACATTTGGTTTGGTTTACAGGAAACTCACGCTTTGAACGGTGCATCTCATCTGAAAGTTGAATTTTCAGTTGGGTTCTGTCTTTTCTTGCACTGACACCTGAGAGCTTCTGTCGCAGCCTCAGGAGGTGTGAGCTGTGCCTGTGCAGGCCTGAGCTCCCAGGCTCAGCAGAGGATGGAATCTGCTGGGGTTTCAGTGCTGCTGGGGCCTTGCAGGAGGGAGTTTGGGCTGGGATGGGTCCCCAGGGCACGGGGAGGGGTGAGAGGTGCAGAGCAGAGCAGCTCCCCTCAGGAAGCTCCTGCTGTCCTGAATCTCTGCAGTCACAGGCAGCAGAGGGAAGTGCTCACCCCTGAGCTGCTCCTTTGTGTGCCTGCTGATTCTCCGTGGTTAACCTGATTCAGTGTGGGTTTGTTTCCTACAGCAGCTCTCCCTCCGCTGCTAATGAGAGTAACTGCTCTGTGTTTGTGCTCTTCACACACCATTTCCTCGGGATGGAGAGGAAGGAAACTCTTCTGAGTAGGAGAAAATCCAAGCTGTATTCAGAGTTTCCTTCCCAATGAATCACCAGCTCTTGCTGTGCTAAGCAGAAATGTGTTATCTGCAGTTCAGTTTGTTTAATGGTGACACTTTGCTGCAGATCAACTGTCCCATAACAACGGGGAGCAAAGTGCCTGAAGTGGTCAGCTGGGTGAATTCTGCAAACAAGAGTTTGAGAACAGCAATTAATGCTGAAATCTCTGAAAGAATATTTGAAACATTTCAGGCACTTCAAGCTGAGTCATTTCATGAGCACTGAGTTTTAGCACATCTGTTCATTTTTGTGTTGCTTCAGTGTGGAGAAAATGTTCAGTGGTGCCTGGGGTGTCTATAAATGATTCACATTATTTCTTACTTTGCTATTTTTGTGGTTTTTTTACGTTATTATTCTCACAACTGTTGGTAACTCATGATGATACTCTGATCTTTTTTTCCTCCAGACTTCACTGGCCAGAGAGAACACACCTGAACCATGGGAAATATTTTTGCTAACCTCTTCAAAGGCCTTTTTGGCAAAAAAGAAATGCGGATCCTCATGGTTGGCCTGGATGCTGCAGGAAAGACAACTATTCTATACAAACTTAAACTTGGTGAAATAGTAACTACTATTCCTACTATAGGTAAGAGTTTTGTGTTTCTCTGACTCGTGCCTTGGAGATTTGGGTCTCAGCTGGTTTGGCAGAACAACTTGTTAAAGCTGTGGTGTGAAGGCACAACCAGATATTCTGCCATGGGAGGAGATTGTGACTTTTGTCACTCCCCTCCCTGTATCATCACTTGGGGAATGAGCCTTTGTGGGCCACAGAAAGACAATTTGTGTCCCAGCTGTGGTGGCATCCTGTCAGACTGAGTAGCAGAGGGTTCATCTTCTCTTTTTTCTCTTTTTATTGGAAGGTATTGAGATTTGCAGTTCTGAAAACCCAGGGGAGATTGGGGAGTTTTGTTGGTTGGTTGCAGGAGGGGGTTGGTTTCTTTGGGGTTTGTTTTTTGCTTTCTTTAAAGTTTAATTTTATTCCTTTGGGGTTTAGTTTTTTGGTTGCTTTGGGGTTTAGTTTTTTGGTGCCTTTGGGGTTTATTTTTTGGTTCCTTTGGGGTTTAGTTTTTGGTTCCTTTGGGGCTTGTTTTTCAGTTTTTTGGGGTTTGTTTTCAGTTTTTTGGGGTTTGCTTTTTGCTTTCTTTGGGGTTTATTTTTCAGTTTTTTGGTGTTTATTTTTTTGGTTGCTTTGGGGTTTAATTTTTGGTTGCTTTGGGGTTTAATTTTTGGTTGCTTTGGGGTTTATTTTTTGGTTGCTTTGGGGTTTATTTTTTGCTTTCTTTGGGGTTTGTTTTTCAGTTTTTTGGGGCTTGCTTTTTGCTTTCTTTGAGATTTGCTTTTTGCTTTCTTTGGGGTTTATTTTTCAGTTTTTTGGCGTTTATTTTTTTGGTTGCATTGGGGTTTAATTTTTGGTTGCTTTGGGGTTTAGTTTTTTTGGTTCCTTTGGAGTTTATTTTTTTGGTTGCATTGGGGTTTAGTTTTTTGGTTCCTTTGGGGTTTAATTTTTGGTTGCTTTGGGGTTTAGTTTTTTGGTTCCTTTGGAGTTTATTTTTTTGGTTGCATTGGGGTTTAGTTTTTTGGTTCCTTTGGGGTTTATTTTTTGGTTGGGGTTGGTTTTGTTGTTTGTTTGGGGTTTTGTTGTTTGGGGAGTTTGTTTCTTTTGGGTTTTTTTGGTTTTTTGGGGTTGGTTTTTTGTCAGCTTGTTGGGGTTGCTTGTCTGGGATTTTTTTTGTTCATTAAGGGGTTTTTTAAGGCAACACAGCTTGTTTGTTGTAGCTGCTCATGTAGCAATTAGATTTATCCATTGGGGTGATGGTGGGAGCAGCACAAGCTGGTTTTCCTTCAACAGCTTCAGCTGAGGATTCTGCTGCTTTAAAGTAACTCCAATTTGAAGTGAACTTTTTAAATGATCACAGTCTTGAGTGTGCCCTGCTAATCACACCAGCTATATTGAAGTGAGATTTATGCCACCATCTCTTTTTTAGGTTTCAATGTGGAAACAGTAGAATACAAGAACATCAGCTTCACAGTGTGGGACGTGGGCGGTCAGGACAAGATCAGGCCCCTGTGGCGCCACTACTTCCAGAACACACAAGGTGAGGGAGCCCCACTCCTCATGCCCAGCTCTCCTGGGGCTGACAGAGCTGTTTGGCTGTCTTCACTCAGTTCATTTTGCAAGTTTCTTGGAGGAGAATGGAAATATTTGTTATTATAAAAGGTGTGTTTGTGTGCTGCTCGCTGCAGGTTCACAGAGGGATGGGAAGGATTCCACAAACCAGTCTTCCTTGTCCTTCTGACTCAGGAGTTTTTTCTTCTGTCAGCATCACAGCTCTGCCCTCATTTCAAAGCAGAGTCTGTACTTAAAGCTCTGCAGCCCCATGAGCTGGGAGTTTGTCACTTGTGTCACTGCTGGGTCTTTTTGTGTGTGTCTGAGTCCTGTCACAGCATTTCAGGGGCTGCTGCTCCCTGGAAAATGGGTTTGTAGAAAGAATAACCAAGTTGCAAAAACAAATGCAATCCAACACCAGTTTTCACCAACTTTCAGCAAGAACAGATTTTCTGACATGAGACTTCAAGTTTGTTTATTTTTGCTTATTTCTAGGTCTGATTTTTGTGGTTGACAGCAATGACAGAGAACGTGTGAACGAGGCCAGAGAAGAGCTTATGAGAATGTTGGCAGAAGATGAGCTCAGAGATGCTGTTTTATTAGTGTTTGCTAACAAACAGGTATGCCCAAGAAAGGTGTCTGTCTGTCTGTCTGAACCCTTGAAAACTTCCACCATCCTTGTGAGTGCCAGATCTTGAGCTTGGTTTTCATATTTTCAGTGTAATGATAAATAACTCAGAGTAAATGGCCATTCAGGTATGTTGAAGGGAGAAAAAATGGATTGAATTCTCATTTGAAAGGAGCATCCTTCTAAATAGACTTGGCCAAGAGAATCACATTAGGAGATTTACAAACTGTGACTTTTAATTATATGTGTTCACTTGCAGCAACACATATATAATATATTAGAATTTGAGGTGAGTTTTACAAAGTTTTAGTTCCTTAAAAGACCTTGACTGAACAGTCAGGTGTCAGCAGTCATTTGCCTTCCAAGTGTTTTTGAGAATCCTAAGGTCCTTCTCACACAATTTTCATTAGGCTTCAATCATTTTGAAGTGTGGGCTTGGAATTGTGAGCAGTGTCAGCACTGTGGGAATGGCTGGATAATACTCAAATATTCCATAATGTTGATTTAGATTAGGTTGCTAAACCTTGGAGGTTTTTTTTCTCAGTGTTGGGGAAATAGCTTGAATATCACAGTAATCCAGTGGGGTTTTCTGAAAGAGAAGATTTGAGAGCTCTTTGAAGCTGGTGATGGAGGAGTGGGGAATTGTGATGGTGTTCACAGGGGTCTGAGGATGAGGGCAGAGACGAGGATCTGACTCCACGTTTCACAAGGCTGATTTATTATTTTATGATATATATTACATTAAAACTATACTAAAAGAATAGAAGAAAGGATTTCATCAGAAGGCTGGCTAAGAATAGAATAGCAAAGAATGATAACAAAGGTTTGTGGCTCAGCTCTCTGTCTGAGCCAGCTGACTGTGATTGGCCATTAATTAGAAACAACCACACGAGCCCAATCCCAGATGCACCTGTTGCATCCCACAGCAGCAGATAAGCAATGTTTGCATTCTGTTCCTGAGGCCTCTCAGGAGATAACAATCCTGGGGAAAGGATTTTCCATAGAGATGTGTGTGCCAGGGAATGACTGTGGTTGCTCCCCGCAGGACCTGCCGAACGCCATGAATGCAGCAGAAATCACAGACAAACTGGGACTGCATTCCCTCCGCCACAGGAACTGGTACATCCAGGCCACCTGTGCCACTAGCGGAGACGGTCTCTATGAAGGACTGGACTGGTTGTCCAATCAGCTCAGAAACCAGAAATGAAACCATAAACCTTCCTCTTCCCTCTTTTTCCACCCTCCCTCTTATCTCCTCCTACTCGCCCTTCGCTTTACTCTAATGTGGCAAACTGTGCTACTTTGTGGTATTGAGTGCCGGAAGCTGTTTTCATTTCTTTTTTGTCACAGTATATATTGCATCATGCTGTAAATGTGGCAAATACAAGCCTGAAAACAGTTAGGTTTCTTATTTAATGTAAATAGTTTTTGTTTCCAATGAGGCAGTTTCTGGTACTCCTATGCAATATTACTCAGCTTTTTTATTGTAAAGAATCGAGTCACTGTTTAGTACCTGGAAGGGAATTCAGTGGGTTAATAACTAAGGGTTGCCAGTGGTCCTTGTGCAGTAGAGCTGGATTCCATCTTGGTTGGGTTGTGAGATCTGTGAGATCCATTTTGGTGGTTGGTTTTTAACCTGAATTCTGTATTTTTTTAAATAGACAAGGAAAAGTAAAAACACTTAAAAACACACAAACGTTTGACATCGCTTCTGCTGCTCCAGCTCTAACGTGGTGACTCTTGATTCTTTTGAAAGGGTGAAGCAATGACTGACACCCAATTAGCTTCATCTGCTTAATGAACAGATCATAATCAGTAGATCTCTGGCTCTTTCTGTAGCTCGTAGTCTGTGCTCATCTCCGTTCACAACCGTTCAAAGATTTGCTGGGCCTGGTTTAGATGAGCTTTGCAGACTCATGCTAAACATCTGACTTTTGGTTCAGGTGAGATTTCTCGTTTCCATTGAACTTGAATCATTTCCAGAAGTCGACATTTTTAGCCTGTCATATTTGTCAAAAAGTGTTTTGTACTTTTCTTGTGCTTAAACCACTCCAGAGGGCAAAACCTTTCCACAGGAAGCACAGCCTGTCCTAGTCCTAAGCTCTATAGGCAGAAAGTACTGTACTTAACGTAAGAATTGCCATGAAAAACACCAAACATCTATGTATAGTGTCTAGGGAAAAAATAAAAACAACAAAAAGCATGAGAGTTTGGAGAGTCATTCCACTCTACAAGTATTCAATCCCATTTTGGAACAATCCCATATCTGTATATGTGTGAAAACCCTTGGCATCCCTCATACTGCAAGGTTCAGATTTGCCATCAGAAAAATAAAAAAAAGACCTCTTTACTTTTCTTTTGTATTTTGATAAACACTGAAGAAGCTGGAGCTGTTAAACTTTAACTCGAGGAACTATCAGAACTGGTTTATTTAGTGTTGTGGAAACCTTTATTGCTTTCAATACACAACTAGTAATCAACTGTTTTGTATACTTGTTTTCAGTTTTCATTTCGACAAACAAGCACTGTAATTAAAGCTATTAGAATAAAAATCTCTTAACTATTTCATGTTTTTTATGCCTTGCTGTTCATTCGATCATCTTGGCAGAATCATAATTAAATACTTGTTGAATAAAAAGTTTCATGAAACTTGCACTGGTATTGTGTTGGTTTGTATCATCTTTCTGCAGGGGATCCGTGAAAATTTGCATGAAAATTTGAGGAAATCTGTGTTTTCCAAGAAATGAATCATTGCTGGTTGGAAGCCTGCAGGTGAAATGGTGGCTGGGGTTTGTTGGCTTCTGCTGGAGTAACTGTTGCCTCTTGAGCTTCATGGGTTGTTCCTCCTGGTCCCAGTTAATTACAGATCTGTGAATTAGCAGTTCTGTGAGGGGAAATAGGAATTCCACCTTGCTAAGTGCTTTGTTTTGCATTTTCCCTTTCTGCAGTTCTGTGGATCTGGGACAGAGCTCCTCCTCCTCTGGGTGATCCTGCTGCCTTCCCTGGCAGCTGCAGCTTCTCCTCCCTCCCCAGTGCTCAGCTGAGGCTGCTGCCAGCTCCTGGCTGCTTTCCTGCTGCAGCAGCTGCAGCTCCCCCATTGCACTGGGGAGCTGGAGGATCAAAGGTCTGTCCTGCAGGTTGGAGAGCAAATCCCCTCTGGGGAAACCTGGGACAGGAGTACAGGGTAAATAGCACTGGGCAAACTGGGATCACAAACCTCCTGCAAGTCAGGAATCCACCTTGCAATTTCAGGCTGTGAATCAGGGTATTTGCATCCCTAATAGAGCAGGACAGCTCTTTATTCCTGTTCTGGGAGGGAATTGAACTTGAAGGGCCAGCTGGGTTAGGATGTGCTGCTGCTCTGCAGGCAGGATTTGCTGTGGAAAGCAGAGAATGTGGAGATGTTATTGGAGCTGTGGGTGCTCTGCCCTTTGCTGTGCCCAGGCTCTCAGGCTGGAGTTTGGGCCACCCAGCAGCTGGGCACGGGCTGGCTCAAGCCCGGTGGCCCAGGGATTGGCAGCAGCTGGGCAGGGAGGCTTTGGGGTGAGCAGGGCTGGGGCTGGGCTCCTTTACCCTCTGCCCCCTCCGTTTTGGCTTCCCCTGTTTCTCAACTGATCTTGGTTTGGGTGTGAGACAGGAACAGAGCAGGAGAAAGCCCAGGAGAGCTGAACTGAGCTGGGCCAGCAGTGCTGCTCCCTCTGGGCACACCCACACCCTGTCCCTGTGCCGAGGGGCTGTGGGTGCCCAGCACCCTGCCCAGCCCTGCCACCCATCCGGCCAGGGCTTGGCACTGAGGGTGGGGTGTGGGAACCCGTGGAAGAGCAGCACTCTGGGCTTTGTGGGGCTTTTCTCTGCTGTGCTGTTCCACAGTGGGATGTTCCCTGCAGGCTCCAGCCACGGTTTGGATCCCAAAATCCCATGGAGTGAGCCTGAGCTCAGCCTGGTGAGCACCAGCAGGGCCAGAGCTCCTGCCCAGGGAGTGCCCAGCTGTGCCCTGGGGATCCCTGGCATGGCTCAGGAGCAGCCCTGGTGCCAAGGAGCTGCCAGCCCCAAAAATCGCTGTGGGGTGGGGTGGGATCTCCACAGGCTGTGACAGCTCTGCAGCATCTCCCAGTGCTGGGACAGAAGGGCTTTGTGAGCTCCTGAGCACGGTGCCACTGGGCTTTTGTCCACCGGGGCACACAAACCCTCCCTGTGTGCAGTTGCATCATTAATTACACAAATGAGGCCCTTGTGCTTGGCAGCGATGCTCCGGAGCTGCTGGGGACAGCCCCTTCCCACTGGGATCAATATTTCCATTTACTGGTGTGAAATTCCCCTTTCAGCGTGCCAAGAACATCAATCATCACGTGCTGAGGGCTGGCAATGGAGTTTGCTGCTCCCTGGGGTTTGTGGCCAGGGCAGAGCCTATGGAGACACCTGGTCCCATCCACTTTGTAAACTGAGGAATTATTGAGGTGTCCAGGGCCAGGTGGGACAGGGGAAGGTGTCCCTGGACAGGAGCTAGATGGGCTTTAAACTCCCATCCATGCAGCTGATGAACTTAGGGAAACTAAAGCAAAAATCCCTTCAGCCACTGCACTGCACAGGCAGAGAAAGAAGACAAAACCCCATCATAATAACAATAATATTTATAATAATAATAATAATAATCTCTTCAGAAATCTCTATCCATAAACGAGGTATCCACAGCATTTTCAGCACCAGCCCTGACCCACAGCACCCTCAATCCTGCTGGATGGACTTTAGGAGTGAGAGAAGGGTGCCCAGGCCCTGCTGCCCCTGGGCAGGCAGGGAAGGGGCTGCCGGCACCACACCCTTAATGCCCTTTGCCACTGCCCCGGCACCCGCGGGGCTGCACCTTTTTAATTTCATCCCTTCAAAAATAGAACTCTCTGCAAGATGTCCCTGCAAGAGCCCCAGGCTCGCTCTCAGCCCTCCGAGTCGGTGTCGTGGCGCTGCCGGAGCCCGCGGGCCGGCGGGGAGCGGGTGCTGCTCCTCCTCCTGCCCTTCCTCCGCGGGGACGGGGGGCGGCCGCGGCCGTCCCTGCTCCGGCTGCGGCTCCGGCTGCGGCTGCGCCGCCGGGCGGGGCTCCGGCTCCGGCTGCGGCTCCGCTCGCTGCCGCTGCTCGAGGATCCCGTGCCGGATTCCGTGCGGTGCCGCCGCCGGCCGTGCTGCGGCGATTTCCTGCGGTGGTGCCTGCGGGGACAGCAATGACAGAGGAGACCCCAGTAAGGTGATTCTGGGGGTGAAAAGGGATTTTGGAAAGCCAGGAAATGCCAACGGGGCATCCTGATGCCAGCCTCTACCTCTTATCCCGATCCGGGGAAGAATCCGAGGATGATGGGGCAGCATCCTTCTTGGAATGTTTCTCCTTGTCCTTCTTCTTCTCCTTCTTGTGTTTCTTCTTTTTCTTGTTTTTTTTCTCCTTCTTTTTTTCCTTTTTGGATTTTTTGCTGCTCTCAGGTCTGCAGGATGGATCAAGCAATGAGAATCCCTGCACTGTGCATCCCTCTGGCTCCAAAACCTGATCCCCATCCCTTTTTCCAGGCACATCCCACCACATCCCTCCCCTGCCAAAGAGAAGCCCACAGAGGCTTTTGGGGATGATTCAGAGAGATGCAAAACAAGCCCAGTGCCACACAGAGCCATGGAAACATTTTGTAAAATATTTCTCATAAAAGCTAGGGTGTTTCTGGTGGTTTCCCACCAGAGTGAGAAAAGTCCTCACCGTTTCTCCTCCACCTTCTCCTCCTTTTCCTGCTTCTTCTTGGAGACAGATGTCTCTGGACTGCTGGAGACTCTCTGGTGCTAGGGTTGGAGAGGGGGAAAAATACAGAGTGAATCCACGAGCCCAGAGCTTGTAATTACAAGACAAAGGGTTTTTCTCTCTTTAAAAGTTAAACTTAGAAAAAAAATTAAATTATATCTGGGGGAAAATAGAATACCCTTAAACAGCTGCTTCCAACTGAAAGCCCCACAAATGACCTCTGTGCCAACAGGACACAGAAAACTCCTGCAGGTCTGTGCTACAATACCCAGGTGGTTTTTAGATGAAATATTCCAGGTGAGGGGCACTGCTTTTTGCCTTTTTCCATCTATTTTTGCCCCTTCCAAGGACAGTGTGACCGGCACCGTACCGTGAAGACCGAGAGCCCCATCTTGGCAGCCTCTCTGTCCTCCTTGGAGAGCATCACCCTGCCAGCACTGCCACTGCAGAGAGACCACAGGAAAAGGCATAAAACACTAAAATCAAACAAAACGTTCAGAAATTGGTGAGGGATCCTTCCCTGTCCTCACCTGGAGCTGCCCAGCCCCACCACCCGATCCACGTCCTTCTCGTCCCGCTCGCCGCCGTCCCTCTTGCACACCTCAGCCAGGTCCTGTGGGGAGGGGGGACAGTGTCCTGTGTGTGTCCCCAAAATCAGAGCCAGGGGACACTGGGGGGGTGTGTGGTGCCTCTGTTACCTCTTTGCTGAGGCCCGTGGGCTGCCTCTTCAAGCTCTTGTAGCCCCTGTAAACACAAGAGTAGGTGATCCGTGTGTGGGGACACGCAGCTGCTGGCTTTGGGGTTTCTGTGGGCTGGGGACTCACAGCGCTGCCATCATGGCCTCCTGCTCGGCCAGGCGGACTGCAGCCAGCTCCTCCTCCCGGGATAACGGGGGCCCCGTGTCCTTCTTGCCCTTGGCATACCAGGTCAGGTCCTTGCCCTTCTGCCACCGCCCCACCGGCGCCATCAGGGAGTTCCCTGTGGGGAACAGCGACCCCCCTCAGCATCACAGCACCCCAAAACCACACAGGGGACAGGCAGGGTGGGATCGGAGCAGGATCCGCCCTTACCCAGGTAATTCTCACGCTGTTTGTCTGTCTTGACATCCTCCCAGCTGAACTGGTCCTGGCCCCCCCGGACCCCGCCCCGGGAGGAGCCGAACATGGCGGGGCCGCACCCTGCAGGGGATTCGGGGGGTTCTGGAGACCTGCAACGAGATCAGCGCCGGGGTTACCCACTGCAGATCCTCCTGCAGCCCTGGGGGGGCTCCTCAAGGAGCAGGGAAGCAAATTTGGCCCCCCAGAGGTGAGTGGAGTAAGCAAAGGCTTTAGTGGGGGGGTCCCAGCCTGGGGGGAGGCTGCTGGGTGGGGAGGGAGGCTTAGGGCAGCCCCGAGGGGGTTCGTGGCCTTGGAGGTTTCAGAGTCTGGGGTGGTTCAGAGCCTCACGGAGGGTTTAGGGCCAGCAGCGGGGCAGTCACAGCTTGGGGGATTCACGCTCTGGGAAGGGGTTGCAGAGCAAGGAGGGTTCACAGCCTGTGGGGGACAGTTCGGGATTAGAAGTGGGAAGGCTCTGGGACTGCGAGGAGGTTGCAGGGTTGATAGAGGGTTTAAAGCCCGCATGGGGGTTCTGGGCTTCAAGGGAGAGGGTTCAGGGTCTAGGAGGGGTTCACAGCCCGGATGGGATGAACTGGAAAAAGGGATCATGGAGTGGCTGTACAGCCGGAGAAGAAGCTGCACGGCCCGGGCTGGGACATTACCCGGGGGAGAGTTTCAGGGTCTGGGAAGGGATTCAGGACCGGGGAAGCTGCAAGACCTGGACGCTGCCGGGCCTGAGGTGGGAGTCTGCCCGTGCCCGAGGCGTGTGAAAGCAGCTCGGGGCGGTTCCCTGCAGCCCGGGCCCCTCTGGTCACACCCAGAGCCCCCAAAATGCCAAAAATCCCCAAAATCCCCAAATCCCGAGGCCGCCCCCGCTCCCCTCACGCACCTCCGGCCGCCGAGCGCGCCCGCCCCGCCGCTACCACCGCGGGCACAGCCGGAGGGGGGCCGGACGGGCGGTACCACCGCGCCTCCCAGCGCGGGGGGAGCCCCGCAGAGCCGCACCAACACACACGGCTGGAATTGAACATTTTCATTTATACATTTATTTATACATTTAAACAATCCTGCTTTCAGCGCTTCACTTCTTCCAGAACTTCTTGTAGGTGTCCAGGTCGATGCCCTCGAAGGTTTCCTCCTCCTTGGCCTTAGGCTTGCTGGGGAATTGCCGGCGCAGACGAGCCCTGCGCTCGGCTTCGGGCAGCGTGTTGCTGTCCAGGGGCATCTGGGGACACGGGGGACACGGGATGAGACAGCGGGGACACAGTGTGACACCCCAAGGACACAGCATGACACCCCTAGGACATGGTGTGAAATCCCTGGGACATGGTGTGACACTCCCAGGACACAGGATGAGATCCCAGGGACACAGTGTGAGCTTCCAGGACATGGTGTAGAGCTTTGGGACAAGGCACGAGACTCGTGGGACATGGTGTGACATCCCTGGGACAGGGTGTGACACCCCCAGCACACAGTGTGAGATCCCAGGGACATGGTGTGGAGCCCTGAGACCTGGCATGAGACCCCTGGGACATGCTGTGACATTCCCCAGGGACAGGCATGAGTTCTTAGGACATGGTGTGAGATCCCAGGACACGGTGTGAAGCCTTGGGACAAGGCATGAGACCCCTGGGACATGGTGTGACATTCCCCAGGGACAGGCATGAGTTCTTAGGACATGGTGTGAGATCCCAGGACACGGCGTGAAGCCTTGGGACAAGGCATAAGACCCCTGGGACATGGTGTGAGATTCTCCTGGGACACGGTGTGACACCCCCAGGACACGGTGTGACACCCCCAGGACATGGTGTGAGACCCCTGGCACATGGTGTGAGATTCTCCTGGGACACAGTGTGACACCCTCAGGACACGGTGTGACACCCCCAGGACACGGTGTGAGACCCCTGGGACATAGTGCGACACCCCCAGCACGCAGGGTGCAATCCCAGTGACACGCTGTGACCTCCCAGGCCCCAGGACAGGCTGTGAACCCCCTGAACCACACCCTGAGCCCCCTGGGGACACACCCCAAGCCCTTGTGACCCCCCTGCTCCCAGCCTGTCACTGTCCCCGTACCATGAGGATCCTCTTGGGCTCTCCGTAGCGCAGGCGCACGGTGGAGCCGTCGGTGCTGACGAGCAGCATGGGGTACAGGCGGCCGTAGCGCTGCCGCTGCAGGTGCCCGATGGCCGCGCGGTTGGAATTGCTGCGGGTGCAGGCACAGAGCGGCGGCCGGGGCCGGGCCAGGAGGCGCAGGGCACTGTGGGGAAAGGGCCGGTGTCACCGTGAGGGTGACAGGCTGGTGTCACCGGGAGGGTGATGGAGCTCTGGCCCATGTCACCATGAAGGTGACAGGAGCTCACACTGGGTGTCACCGTGAGGGTGACGGGAGCTCACACCAGGTGTCACCGTGAGGGTGACGGGAGCTCTGCCAGGTGTCACCGTGAGGGTGAAGGGAGCTCACACCGGTGTCACCGTGAGGGTGACGGGAGCTCACACCGGGTGTCGCCATGAACTCACAGCTGGTGTCACCTGTGAGGGTGAAGGGAGCTCACACCGGGTGTCACCGTGAGGGTGACGGGAGCTCTGCCAGGTGTCACCGTGAGGGTGACAGGAGCTCACACCGGGTGTCACCGTGAGGGTGACGGGAGCTCTGCCAGGTGTCACCATGAGGGTGGCAGGAGCTCTGCCAAGTGTCACCGTGAGGGTGACGGGAGCTCCATCGGGCCGTTCCCGGCGGGAGAGCCGCCGCTGCCCCACGGGCACCCCGCGCTCACCTCAGCGCACCGCTGGCCGCCATCGCAGCCCGGCTGTGAGGGACGGGTCCGGCACACGGAGGAAGGGACACAGCCTGGGGACACTCTGGGGACAAGGAAAGGTGCTGCAGTGGTTGTGAGGTGACACCGCAGTGTCGCCATCGCTGTGAAGCTTCCACATCCTCCCCCCAGCACGGGGCAGCCCTATGACAGCTCCGGCCACGCTGTGGCTCCCCCCGCTCCCGCAATGGTTCAGCCCCGTGTACTCCCCACCCCTCTCCATGGTTCAGCCCAACCACGTCCCCCTGCCCAGCCATGCGTCAGTTCCATGACAGCTCCCCCCTCTCTCCGTCATGGTTCAGTCCCATCATGCTTCCCCCCCACAACCACCTTGGTTCAGCCCTCCCACCTCTCTCCAACCATGGTTCCCCCCATTCCCGCCATGGTTCAGCCCAACCACATCTCCCCCTGCCCAGCCATGCGTCAGTTCCATGACAGTTCCCCCCTCTCCCCGTCATGGTTCAGCCCACCACGGTTCAATCCCATCATGCCTCCCCCCCACAACCCTCCCGCCTCTCTCCAACCCCACTATGGCTCCCGCCACCGCACCGTGCTTCGGCCCAACACCGCCCCCTCTCCGCCCTGCCGTGGTTCATTCAACATTGCTCCTTCCGTTCTCCCCTAACTCCCCCCTCCACCACAGCCCTGCAGGTGCTGTCCCCCCTCCCACCATCATGGTTCAGCCCCTCTCTCACCCCCCCGCCCGGCGCTCCGCGTGGTCCGTCCCGCCGCCCCTCACTCACGTGACGGCGCGCTCCCTCCCCGCCGGGCCCCGCCCCCTTGGTGACGTCAGGCGCGCGGCGGTGGCGGCGGGCGCGCGCGGGGGCTGCCGGGAGCGCCCCCCCCATCCCCTCATGATCCTCGGGCGGATGCGCGGGGCGGGGATCGCCCGGGCGGGTGAGCGGGGATGGGGCTGGGGCTCGCATCCTCACGGGGAACGCGGCCTGAGGGGCACGGCCGGCCACAGGGGCCGTGGACAGAGGGGGTCCAACCAGCCCGAGCAGCTCCGTCACTCACAGGGGTCCTGGGCTGAGTGGCCTCGGGGCGTTCAGCCCCTCACGGAGGGCTTGCCATGAGGAGTCCTGGCCGGCTCTGGGGTTCTCAGTCCCTCATAAGGACCCTTCGCTGAAGGGGCCCAACCTGCCTTGGGTGCCGAGCTCCTCACGGGGTTCTTCTGCCGAGGGGTCCCGGGGTGCTCAGCCCGTCTTGGGGGCTCTGCTTTGAGGCGTCCTGGCTGGTCTTGGGGGCTCTGCATTGAGGAGCCCTGGCTGGCTTGGGGGCTCTGCATTGAGGAGCCCTGGCTGGCCTTGGGGGCTCTGCATTGAGGAGCCCTGGCTGGCTTGGGGGCTCTGCATTGAGGAGCCCTGGCTGGCTTGGGGGCTCTGCATTGAGGAGCCCTGGCTGGCCTTGGGGTGCTCAGCCCCTTTTGGGGGCCCTGCATTGAGGAGCCCTGGCTGGCCTTGGGGTGCTCAGCCCCTCACAAAGGCCTTGGGCTGAGGGGTCCCAGCTGGCCCCGGGCTGCTGAGTGCCCCATGGGACACTGAGGTACCGACCTGGCTGTGCTGACCCCCTGCATGATCCCCCCACGCAGCCCTGGGGAGGCTGAGCTGCCCCTGCTCTGTCCCGTGTTAGCCGTGTGGGATGGCTGAGGGGGTGGCACAGGTCACAGCCCCGCGGGGCTGTCCCCAGGCTGGCTGTGTGCCCTTGCCACCATCCACACGGGGTCCCCATGGCTGAGCTGCTCCGGGGTGGCTCCGAGGTGTCCCTGCTTGGATAAACCACACAGAGATGTGCTTGTGGGATTTTTGGGGTTAGAGGGCTTTAGGGACGAGCATCCTCCAGGTGTGCTGAAACAAACGTGTGGGGATGGTAAAAGCACACCTGTGTGAGCTTCACCTCTCTGGAGGTTTTATCCTCCTGGTGGGCTCTGGTTTACAGGAGGACATGGGAATAATGGGCTTGGAGCTCCCTGATTTCTGCAGTGACCTCGAGCAAGTGCAGCATCACCATCCCCTGCAAGCCAGGCTGCAGCCAGTGGAGAGGCTAATTAGTGCTTTGTAGGTAATTATTTGCAGGAAAAAGGTGGCTGAGCTCCAGCTCTGCACTGCTGTGGGATGCTCTGCTCCTCACAGAACCACAGGGTGGGAGAAGCTGGAGGGTTGGAACCTCCCTGCAGATGATTCCCTGTCACAGCAGGAGCTCTCTCCCTTTTTGGAACCTGTCCCAGATCTACAGGGGTGGCACTTTTATAACAAACCTGCTAAAAATAGGGGCTGGGATTATAATCCTAATCCAGGAGACATTTCTCAAGGCTCCAGGGAAACCGTGCTTTAATCTTCTTTTCTTCTTCATAAGGTGGCTTTGCCTTCCCTGTAAAGCCTCTCTGCTAATCAGTTTTAATTTGTTTAACTCTTGTGATGTCTGTCCTTTGCTCCCCTGGTGAGGTAAAATCCAGGGTGACTTTAGCAGCACAAGCAGACCAGGAGCCATTCCTTGCCTTGGGGACACCCTCCTGTCACCACCTCTGCAGCCCAGAGGGGTTTTGTGTGGCTCAGGAGATAATTCAGGCCCAGGAGATAATTAATATTGTTAATTAGTTGGGCTGTTCTCTTGCTGGCCAGCTCTGCAGTGGTTTTGGTAGATTAGGCTGGATCCCAGCTCATTTTTAGGAAACCCTCTGTGCTGGATATTTGCAGATTGGCTGCTCTGAAAATGCCAAAATCTGGGGAAATAAAAGGGGGGAATAAAAAAAGGGGGAATAAAAAATTGAGCTTCTGCCTAAAATAAATACATTTTGTGACATTCCTGCTGCAGCCAGCTTGGAAATGTGATGCACCAATGCATTCCTGGAACCAAACAAAGAGAAAAAAGCCCCATATCCACCAGATCTGGGGTTTGGGGGGGGTTTCTTGTTGCTTCCTTGTGGGTTTTGAGGGCTGTGGTGTTTGGGGAGCAGGGAGTGGGGGCAGGGACATTGTGGCTGCTCCATCCCAGTGTCCCTGCCATGGCAGGGCTGGCACTGGCTGAGCTTTGAGGTCCCTTCCAGCCCAAACCATTCTGGAATTCTGTGAAATCCCCAGTTTGCCAGTGGGATTCCATGAGCATTGAAATGCCTTTTGTTCCCTCTCAGTTTCCTTTGCAGATCTGCAGCCAGGGAAGGGATTCACAAGGGAGGCAGGAGGAAACACCTGCAAGTCTTCAGGTTTATTTTTAGCTGTTTTGAAAGAAGTGAGACGTGATCACTGCCCAGGTGCCTTTTCTCTTAGCTGGGGGTGTGCTGGGGAAGGAAAAGGGGGTGAGGTGGAGGAGAGGGTCCCGCTGAGGGAGTGGTTTGAGGAGGAGGAGTTTTCCTGTCGTGGAGCTGTGTGCTCCAAAGGAAGAGCAATGTTCCTGCAGAAGCAAAGTGCCTGAAGTGCTCCAGGCTGGATGGAGCTTGGAGCAGCCTGGCCTGGTGGGAATTCTCCTTGTCCATGGCAGGGCTAGATGTGGAATAGATGCTCTGGAAGGTCCCAACACAAACATTCCAGGATCCTACACAGACAAAACCCTCGTGCATGCAGGGCCAGGAGCAGCTTTGCTGTTGCCACAATCCCACCCCAGCCAGGGCTGGCACCCCTCACCTTTTGGGGGTGCTGCTGCAGCTTTGGCAGCCCGGAGAGCAGAGCGGAGGAGGAAGCAGGGGGAGATTAAAGCTCGGCAGGGTTGTTCTCATTGGCCACCTTCGAATGGCAGCTGGTTAATGAAGGCTTTAGGAGCTCACAAATAGCCCAGCTCTGCCCCCAGGAGCCTGTGCTGCTGCCTCTGCTTTCCTTGGCTGGAAAGGAGCACAAGGAAAGGTAAGGATGGGCTGGAGCCTCTCCCAGCCCCCTCCCCACTGTCTGGGGTTCAATGATTGGAAGTGATTTGGGCAGCTTTGAATTTCTGCTGGTGTTTGCTAAGGGCAGGTGAAACTTTGGGGGAAATGAAGGGAAAGCTCTTTTCCTTCTGGCTGGGATCTGGGACTGGGATTTGTGGAAGGGAACCTGGAAATCCATGACACCCCAATGTCACTTTTGGGGTGCTTGTAGAAGCTGGTGTGTGATGGAGAGCGTTGTTTGGGGCAGATGTGTTGTGAAGGCTGAAGGGATGAATTTGTGTCCATGAATTTCCAGGGAATGCTGAGGGCTCACCTGGTGGATGATGTGGGACAGAGAGAAGAAAATGCTTTGGGTGACTGCTCTGCAAGCACTGAGTAGCATTTCCCTGGTGCTTTCTTTTGGTATTGACCATTTAGGCAAAACCTGTGTTTTTTTGGAAATTACAGACGTTTAAAGACCAAGGGGATGGTAGGAAAGCCCCCAAAGAACTTCTAGAGTTTGTTCAACCTTCTGGTTTTGGGGTGATGGAGCCTAATCGGGCACTGTGGTGATGGGATTGGTCCTCTCAAGGTTTCATCTCAGAGGGCACTGAGCAAAACCAAAAAAAGACGAATAAAGGAATTTCTTTATGGATGATAATCGCCCGTGGGTGTTTCACTGCCCACGCTGCCGCTGCGGCACCTCCCGATGCTCTGTGCCTTAAACCCCGCCCGGGATGAGCTGCGGTGAGCCGAGGCTCCTCGGGAGCAGAGAGAAGCTGTGTAATTCAGTCTCCGCGCCGTGCTGCCCCAGGCAGGAGGAGGAGGAGCGGGGATTCAGGGCTGCGAACGCGGGGTCAGCGGGAGGGAGCCCGGCGGGATTACCGGGCCGCGCTGGTGAGACAGCACCGGGCTTAAGGCTGCTTGGAAAGTGATGTGTAAGGTCAGGGTGACATTGCTGTGAGCTCACTGAAAATGGAAAGGCTTTATCTGCTGCCTCCCCAGGCCACACCCAGCCCGCAGGCTGAGGAAATGATTTTAGTGCTTGCTGAAACTGAAATGGGAAGAGCTTCTTTGATTCCTTCCACTCTCACCATCGCTTCTGGTTTGGAAACTGCTGATGGATGAGGGTCCCTGTGGTCCCCCCACACCTTTAAACAGCATTTCTTCTTTTGCACGTGTGGATAATTCAACTTTCCTTCTCTCCAGAGACACAGGAATGTGAAAACTCCCGTTGCTTTCCTCTCCCCTTTTTCCTCTCCCCTTTTTCCTCTCCCCTTTTTTTCCTCTCCCCTTTTTTTCCTCTCCCCTTTTTTTCCTCTCCCCTTTTTTTCCTCTCCCCTTTTTTTCCTCTCCCCTTTTTTTCCTCTCCCCTTTTTTTCCTCTCCCCTTTTTTTCCTCTCCCCTTTTTCCTCTCCTGTTCTGTGTGGCCCCAGGCTGCATTTTTTCCACCAGTACCAGGAACTGATCTCTGGATCTCTTTCTTTTTTACCATGAAACACCTGCAGAGGGAGTTGGTGCTTCAGGAAATGTGGGAATAAATCCCCGCGACTGTTGATGGCAGTGATTTCACCTGAGTTCAGATGATGTTACAAGGGTTTGGTGATACAAAGTTTTACCTGCAAACTCTCTCCCTGTGAGAGGGAAGGGACTGGGATTGTACCTCTGTCCCATGATTCCAAATGCCACCAGGCACAAACAGGGTTTTGTCCTTTTTAGAGAGAGTTTTCCTTAGGATTTTGGTCCCAGTGAGACCCAGCTGTGATGGAAAACATCTGGCTTCAATCATCCCAGTTTAGTGGCAGCTAAATCCCAGTTCCCTCCTTCTTTGGGTTACATCCTATGAGTTTAACCTCAGTCTCTTGAGACATGTTTCTGCACTCCCAGTGCTTTTTATCAGCTCTGACCTTGTGATTTTGCATCATTTCAGCTTTTCCTGCATAAATTTGTGCCCAAGGGTAAAAGATTGGTGCTGTTTTCAGGGGCTGAGCACTCCTGGGAATCCACAGCTGCATTTTCATGGGTGTTTCTAAGCAGAGCCATTTCTCTGTCTGTCCCCAGTCATGCAGGGACCAAGGCCAGTGGTCCTGAGTGGCCCATCAGGTGCAGGGAAAAGCACTTTGTTAAAGAAACTGCTCAAGGATTATGAGAACATCTTCGGCTTCAGCGTCTCCCGTGAGTATCCAGGGCTGGGCCAGCTCTGAGCCTGCCTCTATTTATACCTAAATTCTGGTTTCTCATGGTTTGGCTGTGTCCCAGTCTGTCTGTGGGATCCTGGGGGTGTTTAAATTATTCAGGGCACCTTTTACTCCTGGTATTGAGTGGTGAGGCTAAGCTTTGTCTGGAGTAGCACCTTTCCAGGTTTAGTGACTCCCCACATCTCTGAACTCAGAGAGTAAACAAGATTCTTCTGAGTGATTCTTGACTGTGAAAGTAACAAAATTCCCCCCACATTTCTGCTTCAAAAGCCACTTGATTTTTTTCCATGGAGCTTTGTAAGGTGTTTTTAGGTCCATTTCCAAAATGTGTTTTAATGTCCCAACACTGTGTACTGCAAGTAAAATTGTGCTTTGAGATCTGGATTCCCTCCACCATGAAAGAGCAAATACTGGATGCTTAAAAACCTAATGGTAGGAGAAAAAAACCTTAAAATTATCCATTTTGTGTGTGTTATCCTATGTTCTGATTCAACTGCATCTCTAATCTCACTCCAAACTAAACCTTATTTTCTCCCAAATTGCCTCTTGGTAGAGATTTTTGCCTAGAAATCCATGTGCCACTTAGATCTTGGCATTTCTTTCATCCTGCATCATCTGTGGGTGATGTACAGAATTTACAAGGCTGTTTCTAATTTTTTTTGTTCTTCTTTTTTTCCCTGCAGACACCACAAGGCAGCCAAGACCTGGAGAAGTGAATGGCAAAGGTGAGCCTGTTGCAGTCAGGTCTGTCTCATTGGACTCTCCAAATAATTCAGGTTTTCATTGGGTCTGTTATTGGACTCTCCAAATAATTCAGGTTTTCAGTTGGGTCTGTCTCACTGAACTCTCCAAATAATTCAGGTTTTCAGTTGGGTCTGTCTCATTGGACTCTTCAAATAATTCAGGTTTTCAGTTGGGTCTGTCTCACTGAACTCTCCAAATAATTCAGGTTTTCAGATCTGGGTTCTCATTTTGGGCACTGTGCTCTGAACTTGGGTGATTTGATTTTGCAGAGTTCCAGGTGGTTCTGAGGAGGTTTCTCCAATGGCCGCTGCTTTGGGAAGTGCAGCTGCTTAATTAAATGGTTTTAGTTGTACTAATTGCTTGTGCCCAGCTGTTTTCTCATGTATTTGCATATTTAAGAAACAACCAAATGAGGTTTGTTCTTCATTTCCAGTGGCAGTTTTCCCTCTGAAGTGACAGGAAGGAATTTCAACAGAAGATAGAGAAATGTTCCTTTTTAATTAGCTTGGTTTTGATGTTCCCTTTTATCTCCCTGTCTCTCATCCCATTCTGGTCTTTAATTAGAAATCCTTTAACTGAAAGGCCTCACCATTCCTGCTCTAATGTGTCCCATACCTGGAGGCAAGGGAGGAGAAGTTCCCACTGCACCAGGAGTGGGAAAGGATGTGAAAAATGGGGTAGAGCAGCATTTTTGGCCACACAGAAAACTCCAGAAAGTTTTGAGCAGGTGTTTGGACAACTGGTGTGGAAGTAGAAAGTGAATCATTGTCTAAAACAGATTTTTAGTGTCTTCTCCCCCAAAAACCCACGGGTGTCATTTTGACCATGAAGTTTACCTTCAGAATGTTAATTTCTCTCCATTCTCCCTTCTCCAGATTATCACTTTGTGAGCAGAGAGGAAATGCAGAAGGAGATTGATGCTGGGGAGTTTATCGAGCACGCGGAGTTCTCCGGGAACATGTACGGGACAAGGTGGGTCAGGTGTCCCTGCCTGTGCCCCAGGGTCTCGAACATCCTTCCCAATCCAAACTATTCTGGGATGCTAGAAAATAAATTCAGAATCTCTCCAAGCCCCTGAGGATGATCCTGCCCAGATGTGGGAGAAATGGAGAGTTGAAGGAGAGTTGAGAAGTTCTCACCAATCCTTTCTGCTCCCTAAGTCAGCAGTGAGTTACAATAAATGATTTAAAAGCTTGAGGCAATTCCCCATGTTGGGGAAGAGAAATTGTCTTTGCAGCATATAAAAGCCATCACTTGAAAAACTAAGTGGAGAATTAAATGCCTCTTGTGACCCAGATGTGTGGTGGTGTTCACAGGGGTCCGAGGAAGAGATGAGGATCTGACTCCATGTTTCAGAGGGCTGATTTATTATTTTATGATATGACATTAAAACTATACTAAAGGATAGAAGAAAGGATTTCATCAGAAGGGTAGCTAAGAACAGAAAAATAAAGAATGATAACAAAGGTTTGGACAGAGAGTCCAAGCCAGCTGACTGTGATTGGCCATTAATCAGAAACAACCACATGGGCCAATCCCAGATGCACCTGTTGCATCCCACAGCAGCAGATAATCATTGTTTATATTTTGTTCCTGAGGCCTCCCAGCTTCTCAGGAGAAAAAATCCTAAGGAAAGGATTTTTCATAAAATGTGTCTCTGACACAGATGGGAGCATCCATGTCCATCCAGCATCCTTCAGCAGAGTCAGTGGATCTCTGGAGAGGGGAGTTCTCAGTGGGTTTGCTCTTCAGTGAAGATTATTTCCATATTTGTTACAGGATCCCAGGATAGTTTGGGTTGGAAGGGGCCTTTAAGATCTTCGAGTTCCAACCTCCTGCCATGAGCAGGGAACTTCTCTCCAGGTGGTGGAGCTGTGCCAAGGCAGGAGTTTATGGACATCCCACCCATCCCTGGGAGAGTCACACTGATCCATCCCCACAGCTTCCAGCATGGCTTTGCCAGCCTCTCCAGCAGGAGACAGCAGCTCCCTGCTCCACCCAGAGCAGTGACACTTGGAGCAACTCCTCATCAAGAGCAGAGCAGGCTCTGTCCTCTCCTGCCACAGTTTGGGGAGCCCTGTGAGGTTTCCCCGCTGCTGGAGGGGACACCCCAACCCTCCCTGTGTCACTGTCATGTTTTGTGAAAAATCCTTTGCCAGGATTTTTCTCCTGAGAAGCTGAGAAACTTCAGAAATGAAATGTAAGCAATAATTGTCTGATTGCTTGGAATGTGGTTTGGATGTTGCTCACCAACAGGTGCATCTTTGATTGGTTCCATGTGAATTGTTCTTAATTAATGACCAATCCCAGTCCAGCTGTGTCACTCTCTGGGTCTGTCATGGGTTTTTATTATTCATTCCTTTCCAGCCTTCTGGTGTCTCCTTTCTCTTTTAAGAGTGTAGTTTTAGTATATCATTTCTTTCAATATTATGTCTTATCATAAAATAATAAATCGGCCTTCTGAAATGGAGTCAACATTCCCATCTCTCACCTCCTCCTGGGGACCCACAACAATTAATAACCACACCCCTGTGTCACAGACATCTTTTATGAAAAATCCTTTTGCCTGGATTTTTCTCCTGAGAAGCTGAGAGGCCTCAGAAATGAAATGTAAGCAATGATTATCTGCTGCTGTGGAATGCAACAGGTGCATCTGGGATTGGTCTCATGGGGTTGTTTCTAATTAATGGCCAATCACAGTCAGCTGGCTCGGACTCTGGTCAGTCACAAGATTCCATTTCTATTCCTTGGTAGTCTTCTGATGAAATCCTTTCTTCTATCCTTTAGTATGGTTTTAATATAATATAGATCATAAAATAATAAACCATCCTTCTGCAACATGGAGTCAGATCCTCATCTCTTCCCTCCTCCTGTGAGCGCTGTGAACACGCCCTCACCCCCGGGCTCTCTGACCCTTCCCTGTGTGCTGTGTCCCCAGTAAAGGAGCTGTGCAGGCCGTGCAGGCCCAGAACCAGATCTGTGTCCTGGACATCGACATCCAGGGCGTGAGGAACATCAAGAGGACGGAGCTGAACCCCATCTACATCTCGGTGCAGCCGCCCTCCATCGAGATCCTGGTGAGCGCCCGCCTTGCTTTGCCGGTAGCGCTTAGAGGTAATCAGCAGCCACGGCTCCCCTCTGCAGGGCCCTGCTCCAGCTGGGAACACATGTCGGTTTCTCGGCTGTTTAGGTGGCCTGGAAAGGCCCGGGGTGGCCTTGGGCAGCCCGCGCTCCAAAGGACGAGAAGAGGCTTCTGATCTTTTCTCGGTCTCTCGGTGTTTATTAATTGTTTATCTAAAAGATTTTCTCTTGGCCCGACAGAGTCTGCACAGCAGCCAGCCATGAGCACACTGAGAGCCCTCGGGGCGGTCACCTATCTTTATACTCGAAATTACGTATACAATATTTATCAATTTTCCCCAATACCTTTTACCCTTGTTAACCAGTGCACTTTTAGTAATAACCAATCCCAAAGTGCCACCATCACCACAGAAGATGGAGGCCAAGAAGAAGAAGAAGAAGGACAGGACACGCCCCAATTCCTCCATCTTACTTCTTTAGACCCCCCTGTACAGAAATCCTAAACCCTGTGTTCACACTCTAATTAACCCATCCCTTCACCATTCACCCAGTGAAATCCTCCCATCCTCATACAGGTGTCATCTCCCGTGCAGGATCAAAGTCCAGCCCCAGACACTTCTGGCAACATTCCAGGACTCCCGAGCCCCCCAAGGGTGGTCTCGGCCACTCTGCACCTCAGTCCTGAGGTGCTGAGATCCCACAAACACATTCCAAACAAATCCCTGTAGGAGTGTGCCACGGAGTGACAAAACTGGCCTTTGTCCCCTCAAAAAGAAAAGAAGCCCAGAAGTTTCTTTTCTCAATTAGGTACAAAGACATCTCATAGGTTTAGTGGACTTTACCTCAAACTTAAGGATAGCTCATTGGACAGGAGCCAACAAGTCCTGCCTGGGCAATTTACTAGAAAAAGAGGGGAACAAAGCAACTAATGGCTTCTGTGAGGTGTTTTATCAGGAGCAAGAACCTCTGGCACTTGGCTCAGTTTTTCTCTGTTTGTTATCTTGCCTTTTATTAAACCTTTTTGTTTCCAACACTCCCACAGAAGCCATCCTGCTGATTTTATGCCTCCAAGGGTAGCTGTGCTATCTTGGGTGTGTTATAGAGCTTTTGAGACCTGGATCAAGGAGGCCACTATAACATATCTCCACCCAGCCCAGCTCCCCAGCCTCTGGCTCTCAGGGATAAATCTTCCTGTGGTTTGTTTTTTGAGTCCTTCCTCAATGTTTTCCACACCTTATGAACTCCATTGCAGCATGGCCAGTCTTTAATTAATTGTGCTTCATGCTGTGCTGAGACTTGCCTCCACAGTTAAAATGAAACCCAGGGAGGCTGGTTCTGTGCAGCACCCTAAATTCTGCCCCTCTGTCTTGCCCTGTGTAAGTGATTGCAGTGGGACTCTTGCAGCAGTGGAATCACTGTCGTGGTTCAGAGAGGGATGAGGCCACATGAGGACAACTCCTGACTCTGCCCTCTTGCTCTCAGTACATCAGGCAGGCTCTGTTTCTCGTTGAGTTTGTGGAGGAGGAAGCCAGCAGCACCAGATGCCAGAGCCCAGCAGAGAGATCTCATTTCCAGCAGTACCTGGAAAAATAAATAAATGAGAGGGAGGTAAAGGCAACCCGGGACCCTGAACTGTGGGTAGGAGATCTCGAGCCCAGTTTGGCCACTGGTTTGCACTGGGCTGTGAGTGAGGCCCCTCAGTCACCCTTTGCAGGGTGTTCTCACAGACAGCACTGCCTGAGGGTGGGGGTGGTTTGTGCCTGCAGCTCTCAGAGCTCTCATCCCCTTCGTGTCTCTGTCCTGTAGGAGAAACGGCTCCGGGACCGACAGACGGAGACAGAGGAGAGTTTACAGAAACGTCTGAGTGCAGCCCGCGTGGACCTGGAGCTCAGTGAGTCCTTGCAGGGCTGCCTGGGGGGTTTGGGAGCTGCTTCTGCTGGGAGCAGCTGATTTGTGCTCTCCAGCAGCGCTGGCAGGGCTTGCCATGAGCTGACTTGGATCACTGCTGCAGTTCCCCCTGCAGTTCCTTGGGGCTGCTTGGCAGAGCAGTTCATTAGCAGCAGCTGATCTAATAATAATACTAAAAAATCTTATTAAAATGCCATGGGGCTTTGTGCATGAGAGCTGACACAGGGAAGAAAAATTGTCCTCTAACTCTGTCCTCATCTCCTTCCCCAGGTAAAGAGCCTGGGCTGTTCGACCTGGTCATCATTAATGATGATTTAGAAAAGGCCTATTCTGAACTGAAGGAGGTGCTGCTGGAGGTGAGTGAGTCCTTGGGGATTTTCCCACCTCATTCCTGGCCCAGGCAGGTGAGTGTCTGTTCTCAGGCAGCCACAGAAATGTCACCTCATCCCACACCTGCTCTGCTTTGAGCTGCTGAGAGACAGGCTGAGTACAAGTGATGGATCAGGGAGGGGGAAATTAATCCAACACAATCCTGACTTGGGGCAAAATAAACACCCCTGGATGACAGAGAAGGGGATTCCTATTTCTGGAGCTTCCAAGTCAAACCTTGCCCTGTCCCTAAGGGTGAACTCAGAGCTTGGTTCTGGGATGTCATGAACTGGTCTGAGTTGTTGGTTGTCACCATGATATTTTCTGAAAAATCCCTTTGCCAGGATTTTTCTCCTGAGAAGCTGAGAACCCTCAGAAACGAAATGTGAACAATAATTATCTGATTGCTTGGAATGTGGTCTGGAGGTTTCTTACCAACAGGTGCATCTTTGATTGGTTCCATGTGAATTGTTTTTAATTAATCACCAATCCCAGTCCAGCTGTGTCACTCTCTGAATCTGTCACGGGTTTTTATTATCATTCCTTTCTAACCTTCTGATGTCTCCTTTCTTTTTCTTTAGTGTAGTTTTAGTATAGCATTTTCATATAATATAAATATAATATGAATATAAATATAATATGAATATAAATATAATATAAATATAATATGGATAAAAATATGAATATGAATATAAATATAAATACAATACAAATATAATATACCTATAAATATAGCATATATCAACCTTCTGAGAACTTGGACTCAGATTCTCATCTCTCACCTCATCCTGGGACCCACAGTTGGTCGCTCCTGGTCTCCTAAGCTGTGACACCAAGAGCTGTTTCCCCAAGAGTGGCAGATCCTCAGCCTCTTTCCTGATCTTTCCTGCAGGAAATCAAGAAGACTGAAGAATCCAGGAAGTCCTGAGCTGGCCCTGCCTGGCCGTTTGGATTTTGCACATCATTCCCGAAGCACGTCGCAGCGTTTTATTCCAAGAGACATTCCCTGTAGGCTGCTCCTACCCCCAACTCTCCCTAGGATGTTTATATTAAAAGGAAAGAAAAGAAAACCTGGTCGTGCTTGTGCTTCTGTTCACTGCCTGCTCAGCACGTGCTCCCTCAGGTTTGTACCTCTGGGTTCTTTGGGAGCTGCCCAAGGGCTGAGCCCCTCTGGAAGGCAGCAATAAATCCCTTTTCCTAGGGGGAATCCTCTGCATCCAGTAACTCTTGCTTGTGCAGCTCTTGTTCTGAGACCTAGAGAGCTTTGCACTTCATTTCCCAAGTTTTCTGTAGCTTTTTTTGATGTTTTCATGAAGCTTCCAAGCCCTTCAGTCCCTCCAGCAGAACATATCCTGAGTGTCCTTGGGTTGGTTTCTCACACTGAAAACAGTGGGGACAAGCTGGGAGGGCTGGGGGTGTTCCCTGCAGAGGAGAAGCTCCAGGGAGAGCTTTGAGCAACTGGAGGGGCTCCGGGAGAGCTGGGGAGGGACTGGGGACAAGGCATGGACAGGACACAGGGAATGGCTCCCACTGCCAGAGGGATATTGGGAAGGAATTCCTGGCTGGGAGGGTGGCAGGCCCTGGCACAGGTGCCCAGAGCAGCTGAGGCTGCCCCTGGATCCCTGGCAGTGCCCAAGGCCAGGCTGGACAGGGCTTGGAGCAGCCTGGGACAGTGGAAGGTCCCTGCCCATCCAGGGATTGGAGCAAGATGGGCTTTGAGGTTCCTTCCATCCCAAACCCTCGTGTGCTTCCCTTCCATGGAATGACCACACTCTGTCCTAGAGAGGGTGACTTCAGCTGCTTCCCCCCAAACCCCATGGCCCACTGGGCCCTGCAGTGCCAGGCTGGGATATTTTCTTACCCAAGAGCAGGTTTGTACCTAAACACTCCATTTTGGGTTTCATCCTCTCCACATCCCATCCCTCTGCAGCACCTCTTGCTCCAGGTCATCTCCAAACCTCCATCCTCCACTTTATGGGGACAACAAGCAGAAACTCTCCTTGGGCCACCCTTTCAGTACCTCACATTCACATCCATGACTTCATGATTATTTTGCTCATTTAGCTTTCTCAGACTGCTTTGATACATCTTTCCTAGAAATTCCTGTTGTGGATTTCCCACTGCTTTGTTCTGGAACTGGCTTAACAAGCAGGAGAATCCTGTGTGGATTCGTGGTGTGAACCACGCAGGCTTTTCTTGTGCTTTTTCCCGTCCTTTTTCAATGACGAGCTCTGATTATTGAGCTCTGATTTTTTTTTTTTTTTTTTTACCTCCTGAACCGTGGGATTTTATTACAATTCGAGGGACGGTTTGCAGTGGGAAAGGTCCCCTCTAGATGGCAGGAACGGCAGCAGGAACGCGCTGGAGTCCCGGAGCAGCGAGCGGGAGGCGCAGGACACGGCGGCCGCCTCGGTGCGGGGCTCTGCGGCCACCGCGTGGCGCCTGCGGGGCTGTCACCCCATGGAAGCGCCCGCTGCTCCCTGCGGATCCCTCCTGCAGCCCGGCCTCGGTCAGCCCGGCGGGAGCGGTGAGTGCAGAGCCCGCGGGACGGGAACGGGAGCGGGGCAGCCCCCGGGAACCGGGAACAGCCGAGCCTTTGGGTGGTTGGTGTCCCCTTCCCTGGGGAAGGATGAATGTCCCAGCCTGGTGGGGTGTCCCGGCATGCTGGGGTGCCCTGCTGTAGCTGCTGTGTGTGATGGATCAGACAGAGAACGCTTGGAATTCCAATATGAGGTGACATGATGGAGGTGACAGGATGGCCATGGGGAAGGCACTGGGAATCAGAGGGAGTGGGTGCTGGAGCCAGGCTGGTCCCCAGGCAGGTGGCACAGCTGTGGAGCATCTCCAGAGAGTCATTTTGGGTGCCCCTCTCCAGGTTTGGCGTTTTGGAGGTGCATTGAATCCCAAAGCTGGGTGGGTGAAGGCACTTGTTGAAGTGAGTTTAATTCCTGCACCCTCGAAAATGGGATGTCTGCTTTGTTAATTGAGTTTGCAGCCATAAAAGCCTCTCTGGATCTGTGGGTTTGGTGCTGGCTCATTGGGGTATTCAATTCCTACATCCCTGGGGCAGGCAAGGACCATGCTGAGCATGACTGGGGCCAGATGCTGGGCTCTCCACATCTGCAAACATCTGCTCCCAGTGCTCCATGTGGGGCTGGCATTGAGGGATCAGACTGGAAAAGTGAGGATACAGAAACCTTCCAGCCCAGGGGTTGGCTGATTAAAGATGCTCCTCCTGGAGGAACATTGTCCCACCCAGATCTCCCAGGCAGGAGGGTGCTGCTCCCATCTTGGGGTACACCCAAGGGAAGGAGCAGGCCTGCTCCTGGCTTGCTTCCAGAAATGTCAGAAATGGGGATTTTATATAACTAAATATTCACTGTTCTGTCAGGCTGAGATAAATTTGGACAGACTTCAGCTTTTTTCAGCTGAGATGCTTTGGGAAACGTGGCAGCACCTACATCCCTGCAGGAGAGGATGCTGAGGGAGGAAGAGGAGGGCAGGGGATGGTAAAAGCTGGGATAAAACCTGCCCTGGGAGCTCTCTAGTCTGTGACTGAGGATATTTTCAAGCTAATGCTAAGAAAATAACAACACCCTGTAGCACTTTTGCTTCAAAGCTGTTGCTTTGCAGTCATTGCATTGTTTTTTGCTGAATCCAGGCTGACATGCTGCTTTTGGGGCAGCAGCTGATTATTTTCCCCCCTTTTTTCAATTTTCATGCCTACCCAAGCTCTTTGGAAATAGAAAAACTCCTTCAAGGAGTGGGGTGTGAACTGAGGTCACCTCTGCTCTGACACAGCAGCACCCAGCTGCTGGGAATTCAGGAAGGCAGGCATTCCCCAAAGCCCAAACCACCCCAAAAAAGCTGGAGCCACCCTCCAGGACACCTTGAATCAGCCAACATTAGCCCAAAGCCCATTTTTATCTATCCTGATGATCCCAGAGCCTTGTCCTCGCCGTGCTTTTCCTTGGCATCTCAGTGCCGTTGGAGGCAGCTCTGATTTTCAGGCTTCCTTCCATTCCACTGCAGAAAGGCACCGCGGGGCAGAGCTGGCCTGGCAAATAATTGGGCAGCTGGCGTAGAGAATGAGCAAGGAGGGGGAGAAGGAGCAGGAATAACCCTGATTCTCCTGCCTGTCCGTCAGCGCCCGCCTCGCTCCGCGCGCGTCTCCCGGGATTGAGCAGCCCAGGTAGGGGATGTGAGGGGATGTGCTCGTGGTGGGGCATGGGGAGGGTGTGCTGTGGGTGTCTGAGTGCTGCCAGAAGTTATCCTGTGAGGGAAAACTCCTGGGATCTCCTGCAGAGGCTGCTAATTCCCACCTTTTTCGGCAAAGACAGGTTTCCTGTTCTATCTGTGAGGGAAAATCTAGGGAATCCTCCAGCAGCCTGCATGGCTTCAGACAGGAGAGCAGGGAGTTGGGGGTCTCATCCTCATCCCTCCACACTGGAGCCACCTGCATGTGTCCCCCAATCCCCCAGGGTGCAAAAACCTCTGGCAGCTCCCAGCTGCTCCAAAATGGATAAAGAGCAGTGGAACCACTGGGAGGTGGGCTTGGGATGGATTTCCCCAGCCACGTAGATCCAGGGCATTTTTTCAGGAGGCTGCAGCTGTGCTGGGTTCTGTGATCCATGCTGGGGTATCCTGATGTCCCTTGTACTCTCCCACAGGACAGGGAGGTGGCCACCACGCTCCAGCTGCTGCCACCTCACGCTGAAACTCCCACCAGCACCACCAGCACCGAGCACAGGTAGGTCCCATTGTCCCACAGCAGCAGAGAACCCTCCCTGGGATAGCTGATCCATGTGGGACTCAAATGGATCCGTGCCAGCAACCCTTAGCCATGGCCCTTCTGCTCCTCCAGGGCTTTTGGCCCAAGCCAAATTTGCTCCCCCAGGGCTTTTGGCCCGAGCCGAATTTGGTCCTCCAGGCTTTTGGCCATGGCATTGCTCCTCCAGAACTTTTGGCCCAAGCCAAATTTCCTCCTCCAAGACTTGTGATCCAAGCCAAATTTGGTCCTCCAGAGCTTTTGACTTGACCCAAGTTTGCTCCTCCAGGGCTTTTGGCCCGAGCCAAATTTGCTCTTGGCCAGAGCCAAATTTACCCCTCCAGGGCTCTTGGCCAGAGCCAAAGTTGCCCCTCCAGGGCTCTTGGCCAAAGCCAAAGTTGCCCCTCCAGGGCTTTTCTCTGCCTGTGCTGCCCCTGGGAAGGAAGCTGAGCGGGAGGACGGAGTTTCTGCCAGGCGTGCCGTGCCTCTGGACACTCCAGGCTGCTCACAGGAGTCCTGC
The DNA here is from genome assembly GCF_035770615.1 of Melospiza melodia melodia. Lineage (NCBI taxonomy): Eukaryota > Metazoa > Chordata > Aves > Passeriformes > Passerellidae > Melospiza > Melospiza melodia. The sequence continues at coordinate 2,620,290 of NC_086194.1, forward strand.
CGTGCCCATGAGCTGCACGAGGCTGAGAGTGGCCCTGGCAGCTGGCTCAGGGGCCGTGCCTGCCCTGCTGGGTGCTGTATTTGGGTCAGCCTCATCGACTGCATGTGCAAGTGTGTCATCCCTGGAGAGCGCGGGACGCCGATCCATACGCGCGGCCGGCTCCGGCCGGCACGGCACGCACAGCCTGCCATCCTGCCCTGCTCCCAGCCTGCAAAACTCAGCAATCCACCGCTGCCTCAGCCTTTTCCAGCAGCAGCAGCTGGGATTCTGCTTGTCCAGGATGTGTTCCAGCCCTGTAAACAAGCAGAAGCCATCTGCAATTCCCATTGTGCCGTGGCAACTGGTACGGCCACCGCAAGGAGCGGATGCGTGTGGGGTCAGGGGTGCATCCCCCTCCTGACTGATTGCTCTGTGATTCCTGATTCCTCTCAGCCCAGCCACAAAAAAAGAGGGAAAACAGGATGTTTTTCTGCGTTTTACTTTCCCCATCTCCAGAGATGCAAAGAGGGGATAAAAAGAAGGGAGGCAAAAAAGGCAAAATTTCAGTATCCAGGTGGAGCCGGGCAAATATAGATTTATATTCCTCAATTTCCACATAGAGGGGTTTATTTTATTGAAGCCATGTGGGGGATAAGACTCCTGGCAGTTGGGTCCAATGGGCACAGGGAAGGTGCCCAGCATTAATTTGCAGATATTCCCTGAAGGAACAGGGATTGCTGCTCCTGTTTGTTTCAATTCTTGATGGAAAACAAAGTGCCTGTGTGGTGGACATTGAATTTTAGGGATGGCCTGGCTCCTTGATGTGGAGTCAGCATGGAGGTGATGGAAAAAACTCAAAAAGCCAAAAGCAATGCTCCAGTCACCACCAATGTGCTGACCTGGATATGCTGGGTATAGGATGAGAAAATAGAGGAGATTTATTATTGTTCCTAGCTAGAAGTTCAGGATACATGAGCTGCATTTCTTGCTTTAAACATGGTTGAAATCCTGGGATTTATAATTTCTCCTAGCTGGAATTGCAGGATATGTGAGCTGCATCTCCTGCTTTAAACACGGTTGAAATCCTGGGTGTGGGCACATGGACTGGAGGGAGAAAACGCACCCCAGTTTGGGTGGAGAGGTGGAACTGGTGCCCCAGCCCAGAGCAGAGAGACAGTCTCCCTCCCTGGCAGGGTGTGTGTGTCTGTCAGGCTCTCCCCTGAGCAGGGGTGATCCCACACCCTCCATCCACGTGGCTCTGGCCGCTCCTTCCTGCTGCAGCCTGATGCCCACATCCCAGCTGGGAACATCCCCCTGCTCCCTCCTCCAAGGGCTGCCTGCACTCCCTGTCCCTGCCAGCAGCCCCAGGAGCTGCCTGCCTCCAGCACAACACCACTGCTAATTTCCATTTGCCTTTTCATGTATTTTTTAAAATATATTTTATTCACCCTGGGTCATCCCCAAGGTCACAGTGTTTCTGTGGTGGCATCTCTGGGATCTTTACTGTTTTTTTTTTTTTTTGTCTGAAACCCAGCCTGATCCCCTCTGTCCTATAGGAAAGGCATTCATTTGAGTTCTAGCAGCAGCCCCAGTGTTTGCAGAGGCAGGCAGGACCTTCCCTTGTGCACTGTCACCATTGTCAGCACAGATGTGCTGCCCCTCTGGGCCTTGGGTGCCTCTGAGGATGTTTTGGCTCTGTTTTCTCACCATTTTCCCATTTAAGAGTTGTATTTATCAGGGAAGTCTCCCTGCTGAGCCTCCCCTTGTGCAGCCCATCCTCCAGCCCTGACCCTGCTCCCTGCATTTCCCATTTCCCAGAGCAGCTGGGGCTGCTCCATCCCTGGCAGTGTCCCTGGACAGGGCTGGGAGCACCTGGGACACTGGAAGGTGTCCCTGCCATGACAGGGGTGGCACTGGCTGAGCTTTTAGGTCCCTTCCAACCCGAACCATCTGGGATTCTCAGATTCCTCCAGCTCCTCAGTGTGCTCTTCCCCTGGAAGCAGCATCCAGATGGAAACTCCTGCAAGGATCCCAGCAAAACCCCCCTGGGAGCATCCCTGTGTTTGATCAGTGAGCTGTGATCCCTTTCTCACCCCAATCCTCCCAATTCTGATTAATTTGCCCCAAGATCCCATTTTCCCCCTTTCCTGGAGGAGCCTCACCCCAGTGCTGCTGTCAGGGCAAAACTGGGATCCAAAACAATTTTGATGGGATCCAAAATAATTTGAACAATTATTTCCTCCTGCTCTTCTCCAGGGGCGGCACAAAACCTTTCAGGGGCTCTCTTGTGGGAATTTGTGGGAATATTTTTAAAGTTTGATAGAAGGTTTACATAGTATATATTGGTATGTACATTTTGAAATAGGAAATGTCAATTTAGAAATATTATAGAATAAGGTAGATATTGTTGAGAGAGAATTGGAATTAGAAACAAGTTTTAAAAGATGGTTTTATAAGTAAGACTGGATATTTTAGAGAAATAGAACTGTAAATGCTACAGTACAATAGAACTCATGAGAAGTCATTTTAGATGATTGGTTTTAAAGGATTTACAGTATAGTGTGGTAAAAGTCAATAAGTTAAGAAACACTTGTATTGTAATTGAAAAATAGTTTCTGATTATAATAGTGTAAATTATAATATAATAGTGTAAATTATAATATCTGTATTATCTTACTCCTCACATAAAATTGAAAATAAAATTTTTAAAGCACTTCTCAGTTACTCCAAGACTAAAATAAAAGTTTTTTAAGCACTTCTCAATTACTCTAAGCAAAAACCCCCTCAATCCCCACTGTCTGAGGAGCAGCAGCTTCTCCCCGTGCCACCACCCGCAGGAGCGCGGCCGGGAGGGGACAATGGTGCCATTGAGGGGACAGTGGCCCTGCGCTGCCGTATTGTGCCTGGCACAGATGCCCGGGGCTGATCCTCCTTGCCTTTGTTGCAGGGCTGAGCTGGAGCTGCCAGCCTGGGCCCCGGGAATGCGCTGAGCTGAGCTGAGCTGAGCAGAGCAGCCGCCGCCCCACGGCTCCGATTCCTGCCTGGGAAAGGTACGGACCTGCAGGGGATGGCTACTGGGGCATGGCAGCAGAGTCTGGGGGTGCGATGACATCCTCATTTGGGGTTGTGATAACACCATCATTTGGGGTTGTGATACAGCACAGCATCAGAATTTGGTACTGTGATATAGCATAACGCCATCATTTGGGGTTGTGATAACACCATCATTTGGGGTTGTGATACAGCACAGCATCGTAATTTGGTACGATTATATAGCATAGCATCGTCATTTGGCGTTGTGATATGGCACAGCACCAGAATTTGGTACTGTGATACAGCATAGCATGATCATTTGGGGTTGTGATACAGCACAGCATCAGAATTTGGTACTGTGATACAGCATAACGCCATCATTTGGGGTTGTGATAACATCATCAATTGGTGTTGTGATACGGCACAGCACCAGAATTTGGTACTGTGATATAGCATAACACCATCATTTGGTGTTGTGATACAGCACAGCACCAGAATTTGGTGTTGTGATACATCATAGCATCGTAATTTGGTATTATTATATAGCATAATATCATCATTTGGTGTTGTGATACAGCATAACATCATCATTTGGTACTGTGATATAGCATAACATTGTTATTTGGTACTGTGATATAGCATAACACCATCATTTGGGGTTGTGATAACATCATCATTTGGGGTTGTGATACAGCACAGCACCAGAATTTGGTGTTGTGATACAGCATAGCATCGTAATTTGGTATTATTATATAGCATAACATCATCATTTGGTGTTGTGATACAGCATAGCATCAGAATTTGTTACTGTGATACAGTATAACATTGGAATTTGGTACTGTGATATAGCACAGCATCATCATTTGGGGTTGTGATATAGCATAACATCAGAATTTGGAGCTGTGATATAGCACAGCATCATCATTTGGGGTTGTGTTATAGCATAATATCAGAATTTGGGGTTGTGAGACAGCATAACATCATCCTTTGGTATTGTGATACAGCACAGCATCATCATTTAGTACTCTGATATGGTATAACATCATCCTTTGGGGTTGTGATACAGCCCAGCATCATCATTTGGGGTTGTGATATAGCATAATATAATGATTTGGTGTTGTGAGACAGCATAACATCAGAATTTGGGGTTGTGATACAGCACAGCATCAGAATTTGGGGTTGTGAGACAGCATAGCATCATCATTTCGTACTGTGCTAAAGCATAATATCATCATTTGGTGTTATTATATAGCATAACATCATTTGGTGTTGTAATATATTGTGCATAAAATAATAATTTGTTATTATTCTATAACATAATTTTTTATCATATAACACAACACAGTAATTTGGTATTATGGCATAACATAACTTATTATGATATAATATAATTTGGTATTATGATATAACATAATATTTTGGTATTGTGATATAGCATAACATAATTATTTGTTATTATCATATAACATAAAAATTTGTTATTATGGCAAAAGTAATTTATTATGATATAACATAATGACTTGTTATGACATAATAATTTGCTATTATGATATAGCATAACAATAAATTGGTATAATGATATAACATAACATAATTTATTTTTATGGCATAACATAATTTATCATTATAGTATAACAATATTTTGCTATTACGATATGATAACATGATAATGATATTATGATAACATGATAATTAATTACAAATCCCTATAATTTGTTATTGTAGCATAACATAATAGTTATTATGATATAGCATAACATAATAATTTGTTATTCTGGCATAACATAATTTTTTAAAATTATATAACATAACATCATAAGTTATTATAACATAATTTGTTATTATGTTATAACATAATTTGTTATCATGGCATAACATAATAATTTGTTATTATGCTATAGCATAACATAATAATTTATTATAACATAGCATAATAAATCGTTATTATAACAACAATTTGTTATTATGACACAACATAACATTTTGTCATTATACCATAACATAATAATCTGTAATTATAACATAACATAATCTGTCATTATAACATAACATAATAATTTGTTATTGTGTTGTAATTGTAATGCTAGCAGTATTGATTTTTTTATTTAGCTAGTACTCTCATTGGTTTAATTTTTACAATGTTATGTTTGAGGTAAGTTGAGGCAGAAATAAAGTTGATGTAACTAATTTGGTAGGGTTTTAAGGTTTGAAATTATTATAGGGTTTTTTATAATGATAAGTAAATGTAAAAAAAAAAAATTATGAGGTTTTTAATGTTTTTTATGTTTTTTCATTGTCACCTCCTAACCAGGATGGGACTCTCTGGGTGGGCACTGGCAGGCTGGGATTGTGGATTTGGGAGCAAAAAAAAATGGGGAGGGAAATGAGGTTCCTCACCCCAGGATTCTGTGTCATTGTTTCACTGATCCTTGTAAGATATTGTGTATTTGTTATATTTTATTTTATATATTGCATGTATCAAGGCAGCACTGAGAACCATGAAAATGCTAATTTCTCCCTAAGCCTGCAAAATGTTTTGCATTAAATATTTGCATAAGATACAGAAATCCAACTCCATTGGGGTCTGGGCAATCCCTTAAAATTTAAATCCAGGATTTTGCTTGGGACCCTTTTACACAAGGCTGAATGAGAGTTTGCTCAGAGTCTGATACAGAGCAGGGCTGAGATTTTTTTTTTGAAGGAGCATATTTAAGGTTGGTTTCGAGCCGTGTGGTTACAAATAGGATTTCCCTAGGAACTTTCTTGTCAAAATTTCTTGAACTTGGGGCTCGTGACTGTGCCAAGGGCAGCAGCAGCTGCAGGAACAAGTGCTGTGGTGCTTCCTCCCTCCTCCTCCATCCCTGGAGCATCCCAGAGCTGATTTCCTCTGGAAAGCTCCTCCTGGGCTCACATAAGCCCTGCCCAGCCAGCCAGGCTGTTCCCAGCCTGTTCCTGCCCCAGAGCAGCTGGAGAGCACAAAAACACTGGAGAAATTAAATTAGGGGATGCAAACTTGGCTGCCCCGTCCCAGCTGCTCTGAGGAGCAAGGACATCTCTTAAAATTTCCTTCAGACCAGGGAAAACAAGTTATTTTGAGCAGTTTCACACGGTGAGAGCTGCTTAGGATGTGTTGAAGGTTGTGGATGTTTAAGAGATGAAGAACCACAAGATTTTAAAGGCTTAGGGCCTTCTTTATGCCAAATTTCTTCAGTTTTGGGGTTTTCTTTAATAGCAGCCAGCAAAACCTCAGTGATTTGGACTCCTGGAAACCAAATCTCCCCTCGCAAAACACGGGGCCTTTAAGGAAAACATCAATTTTTGTGAGGTCAGCCAGAAAATCATGCGGGCTGGCAAGGGGAAGGAGCAGATGACAACGTGCCAGGGGTTGTGGCCTCGGCGCGGGGCAATTATTCAATCCCTGCTGGTGGCTTCGGGTCAGGGGCAGCATCCCCTCCTCTGCAGCAGGGATGTGCACAGGGGGGAGGAAAATCCCTCTGGCAGAGAGCAGGAGGGGCTGGGGGAGGAGGAGGAAAATGTCCCTCTGCCCCCTTCCAGCTGTTTTCCCTTCCAGCTGTTCCCCCTGCCCTGAAATGGGGTTGGGAAGGGAGAACGAGGATGAAGAGGGGCTGGGATGGGAGAGAAAAATTGAGAAAAATCCCTCTGGCAGAGAGCAGGAGGAAAATGTCCCTCTTGTCCCTTTCCAGCTGTTTTCCCTTCCAGATGTTCCCCCTGCCCTGAAATGGGGTTGGGAATGCAGAACGGGGATAAAGAGGAGCCTCTGATCAACAAAAAAACATTCAAATACAAAATTTAACCAACAAGCACTGCTTTGGGCATAAAAAATGAGGGGAAAATGCATTTTTTTGGTGGTGCTGCAGCGTTTCACTCTAAGGGAGGGTTTGTGCCAACTTTCCACCCGGTTTGGTGCAGAAAGGAAAAGAAATCCCAAACAAGAAGGAAACATTCTTATCCCGCTGCAGCACCTCCGCTTCCCGCCTTCCCCTCCCGCTCCAAGGAGCTCTTTCTGCTATTTTTAGCCCTAAACCCTTCAACTATTTGAATTATTTGATTTTTTTTTTTTTTTCCACAAACACCGCTCTGGGCTCTGGTAGAGCGAGCGAGTTGAATTCATCCCGCTGTATTTTTTTTTTTTTTATGGCGTTTTCGTGGCGGGTTGGGAAGAAAAACCCCCAAAAAACTCGAGGGAAGCGAAGGAATCCTTGGTGTGGCAGGGAGTGCAGATCCAGAGGAGTTTTCCCGTCCCACGTCAGAGCTGTGCTGGGAAGGGAGGACAGCGGCGCTGGGAGCGGCTGCGGACGGGGATCCAGGCGCCAGAGCTGGCCAGGATGGGACCATTCTGGGACAGACTGAGCCCAGCGCTTCTCTGTATGTTACTTTCGTGTTCGTTTTATTTTATTTTATTTTATTTTGCTTTGTTTTGCTTTGTTTTGCTTTGTTTTGTTCTCCCTGCTCCTGGTTTTGCTTGCCGGTGGTTCGTAGCTCAGCGCGCTGCGGATCCCCTCGCTGTGCTGCACCCCCTGCTCTGCTCCCACCCCGCTCTTCATTTTCCGCCCTTTCCCAATTTCTGGGGTGAGAAATGCCAAAATTTGGCTTGTTGAGCCTGGATGTTCCTGTGGTGCCTTTCCTGCAGGGGTGAGAGCCACAACATCCCTTTTTTGGCGTGGGTTTGTGCACGCTTTGCTGCCGTGAATCATCCCCCGGCACGCAGGGCACTGCGGAGCCGCGGCCAGGCAGTTTGGGATTAAACCCAACGTGGTGCAGCTGCAAAAAGGAAGGAATTCTTCCCTGTGAGGGTGGGGAGGGGTGGGATGGAATTCCCAGAGCAGCTGTGGCTGCCTCTGGATCCCTGGAAGTGTCCCAGGCCCGGCTGGATGGGGCTCGGAGCAGCCTGGGACAGTGCAAGGGGTGGAATGAGGTGATCCTTAAGATCTCTTCCACCCCGAACCACTGTGGGATTCTGTGAAACCCCTCTGTGCTCCGGGACCTCCTGCCAGTCCCTATCTCAAACCTCCTCTTATCTCAGACCACCCAAGCTGGGGGAGGAACGCCAGATTCTGATTTTCCTGCTGATCCTGTGTTCCATTCCTGAGGTTTCTGCAAAATTTGGGATGTGCATCCTCCTGGCTTGGGGATCACCAGCTTGGATCCCCTTGCTCCTGCATGCTGAGTTGGGCTGTGAGGCCAGGCATGGCTGGAGAGCAGCAGCCATGGGGGCTCATCCAGCAGCAGATGTGGGTTTGCAGCTGGTGTGTCTGATCCATGATAAGTTTATCTTCTCTGCAAGGTGCTTTTGGCTTGTTTTTGAAATAAGACCCAAGGCTGTGAGTGCCCTTTTCACCTTCACATCCCAAACACCTTGCAAAGGCTGCGTTCCCTCCTGTGCAGCTGGGGAAACTGAGGCAGGGGGAGCCTGTGGCTTGGCAATCACCACCACTGGGAGCTGAACCTCCTCCTGGCTGGCCTCATCTTCCTGGCCAACCTTCCTGGAGAGAAAACTCTCCTTGGGCCACCAAACACCCAGGATGCTCCTCTGGGCTGGGATCTCCAACTTGGATCCCCCATCCCCACCTCAGGCTCCACTGGGATGAACCTCATGTGGAGATGCTGTTGAGGTTCCACAGCTTTTATTTGCCCCATCCTTCAAAATCCTAAAGATCTTCCCTGTGGCTGATGGATGACCCTGGATTGTGTCCCTTTTACCTCCAGATTCTGCAGATTTAGTTGCCCAAAGGATTTCCTGGAGAGGGGGGCTGGAAGGAGCTCCTGACCCCCATTGTTCATGAGGTGGCCTGGGAGGGGAGGGAATTCCTCCTTCCATCTATCCCAAGCACAGGAGTTTGGCTCAATTATTTATTGGTAGAGAGCTGTGTCCTCTCCTGATGAGAGGAGAGCAAATATTCCATGACCCCCCAAAGGGAAACAGAGTCCCTGAAACCCTGGGACCTTCTCCTTTCCCCCAAATTCCCTTGGAATGCCACAGGAGGGCAACCTGCCCCGTGTCCAGACTTCCTTAGAGAGGCACAGGGAGGAAATCCCAGCTCCAGACAATGGGAACAGGAACAGATGTAGGGAATCTGCTCCTCCTGCAAGCTGGGAGAGCCATTTCCCAGACAATCCTTGGGTCTTGTCCAAGACCAAAATACCAGGAGGGTTTTATTTTTGTGTTTTGTGTGTGTGTGTGTCACAAGGAAACCCCTCCTTCCCCAGCAACATGGTGTGCACCATATATATTCCTGATTGACCCCAGGGCTGGGGAGAATTCTCTTCTCCTCTCATTTATGGCCTGGCTGGAGTTCTTGCACCCAGTGCTCACCCCAGCACCCCAAGGGTCACATTTAAGGCTGCCCAGCTCCCTTTGACCTGCTCTGTCCCTTGGAGATTGATGAGCAGCCATGAAAATCCACGTGGTTTCTGCTCCTTGCTGCCAGGAGAAGGGAAAATAAAGGAGTTTTTGTGGGGTTTCTGCACGTTGCAGCCTGTAGAAGACAGGGAATATGGATGGCAAAGGAGCAGCCCCGTGCTATAAATTAATTAAGACACATTGGGATAAACTTTGCTGGAGCAATTTATCTCCCTGCCTCTCCCATTTTTTCTGCTGTGGGTTGTGCCACTGTTTCTCCAGCTGCATCCTCAGAAGGTGAGGACCCCATGTCCCACCCTGAGGAATGAAGTTTTCGGGTTTCTGTGGCTGAAATGGCTCCTGAGATATTTGAAAGTCTCTTTTTTCCCAGCCCTGCAACCGAAGAATTTGAGATTCTTCAGTTCTGCATTTCAAGGCTGTTTATTTTCTCTTATCTATGACATTCTTTCTCTGACCTGCTGACATCTGTCTGGCAGGTTGGGTTGGGGCACACTGACCACCCTTGGGGTGGTGTTGGCTTTTCATACTAAAACCTATGTGTACTTTATTTACAATAATTTCATAATAATTTTCCTATCACCTATGTTAGACAGTCTGTCTCTACTCTAAACCAATCCAGAACTGTCACCACCACAGCAGAAGATGGAGGCCAAGAAGAAGAAGGATAGGACACATCCAAATTCCTCCATCTTGCCTCTTGAACTCCCATTCTAAATCCCCAACATTCTACTTTTTCACCCTGTGATAAATTCACTATCATTCTACTCAAACTCTTGTGGCTTGTAACTCCTCACACAAAGTTGGTAATTGTTTCCATGGGTTAAAATCAAAGGCACAGGTGTTTGTGACTCCGTGCCAAGGTCTCTGAGCCCCTTGCCAGTGTCTGGAGTCCTCCAGGGCAACCAGAGGGATGTCCTGGGTTCCCACATGAAGTGACTTTATAAGGACAAGCCAAGCCCTCGAGCAGGTCAGAATTGCTCCTCCAAGAGCTGCACACTCTCTTTTTTTGTTCAGTTTGACTTTTTGCTCTTTCTCCATGCTCTGGGAGTGGATGCCAACTTTTCCTGGCTCCAGCGGGTGTGGAGGTGTGGGAAATGCTGAGCAAGGTGAGGATCTGAGGGTGATTTGTGCAACCACAGCCCGGCAGAGGCTGGAGGTCCCTCAGGAGCTGCAGATGCCACCAGCACGCCATGCCAGTGTTTGCCAGGGAGAGTTTTATTTCCTATCCACCTGAAGTTCTTCTGGCTGCATCTTGTCCTTCCATGGAGTGTTTTTGGGATGTCTGTGAGCAGCACAGAGCAGCACAGCTTCCCTATCCCCCTGAACTCAGTGCCGTCACCCTGATCATTAATGACGCTCCACAGCCTCATCCCTGGGAGGTGCCACCACCAGCTGGGCCCTGTCACCATCACAGGGGGGTCACAGGGTGGCACCAGATGCTCCAGGACACCAGGATAGTATGAGGTCACAGGACCCTATTTTCTGAGGGGTTCACACCCAGAATCCCCATTTTCCATCAGCCACAGGACCCTGTTCTGTGGGGTTTACACCCAGAATCCCCATTTCCCCAGAGATCAGGTCCATTTCTGCAGAGCAAGAACTGAGGGAGCTCAGCACCTCTAAGGCTGAATTTCTGCTTTGTGTTGTTATTTCTCACCCCTTTTCACACCCTTTTAAGCTGGCGGGGAGCTGTGCAAATCTGCTTGGTGTGAGGCACCTTTCAAACACAGGGCAGGGGGCAGTGAGCCCCTGATGGCACCAGCAGTGGGATGGAAATGGGCAAAATCACGGGAAAACAGCCCAGAAATGGGGCTCGTCCCCCACTGGGGAGGCATGGCTTCCAGCCCAGCCCTGAGCGCCTCTGGGTGCTCCCATCCCTCCTCTGGATTGAGGCAGGGTTAATCCATGCCACGACCCCAAATCCTGTTCCCTACAAGACAACACCAGTTCAAACGTGAACCCGAGCCAAATCCCTCCAGGCACGTTTTCATCATCCTTTTTTTTTAAATTTTTATTTATTTTTTTTTTCCTGCCGGTGACAATGGCTTTGCTCAGAGCCCTGCCCAGCCCTTTCCTCAGACAGAATCAGTGAACCAGGCTGGCTCAGACATGGATGTCCTGGTTTCCTTCCCTCCCCCTGCCCGTGTCCCCGCTCGGAGGAGCCGCTCTGCAGAGCATCACCAGGCGGTGTCTCAGTGACCCGGTGGCCTGTGCTGGCCCTGCCCCGTGCCCCGGGGCTCTCTGCAGCATCGCTTTGCTCCCTCCTGCACCTCCTGGGCATCAGGCTGATGATAAAAAGCAGGGCTGGAGGATGTGGCATTCACATTCTCTGAAAAATCCCTTCACCCAGGATTTTTCTCCTGAGAAGCCTCGGAGGAAAAGGAAAACAATTCTTATCTCATTTGCTTCTCCTGTGTTTTGCTCATCTAGAATGTATTTGTAAATTGTTTACTCACAGGTGATTTTTTTCATTGGTTTCAAGTGAGTTGTTTTCACTCACCGTCTAATCCATGCCAAGCTGTGTCAGGACTCTGGAGAGAGTCAGGAGTTTTCATTATTATCTTTTTAGCCTTCTGTCTGTATCCTTTCTGTATTCCTTAGTGTAGTATAGTCTAGCATTCTTTAATATAATATAGTATTATAAAATAATAAATTAGCCTTCTGAGAACATAGATTCACCATTCCTCCCTTCATCAGGGGACCCAGCAAATATAATAAATACATAATAAAACCATAACCATAATAGTCATCCTAATAACTACAAATATAGACAATAATAAAACATAAAATCATCATCATCAAAATCATCAATCATAAGTCTAGAATGTGTTTGGAGATTGTTGGATTGGATTCTGCTGTGAGTTGTTTTGTCTCATTGGCCTATTATGGCCAAGCTGTGTCAGGGCTCTGGAGAGAGTCTGGAGTTTTCATTATTATCTTTTTAGCCTTCTGTAAGTATCCTTTCTGTATTCTTTAGTATAATTTAGTATAGTATTCTTTAATATAGCATTATAAAATAATAAATTAGCCTTCTGAGAACATGGAGTCAGATTCACCATTCCTCCCTGCCACAGGAATCCCTGCAAATACAACAGGAGAGGAGGAGGGGAGGAGAAAGAGAGAGAGGGAAAAGATGATGCCAGGGGCGTTGCAAGGAATCCCTGCTGTAGACACAACCTGGTTTGACAGCCTGGCCTCTCCTGGGAGATTCCCCAGGAAAAGGGGAGACCATCAGGGCCGGGACCCTGTGCTGACCTCAGTGCCCAGAGCCCCCGGGCTGGTCTGGGGAGGTCTTTGGGGTCACCCCAGATGCCAAACCCCATTATTTCTGCCAGGCTCTGGGGATGCCGCTCGCTGCTCCCACCGCCTCTCCTCCAAGGGCATCCACAGCCAGGCTGCCTCCCACGGGGCCGTGCTGCATGCTTGGCTTGCCTTGATGGGAGGTGGCCGCTGTCAGGCCCGCAGAATCCCCGCACAAAGCGTTTTCCAGGCTGCAGGGACACGGGTGAGATCAGCCGCAGCCTCAGCGCCTGCCTGCATGGAGCCAGAGCTTGGCGGAGCGTGGAGGCGGCGTGTGCTGGGCAGAGCTGGGCTGGTGGAGCGTGAGACACCCCTGCCTGGGCCATGGACACCTGCCCAGCATCCTGGCGTGGGTGCAGAGGTGAGGAGCTCAGCTGGGGATGCCGCGAGAGGGACCGTGTGCCTCCGGGATTTTGGGAGAAGGGAGGACTTGGGTGCCCTCTCCTTCAGCCCCGGCCTGGGGGATGACCTGGGGCTGGTCCTTCTGTGGGTGGGACCCACAGCAAAATGAGCAGAGTGGGGCTGGACCCTGCTTGGGGGATGCTCCAGTCCCTGCTGGGGGATGCTCCAGACCCTGCCTGACTTTCGGGGTTGGTTTGGCCGGAGGGTTTGGCCAAGGCTGTTTCTGCCTGGAGAACTCCAGTGGCCAATGCAGGGTTTGATCTCCTGTGCCCATCCTCAAATGCTGAGGGGGCTCCTGGAGCTGCTGTGTGGGGTGGTTACAGCACAGAGGGATACCCTGGAAAACAGCAGAGGCATGTGGGCAGCTCACAGGTTCAGCTTTCTGTAAGGATTTCTGTGTCTAAGGGCAAACACACGAGGATCTGTGCGCTAGCCAGGATCTGTGCGGGCGTGGAGCTCCTTTATTTATTCCTCCACGAGCAGAGCTCTCCCAGTGTGGGAGGATGAGGAGGAAGCTCAGCTCCAGCTTCCCCTCAGTCCTTCTCCCTGTTTGTCTCCCTCCCTCCCTGATCCCGTGGCTGCAGATCCTCCTGGCAGCCCAGAGCACTTTTTTAGCCATTCCAGAGCATTTGAATAGCCGTAGCAAGGGTGAGCCCTGATTTATTGGGAGTGTTTTATGGTGTTTATGTTGGCAGGCTGCAGTTTGTGTACGGCTGGAAATGTTCTCTGAAGCCTTTTATCACCAGGGCTGAAAAACAACAGAGAGCTGATGAAAAGTGCTGTGCTAATTGCAGAGGGGTTGAGTCGGGGCTGGGGCTGTGAAATCTCTCCACCAGCCTGGCTCTGAGGGGCTGCTGGAGAGATGATTTCAGCCATCAGCAGGGTGGGATCCATCCAGGTTGGGTCGTTTTGCCACTGAAGGTCACATCTGGCACTGAGAGGGACAGATTGTGCTGGTGCCTCAGGCTCCTGTCCCTGCTCACAGCCTGACAGAACAAGATGATCAGCAGATGTAAGAGGTTTCAGCCTGGGAAAAAAAGCAGTTGGTTAAATGTGGGGTTTTTTTATAATTCAGATGTGGGGCAGCACCTTGTGCTGGTGTTGGAAATGGGGCTCATTTCCACCCCATCACTCCTCTCCCCAAGTCTTTGTAGGATCTCAGTGTCCCAGCTCAGGTTTTAGTGAAATCTGTCTTGGTGACATCTCTTCATCACCTGTGGGATTCAGAGTGATTGAACCTCACAAGCCCCTCACAAGAAACAACCTCCTGCTCTTCATTTTCCACTGGATTATCCCCCTCCCATGAGTCCTGCAGAATTAGTCTGAGAGCAGGAAACGTTTTCAGGGGCCAGCAATGGATCATCTTGGAGCATAGGGAAAGAATTTACCCACCTGCCATAAGAAACCGACTTTGAAATCAGCTCCTGATCCCTCCAGCCATGCCCACCTTCCCTTCTCCACATCACAGGTGCTGAGGAGCAGTGGGTGATCCATGGGGTGTGAGCAGCACCTTGGTGAAGGATGGGAACTCCTAAGGGCAGTGTAAAATTTAAAAAGAGCTGCAGGGGGATGTCACACCTTGGGCAGGGTGTGCTTTGGTTCCTGAGGAGAGTTGGTGACATCTAGAGGAGTGGAGGGAAGAGCTGGAGGCTGAGATGAATCCCAGACAGCCCCTGGATGTCACAGAACCCCAGAATGGTTTGGGTTGGAAGGGTCATGGGCAGGGACACCTTCCACCATCCCAGGCTGCTCCAGACCTCATCCAGCCTGGTCCTGGGCACTTCCAGGGCTGGAGCAGCCCCAGCTCCTCTGGGCACCCTGTGCTCAGCTGTGACAGTGTTCACAGGGGTCTGAGGATGAGGGCAGAGATGAGGATCTGACTCCATGTCTCAGAAGGCTGATTTATTATTTAATGATATATATTACATTAAAACTATACTAAAAGAATAGAAGAAAGGATTTCATCAGAAGGCTAGCTAAGAATAGAATAGTAAAGAATGATAACAAAGGTTTGTGGCTCGGCTCTCTGTCCGAGCCAGCTGTGATTGGCCATTAATTAGAAACAACCCCATGAGCCCAATCACAGATGCACCTGTTGCATTCCACAGCAGCAGATAATCAATGTTTACATTTTGTTCCTGAGGCCTTCCAGCTTCTCAGGAGGAAAAATCCTAAGGAAAGGATTTTCCATAAAAGATGTCTGCGACACTCAGCTCCAGGGAGGGTTAACCACCCAAATTTAAACAATGAAATCCCACCCCAGCGCCTTAAATCCAGTCTTGAAGGATGCCACCGAGATTTTATCCTTTGGAGGAGACCATGGCACAAGGTCCTGCCTCTGCATTGTCACCCCAGAGTTGCTCCATACCCTGCAGCCCTTATCCCACAAACATCCACTGGGACTCCCTGCCAGGCAAAAGGGCATTTTGTTCCAGGCCAGCAGTTTAGGAAAGGTCCTGGCTGGCATCAGGCACCTCAATAGATGTGTCTTGCTGGGTGGAAGGGAGGGAAGGCAGGGCACAGCATTACAAGCACATCTACGTGCCTCTAGTCCAGTCACAAGTACAAGAAAATTTAAGGAATTTGGTTCAAAGTGTTTTAGCGAGGCACAGAACCTTCTGTTTTAAGAGGTTTCTGATATCTCCCGGCCTGCACTGAACCACACAGATTGTAAAGGAGGAGGAAAAAAGAAAAAAAAACCAACACAAAACCAACAAATCCCCCACTTTGCTACTGGCAGTAAAATTTTGGCTGACACATTTGAGCCTCTATTAACCCCTGGCCCTGTGAACGTGCTGCTCAGGGACAGACCTTACAGTAGGAGAGCCCATCCTGCTGTTATTCCAAGCTTCCTAAAAACCAGCCAAAACAAATATTTGGAGGAAAGGCAGGGGCTGCCTGGAGGGAGGGCTCGGGCAGGAATGCTGCTGCCACTGGGCAGGAGGTGACATCACCCAGATTCCTTCACTGAGGAATGCAGGATTTGCTCTTCCCTGCCAGGAATTGCTGTTCAAAAACAGGCCTACCCAGGGAAAGCAGATTCCACCCAGCCCCTTCCACTGCCCAGCAGAGAGGCTGAGTGTTCCCAAATCCCCTTCTTGTCCCTGGTTTAACGAGGGAATTGTGTGGGCAGGCAGGGTGAAATTGGTCATCTCCCAAAGCACAAGTGGGAGCACTCAAAATTCCCAAAGTGGGAGCTGGACAGAAATCTGGGCAGGGAGAGCTGGTGGGGCAGCAGGGACTTGTTGGGGTGGCCAGGATGGGGCAGGTGATGGGCTGGGGGTGTGTGTGGGCTTCTGTGCTGGGCAGATTTGCTGAGAGCTGCAGGAGGAGCCCATGGTGGCCCCGTTTCTCAGTCCTAT
This sequence comes from Melospiza melodia melodia, assembly GCF_035770615.1. Taxonomy (NCBI): domain Eukaryota; kingdom Metazoa; phylum Chordata; class Aves; order Passeriformes; family Passerellidae; genus Melospiza; species Melospiza melodia. Next base: position 2,636,748 of record NC_086194.1, read on the forward strand.
GAAGCCCAGTGACCACGTTGGGCGTTTCTGAATGTAGAATTTCAGTGGTCACTGGAGAGTGCTGGTCCCTGTAGATCCCATTTGGATGTTCTCTGGTTCTGTGGCTGGAACGGGCTGATGTGCAGAGCATTGTGACCAACCAGCTCGAGCCAGGGCAGGGATTGTCCCTGAGACACCTGGAATTCTGTGTCCATGTGTGGGCTCCTCATGACCAGAAGGACACTGAGGGGCTGGAGCCCCAGGAGGGGCTGAGGGAGCTGGGAAGGGGCTCAGCCTGGAGAAAAGGGGGGACCTTGTGGCTCTGCACAGCTCCTGACAGGAGGGGACAGCCAGCTCTGCTCCAGGGAACAGGGACAGGAGGAGAGGGAACGGCCTCAATTTGTACCAGGTGAGGTATTGATTGGATATTAGGGAAAATTTCTTCCCTGAAAATCTGGTCAGGCATTGGAGGGGGCTGCCCAGGGCAGCGGTGGAATCCCATCCCTGAAAATGTTCAAATACACATTGATGTGGCACCTGGGGATGTGGTTTGAGGTGAACACAGCAGTGCTGGGTTGATGGTTGGACTTGATGATCTTAGGGCTCATTTCCAACCTTAATTTCCCTTGATGATCAGTCTGGTAGGGCTAATTCATCATGTCCATGTAATCCCTGGGACTGCATGAGTGGAATCAGAGGGCCTGTGGCAGGTTTGGAGAGGGTTTTTAATGAAGGTAATAAATTTTTGGGTTTGTGTGCTGCAAAGATGCTCCTTCTTCAGGATTTGAAGCTGTATTCATCTCTTCTCCTTCTGTACAAGGAATTGGTATTTATTAATTGTTGCATTTAATTAGAGTTGGAGGTGCATGCACAAAGAAGGCATTTGCATTAATTTGGGATTAATTGATATTTCTGCCATGCACCTGTCTGTGGTGTTGCATGTTTTCACAAGTTTTATTGTTGTTTCTATTACAAAAAATAGCTATTCTCTGTTAGTTAGAGAAACGATTTGATCCTTTGTACCCCTATTCCATCCCCTCAGAACGCTTTCCCCCTAAGTTGTTTACTCCCTACCTCATCCATTCCTTCTTTTCCATGAAGCTTTTGGCTTCTCCTTTGGGTTGAGCACCCCACATCCCATCTCCATTCCCTGGAGCCTGCAGCCCTCCACCCAGCCCAGGCTCCACAAACACCTCTGGAAATGGATGTCAGCAGCAGCAGAGGGGTCAGTTCCTGTGGGATGGAGGCTGCTGCCACCATTTCAATAGCTGGAACTAGGTGTAGTTCAGCTGCCCCCATTACCAGTCCAGCTGGGTGATTTAGTGCCTGGAAAAGACTGGAATATTTTGCCCCCAGTGCCTGACAGAGGATGGCTGGCAGGAAATGAGCTCCGAGGCAGGGCAGGTTTTGCTGGCTCTCTAATTTCCCGCCAGGTTTTGGAAATTCTTGGCAATGAGATGGAGAGCAGAAGAGCTTTGGCCAAAGGAGAAATCCCACTCGGTCAGCGGGATTTTTGGGAAGGGTGGAGTGAGGAGCTCTGAATGGGCAGCAGCAGGACAAGGGCTGGATCTGCTCTGCTCAGGTGTGCCAGTAGAAGGCCTGCTCACTTTTGGGGCCCCCAAAAAAGTGGGGATGGACACAAAGCAGGGTCTGGGCTCATGGCAGGGTGATAATATTGAATTTTGTCATGGCAGAAGAGGCACATCCTGTACAGTGTTCACAGGGGTCTGAGGATGAGGGAAGAGATGAGGATCTGACTCCATGTTCCAGAAGGCTGATTTATTATTTTATGATATACATTACATTAAAACTATACTAAAAGAATAGAAGAAAGGATTTCATCAGAAGGCTAGCTAAGAATAGAAAAAGAAAGAATGATAACAAAGGTTTGTGGCTCGGATAGAGAGTCTGAGCCAGCTGACTGTGATTGGCCATTAATTAGCAACAACCCCATGAGCCCAATCCCAGATGCACCTGTTGCATCCCACAGCAGCAGATAATCAATGTTTACATTTTGTTCCTGAGGCCTCCCAGCTTCTCAGGAGGAAACACCCTAAGGAAAGGATTTTTCATAAAAGATGTCTGTGACACACATCCATGCAGGAGGGTTGGGATCAGGTCCCACGTGGGACAGGGTGACAATGCCATGGGAGAAACCTTCAGTGGGACATCCTGGGCTTGGTCTGGATGTTGTCCCCCACCAGGCAAGTTCCTTCCCTCATCATATCTCAGCCACCCTCCACCCCAGGGCTGTGTCTGGTGCTGACAATCCTGGTCTGCAGGACCCTCACAGCTCAAGGGAAGACAAGACCAACATTTCCCTTGTTCTCCTTGGGAGAGGGGGAAATCACAGGATCCAATGGCGTGGGTTGGAAGGGACATTGAAGATCATCTGGTTCCCAGAAGGAGAATGCAGGCACCAATCCCATTGCCTCACACATGCTGAGCAAGCACTCCACCACTGCAGCTATCCAGTGTGGGATTGCACAGGGTGGAATGGGGAATAAAGGGCAGCACAGAGCTGGCCAAGCAACACTGGCAGGAGCTCCAGAGGATTCAGCTGGAGGCTCCAAGGCTTTGAGGCCAGTAGGGACCAAAAAGCAGTCAGGAAAAAAGGTGATAATGGGTGCAGATCTGCTTTAAAATGACACAAGGAAGCTCAGAGGCTCTGTATTTATCACAGCTCAGTGGGTCAGGTGCCACCAGTCAGGTGTGAGGCTGCTCCTCTGGCTCCAGCCCCTCCAGCAGGACATGATTTGGGGGTTGGTTCATGTTGTTTCTTCAAGTTTCTCAGAAACACAGATGGTGCTGTGGTTTCTTAATTGTTTCTGTCTGCATACTGCAGGGAGGATGACTTGGAGAGGAAGGGAGGGAAAGAAGCAGAGATGGAAAGACTGAATTTTCACGCAGAGCCTCCCACCACTTCATCTTCTTTCCTCAGCTGCTGGTAATGGCCAGGGTCAGTGATGGCAGCTTTTCACTCCAGAAAATACCCAGGGGGTTTCCTGGAATATGGAAATGTGGTGGGATGGGTGCCCAGCCAGTGACCACCACAGCAAAGAGGATGGACCTCAGCTGAGCACCAACAAACTGAGACCCGTCCCAAAAGCTGCCTAGAGGTCAGAGACTCTGGCTTGGCATTTTTAAGGTCTATTTATCACTAAGGGAAGGAGAATCAGGTTTTTTTCCCCTTAAATACACTCTTTTCACAGAATTTCTGTGCTGATTGCCTCTTTAAACTTAGCAGAGGAGGCTGAACCATCCCTGGGCTGGCAGAAAATGTGGAAGAAATGTGAGCACCAGACTGGGAGCCTGGGAAGGGGCTCGCTGCACGTCATGGAGGGATTTTGGTATTATCGTGAATTAAACCATGACTGCAACATCCTCTGTGTCCCATCCCCAGCCTCACAGAGGAGATGCAGGCATCCCTGCCTGGGAACCAGACAAATTCACCCAGGGGTGGTGGAGGTTTGGGGTGAGCAGGGCAGGGCTCACCTGAGCTGTTGTTTTCTCCAGCCAAACCTGCACCTGATTTTGGGGTCTCCTCAAGCCAGGTCTGATAAGCTCTTGGAGATTTATATCACACCCAAGACAGCTCAGCTGCCTTAGATGGCATGAAATCAGCAGGATGGCTTCTGTGGCAGTGCTGGAAACAGAAAAGTTTATTAAAAGGTAAAGTAACAAAAGTCTTTATAAGGAAAACCCAGCCAGGGCAAGAGGTTCTTTCTCCTGGTAAAACACGTCACAAAAATTATTAGTTCCTTTTGTTCTCTTTTTTTTCTAGTAAATTACTTAGATAGGACCTTTTGGCTCCTGTTCAATGAGCTATCCTTAGGTTTGAGGTGAAGTCCCCAAGGCCCTATGAGATGTCTTTTTACCTAACTGAGGAGAGAAACTTTTGGGCTTTTTTTCCTTTTTTAGGAGACAAAGGATAATTTGGTCACTTTATCAACAGGGGGCACATCCCTACCTGCACCCACAGGCCTGGTGCTCCCTTGGGAAGTGTCGGGATCTCTCGCTGCTCGCAGTGACCCCAAGATGTGTTAGAAATTCTCTTTCCCAGCCCGGTGCTTGAAGAAGGAGTCAGAGCTCTTCAGTTCTCGGTCTCAAAGTTGTTTATTGTTTCTTATCTATAAAATTCTTTCTCCTGTCCAGCTGAGGTCCGTCCAGCAGGACAGTTCCAGGCACTCTGCCTGCCCCAGGGCACTGTTATGTCTTTATACTAAAAACTACGTGTACAATGTTTACAATTACTTTCCAATCCCTATCACCTATGTTAGACAGTGAGCTTCTTCTCTAAACCAATCCAAAAGTGCCACCATCACAGCAGAAGATGGAGGCCAAGAAGAAGAAGGAGAAAGGCTGGACACACCCAGTTCCCTCCATCTTGCCCCCTGAACCCCCATTCCAGAAACCCCAAAATCTACTTTTCCACCCCATGATAACTTCACTATTATTCTACCTAAACTGTTGTGGCTTGCAGATCTTCATCTAAGGTTGGTAATTTGCTCCATGGGTCATAATCAAACCCACAGGTGTTTTGGGCTCTGTGCCAGGGTCCCTGAGCCCCCTGGCAGGGGTCTGGGCAGCTCAGGACAGCCAGAGGGATGTCCTGGCTCCTGACAGGGACGATCTCTGCATCAGGACCGACCTGAAAACAAAGACAGATTCCTCGAGCCCTCATCTCCCCTTGTCTCAGGCTGCGGATCAGCCCTGAGCATGGAGCGTGGCTGGCTCGGGCCCGCAGCCACGAGCTGCAGCTTCCCCTGTGTAACAGGCATGGAAGGGCTCTCCTCCTCCTCCTCATCCTCTTCCTCCCCCAGCTTCCTGCCCTCCCCTTCCTCCCCAACGTGCTCATTCATGAAAAGTTCCCAGTTGGAAGGACGTGAGGAGAGGAATTGGTGTTGGCGCGTTTTTTCCCGCGCGCCGGCCAAGGGAGGTCGTAGGCCCAGAGGGATTCAATCTTTGTTTTCACAGCTGGATTCCACATTATCCTCTCTTCTCTGCAGCTTTTTATTGCTGCTCATTCTCCAGAGCAACCTGTAGGGAAGCAGAATGTGTGCTGGTGTGGGGCCCAGGCTGCTGTGGCTGCCCCAGGGGCAGTGAGGGGTGCTGTCCCCCACAGGACAGGATGAGGAGCAATGGCCATAAACAAAAACACAATGAGTTCCACCTCAACATGAGGAAAAGCTTCTTCCCATGGTGGGTGGCAGAGCTCTGGAACAGCTGCCCAGGGAAGGCGTGGAGCCTCCATCTCTGGGGACACCCCAAACCCACCTGGATGAGCTCCTGTGCCACCTGCTCCAGGTGACCTGGAGCAAAAAAAAGACTGGTGGAAGGCACAGCTGAATGAAGCTTCAACCCCTGCTGTGTCCAGTTCTGGCCCCTCAGTTTAGGAAGGACGTTGAGATGCTTGAGCACGTCCAGAGGAGGCAGCAAGGCTGGAGAAGGGCTGGGAACACAAGCCCTGTGAGGAACGTTTGAAGGAGCTGGGACTGTTTATCCTGGAGAAGAGGAGGCTCAGAGGTGACCTTATTGCTCTCTACACCTTCCTGAAGGGAGGCTGCAGACAGGTGAGGTTGGGCTCTGACAGAACCAGAGGACACAGCCTCAAGCTGTGTCAGGGAAGGAACAGGTTGGATATTGGGACAAAAATTTTCACCAAAAGAATAATAAAGTACTGGAATGCTCTTCCCAGGGAGGTGGTGGAATCACCATCTCTGGATGTGTTTAAAAAAAAAGACTGGACATGGCACTTGGTGCTATAGTCTGGTTGATGTGTTAGGGCATGGGTTGGACTCGATCTTAGAGGTCTCTTCCAATCTCATTATTCTGTAATTCTGTGATGATTCTGTGATTCTGTGACCCTGCCTGGGCAGGGGGTTTGGACTGGCTGATCCCCAGAGGTCCCTTCCACCCACAACAGTTCCAGGGTTCTGTGATTCCATGAGCTGTTCATTAAAGACTGAGGCTGGAAGGGATTGTGTGCTCCTGCAGTGGGGCCATGCAATGGATCCTGTCTGGGCAGGGAGAGAGGAAGGTGCCATCCCATAATGGTCCCCTGAGGACACCTGGCTGCAGCCAGCATCTCCTAGCTCCTTGTCCAACTCCTTATCCTTGTCCAGCCAGCTTGGTCCATCCTTTGGTGGGACAGGGCAGGGAGCAAGGCCGGGATCATCTTCCTTGGCCTGGAGAGTGATGGGATCACAGCAAGCCCTTGGGATCATGGTCCCATCCTGGGCCCACCACAAGTTTGGGGAATGCTCTAGGATTGGGTGAAGGTGGGCTGTGGATTGGTGGCATGGTGTAAGGTTTGGGGGTGCTGATGTAGGTTTGGGGCTGTTGGGTGGTTTTTCATGGTGTTGGTGTAAGTTTGGTGCTGCTGGTGTAGGGTTGGTGGTGTAGGTTTGGTGGTGCTTGGTATAGGTTTGGGGGTGTTGGTGTAGGTTTGGGGCTGTTGGGTCATTTGTCATGGTGCTGGTGTAGGTTTGGTGGTGTTGGTGTAGGTTTGGAGGTGTTGGTGTGGATGTGTTGGTGTAGGTTTGGAGGTGTTGGTGTGGATGTGTTGGTGTAGGTTTGGGGGTGTTGTGTAGGGTTTGGTGCTGCTGGTGTAGGTTTGGTGCTGTGGTGTAGGGTTTGGGGGTGCTGGTATAGGTGTGGTGGTATGGTTTGAGTTTAGTGGTGTAGGGTAGAATTTTTGGTGCTGCTGTAGGGTTGGAAGTGCTGGTATAGGTTTGGTGATGCCAGTGTAGTTTTGGTGCTGTGGTGTAGCTTTTTGTGGTGCTGATTACGGTTTGGTGCTGCTGGTGTGGGTTTGGGGGTGCTGGTGTAGGGTTTGGTGCTGTGGTGTAGGTTTTTGTGGTGCCAGTGTAGGTTTGGTGCTGTGGTCTAGGTTTGGTTCTGTGGTGTAGATTTTGTGGTGCTGGTGTAGGGTTTGGTTCTGTGGTGTAGTTTTTGTGGTGCTAGAGTAAATTTAGTGGTGTGGTGTTGGTTTTTGCGGTGCTGGTGTAGGGTTTGGTGCTGTTGTGTAGGGTTGATGGTGCTTTTATAGGTTTGGTGGTGACAGTGTAGGTTTGGTGGTGTGGTGTAGGTTTGCAGGTGCTAGAGTAGACTTGGTGGTATGAAGTAGGTTTTTGTGGTGCTGGTATAGGGTTCAGTGCTGTGGTGTAGATTTTTGTGGTACTGGCGTAGGTTTTTGTGGTGCTGGTGCAGGGTTTGGCCAACAGGCAGGTGTGGGCTCATGCCCATGGTGGTGAGGGGGTGGAGAAGGTGCTGCTGGAGCCCCCCTGAGTGCCCAAAGCACTGCAGCCTTTGGGGATGACCAGACACGTGGTGTCCTGTTGTACTTGTGGGGTGCCCCATGGCAGGAAGGAATGATGAATCTGACTCCATGTTCTCAGAAGGCTCATTTATTATTTTATGATAGTATATTATATTAAAGAATGCTATGATAAACTATACTAAGGAATACAGAAAGGACACAGACAGAAGGCCAAAAAGATAATAATTAAACTTGTGACTCTCTCCAGAGCCTCGACACAGCTTGGCTGTGATTGGCCATTGCGTAAAAACAATTCACATGAAAGCAATGAAACAATCACCTGTGGGCAAACAATCTCCAAATGCATTTAAAAGCAGTAAAACACAGGAGAAACAAGTCAGATAAGAATTGTTTTCCTTTTTCCCTGAGGCTCCTCAGCTTCCCCGGAGAAGAATCCTGGGTAAAGGGATTTTTCCAGGAAATATGATTCTGGCAGTGTCCCTTCTTGGCACGGGGGACCCGGGGCTGTCCAGATGTGAGGCAGGAGCTGCTGACATCTGCACGTCAGCAGGGTGGGGACCACCTATGTAAGCATGTCCAGGAAGGTTCCTGTCCCTGTTCCACCCTCAGATCAGACCCTCCTTGGATCAGGACCCGCAGCCCTGGCTGATGCTCCAGCCTGGAGCTCTGCAAGGTACCGTGCTGCTCTGGGCTCTCCTCTGGGCTCTTCTCTCTCTTTGCATGCAAACCTGGCTGTCTAATTGAGTCTGTGCCTAATTGCCAAAGGGGTAATTAAATATTTGCTGGTGATATCTGTGTAATGAAATATCTTGGTGAGCAGAGTGGGAACCTGCCTTGGTTGTGCTGGGAACCTGGCCAGGAGGGTAGGAAAGCACTTGTGGAAATGATGTTTCCTTTTTTTCCTTATTTTCTGTTGTGTCTGTTATCTAAGAACAGTTTGGCAATAACACATGCAACCTATTTGCTGCCTTATTTTTCATGCTGGAGTCTCTGTCTTCCCTTTTAACTCCATTTAGGTCTAATTAGTAATGGGGAAATGGGCCACAAAGTCACACCTGAGTGTCTTGGATCTCCTTTGGCATTTTCCTTCTTGCCTCCATAGAATCCCAGAGTGGTTTGGGCTGGAAGAGACCTTAAAGGTCACCTCATTCCAGCCCCTGCCAGGGACACCTTCCACTACCCCAGGCTGCTCCAAGCCACGTCCAGCCTGGTCTGGAACAGCCCCAGGGATGGAAGGGGAGGGCACAGCCTCTCTGGGCAACTTCTTGCTGTCTTCAATACAATTTTCAAGTTGGTGTTGAATTTCTTTACCATAAAGACTGTGTTACCATGAAGAAAATCTGTGTTCAGGGCTGAGCTCAGGAGGATATTTTGGTGATTTGGGGTGGTGAGCAGATTTATTTGGGGAGGGCACAGCCTCTCGGGGCAACTTCTTGTTGTCTTCAACATAATTTTCAAGTTGGTGTTGAATTTTTTTACCATTAAGATTTTATTACCATGAAGAAAATCTGGTATCCAGGGCTGAGCTCAGGAGGATATATTCATGATTTGGGGTGGTGAATGTGCAGCAGATTTATTTGGGGAGGGAACAGCCTCTCTGGGCAACTTCTTGCTGTCTTCAATACAGTTTTAAAGTTGGTGTTGAATTTTTTTACCATAAATATTTTGTTACCATAAAGAAAATCTGGTGTCCAGGTGTCCAGGGCTGAGCTCAGGAGGATATTTTGGTGATTTGGGGTGGTGAGTGTGCAGCAGGTTTATTAGGGGAGGGCAGAGGGATGGGTTTATCTGGTGGAGAGAAGGGTTTGACAGCTGTTCCCAGCCCTTGTCCCTGTTTGCACAACACTTGGATCATGGAGCAGCCTCGCTGTTATGGCTCTGTCTGACCTGACAAGTCAGAGGCTCCTCCAAAGCCAAAAGATTGGGAAATAGATAACACAGATATCCCAGCAACGAGTGTTGGAATCTGCAGAAAGATCTGCTATTTCAGACATGATGGTTTGGGTAAAATTTTGTCTTTTCTCACAAGTTCTGCTGCCCGAGCTTCACCTCAGCTCCTGCAAGCAGAAACTCTGTGGTAGGTGATGGGTTTGGGAGGTCACCAGGGTGACCAGAGGGATGGAGAAGCTCTCCTGTGGGGAAAGGCTGAGAGAATTGGGGTCGTTCAGCCTGGAGAAGAGAAAGATTCAAGGTGACCTTGCAGCCCCTTCTTGTGGCTAAAGGGGCTCCAGGAGAGCTGGAGGGGCAATTTGGACAAGGGATGGAGGGACAGGACAAGGGGGAATGGCTTAAAATTGATAGAGGGTAGCTTTAGATGAGATATTAGGAATAAATTCCTTCCTGTGAGGGTGCTGAGGCCCTGGCACAGGGTGCCCAGAGCAGCTGTGGCTGCCCCTGGATCCCTGGCAGTGCCCAAGGCCAGGCTGGATGGGGCATGGAGCAGCCTGGGACAGTGGGAGGTGTCCCTGCCATGGCTTTGAAGATGGGTTTTAAGATCCCTTCCATCCCAAATCTCGCTGGGATTCTGTGATTCCAGTGCTGGCAGAGCAGGCTGGGCCCCAGAGTGTGGCTCAGCATCCTGAGGAGGTGACACACCAAACCAGGACCTGAAGCTGCCCTCAAGCCCAGCAGCTGCTCCAAACCACCCCCAGATGGTTTTAAACCACCTCAGAGCTGTCAGGGGTGTTTAGAGCAGCAGCTCTGCCCCAAGGATGGTGTAGGACAGAGCAGGACAGGGCAGGGCAGGGCAGGCCTCAGTGGTGCCAGGGTCTGGCCAGGGCAGTGTGAGGGACAATCCTGAGAACCTGGCAGAGCAAACAAACCTGGACCTGATGCAAACACCTGGGCTGGCTCCTGTTCCTGGACAAATTGATGGAGAACTTGCTCACTGCAAGCTCCTGGCCCTGTTAGAGTTGAGAGGTTTCTTTTGGTTGGCAAATTACAGATATTTTTTGCGTTTGTAAAACATTAGAACCATAGAATTGTTTAAGATCATCACCAGTCAACCCAGCACCATCGTAGTCACACCTAAACCATGTCCCCAGGTGTTACATCCACACAGTTTTGAACACTTCCAGTGATGGTGATTCCACCACTGCCCTGGGCAGTCTGTTCTAGTGTTTTATAACTCTTTCTGTGAAGAATTTTTCCCTAATAGATTTTTTCCCCAATCTAAACCTCCTCTAAAATGCCATAAAATTGGGGCCATTTATTCTTGTCCTGTCACTCGTTATCTGAGAGAGGATAAAAGCATGAAATAGCTTTGGACCATTTCTGATGGCTGTCCTGGCTGGGTGTGAGCAGCTCGTGCCATCTGCTGCGGTGTCTGACATGGATGAGGTGTGTGCTGACAGAAGTGACACCAATCATTTTTTCCACTGGAACTTCTGGGGAAGAAAAAAAAAAAAAAGAGTCAAACTCTCAGGGTCAGCAGCTTGGCTGTGACATTGCAGAGCATTTTCCACACACAAAACCACCCCAAACCTGTGAGAATTGCAGGTGTTTGCAGGGGGGGATTGGTGAGGAAAGCTGGAGATGTTGAGCTTTCAGAGAACCATGGAATCATGGAAAGGTTTGGGTTGGAAGGGACCTCAAAGGCCATCCTGTTCCAAACACAGGACAGGACACATTCCATCGTCCCAGGCTGCTCCAAGCCCTGTCCAGCCTGGCCTTGGACATTCCAGGGATCCAGGGGCAGCCACAGCTGCTCTGGGAATTCCATCCCACTCTTTCCCCACCCTCCCAGCCAGGAGTTCCTTCCCAATATCCCATCTAAACATCCTCTCTTTTACTCTGAAGCCATTCCCTGTGTCCTGTCCCTCCATCCTTGTCCACAGTCCCTCTCCAGCTCTCCTGGAGCCCCTTCAGGCCCTGGAAGGGCTCTGAGCTCTCCCTGGAGCTCCTTGTGAGCATTCCCAGCTCTCCCAGCCTGGCTGCAGAGCAAAGCAGCTCCAGCCCTGTCACCTCCATGCCTTTCTCTTTCTTTGGGAGGGTCCCAAGGACAGAACTGCTCCACCTCCACTCTGGGGGTTGCTGTTTTATGCTCAAGCTGCCCCTAAGGTGTTGCTGCCCCCATCCCCTTCCCACGCTGACATTGGGAGTGTGGTTTTCATGCTGCTGAAAAATAGGGCAAAATATTCCTTTCACCCACTCGGCACCAGTCAGGGACCTCACCCAGCAGCTCAGAAGCTGTGGCTGAGCTTCCAAACCTGTCCTGACCCCTTTTCCTGGGGCTCTTCCAAGCTCCCTCCATCCCTGCCCATCCACAGGTGTTGGGGAACAGCACCACCAAACCCACACCTTGCTGGAGCAGCCAACAATGTGTCCATTTCCCTTTTGATTTCCAGCACTGCCTGACCTCTCCCACACACCCTGACCCTTTTCCACCCGCACTGAGGCACTGCTGGATGGAGGAATGTCCACATGGACAACAGAGGGAGGAGGAGATGAGCTGCGAACTTTTGTACAGCCCAGGGATGGATTTCCTCTGATTTTAATTGAATTGTTTGATTTTTTTTTTATTTTTTTTTTTCACTCTTTTGTACAAGTTCAGGAGGGTCTAGAGTGAGTCCAGCCTGGCTTGGCTTCACAGGGCTGGCGGCACCGAGTGGAAATTTTATTGTTTCCTGTTATGAGAGCTGAGGGAGGCAGCAGGATGGGATTCCAGGATGGGATTCCAGGAGGAACAGGGGCAGCTCCAGCTCCAGGGATGACCCTGAGGGTGGGGTTGGGGATGGCCTTCCATTCCCACTGCTCCCTCAGCCACTTCAGGAAAGGGAAGCAAATAGAGGAGGGAATAATGGCTCAGTTTGACCTCTGGCTATGGAGGCAGATGTTTTCTTTGGAGCAGGAACAGATGCTGGGGAAAAAAAATGCTATAAAGGGCTTTGCTGAGCCACATCCCAGGCCTCCACCTGAGTCCCTTCTTTCCACCCCTCACTGCCATCTCATTGTCATCACCTCAGACACTTCAGCAGAAAGGTTTCTCTCAAAAAAATTAATGTGTTTTTTTTTGCTCAACACTGAAATTTATCTCAAGAATGTGTCCATGGCAGAGAAATGTTCAGCTGGGAAGGGCTGGAATAAATTGCTTCAGCTCTCCAGCCTGGGTTTAAACATTTCCTCTGGGCTTTTGTGCTTTGGAATGGAAATCTTGTTGTTATTTAAGCATATCAGATAAGTTTTTAGGTCATTTTCAAAATGCTTTTACCTTTCTGCAGTCATCAGCCAGCGATATCTGAAGGAAACTTTTCCTGGTTTTCAGCAGAAATGTTATTTATTCTGCTAACAGCGCTGGCTTCTGGCTCCAGGCACAAACCAATGCAAACTTCACAGAAATTCCATTTTCTGACCTGTCTTTGTGCTAACTGAGGCATAGCTGTGGTCCAAATGTCATGGCAGCTCAGAGCCAGAGTTTACATTTTCAGAGCGCATGAAGGAAAACATCCCTCACCTCGCTTTCAAACAGTCTTGCATTATTCAGCCAGAATCCCCACGGGCTTTGGAAAAACGTGTAAGACCAGATTTTCCCTGTTTCATCCTTGCAAAGAGCCAGAGACCAACCACATCATTCTTTTCCACATCAAAAAACCTTCCTGGGTTCATCCAACAGAGCTGGATGCAGGATAAAAATCAACCTGATGATGAATAAATAGAGATTTTGTCTTTCTGTCCTTTAAATGACACATTTGCATTGGGGTTGGCGTCACCACTGCCCTGAAAAGTCTGAGCAGAGTTTTGTGATGAAGCAGATTTTAGCACAGCTTTTCCTGCTGCTTGTAAATTGTTATTTTAAAGAGAATTAAGGTTCTGGCTGAGTTCTTAGGATTCGAGCCCTGATTAGCCCCAAATCTTGGAGAGCACCCAAAGCTCTGTGTGAAGGAGGGGAGAAGTTTGCACAGCTGGGATGGGTTTGGTGTTAAATCAGGGAGTTTGGACTGAAAACGAGCCTGGAACATCTGGGCTGGCATGGGTGAGCCGAGCAGCACCAGGGCCATTCCCAGTGCTCACCCCTGCCTCAGTTTCCTGAACAGCTCCCTGGGACAGCCACGCTTGTCCCTGATCCCCGACCCATGGAATTGTTGGTTGGGTTTCTGTTTCATGAGGAAATGGCTCCTTCTGTGCCCAGGTGTGGCCCCTCCACCCGCTAACCCAACCCCTGTCCCAGGATGGGGCTCCCATCCTTGCTGGGAGCTGCTGGCCTGTCCCAGAGCACTCAGGAGATGGGGACCAGACAGGTCACCAGGACAGTGACAGGGCTTGGGGCCTTGGGGACACAGGTTTGGTTCCCGGGGACACAACTTGGGTCCTTGGAGACACAGCTTGGCAAGTGGGGGACACAACTTGGTAACTTGAGTTCCTGGGGACACAGCTTGGCTCCTTGGGGACACAGCTTCAGTCCTTGGGGACATAGTTTGGGTTCTTGGGGACATATTTTGGGTTCCTGAGGACATAGCTTGGGTGCTTGGGGACCCAGTTTGGGTTTCTGGGGACACAATTTGGGTTTCTGGGTACACAGCTTGGGTTCTTGGGACACAGCTTGGGTTCTTGGGGACACAATTTGGGCCCTTGGGAACACAGCTTGGGTTTCTGGGGACAGAGCTTGGGTCCTTGGGGACTCAAATTGGGTTCCTGGGGACACAGCTTGGGTTCTTGGGGACACAGTTTGGGTCCTTGGGAACACAGCTTGGGTTTCTGGGGACAGAGCTTGGGTTCTTGGGGACATAGCTTGGCAACTTGGGTTCCTGGGAACACAATTTGGGTTCTTGGGAACACAGCCCGTGTCCTTAGGGACACAGTTTGGGTTCCTTGGGGACACAGCTTGGGTCCTTGGGACACAACTTGGCTCCTTAGGGACACGGCTTCAGTCCTTGGGGACATAGTTTGGGTTCTTGCGGATATATTTTGGGTTCCTGAGGACATAGCTTGGATTCTTTGAGACCCAGATTGGGTTTCTGGGGACACAACTTGGGTCCTTGGGGACATAGTTCGGGCCCTTGGGGACACAGTTTGGGTTTCTGGGGACACAGTTTGGCTTCCTGGGGACACAACTTAGGTTCTTGAGGACACAATTTGGGCCCTTGGGAACACAGCTTGGGTCCTTGGGGACATAGCTTGGCAACTTGGGTTCCTTGGGACACAACTTGGGTTCCTTGGGACACAGCTTGGGTTTCTGGGGACACAGCTTGGGCCCTTGGGAACACAGCTTGGGACACAACTTGGGTCCTTGGAGACACAGCTTCAGTCCTTGGGGACATAGTTTGGGTTCCTGAGGACATAGCTTGGGTTCTTGGAGACACAGCTTGGGTTTCTTGGGACACAACTTGGGTTCTTAGGCGCACAACCTGGGTCCTTGGGGACACAGTTTGGGGTTCCTTGGGGACACAACTTAGGTCCTTGAGGACACAGTTTGGGTTTCTGGGGACACGATTTGGGCCCTTGGGGACACAATGTGGGTCCTGGGGTTGCTGAAGGCTCTGGACACTCCAGGCATGAAGAAGGCGCTCCCGTGGGAGCTGGTGGCCTCTTTGCCACCAGGAAATGCAAATGGAGATGTCCCAGTGAGACACAGCTTGGCCCTCAGGCCCAAGGACCTGCTGCAGTCCCCACCCATGGCCAGGGGGTGGAACTTGAGGCTCTTTAGGGTCCCTCCCAACCCAAACCATCCTGGGATTCTCCACAGGGCCCCGTTCCCCTCTCAGCCGGGCACGTGCTGTTGGAAATGTCAAGTTCTCAGGGCTGGCTTGAACCAAACTGG
This sequence comes from Melospiza melodia melodia, assembly GCF_035770615.1. Taxonomy (NCBI): domain Eukaryota; kingdom Metazoa; phylum Chordata; class Aves; order Passeriformes; family Passerellidae; genus Melospiza; species Melospiza melodia. Next base: position 2,651,765 of record NC_086194.1, read on the forward strand.
TTGAAAATGAGCCCAAATGCTCTTCCAAACCCATGGATCCCCCCACACCTGTGTGCTCCTGGGACAGCAGCTCTGAGAGCACAAGAGGGGGTGGAGGAAAGGAGGACACATTGAGGAAGGAGGTACCAACCCCTGAAGCCCATCTTGAAGGGGATAAAACCTCAGAGTGCTTCCCCAGATCCCCTTTTCCCCATAATTGCCACCTAATTACTGGCAAATAACAATAATAAGACAGTTCAGTGGATTTTCAATCTATGCAAAAGAAAAATAATATTTTCCAAATCCCAATATTTCATTTTAGCCGTGCCTTTGCCACGCTTTCCATCACAAATCCCTTTCAAAGTGGGCAAGCACCCACAGCCACCAAAGGTGAGGATGAGTCCTGCATCCCACCTCCAAAAATCAGGGAAAAAAAGTTTTTAGTGAAGTTAATCCAAGAGAAAAAAGATAAGAACTAAAACTGCTGCTTCATGTCTTGCTCTTGCTTGTGATGTTCAAATATTTTTGCTTCTCAGATGGGAAATTCCATCATCTCAAAAGCCCAAATCCAACAATAATCAATAAGGTAAAAAGATGGTGGTTTTAATTCATTCCAATTTTTCACATTTGTCTCAACACAGTGGGCCCTGTTTTAAAAACAGGCTTATCATTTGCACAAAGATGCAAACCTCCATTGCATTGAGTTTAAAACTGAACAAATGAATATACAAAAGAGGAAAATCAGCAAAGACAATGACCTATCAGCACAATCCAGCCCAGAGCTTTGTAGTTTTGTGCGCAGGGTGGGTAATTATGGTCCCTCCTCATCCCTGCTGTAGCAGGAGATGTTACACCAGGTCTCATTATCATTGGTGACAGCACTCCTGTATTTCCATAGAACATTTAAATAAATATGCACAGATCACTGCTCTGAAACACAAATGGTGCCTGGGGGGGAGAGGTGGCTTGGAGAGGTGACTCCCAGCAGCAGCCACAATTATCCAAAGCTCCATCACACCCTTTCCCCTCTGTCTCCTCTCTTTTATTCCCATCTCTCCTGGCCAGGCATTGAACTGAGGATGCTGCAGTGTTCACAGGGGTTTTCAGATTGGGGAAGAGATGAGAATGTTGACTCCATGTTTCAGAAGGCTGATTTGTTATTTTATGATATATATTACATTAAAACTATACTAAAAGAATAGAAGAAAAGATTTCATCAGAAGGCTGGCTAAGAATAGAATAGAAAGCAAAGAATGATAACAAAGGTTTGTGGCTCTGGCTCTCTGTCCGAGTCCACGGTCACAGCTGACTGTGATTGGCCATTAATCAGAAACAACCACATGAGCCCAATCACAGATGCACCTGTTGCATTCCACAGCAGCAGATAATCAATGTTTGCATTTTGTTCCTGAGGCCTCTCAGCTTCTCAGGAGGAAAAACCCTAAGGAAAGGATTTTTCATGAAAATATGTCTGCGACACTGCAGGCGTGGGTTTTTGTCACTGACATCTTTTCATAAAAATCCTTTCTTTAGGATTTTTCTCCCTTCTGAGAAGCTGTAGCCTCAGCAACAAAGTGCAAACAATGGTTATCTGCTGCTGTGGAATGCAACAGGTGGATCCGTGATTGGTCTCCTGTAAATGTTTGGATTTACTGACCACTCACGGCAGAGCTGCTCTTGCTCTCTGCCAAGACACAGACCTTTGTTATTCATTTCCTTTTCTATTCTTAGCTGAGCTAACCTTCTGAGAACTTTCATTCTATTTCTTTTCAGTATAATCATAATGTAATATATATCATAAAATAATAAATCAAGCCTTCTGAACACGAAGTCAACATTCTCGCCTCTCTCTTCATCCTGCAACCCCTGTGACCACTGTCACAGGTTTTTCCCTGAACACCCATTCGTGGCTCTGCCTCCTTGCCTGGGTGCTGGTTTGGTGATGGGAATCCCTCAGTCCCTGCCAGGGTGATGGCAGGAGCAGGAGCAGATGCTGCCTGGCCTGCCTGGAGCACAGATGCCCCAGAAACCTTTCCCCAGCCACGAGAGCTGTGTGTATAAATAACCCTGATGGTTAGAAAGCAAAGAGCCTGGAAAATCTGCCTGACCCACGGGGCTGGGACCACGCTGAGCTGCCTTTTATCTCTGAGCTGAGCCTGGGAGTTGTTCTCAGCGGGTTATTTTTAAATAACCAACAGCACTTCCCTGCAGCTCTGTCCTGCACCAGCAGCAGCAGGTGGGGCTTTCAGCACAGCTCTAGGGTGGGAAAGAGCTCTTGGTGACCATCCCTGAGCTCTGGTGGATGTCACAGGGTGTGGCTTTAGGAAGGAGTAGGTGTGACATGCCCATGCTGCAGCCCTTGTGGGGGTTTGGAGATCTCCAGCCGTGGGAGGGTTTAGAAATCTCCAACTCTTGGGGATTTTGGAGATCCTCAACCCTTGGGGGAGTTTGGAGATCTTCAGCCCTGGGAGAGTTTGGGAATCTCCAGCCCTTGGGGGTTTGGAGATCCCTAACCCCTGCAGGGTTTGGAGATCTCCAGCCCTGGGGAGATTTGGAGATCCCCAACCCTTTGGGTGGTTGGAAATCTCCAACCCCAAGTTGGTTTGGAGATCCCCAACCCTTGGGGTGTTTGGAGATCCCCAGCCTTTGTGGGTGTTTAGAGATCTGCAGCCCTGGGAGGGTTTGGAAATCTCCAGCCCTTGGGAAGTTTGGAGATCTCCAGCCCTGGAGGGGTTTGGAATTCTCCAACCCTTGAGGGGTTTGGAGATCTCCAAACTCTTCCAGTGGGAGATCTCCAGCCCTGGGGAGGGTTTGGAAATCTCCAGCCCTTGGGAAGTTTGGAGATCTCCATCCCTTGGGGATTGTTTGGAGATCTCCAGCCCTGGGGAGGGTTTGGAAATCTCCAGCCCTGGGGGTGTTTGGAAATCTCCAGCCCTGGGGAGGGTTTGGAATTCTCCAGCCCTTGGGAAGTTTGGAGATCTCCATGCCTTGAGGATTGTTTGGAGATCTCCAGCCCTGGGGGTGTTTGGAGATCTCCAGCCCTGGTGTTCTCCTCTGGAACCTCCCTGTGTCCTTTGGGAGAACAAACTGCCACTGTGCCATGTGCTGAAGTTGAAACATGAAGCCAGGGTTGTGGTAATTCAACTTTTTTAGAGGTTTATTCCCCAAAAACACCTCCCACACCTGGTTTTCCTGGTGTGGCACATTCCCACCAAGGTGTGTTCATCCCTACACCTCACCCAGCTGATAAGGCTCTTCCTGCCTATCTTGGGTGACTGATTCCAAACAGGGCATAAACTTATCAGTAATGATAAGTAAGTAATTCGTTTATAACAGGAAACCTCGAGGAATGGAGCTGCAATAAAATGCAGATACTGCTCTCTGCAAGAGCATCAAGGCAACAAATTCCAATGAGAAGGAATTGCCCTTCCAGGTCCATTCAGGCTTTTTGGGAAGCCAGGGCTCTGCTTTTTCAGCACCAGAGATAAAATTTCCTGATAAAACATATGGTTTCAAACACCCCTTTTAATCCCAGTGCAGATGGGGATGTTTCCCCATGTTTTCTGCCCTCAGGGATCTGATCCTTGCTGGAATTTCTGCCTTGACTGTCCATTTCCACTGTGAGCACAGCAGAAATGTTATTTATTCTGGTAACAGAATAAATTCAGCATTGACACCCCCGAGCCCTGGTGCTGCTGGAATGGCAATGCCAGAGCTCCTCATGGATGGAGCAGGTGCTCCTTGGACCATCAGGGTGGAGATTTTTCTTCTTGAGAACCACTTGCCTCAGGCTTCCTGTGCATCCCCATCCCTGATATTCCTTCCTGCATCTGCCAAGAAGCCAGAAAACTCTCTGTAGGTGCTCAAAACCCCTCTCCCATCCTTCACCTGCTTTCTGCTCCCTCCAACAGATTGGGGAGAGGGGAACCCCCTCCTTCAGGGACAGATTTCCAAGCAGGAGCTTGAGGGCAGATTTTCCCACTAGCGAGATTCCCCTCTTTTATTATTTTATTTTACATTTTATTTTATTTTATTTGTTATTTTTCTTTTTTTAATTTTATTTTTTATATTTTATTTTATTAATTTTTATTTTTTTATTTTATTTTATTTTTTATTTTATATTTTATTTTATCTATTTTTTATTTTATATTTTATTTTATTTCAATTTTTATTTTTATTTTATTTTTATTTTATTTTTTATTTTTAAAATTTATTTTATTTTATTTGATTTTATTTTAATTTTTCACCCCCAACAGCCAAGCAGCTTTTCCCAGGATGCGTTCTCCTCATGTTCCCTATTAGTCACACTCTCAGCCTTTCCAACCAGCGCCACAAGCTGATGCCATTAATTCACTCAAGCAAAATTCCAGGCGGCGTCCCTGAAACCAGCCCCGGCGGCTTGTTTGGATTTAAAACCAGCGCCTTTCTCCATCCTGGCCGGCTGTGGAGCACCTTCCCAGCTTCTCCAGCTTGCGGAGGGTCGGGCAGGGCTGCGGGCAAAGGCGGGGTCTGAGAGCCTTAAATAGGGAGCCCGGCTTGCCCAGCGCTGGGGAGGCTGCACCGAGCTGGACCGAGCTGCTGGGGCTTTATCCAGGGCTTTATCCGGGGCAGGGAGGAGGGATCGAGGCACAGGAATGTCGGTGGAGGAGGAGGGAAAGGCACCGCGAGCAGCATCATGTCTCTGTAAGTACATTTTATCCCTTTCCCTGTAGTGTAGGCAGCATGCAGGATGGACTGACATCCAGCTAGCAGTTATTTATATATATATTTTTTTTTCATTCTTTAGAGTGTTTTGGAGTCAGTTTTTAAAGTTTTCCCAGTTCCTACAGCTGTGTGGAGGGGTCAGGGGGTTTTGGGAAGTCACTGTGGCGAGAACATCTCATTCCTGTACAGCTTCAGGAGTTGGTGGTGGTTTGAGCAGTCCAACCCCTCCTTTGCAGCTGTTTTGAAGTGCAGCTTGTGCCCTGTGTTCATACACCTCTGGAGGTGATGGATGACTGAATGAATGGGTTTCAAATCCACAGGGATGGGGAGTCCTTTCTTGGGGAGATAATTCAGCTGCATGAATCTACACTGTAATTCAGGCAGTGTGCAGAATGGACTGACGTTCAGCTAGCACTGATTTATATATTTTCATTCATCGGTGCATTTTAGAGTCGGTTTTTAAAGTTTTCCCAGTTCCTACAGCTGTATGGAGGGGTCAGGAGGTTTTGGGAAATCACTGTGGTGAGAACATCTCATCCCTGTACAGCTTTAGGAGTTGTTGGTGGTTTGAGCAGTCCAACCCCTCCTTTGCAGCTGTTTTGAAGTGGAGCTTGTGCCCTGTGTTCATACACCTCTGGAGGTGATGGATGACTGAATGAATGGGTTTCAAAGCCACAGGGATGGGGAGATAATTCAGCTGCATGAATCTACACTGTAGTTCAGGAAGCGTGCAGAATGGACTGAGATCCCACTACCAGCCAGCACTGATTTATATTTTTTTCATTCTTTGGCATGTTTTATACTCAGCTTTTAAAGTTTTCCCAGTTCCTACAGCTGTGCCTGTGGTTGTGTGGAGGGGTCAGGGGGTTTTGGGTGGTCACTGTGGTCAGAAAATCTCATTCCTGTACTGCTTTAGGAACTGGTGGTGGTTTGAGCAGTCCAACCCCTCCTTTGTAGCTGTTTTGAAGTGTAGCTTGTGAGCTGTGTGTGTTCATACACCTCTGGAGGTGATGAATGACTGAATGAATGGGTTTCAAAGCCACAGGGATGGGGAGTCCTTTCTTGGGGAGATAATTCAGCTGCATGAATCTACACTGTAGTTCAGGAAGCGTGCAGAATGGACTGAGATCCCACTACCAGCCAGCACTGATTTATATTTTTTTTCATTCTTTTGCATGTTTTATACTCAGTTTTTAAAGTTTTCCCAGTTCCTACAGCTGTGCCTGTGGTTGTGTGGAGGGCTCAGGGGGTTTTCATAGTCACTGTGATCAGAAAATCTCATTCCTGTACTGCTTTAGGAACTGGTGGTGGTTTGAGCAGTCCAACCCCTCCTTTGCAGCTGTTTTGAAGTGCAGCTTGTGCCCTGTGTTCATACACCTCTGGAGGTGATGGGTGACTGAATGAAGGGATTTCAAAGCCACAGGGATGGGGAGTCCTTTCTTGGGGAGGTAATTCAGCTGCATGAATCTACACTGTAATTCAGGCAGTGTGCAGAATGGACTGACGTTCAGCTAGCACTGATTTATATATTTTCATTCATCGGTGCATTTTAGAGTCGGTTTTTAAAGTTTTCCCAGTTCCTACAGCTGTATGGAGGGGTCAGGGGGTTTTGGGAAATCACTGTGGTGAGAACATCTCATTCCTGTACAGCTTCAGGAGTTGTTGGTGGTTTGAGCAGTCCAACCCCTCCTTTGCAGCTGTTTTGAAGTGGAGCTTGTGCCCTGTGTTCATACATCTCTGGAGGTGATGAATGACTGAATGAATGGGTTTCAAAGCCACAGGGATGGGGAGATAATTCAGCTGCATGAATCTACACTGTAGTTCAGGAAGCGTGCAGAATGGACTGAGATCCCACTACCAGCCAGCACTGATTTATATTTTTTTCATTCTTTGGCATGTTTTATATTCAGATTTTAAAGTTTTCCCAGTTCCTACAGCTGTGCCTGTGGTTGTGTGGAGGGGTCAGGGGGTTTTGGGTGGTCACTGTGGTCAGAAAATCTCATTCCTGTACTGCTTTAGGAACTGGTGGTGGTTTGAGCAGTCCAACCTCTCATTTGTAGCTGTTTTGAAGTGGAGCTTGTACCCTGTGTGTGTTCATCCAACTCTGGAGGTGATGAATGACTGAATGAACGGGTTTCAAAGCCACAGGGATGAGGAATCCTTTCTAGGGGAGATATTTAAGCTACATGAACCACCTCATCTAATCCCTCTGCCTGCTGCAGATCCACCCAGATGGGTTTATTTTTCACCCAGACTGCATAACTTTCACACTGCACAGAGGAACTGGTGGAAAGATGCAAAAATCTGTGTTTTGTGCTTTGATGGCTGGGGTTATGAGGAGAGGAGCCTTTTCCTAGTGCCAGTTCAGCACTGTGAACAAGTCTTTCCTTGGAAGCTTGTTTTATTTATAATCAATTCCAAAACATCATGGAATGTTGTTAACCCCCCATCCAAGCAATTAAAAACATTAAAATCCCACAGTTTGGGATTTGTAACCAGTCAATCCTAAACCCCACTGGAAGTTTAACCAAACTGGTTTGTAGGGAGGGGATTTTTACCTCGTTTCCTTCGGCTCCTGCTCTCAGATCCAGTGCCAGGGGGGCAGACAGGGGTGTGTTTTGGTAAAAACCACATTCCAACCCCCAAAAATCATAGGATTTTGAGATTTTATGATCATTTTCCCCACGCAGCCATGCTCACCAAGGTGTGACCCCTCACAGGAGGGTGCCAGGGTGCAGCAAGAGCTCGGGGCTGTTTCCTGCAGATGTTCCTGCAGATCCAGATGTGCACAGAGGGCTGGGCAGCAGGGCAGTGGCAGCACCCACAGCTCAGGGTGGAGCTGGCAGCCAGGGATGTTCTGCTCAAAGCAACAACCCCTCACTTCTGATATTTTACAATTTCCTTCCTTTTCCTTGGCTCAGGAGATTTGGGAGCACCTCATTGGGTCCTCCTTCCTACAATGTGTCCCCTAGAGGAGACAGGGGGTGCTTTGCTAGCAACCCTGACAAATACCACTTCAAAACTGGAATATTTCCTCCAAAATTGGTGAAAACCTTGGTCAGACCCCCCCCCTGCCCCAGCACACAGCTCCTGGGAGGTGCATTAGAGCTTTGGGAATTGTGTCCATGATTAACACTTGTGAATTATGAAAACGGTGAATTATCCTCGGTGTAAGCTTCAGAATTCTTTAGGGCAGCACTGAAATTTGGATGAACAGGATTCAAAGCGCATTTCTAAGAACAATTTTGGGCTTGCAGCTGATTTGGAGTGCAGATGGGAGCTGGTGGGGGGTTGGACACCTGTATGGGGCCAGCCAGGGTTGGGCAGCATCCAACCTTGCCTGATCCAGCCCAGGATGCTCCACAGGCAGATGCACCATGCCCCACACCCAGCAGGACCTTCCCTTCCCAGACCCCATCAGCTGGAGCTTGGCTGAGAGCCTGGATTAACTCTGCAAATCCTTTAACACCCCAATTTACCCTTATCTGAATGTGAACACCACAGAGGGAGAGTTAAATACAGGGAACTTCCCCATCTCACCCCCGAATAAACCAAATTTCCTCAGTAAATAAAGATTATCTCAGTGGGCATCACTTTCCATGTCCTGCAGGGGCTGAATTGACCAAGGCATCACTTTTGGGCCAGGAGAGGAGGATTCTGCTCCCAGCAGCTTTGAGGGTTGGTGGCACAGAGGAGAATTTCCCACTTTTGCTGGCTGATGACCCAGCTGTGCCTCAGTTTCCCCAGCAGGGTCTTCCCTTCCCAGCCCCACATCAGTTGAGTGCCTGGATTAATTCTGCAAATCATTTAACACCTCAATTTGCCCTTATCTGAATGTGAACATGACAGAGAAAGAGTTAAATACTCTTTAGGGTGTACCCACTGTAAGGAAGCAAAAAAAGGCACTCAAACAGGGAACTTTCCCATCTCACCCCTGAATAAACCAAATTTCATCAATAAATAAAGAATATCTCAGTGGGCATCACTTTCCATGTCCTGCAGTTGCTGAATTATCCCAATTATCACATGTACTGAGCAAGGCATCACTTTTGGGCCAGGAGAGGGGGATTCTGCTCCCAGCAGCTTTGAGGGTTGATGGCAGAGAGGAGAATTTCCCACTTTTGCTGGTTGATGACCCAGCTGTGCCTCAGTTTCCCCAGCCCCAGGACAGGAAGAGCACCATCTGTGGTGCCGTGAGCTCTCCCCCAGCCCGGCGTGTGAAGACTCGGGGGTTTGCGTTCACAGGGGATTTGTTTGATCTGGAAATAGCAGGGTTAGAAAATTCCATCTGCGCGAACCAAAGCAGCGCTGCTTGGCTCCTCTCCGGGGGAGCAGTGGGAGCAGAGTTGCATTCCAGGAGGGCTGGATGTGGAGATCAGAGCGGGGCACGTTTCCCTTCCTGCTGCTGTGCTCCCACCACGGAGACCCCACAGCGAAATTTGTGTCTCCAGTGGTGCCAAGCCAGGCTGGTGTCTCGTGGCATCACCACGCCAGGCTGGATGGGGCTGGAGCAACCTGGTCTAAGAGATGTCCCTGCCCATGGAATAGGATCTTTAGGGTCCCTTCCAACCCCCAAAAATTATAGAATTTTGAGATTTTATGAGCATTTTCCCCACTCAGCCTTTTCCCCACCCAGCATGGAGATTTATGGTTGATGCCCTTCTTGCACATAGGAAAACAGCCTCTTCTCTTCTCTTCCTCTTCCTCTTCCCTTCCCTCTTTTCTCGGGGTGCAGGTGTTTTCCCTACTGCTCTCATCTCTCAGTATCTGTGCCAGCCAAGCAGTGAGATCCCTCCTGTCTTTGGTGCTGCCTGAGGTCACCCAAGGAACTCTCTGTATGTTAAGCTAAACACGAAATGCTCGTTACAAGCTCTTCCTCCCCAGCTGTCCAGGTCTCCTAACAAATCCATGCTTTTCTCTTGAAAGCTTCTCAAGGTTTATTTTTGAAACAGTCTGTATTTGATTAAAGTTTTGTTTTGCTTTGTTTCAAGAGGGACTTAAAAGGGCCATTTGCCTGTAAACACAAATATTCCCATTTTTCCACTGATTCTTTGCATTTTTCTGGGTTTACTGATGAAAAATGTTTCAACAGGGCACGTCTCTGTGTTGTGGGAGCATCTTCCACTGCTCCAGCCCTGAACACACTTTAAGGGGAGAAATTTTCCCTGATATCCAATCCAAACCTGCATTGGTGCTGATTGAGGCCGTTGCCTCTGCTCCTGTCCCTGTTCCCTGGAGCAGAACCCGAGCCCAAGGCTGTGCCCTCCTGTCAGGAGCTGTGCAGAGCCACAAGGGCCCCCCTGATCCCTTTTTCTCCAGGCTGAGCCCTTCCCAGCTCCCTCAGCCCCTCCTGGTGTGGTGGTGTTCACAGGAGTCCCAGGAGGGAAGAGATGAGAATCTTGACTCCATGTTTCAGAAGGCTGATTTATTATTTTATGATATATTAAAGGAGAGTAATATACCAGAACTATACTGAAAGGATTTCATCAAAAGGCTTGAACAGAATAGAAAGGAATGATAATAAAATCTTGTGACTGACCAGAAAGTCCAAGCCAGCTGGGCTGTGATTGGCCATTAATTGAAAACAACCACATGAGACCAATCAAAGATGCACCTGTTGCATTCCACAGCAGCAGATAATTATTGTTTTTCTTTTCCTCTGAGGCTTCTCAGCTTCTCAGGAGAAAAATCCTGGCAAAAGAATTCTTCATAAAATATCATGGCTACATCCTGGTGCTCTAGCCCCTTCTCCAGTTCCATTCCCATCTCTGGATTCGCTCCAGCTCCTCAATGTATTTCTTTGTCATGAGGAGCCCAAAACTGACCCCAGCATTCGAGGTGTGGCCTCCCCAGTGCCCGGCACAAGGGTCAGTCACTGCTCTGGCACAAGATGTGACCTCCCATCCCTGTTTGCTTTTATCTCGCCCCTCTCCGTGCAGGTTCTAACTGAGCAGCCCTTATGACCAACATGAGCTGGAGCTTCCTCACCCGCCTGCTAGAAGAGATTCACAACCACTCCACCTTCGTGGGGAAGGTCTGGCTCACCGTGCTCATCGTCTTCCGCATCGTCCTGACGGCGGTGGGGGGCGAGTCCATCTACTCCGATGAGCAGAGCAAGTTCACCTGCAACACCAAGCAGCCGGGCTGCGACAACGTCTGCTACGACGCCTTCGCGCCGCTCTCCCACGTCCGCTTCTGGGTCTTCCAGATCATCATGATCTCCACGCCCTCCGTCATGTACCTGGGCTATGCCATCCACAGGATCGCCCGCTCGGCCGAGGAGGAGGAGAAGCTCAAGGGCTTCAAGAAGAAGAAGCAGTTTGCCCTCAACTGGCAGGCCGTGCGCAACATGGAGGACGCCATGGAGGCCGATGAGGAGGAGCCCATGATCTCCGACGACGCGGCCGAGCACGACAAGGCCAGCAAGGCCAAGCCCAAGTGCAAGGAGCAGCAGAAGCACGACGGGAGGAGGCGCATCCAGCAGGAGGGGCTGATGAAGATCTACGTCTTCCAGCTCCTCACGCGGGCTTCCTTCGAGGTGTGCTTCTTGATAGGCCAGTATCTGCTCTACGGTTTTGAGGTGGAAGCATATTACGTCTGCAACAGGGTCCCATGTCCCCACACCGTGGACTGCTTCGTGTCCCGGCCCACGGAGAAGACCATCTTCCTGCTGGTGATGTACGTGGTAAGCTGCCTGTGCCTGCTGCTGAACATGTGCGAGATGTTCCACCTGGGCTTCGGGACCATCCGCGATGCCATCCGCAACCGCAAAATCAACAGCTTCCGCCAGCCGCCCTACAACTACGCCTACCCCAAGAACATCTCCTGCCCTCCCGAGTACAACCTGGTCGTCAAATCCGAGAAGGCCACCAAGATCCCCAACAGCCTGATGGCCCACGAGCAGAACTTGGCCAACGTGGCCCAGGAGCAGCAATGCACCAGCCCCGACGAGAACCTGCCCGCCGACCTGTCCACGCTGCACAAGCACCTGAGGGTGGCCCAGGAGCAGCTGGACATCGCCTTCCAGAGCTACAGCAGCACCCAGGCCAACACCCAGCCCTCTCGGACCAGCAGCCCCGCCTCGGGGGGCACTGTGGTGGAGCAGAACAGGGCCAACACCGCCCAGGAGAAACAAGGTGCTAAGCCCAAGGCCTCACTGGAGAAAGGCAGCTCCAGCAGTAAAGATGGGAAGACATCCGTGTGGATATAACTGTGTCAGGAAGCCGTGAGAGGGGCTTTGGTTTTGGTTTATTTCTGGTTTTCGGTGTTATCTCGCGTGTGTTTCGCAGGGCACGGTTTTTGCATGGAAGTCGAGAGAGTGAAAGGAGTGTTGGACCAATTTAGTGCTGTCTTCCAGTTAACAAAAGACATTTCTTCCCTGTTTCAAACGTGTTCTCCAACTGGGAACCTCCAGCGTTGTAGTGCGTTCATTAAGTTCATTTAATTCCTCCCCCATTTTATGTATCTGCTCCCCCCCATTTATTACAGCGACCTGAGTGGGTGCTGCTGGTGATAGAGAGACGGTGACTCTTGTATCTTGATCAGAAGGCTTGATTTATTAAGATATGATATATAATACATTATGACTATACTAAATAGAATATAGAGAGAGGTTTGCAGAGCTGCTAGCTAAGCTAAGAATAGATAGAAAAGAATCCCAAACAAAGTTGTGTCCAGGGACTCAGTCCCCTCACTTGCCCTGGTGATTGGCCCTTAATTATAAACATAGGAAATGAGCCAATCAAGGTGTCCCTGTTGCATTCCACAGCAGCTGATAATAATTGTTTACCTTCTCTTCGGAGGCCTCTGGCCTCCCGAAGACACAGAAATCTGAAAGAAAGGATTTCTGTGGAAAAATGTCTGCGACACCCCATTTATGCATGATCCAGGTGACCATGCTGATGCTTTAATTTAATACAGAAATAGCCCATCACAGAAAATGGCTGTAATTACACCCATAGTCCATTGAGGAGAAGGATGTCCCTCAGAGTTCAAAAAACAAGTTTGATGACAGAAGGCTTCACCTAGAGCAGCCTCTGCATCCACAGTGAGTGCACTCAATGATTCTGCCCACTTCCAGCTTGCTTTTGGGGACCCTGCAGATGCAGTTGGTGCCAAAGTTGGTGTCCCGAGTCTGGATGCAGCGCAGGCAGCAGAGGTTCTCATAGCCCTGCTTCTTCCACTTGGCTATCAGGTTTTTGTCAGCATAGCCCTCCTTGATGCAGTACTCATAGAGCTCTCTGCTGATTGCTTTCCTCTTGTAGAAGACATCAAAGATGTAACGTGTTTTCTGGTGGTGGATCCTGAAGATGGGCCAGAGAGACTCCACTTTCCTCTTCCCTTCGTGTGGCTCTGTCTCAGCTTCTCTCATCTTCTGGTCCAGCTCGTCCAGCGTGGGCTCGATCAGCTCCCAGCCATCCGGGGGCGGCTTCCTGCTCCCCTTCACTTTGGGCATTGCCTCGGCAGCGAGAGGGCCAAAGGGCGAGGGGAACTGCCAGCACTCCCTCAAGAGTCACACCGCCGGCCCCTGCTCCACCCACTGTCCCCAAGTCTGGGGGTTCACTGGGGGGAAAGAAAGGAATTTAGGTGGTGGGACCTGGCCCCAAGTCTGGGGAAGCAGACCCCACAGGAAAGGGAAAACCAAAAACGAAAGGGGTGAGGACTGTCCCCAGAAGAACACCCCGCGCCGAGAGGGCCCCTACCGCACAGAGAGAGGGCAGAGCTTCCCCGCGCCCGCCGGCACGAATTCTGAAGGACAGCAAAACACGCTGCAGAGAAACAATGCAGCTGTGTATACTGCTTTTAAAATCCCCGAGCAGCAGCAGCAGCAGCAGGGAGCCGGGGCACACCGAGCGGCAGACCGAGACCCCCCGCCCCGCGCCGAGAGAGAGAATTTCCCCCGGCCACGAGCAGCGCCCAGAGACCAGCCCTCAAGGGAAGAAGGGTCGGGAGCAGTCCCCAGCGCAGGGAGGGCTCCCAGGGAAAATTAAAAAGGCCGCGGGGGTAACCACCGAGTCCGGGGCTCACCTGATCCAGCAGCGGTGCAAAGGAAAAGTTCAGGCGGATGGTTTCTCGTCTCGAAGCCCTCCTCAGGTGCGGGGAGTTGCGGCTTCGAATCCCGTCGTAAGGCCTCGGGCTGTGCTGGTTGCGGACTGGATCGCTGCTAAACGACGAGAAGGAAGGAGTTGGACACTCGCCAGGGGGGCTAACCAGGTTTATTGGAAAGCCCACGATGTATCAGCGAATGACCCAGAACAAAGGGTGCCTCAGGGTTATAAAGGGAAGGAGTGGACCCGGGAGGGGTTTACAGAAGACCAATGGGGGGAGAAGAAGGGATGAGCTTAACACAAATGACAAAGTGGAGAGCCCAATAGGTACCAGGTATGGGAGGGGCCCCGGGACCACAGCCAACCACAACCCCCAAAGAGGAGAAGCTTCTGGAATGCTAGGTGGAGTGGGGGGGGCGGGGGGTGATTGACTTGGCCCAGGAAGGAGAAAAAGCATACCTGTAAGGGAAAAAGGGGAGGAGGAATTATATAACCTAAAAGATTGACAATAGAACTGGCAGGGCTGTGGCGGGAAAACTGAGGAGGGCAGAACCATTTTACACAAAATGGGGGGGAGCAGATGCATAAAATCAGGGAGGAATTAAATGAACTTAAGGAACACACATATGAACACACTACAACACTCCAGTGAGTAACAGCAAACCCTCCCCACCTCCCAGCCCCTGGCTCAGCACCAGAGCCCCCAGCAGAGACTGGACAATGTGCTGTGCTGGGAAGAGGAGCTGCTGGTGGCTCAGGAGAGAAGCTAGGCTGACAGGGATCAGCCACCCTCCTGCATGGCAAGGCTCGAGTGCTGCAGGCCAGGCAGCGTTTAATTACTAAACACCCTTAATCAAATTAATTCCTGATCCTTTGGTAAGAAAACCACTGACATATTGCAGGGACCTTGGTGGCAGGCTCACAGCTGATGGCCTGCCTGGGCTGGCACATGCCAATGAGGGCCTTGTTGGATGCTGTGAACCAGAACTGGCACTGTTATGAACAAAAATTCAGTTGATTTTTTTCTGTGAGAAAAAGGTTACCAGTACTGCTGGGCTGCTGCCTGTGTTATGGTAATTACGGGTCGTTGTCGTTAATGGTTGTTTTTGTATTAGTAAAAGCCCTGGCTGGGGCGAGGTAATGGCCCTTCTCTGAGACAGTAACGGGTGGGGACATCCCGAACAGTGAGGAGAAGAGACCTGGAGGGGGGTTTTGCAAAGTGACTCCAGGACCAGCATGCTGTGTGGGACTACGGCTCCAAACGTACTGAGAAAACCCCAAAAACAACGAGCCAAATAAGAGCTGAGAGACTGGAGTGGTGTCTGGCCGTGAGGAGCCGAGTGCTGGGCCTGCAGAGATGGGGAACACCTTCGGAGCCCCTCTCGCCCTGACCACGGGAGTCGTGCCCAGCGCCGACTCTGCTCCAAACCCTCAGTGACATTGTGTCCTACTGGTGCCTGTGTAGCACTCGCTACAGATGTGATGGGAATTGTTGCAGTTACAGGGTTATAACAAACTGCTGCTTCACATCATCAGAAAGTGCCTTTATGCAACCATGAAAACAAAAGTGTAAAGAGTCGAGGCTCCTTTACTTGCTGAATTTTTGGCAATTGGCGTCGGCAAACTTGTTTTTCTGATCAATTGAGGAAAAGCACTGTTGGCAAATTTGTTTTTCTGATTAATTGAGGAAAAGCACTGTTGGCAAATTTGTTTTTCTGATTAATCAAACCCTTATAAATAGTGGCAGGAGGCAGATCTATGCATAGTGGTGTGTGTGTGTCCATGTGTAGATACAGGCACTATGAACATGTGAGTGTGAACGTAGACATAGAGAGCTTGGTGTAAATGTGATGTCAACCCTCTGCTCCTTCTACAGCCTCCCTTCCACCTCCTCTGAGAGAACCCAGCTGCTCCAGGGCTGGGGCTGGTCCCATCTGGGCCTGTTATCCTCCAGCCCCACCTGGGGAATGGGAGGGGGTCCCACATTTGCTGGGGGGGGCTTTGAAGAAGGTCTGGCTTCGGTGGGGACAGGACCAGGACAAGAGCAGGAAGTTTTTCCTGAGTTATGGGGAATTTTTTTCAGCTGGGCTTGATTTTAGGGTGGTTTTCATGCATTTACCTTACTTTGGGTGCATATTAAAATCAAGCTGCTGAGCTCCAAGGCTCCTACTGTTCTTTGTCAGAGGGTGGTTTCATTTCCACCACAGAGAACCCAGACAGGCAGAGCCCTCAGGATCAAACCTATGGCAAAAGAAGTAAATTCTCCCTGTGCCAAGCTGTTCTCTCAGGCTGTGCCAGGATTTCTCATCCATGGGATATTCCTGATTTCTAGCTGAACAACACTCTCATGTCCTTGAGGTCAGTCCCTAACAGCCCTGGGGATGCCTGTTCCCTAAATGTCCATCCCTTTGGCCATTTTTAGGAACAGACAGGGAATTTGGATATGCCCTTCATCCCCTGGGAACTTTGGCTGAGCAAAATGCCTGGAATGCTGTTTGCTCTTGCAGCTCGAGAAAAGGGTAAGTGGATGCAGGAGGAGCATCAGCACAGCAGCAGCTGGCAGTGGCATCCATCCATCCATCCATCCATCCATCCATCCATCCATCCATCCCTCCATCCCTCCATCCCTCATCCATCCATCCATCATCCATCCATCCATCCATCCATCCATCCATCCATCCATCCATCCATCCCTCCATCCCTCATCCATCCCTCCATCCCTCATCCATCCATCCATCCATCATCCATCCATCCATCCATCCATCCATCCATCCATCCATCCATCCATCCATCCCTCCATCCCTCATCCATCCATCCATCCATCCATCCCTCCATCCATCATCCATCCATCCATCCATCATCCATCCATCCATCCATCCATCCATCCATCCATCCATCCCTCCATCCCTCCATCCCTCATCCATCCATCCATCCATCCATCCATCCATCCATCCATCCATCCATCCATCCATCCCTCATCCATCCATCCATCCATCCATCCATCCATTCATCCATCCATCATCAATCCATCCATCATCCATCCATCCATCATCCATCCATCCATCCATCCATCCATCCATCCATCCATCCATCCATCATCCATCCATCCATCCATCCATCATCCATCCATCCATCCATCCATCCATCCATCCATCCATCCATCCATCCATCCATCCATCCATCCATCATCTATCATCCATCCATCATCCATCCATCCATCCATCCATCCATCCATCCATCCATCCATCCATCCATCCATCCATCCATCCATCCATCCCTTCTGCTGGGAGTTTTGCAGGAAAGGCTCAGAAGGGTCACACCATGGTGGTGACAAACATATCCCAGTGCTGTGTTTGTCCTTGTCCCATGTTGGGAATATGCTCCCTGCTGGCTGGGGATGTGCTGGGCACAGCAGGAGAGGCTGGCTGCTCACAGGGCTGCTGAAACCTGGAAAAAATGCCTGCAGGGCCACATCCCAGGCTGCTGGGGAGGAGAGAGGTGATCCTGGGTGGAAATTTGTTCCCTGGGTGGAAATTTGTTCCCTGGTCACTGCAGCTGGGTGACTGTGTTCACAGGGGTCTCAGGTTGAGGGAAGAGACGAGGATCTGACTCCATGTTTCAGAAGGCTGATTAATTATTTTATGATATATAATATATTAAAACTATACTAAAATAATAGAAGAAAGAGTTTCATTTCAGAAGGCTGGCTAAGCTGAGAATAGAAAGGAATGAATAACAAAGGTTTGTGGCTTAGACAGAGAGCCAGCTGGACTGTGATTGGCCATTAATTCTAAACATCTACATAAGACCAATCACAGATGCACATGTTGCATTCTACAGCAGCAGATAATCATTGTTTACATCTTGTCTCTGAGGCCTCTCAGCCTCCCAGGAGGAAAAAATCTCAAGGAAAAGATTTTCATAAAAGATGTCTGCGACACAGCTGTGCAGGGCATGAGCTTGTCCCCCACATCAGCGTGACTTCTCCTTTATTCCCAGCCCTGTGTCCCGGGGGAAACTGTGTGCATTTAAAGTTGTGATCCCAAGGGAGGGATGGAAACTCTGAGGATAACCATGGCTGGATTCTGCCTGGGTTCTTGTGATTCCTTTTCCATGAGCAACAACAATCCCACAGCCCCAGATCAACTTGTGCTTCCCACGCGATGCTGGGAGGCAGGAGTGCAGCATTTTGGGTTTCTCCTGCCCCTACCCCCCTCACAGCACCATCCATGGCCTGAGCACTTGCTGGTGACTCAGATCCTCCCCTCAGCTCCTGCTGACCTGCAGATCCCCCCTGAGTCACCACACCAGGGATAGGAATGTCACTCCCTTGTTCTTGTGCCAGGAAAAAACCTTGGCTAACGCCTTGCCAAGGGGCAGATTTTAAGCTAAAACCTCCCAAAGTCAGGGAAAGGGAGAAAGCCAAGGGCAGATTTTAAGCTAAAACCCCCCAAAACTGGTCACAGAGACCTGATTAACCCATTAATCCCAGTCTGTACAGCAGGGCTGCCCCAGCAATACCCCAGCAGGAGATTCCAGCTTTGGAGCAGCAGGGTGGGAAAAGACCATGGATCTTCTGGCCAACTTGCCACCATCACCCTGAAGGGTGACATGAACCCCCTCTCTGCAACCCCATGGAGACATGGAGAAGCCTCATGCCTTTAGCTCTGCATATTTTGGTTGTTTGGAGACTGTTTGCACCCTCAAATGTGCTTTAAGCTGAACTCTTCTGCAAGGGCTGATTTTCTAGCATGGTTTTCTCTGGTGTCTTTGGACCAACAGCAGCCACTTGACAAATTCCCAGCAGTGTGGCAGTGCTGCTCCTTGTGTCACCTTCCCTCCCTTCTCCTCTTCCTCACTCTGCTCCTCCCCAAATCCCCACTGCTCCCCTCTGCAGATGTGTGGTTGCGCAGTCAGAATCTTCGCGCCCTCCTTCAAACCCCTTTTCATTGTCTCACAGCGAGCCAAGGGGGCTGTGAGTGACCTGCAGAGGGTTTGGAGCCTCTCCCCAGCTGGTGTCACCCTCACATCTCACATGCACAGGCTGTTTTCTGCAGGGAGAGTCAATAACTGCATTATTGATGGGTGCCAGAGCCAGGGCAGACTCTTGGGGGATCAATAACCCCCTCGCTGGGCAGGGACACGGGATGACCACTCCCAGCCCTGCACAACATCCCTTCCCAAGGGGAGCTGAGCCTGCTTTCCCATGTTTTCCAAGAGTTTTGCAGGGACTCAAGCACAGGGGTGCATTCCCAGTTGGTGTCAGGGATGCAAAGTGAGGTCCCAGCCAGCCTGGAGGACAATGCTGATCCTCTGAGCATGGGGAGGAGGGATCCAAGCTCTCCCAAATCCCATCTGGGTCACACACAGGAGCCAGCATGGGTCAGACAGCCCTAGGAACAGAAAATATTATTACTTACTATTATTTCTATATATATTGATTTGCTCACTTCCCCCTTTCCTCCTCCACTCTGTAAACCCTTTAGGATGTTGGGTTTCTCCACTGAGTCACTGCCACAAAGGTGACCAAATGCAATGACGATGACTCTGCAGGAATGACTCCTTTCATCCTGTCACTGGGGGCAGGAAAAGGACAGAGCAGCAAAATATTCACAGCCACAAGCAAAATCCCCACCACAATTGTTCCTAACTCAACCAGCAACCAGAGGAAATTCGTTTAGAGGGTGGAGCATCAGCCATGTAAGAAATGCCAATGGTGTAATTAATGCTTTGCTTTTATTTCTGTCTTTTCTCCAGGTAGCAGTTTTGTCCACACACACAAGGGAGGTTTGGCTTTGTGGCTGAACTAATCATAAACGTTGACTCTCTCACTAAACTTGGTCAGATGAAGTGCCCACACTTACATTTCTCTTCTTACCATTCAGGGCCAGGAATGTCCCACAAAAGCCAGATTACCTTCTTGCTTGCATTGCATTCCACTGGGAAATACTTGAACTAAACTCAAGGCCATAACCAGTCTGTGCTGTTACAAAGTGTCTGGGATTGGTGGGGCTTTTTTTTTCTTTTTTCTTTTTTTTTTTGGTTGTTATTTTTTTTTTAAATGTACTAACTGTATTTGTACCAGAAACTTTTGGAGTATGAGGTGGAATCTGTAAGTATTTTGCAGTGTAAATGTTACATCTGGGCTGTAGTTAGAATATGAACCACTGGTCAAAAGGGAAAGGGACACCAGTCCAACTCAACTGTGGCTATTCCACATCCATTACTAATAATATGGAATAAAACTTACATTTTGTTACAGTACGTAAAGCGTGTGGTGCTTGCTTGAGCAAGGGCTCCGAGTGATGAGGAGAAATCCTTCTCCATCTCTGGCTGGCCTGGTTTGGCCACGTAGGAGCTCTGTTTTCCCTGCTATGGCCACAAACCATCCCAGAATAGTTTTGCCTTAAGAAGCATTTGACCTTGGT
The DNA here is from genome assembly GCF_035770615.1 of Melospiza melodia melodia. Classification (NCBI taxonomy): domain Eukaryota; kingdom Metazoa; phylum Chordata; class Aves; order Passeriformes; family Passerellidae; genus Melospiza; species Melospiza melodia. The sequence continues at coordinate 2,671,923 of NC_086194.1, forward strand.
GTTGTTTGGGATGCCTTGTCTCCCCGATGAATCACTGCAGATCCCTCAGGCACACAGCTCAGGCTGCTGAGGGAAGCCTGGCCTTTCAAAAGCAATAAAACTTTGGGGAATCTGGGAGAAATTGATGATCCAGGGTGAGCAAACAATGGGAAAACACTTTGTGAGAGAGCCAAAGAGGCTTTGCAAGCACCTCAGTGTGCGCTGCTCCCATTAAATCACAGACACTGGGCACTCACAACCCCTCTCCAAATGTCCTCAGGAAAAAAATTCTGGACTCGAACATGCATTTTTTTACTGTTTCTCTGGAAGTTGACCTAAGTTGACTCAGTAATATATAAGTAAAATACTGACTGTATTTTCTCATACTGCAATGAAGGGAGGAATGATGAACTGGACTCCATGTTCTCAGAAGGCTAATTTAATATTTTATGATCTATAATATATTAAAGAATACTATACTAAAGAATATAGAAAGGATACAGACAGAAGGCTAAAAAGATAATAATGAAAACTCCTGACTCTCTCCTCAGAGTCCGACACAGCTTGGCCCTGATTGGCCATTGAGTCAAAACAATTCACATGAAACCAATGAAACAATCACCTGTGAATAAAAAATCTCCAAACACATTCCACATGAGCACAACACAGGAGAAGCAAATGAGATAATTATAGTTTTCATTTTTCTCTGAGGCTTCTCAGCTTCCCAGGAGAAGAATCCTGGGCAGAGATTTTTCAGAAAATGTGACTTTTATAAAAGTTGACAACTTCTTTGGCAGGACACAGGATGTGGTGCCACCAAGAGACAGGGAAGAGCCAAGGCCAGGTTGGATGGGGCTTGGAGCAGCCTGGTCCCTGCCCTAGGGGTTGATCCCAAATCACAGAAGGAAGAAAGGCAAAAGCAGCCCCCATCCACAGCATTTTGGGAACAGGCAGAATAATCACAACTATTGTATTTGCAGGGAGCCTTGTGGCAGAGAGGGATGATGAATGTGACTCCATGTTCTTAGAAGGCTAATTTATTATTTTATGATCTATATTATATTAAAGAATACTAAACTAAAGTATACTAAAGAATACAGGAAGGATACTTACAGAATGCTAAAAAGATAATAATGAAAACTCCTGACTCTTTCCAGAGTCCTGACACAGCTTGGCCCTGATTGGCCAAAGAGTGAAAACAACTCACAGCAGAATCCAATGGAACAATCACCTGTGGGTAAACAATCTCCAAACACATTCCACGTGTGAGCACAACACAGGAGAAGCAAATGAGATAAGAATTGTTTCCTTTTTTCTCTGAGGCTTCTCAGCTTCCCAGGAGAAAAATCCTGGGCAAAGGGATTTTTCAGACAATGTGAATGCCACACACAACGCCTCCCATTCCTTTGGAAAGCCACAGTGAAATTGCCAGTGGCTCTCCAGTTCTCTCTGGGGTCACAGAATTCCAGAATTCCAGCCACAGCATCCCCCTGGCTCCCAATCCATCCTCCCAGGGTTGGAATGGAGCCCCTCAGGGCACAGGGAAAATTTAGGCACAGGGATTGACCTGGAGAAACTGAGATATATGAAGCTACACAGTGAAATAGAAATATAGATTTAGAATATAGATTTTAGCTTTTAGTAGAAACTTACACTAAGTGCCTTGATGTAAAAAGCTGGAGCAGAGAGCAGAGGCCTTTTTGCTCATAGGCACAATTCCACCATGGTAGTGGTATTTCCATGAAGTTAGCCTGCCCCTGACAAAATGTAAGCTTAACTCTTACCTACTCAAAATCCCACTCAATTATTACTATTTCACTACTACTACCATACCAAAAATAACAATATATCCCCTTAGAACTCTCACCTGCAAAAGATCTTAAAAGAATATAAAATAAAGACTTTATATACAGGACAACACAACAACAACCTATTTCTTTTTACTCTCAGCTAGAGTAAAACACTCATCAAAAACCACACCAGGGAAATGCAGGAAGAGCTGTCCCTTCCTCTCAGTCCACCCAGCAGGAATCACAGAGCCCTTAATTAAGGTTGGAAAAGCTCTTTAAGTTTGAGTTCAACCATTAACCCAGCATATAACCACCAAACCCTGTCCTTAAGTGCCACATCCACTCTGTTTTTAAACATTTCCAGGGCTGCTGATCCCACCACTTCCCTGGGCCACTCTTTCAATGAAGAAATTTTCCCTAATATCCAATCCAAACCTCACCCAGTGCAACTTCAGGCTGTTTCCTCTGTCCCTTGTTCCCTGGGAGAAAAGAGATGTGCCCACCCTCCTTTCAGAGCAGCTTTTGGATGCACAAACTCCCTCCCTCCAAGCTCAGCTTCCACTTTGCTCTGTTGTACTTGCAATTCCCCCTATCAGCAGCGATTTTGCATTGCCACAATCCCTGTTTTTCCTCTCCAAGGCTGCGGGATATTGTCCCAGGAGTGCTGCTATGGTTTACCACAGCTGCCTCCCACAATATTTCATGCACAAGGGTTGGGAGGAATAATTGCAGCTCACGTGGGTGTTGTGCTTAAAACCCCAAGAAAAAGCTGGAGAAAACGAATTTATGAGGGCAGCATTGCCCTGCGGGGCTGGCTGCAGAGGTTATCCCTGGCCAGGATGAGTTATTGACAATTAAATGCCAAGTATGGGTTTCCCACTAGATGTGGAATTCTATTGGATTCCCACTAGAGGTTTCCCACTAGATATGGAATTCTAGTGGATTCCCATTAGAGATTTCCAGTAGATATGGAATTCTAGTGGATTCCCACTGGAGGTTTCCCACTAGATGTGGGATTCTAGTGGATTCCCATTAGAGATTTCCAATAGATATGGGATTCTAGTGGATTCCCACTGGAGGTTTCCCACTAGATGTGGGATTCTAGTGGATTCCCACTGGAAGTTTCCCACTAGATATGGAATTCTAGTGGATTCCCACTGGAGGTTTCCCACTAGATATGGGATTCCAGTGGATTCCCATTAGAGATTTTCCTCTAGATATGGAATTCTAGTGGATTCCCACTGGAGGTTTCCCACTAGATGTGGGATTCTAGTGGATTCCCATTACAGATATCCACTAGATATGGGATTCTAGTGGATTCCCACTAGAAGTTTCCCACTAGATGTCGAATTCTAGTGGATGCCCATTAGAGGTTTCCCACTAGATATGGAATTCTAGTGGATTCCCACTGGAGGTTTCCCACTAGATATGGGATTCTAGTGGATTCCCATTAGAGATTTCCACTAGATATGGGATTCTAGTGGATTCCCACTGGAAGTTTCCCACTAGATATCGAATTCTAGTGGATTCCCATTAGAGATTTCCAATAGATATGGAATTCTAGTGGATTCTCACTGGAAGTTTCCTACTAGATATGGGATTCTAGTGGATTCCCACTAGATATGGGATTCTAGTGGATTCCCACCAGAGGTTTCCCACTAGATGTGGGATTCTAATGGATTCCCACTAGAATTCCACATCTCCCAGTAGGAATTAAACTCATGGAAGCTCTGGGAATTGTGTTGTCCCTCCCACCCAAGGCTTCAGGTCCCCCATTTTTAGTGAAGCCAGGCACACACTCACTGAGGGCTGGCACAAACCCTCCCAGGGCTCAGTTACACCATGGATTGTCTCAAACCAACCCCTGAGCTCATTTAATGCACCAAACTGGCAGGGTTGTAGTTTCTGACACTGAAATTTTTCAACATGACTTTATTAGCCACTAAATTCTGGACTCAAACATGCATTTTTGCATGTAATAACTGAACAACTCCATGAGAAAAGAAAAGCAACCCCAAAGGGAAAGGAATAAAGGCAGTAGGAAGTGGTAAAACAAATAAAGGCTTGAACTTGCTGCCTGACTGTTTTCCATTTTCACTTTTATTCCCCTTGCTGCCCTTTCAGATATCTCTGTGGGGTTTGATACAGCACACCTGTGGTGGTTGGGAATGCAGGGAGTTGGCAAAGGGCTGCCTGTGAGATGGCCACTGACCATCCCACAGCTTGGTATAGTGGTATTTTTATAAGGGAAGATAAAATGTAAGCTTAGCTCTTCACAAGATAACAATATATAACAATAATATATATAATCATGCAAAAAATAACAATATATATCCCCTTAGAACTCTCACCTTCAAAAGATCTTAATATAAAATAAAGACTTGGGTGAAGCAGGGGTGTGGAACAGGTAAAAAACCCACAAATGTGGATCCAGATGTGCCTCCATGGTGCCTGTTGGACTCTGCAGTTCCAGCCCAGCTGTGCTTCCAGACTTGTGACTTTCCCCTTTCTCCTTCCAAAAGCAAACCCAGCTCCTGCTCTGGGCACATTCCCATTTCCAGGGAAATAAAAGAACCACCCTGGGCATCAGCTCTCTGCTCCTCCAGCTGCCCCAGAGCCTGGCAGGTTTGGCCAGCCCCATTTTGGGTGCCAGCAGCTGGGCAGAGCACACACAGGTGCCAAGGTCACCTCTGCCCACACCTTTATATCTCCAGCCCCGAATTCCAGTGGGGAATGGATTCCAGGGTGAACACCCCACGTGTCTCAGTGCTGCCAGGACACACTGGGGGATGTGTGATAAGGTTATCACTGTGGGGCACAAGGGGACAGCCCAGCCCTGCATTAGCTCAGCACATTTCCAGCTCTGGAAAATGAGCCTCCCTTCACTCAGGGTGGGTTTGTGGTGGTGTTGCCTGTCCTGGAGGTTTTAGTGGGGCCATTGGGGCCAGGAGGCTCCCCCTGCCCACAGAGCTGCTGGTGGTGGCAGAGGGAAGGGGCAGGATGGGCTCAAACCGAGCAGCAGCCGCTGGAAACACAGGGGGAAACAGCATCAGCTCCATGGTTTAACTGGGGGGTTTAACAGAGGGACTGTCCATGCTGGGAAATATTCAGGATCAGTTTGGGGTGAGCAACCTGATGGACTGGACCTGTCCCTGATGGATTGAACCTGCCCCTGATGGACGGAACCTCTCCCTGATGGACAGAACCTGTTCCTGATGGACTGAAACTGTCCCTGATGGACTGAACCTGTCCTTGATGGATTGAACCTGTCCCTGATGCACTGAACCTGTCCCTGATGGATTGAACCTGTCCCTGATGGACTGAACCTGTTCCTGATGGACTGAACCTGTCCCTGATGGAGTGAACCTGTCCCTGATGGACTGAACCTGCCCCTGATGGATTGAACCTGTACCTGATGGATTGAACCTGTTCCTGATGGACTGAACCTGCCCCTGATGGATTGAACCTGTACCTGATGGATTGAACCTGTTCCTGATGCACTGAACCTGTCCCTGATGGACTGAACACACCCCTGATGGACTGAACACACCCCTGATGGACTGAACCTGCCCCTGATGGATTGAACCTGTTCCTGATGCACTGAACCTGTCCTTGATGGAGTGAACCTGTCCCTGATGGACTGGACCTGTACCTGATGGATTGAACCTGTTCCTGATGGACTGAACCTGTCCCTGATGGACTGAACCTGTCCCTGATGGACTGAACCTGCCCCTGATGGAGTGAACACACCCCTGATGGACTGAACCTGTCCCTGATGGACTGAACCTGCCCCTGATGGAGTGAACATGCCCCTGATGGACAGAACCTGTTCCTGATGGACTGAACATGCCCCTGATGGACAGAACCTGTTCCTGATGGACTGAACCTGCCCCTGATGGACTGAACCTGCCCCTGATGGACTGAACCTGCCCCTGATGGACTGAACATGCCCCTGATGGACAGAACCTGTTCCTGATGGACTGAACCTGCCCCTGATGGACTGAACCTGCCCCTGATGGACTGTACACACCCCTGATGGACTGAACCTGCCCCTGATGGACTGAACCTGCCCCTGATGGAGTGAACATGCCCCTGATGGACTGAACCTGCCCCTGATGGACTGAACCTGCCCCTGATGGAGTGAACATGCCCCTGATGGACTGAACCTGTCCCTGATGGATTGAACCTGTCCCTGATGGAGTGAACCTCTCCTTGATGGACTGAACCTCTCCTTGATGGATTGAACCTGTCCCTGATGGACAGAACCTGTTCCTGATGGACTGAACCTGTCCCTGATGGACTGAACACACCCCTGATGGACTGAACCTGTCCCTGATGGACTGAACCTGCCCCTGATGGAGTGAACCTGTCCCTGATGGACTGAACCTGCCCCTGATGGAGTGAACATGCCCCTGATGGACTGAACCTGCCCCTGATGGATTGAACCTGTCCCTGATGGAGTGAACCTCTCCTTGATGGACTGAACCTCTCCTTGATGGATTGAACCTGCCCCTGATGGACTGAACCTGCCCCTGTGTAGCCCCACATTTCTCTTCACAGAGAAAAGCAAGGCACAATTCTTCCCAAGGATATTTCTGGGTTTTGCATTCTCTGAACCTCAGCGAAAAGGAAATCTCGGAGTTTCCACCCTGACAGTCAAAATGTGCCAGGAGCGGGAGAATGGCTCTGTGACCTCTCTGTTTGGATTTTAGGGGCAGGAATGGAGATGCCAAGGAATGACTGGCTCTGCCATGTAGTGCCATGCTGTGGTTGGCATGGCTGGACTTGATGACCCCAAAGGTCCTTTCCAGCCTGGCTGATTTTCCAATTAAACGGGGATCAGCTGGGACAGGGATGTGAGAGACAACTGCTTACTTTGAAAATTTAAAGAGGTCTATTAAACGTTAACAAAAATACAACAAAGGACTAGATAAGGAAAAAGCTGCAGAACTGGGAACTGCCCCTTGTGGACACCATATCCTCAGTTCATCTTCAGGATGCTCAGTGTTTTATACCTCTGGGGGTTGCATCAGCCTGGCCCTTCCCAAAGTCTGTCAGTCAGCTATTCTGTGCCATTTATCGGTGGAAACTGCTTTCTTTAAAAGGTCTGGAGATCGGGTGTTGCCATGCTGCACCCCCTAAGCACCGAGCTGTTCCATTCCCCACTGCCCCATGCAAGGGACACATGTGCACACCTTGTTTTTACCTGTCCTAGGTAAAACCTGTCCTAGACAGCCCAGGCTGTCTGATGGCAACAATACAGGGGGGGCAAAGGGAACCATGGGGAGAACAGAGGACATTTCACTAAAGCTTTTCTCAATATTCACACAATAGTTATCTTTTAATTGCGAGAGCCAATCATCTCATTATCCATCCATAACAGGGAGAGCTGGGCTGGGCAGCCCCGACAGCGCCCACACCCGAACATGGGAGCGGTCTGGGCTGTCCCCTCGCTGTTCCATGGACGGGGGTGTTCCCAAATCCCTCCTTTGGGATCGCGGGGAGCGCTCTGGGCTGTCCCCTCGCTGTTCCATGGCCGGGGGTGTTCCCAAATCCCTCCTTTGGGACAGCGGGGAGCGCTCTGGGCTGTCCCCTCGCTGTTCCATGGCCGGGGATCCCGGGGGGTTCCCAAATTCCTCCTTTGGGACAGCGGGGAGCGCTCTGGGCTGTCCCCTCGCTGTTCCATGGCCGGGGATCCCGGGGTGTTCCCAGATTCCTCCTTTGGGATCGCGGGGAGCGCTCGGCACCGGGGGCGTGGCCAAACGCAAGGGGCGTGGCTATAGGAATATGGGCGTGGCCAGCTCAGCGGCTGAGTCTGTGCGAGGGGCGTGGCCTAGTGCGGAATAGGGCGTGGCTAACGGAAAGGGGGCGGTCCCGTGGCGCCCGGCCCCGCCAGCAGGTGTCGCCCTCCCGGTGGACACACACAAGATGGCGGCGGCAGCGGCGGGCGGCGGCGGTGGGGGGACTCTGTGAAGGCGCCGCCATGTTGGTGAGGGCAATAACGGCGCCCGGGCTGCGCCGGTGGTGCCAGAGCCAGCGGGGCGCGGCCGCCGCCTGTTTCCCGCTGGGCCGAGCGCTGCTGGGCGTGAGGGGCGCCGAGGCCGCCGCCTTCCTGCAGGGGCTGCTCACCAATGACGTCACGCAGCTGGTGGCGGAGGGCGACGCCCCCCCCGCGCTCTACGCGCACGCGCTGAACGTGCAGGGCCGCTGCCTCTATGACGTCATCCTGTACAGGTGAGACCAAGCGGCGCGGCCGGGGGGGGAGGAGGTGGGAGAGACCATTGCGGGGTGGCGGGGGATGACTCCTGACATTTCCGGCTTAAATGTCAAAAAGTCAAAATTAATGTGTAAAAAAGCGCTTCCTCTGTGGGTGTGTGTCATCACTCAGTGCAGAGTTTGGGGATTACCGCAGCAGAGAAGTGTGATGGGTGCGATATCCGCACTTGTGGATGTTGGCTGTGCTCTGGAGCCAGGCTGTGAGGGCTGGGGGTGCTCACCTGGAGAGGAGAGAGCTCCAGAGAGAGCTCAGAGCCCCTGCCAGGGCCACATATGGGAATTTAGGAAGGAATTCTTCCCTGTGAGGGTGCTGAGGCCCTGGCACAGGTTCCCAGAGCAGCTGAGGCTGCCCCTGGATCCCTGGAAGTGCCCAAGGCCAGGTTGGACAGGGCTTGGAGCAGCCTGGGATGGTGGAAGGTTGGAACTGGATGGGCTTCGAGGTCCCTCCCAACCCAAACCATCCTGGGATTGTGTGACAGTGAATGAAGCTTCTCCCCCAGCTGTGTCCAGTTCTGGCCCCTTAGTTTAGGGAGGATGTTGAGATGCTTGAGCACATCCAGAGGAGGCAACGAGGCTGGAGAGGGGCTGGGAACACAAACCCTGTGAGGAACGTGTGAAGGAGCTGGGGTTGTTTATCCTGGAGAAAAGGAGACTCAGGGGTGACCTTATTGCTCCCCACACCTTCCTGAAGGGAGGATGCAGACAGGTGGGGTTGGTCTCTGACAGAACCAGAGGACACAGTCTCAATATACATCAGGGAAGGTACAGGTTGGATATTAGGAAAAAAAAATTGCACCAAAAGAATGACAAAGCACTGGAATGCTCTTCCCAGGGAGGTGGTAGAACCACCATCTCTGGATGTGTTTAAAAAAGACTGGCCATGGCACTTGGTGCTATAGGCTAGGTGAGGTGTTAGGGCACAGGTTGGACTTGATGATCTTGGAGGTCTCTTCCAACCTCATTATTCTGTGATTCTGTGAATTCCCTTCACTGTAGGTAAGAATAGAGAATTCCACCTGGGCAGACCTGTTTGTGCCCCTGGGAGAAGTGAGGGCAGTGTTTGCAAGGGGAGCTGAAACAGCTCAGGTGTTTCACTGTGGGATGTGGGTGCTGCTCCCTCTGTGCCATCCACACAGAAATTTCTGGGTAAATCCAGAAATTTCTCTGTGGATTTGCACCAGGATCCAAATAAATACCCATCTTTGTCTCCTGCTGCTGTAGGGGTTTATTTTCCTGACCTTGGGGGTGTGATATTTTATTTTAGGCTCCACGGGAGCACAGCAGAGGAGCCTCACATCCTGCTGGAGTGCGACAGCAGCGTCCTGGACTCCATCCAGCAGCACCTGAAACTCTACAAGATCCGCAGGAAAGTCACCATCAGCCCCTGCCCCGACCTGTCCCTGTGGGCTGTCCTCCCTGGGGACACCAGCTCCCTCCCCAAATGTGCAGACCAGGCTCTGCTCCTCACCCCTGACCCCAGGGCAGAAGTCATGGGCTGGAGACTGATTGCAAAGAAAGGAGCAAATCTGGCAGAGATTATCCCTGGCAGCCAGCTTGGAGATGTGCAGGATTACCACAGGCACAGGTATAAACAAGGTAAAGCCAAGACCTGGTTTGCACTATGGGTTTTGGGAGTCCACATGCTGATTTCAGGCAGGAATAAGTTATAAACCCTTCATTCCCATTTTTAATGCATTTAATTTGTTCGTTAATAGATGTATTAATTGCTGCTTTGAGTATTAAAGGGAGCTGAGGTTATAATTCTGTCTGGTGGCAATGTTTGGGTATAATTTTCTCTTACTCAGGTTATGGGGATTGGTCAGGAATGCTAAAAGAAAGCCACGATTATCCATTTTCTTAGAGAGAACCTCTGTGGTTGGAGTAATTTTGATTATTTTGAGATGATGCACAGCCTTGGCACTTTGCTTGTTACTGAGGAAGGAAAAGGAAACACCCAGACTTGGCTTCCTAAAAACTTTGTGGCTGGATTTGCTGAGTTAATTCCAAGGTCAGAGAGACTGGTCAGGGATCTCAGTCCTGGGATTCCCAGTGCCTTTGATTTTAGTGTGTCCATGCTGACAAAGGATGAAATTAATTGGGAAAGAGGGTAAGAGGATGGTCCTGTGCTGAAACTGGGATCCCTTTGGGTTGGAAAATCAAACTGAGAACAAGCCAAACAATTCAGAGCACAAATCTAATGAGGAGCAGCATTTACCTTGATGCCTCAGGTTTTGGCTTTTATATTTTCAGATTCTGTGCTGCTTTAGTGTGTGGGTCTGAGCTCCACATCAGGGCATGGTGAGCTCTGTGCACAGAGCAGGGAGACAAAACAATTCCTGCTCCAGCTGGGCACCAAGGACAAATGACCCAAATCTCAGCCCCAGAGCACAAACACCGTGGGCTGGAGAGAGAAAAACAAGCAGGGTGGGACTGCCTGGGCTAAAGCTGGAATGGGACAATGAACTGCAAGGTGCAAATGGAGCAGAACTGATCCCAGGGAGAGACCCCGGCAGCGCTCGTGCATTTTGGGGCCATTTTGGTTCATCTTGGGTGCAGCCCTGGCTGGGCTCTGGTGCTGCCCAAGGTGCATCCATGGAGGCCTTTTAATAAATCCCTGCTTTATTCTTTTTATTCTTTATTATTTCTATTCTGAAATATGGGTCTCATCAGCTCTTGGCGGTCTATTTCACACCCAAGATAGCTCAGCTACCTTAGAAGGCATAAAATCAGCAGGACGGCTTCTGTGGCAGTGTTGGTGACAAAAAGGTTTTAATAAAAGGCAAAAGAACAAACCCTTTACAGAGAAAAACCGAGCAAGGTGCCAGAGGTTCTTGCTTCTAGTAAAACTCCTCACAAAAGCCATCAGTTCCTTTGCTCTCTTCTTTTTCTAGTAAGTTGCTCAGGTGGGACTTTTTGGCTTCTGTCCAACCCTTAAGTTTGAGGTGAAGTCCCCCAAGCCTATGAGGTGTCTTTTCACCTGGTTGAGAAGAGAAAATGTCACCCTTAGGTTGAACATGACACACACACGTGATCAGGGTCTAAGAAGAAAAAGGTTTTTTTATTCTGTGTGTTCTCCAGCTTATATACTCTTAACAAAGCATGATCTTAAGTGTGACTGTGTTCACAGGGGTCCCAGGATGAGGGAAGAGATGAGAATCTTGACTCCATGTTTCAGAAGGCTGATTTATTATTTTATGATAGTAAAATAATTGGCCATTAATTAAAATGTGATTGTGATTGGCCATTAATTAAAAACAACCACATGAGACCAATCCCAGATGCACCTGTTGCATTCCACCGCAGCAGATAATCAATGTTTACATTTCATTTCTGAGGTCTCTCAGCTTCTCAGGAGAAAAAATCCTAGCAAAAGGATTTTTCATAAAAAACGTCCATGATCTTAAGTCATTAACCACATCACACTAACTTATTATATTCATTAGTGCAAAGCAATTAACATCAATATAGTTGGCAAAAGTTTTACAGAAATTTAATAAAGCATGTTTACACATCTACTTGTGCACATAGTCTAGCTTATAAAAAATTTAATGTATTTTTTCTGTTTCCGTGGTGACAGCCTTGTCTTCTTCCTTGCTATGGATACACTCAAAAATCATCAATTGTTATTTATTTTATTAACTCAGCTTTGCTTGCAGGCCAGCTGTCAAGCCTCTCTGTGAAAAATACCAATCACTTGTTTTTAAAATTTTAAAAGTTTAACAGTAATAAAATGGTTATAAATATAGCAATACAATTAGAGTAATAACAATTTGAACAATTTGAATTAAGACAATATGAGACAATAAATACAGAGAGTTATGGATGTCTGGGTACTCTTTTCTGGGCAGCACAAGCTGGAAAAAGGACCCAGGTTAACAAAGGATTAACTCTTAAAAGCAGCAGCCTGTTGCATATTCATACACCTCATACATGATGCATAAATTGCATTCAAACACAGGATTCTGCCTGGGCAGTGTCAGCTTCTTCCTCTGAATCCTGATGGTGTCATCATGGCTGAGCAAGGTGGGAAGAAGTTCATTTCTGATAATGAGGCAATAAATTCTTTTTACCTGAAAGATTCAGGTCTCCTGTGGCTGCTGTCTCGCTGCAAATCCTTTCTTTAAAAAAAGTATCTTACATAGCATCGTTTCTATTTTAACAATTTTTATAACCTAAAACTACATTTAACACCCTACTTAAGAGAATTAATACAGCTTTACTTTCTAACACAACACATCTAATATTCATTTTAATATTTACAAAAAGCCAATCATAAAATACACATTTTTCACCCCCTCCACATTAAACTTCTGGGTTTGTTTCCTTGTTAAGGGCACAAAGGATAGTTTTGCCACTGTGTCAGCAGGGGCACATTGGTATACTGTTGTAGCTCAGTCTAGCCTCCAGATCATCCTTCTCAGGGCACCAATCTCCACCTTTGTTCTCCCCCAGGAATCCCTGAGGGGGTGAAGGATCTCCCCCCTGGCGTCGCGCTGCCTCTGGAATCCAACCTGGCCTTCATGAACGGCATCAGCTTCACCAAGGGCTGCTACATCGGCCAGGAGCTGACGGCGCGCACCCACCACATGGGGGTGATCCGCAAGCGCCTGCTGCCCGTCACCTTCCCGGGGCCGCTTCCCGCCGCGGGCGTCCCCGAGGGCGCCGACATCCTCACGCAGGCAGGGAAACGCGCGGGCAAGTTCCGTGCCGGAGGGGGGGAGCTGGGCATCGCCCTGCTCAGGCTGGCTCACCTCCACGAGCCGCTCCGCATCCCCCTGGACGGCGACAGCGTGGAGCTCAGGGCCGCCACGCCCGAGTGGTGGCCGAAAGGGGCCGCGAAGTAGGTGAGGGAGCGGCTCTGGGAGAGGTTTGGGGTGGTTGGGGTGAGGGAATTTGGGAATGCTGCTGTTCTGTGGGGAGGGTCTCGCAGGATTCCTCACAGCGAGAACCCAAAGCTGTGGCAGATCGCTGTGGGTTGGATCTGCCATGGAAGGACAAATCCAGGGAATTGCAGCTTTTCCTGAGGGTAATCCCCACTTTTTTAGGGTGCCATGACTTGTTGGGACCCTGTATTTAGGGGGTGCCCTGTGTTGTTGGGTTGGACCCTCTTTAGGGGGTGCCCTGTGTTGTTGGGTTGGACTCTGGATGGATCTCCAGGCTGACACTCACTCCCTCAGACTCTGCTCTCCCAAACAACGGGATCAGGACCTTCCCTGTTCCATGCACTGATTTCTCAGTTCAGAATAACCATTCTGAGGTATTACAATCTTATTGGTACCCAAAACCATTCTGAGATATTACAATTTTATTGGTTCCCAAAACCATTCTGAGATATTACAATTTTATTGGTTCCCAAAACCATTCTGAGATATTACAATTTTATTGGTTCCCAAAACCATTCTGAGATATTACAATTTTATTGGTTCACAATAATCATTCTGAGATATTATAATTTTATTGGTTCACAATAACCATTCTGAGGTATTAAATCTTATTGGTTCGCAAAACCATTCTGAGGGATTATAATTCTGTTGTTTTTTTTGTGAGTGGAGATCATGCTGCTCTTATTAAGATGTATTCTCAGGCTGAAGTTTTTTGCTGCAAATTGTTCCTTGCATTGAGCTTCTTCAACTTGCTGATGGGGCTGGTGTTTCTTCCCACCACTGGAACTGTGTTCAGGAAGAGGAACATCTTGTGCTTCACATGTCAGACCTTGATTTTAACTCATCCCAGCTGGGGAAAAAAGGTCTCAAACCTCCTGTCCTGTCTCCTGTTTTGTGGAGGGAGCAGAGCCAGTTCCTGACTCCCTTCTCTCAAACCATTTTTTGGGAGAGGAAGGGGATATTTTCAATGCCACAGGCGCTGGCTTGGCCTGGCCTTGCTGAGGGAGGATTTTCACCATGTTCTGGCTCTTTCTGTGCCCCTCACCCTGTCCCTGCTGCTGGGGTTTTCTCCATCCACCACCCCCAGGGTTTTCAGAGCAGCCCAATGCTTTGCTTTAATTTTTCTGCCTGCCAACACTCCTCTGCTTCTCCAATTTTTCTTCTTGCTGCAACATATTTCTCTTATTATAATATTCCTCTCTTGTTCCAAAGCAAACCAGCTCTGTGCCTCCTGACCCTGTAAACCTGCAGTGATTTATAGGAACCCTTTTTATCAATCCATTACACAATGAGAGAGCTGCCCAGGTGAGATCCCATTTTCTCCAAAACAAAACCAAAAAAGCCTTTGCATGAATATTTGTAACAAAACCCGTCCCAAATCACATTCTGCCTTTGTTTCAGTGTTACTGTGAATGGAATTTGTCTGTAAAGAAAATGCTTATATTGATTAAAATTCTATGGTTGTTGTAAAATGATTCTGTGGAATATCTCATTAATTATTGCCTCTGATTTAAATGGGACTCATCTGAAAGAGAAGATGCCTTTTGTTTGCTTGGTGTGAAGACATGCAACAGAATAAATGCATTTTCAGGTTGCTTGCAGACAAGAACCATGCCTGAGCCTGTTGGTCAGGTGTGGGATTGGTATCAGAGCCTTTCTGCTGGGAAAATAAATAAAATTGGACCCTTTAGAGGCCACAAAGCTGAAGCAGCTTTTCCTCTCTGCCACCCGTTGTGCAAAGGCTGCTCAGAATGGTTTTATTGTCCTGGGGTGAGCAGAGCCTGAACAAACACTGAATCAACTCCTCTGTTTGGGGAAGCCCTGCATCTCCTCTGCCTTGGTCACACATTTCTTTTGTTCTTCACAGTGTTTAAATGGCTTTTGTTGCTGCCAGCAGCTGCAGGTGACACAAGGTTAGACACAAGAAGGTGGTGCTGGGGTGAAGAGGTGTTGGATTCTGGAAAACAAAAAAAAAATGAGGTAGAAATTGAAAGGATGGATGGAGGATAACCCAATCCCTGTTATTCTTAATTTTTTTATTCTCCCTCACAGCCTTCTCTACCTTTAGTGATTGGAGCCAGGTGAATTTGGGGCTGGAGGGTGCAAGAGTTGATTTTGCCTTCCTGAGAGCCATGCAATTATTAAGGCTGGAAAAGACCTCTTGGATCATCAACTCCAACCACTAACAGCACTTCCAAATCCACCACTAATCCACATCCACCCAGTTTTTGGCCACTTCCAGGGATGGTGACTCCACCACTTCCCTTGGCAGCCTGTTCAGGGTTTGACCTTTCCAGTGAGGAAATTGGAAAGGAGAAGGGCTCTGCAGGGAGACCTGGAATGGTTGGATGGATGAGCAGAGTCCAGTAAGATGAAGTTTGATAAATCCAAGTGTCCAGTTCTGCATTTTGGCCATGGTAACCCCTGCAGTGCTCTAGGCTGAAGATGGTGTGGTTGGACACTGCCCAGGCACAAAGGGACCCTGAAGAATATCACAGAATCCCAGAACAGGTTTGGTTGGAAGAGACCTTAAAGACCATCTCATTCCAACCCTGCCATGGACAGGGACACTTCCTCCAGACCAGTGTGCTCCAAGCCCCATCCAGCCTGGCCTTGGACACTTCCAGAGAAGTGGAATGATGGGGATGGGATTTCTCAGGCTCAGAATATCAGCTGCTATAGAAAATGTCCTTCGGTTGTGCCATTTTTGGACTCCAAGATAGACTAAAATCCACCAAAGTGTGCAACAGATTATAGAGAGCAGTGTGGGTGTGTCACTGGGTGAGAAATTGAGGGTTTGGGGTTTTTAGTGTGTTGTGGATGGCAGCAAGATGGAGGGCTCAGGGTGTCTTCCTGGGTTTCTTCTTCAGCTTCTTCTTCCTCCTTCTCCATGGGTTTGGGTGGCATTTTGTAATTGGGCAGAAAAGTCCCCATTGCAGCTCTGTGGGATCAGTTATTGGGTTAAAAGGGAAAATACTCCAGGTGTCAGTTCTTAATGGGATAGTTTAGTTTTAAAAGCCCTTGGAACAAGAGATTGTTGGCCATTTTTGTGCCTTCTGATGCAAAGCTGCTGAACTCCCAGCAGTGAGACTGTTTTACTGATAAGAAACAATAAACACCTGAGTGTGAACATGAACTACTGTATCTGGTGCCTTCAATCCTGACACAGAGAAACCCACACCTGGAACCACCACAGGCTGGATATCAGGAAAAATGTTTCATTAAAAGAATGATGACGTTCTGGCTGCCCGGGAAGGTGGTGCAGTCCCCATCCCTGGGTGTGTTTAACAAAGCCTGGATGTGGCACTGGGTGCCAGGGCTTGGTTGAGCTGTTGGGGCTGGGTTGATTTTGAAGGTCTCTTCCAACCTGGCCGTTCTGGGAATTCTGTGAAATTTCTCCTGAGCACCAACACGGTGACCTGCTCAGATTCCAGCCCCAACCCAAACAGCTGGAAAATGTGGGGCCCTTCCTGATCCCTTTTTAATGTGGGTCCCCCCTTGCTGCCTCAGTTTCCCCTTCCTCTGCCTCAGTGATGCTTTGTGAGGGAAAAGAGTGGAGTAAACACTTGGAATAACCTGAAATCTCTGTGGGATAAGGCAGGAGTCACTGGCAGAGATTGCAGAGGCGAATACATGAAATGGTTGCTTTCGGGAAAAATTTTCCTTTTTTTCTGCCTTTAATTTGATTTTGTTAAAAATTTATAGGAGCAGTGCTTGTCTTCATTGTTACATATTTTTACCTTCTCTGTCATAGTAAAATGCAAAAAACCCATTGTCTTGGTGTGGTGAAGAGTCCAGAAAAATGACTGCTTATACTTCAGTCTAGTAAATATAAATATAAAAATATAAATATAAATATATAATACAACATATTTATTTGTTTATTTATATATTCTAGTATATATTCTATATATATTCTATGTATTCTATAGATATATATATTCTATATATATTCTACTATGTATTCTATAGATAGATATATATTCAATATATAATTCTATATATGTTATCTACATATTCTTTATATTCTATATTATATATATATACACATAGAGATATATATTTTCTATTTATATATCTATAAATATATATAATATAACATATATAGATAGATATTCTATTATATATTATATATTCTATTTATTATATAGATATATCTATATTCTATATATATTCTCTATATATTCTATATATAGATTGATATTATATATATAATTCTATATATATTCTCTATTTGATATATTTTATATGATATATGTACATAGAGATATATCTTTTCTCTTTATAAATATAGAAATTTATAACATATATATTCTCTCTTTATATATATTCTACTATATATATTCTCTATTTGATATATTCTATATATATTCTCTATATATTCTGTATATATATTCTCTATATATTTTATGTATTCTACATTTTCTATATTATATAGATAGATAGATATTCTACTATATTTTATATATATAGTCTATATATTCTATACATATAGACTATATATGTATATACATAAAAACATAAAAAAATAAATATATATATTCTACTACAGGTTGTTAAAACCACCGCTATGCCCTATTAAAAACATAATTACTCACAGGGATCCACACTGCTGTGCCCAGGTTTTGGGTGAGCATCTTCACTCTGGATGACTTTAAGAATCCCTCACCAATATTGTTACTTAAATCAATATTTTGATTGTTTTTTTCCTGCTGCTGAGCCCTTTCAGCCCTTCAGGGAGTGTCCAAAAACTGCCCAGACAAAGCCCCAAATTGGATTTATTCCTCACAGGCTGCCTTGGTGCTGCTTTTCCAGGAGATTCAATTGCTCCAGGGTTTTCAGGGCTGGAAAATTTGGCAGTTTTCATCCCCTTTTCCAACAATTCCTGCTGAAACCACTCTCTGCATGGCCATTGTGGCAAGTTTTAATGTTATTTTGAGAGGAGGGTGTAGCTCCTGCTACTTCTAATTATTTAATATTTTGGGAACACAGTTTCTGCTGGAGAGAAACAAAGACAAATGCTACATTTTGGTTTTAAATCCTTTTCCCCAACTCTTTCCCTGGGTGGTATTTTGCTTTTTTAGACTGTGAATCCTTCATGGAAAAGTTTGGGTTTTTTTTTTTTTTTTTTTGTTGGAACCCTCTTCTTGAGCCATTTCTACCTAAACTGTTTTTGTGGATTTGAGTCTGGATTTCCTCTTTTTCCCTCTGTCTATCCAGGCCAAAGGAGTGTGGAATTTTGCTAAAATCACTAAAGTCAGTTTGTGCTTCTGCCAAACTGCCACAACTCTGGAAATCTTTGGGTTTTCTCTCTTCTCCTTCATCCCTGCCTGAGATTTTTGATTTTTCGGGGTTTTGAGGAAAAAAAAAAAATTGGAAATGAATAGAAATCTTCTTGTTTCAGTTTTTAGATGTTATTTTATTCTCCGGTTTTGCTGGCTTGACAGCTGGAGGGTGTCTGGGAATCTCATTGGAAGTTTTGGGACAAACCAGAGGGGGAACAGTAATTCAGCAAATAAAAGTTGGGTTTGTAGAGCTGATCTCATTTCCTACTTATTGCTGTGTCAGAAAAGCTGCAGGGAATAAATTTAATATTTGGGGAAGGTTGTGTGCTGTATGTGCCACTCACATTCTGTTTGATGAGAGCAGTTTAATTCAAATTTTGGAGTTTAACTTCAATAAATGCATGTCAAAGGTAGCTTTTATAATTTTTTTTTTTTGTGGTTTTTCTTTTTAAATTTCGTGGGAATTCAGCACTTCCTCTTTTTTCCAGTCTCAAGAATAATAATTCCTGACTGATGATGGACTCCACTTCCCAGCAACCCAACTAAATCACATTTTAACTGGGTTTTGTGTCATTTTCTTCAAAAAGATTAAGATTGATCTGTTTGCAATTCCCATTCCCATTGTCTCTGGATACATTTATTTGATGAAATTACATTTGATTTTTTTCTTTGGTAGTAAAAATAGAGTGATGTGGGGGAATGGTCAGGATTTGTAATCTCAGGCAAAGAACTGTGGGAAAACCATGAATTTATTAAGCAAAAATAATGTTTAAAAGGTGATAAAATGCAACTGTCACTGAGAAATTTGATAAAGGGGAAAATGCAAATCAGCTTAGCATGGAAGGAAGTCTTGACTTAAAATAAATTTCATTTTTAATTCTTTTTAGTGCTACTTTCAGTGGGAACACAGGAACAGAAGTGCCACCACCACCAAAACCACCTGAATTCCAGTGAATTATTTGAGATACCAAACCCCCAGGGATACAAGAGGTGTAAAGTCCTTTTACTGTGAAATACGATGCAATTGTAATGTCTATGTCTAATACAGAAACTAAATGTATAGAAACATTTAGTTTCTATATTAGAAATACAGAAATTATGTCTAATAAAGACACTAAAATTTCCCCAGTGGCTTGTGCTTCCTGATTACAGCTTAAATGGGTTTGAAATATTAAAATGTATCGTTTATTACTCTATAAGTATAGTACATTTAGTATATATACACTAAGTATATATGTATAAGTATATATCTATAAGTACACTGCATATACATGCTTTTATTAGATGTATACATATTTGTTTATTTAATATATATATAAATACAGCATGTATACATTAATATATCTAATATAAATAGTAATACATATATACTTATATTTGAAAATATAGAAATATAGTATATATATATGAATATATCCACTTATATATGTACTTTATATATTTTATAGATATACACCTTTATACTCATATTCTTTTTTATATATACACACTTTCACACATATTGTTTAAATATATATGCTTGTATATACACAAATACTTATAGATATAGTTTTATAGTTATATAATTTTATATATATGTACTTTTACACATATATATAGTTTAAATATACATATATGTTTATACTTCCATACTTTTATAGATGTACATTCACACACACATAAATATATATATATATGTTTTTATATATACTTCTTAATATATATACATATATTATTTAACTATATATACATATATAGACACGTACTTTAAGAATATACTTTTATAATGATATAATTTTACATATATGTACTTTTACACATATATATCCTTTAAATATACATAAATCTATATACATATAATTTTATATATATTTGTACTTATATACTTTTATATGTGTACTTTCACACACACCTATAAATATATATATGTATACATTTATGTATAAACTTGTAAATATACATACTATTTATTTATTTAACTATTTATACATATATTTAACTATATATTTAACTATTTATACATACATACACACATACTTTTAAAGATATATTTATATAATTTTATATATGTGCTTCCACACACATACAAATATATATATACATTTATATATATACTTTTTAATAGCTATATACTTATATAGTTTAAAAATATATACATATATACACACATGCTTTGATATATATTTATATACTTTTACAGATATACTTTTATAGATATGCTTTCACACACATGTACATGTACATATATATTTCTCTCTATATATTTATACTTATATACTTTTCTATATATACAAATAGATATTTTTACTTATTGTTATACGTTATTATTATATACTTTAATATACTTATATATAGATATACTTTTACATATATATATACGTATATGTATATAATATTAAATATTCTATATTTATACGTAACTACAGAATAATGATCACCTGAGCACAATTAGCCGCTAATTGGGGAGGAGAAGCCGCATTTCCCAAACCTGCGGGCGCTGCTTTCCCACCCGGGCAGCGTTTCCTCATTAACCGGCTCAGCTCATTATAAACCCCGCGGGCAAGGGGATCCCGACCTGGGGATAACGGGAACGGACCGTAATTCCTGATCCCAAACCTCGGGATAACCGGAACGGACCGCAATTCCCGATCCCGAACCTCCGAATAACGGGAACGGACCGCAATTCCCGATCCCAAACCTCGGGATAACCGGAACGGACCGCAGTTCCCGATCCCAAACCTCGGGATAACGGGAACGGACCGCAATTCCCGATCCCAAACCTCCGGGAGAGGGGAAACGGACCGCGATTCCCGATCCCGAACCTCAGGATAACGGGAACGGACCGCAATTCCCGATCCCAAACCTCGGGATAACGGGAACGGACCGCAATTCCCGATCCCAAACCTCGGGATAACGGGAACGGACCGCAATTCCCGATCCCAAACCTCGGGATAACGGGAACGGACCGCAATTCCCGATCCTCGGGGACACCGGGCACAGACTGCGATTCCCAATCCCAGACCTCGGGGACAGTGGGAACGGACGCAATTCCCGATCCCAAACCTCGGGAGGGAGAGAACGGACCGCAATTCCCAATCCCGCCCTCGGGAACACCGGGCACGGACCGCAATTCCCAATCCCGGGCACAGCAGGTACAGACCGCAATTCCCAATCCTCAGGATACCGGGCACGGACTGCAATTCCCAATCCCGGGCACACCAGGTACAGACCGCAATTCCCAATCCTCAGGATACCGGGAACGGACCGGAATTCCCAATCCCAATCTCGGGATACCGGGCACGGACCGCAATTCCCAATCCTCAGGATACCGGGCACGGACCGCAATTCCCAATCTCGGGATACCGGGCACAGACTTCAATTCCCATTTCCCATTCTCGGGCACACCGGGCACGGACCGCAATTCCCAATCCTCGGGCACACCAGGTACAGACCGCAATTCCCAATCCTTGGAATACCGGGAACGGACCGGAATTCCCAATCCCAATCCTCGGGCACACCGGGCACGGACTGCAGTTCCTAATCCTCGGGATATCGGGAACGGACCGAAATTCCCAATCCCAATTCTCGGGCACACCGGGCACGGACTGCAGTTCCTAATTCTCGGGATACCGGGAACGGACCGAAATTCCCAATCCCAATTCTCGGGCACACCGGGCTGCAATTCCCACTCCTCGGGCACGGACTGCAATTCCCAATTCTCGGGCACGGTCCGCAATTCCCAATCCTCGGGAACACCGGGCACGGTCCGCAATTCCCAGTCCTCGGGCACGGACTGCAATTCCCAGCGTCCCCGCGCCGCCCGGCCCTGCGGTGACATCAGCGCTCCCGGGCCGGGACTGGCTGGGCAGCGGCGGCGGCCGAGTGTGAGCTCCGCTTTCCCCGCGCTCCTCCGGGGCCTCCCCGCGCCCGGCCCCGCCGCCCGGGAGCCTCCGTGGCCCGGCCAGCCCGAGGTGACACCGGCGGGGCCGCTCCCCGGGGCTTTCCCGAGGCTTTCCCGCTGCTTCCCGCGCTGTCCCGCGGCTCCGGGAGGGCGGAGGAGACGCTTTGCTGTCATAGCCTGGCAACGGAGCGCGTGTGGTAACGGGGGTGAGCGGGGATCCGCTGCTGGCCGGGGCACGGGATCGGGGATCGGCTCCTCCGGCCGCCCCTGCCCCGCCGGGCTCGGCTCCGGTCTCGCTGGGCTGTGCCGGGGGCAGCGAGAGCAGCCGGGGAATGGCAGGTGGGACCCGGCGGCTGCGCGGGTTGGTCTCGGTGCAAGTTGGCTCTGGATGCGGGATGAGGTTTCTGCGTGTCCGGAGGGGATAACAAACTCGGGGTGTCCGGAGGGATAACTTGGGGTGCCTGGATGGATGCTCGGGCTGTCCCAGGATGATAACTAACTCGGGGTGTCTGAAGGGATAACTTGGAATGCCTGGGAGGGATGCTCGGGGTGTCCAGAGGGATGCTCGGGGTGCCCGGAGGGGTGCTTGGGCTTCCCGGGGAATAACAAACTCGGGGTGTCCAGAGGGATAACTTGGGGTGCCTGGATGGATGCTCGGGGTGTCCAGGGCAGAGGGATAATTCGGGGTGTCCCAGGGTGATAACTAACTGGGGGTGTCTGAAGGGATAACTTGGAATGCCTGGGAGGGATGCTCGGGGTGTCCAGAGGGATGCTCGGGGTGCCCGAAGGATAACTCGGGGTGCCCGGAGGGGTGCTTGGGCTTCCCGGGGAATAACGAACTCGGGGTGTCTGAAGGGATAACTTGGAGTGCCTGGATGGATGCTCGGGGTGTCCAGAGGAATAATTTGGGGTGCCCGGAGGGATGTTCGGGCTGCCCAGAGGATAATTCGGGATGTCTGGAGGGGATAACAAACTCGGGGTGTATAGAGGGATAATTCAGGGTGCCTGGAGGGATGCTCTGGCTGCCCAAAGAATAATTTGGGGTGCCTGGGGGATGCTTGGGCTGCTCAAAGAATAATTCAGGGTGTCTGGAGGGGATAACTGACTCGGGGTGTCCAGAAGAATGATTCAGGGTGCCTGGATGGATGCTTGGGCTGCCCAGAGGATAATTTGGGGTGTCTGGGGGGGAAGATAACTAACTTGGGATGTCCAGAGGGATGCTCGGGCTGCCCAAAGAATAATTCGGGGTGTCTGGAGGGATGATTGGGCTGCCCAGAGGATAATTTGGGGTGTCTGGTGGGGATAACTAATTCTGGGTGTCCGGAGGGATAACTTGGGATGCTTGGAGGGATGCTCGGGCTTCCCAAAGGATAATTCGGGGTGCCTGGAGGGATGATTGGGCTGTCTGAAGGAGAATTTGGGGTGTCCGTGGGATGCTTGAGCTGCCCAGAGGATAATTCAGGGTGTCCAGAGAGATGCTGGTGGTTTGAACATCTGGAAGACCACCCAGGATACTGATTTCTGCTGATATTGGTGATACTGATGTTGATTTCATGATCAGATCGCTGATGTTACAGTGATTTCTGCACAGTAACGTTGGCTGAGATTGCTGTAGTTAAAAAAAAGTGTGGTGAGTTACTTTC
Source organism: Melospiza melodia melodia (assembly GCF_035770615.1). NCBI lineage: Eukaryota > Metazoa > Chordata > Aves > Passeriformes > Passerellidae > Melospiza > Melospiza melodia. The sequence continues at coordinate 2,695,659 of NC_086194.1, forward strand.
CTAGTAGTGTTCAGTGTTCAGATTTCTCAGAGCTTTCAGGTGGTTATTTGATACCAGTGCTGATAAAACTCAGATTTCTCCAGTTATCTCGTGATGCTGAGCTCCAGAGCCTCCTAGCAGGAGGCTATAAAAGTTTTTCTCAAAGTGAATGGGAAATTTGAGAATCTTGCTGTCATCTTGAGATGTGTAGTTACTTCCCAACCAGGTAATGAAAACATTAAAAACTTGTCTGTTCCTCTTTAGAAACAGTTTAGGTGTTTGAAGGGATGTTGTGACAGTGCTTTGTTCCAATCTGAAGCCCTGAGGACACTTAATTATGACTTTATTTTCACAAAGGGAGGAGGAAATCAAATGGGAAAAGTGGCTTTATATCTAATTTGAATAGTCTAATGAAATTAAGACACAAACTTTTATATAATATTTAGTGTGTCCTGATCTCTGTTCAGCTGATTTAAAAGTTCTGTTTATTTTTGTCCACATGTTACAGCAGTTGTAACTTCAGTAAGTGTGGGTTTTCCCCATTCAGCAATGCATAATTTCAGCATTTTTGTGCACTTTAGGATATATTTGGAAAGAGTTTGATTTAGTAGAATTTTAACTGTACTGGATAGGTCAGAATGAACTGGGAGAAATATTTTGTAACTCTAGCTGGAATTTTATATTCCTGAACGAAAAGGTTTATTTTAGTACCAATAATCCTATTTTACAGCACAGGACATTATCTACAAATCAGGCACTTGTGGTGCCTTTGGATTATTTGTCATTAAAGTGAGTGGAAGTCCAGTAAAATCTCATTACCTGTTTAATATTCCCTTATGTATCCTGGGACTCCTAGGAGATAATGGAGTGTGAAATGTGACAGGAATTGTAAGTGAAGGTGAATTCCATTCCCTTTTATTGTCATGTAGCCTGCATTTAAAAAAGGTGAAACTTCAGAGTAAACCACTTAGAAATAGTGGGAGTGAAGTGTTCAGAGTATTTGTGGCTTTGGGCAACAATCAGGAGTGTAGAGGTGTAAGATCTATCATTAAAAACAATATTGGTAACTTTTTGAAATGGTTTAAGAGCATGTCTGAGCAGGGCTTTGTTTCTAAACTCTCTGCTGGCAAATTATTAATTTTTTTTTTTAACTAAAGCAAGAATTTCAGTCAGTGGAGAGGTTATGAGTTAGAGGCTTTAATAGAAATGTTGCAGAAATGATTTGTGTGTTTGGGTGGGGGTTTTTGGCTCAGAAAGAGGCACCTGTCAAAGGTATCACTGCCTTCCTTCAGGGATGGAATTGAGGAGCTGGTTGGAACCTCTTATCCCCAAAACCTTTCTGCCATGTAGCTTTGTAAAGCAGGCCTAAATATAAAATAAGTAAAAAAAAATAAATAAAAAGATGTGTTAGAGGGAAATGTGGGTCTTCAAACCTGGCACCTGATGATTCTGGAGCTTGTAATGTGGTTGGAAGTTCTCAGGCCTTCCCCATTTCCTTCTGAAATCCCCTTTTTATTTCCCACTAGTGCAAGAAGCATCTCTTTGTGGCAGCCACAGATGGAAAATATATTTATCTCTAGGAGGCTGGAGCACAAGGGCAGCACCCAAAGCTGTTTTTGAGCACCTGTGTGAATTTTAAGCTTCACTTGGACTCTTGTGTGGGTTGTGAATTCCAAACGCAGCACCTGCAACAGTTTGGGAGTTTCCCATCATTTCAGGGAATTCCTGTTTTAGAGGGATCAATGGATTGTTGTTTGGGCTTCAGGATATTCCTGAGTGCTTTTGAAATCTACTTCTGAAGTTGCAAATAAGGGTTGTGGCACAGAGGTAATGATTAACCAGATCAATAATGTGTATGGTGAGGGGTGCCTTGACAGAAAAACAGCTGATAAAAGGTTGGTGTGGTGAGATCCCATTTCTGGGAGCAAAATCCAGGTTGGACATCAGATCAGCCAAATCCTTGGTGATTTGGTGCTGCAGGATGGGGGGAATCAGCCACAGTGGGATGTGGAGTTGCTGCTTTTTTTTTGCCAGGGTCAGGATTAAATGTGTGAGATGGAATTTCTTGTTGGGACTCAGATGTTTATCAGTCACAGTCTCACAAACCCTGAGTTCTGCAGCACTTCACTCTCACAAACTAAAAATGGAGCCCCATCTCTCTCTACAAGGCCTTTGAAGGATCAACTGTCCAATTCAGAAATGACACCGAAATTATTTTTACTTTTAATCCAATAACCAACCACCCATGGCTGCAATGGGGACTTTTTTATCCAATTACACAAAACCACCCAAACCCATGGAGGAGAAGGTGAGGAAGAAGGACCAACCTCCACTCCAAAACCTCCATCTTGCTTTATATCCATTACTGTATTCTAAACCCTTAAACTCTGAGTTTCCCACCCTGTGGTATCACACACTTCTATCCAAACTCCACACCCACAATCCCAGTTCTATCATTCCATTCTGGAAGCTTCTCCAGGGCCTCAGGTCAGTGCAGTGTTCTCTTGGGGGTCAGTGCCTGGCAGCACAGAAATCTGAAATTCTCAGCAGCCAGGGCTCCAACAGTCTGACATCGTCTCCTTCCTTTAGGACAGGAGCAGCTGCTTTGTCAGGTTTGGAGAATTTATCGTAACGTGACTGCTGCGAAATTTATTCTAATTTATATTAATCATAAAAGCTGCGCTGCCTCAAAGCTCTGAGTGAAGTTCAGTGAAGATGAAGCCTTAGGTTTGTGCCGGGTGTTGATTCTGTCCCCTGGGACATTGCTGTGTCCTGACAAGTGTCACACGTGTGGCAGGGGACAGCCACAGCTGGACAGTCCCTTGTGCTGTAATGGGTCAAAGTGGAAGGATTTGGGGATCAGAACATTCCACCTGGAGTGCTCTTGGGAACAGGGTGTTGGTCAGGTTGGAAAAAACCTCTGAGGCCATCAAGTCCAGCCCTGTCCCCACGGGTCACATTCAGATCCCTTTTGAGCACTGCTGGCGGTTCCACCATTGATGATGGTGATGGATTCCAGCACTTCCCTGCCATCCTGCTCCAATGCCTGACTCTGATAATTCACTTGTGGGGAATATTGGAAGGAATTTGAGCTGGGACCTCTGAATTGTTTTTGATGGCGCAGTTTATTTTCTTATCTTCCCCTTTTTTCTATTTTTTCTAATTCCTTTTTTCTATTGCCTATGTTAATTCTTTGCGACGCATCAAATGCACTGTTGATAATATTGTTCAAGATTTATTTTAAAAAAAAAAATTTCTCCTATTGGTAACCAAAAAATTGGTACAGTGAGAATATAGTTGATAAGGCAGGAAGGGTGAGCTTGGCTCACATCTTCACTGCATGGTTCAGAAGGTCACCAGACCCTTAGTTACAAGATTTTTTTAAGGAGTTGTTGACCAATAAAACGCTGCCAATAGGATATTTATGCCAAGAATATTTGTTTTTTGATTTAATCTTTAACTATTTTGTCTTATGGATCCATGCTACAGTGTGAGTTTTCTAAGCCAACCATGTTATAACACACAAAGCTACAGTACTGTATTATAAACTCCTTGTTTACTTCTGTAACTACTTTTAATTTTTCATATATCTGAAACTTTAAAACTCTAAACTTCCTCTACTTAGCTTAACATTCTCTGCTTTAAACTGTAAATCCACATTCTCCCTTCTAGCACCTCAGTTTGGGAGCCTTTTCCAAGGTCAAATCAAAGCCTGGGTTTAATTCTAAGCTTTGGCTTACAGGCCCAAAGTTCTGAGAGTTCCTTGCATTTCAGATTCATGCATTTAAGTTAAAAGCATAAAGATCCTTGTTAGCAGTGTTTTAGTAGTCAATAACTCCTTTAAAAGTCTTGTAACCTTCAAACCATACAGTAAAGATGTAAGCCAAACTCACCCTTCCTATCTGTGCAAAAGGTAAGAAAAATAAACCACATCATCAAAACCAATTCAGAAGTCCTGTCTCAAATTCTGTGGGAATTGAAAAAACAGAAACTTCTATGAGCACTGAAGGATTTGATTTGTATCTTTGAAAGAAGCTTGGATTGGTGTAAAAATATAATATACAGATGTTAAGTAGAAAAATCATAAACTTATGTTTCTGTAGTTGTAAGAAAGAGAATTTGCTTTAAATAAGTGAGAAATTGTATTGATAAGATGGTGAAGGGGTTTATACTGTAGTGGTTGTATGGAGTGAGCTGTGAGTTTAGAAGTTATAATAGAAATATATTTATGCATGTGAGACAAAAGCCCATTGGACAAAAGCATCCACAGGGCAGGAGAAATGAGTAAAGGTGATGGGTCAGAAAAGCAAAATAAACCCTATAGCAGCTGTCTATTAGTTTAGAAAGTTCTATATTGTCTTGTAACAAAGAAATTATGACTACTCTGAGCTATGGCCAACTGCTTGCTCCTCTAAAATCTCACAGCCTCTGAGACTGATGTTTATCTGAACAATAAAGCATTCTTAGCCTGAAAATAGCCCCATCCCTTCATTAAAAGCAACAACAATGATAAAATGCCTTCCAAAATTCCCCATGAGTGAGTTCTCACCCCTTCCCTGGCAGGATGGATTTCCGTGTCTGGCTTTGGGATAGGGATGGCTGGGCTGGGGGAGCTAGAAATGAATTTTGTGTACAAATACAGCTTTGACAGACCTGGTAACTGCTTTTTTTTGGGTTTTTTATTGCTTTTAACAGGAGAAGTTGTTCCTTAGGAGCCTTGATCCCAGCCTGCACGCAATGCTGCTCGCTCCAGAGGAGAGAACCTGGGTGCTGATGACAGGGACATGGTCCAAGTGCCACCCCTGGGCAGTGCCAGCCGCAGGTGAGCCCAAAGCTGAGCTTTTGCAGGGCAGCAGAAATAAAAACTTGGGTGAGGGGTTTGTTTTATGGTGAATAACCATGTTACATAAAGCCTCAGCACCTGGAGGGAATGTTGCATCCCAGGTGGAGCAGCTCTCCCTGGTTGTGTCAGAGTCATCCTCTGGTCATGGGAATCCAGCAGATCCTCCAAGCTGTTCTTGGCTTTGTCAGGCTCACCACAAAGTCCTGAAGAACAGCTGCTGGAAGTTTCCGTGCACCCAAAAAAATAAAAACAAACCCAAAAATCTTTGGTGGTATAAAATGAATATTTAGGTTCTTGTGTTAAAACAAAATAAACAAATGGTCTGTGAGCCTGTGAATATTCTTAATTGTAATTGGGCAACAGAACCCATGTATTGAACAAACACCTCATAAATTTATTAATCTAATTTATTTATGAATATTAATTTATTATTTTTATTATTATTTATTTATGCACACACACCTTAAAATTTATTTTATTCACTTTTATTCCCACACACACACCTTGTTCCCCCTCCTTAAAAGGTGCTTTTTTTAAGGTGATTTTGACCCAGTTAAGAGTGGTCTGGCAGACTTGGGATTTTCCTCAGAAAAAAAGTTTCTTGATTCTTTGGCTGCTGAAAAGGATCCTTTCCTTTTGCTGCTGTGACAAATCTTTTTGATGATGTGAGTTCAGGATTTAGAGGGAAGTCTTCAGTAATCTGCCATTTTTATAGTTTTATCCCTGATATTAAGGGGTCTGAATAACTGACCTATTTTCTTCCCTGAATTTGGTTTTTTTGCATATTCTTTTTGCCTGTTTACTTCTGCTGGTTCATTTCCTGGGAAACCCAAAAAAGAAATTTAGAGATTTGGTTTATTTTGGGTTTTTTATTATTTTATTTTTTTACCTAGTGGTTTCAGAGAATCCCTGGCAGTGCACCCTGAATGAGTCAGGCAGTCCCCATGTGCTACAGATTAAGAAATCCATAGGTGGGAGTTATTAAAAATCTTCAAAAAGCCACAAAACAGCATGTTTTTATGCTTGTTTTATCCTGCCAAGGAATAAACAGGAAATCCTTCCCCTGCCAAGGAATGAGAGCAGAATCCCCTCAGTGTGGGTGTGATAATGCTGCAGGGCTGTGGTTTGCTGTTGTTATCAGGGATGTTCTTGCAGTGCTCTGGGGCAGGGAGATCCTGCAGCTTTAGGATAACTGATTCTAAAAAGGCTTTTGGCTAATTTTAATGCTTTTTTTGGAAAATCAAGAGCTCTGTCAGGTGGGATTTCATGTCAGTGAAAGCAGTTTCTCCTGATTGTAAAATGGAGCAATATTTAGCTGTGGTTAGGTTATTTTTCAGCTTATAAAAGGTTTTCTCAGAGAACTCTTAATCTGATATGAGCCAGAAGCTCTTCTGACATCTAAAGAGGAGGAAATCCTTCCTAAAGGTGCTGAGACCCTGGAGCAGCTTCCCAGAGCAGCTGTGGCTGCCCCTGGATCCCTGGAAGTGCCCAAGGCCAGGTTGGACATTGGGATTTGGAGCAGCCTGGTCTGGTGGAACCTGCAGGTCCATTCCCAACCCAAATCATTCTGTTCCAGTCCCCCAGATGTTCATAACCCTGGCATAATTTAGGATTCTCCAGGAAAATTCCTAAAACTCCTTCCAGGTAGCCCAAGGGATCTCCCAAGCTCCTGGCATCTTGGAATGACAGCCATGAGTCTGGAGCTGCTTTCAGGGCTTTGGACAACTCTGGGAGCAAAACCCTTCCAGTGATGAGGGGCAACATGGGAGTGTCTGTCAATTCTTTTGCTTCTTTTCTGCCAAGGTCAGGATTGAATGTGTGAGATGGTGTTTCTTGTTGGGACTCAGATGTTTATCAGCTCTTATCTCTGTCACACACACACAAATCCTGAGTTCTGCAGCACTTCACTCTCACAAACTAAAAATGGAGCCCCATCTCTCTCTGCAAGGCCTTTGAAGGATCAACTGTCCAATTAAGAAATGACACCTCAATTATTTTCACTTTTAACCCAATAAACAATCACCCATGGCTGCAATGGGGACTTGGAAAAGAAGATGAAGAAGGAGGAGGAGGAAGGTGAAGAAGAAGGAGCAGTCTCCACCCCAAACCTCCACCTTGCTTTATATCCATTACTGTATTCTAAACCCTTAAACTCTGAGTTTCCCACCCTGTGATCTCACACACTTCTATCCAAACTCCACACCCACAATCCCAGTTCTGTCATTCCATTTTGGAAGCTTCTCCAGGGCCTCAGGTCGGTGCAGTGTTCTCTTGGGGTCTGGCAGCACAGAAATCTGAAATTCTCAATAATCAGGGTTCCAGGCAGTCTCCTGCCGTGGAATCCTGGCTGAGAGAGGCTTTTCACAGGGTTCAGGTCTCTGTTTCCAGCTGCCCCATCTGGGAGAATCCTCTATGTGGCAAATGCCTCAGGCACATCTTTCACTGATCTGGCAGAGCACAGAAGCCCAGAATGGTTTGGGTTGGAAGAGACCTTAAAAATCATCTCATTCCACCCCCAGCCATGGGCAGGGACATCTCCCACTGTCCCAGCTGCTCCAGCCTGGCCTTGGCCACTGCCAGGGATGTGGCAGCCACAGCTTCTCTTGGAATCTGTGCCAGGGCCACCCCACCCTGACAGGAAGCAACTTTCTCTTAATAGCTGATGCAAATCTCTCCTTTTTTCTTGTCACAAATACCACAACAATATCAATGTCTAATAGCTTTCATGCTGTTTAATTTTGTATAAATTTATACCTGAAATATTAACATTTTACTGATGAGGTTGTGCTCATGTATTTCTCCTCAAAAGAAACTTTGGCAGAGAATTTAAGTCCAAGGAACTGCTTGAGGCTTTTGGAAATAGTGAATGGTTTTGGTAAATAGTTTTTTTTTTTTGTCTGTTCCTTCACTGTTTGAATGAAAAAATTAGTCCACCACACCTGTCTAGGCTTTAGATGTAGTTTTTTATTGTTGTTTTTGATGGTGATTTATTAAGACCAGTGGCTTTCCTGGGATTTGCAGGGGAATAAATGAAATAATTTGATTTTTTTCCCCCTCTTTTTTTTTAAGGCTGCATTTAATTAAACTCTGATTTTTTGAGTTAAATTTAATTAATTGAATTAATTGCTTTTTAATTCTGAGTTTCCATCCCTTTTTTTTTTTTCCCCTGCAGCTTGTTAGTGGTTCCTGTGTAAACCCCTGAGGAGAATTCAGTGTTTGCCTGGGGGGAAGGACAGGCTCCAGTGCTGTGGAAGCACTGAGCCTTATCTAGGGTACATGAAGTCCCTCTTCTCCTGGGCTTTAGACACAGCTCCCATCAGCAGTGATGAATGGCTCTGGAAATAAAACATAAATCCATTTGTTACACATCCTATTTTTAATCTGTGCACAAATGTTTTATTCTCTGGCCAAGGAGCAGGGATTTCTCTCTGTCTGCTGCTCCCTGGTAGCCCAAACAGGACCAGGGGCTGTGGGTGTGCTGCTAAATTCTTGTGGGATTTTGGCCTAATATTAGCATTTATTTAACCTAATATTTGGTTAAATAAACACTGCCAGGCTGTTCATATGTTCCATGCTGTTTATATGGAATTTTACAGGATATTTGTGTGGTCTCCTTGGGGTCTTAAATGCCTCTAATTTTGTTATTTAATAGGGATTGGTTTGGGTGTGCAAAATCAGTTTGTAGCAAGTGATAAACTTGTGTAAAGTTTTTATTTATTTATTTAAAATAAATTTATTCACTGCAGAGTTGTTCTGCCCTGCTCTTGGTAAAAACACACATGACCAGAGAATATTTCTGTCCAACCTTTCCAGAAAATCTCCAGGAATGGAGATCTGGGTCTGGGACAGCTTTCAGTAGGCCAAGGATTAATAGTAAATTAAATTCAGAGAATTCCAGGTTTGAAGAGGCCTCAAATACCGTCTGCTCCAGTTTTTCTTGGCATAAATAACCTTGGAAGAAATAATTTATTTGTGATATTCCTTTCTGCAGCAGTACTGAGTTACTTTTCTTCACCCACATTTTGCTCTGTGGAGTTCCCAGATGCCTCTCCCTTCTTCACTGGAATATTTTGTGTTTTTTGGGGTATAACAGGGATGATGGCTCTTGTTTTCCAGAGGGGATGTGTTTGCCTGGCACAGGTGCATTCCCAGTCTCATAGAGCTCTGAAGGTGCCACACCAACACCTAAAATGTGAAACCTGTGGAGAATCCCTATTGCTGTGCAGTAAGTCAGCTCTATTTATTTATTGCATTTATTTTATGCATATTTATTTTTGGAGGACAGATTTGGGTTAGTTTAAGGCAAGGGAGGGACATGATTTAGACTTGATCCTTTTGTTGTGGTTACGTTACGCCGTGCTGAAAAATTAATTTATTTCAGGAAACAAAAGCAAAGCTTTACTCTGCTGCCTTTCCTGCTCACCAGATGAACATCTAATATTAAATAATATTATTTTTTATCTGTTCCCTGCAGGAGGCAAACCATGGACACCCAGTTGTTCTCCCCATTCCTGGGAGCAGTCCCCAGTCCCCCCACGCCCCCAGAGCCCTCCCAGCTGTGCAGGGACTGGCTGGGGTGTGCTGAGGATTTTGGATCCCAAAATGCCTTCCAGGAGTGCCCAAAAAAAAGGTATCAGCATCCCTGCTGGGGCCTTCTTGTGTTACAGAACAAATTCTGGATTTTTTTTGGGAGAGTTTCAGGCGTCTCTGGAAGCTCAGCAGGTTTTCTTTGCTCTGTGGTGGTTATTACTGAGGTTGTGAAAAAAAGATGTGTGGGGTTTGTTTTTTCCATCCTAAAGCCAAGTGACAGTGACTGAATATTGCCTTTTTTGGAGGGTGATAGAAACTTTTTTATTGGGTGATAGAGACTGACACAGCAGCTTTTGGTGCGAAAATGCTCTTTTAATGAGCATTTCTAATGCCTCACTGCATTTTTTGTATCATTTGCTTAATAAGAAAAGCAAAATCTGAGCTGAGCAGAAAGTGGAGTCCACTGGCTCACAAGGTGCTGAAAGGAAACAGTTAAATAAGATGATGGATTGCAAAAAACCTTAATTTTTTTTTGGTTTTCAGTGGGAAATGTCAGAGTGAGGTGTATTTTTGAATAAAAGATCACAGCTTTGGTGTCAGCTGTGAGAGTTAATTTTAAGCAAGGAGTGGCGATTTGCTAAATAAAGTATACGGTATTTTCTTAAAGCAGCCTTTAGATTATTGCAAGCTAGCTTTAAAAAACAAACAAGTTTTGGAATTAGGGTTAATTCATGTAAATTATTGGGTTAATTCATGTCTATACCCATTCTGAGCCTGTGGATATTCAAAATTCCTTGAGGCCTCCCTTAAAAAAAAAAAAAAAAAGAACAAAAAGTAAAGAAAAAACTTTGCTATTTGACCAAAGCACATAAAAGATCTGGTTATCAAATATCAGTTCTGCATTCACAGAACATTTTCAAGAACCTTTGCACTTCTGAGCATCCTAAATTAAATTCAGGTTCCTTGGGAGAGGAAACTGAGCAATCATAGGGTAAATCAGGGACTGAGTTAGAGGTGAAACTGGTGAGGTCTGAAAAGCCAGCAGGGTGTGATTCTCACTGAGATTAAAAATGTGATTTTTTTTTTTTTTATATGAGTTTGTCCCAATTTTATGGTCTCTGTTAATCAGCAAAGTCAGTGAGCAATTGTGTGGCAGCCAAGGGGGCTTGGGTGAGGTGGGACCAGAAAATCTCAGATCTTCAAGAACCCTGAAAGGTGAGGAAGGAAGGGAAGTTTATTGGAGCAAAATAATGAGGATGGAGGGAAGGAGAGCTCTGTAATTCGCTTGTGAGGAAGAATCAGGAGTTACTGCAAACAACTCCATGAAAATCTGATCTTGCACTAGAAGTAAAAAAGTTGGGTTTGTTTAAAGATTGTTGCAAACCTTGGGTGTTTACCAGAAATATCTAGTAAAATTTTGACCTGTCCAGAAGGGGATTGAAAAGTGGTTCAAGTTAAGTATATATAACTTATATATAAATTATTTTTGAGATTAGCATAATAGTTTTTGAATTATTTGGCAGTAGGTGAATTAGAGTGCTCCAGACTTTGAGAGTAGTGATTTCTATTTATGCTCTAAACAAGACAGTCAAGGTTTGAAGGAATGTTCATGAAACAGTTTTTTTTTTCCCTTGGAAAGAGAGGGAAATTTTTGGTGCTTGGAAAGTCTCTGGTAAAAACAGAAGGAAAATAATTCTACTTCTCTTGGGCTGTAGAATTCACAAATGCAGGAAGGGATTTCTGTAGAGGGATGCTGAGGATACAATAAATTCAGAACTAAAAAAAATGCTGCCAAGATAAAGGTTTGATCTTCTTTTTGCCTGTTTAACTTTAATAAGTTTTACTTACTTAACACTTTTACTCTGTTTTTTTTTTTTTTTTTTTTTTTTTTTTTTTTTTTTTGTTTTGTTTTGTTTTGTTTTGTTTTGTTTTTTTCAGGGCACCAATAAATCTTCCTTACTCTGGCAATGGCCCTGATGTGTTTGGGCTGGTGTCGAGCATTTTAGAGGAGCCAAACAAGCCAGAGCCAGCTACAGATTGGTGAGTTTGTTTTGAAGGTTCTTACAATTCCTGTGCTGGTTTTTATGCCCATTGTCACACAAAAAATGATAGAGATTTTTAATTAATTAATTTGAGTAACGACAGCCTTTCAAATCCCCTTAAAACGTGGAAGTGTTTTCACTTCATTTGCCGGTATAAAAAACAATACCGAACTGTTAAAAATGCAAATTTCAACAAGTTTTCCATCAGCTTTACAGCATTTGAAGAGGGGGAAAAATATAATTAATTTTAACCAGTAGGGAGCTGACAGAACACAGTGGAATCTGAGATATCTAATAAATCCAAATAAACTCTGCATTTCTGAACGTGCAGAATAAACAGCGTGGGTGATGAGATTTCACAGAGCACTTGCTCAGCTGCAGTGGGAATATTCCTCCTGTTTTTGAGGAGAGCTGTGCGTGATGTGTGAATTATTTTAAAGCAAGAAATGTTTTAAATCCTGACGGGAGGTTGGTTTAACTCTGTTCCAGGAATTCTCTGTCCAGTTTGTTCCCCGCTGCGTGGGCACCTGATCTGGGCAGCAGTGGGGAGTTCCCAGGGCTGCCGGCTCAGCACTGGCTCCAACCCAAGGATTTTCCCACCCTGCTGGGCTCCAGCTGCCACCAGGAACCCCTGCAGGAGCCTCCTGAGGTGGAGATGCTGCACAGAGGTTTGGGGGACCTTCAGCTCCTCGAGTCTTGGCTCTCTCCCTGTGCTCATGCCAGCAGTGCCCTGAAGAACCCTGAAAATTCCTCCTTGCAGAACAGCACCACAGCTCCCCAGGAAGGGTTTTCCTTCCCAAATGGGGGCTGGAACCAGCATGATGACCACAGGAGGTTAAATGGAGATTATGAAAAATGTGGGTCCAGTTTTAGCCCTTTTTCTGCTTGGAGCAGGATGAAAGAAAACCCCAGCACTCAGAAGGAGCTTTGGAAAAGAGGAAAAGCACTGAAAAATAATGCTCAAGGACAAACTAAGTATTCCCCTGATCTTTCCAGTCAGCCTGGTGATAACTCTTGGGATAAAGTACCCCAGGACAGCCACCTGTTCTCTAAGAGATATGAGAACTTCCCAGCTGCTCACAAACTGCAGTCACCTGTCCATCCATCCCTTCATTTTTTCAACCCACTCCCTAAGGAAAATCCATTTTCTGGAGAAACAGGCAGGAAACCCCAGGAAAGCCATGTGCAGAATGGCTGTTGTGGCTTTATTGTGGGGGATGCTTTTAATAATGATGAGTGTAAAGTGAATATGGGCCCTAAGGAAAGCTCTCCTCAAGCAGCTGAATATGATTTATCTGTGAAAAACACTGTGCAAAATGGGAATTACTCCTCATACCAGGGGTGTGCATGGCTGGATGGGAACAGTCTGGCAGCTGCTGCATCTGAAATTCCATATGGAAAACAAATGGCAACGAGCCCCCAGTCCTCATCAGGGGTTTCCACCATGTCTGGGGGCTCTCCCACCCACCAGCCTTTCACACAGCCCTCCTTCTACTCCCACCTCCTTCCCACCCTCCCTCCCAGGAAAGATGGGAGGTTACAGACATCAAATGGAGTTTCCAGTCACCTGGGGGTTCCTCATTTCATCTCAGAGAGCCAGAAGCAGATGAGACCCATTGGAAGGTCCCAGGAGGGTGCTGGGGTGAACAAGGACGGGCGGCGCCGCAAATTCCCCGTTGGATTTTCACCCGACTGGCTTGGGCAGCAGAAGGCTGCAGGTGAAGACCGTGCTGAGAAATACCACAGGTTCCCAAAGAGGCAGAGCCAGGAAAGTGGCAGTAAAGATGACAGAAGAGGCAGAAGGCATTGGATCCCTCATTTGGGATCTACAGCCCCAAACCACCAGACCTTGCACGTGTTCCCGAAGAAGCACGAGCGGAGCGGTGGCAGCTTGTCAGATTTCATCAACCCATCTCTGCTTCCTTCCTTCCCATTCATGTCTGATTTTAAACAAAATCCCAGCTTCCCTCCATTTAATCACCAACTGTTTCCACCAGCAAACGCTTTCGGTTTCCCTCCGCCGCCGTTTCCATTCTCGGACCTCGTTGATCTTTTTCACTGCGACGACTTCAACCCCTTGAGTCCCTTCATGAGTGATCTCTTCCCTGGGGAAATCCCTGCCCCCTGCTTTGCCTTCCCAGCCCCATTTAACAAGTTCAGGCCTCCCAGGAGCCGCAGGGGCCCCGCTAACGAGCTCCACATCCGCCTGGAGGAGTGCCACGAGCAGTGGAGAGCTCTGGAGAAGGAGAGGAAGAAGGTAAAACACAGCTGGTGGTGATTCCTGATAAAGACTGGGCTGGTTTTAAGAGAGAAAGTTTTATGGTGTTTCTTCTTTGGTTTGTTGGGGTTTTTGGTTGTTTTTTTTTGTTGTTGTTTTGGTTTTGTTTATTTTTTTTTTCGTTTGGTTGGTTTTTACTGTCCATGATACAGTCACAGCTTTCTCTTCTGTTTGTTTTTCTTCTTGTAGTAAAGTAGTAAGAAAGAAAATGAGGTAACTAATCCTGGGCACTCTCTGTGTGTCTGTAGAGAAAACCTACAATATTTTTCTTGTTCCCAAAGGGAATTTCAGTTTATGCTCCTCTCATTACAGTCACTTTCCTGCTTTAGACTCACTTCCAGAACTGTTGGCAGGGGGAGCATCACACTGATAATGAGGGTATTGCACTTGGGAATGAAAACTCTGTGCTCCAAAGAGGGAGGAAGAGCTTTCCCAAGAGGAGTCAAATACCTGAATTCCATGCCAGGTCTCAGAAAATAAATTGGCCATAATCCCTGATTTTAATAATACACTGGGTGCTACTCCCATGTGTGAGAAGCCTCCTGATCACTGGATAAAGGTGTCTGAGCAGGCTTGACCTGGAAAACTTATTTTTCTTTCCATCATCAGCTGTGGGGCCTTGCTGATGGACTTCTGGAATTGTGAATGGAGGTGCCTGTGTTGTTCTCTCATGGATGCCTTCAAACAAGCCTCCTCTCTGCCTGTCTGGCCTTCCAGGAATGCTCTGGAAGTGAGCAAGGGATGGTTCTTGATCCAGTGCTTGTCTCCTGTTTTCAGTTGTTTACAAAGACCTCCTCATAGTTTTTGTCTCCTGCTTTTTATTTCATCATGAAAGGAGGGTTGTTTACCCTCATACTCATTAATCAAAGGGGCTTAATTGACCCCTTGCTCTGGTCCATTCCAAGTGTTCCAGTTTTATCCCAGTGAGCTGTTCTGGGTTTCTCAGGGTGGTTTGTGGTTACAGAATAGAAACTGTTCTCAGTCCTCCAAGCCACAGCCTGGCTCCCATTCCTGCAGCCAAACCACATTCCTCAGGAGAGGATGACTGCAAGGAGAGAGAAACTCCTCCTGGGACTTTATGTAATTCTCTCTGTCTTGTTTAATCACTCAGCCCTTTTAGCTCTCTGAAACTTGTTCTTTGCAGCTGCTTTGGGGTCACAGCTTACCTGTCTCCTTTGATAAACCCCACTTTTCTAGGGATCTCACATTTAAAGCATTTCCACAAGTTAGGAATAATGTGCAATATTAAATGTGCACGTAGTTTACTTGATTGCTTATTAACTGTAATTCTTAATTACCTGGTGTCATTATACGATTCCATGACCTTTTCTCCATCCATTATTTTTTTCTGGATGCCTTTCAGGTTCCTCAGATGATGAGTGCAGGGGGAGTCAGCTCTTGTAATCCATGTTAGGTCAGGCAGGGACAAAATAATAATAATAATAAAATTATAATTATTAACAAGTAATAATGTAGTAAATAATAATAAGTGAAGCAAAAAGAGAAGGACTTCACTGCATACTTTTAGTACAAATATGCACAAATATGGACTTAGCCTTGAGTGCAGCACCTGACCCCTCTCTCTTACATCCATGGTACC
The DNA here is from genome assembly GCF_035770615.1 of Melospiza melodia melodia. Lineage (NCBI taxonomy): Eukaryota > Metazoa > Chordata > Aves > Passeriformes > Passerellidae > Melospiza > Melospiza melodia. Next base: position 2,710,931 of record NC_086194.1, read on the forward strand.
CTGGAGAAGGAATGAGATAAGGAATCTACTGCTAGCTGTGTCTTTCTTACTTAAGTGTCAGAATTTCCTATCCAAAAATAGATTTGGTGATGTTTAGTCACTGTCTGTGTTAGACCCTGGCTAAGCCACTCTTTCTCAGTGGAAGCTTGGCTGTTGTGTTAAAGATTTTCTTTGTTAAAGAAAAATATCTTCTGGGTTCAAGTGCTGGTATCAGTTTTTGCTAAAGGGAGTTTCATCCTAATGCACTTGAGATGTGATTTATGCTGCTGTTATCGCCTGGTTTTGGTTGGTTTTTTTTTCTTAATAATCTTAATATGTGACATTTGAGACAAGCAGTGAGAGGTGTTGAACTCTGAGGGAGAGCTGAATTAGAGAAATATTCCTGCAAGGAAGCTGGAGAGGGACTTCTGACAAGGGCATGTAGTGACAGGTCAAGGGGAATGACTTCAAACCAAAAGAGGGCAGGGTTAGATTAGATTTGGGAAGAAAGTTTTACTGTGAGGGTGCTGAAGTCCTGGCACAGGGTGCCCAGAGAAGCTGTGGCTGCCCCTGGATCCCTGGGAGTGTCCAAGGCTGGACGGGGCTTGGAACACCCTGGGATAGTGGAAGTTTGCAGGTCCTTTCTCAACCCAAATCATTCTGTTGCAAATCCACATTCAGGGAGCTTGGGATTACACCAACAGTGGTTTAGTGTTTTCCTCATGGAAAAAGGATGGAATTGCTCCCTGTGAGGGTGGGAGGCCCTGGCATGGGATGCCCAGAGAAGCTGTGGCTGTCCCTGGATCCCTGTCAGTGTCCCAGGCCAGGTTGGATGGGGCTTGGAACACCCTGGGATAGTGGAAGGTGTTCATTGCAGAGGGTAGAATAAGATGAGCTTTAAGATCCCTTCCAACCCAAACCACTCTGGGATCCTGTGATATTTGGGAATGTTTTTCTGTCAATGCCCTCAGAAGCCGATCGGGCCCTCACTCCTAATCCACTTGAAAATTCCAAACAGCGCCAAAACCAGATTGAGCACACTGTACTCACTTCAAACCATCACACTGACAAATTATTTCCCTTTCAGGCTGAGGCTGACCTTGCAAGGCACTTCCCAGGGCAGTCTATCTCCAGTCCCAGCCCTGTGCCACGGCTCCCTGTGAATCCATCCCGCGTGGATCGCCTGCTCACTGACCAGGCCCGCCAGCGCACCCAGGTACGCCTGCAGTCCTGGGATTTGTCTGTTTATTCATTAACAAATCTGGAATTTGTTTGTTTGTTCATCAGCCGCAGTGGGTTTGGTGGTTTTGTAATGGTTTTCTTTGGCTGATAGTTGGAACTGGAGGTTGAGTTCCATCCCATGTGGATCGCCTGCTCACCGACCAGGCCCGTGAGTGTGCCTGGGTACGCCTGCACTCCTGCACTTCTCCTGGGATTTGTTTGTTTATTCATCAACAAATCTGGGATTTGTTGGTTTACTCATCAGCCTTAGTGGGTTTTGGTGGTTTTGTAGTGGTTCTCTTTTGGAACTGGTGGTTGAGTTCACTGGTAGAACTGATCAGTGGAGCTCAGTGCCAGGGTTTAGTTGAGGTGTTGGGGCCTGCGTTGGGCTCTGTAATCTTTAAGGTCTCTTCCAACCCATTGGTTCTGTGAATTCTGTGAACTGAAAAGGTGAACTTGGGGATGGTTTTTTGGATGGAGTGGTATGTTGAGAAAACAGTCATTTAAATTGATGAGAACAGTTGTCTTTTAAACTATGAGGATAGTCTTTTAAATTGAAGCTAACCAGAGGTTAGTTTCTTGGAGTTATAGATAGAGAAGGAAATCTAGGTTGGAGGGGTGTCATGTTTTTGATTGCTTTCTTGGTTTTGTTTAGGTTTTGAAGTAATCTCTAGGAGTTAGAAGTCTTTTTGTGGATGATGAATACAGAACTATTTGTGGGTGTGATGTGATTTTTTTTTTTGTAATTGTTGTTTTACTAAATTTTCAAGGGTACTTAGGTTTTTGGGGGTTTTTTGATAAAGTTTACTGATTAATTTAAATAGGGTTATTAGTTTTCTGTGGAATGATGGGTTTTGACATGGTCTCTATTAAAGATCTGCTTCTAGTTTTGCTCCCTACTGGGACAGTACATCTTTCTTTCATATGGGGAGAGGTTTCTGTATAATGAAGGGATGTCCTGTTGCTGTTTGATCTTTGTGAGGGTATTTACTACATTTGGGAGTGGGGGGATTGTGGGAAATAGTAAAGATAAGACTTTTAGAAATCTGTGAAAGCAGGCCTCAGAGAACTTAGAGCAGCTGCAAAGTTTGAAAGTAGAAAAGTTACATTTGTACAGCAAGCAAGGACATGAAACAATAGCTTGAGTTTTCTGCCAGGTGCTCGCACTGATAGGAAGAATGGAGAGGCTTTGTGGTGCTCCCCTGCACAGGAACATCTCCAGGACCTTGGAGCTGCACCTGGAAGCCATTCAGGTGACCCAGGCACGTCGGAAGGATGAGATGGGGAATGCTGCAAACCCCCGGAGTCACAGGGGGCCACGCTGCAACAATGAGAAAGGTAATGCTGCCCATTCCTGCAGCCCTCAGAGCTTTTCCAGGGGTTTAATTGTGACTGTGTTCCACATAAAAATGTAAATTTGGAATACCCAGCAATTTTTGTCACTTCAGCAAGGAAGTTTGCAAATACATTTTAATTTTGTTGTTAATTTTAAGACTTTAACTTACTTTGAGTTCTGTTGTTGTTGTTGTTTTCCTGTTACTATTTAAAAAAAGCTATTTTATCCTCTTGATTAGGAAGAGTTTTTGTAAAAACTTCAGTCACATTATATAACCATAAGTGGTTGTCCTAAAAGCAAAAATGTGCTCGTTTTTAAGCAGGTAGAATTATTTCCTGGTATGGCTAAACTTTCTTTACTCTTCAGCTTATAAAACAATAAAAAAATTGCCAGTGTTGTGCATAACAATTGTCTACCTTACCTAAATCACAAACCCACCAGGAATGACATTGTGTGTTTCCCAAATTCTGTTGAAGTAAAGCCAGGATAACCTGTAGCAGCAGTAAATGTGGCAATTTATGGTTTGGGGTTAAAGATCATATTATTTTTCTTCAGAAAATAGCTGTGTCAGAGCAAAAGAGGAATTCAGTCCTTAGTGCTGAAGTGAAGGGGACAGTGAGATTCCTTTGGCTGGGGAATAGCTGCTCTTGTGATAAGCTGGAAAGAGAAGCAAAATGTTTTGCTTTTGCAATTCAGATGTCAAAAATTAAAATGTAAAATGAATGTAAAACGTCGTGCTCTTAAAAGACTAGTCCTATATGCAAACTAACTTTTACAATAACTCCTAACAGTTCCATGTGACTTTTTAACTCCAAGTGTGAGTCAGGAATAGTAGAAGGAAGGTTCTTGGCCAGGCAGGAGAAGTAGGACACAGTGGTTAAGTGGATGATTATGATTAGATTTAATGCCAATATTTCAGACTTCGAGTGATTAGTTATTTGGTTAACAGTAAAAATAATTTAGATTTCATTTCTTAATTGGACAGTTTATCCTTAAAAGACATTGTACCAAGAGATAGTTGGCCATTTTGTGCCTTGTTAATGAAAGGCTGCAGAACTCACTGCTGTGAGACTGTGATGTAGATAAGAAATAAAGAACATGTAAGTCTAAACATGAGCTATTGTCTCAAGTGCCTTCAGTCCTGACCCAGGACATTCCTCTGACTGCCTTGGAGGGCTCCAGACCCTGTCAGAGGACTCAGAGCCCTTGGCACGGAGTCACAGACACCTGTGCCTTTGATTTTAGCCCATGGAAACAATCACCACCTTTGTGCCAGGAGTTACAAGCCACAAGGGTTTGAGTAGAATGATAGAGAATTTGTTACAGGGTGAAAAAGTAGAATTTTGGGGGATTTAGAATGGGGGTTCAAGAGGCAAGATAGAGGAATCCTGTCTTTCTCCTTCTTCTTCTTGGCCTCCATCTTCTGCTGTGATGGTGACACTTCTGGATTGGTTTAGAGTAGAGACAGACTGTCTAACATAGGTGATAGGTATTGGAAAATTATTGTAAATAAAGTAAACACCACCCTGAAGGTGGTCAATGTGCCATGAACCAACCTGCCAGACAGATCTCAGCAGGTCAGAGAGAGAATTTTATAGATAACAGAGAATAAACAACCTTGAGAATGACAGCCAAGGAATTCAGTCTTCTTCTTTGATCTCGGACCTGGGAAAAAGAGACTTTCCAACATCTCAGGGTCATCTTGACACCAAAGATCCCATCATAGAAACCAAAAGCTGGTAATAACATTTCCAGGCTTGTCCCCTGATGAGTTTTCCCTGTGTTGCAGATGTGCTGGCCCTGGCAGCTGCCCTGCGAGCCCTGGCTGGAGCCACGCGCGCAACTCGCACCGCGCTCTGGTGCGCGCTGCAGCTGGCCCTGCCCAAAGCCCCTCCTGCTGGACCTGGAAACCAACAACTCCTCCTGCCAGAGCTTCGTCCTTCAAGCACGAGCAGCCAGGAGAAAAGCAGCCTGGAGCAGGAAAGCAGAGGAAGTGGAAAAGCTGAGGAAGAGAGGAAGATTTTGGAATAATCGCCGATAATAAATGGAAAGCCGAGGATGGGGAGGGAAGGGCTCAGGTCCTGCCCAGCACCGCCAGAGGTGGATTTCACTGGATGTCAGGAAGGGGTTAAGTTAAAAAAAAAGGGTTAATTAAGGTGCCTGGTCAATGCTGCAGTTGTGGTGCTGTGGTTCTGGTGTGGAGACACAGTTTGTGGTGGTATTGATGCAGTTGAATATTGCAGGTGTCTGCTGCTGATAAATTTTCATTTTAGGGAAGCTGAACAAGAGCTGAGCTTTCCTCCTGTGCTTACCCAAAGCTCTGAGCCCAGCCAGGACCTGAGCAACCAGAATCTGGAAAAACTCAATTCTCTTTTTTTTTTTTTTTTTTTTTTTTTTGGCTAATGAGACAATTTAGGATATTTAAAGGTACTCGGTAGTCATTCAGGGTTTGTTTTATTTTCATTTTTTGCACCATGTGTATGTAGTTCTTTCTGGAGCCAAAGTGATCACGGAGTAGTTTGCACCTCATCACTGTGTCAGGAGCAATCCGTGCTGCTGTGGTGGTGTTTTTTGGGACAGGTTATCTCTGTTTGACAGGAATAATCAGTGTTCAGTGCTGGTTTTGTGCTGCCAGTTCAGTTTCCAGCAAAACCATTATGAGCTGAGCTTTTCCATAGAATTGTCCACTTTGGTTTTCCCACTAAAAAAGTGGATTTTTGTAGCTTTGCAGTGTGAACTGCGTGGAAGTGCACATTAGCAGGTGTTAGACAACTTGCTCAGGATTAGAAATTAGATTTCTTGGTTCCTCAGTGGGGTTAAAACCAGTAACAATATAACATAGTATGCACTTGCATATAAAAAAACTATTATTTGTTACTAATATATGTTCTTGGTACTATATTTTTTTCAGACACATTCCCTATTTATTTTAATGCCTTCATTGAATGTTTATTTTAAAAATCTATTTTAGTAATATGAAGTTAAATATTTTGCCAAATCTTCTGAATAGTCAGATTTAAGGATTTACTCAGGAACTCTGTATATTATTATATAAATATACACGTGGTATATAGGGGTTTTTTTGGGAGAGGGATGTTTGCAAAATATTTACACAAACCTAATTATGTACTAGGTTACCAAAGCTCTTTCACTGATTATTTTTTTGGTGTGGAAGGTTTAATATAGTTAATTGCTGTTAATTAGTCTCCATTGTGTGGCTTAGACAATCAGAGTGTGGTTGTTCAGGGTGAAAACTAGTGAAGAAAAATTAATCCAAGCTGTGATCTTAGGGCATTTAGGAATATTTTAATGCTTTAACAACTGTCTTACTGTTCCACAGTCTCCTAACATGTACCAATAATTAAAGTTCTTGAGTATCAGGATATTAATGAACAGTTTTGGAGGGCAGTTCTTGGGTTAAAAGTGAATTAAGGTGGGGATATAAGCAAAACTTGAAGGACAAAAAATGAAGATTTTCATGTCATGTGGTGTTCGGTGTCAAATTTGACATTTTTGTGGGTAATTATAGAACTGTTCACATATATATTTGTACTTGCAAACTTGTTCCAAATGCAGTTGTGTTGTTCTGGATCTGTGGATGTTTCTAGAGCAGATTTTGTCTCAGTAGTGCCATCCTTAACTCTGTTGAGGGCTGGAGATTTTGTAGCTAAAATTTACCCAGGCCTCACTGTAATCCACTGAGTGAAGTTTAAAAACAAAAGTAGATAGAAATTAGATCATTAGTGTAGCAAAATTATGTTTTTCCCCTTTAAAAAAAAAAGTGAATTCTACTTAAAAGATTATTTCAAGCCTTAGCCTAAAAAACAGGTACCAGGGTTATTTTAGTGTGTTTTCTCTCTGTGTACATGGAATTTATTTGCACAAACTAATTCAAGAAGGGTCAATCTGCGTTTGTAAAACTGATTGTGCTGCACAGCTTAAAAGTGGAGTTTGCAGTATCTCAGTTTGTGGGTGATTTGGGAGTTTAATTACCCAAATTAAAATTAATTTACCATTGCTGTGCTGGCAGGAAATCAGAATTTCAGAGTCTGGATCTTGGGTTTTTTTCTGTTTACGCAGCCAGGGTTGTTTTGTAGTGGTGAATGTTTAGGGTATAATTAGTTCTTCTTGTACTACTTAATTAATGTGTTAATTAATGATCTTAATTAGCTCATAGTTAATGTGCCTTTAACAATCTCATTTTTCCAGAGTGTTAAAAAAGCTGTGTGGTCACTTCTGATTCCAATTTCTCTTTAAAAATGGCATTTTGAAGGGTTACACGTGACTGCAATCAGCTCATATTGTTAATTATGTTAATTGCACTCAGGAGCTGCTGCAGGTTGGGCTCCTGAAGGAGCTCTGGGCTCTGGAATGTCCCCCTGGATCATGTGCTGGGTCAGGTGCTCCTGCTCATGCCCTGCAAATGCTCCTCTGTCACTTGGCCTCACTCGCTTTTCTTCACAAAAACTCCAGCTCTGCAAACAAAAATAAGGTTTTATTTACAAAAATAAGTTTTAATAATTTTTTACTACCCTTTTCTTTAAATGGGTTGGTTATGGACAGCACCAGACCTAGAATAAGTTGTCTTCAATTCCTAATTTCAGAATGCTCCATTTCTGTTGTTTTATTACAAAACTTTTTGTATTTTTAGGGAAAAAAACACTTTATTTTGTAAAATAACACTTTATTTTGTACAATAACACCTGGAGTTGCAGCAGCTCTGCCAGTCAGAACATCATTTTTGCTGCCTTGTGTTTAATTTGGCAGCAAGGTGCAAATTCTGCAAGTCTTGCACTGAGTTTTTGGTGTGAATAAGCACAAATTATAATGCTTGTGGGTTTAGGAACTGATTGTATTCATATTTTACTGACTTCAGGGAAAGCAGAATTGAGGTTTGGGTCACATTTAAGCCAAAGAGGTGATTTTGGTTTGGAGTTAGGTTTGATGTTAGAGACAGGAAAGAAATGCCCTTCCTCCTTTTGAGAAGCTATCAGATAAAATTCAGGTTATTCCCCCTTTTTCCCACCTCCACCCCTGCACTCCACTTTCATGAGATTTAATTATTTGGGATTTTTTCCCTATTTTGATTTATACTTTCTAAATTTTGGGGGTGAGCTGAAGAAAGTGGCAGAGTTGTAGCCAGTCCTGGTGGCAGGGACACTGGATTGCTCCAGTTTAAATAAATTTAACACTCAGTTGTCCCTTTTTGAGTCAGGATTATTATCAGGGTGCTTTTTGATAGTTGCTAGTGAATCTTTAATGCTTTAGTTGTTGATAGTCCAGTGCAACATAGACTTAAAAATTACAATTATTTCTGTATTCTGTGTTAATAACTGAAGGTTTTTGGTGATTCAACCTCATTAATTCCCAGAAGGGAGGCCAGCAGCAGGGAACAGCTCTTAATTTGTTTTTTACTTTATTTTTTAACTCTTTTTTTTTTTTTTCTGGTTATAGGTTTTGTACCTCTGTTTTTCTGTACCCACAGGGTCCCTCTGGCAGTTAAGTTGCTCTGATGCTATTTATATAAACTAAAACTCAGAAATTGCTATTAATTTGTTATTTCCATTAAAGCAACATGCAGGGAGATTATTTAAGTTCATGCTGCTTGTTTTGCCTTTTCGGGAGTGGGTGACTTTAATTCCCAAACTGCATTTTTATCCTTTTTAAACTGAATATTTGTCTTTGCTGCTGGAATTTACCACCAATATTTTTGTCTGTACCTGGATATGTGAAATTTGGGAATTGTTTGCCTTAGGCAGAACTGCTGCTCTAGTTCATGGTCTCTTTATTCCTGTTTGTTTCTAGTTCCTGTTTATTTTCTAGTTCATGGTCTCTTGGTTATTCCTGTTCATTTCTTTTGAAGGAAATGAATGTTTTGATTATGGTTATTCCTGGTTATTTCTTTTGAAGGAAATCAATGTTTTAAGGTGGGGATTTGGTGAATGAGAGGTTTGGTGAGGAATTTCTGTTTGCAGAGCAGGGGAGATAAAAATCTGTTTAGTTTTTATGACAGGTATACAAAGATGAATAGTGTCTACATTTTAATATTACTGTACCAGGTTTTTCCACTTTTCCAGAGCCCAACTTCCTGGCATTGTCTTTGATCTGCACCCCATTTTTGGGGGATAAAAAGAAGGGAAAGGGAGCTTCAAGAAGGAAGGAGCCCAAATTCCAGTGGAGAATTCTCTTCTTTTGCCTGCCATGGTCAGGAGGGCTTGAGGGGCCAGGGATCTTGGCTTGAATTAAGATTGTTTTCCCTTCTGGATTCTGTCAGGGTGCAGATTTTGGGCAGAGTTGGTTTCTTCCTGCCCTGCCCTGATGGCCAACACTGATTTATTATTCCCTGTGCAGTTTATCCATTTATTTTCTAGATTTGGGAGATGACAAAGAGCAAGGAGAAGTGAGCATAAGATGGGTTTGCTTGTGGTTCATGTCTGTTCTTCCCCCAGGGGCAGAATCCACCTTGGCTTTGTGGGATATTCACTACGTCACCATTAAGTCTTAGCTCTGATTCTGCAGGAATTTGGATTTTGGTTTTGTTGAAATACTGTAAAAATTATGCAACAAACAGACCTTAAGCCTATATGTTTATTAATTTTTTTTTAAATTCTATTTTTACCTGCTCTGGAAGCAAAGCTGGGTATTGGAATTTTTCTCTTTTTTTTGGCCCATTCTTTGTTTGAGAGCTGCAATTTTCACAAATGCTGCGAGGTGGCACAGCCCAAAGCAGTGGGGTTTGGGGATTTTGTTCTTTATATCTTTATATCTGTGGTAGAGCGCTCTTAGCTGCAAAACTAAATGTTAAATTCCTTATGGCCACAGTCTGTTACAGATTTATTCATTTATTTTTCCTAATGGGGTTGTTAAAGTGGAAAAACTTTGAATTATTGATTATTTGGTGTTTGTAGATTGAACAGGAGCAGGGAGCACTTCCCATCAGTCAATATGAGAGCAGTTGGCTGTGGAATATATATTTAAATTATTATTTTTGAATGATTGGGCTGCTGAGGAGCTGAGTGTGGCCCTGCTTGCGTTGAAGGCACAGCTTTTAAGAGATTTCTGCCTTGATTTGGGTTTCTTGCTTTGCCTTGAGTGCAGGAGCTCATTAAACACAAGCTCAGTGGCTCACCTTGAACTTTTATCAATAAAATCTGGAGGGATGAGCTCCCAGCCACTTTTAGAGGGATTCTTGGAATGAGCCTGGATAATTTTGATTTCTCTTAAAGCTGAGGAATGTACCTGCTGCAGGAACTTGGGGTTTTCTGGGAATTTTTGCACCACGTTTTCTCCTGTTTTGCTTTGAGGGAAATGGAGCCTTAACCATGCTGAGACCTTGATTTATTATTCCCTGTGCAGTTTATCCATGCCAGTCACCAGCACTTTTTGGTTTTTTGGGTTTTTTTTTGGTTTGTAGCACTTGAGATGTCTGATTTTTTAATAAATTATTTTTTTGGTAGAGAACTGCTTTGTAATTTTCTAAAATAAAATAATAACTTTGCCAAGCAAATTTATCAGTGCTATAGAATGGAAGGTCCTTATTTTTCTTCATTACCAATACTGTAATCAAAGGTGCAAAATTATGTGTTTAATATAAATGTCTGTGCTGTTAGAAATTGAAAATATATTTGGGTTAGGAGCAACTTCTAAACAAATTGAGGAACTAGAGTTATAAATCCAAACTTATATTGCCAAATGAGCTTTAAAAAGGAAAATATTGCCTATAGTGTATTAAAAAAAAGCACTGGTTAGAGAGAGAATAAATCAGAGAAAATCATTGCCAGACAAAGATTGCTTTGTTTTTTGCTGAATAAAAACAGTAAATAAAGTTGTGTGAATAAAACACAACTTGTTTATGCACAATAGTTACTTAATGAGCATAGTTTTTTTCACAGAATTATGTTTCCAATATATAGATGGGAAAAATAAGTTTCCTTTTATTTTTTATGACAGATCTACAAAGATTATTAGTGTCTATATTTTAATATTACTGTTTGGTGTCTGAAGTGTATCATTTGCCTGTGTGTTGGTCAAACTGATTTCCTTAAAATATCCCATTTTACACTGCTAGTGAAATATTACTGAAGGAGATTTTGGTTGGGCCCAACAGAAATGTGTGAAATTATAACTTAGCTTAAAAAAACTTGTTGATTATGCAAGATTTTAATCATTAATCAATTTAGGCTTATTTAAGTGTTTCTGTAAAACAGCTGTGGATGTTTGAACGCTGCAGAAATCTTACTTCTACCTCTTATGTAACATCCTTAAAATTCCCCTTCACAGATGTGCTCTGATGCCACAGGGTGTTGTGCACCTTATCTTGGGAATTCCATCTGCTTTTCCTTTTATTTTATTTTATTTTTTTTTATTGTGGATCACCAGGATGCCTTGTTATGTCCACCTGTGCTGAACTGATGGGGTTTTGTTCACATGTGTGAGAGTCTTCAGAAACAGGAGAATTCTGTCATAAGTCATGGCCAGTGTGATTTTCTGGTATTTTCTATGTATGTGGTTTGATTCCTTTTTATTTAAATAATCACCTGTGCTGTGTGGATGTCCCTAATAAATGGTGACAGCTTGTTTAGATCCACTCACACTGTTCCTCAGCTGCTGAATTTCAGTTTGGTAATTCTGCCTTGAATTGACCTGTTCTGTGTTCATGACAGAAATTAAAATCCTGTGTGTTTTTTGTGACTGGTTTTATTGCCTTAATTCTGGAAGAATTAATTGCCTTAATTCAGGGGAAGTTTGGGCAGTTGTTGAACTTGGAGCTGAGGGATCTCAGATCACACAGAAAATTCAGATTTGCATCAGGTAGTTGAGAATAAAGGGAAGAGTTTAGTGAGGACTTCAAGGGATATTATGGGGGAATTGGGATGAATTTAGCATTTTTCTCAAAATAAATTGACAAATGGCCGAGATTCATTTTTTTTGGCAGAGATCTGAAGCAAAAGTCAAGAATTGCACAGGTAGCAACATAATTTGGCTGGTTTGTGCTGTAGAAGTTAAGTGTGATGTTCTAAACCTTGCCTGGGAAAAGTTCCTTGTTTTAGAGCAAGGAACTTTAAAGTTTAGAGTAATTTAGAGCAAGGAATTTTAAAATTGAAAAGCGTTTTTTCTTTTCTGGTGACAGGCAGAAAAAATAATTGCTATGATCGTTTTTTTTTTCATTGGTGGAGAAGTTATAAAACTTGTTATAAAAGTTATAAAATGGTGCTTTGGATAATCTAATTTTGAGGTGTTTCCATCTTCAACTGAGCTGTACACATCAAATATCCCAAATGATCCCTTCTGAGCAGGTTCCTATTGTTGTTGCTGCTGATTGGAGACGTGTTTTATGAATTAATTTTGGCGCCCCTGCCAAGCAGCCTCCTCTTTACCCTCCTTTTGCAGAGAGAAGGGGATTTCCAGAGCAGATCATGAGAGAAACATCCCTTCCCTGGGGGGCATCTCTGCTTTTATTTGACTGCAGCTTGGTTGGTTTGATACTTGTTCCAAAGCACCTGTGATGGAATAAATGCAGCTATTTTAGTGGGGCTGTGCTGGCAGCTTGTGCTGTGTGAGATATTTTGGAAAGCAGGCACAGGGAAATGTGTTCTTCCCAAATCAATCTCAGTATTCTATGCTGGTTTTTAAATAATATTAATCAAAAGTGTTTTAAATCCACGTTTGTGTGATAGGCTGGGCTTTGTGAAGCTGTGAAATTCAGTAGTGCTGCTCTGATTTGAATAATAGTGCCATATAAAAAATAAAATCTGGTTTTCCACAGTGCCAGCTCTCCTTACTGAGGAAATCTTTGATTTGGAGCTGATGAATCAGGTTGCTTAGGTAAATATTTAAGAGTGTTGGGTTGCAAAAGCAGAGAATTTAGATAAATTAGAAATATAAAACAATTTCTGCTGCTGCTTGTGGTAGAGAATTCCCACATCTTTGTGCCTTGGGTACATGACTGAAGGAGCTGTGGGAGCATTCTCACTTACAGAAAGAATTTCTGGTAACTCAGATCTTTAACTTTGATGAAAAATGTTTGTTTGGGAGATGTAGGTGGATTTTCAGAGTTAAATCCCAGACTGGTTTGGGTTGGGAGGAACCTTAAAGCTGATCTTGTTCCACCCCTGCTATGGCAGGGACTCCTCCCACTGTCCCAGGCTGCTCCAAGCCCTGTCCAGCCTGGCCTGGGATAATCAATGATCTCATCAATAATTAGAAGATGCTCTGGTGAGCTTTGAATCTCAGGCTCTGGTGCATTTCCAGTTCTTCAGCTCTCCTGTAAACTCAGAGCTTCCTCCTGTGGGAAATGGATTTGTAGGGAATTCTCCAAGCCTGACAGAAGGCTCACCCAGTGTGTGCGTCTATGTGCAAACTTTGAGATGAGAAATGCTGACTTGGAAATGTCATGGAATGGACAGACATTGCTGAGAGAGAAATGGAACCAGGAACAAGTTTCAAAAGATAACCTTGCAAATAAGACTGGATACTTTGGAGAAATAGAACAGGAAAGATGCATTGTAGTGAGACCCACGAGGGGTCAATGCATCTTTAGATGATTGGCTTTAAGGCATTTACAGCATGGTGTGGCTAAAGCTGATAGGCCAAGAAACACTTTATAATGTAATTAGGAAATAATTGACTTCTGACTGTGATGGTGTGAATGATAACATCTGTATTGTCTCACCCTTCACATGAGACTGAAAATGGAATAAAAGTTTTTAAAGCACCTCTCAGTTGCCCCAGCTGTGGGTCAGGAAAGGGCCTAATCCAACATCCCCCCTCCCAGGAGCTGTTGCTGATCTCTCCTTGCTGTGCTGCAGAACCTGCTGAATGGCTGTGTGGGATAGAAAGAAAATAAAGATGGTGCAGAAGGTGATCTGGCCCCTGAGGAGCTGCAGCTGTGCCAATCACCAAAGATTGAGACCAGCCCTGCCCTTAACAGGCCCCAGCTGTGTCCAGTGAGCTTGAGTGCTATAAGAGAGGGGTCAGCTGGTTGAGAAGGGAGCTGGGGTCTGTTGGCTTTGCTGTGAGGAAGGAGCAGTCAGTGCTGTGAGGAGCTGGCCATGAGAAATCACCCAGAAGGTGTGGGAGCTTCCCAGTGACAGAGTTCCTGTTGTTCTCTGTGGGTCTCAGGGTGGCTTCAGTTCTTGAAGCACATAGGGAAGAACTCAAGGTCTGCTGGAGTTTAATCAATATAATTGTACCAGTGTGACCCTGGGAGCTTGGGGATTTCCATCAGAACAGGAGGGACTGTAATCACTTAGATTTGAAAAATAAGATAGGTGAAGATGTATCAGAAGTTTTAACAGAAATGAGTGGGTTTAGAAGATTGGCTGAATTGGTAGGATGTTGCTTTCTTCATTCTGGAATCCATAAATCCGTTTTCAACCAATGTCTGACCTGTTATGAAGGAGATTTTAATAGAAAAGATGGATTTGTTATCCTGGTAGACCCCTGGCTCAGCAAAGGCTGCAGGCAATTCCATTAAAATTCCACATCCAGAAAAACAAACAGCTCTTTAAGAGGGACTGAATGGAGGAAGTCACAGCTACAAATGGGGGAAATAAAATCTGTGTGGCTCATATCAAGGTTTTTTATCAGGGTGCTCAAATGAATGGTATCACCAGGAAGAAACAAGGATGGAGGTGTGTCTGGAATTCACTCTTGGGAGTTTGTTCAGGCTTCACAAAACTTCACAGAGTAAGTGACTCCACTCTTCTTACAGATCATGGAATCCAAGAATGGTTTGGGTTGCAAGGGACATTAAAAATCATCCAGTGCCACCCCTGCCATGGCAGGGACACTTTCCACCATCCCAGGCTGCTCCAAGCCCATCCAGCCTGGTCTGGGACAATTCCAGGGATCCAGGGGCAGCCACAGCTGCTCTGGGCACCCTGTGCCAGGGCATCACCACCCTTTGAGTGAAGAATTCCTTCCCAATGTCCAATCTAGACCTGCTCCCTTCCCATCTGGAGCCATTACCTTTTCTCCCAGAACAGGTCCCTGTTCCAAGCCCCCCTCTCAGCCCTTGCCAGTGATGTTTGTGATGTTCTTGTCCTGTTTGTGCAGCTCTGCTGAGGCCACTGCTGAGCTGAGAGAATTCTTTTCCCCCTGTTCAGCAGAAGCATCATTTATCATAAGCTAAGTTACATTTTGTGTTAATCAGAATCACTCCAAAATTCAGGCAGAGTATCCAAGTTTGGTTTTAAGGACAACTTCTGGCAGCAGTTGTGAAGCAAAGCTAATCTGGGGTGTATATGTGTGTGAGTGAAAGCTTTCCTGGGTGCTTAATCATCTTGTAAATGATTGATTTGTGCTCCAGCTGAGGAACATTTAAGGGCTGAACTCTGTTGTGATGTGGAAAGAAATTGCCTTTCTAGAATTATAAATCCGTTGTGCAGGCACTTTGTATTTTTAAAGTGTGGATGTGCATCCTGTTGGGAGGTAATCACACTGAAGATCTGTGAGTGACACTGACTACAGCCAATAGTTGTATAAATAATGATGTAAATATCCATTATTGGATGAATGGGGCTCTTTGAGGAGAGCACACTTGAATAAAAACCTTGGTGCTTGCTCCTTCTCTCTTTCCTGAGGGATCTTTGTTTGCCTCCCAGAGGGTAATGAAAAAAACCAACTCAAACAAGAAAATATTTATATAATGTTCAAAAAATGTAAAAACTAATTCAAGGTTATTTTCATGCAAGTAAAATATTTAAAATAGTTTTATTAACGTAAAAAATAATTCAAGGTCATTTTAATGCAATTAAAACATTTGAGAGTTTTATTAATATAAAAAAATTAAGGTCATTTTAATGCAAAAAATATTTAAGATAGTTTTATTAGTAAAAGCAACCTGGTTGTCAAATTTTTATCCAAATTTTCCTTTGTGTATCAAGTCTTTAAAGCCCCTTTGCTGACAATGTCCCATCTGTGACATATTGAGCTTTTCACAGAGGCACTGCAGGTGATGGGATTGTGCTGGGATTGATTGGATTGTGCTGGGATTGATCCCTCAGGGGTGCTGGAAGAATTTAGAGCTTAAACAACTCTGTTGGCTTGTCCAAGGTGAGTCACAAACAGGATCTGCACTCAGTTTGGAATTCCCTGGAAAGCAGAACTCACCCAATAACAATGTGGCCATGAAATCTTTATTTTTGGGTAAAGCAGTCACTGCCACTGGTTGTGGCGTATTGGCAAAAAGGGAAATGGTTTCTCTGCTGATTCCCAGAATGACCAGGTTGGAAGAGACCTTCAAGGCCATCGAGTCCAGCCCAGCCCCAACAGCTCAACTCAACCCTGGCACCCAGTGCCACATCCAGGCTGTGTTAAACACACCCAGGGATGGGGACTGCACCACCTCCCCGGGCAGCCATTCCAGAACTTTATCACTCTTTCTGGGAAAAACTTTTCCCTGATATCCAACCTGTGGTGGTTCCAGGTGTGGGTTTCTCTGTGTCAGGATTGAAGGCACCAGAGACAGCAGTTCATGTTCACACTCAGGTGTTTATTGTTTCTTATCAGTAAAACAGTCTCACTGCTGGGAGTTCAGCAGCTTTTCATCAGAAGGCACAAAATGGCCAACAATCTCTTGTTCCAAGGCCTTTTCAGACTAAACTATCCCATTAAGAACTGACACCTGGATTATTTTCCCTTTTAACCCAATAACTGATCCCACAGAGCTGCAATGGGGACTTTTCTGCCCAATTACAAAATGTCACCCAAACCCATGGAGAAGGAGGAAGAAGAAGCATGAAGAAGAAACCCAGGATGACACCCTGTGCCCTCCATCTTGCTGCCATCCACAACACACTAAAAACCCCAAAACCTCAATTTCTCACCCAGTGACACACCCACACTGCTCTCTATAATCTATTGCACACTTTTGTGAATTCTGATCTATCTTGAAGTCTTGGAAACTTTCTCCATGGATGAGGGTCAGAGTCAGTGCTGCCCTGGGGGTCAGGGCACCCCAGAGCAGACACAGAAATATTCCCAGTGCCCTGGGTTTGCACACCAACCTAAACTTGCCTTGGTGCAGCTCGAGGCTGTGTGCTCTGGGTGTGTCAGTGCTGCTGCAGACAGAGCCCAGCCCCAGCTGAGCACAGGCACCTTTCAGGAGCTGCACAGAGTGATGGGGGCAGCCCTGAGTCTCCTTTTCTCCAGGCTGAGCACCCCCAGCTCCCTCGGGGGCTCCTCGTGATGCTGATAATGAAGGGGGAGCTGGAGAGGCAGAGTGGGATGAGCTGAGTCACTGGGCAATGTTTGGGATGAGGGACTGAGCCCATTTTATCCATGCTGACACGTCTTCCTTAGCTGGAACCCAAGGAGGGATGGATGAGTGTGGCCACGGAGAGCCCATGGTGCTGCTTCAGCACCTAAAAATGGACCTTCTGTGCAGGTAACTCTCTGAAAGGAATGAAGTTCCTTGAGTAAAAGACGTTTCAAAAGGTAAATCAGCTCCATACTCTTGGTTGTCCTGCTCTTGGCTGTTTTTTATAGTTTAATATGGGGCAGGTTGGATGGGGTTTGGAGCAACCTGGGGTTGTGGAGGATGGAAAATGATGTTTTTAGGGTCATTTCTGACCCAAACCACTCTGGGAGTCTCTGTTTGGGCTTTTTATTTGATTTGTTTTGGGTTGGTTGGTTGGGTTTTTGGGGTATTGTTTTTGGTTTTGAGGTGGTTGTTTGGGTATTTTGAATTTTTTTCAATGTTTGATTTGGTTTTTGTTTTCTTTTTGGTTTGTAGTTTTTTCTTTATGCTGTGATTGTTTATTTGTTTGGGTTTTTTAATATAACTATTTCTCAGGTTGTTTGGGTCCTTTCCAACCCAAACCACTCTGGAATTCTCTGTTGGGGTTTTTTGTTTGGTGATTTGATTTGATTTGATTGGTTGGGGGTTTTTTGAGTATTTTTTTTTATTTTCTTGGTGTCTGCTTGTTTCAGGGTTTTTTTTTTTGTTTTCTTTTTTGTAGGTTTTTGTTCTGTTGCTGTTTTATTTGTTTGTTTTTTTTTAATAGAACTTGTTTGGGTCCTTTCCAACCAAAACCACTCTGGGATTCTCTATTTGGATTTTTTTGTTTTGGGTTGGTTGGTTGGTTTTTTGGTTTTGTTTTTAATTTTTTTGGTGTTTGTTTGATTTGGGGCAGTTTTTTTTCTGTTCTTTTTTGTTTGTGGGCTTTAGTTTGCTTTGTGCTGTGATTGTTTATTTGTTTGGCTTATTAATAGAAATATTTCTCAGGTTGCTCAGACCCCAATCTATCCTGGCCTTGAACCCTTCTAGGGATGGGAAGTCCATATCTTCTGTGGGCAAAACCCCATTTTTATACCAAGTGTGCTGGTTTTCTATGGCAATTGCACTGCCCTCAGTGCAAAACAACTTGTAAAATGTGCATTTCTACCAGAATGAAATTAACTTTTTCCTGTAGGAAATAGCTTGGTACTGTGAGAGACCTGTACACAGTTTTGGATTGTGGTGCAGAGCTTTATTCAGCGTGTAGTTATTGAAGGTTTAATGCCAAAATGGAAGAATTGGCCCAACAGAACCAGACAGATTTTGCCATCAGGGCCATATTTTTACTGAAAATCTGATTTTTGGCAGATCTTGAGGCTTCGCATCTTCAGGCTTCCACCAACACAAAATTCAGGAAACATTTTTTTTAACCTTTCATTTAATTTTTTTTTAATTTTTACTTTTTCAGTCATTCATAATGCCAGGGAAGTGCTGCTCAGGTGCAGCTCTGGGAAAGTTTGGGGATTACTGGGAAGCAAAGGAGGATTTGGGATCAGCAACTCCTCAGTTGTTTTGAAATGGGCAAAAATCCATAATGGGATGCTCAAATGTGTCCACTCTTCAAACATCTCCAGGCATCCTGACAAAATGTTTGGGATATACAGGGTTAAATCAGGTAAAATTTAGGTAAAATACCTAAATTTAAAAATTCAGCAGAAATTTTTAAATTTAGGTATTTTATTAGGAATATAGAAAAAGGTTTAATGCTGAGAGCAGAGAAGCTCAGGAAAGCATAAAATAAAAAGGAGCTTTTATAAGCTTTTTGGAAGCCTTAGCAAGATGTGTCACTTCAGCCTTGTTTATTTAATTTCTTTTTTGTCCTGAAATTCTGAAAAAATGCATTTTAAGAAAAAATAATCCAGTTAGGAATTGAAGAAAAATTAACCCAGTTCCTCTGTTCTTTTTTAAATCAATATAATACTTAATTTGCCTCTATATATTAATTTTCTGTGTCCTCCAGGACTTTGTCAATTAACATTGCCAGGTATAAGTAAACTTTTTAGGGGAATGTGTTCCCTCATGATAGAAGTGCCTTAGGGAATTTCTTGTGAGGTTTAATTCTGAATTAGGTGCTCTTCCCATCAGAATTAGATGTGGTAGGAAAAAAAAAATCTTATTTTCTGTTACTTGTTTCTTTGTGAAGATTTTATTAGCGTTGATTTTATTTAATTTTATTTTTCTGACAATGCTAGATTGGGAGACAAAGAGTCAGGGTGTTTTAGCTGTAAAAACTGAGTAAACATACTGAGGAGAAATAAATGGTGTCAGCCTTTAAATTCTCGTGCAGCTTCACATGGGGAAAAATAAAATTCTCCCACGGAGAGAAGCAGGAATAATATAATCTTTTTTACAAAAATCTGCCTTTTTATGCAAAAAATCTCATACTTCAGAGCAGTATTGAAATAAGATATAATGCCTCAGGCCTTGCTGGTTATTATAATTCAAATAATTTAAATTTATTTTTTTGGAGAAAACCCAAACACAGCTTGTTTTGGTGCCTGTAAACTCTGGTTAATTCCATTTGGCATCCTTTTATTTCCAACTGAACTGTTCAGATGGGCAGGTTTGGAACTCCAAATTATAGTTTTCAAGGGCAAGGGAAGATTTTTCTTTCTAAAACTGCACAAGTTTCTGTTTTGAACACATCTTCCTGATGTTTGTTGTTGGGCAGAAAACATTTATGGAAAAGTTCTCGGTTTTTATTTCAAAGAGGAAGGGACTAGAGTTGTGCCTGATGATATTTTATTTATCTTCATCCAAATTCAGGGTGTTTTTCAAGCCTTTCACAGTTCTCTCTATAAGCTGGAACTTTTATTAGCTCATCATTTGAAGATGCTCCTTTATTTTAAACCCATGACATGTTGTAGTTCCTGAATAGGTTAATAACTCATTGGGACTGGAGATGTTTCTCTCTTTTCAATTTTCAGTGACTTTTAGGGGTAGCTCAGACAATCCAACTCATATCAGGAGAATTAGGGCAAAAAAAAGGAGGAGAAAAGGAGATTTAGGGGGAATTTTCTGGTTCTGCACCACTCCTGACAGGAGGGGAAGGACCTCAAGTTGTGCCAGGGGAGGTTTAGTTTGAATATTGGGGAAAATTTCTTGCATGAAAGAGTGGCTAAGCCCTGGCACAGGGCATTGGTGGAGTCACTTTGCAATTCTGGTACACACAGGGGGTCCTTTACTAAAAAAAACCCCAAGGTGGAGATCATAAAGTTTCTGAGATCCTCCTCAAAGTCACCATGATGTTAAAGGAAAGGCACTGCTTGTTTAATCCCGTAACAATCTACCTGGTGCCTCTGGCAAGCGCATAGGGCAGGGAAATGCAAGGTGGTGTCATGGAGGGTTGGGGAACAGCAAATTTCCTTTGCTTTGCTCCAAATGGACACAGGACTATTCCAAATTACCATTTGTGATGCCTTGTGCAGGCTGCCCTAGAGCAGAGACTGGACAGAGCTAAAGAATAAAGCAGGGATTTATTCAAAGGATCTCCTCCATGGATGCACCTTGGGCAGCACCAGAGCCCAGCCAGGGCTGCACCCAAGATGAACCAAAATGGCCCCAAAATGCACGAGCGCTCCCGGGGTCTCTCCCTGGGATCAGCTCTGCTCCATTTGCACCTTGCAGTTCATTGTCCCATTCCAGCTTTAGCCCAGGCAGTCCCACCCTGCTTGTTTTTCTCTCTCCAGCCCACGGGGTTTGTGCTCTGGGGCTGAGATTTGGGTCATTTGTCCTTGGTGCCCAGCTGGAGCAGGAATTGTTTTGTCTCCCTGCTCTGTGCACAGAGCTCACCATGCCCTGATGTGGAGCTCAGACCCACACACTAAAGCAGCACAGAATCTGAAAATATAAAAGCTAAACCTGAGGCATCAGCTGGGGACAGACCTTGAGTCTGCTGATGTCCAGGTTGTGGAGCAGGGTCTGGTCGGAAACCAAATTCTGCTGATTCAGAGAGAATCCTGCTGAGAGCTGTTGGTGACACACCCTGGGCACATTCCTGTGTCTTTGGGCAGCCTCTGTAAGTCCTACAGCTAAAACTTTAATCCACCTTCAGAAGAGAGGGCAAAACAAGCACAGTGGGCACTGTCTTTTAAGAAGGGATGAGTTTTTCACAGAGCTGAACATTGGATTAAGTCCCTCAGCCAATGCATAGGACATTCAGGTAGTACCTTAAATCTTTTTTTCTCTTCAATCCTGAAATGAAATTATTGATTTTGACAGAATCACAGAATAGTTTCAGCTGTGAGGGACCTTAAAAATCATCTCGTTCCACCCCCTGTGTGGGCAAGGACACTTCCAGCTATCCTGAATTGCTCCAAGCCCTGTCCAGCCTGGCCTTGGACAATTCCTGGGGCATGAAACAAGATGATCTTTAAGCTCCCTTCCACCCCAAACCGTTCTGGAATTCTGTGATTCTCTTCAAGCTCTGCTTTCAAAAATCCCAGCTAAAACTCCCTTGTGCTGCCCTGGTGGTGGTTTTCTGCCCTGAAAAGTGATTTAACACAGCATATCACTGTGTCTTCAGAGCCTTGGACTATGCAGCACCTTATCTGCTTTGTTTACTGCCAAAAATAAGCATATCTTGCAGTTCACTCCTGATATTTGCACAGAGCTGAAGTGGTTGTGGGGGAGCCTGCTGGGCTCTGTTGTAGCTCTTTGACCATTAGCAAAAATCAGTTTTAAATTTAAAACACTGTGATTGCCAATAAGAATTGGCATGGACCCCAAGGAGGTTGTTTTTAAAAACTAGGAATTTGACTTGTAAACATAGGAATGATGATGTTGAGCCTCTGCGATGTGATGGATTGGCTGCTCGGGTGATTTTTGCATGCAGTTTGTATTAATGAAGCAAAAAGGTGGGGAAATAAATATATACATATAGGTTATATATGGGTTACATATGTACATATAACTTCATATAACCTATATATATATATATATATACACACACATATTCAAGGTGCAGGGGTAGAGACACACTTAGGATTATCAACTTGCTGTTGATTTGCCATTGTAACAGCTCCTGCCTGGGAGATATTTATTTATTTATAAATAAACCTACAATTGATCTGATGCCTTTGGGACAGAATTGCTGTCCAGTGTGCAATGCTGATAATTCAGCAGCCCCCCATTCCTGAGTGCCCACATCCCATTCAGCTGTGGGATGGACCCTTGAGGAGCACCTCTGACCCACCCTGTCCCCCAGGCCACCCAAACCCCCATTTTTGGGATTTTTTTGCCCTCCTGCTGTTGCTGGGCTGTGGCAGTGAGTCCCTACAACGCTGCCCTTTTGCCTGTGTGCCGCAGGAAATTTAATCTCCCTGGTAAATGACACCCAGAGCTATTTTGGAGCCGGGCTCTGGAGGCAAGGAGAAGCGCGTCAGCGATTTGACTGGAGGAGGAGAACCCAGAGAGGAGGGTCAGGGGGGTGGCACAGCCTGACCCTGGCCAGCAGAGCCACTGCAGGGGGACTCGGGGTCACCTTCTGCACCTCCCTGCCATTGCTGAGGTTTCTGTTTTATTTCCTGGAGGGGAAAGCGGGGGGGAACCCAAGCCAACATGGTCTCCCCGCGTCCTCTGCTCCCCTCTTCCCTCTTCCCCCTCCTTTCATCGCAGTAGGAATCGGATTTTGCTTCCTCTGCCCGGAGCTTTGTCCTCCTCAGACTCAGACAAGACTCCAGGTAAGAACAAAGCTGAAGAGAGGTGGATTTGGGGATGCTGGAAGTCCAGCAGGATGTGGAGAAGGTCGTTGGTAGCTGAGGGAGGGTGAGGTGGTTGTTGTGCCATGCTGGAGGATGTTTTGCTGCTTTTGCTTCATGAAACTTTTTTGGGGATGGAGCTGAAGGTGCAAGTAATAAATCCCTCCTTCTTTTTCTCTGAACCAAATGTGGATTGTTCTGCTTAATTACTTCTGAGCAAAGATCAGCCTCCAGAGAGGGAAAGTGGAAAAAAAATCAGCTTTAGAGCTGTAGACTCAACTTGGTATGCTTTGTCCCCAAATCTGAGACACCACTGGGCATGGAGAGCCTGGAGAAACACATGGAGAGGTGGCAGAAAGGAACATTTCAAAAAGCTTTATTTCCAGGGCATCATCTCAGTGCAGCTTTTCTCTTCAGCCAGGACATTTTTCCTCTCTGAGCTCCTCTCTGGTGTCAATACAGATTCACTCTGCAGCCCCCCACCCTCCTCCCATTTCTCCAAATGGTTCTGAGGGGAGATAGGGAGAGATGGAGCTGGACAGCTGAGGCTA
This sequence comes from Melospiza melodia melodia, assembly GCF_035770615.1. Taxonomy (NCBI): domain Eukaryota; kingdom Metazoa; phylum Chordata; class Aves; order Passeriformes; family Passerellidae; genus Melospiza; species Melospiza melodia. The sequence continues at coordinate 2,733,998 of NC_086194.1, forward strand.
TTTTGGGCCCTACAGCTCAATGGGGTGGAGTGACTGTAATGACAATGACGTGCACTTGTTAAAATACAAGGGCTTAGGTCGTGCCTGATTGTCACCAAGGGAATTCTTTGTCCATATGGGAGCTGTGATCCTGCAACTCCCTCAAGGAGGAAATCACATGGCTAAAACAGGAGCATTTCTATCTTTGCAAGTCTGTTTTTTTAATGTGATTCTGCCACAGCTGCCTCTCTCCAGGCCTGTGTGTCAAGCAAAATGCAGTTTGGTGGAATTTGTGATGAAGTTTCTATGTTTTTGTTACTCCTTTTCTGTCTCCTGGGTTGGAAACCTCAGAATTTGTGTGTTTTCTCTCCATTTGTATCTTTTATTCTCAGCCCCACAGACCAGAAGTGAACATCACAATGTGCCCAGACCTCCCTGGTGCTTTGGCCTTTTGCTGTTGTCAGAGCAGCCTTGGGAGGCTCATAAGAATGGAAGGAAAAGTGGCTGCTGTGGAGTCGTGAGGGGCTGCTCTGTGCAGTTTGAGGCCTCTGGGAGTTTCAGGGGTGGTTTTGTGGCTCCATCAAGGGTGGGTTGTGAAGTGAAGTCCCCATGTTGCAGTAAAACCCCCAAGGAGGATGAAATCCTTTCCTTGCATGGAGCTTCTTGGAGGTGCTGGTGTGTTGGTGGAAAATGGTTTTGGCCAGGTGGTTGGAAGTGGGATGAGTTTTCTAAGATAGGTCTGTCTCTGTAGAGAGGAAAGATAAAAAGTGTTTTAACCATGTAAATCACCTAAGTGGCTTGAATCTGTTGTGGTTTCTGTGAAGTGTGTACTGCTAACGTGGCTGGGAGGTGTGTCTGACCCTCCTGCCCAGTGATGTTCACAAACCACGTGATTTATTCTTGCTCCTCATTGGAATTTTCTAAATGTTTGAAGCCTTGTTTGCTACCAACCATTGGGAACACCCAGGTTACTGATAAGGGACTAACAGGGGGAGATGAGGAGCTGCAGGTCCCTCTGAGGCACTTGGTGCATTTCAGCCCTACCCCGAAGGTCAGAATTGTACCTCGAGCTTCTCCTTTTCCCTGAGGGCTGCTCACCATGTTTAACACCATGTCAGCCCCTGGCCTGCCAGGAGCTTTCCCTCAACATCTCCCATGGGTTTTGGCTTAGGATGGAGGCAGGCTGTGAATGGGAGGGAATGCAGACAAACCTTCTTGGGGTCTTTGTGGTCAGGATGACCCCAAGGTGTTAGAAAGTCTCTTTTTCCCAGCCTGGTGCTTGAAGGAGTCAGGATTCTTTAGCTCTGATTTTCAAGGTTGTTTATTCTCTGTTATCTATAACATTCTTTCTCTGACCTGCTGAGGTCTGTCTGGCAGGTCAGTCTGTGGTACACTGACCACCTTGGGGTGGTGTTATCTTTTTATACTAAAAACTACGTGTGCATTATTTACAATAATTTTCCAATACTTATCACCTATGTTAGACAGTCTGTCTCTACTCTAAACCAATCCAAAAGTGCCACCATCACTCAGAAGATGGAGGCTAAGAAGAAGAAAGAAGGACAAGACATGCCCAAATCCCTCCATCTTGGCTTCTGAACCCTCATTCTAAAAACCCCAAATTCTACTCTTCCACCTTGTGACAAACTATCATTCTACTTAAACTCTCATGGCTCTTAAATCCTCATATAAGGTTGGTAATGGTTTCCATGAGTTAAAATCAAAGGCACAGGGGTCTTTGGCTCCGTGTAGGGCCTCTGAGCCCCCTGGCAGGGGTTTGAGCCATGCAGGGCAGCCAGAGGGATGTCCTGGGTTCCAACAAAACCTTGCTCTGAGCCCAGTTAGGAGATCCTTGCAAAAGGCTTCGTGTGCTGCAGGTTCTCTGTGCCCAACACCTGCAGTGACGGATCCCCCACAGAAACCTCCCCCATCTGCCCACCCAGTGACCTTTGGACATGCCAAAATCGCTTCTCCCTCACTGCAGTGGAATTCGGAGTAGGCCAAGCTAAGCCCTGAGGCGCAGATACTGCTGGAAGGGGATGAATCCCGCCCGCCTGGATTAGAGTGCTGAGCCCCGATTTAGGGGTGTCATGGGCAGCAGCACTGGCTGTGCTGGTGTGCATTTCACCCCCAGAGCTCCCTGTCTGCTCTAATGGCTCTCAGGCACCCACCAGAGCCTGGCTGATGTCACCCAGCCTGCAGCTGACACCCAACACTCGTGCTATTCCAGAGTCATCTGTGACGGTGTTCACAGGGGTCTGAGGATGAGGGAAGAGATGAGGATCTGACTCCGTGTTACAGAGGGCTTGATTTATTGTTTTATCATAAATATTACATTAAAACTACACTAAAAGAATAAAAGAAAAGGTTCTCATCAGAAGGCTGGCTAAGAATAAAAAAGAATGAATCAACAAAAGTCTGTGGCTTGGACAGGGAGAGAGCCAACTCTGCCGCGATTGGCCATTAATTCCAAACATCTACACGAGACCAATCCCAGATGCACCTGTTGCATTCTACAGCAGCAGAAAATCAATATTTACGTTTTGTTCCTGAGGCTTCTCAGCTTCTCAAAAGGAAAAAATCCTAAGGAAGGATTTTTAATGAAAAGATGTCTGCAACCGTTGTCCATTCCCTGGGAGGCTGCTGGAAGCCAGAGGGCGGCCAGGTTGTTGCTGTTTTCCCTCAGCAGGATTTTAAACATCAAAGGGAACCCAAACTTCCCATTTGACAACTCATGGACTTCCCTTCCCACCCACGGATTCCATTTCCTGATGTTTTTAGATGGAACAATACAAGCAGATAAGTTGTGTAAACTGTGGTAATAGCGGCCGATGCCTTGATTTTTATCTGGAGCTTTCGTTTCAGGGATGTTCTTTGAAAGCTCAGGATTCAGAGACAGGAGGTTCCCTGTAAATCCTGCCTTTCCTGTCAGGAAAAGGAGTGAGAGGATTAGAATCTAGCATTGCAGAGGAAGTTCAGGAAACATAAACTCCAAAGGCAAGAAAAATACCTCAAATCAATGTATTTTTGACCAAAGAAAGGGTAAAAGAGAATTGAGGAAATGAGCAAATAGGGTTGTGAAGGGCTTAATGTGGTGCTGAGAGAAATTCTGTGCTTCTGATCTGTGTTTGGACCTTGGTGATCCTTTAGGTTTAATCATGTCCCCAAAGTCTCTAATTTTGCTGCTCGTGGCCACCTTTTGTCTCAGGAATGTTTTATGGGATGGATTGTATCGTGCTTTTTACTCTGAGTCCTGGTTGAAATGAATAGTGGATTTGTCTTTCCAAACAAGCTGTGGGTCTGCTGGTGGATAAAACCAGCACTGAGAGAGAAAAGAAACCATGGGAAGGATTCCACTGATTGATGAATGGAAAAAGATATTTGCTTTTACAAATAAATTTTAAGTTTGCTGATAAATCAGACATGGAAAGATGAAAGAAAGAACAAAAGAAAGAAAGGACCAATGGAGAAGAAAAACCCCTAAATTCCATAAGAATTAAAAATAAAAGGGAGGGTTATACATTTAAGGGAAATCTTTGGTACCAGGTAAGCCTGAACCTCTCAAGTACCTCAGAAACGGGGAAAGAGAGAAGGGAAATGTGGCTGGGAAATTGGGATAAAAAGGAAGGCTGCATCCTCCAAAAATTTGAGAGACCTTAGGGGAATGCCCCATGGCCTCTCCCTTTATTCAAGTAAAGCCAAAAAGGTCTCCTCTGTCTCCTTTTTGGACATAAACCTCTGGTATTTGTAGATTAATTTTCCTACCATGGCGGACAGGATTCTCTTTCTAATCCTTGAATGGAAAGGCTTGGGCAGAGAATAACCCGTTCCCCCTGTCCTGTCTCACAGAAAGAGCTTCATCACAGGCTGCTCCCAGGCTGGGGGACAGCTCACCATGGTGGGGACACCTCTGCCTTCTCAGAGGCTGTGGGAGGTGTCCAGGTGCAGATCAGCAGGGATGAAGAACGTGAAACCAACCCAGCCCATCAGCCAACACTGCAGAGTGAATCCAGGAGGTTGGGATGGAGCCAGGCTGGGAGAGCCTGGAGGAGAGAAGGGTCCAGGGAGAGCTCAGATCCCCTGGCAGGGCCTGAAGGGGCTCCAGGAGAGCTGGAGAGGGACTGGGGACAAGGATGGAGGGACAGGATAAGGAGGAGGTTAGGTTGAATATTAGGAAGAAATTCCTCTCTGCCCCAGAGGGCAGGGTTGGGTTGAATATCGGGAAGAAATTCTTCCTCAGAGGGTGGTGAAGCCTTGTCACAGGTTTCCCAGAGAAGCTGTGGCTGTCCCTGGATCCCTGGAAGTGTCCAAGGCCAGGACAGAGCTTGGAGCAACCTGGGATGGTGGAAGATATCCCTGCCCATGGTGAGGTGGAACAGGATGGTTTACCATGGGTGGACCATGAGTCTCTAAGGTCCCTTCCAGCCCAAAACATTCAGGAATTTGGTGGCACCACCATCAGAGTTTTCCACTTCTGAGTTCTCCATCAGGAACTGGAGAACTCTCTGGTGGTTCCCACTGCAAGGCACTCACTCCCCTGCCCATGGGAAGCAGACACTGGCAGTGGTGGCACAGGAGGTCTGGACCAGCTGCTTGTTGGCCCCAGGGCAGGGATTTATTTATTTATCTGACAGCTCTGTGCACTTCTGCCTCTTCCCCCAAACACAAATCAGGGAAAATCCGAATGAATAAAGACATAAAGCAAAATTATAATTGCTGCCAGTTTGCCTTTGGCGTGCTCAGAAATGCCCAGGATGGGAATGTGATCTCTGCTGCAAATGATTCATCACAGAGGGATTACATGGGGAAATGTGACACTGGCAAATGCCTGAGATTTATTGGAAAGGGCATTTGCATTGACTAGCTTTATTCATGCTTTGTTGTTGGTCCTGTTGCTTCCAAGGGAGCTGCCCTGGCACTTGCAGAGAGTTACTATTTTTTAAATTTAAGTTTCAGAGTTACTGGGCTTTTTTTGAAGTTTGAATGAACCTGTAAATAATTGAGATCAGAGTAACTATTGAATAAGTTGATTGGCAGGTTGCACAGTAGAAATATGAAATCTTGTCCTTTCGGTGCTTTCCTAAATCTATTTATCATCCTAATCCAGTGATGGGTTTTATCCCATTTGAAATTATAAAATGTAATCTTGTTTAAATTATAAATGAAATCATAAAATGTAATCTTGTTTAAATTATAAAATGTTTATCTTGTTCAGTCTGTCTAATTTGTTAGATGTGTTAGATACACACACAGCCTCATCCTTGCCACAGGTTAGGATTTAATGCCTCTCACTGCATTTCATGCTCTGCACACCCATAAAACAACTTTTCCCCCCTCTTTTTCAGATGGGGACTAAAGATAATAGAACTGGAGTGTCTATCTCATAATTATAAAAGCAAGCCAGCAGCAGAGCAAGGAATAAACCCTGTTTTTTCTTTCCATGCTAGAAAAATATCTAAAATAATGATGAGCACATACTGTTTTCACTGATTCCTGGGTTTTTTCTCTGGCATCCTGGCCATTTAGAAAGGTGTAAAAACCTTATAGAGTGTGAAAGCTGCTGGAGGTGTAGGTAAGAGCAGGGGATGTGGTTTTCACCCCACACTAGGAGGTCCGTGGACACAGGAGCTTGTACTGGATGGGAAGGATCATCTGCAAACACCAGATGAGTTTTTGGGACCCATGGGAGATGGAGGCTGGACCTGGAGGCCACTTGGATGGATTTGCTGCACCAGTTTGGTTCAGGAGCAAAACCAACAGGCATGTGGTGTTTTTGACTGTTCCTGACTGGCTGTTTTTTGTGGTTTTTTTTTTTTTTTTTTTTTTTGGCTGTTTTTTTTTTTTTTTTTAACTTTGGCTGTTTTCTTATTTTGGCTGCTGGTTTTTTTTTTTTGGCTTTTTTTTTGCTGTTTTTTTTTTTGGCTTTTTTGGCCTTTTTTTTCTTAGTTGGGTTTTTCTGGCTGTTTTTTTTTTTTTTTTTGCTTTTTGGCTGTTTTTTTTTTGTTTTTTTTTTTGTTTTTTTTTTTGTTTTTTTTTTGTTTTTTTGGTTGGTTATGGCTTTTTTGGCTGTTTTCTGGCCATTCCTGACTCTCTGTTTTTTGACTATTTTTGGCCGTTCCTGACTCTCACAGGTACCAGGGAGCATCTGGGGTGCGTTTGTTTAGGCACAGCTTAGCAGGGAGAGAAGGATGCACTTTATGAAGCGAGCAGCATAAGAGCCAGGCTTTGGGAGCCCTCACCCTGCTCCTCCAGGCACAGAAAGGTGTGGAAGTGATGGAAATGGCACTCTGGTGGGCTGAGAGAAGCCCCTGGTTGCTGAGAGGTCCCTGGCAGCTCCTCTCGTGTCTCTGTGGCCACCTCAGTGCTTCAGGCACTTGTCCATGTCATGCAGAGCCCAGCTGGATGGAGAAATGAAGCAACTTTAATTTTCTGCTCTTTTTGACACTGCAAAGCTGGAAATAAGTTAGTGATGTCTCTGTTGGACACAATAGGAACCCAGGAAGTTTGAGACGTGGCAGTGTCTTCTGAAGGTGAATCCAAGTGTTTTGATGGCTCAGTGCAGCCTGAAATTCAAATAATGGCTGGGAAATATTAGGTCATGAGCTCTGAGTCTGTTTTGGTGTTTAACTCTCAGTTAATGCAGTGAAGGGTTCTGCTGGGCTCTCCAGAGCTGAGCTGAACCTCAGCATCCCCTTCTGAGCATTGAAATGGTCCTTCCCCAGATGAGCAGGAGGCTCTGATTGTCAATCAATTGGCTTCAGTGGAAATTTCCACTGACTTCAGTGTACTTTGGCTGCAGCCCCAGGCTCCTGTCTGCCCCTGCTAACCCTCCATGCAGCTTCTCTGCTTGCAGCTGCACAAGCGTTTATGGAAAACACATTTCAAAGCTCAGCTGAGGGCAGGGAGTGGGCTTGTAAGAGGGTCCAGAGAATTCCAAACTAATTCACAGATTTCTAGACCAGTTTGAGACCAAGAGAAAAAGAGATCGGTGCATTGAAGGTGGCCACTTGACAGAAAGTCAGCTGGTCATAGCACTGATGACTGCAAGTCAATCATTCTTTACCATCTTAGCATGTGCTAAAAGTAAATTTTCCTTGCTGCTATTTTTCCCCCTCCCAGCTTTAATGTTTGAAACCTGTTTCTTTAGTTTCTAAAGATCTGTAGCAGAATAATGAAATTTGTTCAATACCAGGAAACAAAAGCAACGAAAATTGAATTAGTTTAGAAAGGATTGATCTCATCTAAAAGGAAAAGTCTTTGATTGCTCCTTGTCATTTTGTGTGTTCTTTGGAGTGGGAGACACAGGGTAGGACAGGACATGGGGTGTATTTTCTGTTAAACGTAGAAAGGTTACATTTGGTTTTGCCTTAGATCTGTGACCCAGATGAAGTTTGAAGTTTGGCTCAGCAATAACTTTGGAATGATAATAATGCTCCCAAAATCATGGAATATCCTGAGCTGGAAGTGACCCAAAAAGACCATTCAGGACAGCCCCAAGAATCCCACCCTGTGCCTGAGGCAGTTTTCCAAAAGTTTCTTGGGCTCTCATAGCAAACACCATTTTGTATTTTTGTGCCACCTCTTTTCCAATGTATGGATTTAATGGTAAGCTTGTATTTTTCAATCCACAGCAGCATAAATGGAATTAAATTTGTAATCTGTTGGTACTTTTCATGCACTATTTGTCATTTACCTCAGCAAGTACATTGTCATGTATACACTGTGCACATAATTATTTGCTAGCCCATCCCTGTCTTGGTATGAAGAAGTGGGAGGGGAGACAAGAAATTGGGAAAAGAAGTGATTTTTCCCAAGGTCATGCAGCAAATTGATCCAACCCTCAGTCCCTGATGCCATCAGTGATTTGTGCATTAACAAAAATGGACTGACAGGAGCTGGAGGAGGATGGAGAAATGGTGATTTAAGAAATTAAAGCAGGGTTTTGGCCTGTTCCTATTGATTTCTGCTGGAGCTGGGGAGAGCACCTGCCATTGGGTGAGAGAGTGGGTGGATGTGTGGCCAGCAGGGAAGCCAAACTGCTGCAGGATTAAGAAGGATATTTCTGTCTCACTGACTGGGTTTAATTTCCTTTCTGAGTTACAGCACCCAGAGCCCTGGTCCTTGTGCTGTGTGCAGAACTTTGGAGGTGAAAAGGCAGGGATGTGCTCACCTGGAGCAGGACCATTCCCACAGTCAGGCAGGAGCTGCCAGGACAGAGGGGTCCGGCGTCATGAGGCCAAAGAGGTTAAACAGTGTGAGAAATAGATACTCACTTTTCATAGTTCAGGAAGGTTTATTAAACCTTATCAAAAATACAACAGAAGAATGAATAAAGAAAAAAGGCTATGGCACTGGGAGCAAAAGATTTTCCCTGCCATTGCTCAGCCCCCTCACAATGGAGGTTTTCCCTTTTTAACCGTTTAATCCCTCCCAAAGTTCTGTCCATCAACCCCTTCTTTGCTGTCCAGTGGTGGAGATCTCTTCCTCAAATCCTGGTTGGAGCCCAGGTGTTCCATAGTGACAAGCCAGCCCTCCCAGATGTGCCAACTCCAGCTGTCCCTTGATAACCACACCAGGGGGTACAACATAACTATAAATCTATAAGCTTTTCTTAATTTATATCCATAATAGTTGTCTATGAATTGTGAGAGTCAATCATTGCATTACTCATCTATCACAACAGCTTGAAGAGAAATGGTGCACTCAAATCTTCTTGGAAAACCTGGTCTTAGGGAGTGACAGTCCTACCCAAGGCAGGGGATTGGAATGAGATGATCTTGAAGGTCCCCTCCAACCCCAACCAATTCTGAGATGGAGGCAGTATCTTGATGGGCAGACCCATCTCTCAGAATGTGGTGTCCAGTTTGTTCTTTGTGGCTGCAGAACCAGCCTATCTGTCACACAGCTTTAGTGCAGGTCACTTTCTGAGTGCCACAGAGGAAAGGCATCATCATATTCCTTCTGTATGAACAGCCCGAAGAGTTTTGGGCTGTTTTGCACAAAGTTTGTTTTGCCCAGAGGCTCTGTGGGGAAGTGAGCTGCCTCATGCAGCAGTTTATAACCTCAAATGTAGGAAATCCTCAAAACCAATAATATTCCTTCTCACCCGTAATGAGAAGGGCATTGAAAATATGGGTGTCACAGACATATTTTCTGAAAAGTACCTTTGCTAAGATTTTTCTCCTGAGAAGCTGAGAGGCCTCAGAAAGGAAATGTAACCAATAATAATATTGTTTATATATTTTTTAATAATTATCTGCTGCTGTGGAATGCAACAGATGCATCTTTGATTGGTCTCCTGTGAATTGTTTCTACTTGATGACCAATCACAGGTCCAGCTGTGTCGGGACTCTGGTCAGTCACAAGATTTTATCATCATTCCTTTCTATTCTTTGCTAGCCTTCTGATGAAATTCTTTCTTTTATTCTTTTAGTATAGTTTTAGTATATAATTTTCTTTTAATGTAATATATATCATAAAATAATAAGTCAGCCTTCTGAAATATGGAGTCAAGATTCTTGTCCTGAAGATGAGGGAAACATCATCACACATGGGGGTTCCAGGTGACAAACACTCTGATACCAGGGGATTGCAGTGATTTTTTTTTTTTTTAATTTTCTTTTTTTTTTGGGTGCACCCTCTGCCCTGCTCTCTGCTGACCCTTTTCTCTGTGTCCCTGCAGGAAGGAAGCCAGGATGGATTACAGCTCGCTCAGCGGGGTCCCGCGCTTCCTGACCCGGCCCAAGGCCTTCATGGTGTCTGTAGGGAAGGACGCCACGCTGAGCTGCCAGATTGTTGGAAACCCCATCCCAGTGGTGAGCTGGGAGAAGGATAAACTTCCAGTGCACTCTGGGGGAAGGTTTAAAACCACAGAGGATGGGGATTTGTACCGGCTAACCATCTACGACCTGAGCCTGGAGGACAGCGGCCAGTACATCTGCCGGGCCAAGAACACCATCGGGGAGGCCTTTGCTGCTGTCAGCATCAAGGTGGGAGAGGAGACCACGGTCACAGAGTCGGCTCCTTACTTCATCCAGAAACCTACCAACATCAAAGTAACCCTGGGAGAAGACGTCATGTTCAAATGCAAAGTCCAGGGCAGCCCTCCCCTCTCGGTGAACTGGGAGAAGGACGGGCGATACCTGAGGAACAAAGCGGACGCTGGGCGCTTCCAGATTGAGTCTGCTGGTGAGTCCAACGCTCTCACCATCCAGTGTGCCCAGCTGGGGGACAGTGGCACCTACACGTGCCGGGCAGAGAACCTCATCGGCTCCGCCAGTGCCTCGGCCGCGCTGGTGGTTGAAACGCGCGGCTCCTCCAACCCCGACGGTGGCGGCAAGACGGCCTCCTTGCTGTCCCATCTGCAGAAGAGGCGGGAGGAGATCAGGAAGATGGACATCTCCCACAGCACTCTGGACTCGGCCTACTCGGCCGTGGAGGGGCTGTCCAGCCTGGGCTACGGCCTGTCCCGGGACTACGAGCGGGCGGCGGGCCTGGCCAAGGGCGCGCGCAACGCCGCGCTCGGGGCCCTGACACGTACCTGCAGCGTGACCGAGGGCAAGCACGCTAAGCTCAGCTGCTACGTGACAGGAGAGCCTAAGCCCGTGATTGTGTGGAAGAAGGACAACGAGGTCATTGCGGAAGGCCGGAGGCATGTTATCTATGAGGATGACCAGGAGAACTTTGTACTGAAGATCCTTTTCTGCAAGCAGACGGACAACGGGCTGTACACCTGCACGGCCTCCAATCTGGCGGGGCAGACCTACAGCTCTGTGCTGGTCACTGTCAAAGGTGGGTGGGTGTGGTTGTCACCAGGGTGGGTGTGTCTGCAAGGATACACCTTTGGATTGGGGTGGGGTGGGTGGTTTTTGGTTTGAACAAAACCTCAGCCTGCCAAACTGCTGCAGGGGAGGGTGTTAGATGCGTCAGACTTGCGTTGTGTGCGATTCCAAACAAAGGAATCCTGGACCTGGGATGTTTTCTAGGAGCATTCAAGAGGACATTGAACAAAACATCTGCCTCCAAACTGCTGCGTGGGAGGGTGTTAGATGTGTCACACTTTGGTTGCCATTCTGAAGAACTAGGACTGACCTTCACAAGTGTGGAGTGACCCTCTGAAGGCAAGTTCTTCACCTCTGACTATGGCAAACAAAGGCATCCTGGACCTGAGAGGTTTTCTAGGAGTGTTCAAGGAGAACAGAGTATCCAAAAACCCAAGCTGGGAAGGGCTGAATAAAGCTCTCCTGGTGGAAAGGGCTTGGGCACTTGAGTAGATGGCCTGGGGACAGAGTCTCATTGCTGGTGGTTCTTAGGAAGGGCAGTAAAGAGGTGCCAGGTAGAGATGGATGAGGCAGAACTGGATGTGATGCCTCAGGTTTTAGCTTTTATATCTTTCAAATTCTGTGCTGCTTTAGTGTATGGGTCTGGACTTCATATCAGGGGATGGTGAGCTCTGTGCACAGAGCAGGGAGACAAAACAATTCCTGCTCCAGCTGGGCACCAAGGACAAATGATCCAAATCTCAGCCCAAGAACACAAACACTGTGGGCTGGAGAGAAAAACAAAAAAGATGAGACTTCATGGGCTAAAGCTGGAATTGGACAATTAGCTCCAATATGCAAATGGAGCAGAACTGATAAAAGTGTTAGACCCTGTGACTGGTCGTCCATTTAGTAAGCACTTTAAGTTCCCCTGGGGTGCAGCCCTGGCTGGGCTCTTGTGCTGCCCAAGGTGGATCTGTTGAAGCCTCCTAATAATCCCTACTTTATTCCTTAGCTCCAACCAGTCTCTGTTCTAGGTCAGCCCTCGCAAGGCATCCGCTGGTTGTGGGGCAGCTGGGGTGCACCAGGTCCCTAAGGCTCCTGTCAGTCCTGGTTTCACAGTGATGTAAGAGATCCTTTTCCATGCTCTAGGTCAGTGACTGCCAGTGCCCTGTCTCACCCTCCAGGCTTTAGTCACATCTGGGTTTGTGATCACCATGGGGTTTACTCAGACATGCCATTTGTAGTAGTGGAAACCCCTCCCTACAAGATGAGCATGTCAGGCTGCCTCAGATCCCCTGGGGGACCTACTCCAACTCTAATTACAGTCCAGCTCAGTTTTCCTGTACAGTGACCGACCAGCAGCCTGGATCTTGCCAGGCTCTTCAGCCTTTTCCCAGCTTGGGTTGCTGGATAGTTTGTGCTCCTTGAATCCTAGAAAGCCTCCCAGGCCCAGGATGCCTTTGTTTGCCATAGTCAGTGGTGAAGAACTTGCCTTCAGAGGGTCACTCCACACTTGTGCAGGTCAGCCCTAGTTCTTCAGAATGGCAACCAAAGTGTGACACACAGTTTTTATAGAATCCCAGAATGGTTTGGATTGCAAGAGATCTTAAAAATCATCTCATTCCAACCTCCTGCCATGGGCAGGGACACCTTCCACCAAAGCAGGTTCCTCCAACCCCATCCAACCTGGCCTTGAACAATCCAGAAAGCTCTAAATTTTCCAGCTGCTCTCCCATTTGGCATGGGGACAGCAGTTTGGAATGCGGGTAGCACCTGTAAAGGAGCTGTCAGAGACAAAAGATTTTGCCACTTAAGTGGTAAAACTCAAAGATTTTTCCTTGGCAGCAAAATAATTAGAAACACAATTAAGTAGGAATTATCTGTGTTTCATACTCATCTTTAAGCCTCTCAAAGGTGTTATTTGATTTTGTGTTTTCCCTTTTTTGGAAAGTGGCTCAGTCCCTGTGCCCATCAGTGACACCTGATCCGTGGAACTCACTGGCACTTGTCCCACCCCTTGCTGTCCCTTGGAGGTGCTGAGTGGCGTGGGGAAGGGCATTTGTCCTGTTCTATAAAGCTGGGATTACCTCATGAGCTGGGGCTCAGAGCTGGGGATGAATCCTGGCCCTCACCCTGGTGGGGGATCACTTTGAGGATGGATCAAACTCATTTCCCTGCACAACACCTTGCAAAAACAAACCTCCCCTCCTCTGCCTGTTTTTATTATAAAAATTATATAAAATATAAAAAAATTATAAAAATTATAAAAATATTGTATAAAAACCCTCTGTTTTTATCCTATTGCTCTCATGGCTGCAACCTGTTCCAAAGGAGGTGAGGAAAGCCAGGGAAGCAGCCAGTCTGGGAGCAAGCACCATGGGAAAGGGTTATTGATTCCTGTCTGTTGTCCAGAGCTGCCTGTGAGTCAGGAGGCTGAAGTGGAAATGTTTATGGATTGTTTATTTTTCATGCTGTGCCACGTTTGGCTCCCTGTCCAGGCCAAGGCTGCCATGGAAAATCTACGTGTGTTGGTTATAATTAGGCCCTGATAAATGACTCTCCTTTGTGTCACCAGAAGTTCTTCTCAGCCCTCCCAAGACAGGTCAGAGTGATGCAGCAGATGAAAAAAGCTTTTAATTCTGTTGAGATTTTAATTCTGTTGTTTTGTGTGATGCCATTGGTTCATCTGCTGTCAGACTTAGGGAGGGAGATCATCTTGCCCTGCAAACTTCTCTTTGCTCAGCTGTGTAGGAGAGGGTGAATTCTCCAAGCAGCCATCATTGGATCAGAATGGTTTGGGCTGGGAGGAACCTCAAAGGACATCTGGTTCCAACCCTCTTCTATGGGCAGGGATGGCACTCACTAGGTCAGGTTGCTGAGGGCCCTGTTCAAACTGTCCTTGAACACTTCCAGGCATGGGACATCCATAGAAAACCTCCTATGTTCTGTCAGTCTACATCCTAGGAACTTAGGGACCCAGCAACCCAACATTTGTGAACTCTTTGCTGAGCCTGTGCCTTAAAGATCACTGAGCTGGGAGGAAAAAAAAAGAATTTTTCGAGCTGTTCCTAAATGAGATTTAGTGAATCAGACTTAAACAAAGAAAGGCTACAGGGCAGAGAATCACTCTCCTAAACAAGGAAAACTGGAGCTTGATTAGATTCAGAAATGTGCCTGGAACAGAGATAAAATCACAATCCATACACTGAGATGTGAGCTGTAAAAGGATTTGGGAGAATTGTCCCAATTGAATTGCCCAAGAATAAACCTTTAACAAATCAAGGCATGGGGAGGATGGGAGGAACATAAATAACCAGCCTGGGTTTGCTGAAGGCTTTGGAGATTTCCCTGGGCCGTGTGTAAAGTTGGTGAGACCAGAATTCAGGTCTCCACCCTGGGCCAAGCTGTGTTCGCTGGAGTCCCTGAATAAAGTAACCAGATACTGGGTGAGAAGGTTAAAGGTTGCAAGGCAAACAGGATGGGGATGGGAAAAACACCCTGGTGCTGAGGCAGCCTCATTCTCCCTCTGATCAGATGGGATTTTGGATGGTCACTGTCATGGCAGTCACATTGGAGGTCTGAAAAATAATTGCAACTTGAGAAATGAGGAGGTAGAAAGGAAATTGGGAAAACACAGTAATTAGGAAGATCAAAGGCTGAAGATGGTGGAAGCTTTTCAATCCACATTTAGCCAGCTTTTACTGGGAGGTTTTTCCATATTCTTACCTTTCTTGGCTCATTTTCATTAAGCAGAGGGTAAACTTGCCTCTGGAATAATAAATGTGAGAATTCCAGCAATAAGAAAGGGGAAATGTAGGCAAGTGAAAAAGGGAGGTTTAGAGGGCAGATGTGCCTTGATAAGGTTAAGAAAACATTGGGTTTCTTTGCAGGCTGCACCTATTCTTAGCAAAATATGTGTTAGCAGGACTTGCCTTTTAAAAATAACATCCTCTCATTGCCGGTTTGCTTGCTGTGGACCAAACAGAAAATCCTATGACAGACTGGAGAAATATCTCCTCAGGATAGGCAGCAAAATGAGTCTCTGATCCAAGTTCTTGCAGTTTCCTGCTGATTCCATGAGCTGCTTTTGCTCTGGGCTCCCTCAGTGTTTTGCAGTGCTGTGCCTCTCACGTTTTTCCAAGTGGGCAGGTTTTGGCAGCTCTGTTATTTTCTGTTTTATTTGCACCTCTCTGACCTGGGTGCAAATAAAACAGAAAATGGGGGTGCTGGTTATGGGCCAGATGGTTTGGGTTACCTGCTCTCAGGACACCTCTGGTCCTTCTGCAGTCCCCTGACCCACATCAACCTGACCAGGCACATTCTAGACCTTGTAAAGAGCATGGAGGGATGCTGAGGAGGAGGAGGAGGAGGCTGGTGGGTTTTGGAACCACTCTGACATCTCCAAAAGCCCTGGGCTGGGTTCATCCCAGGCCTCAGTTCAGTTTATCAGCTGCTGTTGCTCCAAAGCTCCATTCAGAGGGAGATAAGACGTGTGTGCAGGATGAAAGCAGAGTTGTTTTCAGAGGATATCTGTGACTCCAAGCTGCCAAAGATAGCCTTGCCCTGCCTTTGCCTGGCTGGGAGAGCACTGCTGTTCCTGCAGCATGCTCCTAAGAGTCAACCAACCCTGCTGTGCTTGAGCTTTTTCCTGGAATAGATTTTTTTTTTTTTTTCACTTTAGGTACTGCTTAGTGACTGTAAAGGGAGAGGGGTTAATGATATGGCAGCTGCTCCAATATGGGAATACACTTGTGTGCCTCTCAGGTGCAGCTTGTGTTTCTTTTTGGCCCTTGTGCGGCTCTGAGTGTTCCCAGTGGCAGCTCCAGCCTCCCTCCTGCCAGAGGGCTGCATCCCCCTGACCAAAGCTGGGCCTCACAGAATCCCAGAATGTTTGGGAAGAGACATTACACTTAATCTTCTTCCACTCCTGCTATGGCAGGGAGACATTCCACTATCCCGGGTTGCTCCAAGCCTGGCCTTGGACACTTCCAGGGATCCAGGGGCAGCCACAGCTTCTCTGGGCACCCTGTGCCAGGGCATCACCACCCTCAGAATAAAGAATATCATCATAATATCTTATTTAACCCTGAAAAAAAATCAGCAAAAAAAGAAAAAAAGGCTAATCACCATCTGGAGTGTGGGCAGAGTAGATCTGTGACGGTGTTCACAGGGGTCCAAGGATGAGGGAAGAGATGAGGATCTGACTCCATGTTTCAGAAGGCTGATTTATTATTTTATGATATATATTACATTAAAACTATACTAAAAGAATAGAAGAAAGGATTTCATCAGAAGGCTGGCTAAAAATAGGATAGCAAAGAATGATAACAAAGGTTTGTGGCTCAGCTCTCTGTCTGAGCCAGCTGGGCTGTGATTGGCCATTAATTAGAAACAACCACATGAGCCCAATCACAGATGCACCTGTTGCATTCCACAGCAGCAGATAATCAATGTTTACATTTTGTTCCTGAGGCCTCCCAGCTTCTCAGGAGGAAACACCCTAAGGAAAGGATTTTCCATAAAAGATGTCTGCGACAGAGATCTGTGTAACCATAGCTGAAGGCTTTTTAAGGCAAGGCTTTTACTTGCCTTAAACCGAGGTGTATTTAGGCATAATATTAAAAAAAAAATTCCAAGTTAACACGGTTAGTGTCACCTTCCTGTTCCTGGACATAGTATATGGGTTCCCAGTCAGGTTTTACCCTCAGGATAGCAAAGGTAGTCCATGGCACTGCTCCCTTC
Organism: Melospiza melodia melodia; assembly: GCF_035770615.1. Lineage (NCBI taxonomy): Eukaryota > Metazoa > Chordata > Aves > Passeriformes > Passerellidae > Melospiza > Melospiza melodia. The sequence goes on from NC_086194.1 coordinate 2,750,482, forward strand.
AGGTGTCCTGTCAAGACTTTAGAGTCTGGTACCTCATTTAAACTGAAGGAGGGGAGGTTTATATCAGATATTAGGAAGAAATTCTTTAATATGAGGGTGGTGAGGCAGGATGGCGTCACAAAAAACCAGCTGGTAGCTGGCACAGCCAATACTGGAAGGTAAAGGGATGATTTCTCATCATCCAGGCATGATCTCTCGCAAAGCATGAGCAGTGTTCCAGCACTGGCTGATCCAGTGTGAGACATGACTGCGGCACCAGGCCCTGGCCCCAGCTGTGCTCTTCAGTCCAGCTCCCCTTTCCCCACTTCAGGCCTGGGGTATCAGGGTGATGTCACAGCGCAGCTGTCGCTGGAATTTGACATTGTTCAGCTCATGAAGTGACTTCCCTCACTGTCGTGCAGCTGCTTGGTGGCTTTGATCTATGCTTGGGTTGGGCCCTCAGCCAGAGCATTGCAGCCCCACTGCTGGAGGAGGGCTCAGGCAATTGGGAGACTGGGGCTCATTCTCTATTTCTTTTATTTTTGTGGGCAATAGCTGCTGTCGAGCCTTTGGGGCTGGTGGAGAGAACGGAAAACTCATTTTGTGCACATCTGATTGTGCACAGCCACCTCACAGCTCTCTGTGCCCTTTCAGCTCATTTCTGCTGTAAGACCCTTAAAACATTGGTTCTTGCAGCAGCTCAGCTGCTCACTCCCATCTGGAATTACTGCCCTGTGCTGTGTCCCATGACCAGCTTGTTTGTCATTAAACAGACACATTTTATGAAAAATCCTTTCCTTAGGATTTTTTCTCCTGAGAAGCTGGGAGGCCTCAGGAACAAAATGTAAATGTTGATTATCTGCTGCTGTGGGATGCAACAGGTGCATCTGGGATTGGGCTCATGTGGTTGTTTCTAATTAATGGCCAATCACAGTCAGCTGGCTCAGACTCTCTGAGAGAAAAGCCTTTGTTATTCATTCCTTCTTTTTCTGTTCTTAGCCAGCCTTCTGATAAAATCCTGTCTTCTATTCCTTTAGTTTAGTTTTAATGTAATGTATATCATAAAATAATAAATCAGCCTTCTGAAACATGGAGTCAGATCCTCATCTCTTCCCTCATCCTTGGACCCCTGTGAACACCATCACAATTGAACCAATTCTGGAAGGATTCCTTTTGAGGCCTTTTACTCCAACATGGCCTTGACCATTTCCAGGGATGGGGCAGCCACCGCTCTGTTACTATGATATTTTATGAAAAATCTCTTTCCTAAGATTATATTTTCTCTTAAAAAGCTGAGAAGCTCCAACTTCTTTATGTTTTGCTGCTTTAAAATATAATTTAGAAAATTATTTACTCAACACGTAAATAGTTTTAATTTAATGTCTAATCACAGCCAGCTGTGTCAGACTCTCTGAGTCTGTCACAAGTTTTTATCATCGTTCTTGCCTAACCTTCTAATGTCTCCTTTCTCTTTCTTTAGTATAATTTCATATGATTTCATATAATATAGTATAATTTCATATAGTATAGTATCATACAGTATTATTTCATACAGTATAATTTTGTGTCGTATAATTTCGTATAGTATAGTATAATATAATTTCATATAGTATAGCACACCACACCCATAATATAGAATATGGTATAATATAATATAATATAATATAATATAATATAATATAATATAATATAATATAATATAATATAATATAATATAATATAATATAATATAATATAATATAATATAATATAATATGGTATAATATAATATAATATAATATGGTATAATATAATATAATATGGTATAATATAATATAATATGGTATAATATAATATAATATAATATAATATAATATAATATAATATGGTATAATATGGTATAATATGGTATAATATGATATGATGTAATATAATATAATATAATATGGTGTAATATGATATAATGTAATATAATATAATATAATATGGTATAATATGGTATAATATGATATGGTATGATATAATATAATATGGTATGGTATAATATGGTATAATATGATATGGTATGATATAGTATAATATAGTATAATATAGTATAATATAATATAATATAATATAATATAATATAATATAATATAATATAATATAATATAATATAATATAATATAATATAATAGAATATGGTAGAATATGGTAGAATATGGTAGAATATGGTATAATGTAATGTAATATAATATAATATAATATAATATGGTATAATATAATAGTCAGCCTTCTGAAAAGTTAGGGTCAATTCTCATCTCTCACCTCATCCTAAAACCCACAACACAGCTCTTCTGGGCAATGTATTTTAGGGCCTCACCACCCTCAAAGAGAATTTCTTCCTAAATTCCAATCTCTCATTCTCCTTCCTCTTTTATCCCCTCTTAAGAACCCACCATACCCTTCAAGGCAAAGCTGAAGGACCTCGAGGTGCGGGAGAAGGAATCTGCCACGTTCCAGTGCGAAGTGCCCGTGGCTGGGACAGAGACAGCCTGGTTCAAGGAGGAGACCAAGCTGCAGCAGAGCAAGAAGTACAACATCGAGGAGGAGGGCACCTACCGCCGCCTCACCGTGCAGAACGTCACCACGGACGATGATGCTGTTTACATCTGCGAGATGAAGGAAGGGAGCAGGACCATTGCAGAGCTCTCTGTCCAAGGTAAGTGAAAGAGGAGCCTCCTCCAGCCTGGTCTCATCGGCTCTTGGAGGTCTGTTTCACACCCAAGATAGCGCAGGTACCGTAGAAGGCATAAAATCAACAGGATGGCTTCTGTGGCACTGTTGGAAACAAAGAGGTTTAATAAAAGGCAAGATAACAAAACTCTTTACAGAGGATAAACTGAGCCAGGTGCAAGAGTTACTTGCTCCTGGTAAAATATCTCACAAAAGCCATTCATTTCTTCATTCTCTTCTTTTTCTAGTAAATTGCTCAGGTGGAACTTTTTGGCTCCTGTCCAATGAGCTATCCTTAAGTTTGAGGTGAAGTCCCTCAGGTCCTATGAGGGGTCTTTTTACCTAATTGAGGAGAGAAACTTCTGGGCTTATTTCCTTTTTAAGGGGACAAAGGACAGTTTTGTCACTCCATCCATGGGAGGGCACATTGCTCTAGGTAAGAACAGCTCTTGGTGTTTCAGATTGGCCAAAAGTGTGGGATTCACACGTGGAACTCTGGGTTTGACCTTGAGAGCAGGATTTACCATGTCCATGTGGGCACTGAAGGGGAGCAGAGTCCCTTGTGGTGTGAAGATGTGGTCAGTGGGTCCCTGGGGCTCCTGGCAGGGTGTCTCTGGACACAGGGCCACACAGCAGGGACGGGCTGTGTTGCACAAGATGTCACCCAGTGGGAACCCATGCTGGAAGAAGCTGCCTCCAGCTGTGGCCTGGCCCTTCTCCTTGATGCTTTGGAGTAGCTTCCTGAAGCAGAGGCTAGGCAAGATTAGGAGGATAAAAGTGGGTATTTATTAAAGGCCTTCAAAGGTTCACCTGGGGCAGTCAGAAACCTCTGAGAGGGGCTACACCCAGGATGATGATGGTCATGAGTTTTTCATGCAGTTATAAATTTGGTCCGCTTACATACCAGGGGTTAATCCTCCAATTACAGCTTCAGGTAATGAAGTAATTTACTCCAAATTTTCATCCCCCAATTCCCAGAATGACCAGGTTGGAAGAGACCTTCAAGACCATCGAGTCCAACCCAGCCTCAAAACTTCAACTCAACCCTGGCACCCAGTGCCACATCCAGGCTGTGTTAAACACACCCAGGGATGGGGACTGCACCACCTCCCCGGGCAGCCATTCCAGAACTTTATCACTCTTTCTGTGAAAAACTTTTTCCTGATAACCAGCCTAAACTTCCCTTGACACAGCTTCAGGGGAATTCACGGTTTACATCTCTCAGGGCCTGAGACAGTTAGGTGTCCCTGAGTTTCAGGCCTAGAGAGGAATCGTGAGAACAGCAGCTGATGGGCCATGGAGTTTTAGAGTTATATACTAAAGCAGTACAGGATCTGAAAAATATAAAAGCTGAATCCTAAGGCATCACCTTAACATGACCTCAAGCATCAGATGTGTCCCCTGGCACTGTCACACCCATCTTGCCCAGTGAATAGAGGGGTCACTCTTGTCCAGTAATGATGCTGACCACAATGGAAAGGGAGTTTAGCTGTGGTTTGTGGCCAGATGTGTGGTGTAGGCTGCAGTCAGTACCACCATGGTTTAGATTGGAAAACACAGCTCCAGGTCCCTGGCAGCTGGAGCTGCTCTCTGGAGTTTAGGAAGGGGACAAAGGAAGTCTTGGGACTCTAGCTGCTCAGAGTGACCCTGAGATGTGTCAGAAAGTCTCTTTTCCCAGCCTGGTGCTTGAAGAAGGAGTCAGAGCTTGTCATTTCTTGGTCTTAAGGTTGTTTATTGTGTCTTATCTGTAAAATTCTTTCTCCTGTCCTGCTGAGGTCCGTCCAGCAGGACAGTCCAGGCACTCTGCCTGCCCCCCCGGGGGGGGGGTGTTATGTTTTTATACTAAAAACTACATGTACAATATTTACAGTTACTGCCCAATACCTATCACCTATGTTAGACAGTGAGCTTCTACTCTAAACCAGTCTAAAAGTGCCAACATCACCCAGAAGATGGAGGCCAAGAAGAAGGAGAAAGGCTGGACATGCACAGATTCCTCCATCTTTCCTCCTGAACCTCCATTCTAAAAACCCCAAAAATCTATTTTTCACCCCATGATAAATTCACTGTCATTCTACTTAAACTGTTGTGGCTTGCATCCTCATGTAACGTTGGTAATTTGCTCCATTGGTCATAATCAAACCCACAGGAGTCTTGGTCTCTGTGCCAGGGTCTCTGAACCCCCTGGCAGGGGTCTGGGCTGCTCAGGACAGCCAGAGGGATGTCCTGAATTCTGACAGGAAAGGACAAAGGATGGCCAAGTCCAGGTGTCCTGAGTCTGGTGGTTCAGGCTGGAGTGGGAGTAGGTGTAGTTGGGTATGGTGTGGGTGTCTGTCAGTGAGCAGACACAAACCCCAGAGCTGCTGGCACTGGAGGCTGCCACAGCTACAGGATTCATCTTGTCCTGACTCATTTGAAGCCTGAGTTTCACTCCCAGTGGAACCAGAAGGAGTTCTTCATACGCAAAAGCTGGGTGATGTGCATCCTCATGAAAATTCCTTTTTGTACCACCAGTAAAGAGCTGAGAGTGCACAGAGGTGGATGCAGTAGGGAAAATTTAGCCCAGAGATACGGGAGAGCTCAGACTGACATCTTTTTGTTGCACCTTCTGTTAGGTCTGGACCAGCCCACCCCTGTGTGTTTGCTCCCAGCAGGACAGCTGGTATTTTTTCACTTGTTTGTGCTGTAATGGCATGTTCCATCCAAGAGAGAGTGACTGAGCCAGGTGGAGCTTTCTGCAGGGAGAGGAGGCAGAGCCATCCTGAGGGAGCCTTGTGCCTGCCCTGGAGGGGATTGGAGAGAGCAAGGTGGGGTTGGGACAGTGTGAGAGCTGGGCCAGAGGTGGAGAGCTGTGGGATGAGCACAGTGCTGAGGGCAGAGAGGTCAAGGAGGAGGATAAGCAGAGAATCAAGCTTGAATCTTGTGGTGAAACCTGTTACTTTATCAGGGAATTCAGCATTGCTGTCCATTAAACAGGCTGATCTGCCTGGGCAAAGCCTCTTTCACCTCTCAGGGACTGCTCTGGAGTTGGAGCCAGTCACTGTTGGTCGTTTGGGGTGGTCTCCTTGTGGTTTGTCCAATCTTTTGTGTGAATATTCACATCTTACAGCTTTGGGGTTGTCCCAGTAAGTGATGATAATCACAGTCACTTGGAAAGGACATAAATTCATTTAATGTGAATTTCTGTGTTGACACTAAGACGAAACCTGAGATTTTTCAGTGTCTTTCTCAATAATTTGGGTAACTTCTGTGTCTGCCATGTTGATTATGTGATTTACTTTGATGGAGGTGAAATCCTAAAGGCAGAGGAGAGACCTGTCTGGCTTAAGACTGACCTACTTCAGCAAAGTTTTAATTTGAATTTCCAGCATATATGGACAATGAAAGCTGTCAAATCTGTTCTCTTGCAAGGCCATATATATTTTGTGTTTATCCAACATCTGGCTTTGCTTGGTAAAGAAACCTGAGTGACTGCAGTCAAATAAGATTTGCTTTTCTCTCTTTGAAGGCCAAAATGAGTCCTTGGGGTCATCTGTTCTGTGTGATTCAGAGCCTTGAAATTTATTTTCAGGTGTCTGCATGGTGTCTACAATATTTTGACTGGGTGTGGGCTAGTCCTGTTTCAGTCTGGACGGTCCAAAGCGTTTAATATCTGCTGTTTGCTGACCGTGATTATTTTGTTATCTGAAGGGAACATCATTAAAAAACTCCCACGGAAAACTGCTGTCTTCATCAAGGACACAGCCACCTTCTGCGTGGAGCTGGACAACGACTGCCAGAACGTCAGGTGGCTGAAGAACAGAGAGGAAGTGAAGCCCAGCGACCGCATCTCCATCACGCGCTCTGGCAAACAGCACACCATGACCATCCGGGAGTGCAAGGTGGAGGATGCTGGGGAGATTGCCTTCCTGGCCGATGAAAGCAGGACTTCCACCCAGTTCACTGTGACCAGTAAGCTTCTCTTTTGTTCGGCCTTGGCGTTGTGTCTTCCCACGGCACCGTTGCTGTTTTGAGTGCCACCATGGTAATTTTGGTGTCCAAAACCAGCTGAAAATTTGATGTTTGCCACCAAAAGGCCATCAGCCTGTCTGTGGGTGTTGTGAGATGTTTGGAGGGATCCAAACAGGACTTTCACCCAGTTCACTGTGACCAGTGAGCTTCTCTTTTGTTTAGCCTTGGTGTTGTGTCTTCCCATTGCACCGTTGTTGTTTCGAGTGCCATTGTGGTAATTTTGGTGTCCAAAACCAGCTGAAGGTTTGATGTCTGCCACAAAAAGCCAACATCCTGAGTGTTGTGAGGTGTTTGGATGGATCCAAACAGAGAGAATATCTCTGAGATATTAGAGTCATGGAATGGATTGGGTTGGATGGGATCACCTTATTCCATCCCATGCCATGGGCAGGGACACTTTGCATCAAACCAAGATTTTCAGGGCCTTGTCCAGCCTGGCCTTGATCACTTCCAGAGGTGGAGCATCCATGGTTTCTCTGGTAAAAGCAGTGCTGGGGACAGACCATGCTACAATCTTATCTTACTTAACAGAGCAGTAACAGCAGGTGCAACATCATCAAGACTGGACCTGAAATGAAATTTTGGTGAAGTTGCCTAATTTTATTTGGCATTATTTTGATGACACTGCATTTCCCATGTGAAATCTGCTTTATTTAAGGCATAAATACATGTGATTTCTGGCTCTGTTGCAGTTCTGGTTCATATATGAACAAATCACTCACAATTTGGGAAGAGTAAATCTTTTCTTCCACCACTGCAATCAATCAGTGTCAAAAAGGAATCTTTTATTTAACAGATAAGTAACTGTTGAGTTACATAAACTTGGTTTGGGCATTCTGAAGCCATTGAACTAAAATGAGGAAAAAATGAGGAAAGTGTCACATTTGGTTTTGTGACAGTTTCTAAGGTATTTGAGAAGCTATACCATCCAAACAAGCACCTATGCAATGGGGACAATAAAGTTCAGCTTGATTTCAGACCCTGCTGTTTAAATTATGAAGAAAGGGTTGATTCATGGAATAGAAATTATAAGAAACTGTCTTCCCACAAACAGCTATTGCTGAAGAAAACATTGCATTACCATTTCTGATGGCAAGGTCAAGAGATCCCATTCCAGGGCTTAGTGTTCAGCTTAATGTTACCCTAATGGGACCTTTGACATCTATCTGTGACCAGCAGTCACTGACAGGCTGGTAACTGTGCACCCCAAACCACTTCTGTGTCTATTTCTGTAAGGAAGGAAAAGCGTATCGCCTCGAGATTTCCTATTTTTACACTTTGTGCATATCGGATTTACTGTCTGGAGAATCCTCTGTGCTGTGTCCACATCTTTTTCAATTAGCTGGGTGGGATTGGTGGTGGTTCTGATATCTTTTATAATGTACAGGCAATGTTTATTATTTGTCATCTTGCATTGTTAATGCAAGATGATAAATAATGCAAAACCACGCCCATTTTAAAGATGAGGAAACAGAGGCAGGAAGGAGATCACTTGTCCCAGAGCTCAGTTTTTAGTTTAGGCTCGTCAACAGACTCCATCTACAGTCAGGAATTCTTGAGTATGTCCACTGTGTGTTTCACCCCCCTCCCACACCTTCTTTAAGCTGGATTAATTGCTCCTGAGTGTGCTGCTCGTGGGATCACAGCTGTAGTCTGGTTGACTGACTTCACCCAGACACCTTTCAGATAGCCAAAATTAAATGAAATTAATCCTGGGCCATGCCAGTGGAGGTGTAACCAGAGCACATCAGGTAATTCCTCTTGACCATATAAGTGGCAGCACATAGTGAATAATCCTGATGTTACTTGAGCCTTCTCTAAAGGGTTCAAGAGGAATGAAAGGCTGAAAATAAAAATTTATTATGCAAATACCTGCAGGAATGCATTTGTAGCCTCAGGTACCATAAAATAGGCACAGCTCCTCAATAGTGGGTTCTCATGGTGGGAACACATATTTGTTGCTTCCTTTTGAAGTTAATTCCAAGTCCCAGAAACTGGTTCTGCATAAATTACTAAAACAAAGATCCCAAACAATGTCACTATTGGGAGACAAAGTTACAGCTTTGTTACAGTGGGGGCAGCATAAAATTCAAAAGTAGGACAGATACCCAGATGAAGGGGCTGCAGGGAGCATCCAAGCCTGTGTAACAAGCCAGGCTCTCCATAACTCTTAAAAGATTTGAACAACCTTAGAAGATGGGTAAAACCATCAGCAGAGTGAAAATAAGAAGCTGAGTGCTAGTCTGCTTTGCCCAGGAGCTGTGAAGGGCAAAAATGTGGGTCTGTATCCAGCACTGAAGACTTAGACCTACAAAATGTTTGTTGAAGCCTCTCTGATTGTCATGACAGTTTTAATATTGTGTAGTGTGACGACGTTCACAGGGGTCCGAGGTTGAGGGAAGTGATGAGGATCTGACTCCATATTTCAGAAGTTTTGTTTTTATTATTTTATTTATCATTTTATTATATATATTACTTTAAAACTATACTAAAAGAATAGAAGAAAGGATTTCATCAGAAGGCTGGCTAAGAATAGAAAAAGAAAGAATGATAACAAAGGTTTGTGGCTCAGCTCTCTGTCTGAGCCAGCTGACTGTGATTGGCCATTAATTAGAAACAACCACATGAGACCAATCACAGATGCACCTGTTGCATTCCACAGCAGCAGATAATCAATGTTTACATTTCCTTCCTGAGGCCTCTCAGCTTCTCAGGAGGAAAAATCCTAAGGAAAGGATTTTTCATAAAAGATGTCTGCGACAGTGTAGAAACCACATATGTTTAGCTGTGCAATACAATTATTGGACATCCAAATTTGAACTTCATCTGGAGCGAAAATGAGTCTATGATCTTTGTTTAAAACTTCCTTAAAGCATCTTCCATCCATTCTCTTGCTTTTCCATCTCACATCAAGGTTTTATTGAGGTTTATTAAGCAAGATGAGCTTTTAGCCCAGCGCAAACAATTTTAGCTTTCCCCCTTTGATGTAACTCACTTCTCTGCTTGGTTTTGTTTCCTTCCCTTGCGCAGCTCCCAAGAAACCTCCCACCCAACCTCCCTCTGACCCTGTGGTGAAAAATAAAACAGAAACCTCAGTGACGCTGGCGTGGTCCCCTCCGAGGATGGAGCGGCCCATCCCGGTGGACGGCTACATCGTGGAGCGCAAGAAGCTCACCGGCTTCACCTGGGTCAGGTGCCACGAGTCCCACGTGCCCAGCCCCGAGCTTACGGTCAGCAACCTGCCAGAAGAGGCTGACTACCAGTTCAGAGTGTCTGCTGTCAATGCCTACGGACAGAGCCCCTACCTGGAGTTCCCTGGGAGCCTGCACCTCGGTGAGCATGAAACCGGCGCTAAATGGGGTGGTCGGACACGTGGAGGCTTTGAAAATGTTTCCCGTGGCTTTGAGGATGGAGAAACAGCCCAGCAAATCCTCTTTGCCTTCGCTGCTGGTTCTCCTGCTTTGTGCCAACACTGACCTTCAGCAAAGGGAGGAAGGAAAAAGCCCAAACCCACCCCAGTGAGGGTGGTTGGGTTTCTGTGGTGGAACTGTGTGTTCATGTTCCAATATCCCACATCAGGCTGTGGGAGAGGCAGAGCTCCCTGCTCTGGACCTTAAACCTGTAAATGCTTCTTCTGCCCCTGCAGTTCAAAGAAAAATTGAGATGGCCTTATGGTACAATTTTCAATTTATAGAGATATCGATCTTGCACATAGAGAATATTTATGGGTGATCATACCATCATGAAAACCAAGTTCTAGCCAGTCTGTCTTTAATCTAAGAATTTCTAGGAGAAATCTAGGGGTTTTGCTTTATTTCTAGGGTGCCAATGTAGCTATAGAATCATTGGGTGCAATGGGATTTCTTCTTCCTTTGAATCATTGCACTAGGAAATATCTGTACAGATATTGAAGACCCACACAAACTCTGATCATAGTGTGTCTCGATTGTGTCATCCTTGTCCCTCGCTGTCTGAACATATCTGTATTGTGCTAAAATATCTAGAACTGACTCATAGGTATATCTAGAAGTCCCTCCTTCTGAAATCTAAGAATGATATTGGCTATTCAATAAACAACACACTTGTATGGGACTTAGGTGTTTCTGGCCTAGGCCTTTATACATTTTAGGGATTAAAAAAAAAATCAGTAAAATATGCCTGTTGTCCTAGACCTGCAAAAACAGAACTCCAGAGGTCAATTACCTGCTGTGGAAGGAAATATATCCTTTAGACCAACCATGCCTTTCCTCCAGTGCATGAGAATTTTATAAAGCTGCATTAATTAATTCTCACATCTCGTTTACCCTTACAATTTGGCTCCTAAGATGAGTAATCCTCCAGCATGGCAGCCTTGTTCTCAGAGGCGTGTGTTGTTCTTCCCTAGAACCCGTCCTGGCTGTGAAGAACCCCCTGACAACAGCCGAAGTTGCACCTGGAGGGGATGCCCTGTTCACTGTTGACCTGACCAAGACATGTTCTGGCACTTGGTACCTGAATGGCAAAGTCTTACAGGAAAGTGAGACCTACATCATCAACAGAACCCAAACCACTCACACCCTGGTCATTAAAAACGTCACCAGGAAAGATGATGGGACAGAAGTGAAATTTGTTGCCAATGACGTTGAGACCAGCACCAAGATGAGAGTGAGAGGTATTTATTGTCATTGTCATTTATTGTCATCTGTTCTTCTCCCACTCAGGGGGTGGTCGCTGGGACTTGAGGATTAAAACTGGGGCTGGAGGCTTTCCTTGATCTGTGGGAAGCATCTGGAATTGTGTCATGTAATTAATGTGTGTCCTGGTGATGACCTCACAGCTCAGAGTGAGCTGATCTGGCCAGCTGATGGTATCTGAACTAGATTACTTCACATCAGCTCACGAATTTCTGTCGAATTTTTGTCATTCACAACCATCTGTCAGTGGATTCTGTCACCAAATCTGCCACTAATTCACCTTAAAGCTGTAATTTCAGCTCTAGCTTTGACCATTCTCTTTGATTGTAATAGTCTTCCAAAAGTAAAAGAGCATTCATTACTAACAAAGCTTTTTTTAAAGATTTTTTTAGTCAACCATGTGTGGGCTATAAAGTTAGTATGCTGGAACTTGATTTAAGATCAAGGTTTCCTCTATGAAATGACAGTAACATCTGTACCTACCACACTGCAAGGCAAAACATAATGAATTCAAAATTAATCATTTCTTCTGGAAGTATGTGTAGATATCTGCAGAATGATGTTTAGAGTATTATTTATCAGTAGAAAAATACGTGTTGGGGTTTTTTTCTTAGTAACTCTGACTGTAAAAATTTTCTGAACTGAGAAAGAATGCACAGTATTTACGTAAGTGTTGTTACAGTCTCATGTAAGTTGAATTGTACAGCACTTTTCTCTAACAAGCTAAAAATGCAGCCCCATCTCTCTCTCCACGAGATCTTTGAAGGATCATCTGTCCAATTAAGAAATGACACCTTAATTATTTTTACTTTTGACCCAATAACCAACCACCCATGGCTGCAATGGGGACTTTTTATCCAATTGCACAAAACCACCCAAACCCATGGAGGAGAAGGTGAAGGAGAAGAAGGAGAAGGAGCAGCCTCCACCCCATCTTGCTTTATATCCATTACTGTATTCTAAACCCTTAAACTCTAAGTTTCCCACCCTGTGATCTCACACATTTCTGTTCAAATTCCAAAATTCCACACCCACAATCCCAGTTCTATCATTCCATTCTGGAAGCTTCTCCACGACCTCAGGTCAATGCAGTGTTCTCCTGGGGGTCAGTGCCTGGCAGCACAGAAATTTGAAATTCTCAGCAATCAGTTTTCCAACAGAGTGTGAGGGCAGGAACAGGATCTAAGACCTTCAGAGACCTCACAGTCTACAGCAGGCCTGTATCAGGGATAAGTTATCATGGTATAACTCAAAATAACCAAGCCTCTTGTCCTGGCAGGAGCTGCAGTGAGATTCACCAACAAGACCAAAGATGTAGAAAAAGTCTCAGCTCGGCTGAGGGAGGAAGCCAAACTCCAGGCTGAGCTTTCAGACACAGAGGCCACTGTGAAGTGGATGAAAGATGGGAAGGAGCTCAAGGCCAGTGAAAATTACGAGTTCCAAACCGTGGGGAAGAGGCACATCCTGAAAATCCGCAGCACTGCTGAGGAGGACGCTGGAGTCTATGAGTGTGTCTGTGAGGGGGATAAAATGGTTTATCAGCTCTCAGTGAAAGGTGAGTGACTGCCTGGGCTGCTCTGCACTGATGGTGTTCCTGCCCTAAACCTGTGGAGCCATCAGGGACACAAAGGGAGGCTCCAAGAGGGAGTTGGGTGATTGCCCATCAACATCCAGCCTTGATAATGTGTCCCACAGCAGAACTGGGGAGCAAATACAGCAACTGGCCAGGTGCTAGGAGCTGTGCTTTCACTCCATCTTGATATTCCAGGGAATTTGGTGTAATTTGGTGAGGGTGAGTGGTGGGTAGGGAAAAGTGCTCTTGAGATGAAGAAGTCCAGCCCCAAGGGCAGGACACGACACAAGGTCCTGCAGTTCTGGTTGTACAGAGACTTCAGGTCTGGTTGTACAAGATCATTTTGGCATTGTGGGATTTGTTTTTTGTTTTTGTTTTTTTTGTGCATTTTTGTTTTGTTTTATAATGATGATGATTATTATTATTACTATTAGCTTGAGGAATTTTTTTTGTTATTTTCTGTCAATACTTTGGTGGACAAGAGAAAAGACCTTTCCAGGGCACACTGGATGGCTTAACCCCTTCCTGTTTACAAGGTGTTCAGATGTCTAGAAAAACAGCAAGGTAGCACTTGATTTTGATATTTCTTGAACCAGCACTGTTTTACAGCTGATCTATTTTTTTAGCTGTTCTTCCTTTCATGGCAGTCTCTACCTTTACCCTGAAACCAATAGCATTAAGCCTCCTTCTTGCAAACCTTCCCATCTGTGCAAGATTTCATGAAATTTTATGAACTAGAGCCAAGCTGTCTCTGCCTTGAAGGGGACCAGGTTTTACCTAAAACCCCCAGTCCATCCCCAGACTGTTCCTCACATGGATCATTAGATGTCTGCTGAGGTTCAGAGCACAAAATCTTACCCCAGGCCAGTCCAGCCTGTTCTCAGACTGCCACCAAAAGTTAGGGAAAAACAAAATCTCTCCAACAACATCTTTTACTTAGAGAATTAAGGCATTATTTTATTTCTGGCCAAGATGTGCAATAGAAATAATTTCATCCACACATTGGCTGGGTCATGGGAGGAAATCATGCCATCATACATGTTGTTTACTTGATTTTTCACTTGCTTATACAGTCAAAACTCAGAGAAATTAATCGGTTCAATGTTCATTGGTCCCAAATTCTGCAGTTCTTAGTATTTGGTTTCCTATTAGTTATTGATCCCTTTGCCTTCAATGCTAATTTGGTTCTCATTCTGTGTTCTCTTATTGATCTTTTCTGAGACCAGGTGTCTCTGACCATGCAAGGGGTGCTGTCTGGAGTTGATGTTCATTAATGGTGGTGATCTTTTTTATATCTTCTCTGCTACCCCCAGTCTGTTGAGGTGTTAAACTCCTCAGGCCTCATGTGGTGATACAGTTCTTTGAGAAGAAAATCCAATTCCTTTCCCCTGGGCAAAGGCAAACAAAACCCCTGACTGAAGTATTATAAAAATTTTAAACTTTGTATTGTTAAATACAATTGAACAGTTGTATTAAACAATTGTCAAATGTTTAGTTTAACAATTTAGTTGTTAAATTAAACAATTCAGGAGGGATTTCAGAACCTATTTTTTTTTGAACTGGCAAGTTCCGTCTGTAAAGCCATTTGAGTTCCATGCTTTGTCCCACAGCTCACTCTCACCTTCCTCCCAGACATGATAACAGTTCCTGCTTGGAGAAAGTCTGAGGTGTTCCATCATCATCTTCTGCTGGCACCTCACCCTCCTTGGTCTGTGTAGAAACAACAAAGCCTGAGAATACTGTGGGATTTTTTTCCTCATTTGACAACTTATTTGGCCGTTTCAAAGAGCAAACTTGGGAGAGCTGAAAAAAAAAAATCAAAATGTGACTAAATCTATATAGAGGGGAATTTCTGTCTACAAATGACACCTGCTCTTGATTTTGATTTTTTTATTTTCCTCTCTTGCTCTGCCTCTTTAGCATCATTTTTCATGCTGTCAGTTCTGCCGACATTTACTTGAATTACTTGATGGATGTTTCCATGTGGTTTTCATTGTGGTGTGCCTATCAAATGAATGATCAGTGTTATTATTTAAAATAACATAACGACAATGACATAATAAACCATCATAAAACATAATAAAAATAACATAATAATGATATAATAAAATAACATAAAACACAATAAAATAATATAATAATGAAAGAAGAAACCAACATAAAAACACGATTAAATAGCATAATAATGACATAATAAATCAACATAAAACATAATAAAAATAACATAATAATGACATAATCAACCAACATAAAAATATAATAAAAATAACATATAATAAAAATAACTACTACTACTATTACTACTACTACTACTACGAATAATAATAATAATGCTATCAGTCTGCATTGACAAGCTGTGATTTAAAGTCTGCTGTTTACAGCTTGATTCCTGGTGAATCACCTTTGGTACCTCTCATCCTTGTGGGATGAACCCCTCAAATTCTGTACCAACATTTTCACCTTCCATCACCACCACCACCTTTTATCAGCCACAGGGAATCATCTGAGGAGCAGGTCAGCTGTAGGCGGCACGTGGGCATCACGTGGCTGCTGAGGGGCCACTGTGCCAAGCCATGGCCACTGTGTCACTGCCTGGGCCTCCTGCCCAAACCAGCCAGAAATGCACTTGCCATTTGTCACTGCAGCCCCTGCAGAGCCCTGAGCTCCTCTGCCAGGCACCCTCTGACACATGACCTCCCATGGTGACAAGGGACATCTGAGACGGCTCCTTCTGGCTGCTCTGGTTGTGTTTTGCACTCTGGTTTTCTGGGGAAGGGAAAGGTGAATGAATGAACTCATCTCCCTCTTCTTCCTCCCACAACCTGGAAACTGTGGACTGAGTTTCAGTAGTGCTGGGGAAAGAATGTCTCAGCAGTGCCCTTCCCTTCCCTTCCCTTCCCTTCCCTTCCCTTCCCTTCCCTTCCCTTCCCTTCCCTTCCCTTCCCTTCCCTTCCCTTCCCTTCCCTTCCCTTCCCTTCCCTTCCCTTCCCTTCCCTTCCCTTCCCTTCCCTTCCCTTCCCTTCCCTTCCCTTCCCTTCCCTTCCCTTCCCTTCCCTTCCCTTCCCTTCCCTTCCCTTCCCTTCCCTTCCCTTCCCTTCCCTTCCCTTCCCTTCCCTTCCCTTCCCTTCCCTTCCCTTCCCTTCCCTTCCCTTCCCTTCCCTTCCCTTCCCTTCCCTTCCCTTCCCTTCCCTTCCCTTCCCTTCCCTTCCCTTCCCTTCCCTTCCCTTCCCTTCCCTTCCCTTGTGGGTTTTGAATTTTTTGCTTTGAGGCAATTGGCAACTCAATTATTTCATCCCACATTAATAAAATGCCAGATTTATTGTTTATTTTCTATGCTCCAGTTAATTTCCAGGAATAAATTTATATTCATTTTAGTCCTATAAGATATCCATATAGGTTATTAATTTTATGTAATTTAATTTAACTAGGTTATATTTTAACCTCTTCTAGAGTCAATTTACTTGGCAGGTGGTTGCAATATAATGATTGATTTACCTTTCTGGCTTTACCTCCAGTTTATTTCTTTTCTCACCTCCCTTTAAAATAATATATTAATAATATATTTTAATAATATATTAATAATTTATTTTAATAATATAATAGCTCTGTTTCCTGGGGCAGCTTCTCCCTGACTCAGCCTCTTGTGCCCTCTATGTGCTCTGTTTTTTGGACACAGGATAATCAGGGTTATAGTTGGAAATTTGTCTGCTTCTGCTTTGGAATCTAGTGATTAGATCCATAATTAAATAAATAGATTTTTGTCTTATGATACATGAATACCAAATGTAGATGTCAATGCACATTTTTACTGCTGTGCACAGAATTCTTTACCAGAGCTTTGCCCCTGTTTTGTTTCAGCACTTGCAAACTTTGTGAACAAAGAGAAAACTGGAGGGGTTGTCAAGGCCATTGCTGGGAAACGGGCTGAGCTTGTGTCTGAGACCTCTGAGGCCAACATCATGGTGAGGTGGTACAAAGATGGGAAGGAGATCACAGCCAGCAAGAAATTCACCGTGGAAGACAAAGGAAAGCTGCACAAGCTTGTGGCTTCGGCTGTGACAAAGGAGGATGAAGGAACTTACACCTGCAAAATCGGGGATGACACCCTGACTTTTGATTTGAAAGTCTCAGGTGAGTTTGTACTGCAAGTGTGGGATCAGAGTCTGTGTGAGAAATGCGGGATAGCGTTCTTTAGACTTGTCCCGCCTTACAAATTGACAGATTTATAGGCCAAGGTGGCACAACACTTGGAGAGGTTCTGACCCTTGTCGTGATCCTGGTGCAAACCCAGAGTATGGGCAAATAATATAACAATGCTGTGATTTATTTGAGTCGGCGCAAACTTCTTCCAGGGCTGGAGCACAACCCAAGCATGATGGTCTGGTCTCTATTCTTTAGCTCAGCCTGTGCATCATCTTAGGACCACCTCAGGGGTTCAAAGCCTTGCTGTGACTCCTTTGACAAGTTTACTTCCTGATTTTTGTTAGTTAAACATCTCCTGCTGTTCCCAAAGGACACTGTGATCTCAGGGATCCCTCCCTGTCATGCTGTGAGTGATTCCATCAGTCTGTGTCACGTGCCCATCACACAGAGCACGTGGCTGTCAGGCCAAACCCAGAAGAGAAATGCTTGTCACCACTGCATTCCTGCTCAGGATGGAGCCAGAGTATAAAATGACACAAGAACTCAGCGGTGAAATTCAATATCTGTGAAATTCAACTGATTCCAGTTGCATGCTTGGGTGGAACTTTTCTCCTAAATGGGGTTTTCTGCCTTGGGCCTGGAGCCTGATTTTTAACCTGGTCCTAAATTTAAGATTGAAACTCTCCTGAAAGCTTCTCCTGGCATGTCTGCAGTACAATGCAATTCAAGAGAAGTCACAGCTGAGTTGCTTGTGCCCTGTAACAGAATATCCAGGTTGCTGTGATGCTGTCCATGAGCTAACTGAAGACTCAGCAAAGCTGAATAATTTAGGACAGCACTTGTCTGCAGGGATTGCTGCAGGATTTAGTGAGGTGTTTGTTTGCTCAAGTGTTCACTCTGCATCTCACCTCCAGTCCTCTTCTGAGAATGCAACGTCATGCAATTTCTCCGGGAGTGTAATTCCCAGCCCCTCACTTTACTAATTGAATAACTGGTCTGAAACCAGGCTCTGCCCTAAGTGACCCCTCAAAAGGCACTTTGCAATCTGATTTATGCTGTCTGATTAGGGCTGTCAAAGCCATATTTTAGAAGTGTTCTGGTTGTGCTTTTGTCTGAGCATCAGGTACAGAGGATTGCCTGAGCTCGGTATAAACTTTTTGCTGGCTATGGGGAGGTTGGGTGAATCTCCCCTGCAACTCCTGTCACATGGCTGAGGCAAAGAAAACTGGTGTCTGCTAAGTTCTAGAATCACAGAAAGGTTTGGGTTGGGAGCTTAAAGCTCATCCATTCCCACCTCTGCCATGGGCAGGGACACCTTCCACTGTCCCAGGTTGCTCCAAGCCCCATCCAGCCTGGCTTTGGACACATCCAGGGGCAGCTACAGCTGCTCTGGGCACCCTGTGCCAGGGCCTCAGCACCCTCAAAGGGAAGAATTTGTTCCTAATATCCCACCTAACCCTGCCTTCTGGCAGTTAGAAGTTGTTATGCTATGTTTTATCCCCACAAACTTTTGGTGAGCAAGGATTGAGTTACAACCTGGTGACAACACCTTAGCCAGGGCAGCTGCCTCCTTGTTCCATGTGTCACCATAAACATTTTCCAGAGTGCTGAGGAGCTGCACTGCACACTCAGGGGTGGTCTCAGGGCAGGAAATCGATCTGCCTTGAGAATAATGATGCGCCCCAATAAACCTTTTAACCTCTTCTAGAATAAATTTATTTGCCAGGTGTTTACAATATAATGATTGAATAATTAAATAACCCTGAACAGCAGGATTCTGTAGGGACCATTCCCCTTTGGTCAGATAATTGTTGAAGGATACGTCATTACTAATGAATGCACATTTTAATTAAATATTTGCCTGGCATGGCAATTGTCCTTACGCTGCTCAGTGATGGAAAGCAGCAGTTGCTGCTGAAGGAAATGCAATACTGAGCTGAGTTTGTGACAGCCCTCAGCCCGCTCTTCAGGCCAGGGGTGCCCTGGTGGGACAAAGGCTCTGAAATACCTGACATGCCCATCAGATATTGCTCCTTGGATTAGGGACAGGGTGTGTTGAGGAGCTTTGCTCATATTTTACACCAAGTTCTCTGTCTTCAATTGATTGCCTTCAAAGACAGGCAATCATTGGCTTTTACCTTTACAAAGTCTTAATTGATAAAAATGTTGTGTTGTTGCTGCCTACATGACAAATACCCTGTGTTTGCACAGCCAATATCTGTTTGAGCTGAGTTATCCATGCAGGAGCCTCCACTGAGCTGTGTGAGCAATTCTAAGTTCTCTGCTGGGAAGATCAGTTTCAACCAAAAGATATGAGATTATTGAATCCTATGCTCATGGAAATATGGAATGGTTTGGGTTGGAAAGGGCCTTAAAAACTATCTTCTTTCCAACGCCCTGCCATGGGAAGAGATGTCTTCCACTGGACCATGTTGCTCAGAGCTTTTTCCTAACTTGGGGAATATTTTATCAATGAGATTATCCCATATTTGCCCTGGCTTGGAGAAGGATTAGTCCAGTAGGATTGGTATTATGAACAAGGAGCTACAGGATTGGGCTCAGAAACATTTAAAAAAGGCTCCTCATCACCTCTAACTAGATTTTTCTGAAACTTCCCAGGTCTTTTCAAAGTTGTTTCTGCCCTCAGACATCAACACATATCCCCCAGATCTTGCTTGACTTTGGAATCGAGGAGTGGTAAATGAAGTGCGAGCAACTTGAGGGCGTCTCAGTTTGATTTGGAAGATTCAGGAGGATGTAGGGCAGATGAAGGGGATTTCCCTGTAATTGAGAGCAATTATCTGAAGATCAGAGGGGTTTGCACCATCTGTCAGAGAGGCATCAAGAGTGTGTGATAATGGAATAAAGATCAATAACCACTCTATCTTAACTTTGCGCAGATAAACCTGCACCAAGGCACAAACCCTTTTCTCTTTTCCACTCCAGATGAAGCTGTTACTTTTGTCAACAAGCCCAAAACGACTCCAGAGGTGTCAGTCAGTCCTTCTGAGAGCCTGGAGCTGGTGTGTGAGGTGTCAGCTGCTGGTGGGGCCGTGGTGTGGAGGAAGGATCAGACTGAGGTGAAGCAGGACCAGAGGACAACAATCGTCTGCCAGGGGACACAACGCAAGCTCATCGTCAAGAAGGTGACACAGCAAGACCAAGGCAGCTACACCTGCGAGACAAAGGACGACAGAACAACATTCCAAGTCAAAGTCAGAGGTGAGAAAATGCCGGGGATTCCAAAGGTAAAGGAGAATTCCATTTTGAGTGGTGTCTTTCATCCAGATGATCATCTCACAATCTCACTGGGGTGAAAGATCTCAACACAGATCTCAACCATCGTATTCAATTTTTTTTTTTTTTGGCAATTTTTATAACAATATTTTATACACATGGATCTTCACCCATGACTGGTTGCGACCACAAAAAAAAAAAAATCATAGGAAAGGATAGAGATTCATTCTCCTTTCACAATTAGCTGGTGTATCTGCAGAAAGACTCCCATGGAAAAATAGTGTGAGGCCATAGCAGAGAGGGATGGATAAAGGGGAAGGTGTTTGATTAGATCCCATGCCTTCAACATTGGATGGGGCTTGGAGCAATGTAGTCTAGTGGAACCTGCCCATGGCAGGTGGGTTGGATTGTGATCATCTTTAAGGTCACTTCCAACAAACCATTCCATGATTAGATGGAAATCAATAGAATTATCTCAAATAGGCAAAGGAAAGAATGGTTCGTGGACATGAGGATACAGATGCTGTTCCCTTCTGATTCACTGGAATCTTGGAGAGGCATAGGGAGAGAAAAAGAGAAGAGGGAGGACGGTTCAGGCAATGGAAGTTGGTCCTTCAAGTCCTACATTTAAATATGTCCTAAAACTGAGAGTTTTTCACATTACCCCAAAATTCCCATCAAATTCCCATTACTGTTCACCTCTTTTCAAGACAGAAATGAAGGTGATTTCTTGCACTAATGGCCCCTCATTCTATTACCTGTTGGGGCAAGTACAGTGAAGTAGGAGAAACTTGATTTAACACCAGAGACAGTGACTGCAAAAAGCTCTGTGTGACTGTTGGGGTTTCCTTATTTCAGAGACAGAGGCTGTGTTTACAAACAAGGAGAAAGTGCAGAAAGAGGTGAAGGCTGCACTGTCAGAAAATACCACGCTGAGCTGCGAGGTGGCCCAGGAGAAAACAGAGGTGAAGTGGTACAAGGATGGGAAACTGATCAGCTCCAGCAAGAAGTTCAAGGTGGAGTCGGAGGGCAAATCGCGTCGCCTGGTGGTGGGTCAGGTGGAGAAGAAAGATGCAGGGGAGTACACCTGTGAGGCTGCTGGCCAAAAACTCACCTTCAGGATTGATGTCACAGGTGGGAGATTGTTTATTCTCATCACTGAAAGGTCCCTTAATACCAAAAAGATGTACCACACTTTGGGCTCCAGTTTCTGTGCAGCGGCAAATTTTGAGTAGGGGTGGAGATCAACCACCCATCCACTGTCCCATTGATGCTGACAGCTGGACATCTTCTTCCATGGGATGAATCCCCCTCAGTGGCCCTTGGTGTTTTCTGGTTTCCCACTAATGGAAAGATAAACCAGTTTCCATCCCATTCCATCCCATCCCATTCCATCCCTTTCCATTCCATGCCTTTATAAGGATAAAGGTAAGGCTGTCTCCCAGATATGTGGGAAAAATAAGTCTGGAAGAAGTAGGAAAACAGGGCCCCTAGAATGAACAAGGCTTCCATAGGGGTCACAGTGGCAAATGAGATTTGGTATTTATTTATACATTACTTGATGGAACAAAGCAATGGTTTTCTTGTGGAGATGGGAGGAAGCTGAAATCCTGAAACACGAGATAATTTTTCTAAGAAATGGCTGATGTGTTGTCCTCAGGCATGGCAAAGGCCCACATCTCCTTTCTGAGCATTAAAAAATACCAGAGATGTGGAAGCTGTCATGTTTTAAATTTGGGTTTGATCACTTTGGACAGCATCAACTTACACGTGATTTTAAAATGACTTCTCCCACTCCACAGAAGCAGAGGATGCATTTATCAACAAGGACAAAGTGAAGAAAGAGGTGAAGGCTGCACTGTCAGAAAATGCCACGCTGAGCTGTGAGGTGGCCCAGGAGAAAACAGAGGTGAAGTGGTACAAGGATGGGAAACTGATCAGCTCCAGCAAGAAGTTCAAGGTGGAGTCGGAGGGCAAATCGCGTCGCCTGGTGGTGGGTCAGGTGGAGAAGAAAGATGCAGGGGAGTACACCTGTGAGGCTGCTGGCCAAAAACTCACCTTCAGGATCAGTGTCACAGGTGGGAGACAGATTTTGGGTTGCATTTCTTTGGCTTTTCTTTGTATCTGGGTGTTTTTCCCTGTTTTCTCTGATGCAATATTAGAAAAGCTGTTAAAGTACTTTCTGATGCTGGTCTGAGCTGCTGTTTCAGTGAGGTTGTGTAGGACTGAGCAGATCTGGAGCTGATCTCTTCATATCCTGTCAGATCCTTGCCTCCCTATATCTCCTTCAGCTGAGGAAGTGAGCAAAATTTCTCAATATATTCAAACACATTTCTCAATAACAGCCACTGTGTTCCAAAATCTCTTCAGTTTGATCACCAGTACTGGTTCTCTTCCTCCTGTTAACGGGCATTCTTCCATGGAAATCACTGTTTTCCTTCCTCTTTTTTTTGCACATGGTAGGACAATAGTGAATGGTCTCAAGTTCCACCAGAGGCTTAGGTTCAATATTAGAAAAAATTCTTAACCATAAATGTTGTCGTGCATTGGAGCAGGCTGCCCAGGGAAGTGGTGGAGTCCCCATCCCTGGAAGAGTTTAAAAGCTGTGTGGATGTGGCACTTGGGGACCTGCCAGTGCTAGGGGGACAGTTGGACTCAGTGATCTTCCAAGTTTTTTCCAGCCTAATTCATTCTGTGATTTCTTTGGTCTCAATATATTTTACAAGATATCTGGTGAATTTTATTTCAGGCTCCAGGCAGCCATGGACACCAGCTACATTCTGAGTGATCATTTCTGAATTTGATGTTAAGAAAGGGTTTGGTGTTTTGTTTTGATATTTATAGCACTCCACCATCTTTACAGCCAAATCCCTCTTTTTAACATTAAAATTCTTGTCTCATACGCAGAGGTGATCAGAACAGGGAAGCAATTTTCACCTCTATTTTCTTATAGCACCAAACAGAGGTTTGTTATTTTATCAGCAGTGTAGAGGAGCTGCTGTGTTGGGAATGTATTGACTCCACTCTGTGTGGGGTACCCAGGTGTGAGCTGGGGCATTTTGGCTCTTTTTCATTCTTTGTGTAGCTCATTGTTTGGCTGAGGGAGTTGCCATTTTTTGTGGAGGATAGGTAAGGAAGGAAGGATAATTAAGTTTAGATTTGAGAGGTGTTTTCCAGAAAAAAATTCAATATGGGCATTGACAGACCATCATAAAAACAGAGTAATTTGGGTTGGAAGGGAGCTTAAAGATCATCTCATTCCAACTCCCTGCCATGGGCAGGGGCACCTTCCACCATTCCAGGCTGTTCCAAACCCCATCCAGCCTGGCCTGAAACACTTCCAGGGATGGAGCGCCCACAGCTTTTCTAGGCAAAATTGTTATAAACTAAATTCATTGTTCACCGCTGACACTGGTTCATATATTACTACAGAGGTGTAGCCAGAAAACAGAAATTGAGTGTTTTACACACGAACCTCTCTCTCTGAGGAGGCTGTCTGCCCCAGAAAGGTTTCCAGCCCTATTTCCATGGTGGCACAGGGTAATGTGACCCTTTGCCCTGTGCCACCAGCCTGCCTTAGCTACCGTTGCTGTATTGCTCATGGGGACAGCTGTGACACGACGTGCCCGTCCAGCCCTGGCTGGAAAATGATCCAGCGTGAAAGTCAGGAGGGATTATGCGTACTCAGAGCGGTTGGCTCTCCTGCTCCAGAAATCCTCCTCTTACTGGTTTATCCCAGAGTGCAGCGGATTTCTGGGTCTTAATTTATCCTGGTGCCATTGCACTTGGAAAGATTTTCAGGGTTGCTGTACTCCAGGGCTCCACTGCAAGCACAAAGCTTTCCCTGTTTAAGGACAGGTTGAAGGTTAGATGCTCAGTGTTGGGTTTTGGGTTATTTTTTTTATTTTTACACTGAATTTTTACACTGAATCTTTTTTTTAGACTGAATTTCTTGGGTTAATATAAGAAAAAAATCAGCTGCTGCACACCTTGGGACTGAATTGCACGCATAGAAAAAAAGCTGATGCTGAAATATCAGTATTTCAGGATTCAGGGTATGCAATGAAATCCGTATCTTAAATCAGTGAAAGTTTCATGTCCTGAAAATATTTTTCGTCATTTCCACTGCCCAGTTCCACTTAAAGTTGAAAATGTCATCTTCACTGAATAGATGTTTAAATTTAAAATAAGTTTCTAAAAGAAACTATTAACTGGTGTAAATCACTTTGGAAGCTGATTAAAAGTTTTAGTCACACTTCCTATCCTGTAAAAATGGTTTATATGAAAGGTCAAGAATGTAAAGGACAAGTGAGATCAGCCTGGAATATTCCTGCTCTGCTAACCTGACATTTTAAATAGAGCCCTCATTGACACAGACTTGTTTTATAACCTGCTTTGAATACACTCTGCATATTCACACTCAGAGTTGTAGATGGGAGTTTAAATATTGATATTTTTGCAATCAGTTTTGAATGCAAAGCTTTGTGAGTGTGCTCGAGCCCTTTCAGATGTCAAAATGCTGCTGCCATGTCCCTTTGAGGAGATTTGCATTACCCAGCACAGACCCTGTGCCTTCTAAATGATAACAGCATCTCCTCACACCCTTTCTACAGCCAATATAAACAGAGGAGCTCAAATTCAGAGCCTCTGAGCTGGATTCCTGCTCTGTGTTGCTCCCTGCAGGACTCATCTCTTTCTGTGGACTGTGCAATATTCATAGCAGGGCTGAGATGTGGCCCAGGAGCACATGTGGAACTCCACCTGAGATCACCCTGCTCCTCACCCTCCCAGGCAGCTGCTGCTGCTCGGAGCACAGACGTGATGGAGACAGGAGAGAATCACCCAGGAGGAGCCAAGGCTGGCCCCAGGAGGCTGCAGGGGGTGACAGGGGAGGGCAAGGAGGTAGCACAGGGGATGGAAGTGGCTCAGCATCCCCGAGAGCCTCCCAGGTCACAGAATCACTGACGTTGGAGAAGTCCTCCCATCCCAGCTGTGCCCAACCTTGTCCCCAACCCAGAGCACTGAATGCCGTGTCCAGGTGTTCCTTGGACACCTCCAGGGATGGGGACTCCAAACCTCCCTGGGCACCTGACCACTCGTTCCATGAAAAAATTCCTGTTGATGTCCAACCTGACCCTCCCCTGGCCCAGCTTCAGGCCATTTCCTCTCATCCTGGCTCTTGTTCTCCAGGAGCAGAGCCCAACTTCCCCATGGCTGCACCCTCCTGTCAGAAAGCCAGTTTGCTGGAAAATGACAGAATTTTTAGGAAATAAAAATACACTTCTGTGGTGTTGTGAGGGTCCCAGGACGAGGGGAGAGATGAGAATTTGACTCCATGTTCTCAGAAGACTGATTTATTTTTTATTATATAATATGATATATATGATATGATATGATGTATATGATGTGATATATGATATATATATTATATATGATATAATATATATGTGATATTATATATATGATATATATGATATGATATTTATGATATACTAAACCTATACTGAAGAAAGAGAAAGGAAACATCAGAAGGCTAAACAAGAATGAATAATAAAAACCTGTGGCGGACCAGAGAGTCTGACACAGCTGGACTGGAATTGGTCATTAAGTAAAACCAATTCACATGCTGGGATAAACAATTCTCCAAATCACATTCCAAAGCAGCAAAACAGAGAGAAGCTGAAGCTTCCCGGGAGAGAAAATCCTGGTGAAGGGATTTTTCATAAAATATCATGCTGACATACTTCAAATTTTATATGCTAGTTTTTTGTGTAATGTTCATCGAGTGCTTTTCCATATTGAGAACAGTGTCTTTGTCCTGTCTTTGGGTTTGAGTTACAAGGTAATTCCTGAGCAACACCCAGTTTTGATCTAAAATACCTGGTAAAACCCTCTGGATAATATGATAGTGGAGGTGGCAACTCACCATTGTGCTGTATTTGACTTGTTCCAAATGTGGGGAGTAGAAATATCGAGACACAAGACAGAATTCTATCTTTAGATTCATTCATTTTTATATTAATAGAAAGAAATTTACAAATGAGGTGGTTGAGCTGTTCATGAGGACAAGTCAGAGAGGGATGATAATTACATGGACTATATTTTGAGGGTACATTGCTTTATTTATATGATAAATAGAACTGCAAAGCTGGGTCACTTACAAGAGCTTAATATTGAATTATTTCTGTTGGAAAAGACCTTTAAGATCATCACGCCCAGTGGTGAAACCAGCTCTGCCAAGCCCAAGATTGTGAAGAGCATCTACACCTTGTACAAGTAAGAACTTCTTGACAAGAGATATTTACATCTTATATATTTTTCCCTATTTCAGAAGCAGAAGATGCCTTTGTCCACAAGGAGAAGGTGCAGAAAGAGGTGAAGGCTGCACTGTCAGAAAATGCCACGCTGAGCTGCGAGGTGGCCCAGGAGAAAACAGAGGTGAAGTGGTACAAGGATGGGAAACTGATCAGCTCCAGCAAGAAGTTCAAGGTGGAGTCGGAGGGCAAATCGCGTCGCCTGGTGGTGGGTCAGGTGGAGAAGAAAGATGCAGGGGAGTACACCTGTGAGGCTGCTGGCCAAAAACTCACCTTCAGGATCGATGTTAAGGGTGAGAGAATGTGCTGCATCCCTGTTTACAACCCTGAAAAATCAAAATCCCTGTTTTTCATCCTGAAAAATTGAAGGAGGGGAAGGTTATATGGCTTGTCAAACTCCATCTCAACAGGCCATCGCTTAACTGATGGTTTACTCATGAAATTGTGTTCATGCTGTTAGATCTGTCTTTGTTTTGTAGAAACTGAGCATGCAGTGGATTTCTGTAGCCCCAAACTCAGGTCAGAGTGAAGATCTCTGGGGAATTTCCTTGGGAACCTTGGGGAGATGCACTGATAGCATATGAGCACAGGTGGTCTCTTGTGAAAGCTCCTTTCTGAAATATAGTTTATTATAGAGGAAACCTTTATATTATGACCTCTGTCAACTGGATGGAAATGCCAGAACTCTTCTCAGAAGCAGGAAATGAGGAAAAAAAATGAGGAAAAGCTCTTTTCACCTTCATATTCAAGACAGCTTTTAATCTTGACATCCTTCTGTTGTACCCCAATGAATTTAAAGCAAATTGAAGAGTTCACACATTAGATTTATTTTTGACCATGACATGGTGCAAATACAATTGGGGCTGGCTAATTTTCATTCATTAGAAAAAAATAATTTTTTCACATCTTGAGAACAGTTGGGAAATAAATATACAGAAGCAGAATAGGTTCACAAAGTTTGTTTTCCCAACACTATCTTTGTTTTGTTGGCAAAGTAAATTACAAATCTTGAATTGGTTGGGCAATTTAATGCTTGTCCTCTTACAGCAAACCTTATTCTGAGAGACCTCATCCGCCTTAGTGCTGCTGGATTTTGTGATATGTTACTTTCTTCAGATTTTGAAGAAAGGTAGTGGAGGAAATAAAAGCAATTTTGAGACTGTGTCTTGGACTACCAGAGAATGACTCCTTCATAGGCACTTGATGCAATTCAAATGTTAAAAATTCAGTTGGTGATGGTGGCAGGGAATGTGAATGGGAAATTAATTTCAGCAACACAATTGAAAAGATGCTGTATGCATTTGGGAAGGGATCTGTGAATTTTCAAAATCTGTCCTTGTACCCTCGATTGCAGAGGCAGAAGATGCTTTTGTCCACAAGGAGAAGGTGCAGAAAGAGGTGAAGGCTGCACTGACAGAAAATGCCACGCTGAGCTGCGAGGTGGCCCAGGAGAAAACAGAGGTGAAGTGGTACAAGGATGGGAAACTGATCAGCTCCAGCAAGAAGTTCAAGGTGGAGTCGGAGGGCAAATCTCGTCGCCTGGTGGTGGGTCAGGTGGAGAAGAAAGATGCAGGGGAGTACACCTGTGAGGCTGCTGGCCAAAAACTCACCTTCAGGATCGATGTCCCAGGTAGGAGAAGGTTCTTTGGCCCATCAGTCTCATTTCTAGAATCTTTAGAAAAATTAGCATTATTTTGTAAGTCTTCTTCATGTTACGCTTCAAATTTTTGGAGTACATCAGTGGCATGGCCTAGCATGGGCACAAATACAAGTTTTCTTCATGTATTCTTTGTAAAACATTTAAAATCCTTAAAACAGGGAGATGAATCCCTGAAAAATTTTGGAAATCACTGGAGGGAAGGGGCTGTAAAAAAGAAGGTACTGATGGTTTTCATCTCCTTCCTTCTGTCTTGGTGCAACGAGAACAAATCTGCACCACAGCTCATTCTCAGTGCAGGGTCATGGTGGAGAGCCTGCCCAATGTCCACACTCCTTTTCTTTCCCTTGGAAGTGCTCATTTCAGTCTGAAGGGAGTTGTGGAAGTTGGGCTTGATATATATTAAGGTCAATAAAGTGTCAAGAAAGAAGCAAGTAAGGAAAGAAGATGTCATGGAGACTCATTCTAGTTGTATTTCCCTACTGGGACCATCAAGAGGTAGAATAGATTCAGCTTCCCATCTCCCTCACAGCTTCCCAATCCAATTGCAAGTGGTGTGACTGACGTGTCTCTGGAGGACAGAGGGATTTCACCATTTGGATGTGCTGAGCTTTTCCCAGTGTTGCACTCAGAACAAACAACAGGGTCCTGGACATGTCAGTGCTGGTCTAGAACCTCTCTCACTTCACAAAATTATCTAAGAAGAAGCAGCTGCTAAGAATCAAAGAAATAAATTTTATGGGATTATAATGCAACACAGAACAGTTCCTTCCTCTGATAATTTGATAGTTTGCAATTAACTACAATCAAAACATGTCCTACCTTGACTGGGTCCTGCCAGTCAACGTTCTTATGAACCATAGAGAGATTACTGCTGTCAAAAAACCCAAAAAAGGCAAAAAACCACCACAAGGTCCTTTGAATGTTCCTCTGATAGACTTAGATGTTGACTGTCATGTCAGAGGGGTTTTTCCCAGTGTTACCTGTAAGCCACAATAGCGGGTTTGAGCAAAATCATATTTTGGAGAAAGTCTGGATTTCTCTCTCTTTCCAGAGCCAGAAGTTGTGTTTACAAACAAGGAGAAGGTGCAGAAAGAGGTGAAGGCTGCACTGTCAGAAAATGCCACGCTGAGCTGCGAGGTGGCCCAGGAGAAAACAGAGGTGAAGTGGTACAAGGATGGGAAACTGATCAGCTCCAGCAAGAAGTTCAAGGTGGAGTCGGAGGGCAAATCGCGTCGCCTGGTGGTGGGTCAGGTGGAGAAGAAAGATGCAGGGGAGTACACCTGTGAGGCTGCTGGCCAAAAACTCACCTTCAGAATTGATGTCACAGGTGGGAGAAGATTCTTTGTCAGAATTCAGTAGAAGCCAATACAGCAATAATTGAAATAACTACTCTGCCATGACTCAGTTGCAATAGTCTGTGTTTTGTTGTAGAGTTCACCTGATTTTCTGTGTTTGGTTGCCTGGATTTGTGGAATTGGGAATATTTGGCTTGAGCATGGTACAAGCTCTGTCTCATTCTTAGCAGGTTTAATAGTAGTTATAAATATAACAGAAATAATTAATGTTCAGATCCCTTCCATTCCTGTGATCCCAAAGGGTGATTCTTGTACACTGAACTTCTTGAAAGCAAAGAGCCATTACAGAATCCCTTCCTTGTTAGTCTTGCAATCCTATTTTAGAAGATTTAGAGGCCAGAATGTGTTTTGTCATTTGCAGTATCAGCAGCAGAGTGTAAACAGCACTTTTTTTTTTTTTTGGCTATTGTGTTATTGAAATTTCAGTTTTTTGAGATATCTTACTATTCCTGCCAGGTGCTAAATGCTCCTTTGCTGTGAAGCATTCCAAGAAATTGCTTTATTGTGTCTGAGTTCTTAGGCAAAGGGAATTTGGGATTTTGCAGTGATATGCAGGACAGATGTTCTTTGGGAAAGTTTGAATGAAATATATTTTTACCTTGTGACTTGCAACTGTAGGGTTGATGTCAAGGCTTCTCTTGGTCCTTTCCATTCATAGGCTCTTAGTTTCCAATTTTCCAAGTGGCAACTTCATCCCACAGAAGGGTAGACACTACTCAGTGATGGCAATTGTTTGTGCCAAGTGGCAACCTAAATATTTTCCAAACCTCTCCACAGAAATCTGTAAGATTAATCTAATTTTAACCTGTCAACAATTATTTTCTTCCTTTTCTTTGCTCAGAGCCCAAACCTGCATTTATAAACCAGGAAAAGGTCCAGAAGGAGGTGAAGGCTGTCCTGACAGAAAGTGCCACCCTCATGTGCGAGGTAGCACAGGACACAACTGAGGTGAAGTGGTACAAGGATGGCAAACTGCTCGTGTCCTCTCGGAAATTCAAAATAGAGACCCTGGGCAAATCCCGGCGCCTGGTGGTGGGGCAGCTGGAGAAGAAGGATGCTGGGGAATACATCTGTGAGGCTGCAGGCCAGAAGATGACCTTCAAACTGGAAGCAACTGGTGAGTGCTCACTTTGGGGTGGGAAGAACCAGTCCCTGTGGCTTAGAGGAAAACGGGATATTCCTGTCACAGCAGCCTTGGCACAGCCATTGCCTCACCTGGAGAAACACCAGTGAGCTACATGACACGTTAGTGCTTAATCTAGCAGTGTAGAGATGGGAAATTTGGACTTTTTTGTGGTCTGGAAATGCCACCTAGCTTTTTGCCTGTCTCTTTCACACACCATATCACCCAACCTCTTCCAGTGATGGGGAATTGGAAATAGACATGGGAAGTTTGCAGAGTAGCAATGGAGCTGTGGAGAAAAGTGACTCAGAAATCCTGGTCTGCTGCTTGTGTGTGCCCCAAAAATGCCTGGTTTTGTGCCAAAAGGTTGTAAAGGTGTTGGAATCCTGGACGCTGAGAATTTTCAACTTTCTTTGCTTAAAGGCACAGACCCACAAGAGAACACTGCATTTGACTTGAGGCTGTGGAGAAGGCTTCCAAAATTGATTAATACTACTGAGATTATGAATGTGTAGTTGGTTAGAAGTGTGTAATATGACAGGGTGGAAAACTTAGAGTTTGGGATTTTAGAATATAGTAATAAATATGAAGCAAGATGGAGGCTTTAGGGTGGTGGCAAGTTGTTCTTCTTCACCTTCTTCTTCCTTCTTCTTCATGGGTTTGATAATGTTTTGTAATTGGGCAGAAAAGTCTGCACTGCAGGCTCTGTGGGATCAGTTATTGGGTTAAAAGGGAAAATAATCTAGGTGTCCTTTCTTAGTTTAGTCTTAGAAGACCTTATAACAAGAGATTGTTGGCCATTTTGTGTCTTGCTAGTGAAAAGCTGCAGAACTCACAGTAGTGACACTGTTTTATTGATAAGAAATAATAAACACCTGAGTCCAAACATGAAATACTGTATCAAGTGTCTTCAATCCAGACCCAGAAAAACTAATATACAAGATAGAGAGGAGGCCAAGAAGAAGAGACTGGAATCATGGAATGGTTTGGGTTGGAAGGAACCTTAAATGTTGAGTTCCAGCCCTCCTGCCAGTGGAGCAAATAGAAAACAGACCAGAAATTCAGCCCATTAATGTCTCTTCTTAATTTTATCTAGGATCCTAAAAAGAAGGGAAAGAAATATATAGTAATTTTACTTCTAGGAAACAAGCCTTTTATGGACAGCAGATAAAATATAAATATTTACATTTTCTTTCCTCTGCTTGTTTTCTAAACAAAAGCTCTGGGTTTCCTGAGAGACCATTTTCTTTCTTCTTGCTCAGAAAAAGATCATACCAGCCACATTTCCTGGATTATTACAGGTTATGGATGAGCTGGTGGTGTGAAGAGAGAGCAATATAAAACTCCTTTGTTTTATGCCTTTTTTTTTAACTGCCTTTTTTAAAACTGCTCAAGGATTTGAGCATTAAGTTGTTAATTTTCCTGGTTTGTTATCTTTTCTAGAACCAGAGGCTAAATTTGAAAAGAAGGTTGTCCAGAAAGAGCCTCTCATTGTTCAAGAACACGAAAGCATCACCCTGACAACCTCAGTCACGCCTGAAACCGCTGCAGTGAGGTGGTTCAAGGATGGCACAGAAATCAAGGCGAGCAAGAAATGTGTGATCAAAAGCGAGGGGGCATCCAGGACGCTGACAGTGAACGCAGCTGAGAGCACAGACTCTGCCCTCTACACCTGCCAGACAAAGGATGACAAGCAGGAATTCAGGGTCCAGGTGAAAGGTGAGCAGTGCCCAGCTCACGGCCCAGCCCAGCAGCTGCACTTCCCTCATGGTGGGGTGGAGGTGGAATCCAAACTCTTCTGGAAACTGTTCCAACCTCAAGGCTTATTGTGCCTTCTCTGGATGCCCCATTGTGGGCTGGAAAAGTTCTCCAGCTTCCAGAAAAACTTTCCGTAAAACTTTCCCAAAAACATTCCAAAAAACTTTTGAAAAACTTTTGAAAATCATGAAAAAATTTAAAAATCGTAAACAATTTTTAAAAATCGTAAACAATTTTTAAAAATCGTAAACAATTTTTAAAAATCGTAAACAATTTTTAAAAATCGTAAACAATTTTTAAAAAGCATTACAATTTTAAAATCATAAAAGTTTTAAAGGTCATTAAAAATGTAAAAATCATTAAAAAAATCTTAAAGTCATAAAAAAAAATTTTTAAATAATAAAAATTTTAGAAATCATAGAAAACAAAAAAATTTCTTAAAAATTAAAAAAAAATTAATAAAGAATTTCTGTTTTTTTCTTTTGCTGGCCAGTTTGGAAGCCTATGATGAGTGCTTCTGGGGCTTGCTCCCCTCCTGTTTCTGTGTCCTCCTATAGAATGACAGGGATCTGAAAATCCCTGAAATCTGAAAATCCCACCTCAAAGGAATCTGCCTGAATTTCCACATTTCTGGTTAGATTTTGTCACCCCTGAGCCCCAAATGCTTAGGGCCATTATATTTATTTGTTTATTTGTTCATTCATTCCCACAATTGGGCAGAACCAATTTCTTGGAACATATTTGTTCTCTTTCCCTCCCTCACGCTTTTCCCCTTCTCCCGGACCTCAGAAATCCCGGTGAAGTTTGCCAAGAAGCTGGAGGCCGTGAAAGCCGAGCTTGGTGGCAGCGTGTCCCTGAGCTGTGAGCTGAGCCACGCCAAGGGGAAGGTGACGTGGAGCAGGAATGGCGTGGAGATCAAGGCCAGCAAGCGTTTCCAGATCCGTGAGGAGGGAACCAAGCGGATCCTGACCATAACGGGGATCCGGGCTGAGGACGAGGGAGAATATTCCTGCGAGTCCAGGGATGACAAGAGCAGCATCACCATCGTCCCCAAACGTACGTCCCTAATGGTGACACTGTGCAAGGGTCCTTGGGTTTTGTCCTCACCTGTTAGAACCCTGCAAAGCTGAGTTTTTCCATGTGTCTGGGGTGACTCCTGCGTTGAGAACAAAATACAGAATTCCACTCTCAGTGTCAGTGGAGCCTCTATTTGTGAAGAACATAATGATTGTGAGACCTGGCTCAGGTCTCTTCATATTGCATTTGAGGCTGGAATTCATTTTCCCAAATAAAAGATGGGATTTTATTTCCCCTCTTTTTTGACTTCTCTTTGTGCAAAAAATTTACTCAGACATGGGAAATATGATGATCCACTTTTGTGATCACTTACTGTATTAACTGACTATTTATTGCTGTATTTACTGGGTATTTATTACTGTATTTACTGAGTTTCCTGTATTTATTTGAGTATAGTATTATGCTGTATTCAAATTGCTGCTTCCAAAAAAGTCAGACCCAGAAAATATGATGATCCACTTTTGTGATTACATGCTATATTTACTAACTATTTATTACTGTATTTAATGAGTTTCCTGTTTTTGAGTACAGTATTATGCTGTACTCAAATTGCTGCTTCTAAGAAAGCTACGGAAGCTTTTGGCTGTTTGGAGATACTCAAGGACATGCTCCTGAATGTTTTACCTCTATCCATCAGCTCCCAGAGTGGTGAAATTCGTCACAAGTCTCAACAGTGTGGTGTCTGAGGAAGGGAAAGAGGCCGTGTTCAAGTGCACAGTCTCCCCCAGTGATGCTGTGGTCACCTGGCTCAGGAATGGTGCCAAGATTGAAGCCAGCAAGAAATACGTGATCTCTCAGAAGGACACCAACCACAGCCTCACCATCACTGACCTGACACTGGAGGATGCAGCTGAAATCACTGCCAATGCTGAGGGTGTGGAGAGCACAGCCAACCTCAGAGTCAGAGGTAAGAGGTGGCAGTGCCCCTTTGACAGGCTGGAAATGTCAGGGGCTTGAAATTAAATGGTCTTTAAGGTCCTTTCCAACCCAAGCTGTTCTATGATGATGTTGTTTTATGTGGTTTTCCCTGTAATTAATTATGTTAGCAGCAGGGAATTTCTGCTTTAGAATCATTAAATAGGAATGCTTTGGGTTTGGAGTTCACGAGCCACTGGTTTAAATTTCTTTCAAAGCCTGTTTTCTGGATCTTCCACATTCCCACTAATATTTCCTCTCCTGCAGAGGCCTCAATCTCCTTCAAGAAGAAGCTGGAGCCCAAAACAGTTGAAGAGAGGGAGACAGTGACCCTGGAGGTAGAGCTGACCAAGCCTGCTGAGGTGAAGTGGATGAGGAACAGCATTGTGCTGAAGCCCAGTGACAAGATAGAGATCAAAGCTGAGGGAACAAAGCACACCTTGGTGGTCAAGGACATCTCCTTCGCAGACCGGGGCTTCTACTGCTGCGAGAGCCCTGATGACACCACCCAGGCCAAGATCAATGTGGAAAGTGAGTCCAGTGATCCTCAGCTCTATAAATACCCCAGGCAGGGTCTGGAGGTGGATTCTGGTCCCTGCATTATCATGGTGACACAGGGACAAAGCCAGTCAAATGACCAAGAGGAGGTGAAAGCTAAGCCATGAATAGAGAATGTCTGACTGGTCCCTGTTGCCTCCATCTCATCCCACCAGCTTTCACCTTTGAGCTGCTTGAAAGATTCTTCTCTTTCCTCTCTTTCTCACTCCCTGATATGCTCTGTGGTTTTCTTTGGTATGATTTTTTTACCAAAAATCCCTCTCCAGCCATCCATTGCCCTGATTTTTCTCTGCAAACCACCTGGTTCAGAATGTCTCTTTATAATCAGTCAAGGTCTAAAAAGCTACAAAAGCAAACCTCTCTGAAGGTGTTTCACTCTTGAGTAAATGGTGCCTCATCCATAGCCCTGTATTTCTGTCCTTTTCTTACCTTTTTTTTTGGTAATAATTGTCACAGGGTATTTGAAAACAGGATTTAAGTACTCAAGGACTGTCTAATTTTGTCCATAAAGTCCTTGCCACCAACTGGTGCTGGGCTGGTTCTAAATAATAGGTGAAGAAGGACTTGAAAACAGTCTTTTGGGTGTTTGATGTCTTACAAAGTGGAAGGGAACAATCTCCATGATGCCAGGAAATAATGGACTTCAGGTGCAGTGAGAAAGATCTAGGTTGTCTCTAAAAAAGCTTTTTAATGGTCAGATGACTGAATAAGTTGTGTGGAGACGTCTTGGAGGCTTCATTGTGTTTTGGGGTTTTTTTAATTATCAACTTAATTACTTTTAGTGGTGATACAAGTTTAAACATGAAATCCATTTTACTGGATGACAAGGCATGGATGACTTGTCACAGGAATGGGTAATGTCCACCCAAACCATGGATGCTTTGGCCACCAACCTGTGAGGTGTCAGCACTTTTTGCACCATGTCATGGATTTTTTTTTTTCCTTTTACTATAGCTTTTTCCTCCCATCCTTGTTTCATCCCAGTTGAAGGACTGCACGGTATTACCCTGGACTTATTTGTCATTCTTTTACTAAAATCTGACAGACCTCAATAGAAAAGGGGCCAGTGGTGTTTTCTGTCATATTTGGTTGACCTGTTTGTCTCATGAAAGCATCCATTTAAAAATAGCAGATATGTTAGCTTTGTGGTCATGGACAGGTTTTATTTCCTGTAGAAGTGGTTGTTTAATTGGCAAATACCAACTAATTGGCAGGTGCATGAGCAATAATAATTGGGGAAACAATAATGGGGAAATAATCCATTTTGGAAGTCCTCAGGCTATTTCACAGGTGCGAGAT
The DNA here is from genome assembly GCF_035770615.1 of Melospiza melodia melodia. NCBI lineage: Eukaryota > Metazoa > Chordata > Aves > Passeriformes > Passerellidae > Melospiza > Melospiza melodia. The sequence goes on from NC_086194.1 coordinate 2,786,851, forward strand.
CTCCAGCTTTTCCATGTTGTTTTCCAGTGCGGCAGATCAAGCTGGTGAGAGGCCTCCAGCCCCTGGAGGTGGCTGAGAAGGGGACTGTCACCTTTGAGGTGGAGGTGTCCCACGAGGACGTGGAGGGCACCTGGCAGAAGGATGGTGTTCGTCTGAAACCTTCACCCAACCTCAGCTTCGGTGTCCTGGGCAAGAAACACTCGCTGACTCTCTCCTCAGTGGCTCTGGAAGATGCAGGAGTCATCTCCTTCAAAGCAGAGGGCATCAGCTCATCAGGGAGGCTCACTGTCAAAGGTACACGGGCACAGGAGGCTCCAGCCCTGCTTGGGGTGGATGCCGTTGTCTTCTCCTGACCCGGAGAGCAAACTTAAGAGGGCAACAAATTTTCCTGGTCACTGCAAGGGATGTAAAGCCCAGTAAAGTTTCCATCTGGTGCCAACAGGATCATTGTGGCATCACTGTCCACAAAGCAATGATAAAGCGCCCAAACCAATACAAATTTTATTTTTCATGAAAACCTACCCATCAGTGCTTGTGTGACGCCATTCCCCATTTGTCTTTCTTTCCCAGAATTGCCTGTGAGGATCAGCAAACCTTTGGCAGATGTCAGTGTAACTCAGAAGCTCAAGGCCACATTCGAGTGTGAGCTGTCCAAACCCAATGCCAATGTGAAGTGGTTCAAGGTACAGCACTTAATGGATTGTGATATTTTAATTTCTGACTTCTCTGGAAGGGAATGGGAGCCTCTAATTCTGATTCTAGGGAATATGAGCCCTGAGCCTTTGGAGTACAGCTCTTAGCATTGCTCTCTTGTCCTTATGTTCGTTTACTCTCCCAATTAATCACTCTCAGAGTTTTATTTGCTGTATTTAGAAATTGGTTTGAAAGTTAAACTTTTCTATTCTTGCACAGAATGTGAGCACTGCTGTTACAGATTTGCAGTGTTGTGTTCACTCCACACCAAGCAGTATTCACCCAGGATTTACAGGCTTTTTGGGAAATGGGGATGTAAAGAAAAGCCTCAATTTCCTTTGTCAGGGAAGGGAATACATAAAATCCCTTTTCCCTACACAGTCATTTTGGGGATCAGCTCTGGCATTTCATCAGCCTTCCTTGGGGCTCAGCTGGTACTTTCCTTGATTTGGGGTAGCAGCAGTTCTTCAAGGTGGAATTTGGGCTGGAAGGGTCATCTCATTTCCAACCTCCTGCCATGAGCACAGACATCTGCAGCCAGATCAGGTTGCTCGGAGCCCTGTTCAACCTGCTCCGGAATGTTTCCAGGGATGGGGCACCCACCACCTCTCTGGGCTACCTGTGCCAGTGTTTGGCCACCCTCACTGTGAAAAGCTTCTTTCTTATTGCCAGTCTAAATTTGACCCTCTTTTAATTTAACATCATTTATGTCTGAAGAGGCTCACTGCCAACCCTGCATGGTGTTTTAAGCCTTCAAAAAAGGTGTTGGAGATCATCCAAAATTTCTGTGTGTTCCTCAGCTATTCCAACTTCCTGAAATCTTTGCCCTGTGATGAATATTCAACACGTTCCTTTAAACACAGATTTCCATTCAGTCCAATGAGAAAGATGAAATAAGCACAGATCTGAATGTCTGTTTTGCTCACTGCAGATCTACAGGAGTTGAGGGTGATCTGCTTTGACCTTTTCCCTTTCTAGGATGGGAAGGAGATCCGACAAAGTAAAAACATTGGGATTGTTTCCCAAGGAAATAAGAGAAGCCTCATTATTCACAAGTGTGAATATGAAGACCAGGGAACCTATACATGTCAAGCAGCTGAAGACAAGACATCAGCTACTCTAAAAGTTCATGGTATGTTTGCCTGAAGTAGGAACATACATTTACTGCAGCATTTTTGGCTACACTGCAAGAAATTCTTAGTGGAGTGTTTATTTTTCACAATTGCTCGTTTTGGTTAAGTTTCTCTTCCTGGTGAGAAAATGCTGGCAAAGCTGTCCTGTGCTTGCTCTATCCTTGCTGTATTTTTGGAAGAGGTGCTAACTCAGTTTTCCATTTCTCATAAGTGATTTCTATTCTCTGGACTCTGAATGGTGTTTCTGGATTGGCACATTAGGAAATACTGGGCAGCCTGATCCGAAGCAGGGATTCAGTGGCTGGTGCTGATGTGATTTGGTGGCACCATTGTCATGGGGGGAATTTTCCTGAACAGGGACTGGATAAGGCTTGGGTATGAGCTCAAGAAGTGCCCTCATTTTTAGGTTGTAAATGCTAAGGAAAGGGTACTTATTTCTGCCTGCACCTCTCCTTTCTGCTCAGGGCAGTTTTTCCACCTGAGTGTTGCACTGAGCAACTGATGAAGCACCAGGTGTCCGTGTTTGGTGTTTTGTCACCAGGCTCTGAAGCACCTGAGATAAGCTCTGAGATAAAGGCAAGTTACTCAACAGACAGCTCTCCTGTGCCCTGGAAGATGCTATTTTCTAAAGGGGCATGGTAAAAACAGATCAGCTCTTTCTTAGTGAAAGACAGAGCATCTTTCTCATTGCTTACTAGATGCTGTCCTCATGTGGCTGCTTGGGTTCTGCAGTATCTTCATGAACAGCTGCCCCATGGGCTCCCCCTTTTCTCCCTGGTTTTGGGGTTGGGATGGGTTTTGTTTGGATTTCAGCTCTGCTCCTGAGGCTGATCCAAGGTGAATCAAGGCCTTCTCTTTCAAAGAGAAAGGGCTGCAGTAGCATAGATAAATAATCAGTTGTGACAAAAGGAGTGCCAAGGTGCAGAGTTAAAGAGGATTATACCCAGTTCAGGAGACTCTGGAAAAAGATATCTCCTATGTAAAACAGATTGCAGATGAAGAAAATGAATGAGGCAGTTTATAATGACCTAAGGTTTTAGACTTGTGTTTAGTTTTTCTTGGTGAATTTGCTTTCATTAATATGTGTATTTTTTTCATTAATACCTGCATGAAGTTCCAGCATATGTAAAATCCTCTTACAATAAGCCTCAGCCATAAAAAGTATTCACTGTGTTGAAGAGAGAAACTACCTAGGAGGAAAGCCTGGTTTAGAATAAACACAGTCCCCCTTTTTTCCATGTAATTATGCAGAAGGTAAACACACCATGCTCACTTACGGAGAAACTCCCAAATAAATATTTGTCTTTATGACTTCACAGCCCGA